>NC_054409.1:13143010-14393010 GCF_017976425.1 Toxotes jaculatrix
ACAGCCAGCCAAGGGGCAGCCAGCCAGCCAGTCTTTTCAACACTCATGGTGCTAGAGCTCTGAGGGCTCTCCAGCCAAGTCATGCCCTGTGGACATCTCCCACTCCAAGCAGTCCAAGCCAAAGATGAATCACCAAGGAAAGGCCCGTGCCCTGGCTGCTTCCGTTCGCTGACATCAGCCAACATTCCTCAGCTGATGACAAATGGATGCTCTTCTTAAAGCGTGGCTGCCATAAATATCAGTTTTCCACCTCTGCAGGACACCTCAAATGAGTTACCAGCCAGGTGGTATATCCTCCCACCGACAGTCCGCCCTCAGAGTGCCATGATGGACAGGTAAGAGGCTTGCCTCCAACCACCCACTGGGAAACGCATTAATGTTGGTGTGGATGGATGGACACAGGTGAACTTTTCAGTGTGATCTTGATGTTTTTTGTTTAAGAATTTCTCTCATCTGAGCTGAAAAAAAAAAAGAAATTATGTAAAACCTACTGTACACATCTCCAGGTCACATCACAGCATCAGGTCATGTTTTATTGCAAATGTTTTCACGAATGTTTGTAAAGGTAGAATGTGCCGCATGATTGACATTTCACGCATGCAAATACATCCTTTTCATTTTATGTATGCAAAGCTGGATTACCCACCTGGAAAAGCTGGCAACTGCCCCAGGGTCCCAGACCCTCAGGGGGCCTAAAGGCTGCAGGTTTACCATGTAGCAATTAGTTTGTGGTAATTTGATTAATTGCACATTGGTTTGGTAATTACGTATGCACTACTTAAGCATAATACTAAGTGAAATGATGGAGGCCTTGAGGCAGTTCCTGCATTTTTACCTAAACATCAGGCCCTGAGTCAGAGTTTTAACAGTTTAATTATTTCACTTTCTTTATAAAAAAAACAACGTGAAATTATTGTGAAAAACCACGTGCCTGTAAGAGAATTCATCACATGTGAGCTACTACTTCACGTTATATGTTAAAGTGTTGTTTTCCCATGTGAAATATCTGTAAATTGCATGTGTCTACATCATTTGAATCTATTATTTATGAAATCTCCATAAGTAAAGTACTTATACTCATATTACCACAAACTAACACACAAAACAAGCCTGGGGCCAGCATAGGAGCACTGGCCGGCTGTGTGGCATCTGGGAAAGATGCAGTATAATGAAGCTGCCATGCTTACTGTGTGTATTATCGTTAACGGTAAGAAAACACACACAATGTACACAAAGTGGAAGAAAAGGGGCACAAGGGTTAAACTTTTGCCCCGGGGCCCTCAAACTGATTAATTCAGCCTTGTATATATCCAAAGAAGGATATGTATGTCACATGTAATGAAAGCATACAGTTATTATATGCAAAGCAATATGGTGCCACACACAGCCCCTCCTGAATCTCTTTAACACACACCTACCAACTGAACTCTGTGGCTCTTAGTGACACCTACTCTGGAACTCTGTTCAAGCCCAGGGACTTCAAAAGAAATCTCCAGGACAAAAGGTCTCTCTGTATATCAAAGTCAAATTAAGATATTTTACCAGGGAGATCCCTGCTGTGATTTCTGGGGTCAAGTGGACGAGGAGTGTTTAACTGGCACTCTGAGGTTGTGTGAAATATTCAGAAAGGCCAGCAGAAGATGGATGTCTCCTTATGCCCCCCTCTGGTGGCGTGGCAGACAGGACGAAAGCGAGTGATAGAGAGGTTACAACCGGCAAGAATTTTAAACATCCATTGGCCCTCGGGGACTCCAGAGACTTACAGCTCAATATAGATCTGTTGGATAGCGGGGGAAAATAAGGGCAAGAGCAAGCTGAAGAGAAGGAGAGGAGAGCAGGAGAGGAGGAGGTGGAAGGGGGAGGGGGAAAAAAGGAAGGGGGGGGGGGGGGGGGGGGGGGGGGGGTGAGAGAGGCAGAGGAGAGGAAGGACAGGAAAAGAGGAGAGTATAGGGCAAATAAATTAGAAGCAACAAAACAAAGATTCATTGATTTACAAATTCAATCTCCTCTCTTTTTTACCTCCCTGATCCCTGAGAACAGAACGAGTGTTACAGCATAACCCTGCTGAAAGACTGCAGTATTTTCTGTCTGTGCTCCTCGGTGTTTGAGGTTCTTTTCCTGCTTGAATCAACATTAAAATTAAGCAAACGGTAAAAACAAATATGCATGTAGAGGAGGGTATTAAAAAAGGATGAGGAGGAAGAGGAGACCCAGGGACTTTTTCTCAAGTTCAGTCCCATGGACTTTTTATGACGTGAAATTCAACACATTTATTTTTCTCAATCAGACACCTAAATACATTTCTGAGACCTATAGATTTGTCACTGCATATGTGATTTCCCTCATTAGTAAACCATAGTCCTCACAATCACGTATTGCCATTGCTGAACTGAAAACCACTGCTGCCCTCCTCAGGACTGTGGCGTAAGAGCATGAAAACAAGGACACACACCAATGTGTGACTGATGTGACCAAAGAAAGAAAAGAAAGCTTAGAAAGCTTAGAAAATAAAAAAGTTGGGATATTTTGGTTGATGTTTTGCTTGTCATTTGCTTCATGCCCTACAGATTGAGGTGTGTGACGAGCTGAAGAATACATATACGGAGAAGGGATACGGGCCCTATAGGTAATATAGTAATAATAGTAATAATAATAATAATAATGATAATATACGTTTAGCATGTGTTTGTGATGTGTTCTGCCTCTTACTGAAGCTTCTCAAAACTTGATCCACTTTTGTCCCACACACTTAGAGCAAACTTTTACTGAGAGTATGTCCTGTAATTACCAGCAAATCCACAGAGAAACAGCTGGAATAATTTTGACAGCACCAATTAGGACACAGTTTCTACTGACAAGACTTCTGCCTATAAGAGCCACTAATAGTCCATCAAGTCCCCTCTGTTCATTTATTTGACAAGAAGCATGTTACTCTGCAGATGGCTGTGAGCGGTTTGTGACACGCTGTCTGTTGTTGATCCTTAAATACAAACCCAGGTCATATCACTAAAATGTGTTCATCGTTGGATGCGGAGCTCAGCTTTCTATGTCATTTTTGGTAGTTGAACATCCACATCCATGTGCCTGACCCCCTGCTTTAATTTAAAGCTTTTTTTTTAAATGTCAAGTCGCAGTAATTTGTGTGACATCTTGATAATGAAAGATAAAATCCAACGATAGCCATCAGTCAAACCCAGCAGTGCCGGATATGAAAATGTGGTCGGAAATTTAGTCAATTTTCTCCCTTCTACAGCTAGACTTCAAATAAAGTTTTATGAATTAATTATTTAGCTTTAAAACGTTATCATCAACATCTGAGACCATGTTAATCCATGAAAGGAATCCTCTTTCTTTTGAGCTGAAACCCTTCAGAGAAGAAAGGTGTGAGAGCAGACTCTGATCTACTTATAAACATTGATTCAGTAACTCGCTCTATTAAACATAAAAAACCATATATTTCATAGGGTCAGAGTCTCGAGAGGTTTCATTTTTCCCACTGTCTTAAAACAAGGTCTATCCCTGACCTGCTCACTTCAGTGAAAACTTATAATGAAGACTCAAGATACATTTTCTAAAAAATATCAAATTTAATTTGGTTATAAAAGTTGTATTTTTTTCACATGCACACCCACACAATTAATCACCATAAATACTGTCCAATGACTTGTCTTTTTCTTTTTTTTTCTCTTTTTTTTAAACTTTGATTCACAAAGCAAGCACATACGGTGGACTGATACATCTGATTTCAAAGGACACTATGGAGAATGCTTGCAGTCTTTTACGGGGAGACGAAATCTCAGTGCACTAAAAAAAAGGCTGTCGTAAAATCAAGTAGAAACATTTATAAATTACCTACAAATGGATCAAAGTACAAAAGAGCTACAGTGTTTAGAGACACTACACTCATTCACAAGTGAATGATTTGGTATTGGGACACCATGTTATTTCAACTTTGTGAAAGACTGAATGAGAAACTATACATAAACAGCTTTGGAACAAAAAGAATCGATGTAAACCTATTGCCAGCCAAACTCTTCCTACATTCCTTTTCGCCAACCCTCTCTTCTCATTGCATTTCATTAATAATAATATTAATAAATCATTTCGCACAATAAACTCACATTTGACTCATCCTTCAAGTGCAACTTGACATAAAGGATAACTGGAGATTAACAGGATAGAATAGACATATAAAACTAAAGAGAGGGATTTTCTTTTTTTTAATTATTAAAGCTATCCCTCCAGTTAGTAATTGAGTACACGTAGTCACCACCACAGCAAACAAAATGTTGGTACAGTATGCAGATGCCTCCTCTTGGTAATGCAAGTTAATATTTAAAACATTATTCCCATAATCGTGCATAATTAGCACACACGATGGCTGTCTCCTTGAAAGCCAAAAAAAAAAAAAAGAGGTAAGTAAGTTGTGTTTTGGCTACGAGATGAATACGTCTGAATTGTGTGATCAGTGAGATGGAAGGTCAGCATTGCAGTCTGAAGTGCTGACAGTCAGTGTCACTAATCACAGAGAACATTTGGTTCAGATTCAGGTGTTACGTTTTCTCACTGTCTTTTTTAAGCTTTTACACTGACAAGATATTGAATGAGAAACTGATTTAATAGTGAGCAAACTCAGTGAGTCAACAAACCACATGGAGCAACAGCCGAATATTGGCATTACTAATCAGCATCTGCTCTCTCCACACTCTGTGAGTACATCTGCTTATTTCTGTAAATTGTTAAATTATCCAGGATCACAGGAATAAAGTCTGCACCAGATTCCCAATCTAAGTTGTGTAACGTTCATTTTATATGGTATAGTCCTTATGTACTTAAGTACAAGTAATGTAGAGCATAAATGTAACCAGATAAGAAACGTATACTCAAGTTAAATAAGTAGGTATTTCTCTCCGCGGACCTCAGGTACATGCAACAGAACCAGAAGTGCTGCACGCCTTCTGTTTTGATTTGTAGTTTCTGTGAGGCTTTAACGTTGGCCCTCTATATCAACATGAGACAACAAAACTAAACAGTGCACAGGCAATGGAGGTAGCAGCACATCACTAAACCACAGGACCAATAACTACATGACCTCTCCTTCAAAAAAAAGAAAAAAAAAAACAGTGAACAAGAAACATGAAAGGTGCAAAACATGAATGCATTACATACTGCCAAACATACACACACACACACACACACGCACACACACACACACACAGGCACACTAAACATGTCTTTTACCAATCATCACATAAAACACCCACCTTTGTGCAATAGGAAGACAGACACAAAAATTTTGTCTTGAACTAGGCGTTTCATGACAGTTTGACAGCGAGGACAACAAACATTTCTGCTCTTGTTTACTCAAAAATGGCAAAGCACGAGCGACCCATCAAAAAAAAAAGGGAAAAAAAAGCAAACCCGGTGTAAATCAGCCTTGTAATCAAACGAGGAATGTCATACTCATATTGTTTTCATAAAGGCCACTGAGACAGCTAAACTCGCTTGGTGTTTCTGACGTTAATGCCCTGTTGCCGATCTGTTATTCTTTTTTTTTTAATATTCCTTTCATCACAGAAAACACCTCTCTGCTGAATCACAGGTACGAGTGGAAATGTTTCTTCTCTCCTCACATATGCTACCACCTCTCTATGATATTGCACTGAATAAAGCCTTTGTGTTAGCAGCCAGCATTACTTCACAGAATGCCTCAATAACAGTGTAGTCTATTTGAGATTTTCTTGGAGGAGTACAGTGTCTGTTTCCTTATAGTGACATCAATACTCCAGAAAAAGTGAAAAAAGATTTTTTTTTTTTTTTTTGACTGAGAAAAACCTGTTGGAAACTTAAATGTAACCATATGCTTTGTTTTCACAGCTACCCTGCTTGAAATAAATGTAAAGTTTCTTTGCCTAATGATAAAGAAAAGAGTAAAACACATGTCATGAAAATCCTAGTTTTTTTGTTTTGTTTTTCTTTTTTTTAATCATCCCTTGATTTAAAATACATCACAGTAATATGTTTTTGTGTCTGCAGGTGATCTCCCTCTTGATTTTGGCACTGTACTGTACATAATATCGTTGATTTGTATCCATTACCAAACATGAACAATTGTATCACTGGTTATATTCAAATAGGCTCACGCAGTCCTGGAGCCAAAGCTCACATCCTCTCTGTCATGTGTTGTTGGATCAGAGTTGATTGTATGGATGCAATATACAGAGCCCAGCATGTGCACATATTGTACATGTATGCTTTTTTTTTGTTTGTTTTTATTTCACAGGGGAGAGTCTCTTCAGCAGTTTCTTCCCCTTGGAAAGTAGTCCTTTCTTTTTCTTGTTAGCCAGGTCTTGAGGGTCCCGGGGGTCCAGTGGGACGTGGGGGCCCCTGGTTGGGCTGAGGGGTCTCATGGTGCCCGGCAGGAGGGGGCGAACAATCGGGGAAGGCGCTCGAATGGGTGTGGCTTCGTTGTCGACCGTGTCTGAGGTTTCTACGGTGACCTGAGGAGAGAGGTGATGGTTATACTGCAGACTAGGCCTGTCTGCCTGCCTGTCTGTCTGGGCTCTTCTTCAAACTATATTTAGATTTACAGTATATTTTTGCCCTCAATGCAGCAGGCTGCTGTTTAAGTTTTGAAGCTGCATTGCTTGTTTTGTACAAAAGCTGTGATATCTTTAGAGATAATGATACCTCTACGTGTCTAAGGCTCCACTCATCTCATATGGACTGAACACATAATGAGCAACTTGAAACTGTGTTGAGAAGTATATACTGTAAGTATTTTGGATTTGTAATATAATGAATCCTTTGTAATTACCTTACAGGAAGTTCTGTTTTTAATCCCTCAAATAAAAAAAAAAAAAAGATTTCAGTTAAAAGGTTAGGTCATGGGCAAATGAATACATTTCTAAAGGATTTCATAAAGGCCCTGACAATTTGGTTTCTCAATCAGCTCCCTACTATGAGCAACAGTGTCCCTCATGAACTCAACACAATTGAATTACACCCACACAGCCCTCATGAAGCAGAGAAGTTGAGTTTTTGAGTGTTATATAAATGTTAATGGATGTTTCTTTAAAGAGTTTAACTTGGATTGTAGCTTACTGAATATTGAATATTTAATGTTGCAGAAAAAACACTTATATTTGAAACCAAGGCTGTTGCCGTTGTCGAGTGGAACGAGCATCACATCACTGTCTACGTCAGTCTACATTCAGAACACTTTCTATTATTAAAAGAAACAAAAATTAGAAATTAAGAGGCAAGAGGACTGCGCAGCTTTGGCAATAATATGCATTCTCCAAAAGCATTCAAGCTGCATAATTAAATTGTGTTAAATTAAATTTTATACTATTAAAGACATATTATTTGTCAAGCAGTGCAAATGAAAGAGCAAAGATTTAGAATGTTCAGTCGGAGATTTTCTTTTAGGAACGAACCATAATCAATCTTGATGGTATATCCTCAAATTACTAATACATTTAAAACAGTGTTCAAAGTTAGTAACTAGCTGAATGTAACATACTGCACTAAACTGGCCAATTCTATCATCTGTCTGCCTGTTATTCTGTGTTAAATCGACAGTAGAGATTTGGTACACTTTCACACACACATACACATACACACACACACACACACACACACACACACACACACACACACACACACACACACACACACACACACACACACACACACACTGTACAAATGTAGAAGAAACACTGAGGAGGAAGCCATCAAATGCTGAGCACGACATTAGCACACCACAGAGCCGGAGAAGTCCACCATCAGTAGGCCATGAGGGAACATACAGTACGATCGGATACAGTACAACACCCAGGGAAGCAACTGTAGATACCAGACTTCTCATCTAATGCAGCAGCAGGATACACAGTTATACAGTTGTGCACTTCCATCAAGATGATAGCTTGTATGTTGATATCCTGATGCAAGTATTACAGACATGTTATTTTTATTTGTCTAAATTAATAAGTATCAATTTGATAATGTGCCTAATCATTTTGGTAACATAAAAAAAACTGGAGAAATGACTTCTGGATCAGATCTGATATTTTTTTCAGGAAACAAAGCATCTACAGAAACACTTGGCAAGTGCTTCTGTTATGTGGCATTTAAAAGGCTTTTCTGTGACCACGAGCTGTGTGCATTAGAGCCGCGAGTTTGGCATCTCAAGTTGCCGACTTACTGTACAAGGCAGACAGAGCCATTTATGGTGTGAAATGAACAATCTTCTTCTGTTTGTTTGTTTTGTTTTGCCAAGCGGGTGAGGAAAAACAAAAAAGAAATCAGATGTGGCAGCATTGTCACCGTCGGTAAAACCCACACCACTATGAAAACTGAAAACAACAACAACAACAACAACAACAACAACAACAACGCCAACAACGACACCAACACACATGAACACAGAGCACAAAAAAGAATGTTTTTAATATCCAATTTTCTCTTTTATTGTTCCATTGTAACAATACAGTATGGATGTCTCAGTGCTGCGGTTAGTTCTGTCTCTCAAGCTCAGAGCAAACATGGGATATCCACTGTCAACATGGCTGAAAAATAGATTTGATGTGTGTGCAATATACATAAAGAAACAAAGCCTCTTTAAGGAAACACAGCAGTCGAGCCAAGAAAGTTTTTATAAAACGTATCAAGTTTGAAAAAGGCATGCTTTTATCTCTTTTTCATTTTTAAAGTTGTCTTCTCAAAGAATTTCTTTTCAGTGTTGCTGGGTAGCAATTGTTATGTGTCAATAAAGCACTTATTCTCATTATTGTTGTTATATACAATAACCACAATTTGAATTTGTGTTTCAGTGCAAATAGGTACCAAATTATCTCGTGTAAGGAATGAGTTAAGCCTTTTTCAAGTCCTCCTCAAACAGTGCTACATGCATAAATCACCCACAGAGCTCCCACAATCCTCTCACTGTCCACGTCAGGCTTTGCTTCTTCCTTTCTCTGAGACTCAGAAAGGTGTTAACACTGGATTTTTGTCCCCCTTTTCCAAAGGATGAAGGGGGGAGGGGGCAGGTGGACGGGGGAGGGGGTTAGTTTGTATAGTCACCACTGTCACCACATGGACAAACACACACAATGAACAGCACACAGACGGCAAGTGGAGGAAGCGAGAGACGGAAATCAAGAGAGAGGACGGAGGATGGATGAACACAGGGCCTAGCGCTGAGAGCGGCGATGATGATGTACCCGTTTGCCCTCTGAGACGGCGGCAGCGGCGGCGGCAGAGTTGGCAGGGGGCCGACTGGCAGGCTCTTCCTGGGGGTAGTGGGATGGAGTATCGGTCAGATACACCTCCACGTCATCAGGCACTTCTTCCAGGAAGTTAGAGGGAACCAGACCACGGTGGCCGTTGATCTCACCCTGCCGACAGAAATGAGGAGAAGAGTAAACACAGCTGGCGGGATAAAGGACAACTGAACATACTGTATTTCACACTGTACATACAACACATCATACACTGTATAAGACTGGCTTCTAATTTGTCTTTATCCCCTTGGAGTTTAATTGGGTCACTTCCCATTTAATTTACCTTTTTGTTCTCCAAAACCAGAGCATGTGAAAACTAATTTGTGCTGCCACTCTCCTTTTTCCTCTTCATTAACACACTTATTAAACCCCAAGAAAAGCTTGCACATTACAGGAATAATTATATACATATACTCATTTCCTTTCATGTCAAAAAATTGATGATATTTACCACTCTCATATCTCTATGGTAACTATGCAGCTACAGTCGGTTAGCTTAGCTTAGCATAAGTTTTAGAAACAGGAGGAATAAAATCTGCCTTCCAGCACCTCTAAAGAATTAAGACGTTACAGTTTGTTTGTTTAATCTGTACAAAAAAAACAACAAGTGGGATTATGTGCCACAACTTGTCATGTTTTTGCACAGATTAAACAGAATATAAAGCATGTTGATCAGGGAGGCAAACGTGGACAAGCAGAACTCACATAATAGAACCCGTCTTCGTCGATATCGCCGAACACGGCGATAATGTCACCAGCACAGAAGGTCAGCTCAGCCTGTCAGGAGACAAGAGATATACAAACGAATAAACATAAAATAATGTGTCATACAGGTTTTAGTATCTGGTGGGTATGATTAGTTTATGTGTGGTCGTCCTCTGGTAACTGTTCAACAGTCTGTCCTTGGCTGTCAGTGATACCTCGACATCGACATTAGGGGAGCTCTCTCGGGGGTCATAGTCGTACAGAGCCACCATCCTCCTTGACGCCTGATCTCGACGGAGGCCTCTTCTGTTCTGCTCTGGAAGCGATAATAGACGCCATTTTAACAGAAAGTGTTTCATCTCGTGTTTTCATTCACAACATTTAACCCTTTTCAAGCCCACTGACTCTGAAATGGTTCCATAACTGAGTGTTTGAACCCACACATCTTTGTTTGTTTGTTGGTATGCTCGAGTGGTACCTATTCTGTCCACGGGGGTGCTGAGAGGCAGGAAGCCCTGTTTGATGAGCTGGTCCATGGTCTCCTCGTCCTCCGCTCGAATCTCTGACACCATGTTACAGGGGATCAGCCCCATCCTGCCCCTCACTTCTCCTCTGTAAAACCCATCTGTATCTTTATCACCATACACCTGGCAACCAAGAGAGTGAAAGAGCAATGTTTAGAGCTCTAGCTTTGATTGCATGATAAACAAACAACAGTGAAGGATAAAGTTAGTCTGAAAGAATTGTTTAGTATAAAATGGAAACCTACTGAAAGATTTCTGCAGTTATTGCACATTAAAATAATCATTTATGACAGCCAATATTTTAGGATTATAGAGGTAATGGCCAAAATACACCAAACAACTCGTACCTTATAGTCTAGATCCATCTTAAAGACAAATTAATGCACAGAGGAGGATAACTGTGAGAAATTTTAAACTCCCACCCTAATGATCTGCCCCTCTTTGAAGGGAAGCTCCTCATCAGCTGCATCTGGATTAGGGGACATGGACAGGGGATCGTAGTCAAAGAGGGCCACAAAGATCCGGAAGGACTCCTCAGGCTCTGACTCATCATAGTACGTGGGAGAGCGTCGATCCCTGTATCCATCTTTAAAACATGAAAGACAAAAAACAAGCACACACCAAAAAAAAAATAAAATCATCCTCCATCATTAGACCATAAAATCTGATCCAATACACAAAACAGATGCTTTGCAGGAGATTCTGTTTCTTTGTAAATGTTTTTTTTTTTGTCTACTGTGAAATGAGCACGTTTGGTCACAAAAAGAGCAAATCTCGGGGACAAAACCTGGAAATCATTTGTTGAAAACAATAATTTCTGTATATATATACCACTTCTATAAATATCAGGTCTATATGTTCACGTAGTGATGTATCTTAGCCATGCTTCGCTCAAAGGAAATCAATGAGAAGAAAATTTCCGTCTTAATAAGTCTTATTGATTTGATCATGCAGTATTGCACGACAGATTTGATTTTCTTGTCTAGTCACATTTGTGCCTGTCAGCATGCAGAAGAAGAAATCTGTGCTCAGTCACCTGTTTCAGTCATTTACTGTAGCACAAACGCATGCACGCGCAAACACACACGCACACGCTACATGTGTTTTTACATTTTTGTCTGTCTTTGTGTTTGTATATGCAGTGAGAGACAAATGTGGAGCAAGACAAAACATGGTGCAATGCACAGAAGTGATTCAGGGACATGACAACAACAACACAAGACTCTGACATGCATGCTACAAAAAGCCTAAACAAATGAAGCACCTAAGCGTAACAAACCTATATGTCTGTCTTCATTTCAAAACATTTAGTAAAAGTCTAAGATCTAAAGCAGATAACTGCGTCTATATTGATGTTTCCACACAGTGTTAACTCTTATAGCAGCAGATCTAAAGCAGAAATGGCAGAGTTATTGTGGAAGTCTGTCATTTATTTGAATTTGGCATCACAATATTGAAACCCATCACTTGGCAAAAAGGAATGGTGTTGAACCAATGCTTTATTTTGATGCTTGGAAATACAAGCATGATGAGAAATGCATCGCTTCCAGGTCAGCACATTCAAACCAACAGAAGGTTTGGTAACTATAGCATTACCTCGGCCAAGGAGGTTATGTTTTCACCTGTGTCTGTTTGTTGGTTTGATTGTGTATCTGTCAGCAGGACCACTCAAAAAGTACTAAAATGATTTGCACCAAACTTCGTAGATGAGTGGGGACATGAACCAGGGAAGGACACATCAAATTTTGGGGTGCAGGTCCAGCTAAAGGGGCTGATGCAGGATTTTTCTTTCTATCACTTTCCTTAACATTGCGAGATAGGGCATTTTTCGACCTTGGTGTAGGTATGAGTGCCATTCTAGTTGTTTTATGTGTTGGTTGGACAGAAATGTAAGGGACACCTGCATTTCCAGCAGCTGATATTTCAAACTCAAATGTCCAAAAAAAAAAACAAAAACCTCCAAAATCTAAAGAAACAAAAAGTAGTGAGAATATAGCCATTCTTTAAGGTCTACCACTATCATCGTTCCAAAATGTCATGCACGAATGCTCCCATCATAAGTGTGGTAGGTGTGGTTGTACCACAAAGGGAAGGGGTTTAGCAGGCATCTGGAGTTCAGTGCAGTGAGTGAGGCATTCTCTGAGCAGTCAATCAATCATTTATCATCTGCAACTGTGGAAACATTCATCCTGGACCCCAGGATACGGCTTGCCAGTGGGTCCACCATTTCAGTGCAGTGAAGTCATGCTGTTCAACTGTAAGCATAATAATAACTATTATTATTTGAGACAGAGAAACAGGCATTTGCACAAGTGTCCACACTGCTACTGTTTGCCATTTTCCAGTTGCTGGTGGCATTTTTGTTGCCATGCTGTGGTGGTAAAAACAGGACTGCAGGCACATACCATGGGGAGACCTGGAGCCGCCCATGTGCCTGCGGGATGACCTTGTCCTGTGCCGAGCTACTCTGCCATAGTAAACATCCTCGGTGATGGGGGAGAGGTTTCCCTCACTGTTATTCTCAGAGGTTACCTCTACGGGAAACACCAGTTAGAGGGTGATGGGGTTACAACGCAAAGAACAACCTTCCCTTCCCAAAAAAGAGTTTTTGTGTTGTCACCTAAAACTTATAGTGTAATAACAAATGTACAAAGGGAAGCAGCAATGGGAAAACTACTATATCAGTGCCAAATTGCCAGCTTGTAGCATCATAATAATCTCTTCAAGATCTAAAGTATGTTCAGGTAGTGAAGGGCATGAGCATGGTTCATAGACACTGAGATGATCTGGAGACACAGAGAAGCTCATGAGGGCTTTAACAGAGAAACAAACACTACTCTACTATGGCACAGACAACATAAAAATTATTTCTTTAAAAATTCTCTGTTCCAGTCTCTCCCCAGACACCCGCCTGTACTGACCAATGGAAGGGACCATTAGAGGTCGTCTCTGAGGTTGGGGACCGCCGTGGTGAATTCTTCTCCCAGTCTCCCGCTCGTGATGGCCTCCGGCAGGAGTGTTTGTCTGAAATGCACATGAATGCAGAAAACATTCACAAACATTAGACAGTCGTGAGCTGCTCACGGACATGTGGACAAACTTTGCAGACAGTGTGTGAAAAAAACATCGGCATACTTGTACAAATTGTATGTTAAACAAAATCATGCAGTACTCACAGGCAGGCACACTGAAACACAGACATGTAGACGCACACTCAAACACACACACACACACACATACACACACACAAGCCCACAGGAAATTTTAACATCCCAAAAATAACCAAATATTAATAACATACTAGTCGGTTGAACTCAGTTGAAAAAAAAAAAAAAAGGTAAGAGCTTTTGTCAAAGATATCGGTAAGCTCGGCCTATGTTACAACACATCTTCAACACAGCAACACTTAACTGCTCAAACCCAGTTTTTCCCTGCGTCTCTCTCCAACGTGCTGAACACATTCAAACCCAGTCTGTCTATCTGTGTTTCTCTCCACGGTGCCAAAACATTAAAGGTGCTTTCAGACACCGAGCAGATGCTGCCACAGCTTCACGTTACCTCCGATCCATCCAGTAGCCTTTACCATACACCACAGGCTGCCATGGCAACGGTTGCCATGGTCACAAACCAAGCAATTGGCATGAAAGCTAAAATCCAAGTCAGCAGCTCCCTCAACTCTTTGCTTTATGAGAGCAGCATTGAAAGCTGATGGTGAAGGCTGTCTGAAAGCACCTTTTCACCACAGTCTGTCTCCCTTAACGGTGCTGAAGCTTTTAAACACAGTCCCTTTCTCTCTTTGTTCATCTCCATGGTCATCTCCAACCTTTTTTTTCCCCCATCTTTCTCTTTATATATTAATTTTAATTAAACTCAGCACACACGCTAACAACACAAATCAAATGTAAGTCAAGGCAGCAGACTCAATTGAAGTATCTGTGCCTGTGCAGTTCACTGAAGAATAATAAATTTGGGTGGTTATGACTCTTGGGTTTAGAATAAGTGCAAAGAACTGCACCTTGGGTGTGTTGTGCGAGTTGCGTCGGCGTCCCTCTTCCAGCTGCATCTCAGAGTACAGCTCCTCCTCATCCTCTTCCATGATGTCAGACAGGTCAGAGCCCCGGCTGCTTTCGCTGTGATAATCTTCATTGTGACTATAGTGAGGCTTTTGGTAGTCACACACACACACACACACATACAACACACACAACACACATACACACAGACACAATTGTTTAGGCCCACATACATACATAACATACATGCACACACCAAACATACACGAATGGGCAAACACACGCATATGAGTATACGCACGGGCACAGGAGTGTATGCATGCAACCACCCAGACATGCATGCACACACGCACACACACACACACACACACACACACACACACACACACACACATCCAAACATACACACACTTAGGAGGTTTTCTATTGAAAAACACACTGAAGGTGAAGCTGAGAAGAAGGTAAGGGATTCATCATGTAGTCATGTATATCATGTAGTCGCTCTTACCGGCCTCCCGAGCTCAGAGCCTCTGAGGAACTCATCAACTGAGGGTCCTCTCCGACGGCCGCGCACGAACCCTTCCTCGTCCTCCTCTTCTTCATCAGAGTGATGCTGGTGAAATGAATGACCCTGCTCTCCGTACCTGCCCGGCCTCCTGTCCCCCTGAAAATGAAAAAATGAATTTTTAGATTTTACTAGTTTGACAGCACAATCTGGTGTAATATACAATCAGTTATAGAAAGCTAAATATTTTACACAATCATTAGAGCAGTACATTCCCTTCATTTACTGCCCTGCTTTTACAGGTGCTTTAAATTTACAGATTAAATTCACAGTTTGTCTTGCTGTGAGTTTGTTTTTCTCTACTGACTGTTCAATTCTCATTAAGCAGCAGACATCTATAATGCATTGTGATTGGATTTATTCACATCCTTTTCCATCAGACCTTGCCGCTTTCTGCTGCTACCCTCTGCGCTGCTTCTCGGGCAATGGCTTTGGCCACGGTGTCCGGGATAAGTGTGCCTCGGGGCTGCGGAAGAATCCGCTGGGGAGAAGGGGAGCGTGGATTGGCAGGGGGAGGGGCCTCCAGGGTGTGGCCTTGCATGGGCGCAGGAGGCTGAGAAGAGGGAGAGCGCGTGAGGTCCCAACCAGGCTGGCCAGGTGGAATAGCTCCCCCATGGTGGGCCGCATGCTCTTTGGCATCCAGGTCTCTGGCACTTACTGGTCTCTGAGGTATAGGGTGGGGTTGGGGGTGGGGTAGCAGAGGCAGTTGGTGCTGGGGCCTGGGACCTTGGTGGGGTGGGCGAGGCTGAAGATGTAGGGGCTGGGCCTGGGGCTGAGGATGCGGGGCTCGAAGCTGGGGTTGCGGGTGTCCACCTGGATGGGGAACTCTGGGATGGGCTTGAGGGTGTGGAGGATGGGGTTGGAGTGGTTGTCCATGTACCTGGGGTGGAGCGGGAAGCTGGGGAGTGGCGTGAGGAAGGTGTGGGGATTGGAGGTGGGGCTGAGCATGGGGATGTGGAGGGGGGCCTGCGTGGGGGTGCATCGGTGGCGGCAGGGGGAGCGGAGGTAGAGGCACAAGCAGGTTGTTTGGAATGGCGGCGACTTGGGAGTCCTGGGATTCTCCCTGTATTGACAGTGTCCTGACGATGACTTCCCTGGCCTCCAGGCACTGAATCCTTGTCAGCTCCACAGTAACATAGTCTGCCATTGGATATAACACTTCAGCTATCTGCATATAAACAGAAAATAAAATGTTAACATCATCCAAAACTGTGGGATCATTTTCATCAGACATCAGAAGTGAAAACACAATCACATCCCTACAGGATGAATCTAATTTTAATGCTCTTTTGTCTTGTACCACCCTCACAACAGTTTCAGCCCCACAAGTTCTTGGTTAGACTCCAAGACTGCATTTTCTGGCTACACTCCAACCAGTTTTTATAGCTATCAAGTTTCAAAATACCTGCTTAAAGTCACTTATTACAGGCAAAATACTACTTAAAACGCTTTTAAATTTCACCCCATAAAGAGCAGCGCAGAAACAGTTTGCTGTCCAGCGTGGTTAAGTGTTGATTTACGCCTTCAGATATTGAGTGCTGATTTACTTTGGCAGTCACCAGAGGGAGTGAGAGACCTTTCCAAGACATTCACAGGTCCCACACTGAGAGGCTTGCACTGACACTGAATCACAAGTGGGTGGCACTGCTGTGTGCGCCAAGGGCACTGATGACATAATGCCACAATCAACAACAGAGGCTATCACCATCCCATCTGTGATGCATGTTCTCATGTTTCAACTGGATTAAACATGCTTAGACAATTCACACAGTGTTTTCAAAACTGTATATAGGCTTATGGGTATGGAAATATGGATCCCATATGCCTGTGAATTCTCCACAAACTGGTTGCCTCTGTACTATGCATGATACTGTTAAACGATAAAGTAATATATTTTCCTTCTAATCATGAGTGAGGCCTTTAACCCAAGACAAGCTTCTCACCGTCACTCACCACACCTTCTTTTAATAGACTGAGCTAAAATAAGGAGATAGTCCTGGTCGGTAATACTGACACTTGCTAACTCACCCTCTGCCCTTTAGTGCATACTGCGTAGCCAATGACGTTTGCCCCATTAGATGTGCCTGTGGGAGAGAGGATTGGCGGCTTCCAGCAGACCTGTAGGACCCCTGGAGCCTGCCCACAGAGCACCTGTACATCATGGGGAGGCAGGGGAGGGCCTGGGAGGTGAGAGAAAAGGTGTGAGGGGAAAGAAAATGTAATAATTTACTGTTGTAATATCACTAAAATACAAACAAGAGGGGGGGACGGATGTGAAGCATTCATCAAGTGCACAAATGGGGCTCGCTCACAACCATGCACAGAAATGCACACATACAAAAGGGGTGGGGCAGGGGGATTTGGGAAACAACAGACTGGGTTTGGTTTAGAATTTGCCCTGCATCTTTAAATTTATGAAAGAACTGCATCAACATCTTATTTTGTATTTTGTACACATACACAGTCCATGTGGATACTTGTGATATGGTGACATTGCTGGTGGGGGAGACATTCACAAGACAATGTGTGCTGTGTTTATAAAATACCATTAAAGTATATAAGTTATTGTGGGACTGCACTAACATTGGCTAACCCAGGGTACTCCACAATCAAATTGAGCTGTCAAATGAAATCCTCTTAGAGTATCAAAATATTTTCCTCTGGTCTAGTGCCACACCATAACCACCATACACTAGTCCCGATCAGAAGTTTTTAAAAAAATGAAGGTAAATGTGGAAAAAATGTCTTTTCTGTCTGGGCCTCCTCAGAGAAACACTGTTGTCTCAGCATGCAGGACACAATCCAGAGAGATTAACTACAGCCCATTCGTTGTCTTCCACTCTCCTGGATCACTGCATAAAACATGCACAACTGCATTCGAGCAGAAGCAAACGCACACTGATACAAAATGGTCATTTCAGTGAGCAGTGGAGGGGCACTGCTTTATATGGAAGTGGTTATTCTAGGCTAGGCTATAGGCTGAAGAAATGACTCATCAGAATAATAACTGATCATATCTTGTGATGCAGGGGCTGTCCTCTAATTAGTGATGTGCTCTGTGCAGTCAGCAAACTTTGGGCAAAATTTCATTTGAATTGGGTTTGAAATAAAGTGTGTTTAAATTTTATTTAGACACATGAATGAAAATGTTGTTTGTCGATGAAAAATTGGTTTTCAGTCTCAGAACAATAACAAAATGCCATTTTGCCCAAATCCGTCAACTAATTAACTAATTGTGAACAATAGATCATTAACACTCCCAGTTTCATGACTATAACCCTCTTCCAAAACAATCATAGCACTAATGTCATCTCTCCCCATTGGTTTTCAGAAACACATCATTTAGTGGGAAACCCAGCCCAGGACTGATGTTTCATTCTGACCTGTTCTGCAATATGGTGTTGGACCTAGACAAAATACAATACACAACAATGGCAGGGTAAGGCAATGCACTACTGTACTCGTCTACAGCACAGTACAAAAACCTAAAACTTGGTATGGTACTATGTTACATTTTAGAGCTGACATTATAGTACACTGGTTTAAACAGAGCAGTAGCAGTTTGCAATTTCCATCTGACTACAACACTGTATAGCAAAAAAAAAACTATTGACAATTGTATTTTATGGAGCTATGCATATATTAATGGCACTATATCTCTATGTATAGAGATGAGCTTTGCTGACCTGCAGCCTGAGTGCAGAACTCCACACCAGCTTCTTTCCTCTCTCTCTGCTCCAGTGGCAGTTGCCATGGCACCTGGTGCGGCTGTGCCACCACCGTCACTTTGTACACCGTCAGGGGCTTCAGGTTGAGGAAGCGTAGCCTATACCTTCCTGGCTTTACCACCGCATGCTCTGCCCCGTCCAAGAACACAGTGTGACCATAGTTACTGTTGCTGGGCAACCAGGAGAGCTCGGCAGTGTCACGCTGGATGTCATCCACCCGCAGACCGCACGGTGCCACCACCACGTTGGCTCCCACCAGCAAGGTGCACCGCAGCTCGTCTGACAAGCCCCGGTCGGTGACGCTCTGCACACACACACGATGAACACAGCCGTCCAAGTCCAGCTTCTCCAGCAAACACTTGGTCCGGCCACCATATGGTATACTGGCACGAAGTTCCCCATCTACTAACACATTGTAGCCAGAGATGTTCCCCCAGCCCAAAGGCACTAGTGGAGGCTCCCAGGCCACAATGACACTCCGTGCCAGCTGCTTGATCAAGGTGATCTTTCGGGGATAAGGCACAACATCTTCAGCCAGGTCCTCGGGGTCAAGGGGCCCCCCTGTCCCATTGCTACAGGGAACCAGGGCATTAGCTGAGCCCAGGAGGCCATCCTGAGAGGCACCTCCATCCACTGCCATCAAGGCCAGCGGTGTATGGTCCAGTGGGCCCAAGCTTTCCCCTCCCTCCCCAGCCTCAATCGCTGGTTTTTCCTTGTCCTGGACAAACTCCACGAAGTTGGAAGGGACAAGTCCTCGCTGGCCATCCAGCAGCTCCCCTGTGACACAGAAAGAAGAGACAGGTACAGAAAATAACTCAGTTTTGTGCTTCATTCTTCATGCTCATGCTAATGAACAAATAGCTTAATGCCAACGACATGAAAGTTCTACCCTTTAACAACTGTCTCCATAGTACTGTGTTACCGTCCCTATGTGACGCCTCCTAAAATAGGCTTCACTAATGGGTCCTTACAAGACGAAGACAAAAGGAAAGTAGTAATGCACCAATGCACATACTTGTCACAGAGCTGTTTTCCTTGCAAGGTGGGAATGAGTCAGACAGTGAGAGGTGGGAGATATGTAAATATACAGTATGTACTATTCCCTAAGATGTTAGATGTACCATTGGTTCACTGATGCTAACTTTTAAACTCTCTCCAGGATACACAGAACTGAGAACACCCTCTCAACATTTCGAAGAACTTGAACTTTACTTCAGTGCTTTTGAACGTTTCCAGGAACACCCCTGAGGATGTAGATGATGTGGTCAATGCAGAAAAAAAAACTCTTTTTTCCCTGTAGTTTTTTTTCCCCCCAAAGGGAAGAATTTTGTCTTGTCATCTTGTCCTTCAATCCTTTTTTCCACAGAGGCCTGGGAGACCTTAAGACCATCTGTGTGTGTCTGTGTATGTGTGTGTCTGTGTATGTGTGTGTGTGTGTGTGTGTGTGTGTGTTGTTTTTGTGTGCTGATGATTAAGCTGAGCCCCGCTGGATTAGTCATCAAGCTAAAAGGGACCAAGGTCCCATCTTGACAACAGCTTGGTCTGAGGCCCGAGTCTCCCTCCTGCATGATAAATATAAGGCTCCTCCACGATGCCATGCAATCTCACCACCCACAGCTAATGAATCACTGCAACTGAGTACTACTGGGTCTGTGGCGAGCTGTGCTGGGTGCAGGATTGCTAGCTGGGGGGGGATTAGAACTGCCTCTGATGGAGAAGCCTTCATAATTCTAAAGAGATTATACAAGAGAATCACTCCAATCGCCACTTATAAAAAGTGGACAGGAATTTTTCTTGGTGACACTGGTGCACTCAAGTATACT
The DNA here is from genome assembly GCF_017976425.1 of Toxotes jaculatrix. NCBI lineage: Eukaryota > Metazoa > Chordata > Actinopteri > Toxotidae > Toxotes > Toxotes jaculatrix. The sequence continues at coordinate 13,163,653 of NC_054409.1, forward strand.
TATAAAATCTGAAATATATACAGGGGGAGGTAAAACAATCAATAATCAATCAAGTAATTATGATCATGGATACAAAGGTGGTTCATAACAGGCTGAATTTAAATCACGGCAACATAACCCAAATACAGAGGCACTGCACTGACAAAGAGGAGGTCACAAGATGAAAACAGCCAACAGTTGTGTGATGGACACACACACAGTACGAGGTGTGATGACAAAGGTTGCGACTGTCAGGCAACCTAACAAGAGCAACCTTTGTAACAGCATTTACAAAGATGACTGCGTCAGCATTATAATCCTTCTACATTATGTTTTGATTATATTATATTGTAATGTCACACACATACGGTACAATGTCAAGACAGTGACAAGAGCTCATGACACAAAATATGTCATGGGCAGCTTGTATTACATGTCATAGTACATACACAGCAGCTAGATATATAACTACAATGAACAGCATGTGTGCTACAGTAGTCAGGGCTCACCAAATGCGGTCATTTTAAAATGATTTAGATGTTAAACAGCATGTTGCAAATACATGTAGATCTAATTCACTGTGGGACAACTGTGAGCTGACACACTCTTTTTGGCATTTGTCTCATTGTGAGATAATTAATACACGATGATACACACGCTTGTTGTGACTGCCGCGCATTCTCAGCTACAGCAGCAGACACTCACTCAGGCAAAATCACAGAAGTTGAAAAGCAACAAAGGACACCTCCTGCTGTACTGTATTTTTTACACTGACTTTTTGTTGGCATTTGCCATTTACGAATCAGCTGAAGACTAACTTGCAGGTTAATGCTGATGATAATGTCATGCCCAGCCCAACAACGACTTCAAGCAAAACCTTTGTGCTGGCCTGTTTTATTTCTCACCTTCATAGAAACCATCATCATCCATGTTTCCATACACATACAGATACTTTCCAGCCACAAGGGGGAGTTCTGCTTCAGGATGCTCGTTTGGTCCATCATAAGGGTTGTAACTGAAAGGAAAAATATTCCAGCTTTTAGTTGTATGACTGCAGCCTTTTTCTTCCATTTGTTTATATTAAAAATGAATAAAGAAACTGTTGATGAACTTAGAAAAATTATTAGGAAAGAAATTCAAAGATTACCTGTAGCGGGCAGTGCAAAGGCGGACCTGGCCTGTGTAGCGAGGCTTGGACCTGGGTGATGGGCTGGCCTCATCCTCCATCTATAGATTGGCAACAGAACCACAGATATTGTTAACTGAGATTCAACAATTATCAATCATTACGACCGTCATTAAGTTTGAATATATGACTATATAAGTCAACCTGGCTAGGGCAATGTTGAGAACAGATAAAACTTTAAACTATCTTGAAGACATGGTTATAAGTTACACCTGCAACGATGTGGGGAAATTTAGTGATGTGGTGTCCCTCAGACCCACCTCTGATGGGGTCAGCTGTCGAGGGTTGCTGGGGTGGTCCGTTATCACGGTGCTGGATTTGACAGGTAGCAGTTCTGGTCGTTGTCTGTCTCCAGCCTCCGGTGTGCAGGGCAAGAACTGGGAGATCAGTAGCGGCGTGTTTGCAGCGTTCTCATCGCCTGGGAGACATTGATTTCCATAGCAAATAAAGAGCAACTGTCATTCCTTCTGCACCCATTTGCTGCTCATTGCACAGCTATTGATCTCCTGTTGAAGCCAGTGTACAGCAAACACTCTTCATGGCAAAGGTTTATTTCCATCCCCATCAACACCTCACATCTGCAAAGCACTTGTCCTTAAATACCACTGAGGTCCTCACGGGAAAGAAAAAACACTCTTGAAAAATACAGCAAATACAAAATAGAAAACTGCGGTCTAAGACTGCAAACGGATGAATTCCTTGAGGAAATTACAGCAAGTCAACAACATGGATCCACTGCATCACTGGCTTCTTGTGGTTTGTGAGTGAGTAATATTATGCATTAGCACAAAAGCATCAGTGAGCCCCCTCTGTTTCAAGTGAAGAGAAAGATAAAAACAGGATTCCCAGCACTTCAAAGACCTTTGGTCGGTGCCAGACTGTATAAATCTACATCGCTGATATGGCTGTATCTGCTGGTTCTGCAGGTTGCACCATGTGTCGTTAGAATACTAATGTGTTAAACCACATTCGTGTCATACATCAGGCCTGTGATCAATTAGGGTAAATATTGATCACGAATAAGCAGGATCGCCGTTAATGGTGTCCACCTCTGGTCAGAAGTAAGCTGATCCAGCTGTTATGTGAGCTGTCTGGGGACTGGATCACTCTGACTCTCATATCATTCTGATCATAAAGTCTTTTGATCACATGTAATTTGGTGGATGCTTTTATCTACAGTGTCCAGAGTACATACATTTTTAAGAATGGCTTGACCCCACTGGTAGTGGACCCCATAGTCCTAAGTAACATTTTCTCTCTATTGAAGTGCACAGAGCTACGCTCACCACAGCGTGAAGACATAAAGTCATCATTAGAGCAGAAAAAACACTGCTGAAAATAAACATAGTTAATTATAGATGTAATCCTGAAATATGTAAACATTTTGTGTTTGGACTCTGAGGTGGGACTACTGACCTACCTGCCTCTGGTTGGGCTTCAAATCCAACAATGACTTGTGGGACCTTCTTGTCTGGTGAGAAGGGGATCTGGGATGTGGAGGTGGGATTAATTTTAAGGACGTCCGCAGTATCTGATCGCAAACGGAAATTCAGCAGCTCTCTGGACAGCTGGTGGAAATGTTCACTCTGTGACCTGCATTTCTGCTCCAGGTCACAAACCTTGACCTTTGACAGACAATGAATACAGCATCAAGGGGGTGATAATGGCCGGGAGGAGGGAGTGGGAAAAAAACAAAAAGAGTGAGAGAGTGAAATATAAGGAAAAATATACTCTAAGACACAAAGCATAGAGTGTACTTCATCACATGTAATAGTACAGATACGAGCCCTCTGAAGAATAGCCAATGTTTTATCTGTTAATGCTGATCGAACACAACCAATTTGAAAAGGATCCCTAAAGAGCCATTTTCCAGCTTATAGCACCATATCATATTGAAACCACTGCAGTCTAATCAAAGCATATGGAAGTGTGGAGTCATCTGCTTCAGCTGCTGATACATAACACAGTTAAACTCTGATAACAAATCCTGAGCACTGCAAAGAGTTAAGAGGATTATAAAACTCGCAGTATAGTAATTAAAGACATCATATCACTGACATATCAGAGGAAGCTGAGGAAGATGTATGGGTGTACAGAGAGTATTGTATAGGTGAAGAGATGTAGGCAAAACCTTTCTCAGTCTCATTCAGTGTATATAGGGATTCTCAGTTTGCACAAAACAGCAACTAAAGGCTTTGGAAGCTCTGGTGATTTCACACAAATGACAGAAGGGAGGTGACTAACCAGGGAGGAAAATAAATACCTGAAACATTCTGTCCTTATTGTTCTGTTCAGATAAAAAAAAAAAAGGAAGGAAACAGAAAAAAAGTAAAGAAAGAAGAAAAATTAAAAGAATAAAAAAACATACTGAAAATAGAATCAAACACCAACAAATGTCATCACAAATGATGCAAAGGAGGAAGAAGTCATGCAAAACGACAATATATTTATCAATGCAGATAAATATATAGAAGCCAAACAAAGTTAAAGTAGAAAAAACTGAAAGGATAAAAATGTGTTTGTCAAACTAAAAAAGGCCAACGAACACAAAATGAGTGAGGACTGATAACAGACACAAAAACGGGCCTGTGAAAAAGACTATAAATTGATTCACTGGATTTGTAAGCAGAGAACTAACTCCTTGACAGCAGCGGAGTTTCCATTTCTCCGACCAAACTCTTGATGTTTGTCTGAGCCAAACTCAGGCTGCTTGCTCAGTAAAATCGCATTCAAGTGCTTAAAATGGATAATAACATGACCTCACTTGAACCACTCTCAAAGGAGTCTACACACTACTGTCGTGACAAAAGGATTTAGAGTGAAATGAGAAAATAATTTCAAGTAGATCAGCCAGTGACAAGCATCTTAAGGACTGTGATGAAACACAGCAGGTCAGTGATTTGATCGTGGGGAAATTAATAAAAGAATTCAAGGTCAGACTGGTTGCAGGATTAATGGGGACGTGAGAGTCTGCAATTGTTGTGATAAAAGTTTGCGGTGGTATTGTACCCAACAACAGTACAGAAAATCTAGAAGAAGAGAAAGAGAAAACTATTTGAAATACTAGTTTTACTTTGTAAAACTAAAACTTATATATTTTAATTAGCATTGCCTTCAAACATAAAATGAGATGACCAAGCCATTGGTGCAGAGTGCAGAGAATACTGTAACTTACATAATATCACTGCATAATATACGTGGAGTTCAGATTTTAAGCCATAATTAATGCCGCACCACCTGTTTCAGGTCAAGCACTCTAACCTTATCTTCGTCTACATCTCACTGACACTCAGAACAGATTAAGTGTTCTGAGGAACCTGAATTAAAGGAGGATCTGGTAACATGACAGAAGCCTTCAGTCTGAGGTTTAAGTTTCTGATAATGCTCCCAAAAAACTATCCACACTCATTATCCACCCACACAGGTGTTTTCACTTATTTGCCACAGCTGTGTGCAGACCGTGGTCTTCTGACATCTCCCTCTGTGTTTCTTTAACATCCCCTATTTAACATCTGTCTCATACTACATGAAACATCCCAAAGGATTTTATTTTTGTTTTATTTCATCACTTTAAAACACAAGAGATAAACTATATCCATCAAAGTTAACAGTGAGGTAAAGCTGTGTAGAGATCTGTGTTTGTTCACGTTACTGTACCTCTAACAGGTACACTGCTTCCTCATGCTCTTGGTCAGCTTGCACCCGAGCCTGCGGAGAACACACAGAAACACACAGTGACAGCTGACACTATGATCACAACCCGTGAGGTAGAACAGACAGCACACAGCTGACATACTGTCAGCCCAGTACCCTGGCAGAATCTCAGTGGTTGATCACAGCACTGGTACTTGAAGAGATCCCTGCTCCTATTGGCACAGCTCTGATTAAGGCTAGAAAATGTATTTTAGGGTATGTTAGTGTCCAAGTAGTGTCTGGGGAAGGACGTAAAAGCACAGTCTTCAACATTAAAAGCCTCTTTTGTGTAATGGTAAAAATCAGTCAGGCTCTGGTTGGACACATTAAGCTTTTTTTTTTTTTTTTTTAACAAACACCAACGCCAAGACAGGACAATAAGCAGGTACAGACAGATAACCGACAAGCCTCACAGATTTCTGAGCAAGCGGTCACAATTCAGCTTTTCTATAACCATATCAAAGCCTGAGTGGTCTAATCCGGTAGGTTATTCTGAGAATATTTACATATCAGTCATTAGAATAAGAGGATTTTGAATGGGCTCTTTGGAAAGCTTTTATGTTTTTATAGTTCGTAAACAATTACTGGTGAATAATGATGCAACAGGACAAATATACAGCAAATAATTGTTCATTTAATTCAAAATGTAAGTTTTAAAAATGTCTGAGTGATGATTATGAAGGTGATTGAGTTTATGTCAGACATGAGCCTTTTTCCCAAGTCTGAGCCAGAAGAAAAGTAAGGCAGATAATTAAACATCCTCAACATTTGAACAGCCTTTAAAGTATCAAAAGCACTTGAAGTCCAAATGTCCCTTGTCACATCTGAAGTCCTGTTTGACTACTTTCTAAGCAGAGCTAGAACACATACATCCCAGTCTTTTAAAAGGTACCAGACAGAATACAACACCTAGAGAAAAAAGTAATGTCTGCACAATGAAAGATGTTCCCAAGGTGTATAAATTTATCAACCACTAGAAAGGTTACATTTTTAGCAAAGAGCAGTTGAGACAGCATTTCTAATAAAATCTTCTGATTTTTGGATGGGTCTCTGAGCTCTTTATATTTCTGATACAGTAGCAGCGATTCAGTGACAGTGATTCAGCACAAACTGGCTACTGACACATCAATATCTGAACAAGGAGCTTTGGCATGAACTCACTGCTCTTATCAGAAAACTAATGACCCAGGAGCGTCGGGTCAAATGTATAAAAACTAAGCTTTCAATAAGCTTATTTTTTTCTATGTTTGCTTTTATCCATACAGCCATACCTTTTGCAGTTGATTGATCTTCTTCTGCTTGGTGTGAAGGGCCACCAAGGCTTGCTCATGCTCTGTCTGCAGCTGCTGCTTCAGCTCTACAGCCTCGTGCATATGCTAGGGGGAAACAGAAAGAGGGAGAGAGAGGAATGAGGTGTAGTTATGCTGAAGGATGTTATTTAGAGATGATTTTTGAAAGTAACCCAAAAGAATTTACCCAACCACAATCCTTCTCTATTGATGGCGACAGATACAATATAGTAAAACCTTCAAAGTCTAATTAATTATCTGAATCTGTTGCGGTCCCTGGCACTGAAAGAGGGGGGGGGGGGGGGGTGTTCTGCAGTGGGGCCGGCTACCACCCTGGCAAGGAACCTTTGAGGAAACTGAACCCAATCCACCTGAAGGATACTGACAATGTCTGAACAGTAGCAGACTTGCTGAAATGTGGAACTATTACTTTATCTTGTGTTCTCAGTTTTTTGACTTCACTGTAAAAGTAAGAAGTTTTAAACAGTAAGAGCTTTTTATATAATTTGTATTGTGTATCTGTCACATTCAACCCACAGTGCACTCCAAACTGACTCAGACAAAGCTGCCACACATGGTCACCCACGCTGATCCCAAATCTACCCTTTCCCAAATTAGCCGAGTCATGACTATACAGTATCTATCCACGGAGTCACGACCAGCTGCCACATCCCGCAGAAACAGAGTTAAGGCACAAGATGTTTCTTGCAGGCTTAAGAAGAAAAGGCAGCTTAGAAAGCTCTGACATTCATCATTTTCTCTCTGTATTCTCTCTCCCTTAAAAAAAAAAAAAAAAAAAAAAAGAAAAGCCTCTTTACCTCCCGGAGTGGCTTCGAGGTGTCCTGAGCAGGCAGCCACTGCTTTGCATAATCGGGGAGAAGCTCTAAGCTGCAGAGGGCTGGGCTGGCTGAGGGGCTGTCACTGGATCCTTAGCAAAAACTATTTTTTTTAACCCCTGAATATTCAGAGGCCACGTGATGAGGTCACCTGTATTTTCAGGAAACACCCTCCTTCGATATCACGTTACAACTGAAACAGACCTAAGCAGCTGGATTTCAGGCGTTCAGCATAAGCTGAATGGACAAAGAGGCAGAGAGCCAGCAGAGGATGGCACAGCAAGACAGCACAACTGAAAAGACAGGGGGGTATTTCTGCGTTCAAATCTCACCAAAGCTCACTGGGAGGGGAAAACTTTGCTCTAAAGAGTAGGACCTGCTGATGGAACACATTCTGACAGGCACGCTAGACTCGTCCACCAATGAGAATGATCCCAGCTGTGCAACTACAACAAATAAATTTGTAGCTCTGATCTACACTGTTGTGCTGGAGACCCAAAATCACCTGGGGTAGATAAGACTGAGGCCAGTGCCTATGTACTGTATGTCTAATTTGTTTGCAAAGCTTTAGGAGGCTTGCCCTGGTATGTTTCCCATAATTCTATAACAGAGGTGACGAGTGTAGAGTTAGCATGACCTTTAGTCACAATGGCCACACAATTATTTATCTCAGTTATGAGAATAAGATCTAGTTTGAAAGAAAAAAACAACAGTTAAATGCATTGTTCTCTATACTGGCAATTGTAAAACTGCATTTAAGGGCTACTATATGTTTATCCTGCATATCACTCTTCTGCTATGATAGAAACCCCTGAGTAAGATGTGGTCTACTGACTAGTGTCTTAATTCACCCATAGAAATGTAACAATAAGCCTTTTGTTGCCATATTACATAACTTTAAAACCAAGCTTGTCAGTGTTGCATCTCATTAGTCTTGACTGAAGAACTCTTTTTTTAAATAAATCAAGTCTGTCCTCTTCTGTTTTTTCTGTTTCCTCCGTCTCTGCTTTCTCCACCCACATCGCCCTGTGTAATTTTCTCTAAATAGTCTCTTTGTCTTCACAATCAATACACAATGAGAAAGTGACAAACCTTTCTTTGCTGTATTAGGGAGCAGGTCAGTTTTTCTCAGATGGGTACATTTCTCTCTCAAATATCCTGACAAACAGACAATCGATAGGAGATGCAGGGAGGCGAGGATTTGTAATGAGAGTGCCTCTCGCCGCACGGTGAGACTGTGTCTGATTACTATTGGCAGACCAGAACACGCTGAAGAAAAAAAAAAAAAAAGAGCCTCTCCATGAAACCAATCACACTTCACTTCATGTGTTGCATCACTTTCCCTCTAAAGTTTTCTTAGAAAACAAACACATGGGAATAATTCCAAAAGAGGGAGCGAAAATCTGTTCTGAAAAATCTCCAAATTGGATGAAGAGTGCGAGCCAAACTGAACCAGCAAAGTGAACGAGGAATGAATGAACAGCATGAGGGTGGGAATGTTGGAGATATGTCGTGAGATCTGCAGTATGTCAGTGGAAAAGTAAACAGACTCAGTGTTGATGACGGGGCATAAAAGGAGGATAAAGGCTTTAGACTTGTGTCTTCCTAAATTTTTAGCTCTGCCCTCTCAGCAGTTTAACATGAGTAGGTTTATCCCAGATGTATAGCATCAGTTCCTGAACTAAATTTAAATTCAAATACACATTTACAATCTCATCCACAGCTGCAGATAATTAAATCTCCTTTCTGAGGAAATTGTGGGTAGAGGAGAGAAAATTGTTCTTTGGGGTATATATAAAAAATGGCAAATTGAAATCATTTAATTGAGAAGTCCAAGAATTAAGTTTCTTCAGGTCCATTATTTTGTGAACCTTGGCACTGAGGCACTTTACTGACAGGTGTCCGAGCTCTCCTACAACACTCCAAATTGGTTTCTGATATTATTAAGTTATCTGAAGCTGGCCTTGTGGTCTCTTTTACTCCGCACTTTTTGTCAGACAACCACAGCACTACGGTGAAGAGGATTCAGCTGAAAGACTCAAGTTGTGAGACATCAGGATTTGGCAATTTTTACAGATGTTGCCATAGGATATTGTAAGTATGACAATGCTTATGATGTAAGTGATATTTCTTTTTAGGGGTGCATAGGAGGGAAAATATATAAATTAAGTGGTGTCTCACCTTCAGAACCTGTTCCAGGTTCTCCACTTTGCTTTGGAGCTGGCTCCTCTGCTGCTGGGCCGCGTCCCTCTCCTGGCTCACTACAGCAAGGGTCTGTCTCAGCCGGTCATAGTCTGATCGCACCTACACGGACAGAAAAGAGTCCAGGTGCAAAGGAGGGAGGGAGGTAGGGACAAGAAAAAGACAAGAAAAGCAAGAAGAGGTGTGAGAGCATTGCCAACGACGTGGACATAAAAGACCACAGAAAAAGTCAGCGGAGACACAGGCAAACAGAAAACCTCAACAAGATGAAGGAAGAAAACACTTTAATTTCTTCTTTGTTTTACTTGAAGAGTTTCAACACGTACCCATTATTCTGCTGTTCTGTCTTAAAAGAGGAAAACAGGCATGCAGTTTTTATGAGGTTTGCTCTTGCAGTAGACCTACTTTTACCCATTTATGAATAGAGGTAGCTTTTTTCTTTGGCTGGAGGGTTGATTGGGAGTTCACACTGAAGAGAAAATTAATCAGCACATTTTCATTTAGCCTTGATGAGACTGAGCTGCTGACTTGAGCGTTCTGCTTCTCGTTCCTTCATCAGTCGGAGGCCTTGAGCTAAGCTGGTTTCCTCTAAAGGTGGCCTCGCAGGACCGAGCAGAACCATCCCTCAGCCACGCACCCGTCATCTCATTAATTAACGGAACAGATGAGAGCACAATAGATAATCTCAAAATGGACAAGAAACTGGACTGCTGCAAAGGAAATAAATATTCTTCCCTTAACAGTTTGATTTAATCAATAAAGGGTCTTTTGGTGATTTTTCTAATATTTCTTCAAAATTTTAATCTACAAAAGCCCTGTAATAAGTACTATATTTATGAGGTGTGAAATATTCATTGTCTTCAGAAAAAAGATCCCCCACAGCAAGTGCAATTTATTTTTCAGTGATTACTTTCTCTAATTGTATCGCCACTTTGATTCTTTGTATCTTCCTTTCTGACTCTCAGCTTCGACCCTTCTCTTCTCGCTCTTTCATCACCTCCCTCGCTCGGTCTCTATGCAGAGTCCAGTACATTTTGCCTGCGTCCTTGCCACAGGTGCACTTACAAGCCAAGACACACTCATTCATACTGTATATCTGGCAGGACTGGAAACACTTTTGCCCCACTTTCCTTTCATCTCTGTGCCCACCTTGTCAGTGCACAGATGGCATCTTTTTGCGTGGCACGGCAGAGCAAGAGCTCCAAGCCGAGTCCCTGGACACGTGTCAAATCTGCCCCCTCTGTGAAAGTCACTATTAGCACCAGAGCAGCTAATCGCCTACCATCACAGACGGTCACCGTCTCTCCGTCTGGGTCTGTGTACATGTTTATGCATGCATGTGTGGACTGTGAGACTCTGGCTGTCTGGGGCAGTAAAGACACGGTGATAGGAAAAAGAAAAAGTCCAATGACAGATTAGACTTTCCTTTAATGTCACACCAGGCGACATGATAGAGATTTAACCCATGAAGAGGCGACATATGATAACACATGACGATAACAAGGCTGCATGTTTATTGATTTGTAGAGATGGATCACAAGATTCCGATTTATGACTGATGTTGCATTGTGTCTGTGATATGCAGCACCTATATCACTAGTACAGCAAAAATAAAATAGATTTTACCATCGATCAGCGGCTGTCGACCACTGACCATTATTCTGTGTGTGTCCTTGTAATACATGCTTGCGCATTGCACATGTGAATGCCTTGCCTGGTCATATTTAGACGCCTTCAGGTGGTGGTTGATCAGCTCAAGGTTCAGACGATTCTTCTCCTGCAGGGCAGCATGGAGCTTAGCTTTCTGAAGAAAAAGAGAGAAAAACAAGTTTAGCATGATTCCTCAATGCAAAGAATTTTATGCCTGACTGCATGGCTGCATGTATGCAAGCTACATAGCTACATAGAAAAACTCCAACTTGAAAATATTACTATTGATATATAAGCTACAGATGAAAGACTCGGGTTAGTGGAGAGAGAAAGGGATGGAGGGATGGTTGGAGAGAGGAACGGGAAGTGGGAGAAGGTTTGAGGGAGAAACAGAAACAAGAGGAAACAAAGTGAGGAGGGAAGGATGGAGGGAAGGAGCGCCAGTCGAATGCTAAATGAGAAAATGAGCACACAATGTCAGTGAAAATTCAGCAAGCTCAAGATGAGATTAAGTTGCATAGCACATAAAAGGATTTAAAAAGAGGTGTGCAGTTCCAGTCTGCACTCTCCACTGCCCAGATTCACATTCAGAAGTTGTCATGCCGCTGGTGCTGCAGGTACTCAAGCATTACATAATTACGCCAGACTCAAACTAGGGCAATGCTCTCCTCCTATCACAGCTCTGAGCATTCAAGACTGATTTCACTGCAACTGGCCATATCCCGCCACATAATACCACTTTATGCTGGTGCAGCGAGCTCATGCTGTTGATTGTCATTCTCCGCATCCTTAGTATAATGTGGATAAGTCATTTATAATAGCCTTTTCTCCATTCAGCTTTGTCTTTAAACAAAGAGCAGTCTGAGAGTCGATCATGGGTTTTATTTCCGTGAAAAGTCTTGCAAGATAAAATGGTGGATGGGCTTTGGTTCAGTGTGTCTTATTGATTTGAAAATGCTGTCACCAAATACAAACAAGTGGTTTCCAAAAGAGAATTTAGTTAAATTACCTTCTAAATATGTGTAGATTTGAAGAAAAAAGGTGAAAATATTGTATTGTATAATGCATTTTAGTACCATAAAGCGTAGCAGTCTGTTGTTTTTATTCTTCACAAATGAGCTGCATCCTGCAAACAGTCACAACACAGTGCTACACCACACATACATGCAATATGCTCCCCTCAACCTGATTGCTATGATACAGTCAAGCAAAGGAGCCGAAGCTTTGTATGTCAGTTTTAGTAGAAGAAAATATTGTGCAGCTCAGAGCTTTTATGATCAAATTTATCAGCACAAATCGAAAGAACCCAGTAAACCCGAGCCAAGAGGAGGAGAGAGAAAAACAGACAAAGTGAAGGGCCAGCGAGGTTCATCCATCTCTTTGTGTGCAGGCAGAGAGACAGCTAGGGCTGTCGGAGGAAGACACAATCAAACCAAGACTCAGACAGAGAACAGACAAGGACAGGAAGACACAAAGACTGGTGAGTGAGTTCACTGGCTGCTCTTATTGTGTAACGCTGTCGCCACATCACATCACTGCAGACTACAGAGCAGTCAGTGTACAGAACCACACCTAACTACAGTAGCAGCCAGAAATGAGACTGCTCTTCTGCCTTTGACTGTTAATTATGAAGACATGGGGCATCATGAGGTGTCGGCTACAGTCGTCCTCTGCACTGACACCCCAGGACATGGCCTTGTAGTTGACACCGTAAGAAAGCAGGGTGGGGGCTGGAGATGATTAAAATACAACTGGAATAAAGGGATAACGGTTGTGATGAAATTTTAAGGGAAGGAGAGAAAAACTTTAGAGCTTGGGGTTTGAGGATGGCAGAGTGTGATAACAAAAAGAAACAAAGAAACTCATAAAGAAAGGAAAAGGAAAAGGAGAAAGAATGACCTTTCAAAAGCTTCTTTTTACAGGCCTCAGGAATGATGTCTGCTTTTCCACTCCCTCCCACTTCCAGTGAATCACACATTCACAGCTCTGCTTAACACTCCGTAACATCTTGTAAACACAGTGCTATACCGAAAAGCCAAGGGACACACACGTATTTCTGTGCCAATTTAAACCTTCAATATGGAACAAATAAACAGAAAACCAGACGTCTTTCTGCCTTCCTTCCTTTTCTGTTTTTTTTTCTCTCCATCTATCTCTGACTCCCACACAGTTTTCCTCCCATCTCCACCGTGATTATCATTCTCTCACGCCAAACCCACTAATTTAGCTGCTGGTCCTAAATCTGCTCTGTTTACATCAGTGTCTGTATCAGGAGCATTTTCTGTATGTGCAAATTAATAACCTTAAAATAGAAGCAATTTACCATATGGTTCAGAAAAACAAAACATTAATTGTTCACTTTCCCATAGCTGGATAGCCACTGGAAAAATTTAAAAGGAATCGTTTTACGATTCGGGAAAATATTCCTGAGAGTTCGATGAGAAGATTGATACCACTGTCATGTCTGTGAGCTCCCTCTCCCTCTCTTCATGATACAAATAGTTTTGTCTAATCAAATGTAAATTGAATTCTGTGCCCATAGATGTTTTTGGCAGTAAAGGCTTTAAACCTTGAACATACTGGATTTTACAGTAAAACTGGCTTTAAATTTATTTAAGGAAGAGTGTATGCTTTCAAACTGTGGATATGCCACTTTAGAATAAAACCACCATTTATTGGAAATTAATTGCAACATCCAAATACTGCCTCTTGTAGGCCAACAGGAGATTATACGGACAGGATCTTGGATTTGCCTAATTTAGAAATAAAGGTTTTGGATCATACTGGCAATGCTAAACTTGGCAATTTAATATTTGAGTAAGAATAAGCCTCTAGCTGCTGAGTTATAATGGAGAATAGATGAAGAATGAACTCATAGGCGGAGAGATTTCTACGATGGCTATACTGCTGACTCTAAATGGGATTCTTGTGGGTAGAGGATTGCTACTGTTCCCCCTAAACTCCCTGGAGGACTGTCATTAATCAGATGTCAGCGGTGGAAACATTTTGTTCCGCTTAACTGTGGGAAGAAGGGAAGTGATGACATGTGCTGTCTTCGGTGTGAACACCAGAGAAGACACTGACAAACACAGATGCAACATGCTTCCGTTAGTTAATGGAAAAACAACAACAAAAAAAAGACATGACCTTTGTATAGAATATAAAGAAATAAATAAATAATCACTTGTGCAACATAGAGTTTTACTGCATTCAGTCATGTTAAAGTTAAACTGGGGTTCATGTCCAAAATTTTTGCGAGGCGATTTTACAAATTTATTTTCTCAACTTTTAATACAAAGACCACATTCTCAGCCCACTGTTCAACTACATATAAAACATAATCTCCTCCTCTGTTCTCTTTTGTAAGCTATATTAAGTGCAGCTCAGACTGGCTGTTTCAACTGATCCTCAAACAAAAGACTTCACGTAAATGTATTAAATTATTTCACTCTTATTGAAATATTGTTACACTGGAAACAGATTGCTCCCTCCACTACTTTCCACTAAAGTTTGGGCTGAGAGGTTTAATAGGACAACTACAGTTAATGTGTGTGTATGTGTGTGTGTGTGTGTATCTGTGCCAAAGGCTGTTCTGCACTTATGTGGTTAGAGAAAGGGTAAATGGAGTCAGAGTCATGACTGTTGTCCCACCACTAATAGCAGCTGCGCCATCAGCTGTCTGCTCAGCACTGCTTAATGTCTGTAGAAGTCAGGACCGTGGACAGCTCCTCACCCTTTTAAACCAGTGTAGATCAGGACTAATGCTGTAAAAACTGGACTAAGAACTACAGAGTCTGTCTTCATAGTCTGTGATTCAACTTAAAAAAAAAACAGCGAAGTGAATCACATTAAAGATTTCCAACTCCAAATTGTATGTTTTTAAGAGTGGATCCCAACTTTCTTTGTTTCCTGCACACATTCAAGGTCATACTCATACAAGCGCAAACAAAAGGGCAACGGTGACACAGGTGAAAACATAACCTCCTTGGTGGAGGTAATAAAAGGAAACCAATGACTCATTAGATGGTGGGAAATTAATCTTAAAAAGACAGAGGAAAACAGTTGGCAGTATTAAGAGTAAAAAGAACTGTTGAAGAGAATGATCATTTACTTAAGATTACAAACCAATTAACAATACACACCAGTGCATCCAAAAGAGGACACATTTTCAAGGTTGATGTTAAACTTTAAGGCGGTTGTACACTGGTACTTAAGGAATTGGTTATGAAAATGGGAGGCATTTTGGAGATTTATGGTGTAGCATTAGCAAGGTATTCACTGCGGCATAAAAGATGATATATAACGCAGAGTTTGTCCTCTGAAGGGCTTAGCAGGTGTTTGCCTTTTCACAACAGAACGTTTGACTTCAATCCCACTTGATCTTCAGCCAAACATCAGCTTCCTTGGCAGACTGTAGCGAGCCTCAAGAGCATTTTGAGATCAATCGTTTATAATGCTGTTAATACTGTGCATTACCTCTGGTTTACAACATAGGCATGACACCTGAACAACTGTTTTGATAATAGCTACACAGCACAGGGGTTTACTTTAACCTTTGAGTCATGTAATGCTTAAGTGGAACATTTTATTTGGAAAATCTACCCTTCAGATTTGGACAGCAACCTTTTGCATTTCTCGTCTTTTCTTTGTGCTTATCATGAACAGTAGTTCGTGGTAAATGTTATCATAATGTCACCAATAGATTATTCATCAACATGCTATTAAAATATTCCTCTTTATGTGTCAGTTTCAAAGCATTATCAGCTGACATTCCTCTGGCCCCGGCCAATAATGTGCCTCTCTGCAGGTGCCTCATTCATAAAACATAAATAAGAGGCTAATCTGGTTTGGATGCTAGTGTGTGTACACTTGTGTGTATATAGGACATATATGTACATATATATACATACACATACACACACACACACACATATGTGTGTGTGTGTGTGTGTGTATATACAGAGAGAGAGATACATATTTGTACGTGTGAAAACACAAATTTATGTCACAGCCATTAGCCCTATGAGGCCATCAATAAGTGTAAACTGTGGACGCAGATGGCAGTGGGTAATGCAGATATTGCAAAGCATGAATTGTAGTTGAATATGTGTGTGTCTGTGTACGCCCGTGCGTGTGCCTGCGTGGGTGTGTACATGCAAGCTTGAATGAGTTGCATAACTAGCATCTCCCCGGCATACATTAGCCGCAAGCTCTTGCACATCCACAGTCACAGCGTCCAAGACCTCTCATCTGAATCCTAAAGATTCAAAATCCCTAAAACATTATTCATGTGGCAAGAATTAGCTCACATAATAAACACACACGCACACACTCAAGTTAAAACCCTGAGTTCTCACAACGTATAACACCCTAATAATTTGAGGAAACCCCCTGTTGTTAGTGGATATGTAAATAAAGCTTTGAAAAAATGCCTGAATATAAAATACATGACTCACTCCTGCAGATTTAATAATGTGGATCAACTGGAGCTTGAATGGAAACCCAGCCCACACAGTCGCAGACATTTAATATTAACGACGTCTCTTGCACAAAAGACTCAGCGTCAGGTCAGTGTGGCAGACGAAATTTTATGCACATCCAAAATCATCTTTTGGGAAGGAAATCAGTGTACAGAAGAGACTTTTGTGCTTGGTAAAAAAAAAAAAAAAAAAAAAAAAAGCACATACTCAAGATTTTATCAGGAATGATGTGTTCTGACACTCAGATCTGTGCACAAATAAAGAGCCTTAGGGGACATGTAGTTTAGATTTGTGCTCACCTCCTTTCTTCAGCAAAAATCAAACAGCTAGTGTTTTCTTTAAACACCCTGATTTTTCCACATCCTGTCATGTGTATTTTAGTGTGTGTTGTAGTGTGTGTGTGTGCATGTGAACTCCTCTGCCTGCTTCTCACAGAGCAGGAGACAATCCAGACTTTTGTGGAGGGTGGGGGGGGGGGGCAGAGGAGAGGCAGGGAGAGGCTGGCGCTACCGTCAGGAGAGATTAACTTCTCCTCCACGTAACACACATCCTCATTCACTTCACTCTTCGACCTCCTCTGTCGCTTCCCCCGTTACTCATCTCAGCTCTGCATAGTGTCTATAGTGCTTGCGCTAGTTTATGTGTTGAATACATATATCCAGTTTACATAGTGTTTGCTTTTGAGTCTCCACTGCTGCTCAGGGGCAAGTTGCCAAAGAGCTACAGCTATGCTCCTCTCAAGCGGTATTGCAGTGTGCTTCAGTAGCTCTGGAAAAAAACATTCACTATATTTTGGGGTTTTAGACTGCTATGATGCCGTGTTGGATTCTGGGAACATGTGGTGGGTAGTGATTGTTCATTAAAACGTGGACAGATTGAGCAATAATGGGAATGGTTATTATTTGCAGTTTTAAGGATTGTATGATAACCATAATCTCACAAGTTCACTCTGCATCATAGAGTCTAATAAAGTCTTGATAGCTGTCTTTGTCAGACTGTGTGATGTCAGCTTTGAGGCTTGTTAGATGGTGCAATGAACAATAAACAAGCTTTGGTTATGAATGTTTTTTTTTATCTATTTAAAAAAAGACAAATTTGCAAAATGAGTCTGAAGTAAATACGTTTTTAGCAGTGGTACTATGCTGGCTTACCAGTTTATCCCGTGCCATTTTTTGTCACAGTCAGATTGGTTAGTGTGTAGATGTGGGGCATAGCAGCTGTCACATTGCCGGATTTTTTTGGTTCTAAATTTTGTCAGGATTTTGACACAGCTTGGCTGAAGATTGACATCCGAAATTTTCACCATGTTTCTTGCATGATTGTCAGCTTTTGTCTGGGACAGCCCAGAATAGTACTGTGTGAAGGAGCCTTTAATCTTAGTGGCAGTAGCAGTCATAGGTTCCTACAGTTAACAAAAAAAATTTGACATTTGAGGCGCAGTTTGATCCCAGATGTGAGACGCAATCTGCCTCAAGTGAATCTAGATCCAAATGTGAAAGTGGTCTGAACAAGGCCAGGGAGAAAGAGAGAGCCCATGTGTGCATATTAACTTTGACAATGAACTATATGTGATATGTAGAGGTGCTCCAGCTGCACTGTACATAGAAGACCCTCCGGGGAAAACACTGGCCTCCCTGGAGAATACACATGCCCGAAGGGGAATATTAGGGCATGGGAGTGTGTATACTAAAGTGTGTGCGTGCGTGTGCTGTATGTATATAGTGTGGGAGCAGGCAGTGAGAGTGAAACAGGGCTACCATGACGTGGGCAGCAAAGCTTGCAGTCACATTGATGACATAACACATTTGATGTGAACAGGACCTATTATTCCCTCCAGCCACACAGAGAATATCAGAGGGCTGGAAAATAAGTTCGGAGGAAGATCAGTGTAAAGCTAATGAGGGGCCCAAGAGCTGGTTAGGGATTACATGTGCTTGGATGGACCTTCATGCTCACATAATGCTTGGATGGACCTTCATGCTCAGAATACACAAGTGCGCACACACGCACGTGAAAACACATGCACAAGCCTGCATATATGTATATAAATGCTTAAGCACAGGCAAATCCATAAAACTCTCACACATGCACAAACAGCATCCAGCCAGAGATGCACACACTCACATGCATTTATATGTGCATACGCAGACACACACATGCCATATCCAGAAATACACACTCAATGACCCCAATCTGCAGCAAAACATACCGCACAAGCGCTAAATAATTTACATCTGACCCCACTGCACAGTTGCTAAAACGTAGAGTATGCTAGAAATATGCTCACAGAGCCTGAGCAGAGGTTTCCTCGCTACTGGTTTCTATGGGGGTCTACTACAATCGAGATCCATCCGTAAAAACACACTATTTTACCTTAAGTAGCGGCTACTATATGTACATCATGTTAGAGGAAAAGGGCATTTAAGGACAAACTAGGGTGCTTCTGCAACGGTAAACAATACAAAACTTGCATTTTATAGTTACCAGCAGATGCTTCAAAATCCTGCAGACTGTCCTCTAACAAAGATAAAGCACAGAGAGAGAGTAACGCTAGTGCTGGCCTCTTTCCATTGGCGGCCAGTGCCAGTAGAGTTTAGAATACGTTATGATATTTTGGTTTTTAGTTTTTTACATCATGAACTACATGGTGCACATTTCTATAGTGCCCACAAGAACTTAATATCTCTCATGTTAGCTTAAATCGAAGAGAAATCAAGCATTTTGTATCCCTTAACCTTTGGAAGAATTTACCTCTCACTATTATTTACTTATTTATTTTTAAGAGATATGTTCCCTTTCTTCTCTTAACTGATCTTTGGTTTCTTGTTAATCTTATTTCTTTTCTGTTGCTCTTTTCTTCTTGTTTTTTTTGTCTCTACCCTACCAGTTTAGGTAGGCTAGGATAGGATAGGTAACAAATTAGTACCAAATTACCTAATGATTACTCTTATAAGCATAGCAACAAGAGTGTTACAAACGTTGAAAAAAAAATTAAGACTGTTATCATGACTACACTTCTAGCCTTTGAACAAAGCATGCAAAGCTCTAATCTCTCATAGACTTCTGTCTCATCAAGCTCACAGGTGTCTGGACAACGTCCTGTCGATTTCTATCTGCTGTTTTTGTGTCGCTTGAATTTGTTTTTAGGATTTAATTATACAAATGTGGAGAATTCTATAATAGCTTCTGTCACATTGCACAGCCGATGCATACGACCGAGTTTTAGGTCTCAAGTGAGCCGGACTCAGTGGCACAGAGCA
This sequence comes from Toxotes jaculatrix, assembly GCF_017976425.1. Taxonomy (NCBI): domain Eukaryota; kingdom Metazoa; phylum Chordata; class Actinopteri; family Toxotidae; genus Toxotes; species Toxotes jaculatrix. The sequence goes on from NC_054409.1 coordinate 13,183,228, forward strand.
ATAGGTGACAGTTACAGGAGCACAGGTCCTGTCATGTCATCTGTATCCGAACAGGCTGGCCTGTCTGACATTGTGTGCTCCTCTCTCCCTCCGTCATCTCTCCCCCTCCCTTTCCCTCTACCTAGTTGCCCTTGGTGTTCAGTCCAATGAAGATTTCTGTTCTATGTTTAATCATTCAAGCCCTTCCAGACACAAAATACTAGGAACCGATAGAGTGAGAAGAGAAGAGAATACAATACAATACAATGCAACACAAGCAAAAGACAGGTACAATTTAAGTAAGAGAAGGTAATCAAGAAGTACAGAGAACAGGAACAGAAAGAACAGCCAGAGGAAAGACTGAAATCAGGAGAGGAAGAAGCTTAAGGAGGAGGAGAAAAAGGGCAAAGACAGAGAGAAGAACCTAAAAAAAAATTACCACAGACAGTTGGAGACAATTAGTGATGTGGAATTAACAGGCTTTTACCAGCATGTCCCTTTGCTAAAGGGCTCACCTTTCCCAGCAGCGTCATGGTGAGATTATGTAGCGATACAAAACCAAATAGGCCACAAAATAAAGTTTTTCAAAGGACATCTCGGTCTGCTACACTTTCCTGCCTGTGTGCCAGAACTATAAATACAATTGTATGGCATGGTTGAGGGTTACTGAGGGTTTTTTTTTTTTTTTTTTTGCGATGTCATCCAGAGGACTATGATATAGATGGCAGATGAACAATTAATCCAGGTTGTAAAAACTGACAGTCCGGAAGATTATCTAAAAATACATTTGCTTTATATATGTGAAGAATATTATCTGATCAGTTAACACACTGATACTGAGTGGATCAGCTACAAAGCAGCCAAAGTGAATCAGTGCTCAAATCATGCTCGTCTGCATAAAAATAATTTGAAAAGTAACATCACCTGCATGACAAGATAAATTAAGTGCTGCTCATAATATTCTTTACTAAACTGTACTTGGGCTTTCAATCAGGCATCCATTCACCAGCGACATTCCCTCTCTTCCTCCTCTCACTTTTCTTTCTCTGCCCCACCCTCCTCCTTTTGCTTTTTTGCCTCCGCAGTGCTCTGTGTCTTTCCTTTAATATAACTTCTGTGTATCTTGAAAAGCTGCCAGGAAATGTGAGGAGGAAATGTTCCTTTATTGTTTCCCTCTCTGCTAGCCCCGCTGGCTAAATGACATCAACACTTATGGTGTGTATGCTAGCAATCAATACAGCACTCACTCATATTCAGGCATGTGTTCACGTTCAGAGCTACACACGTTGCTTGTACACAGACACATACACACAACAGGGGTAGGGGTGAGGGGAGGGGATGATAGGGTTGCTATAGAAACTGTTCTCTTTCAGGTATGGAGTGTCAGGATGATAAAAAAGTAGCAATGAACTATTGCATCCAACATATCTGATGCCCGTTGAATTGTGTAAATGCAAGCCTGCATACAGGCAGTGCAAACAAAAGCTGTCTAATTTACTTCCCATTTAAAGGTACAGGATGAGCAAACAGTATACAAAAGAAAAGCACTGAGTGTGCACACGTATAAATTAAGCAATAAAACACAATATAAAATACACACACATGCAATACAAAGCATAGAATAGCCTATATTTGACGTGGATTGGTAGTAGAGCTGCAGAGTACAGTAAGTGTAAGTATGCATGGATACACACTGTTAATAATACAGTGAAAATGTGGGGGAGTGTGAGTGAAGGCACGTAAGCTGGCGTAAATGTGGAAATGTGTGTCTGTGTGGATGTTAAATACACAAAGGTATGCTGATTTGCAACTCAGTCTCTGTCTGTAAGTGTTAGTACACGTGTACATACGTGTTTATTGATATGTGCTGCCACACCCCTGCCAGGCTGTCACTATAGGGATTATTGCAGTGCCTGTATGTCCTGAGGAATATTTTGATTCGTCAAGGAGGCCGTCTTTTGGCTGCCAGACTCCTTGATAATCTCAAGAGGGGAGCAAGGAAATCAGCCATGAGACTGAAAACACAAGTTTCATTTCCCCTATCTTCTTCTCTCCCTCTCTGCTTCTTGCCCTCTGGCACCCAACTGAACGTCAGCTGGCACAGCCAACCAGTCTGCAGCATGGAGATGAAGAAGCATGAAGAAGAAACACGGGGAGAATGGTGCAAGAGGAGCGAGATTAGGAGTGTAAGATTTCCCCAATCCATTCTACAACCTGGCGTTGCCTTCAAGCGGGTACGGAGAAAGGAAGGGAATAAATATTGTAGACAGAGAGAGAAAGTGATGCCAGCCATACGAAGCAAAATGCTGCAAAATGAGACTTAAGCAAAACCGTCTGTGCACCAATTCTTTCTCCCTCCTCTGCCATGTTTTTCCTTTGGTCTCTCACCCACCCACACAGCCATATATTCAAACACAAACACAGTGCAGGCATATGATCTCTGTATATTCTAACCTAAACAAACAGACACACTTGTGTTGAGCACGTACTGTAACTCACCCTCATTCAGCACAGAAATGAAAACAATTACTGAGTGATGGGCAGTAGAGCAATAGCTTTGATTTCTCTCTTGTTTCAGTTACCAGTCTGATACTCCCATACAACAAGAGATACATGCACCATGTGCAAAATGTGATAGGACGATGTTTTTCTTACTATGAAAGGTTTACAATGACAACAAATACTCTAAAGCTTTTCATACTGTCACCAAACCTTTAGTATAACATTTTACCCAGTTGTTTTAGTTGTTTAAGTTGTTGGGACAAGTTTTACTTGCTTATACCCCATCCTATCCAAATCTTTTCAAGCTTTTTCACAAAAATAAACTTCCATTGACACCAATATTGATTTTAAAAACATTTGGCTTACACTTGCGTTCCCACAAAAGATCCTCTAACACACAGGATGCCATATAAATTTTACATGTACAGAAGTAGCAACAGTATGAGCAGTAATGTCATAAAATTCAAAGCACCAGAGGCAACAAATGGGCCATAAAGTTGAATCAGCAACTTTCTAAAACAATTTCAATAAAAACTGAACTTTGGAAACTTTACGAAGGGTAGGATGAGTTCTATGTGACTGCATTAGTTTTAGTGACTATAGGTGGGTCTGATAACCCAGCAACCGAGCATATCCGTGTACCACCTTGCCATGCACCACACACATAACTTAGCACTGAGACGTTGCATCATGAGGATAAATGACTGGAGGAAAGCAAGTGTCAATCAGCCACGAGTGGGTTAATTTTCATCACCAACACCTGGCAACCCCTCAGCAGGCAGGAACCAGGAAAAGCTCAGGTTACCGAATCCGATAACGTCAAAGCATACACACACATACACACACACACACACACACACACACACACACACACACACACACACACACACACACACACACACACACAAACACAAAATCAATTTGTTTGACAAAGCACCACACGTTTGTCTCTCTCCCTGTGTCCCTAAATGATCATGTGAACATGCGTCTACATATGTTATTTTACAAATAATAATGCCCGTACATGCACACATGCAGTGGAAATGTTATATTCATAATTTGCCACAATTTTCCACCACTGAAAAAAAACAATACACACACACACTCACATGCACATACTAACCTTTTCAAGCCACAAACACACCACTAAACCCCTTCACTGTAACCCCACCCCTAAACACACACCACACACACCCACACATCTCCAAACAGGTGGCTCTGCTTACTCAAGAAACACAGAAGCTGAGATGTTGCTTTTTCCTTATTAAGTCCCAGAAGAGACAAAATGTACAAATCCTCCTCTCCTCTCCGTCTCTCTGTGGACGTTTGTCTCTTCCTGCTGCAGCTGCACAGACAGGTTTTCCCCAGCTGCTTGGCTATGCTAACCCTGTGCACTATATATAGGACTCAACAGAGCTAAATCAAACACTAACACTACCCACTGATGCAGAGACAGAGATGCACAGCAGCAGTAAAGAGAAAGCAGAGTGGTGAAGAAGGATTAGTATTTACCGTGTGTGCTGGCTAGCACAGGAGCATCTTGACTGAGGTGTCGCTTACTCCTTCTTCCTCCTTGCTCTGATCTCCTCCCTTCTTCCCTGCTCTCTCTGGGTGGGGAATTGTCAAACGGCTGCAGCAGCAGCAGCAGCAGCATCAGTAGCAGCTCGGGGGCCTATGTGTGTGTGTGTCTCTTTCTCTCTCTCTCTCTCTCTCTCTCTTCCTCTCTTTCCTCCGCCCCCTCTCCACTCACACACACACACACTCTCTCTTTCCTATTCTCCCATTCCTCTCACTCTCTCCCCCACCCCCGAAGACCCACCTCCTTAACACCCTTCCTCCATCATTTTCTCCTTTTCTCTTCCACGCTCTCTCTCTCTCTCTCTCTCTCTCTCTCTCTCTCTCTCTCTCTACCTTTCTCTCTCTCTTCCTCTGCTCAATTTCCCCCTTTCTCTCTCGCGCTGTACGCTTGTGCAGCGATCTGCGGAAATCCACTCTGTTGAATTAATCAGCCAGCTCCACTGTTACAACCATCAGCTACCGTCAGTAGCCTACTGTTAGGCAAAAAGGTATCACTGCCAATAGGAAACAGACATTTTGGAGTCTGGGATACAAATACGGATGGCTTATTGGAAGGCTGCCCTGTGCAACCACAGTCTGGACCTTACTGCCTGTCTGCCAAATTGAGTGAAATGACAGCAGCCTGCAAGATGCTGGCTGCTGTCAGAGAGACCCTCCCTCCTTTCCCTTGCTCCACAATTCATGTCTTAAGCCATGACACTAATTGAGCAGGGTCTTGATAGATGCCACTCTTGCTTTTTTTTTTTTTTTTTTTTTTAAATATACATTCATCTCATAATGATGGGGGTGATGATAATACTAAATAGTGTATAGGTTTATCTGGCAAGTTTTATATTAATCACTGCAAAGGCCTGCCATCAGATTATCAAAAGAAGGAAAATGTAACTGTTCACTTAACAGTGATTTATTTACTGTAATGTGGAACTCACTACCAGCTCAGAGTGGTTCTCAGCACTTTCATTTACTGTAAAATTACTGTAACCAGGTATTTGTTTGCAGTTGTAGAGTATTATGTTGTTTGCTTGCACCTTTAATACATTTTATGATGTGTAGCTGGTGACCTGAGGATCCTGTGAAAGTGAAGGATTTCAGCAAAGAACTAGAAGCCGTAGTTTGAGCTGTTTACTGCAACGCCTTATTTTTGATTGTAAAATTTAGTTAATTAGAAACTGTCTAAACCTATATATTGTAATTTCAGTTTTGTTTGGGCATCACATTACATACATAATGACTGATTACAAAATAGTAAACATTAGATTGAGGTTTGGATGGAGGCAGCATGTTTTTGTTTAGAACATACTGAACATAAAGCTCAACTCAGGAGAAGATGAAGTTTCTTCTAACATGCTCACAATGACAGTGTTAACATGGGGAGGTTTAGCAGGTATGTTTATTATGTTTATCATCTTAGTTTGGCATGTTAACTAATTTTAGTATGTTAACATTTGCTAATTAGCACTAAAGACATGTTGCCATTACACTCAAAAACCAAAGCACTGAAACAAAAAAAAAAAAAAAAAAAAATTGACCTGGTGATGAGGTTTGATGGACAGTTAAGGAGAAACACCAAAGTTATTATAAATCATCCTCAGGGAATCATGCATGTCTGTACCAAATATCATGGCAATCCATCCACTTTTTAACCTCATGGTGGCGCTAAAGGAAGGGTCAGAGGATCACTCTGATCTCTCAGATTTCAGTCTTGACTGAAAGCAGTGGGCAAACCAAGAGTCTGACATTGCAGACCACGGAGCCATGCTGAAGGGATTGCTAATAAAAATCCACTGTAACCGCTGTGAACCACAGCCTTCTTCCATCATTACGGAGCAAACTACAACCATTTTACAGCCACCTTTCATGGCTACAGGTAGTGAGTGTTTCATACTAGTGTCATTTCTGTGATTTTACCCCACATTCGTAAGCTTATAGAGCCCCTGTTGAGATACTGAGACTTTACAAAGGCGCTTTTTATGGAAAGTTTACTGAAACAAAATCCAAACACGTTTTCTTTGGGTTAAATTCTGCATGCATAAAACGAGGTTAAATTTTATCCCCATGCGACCAATTATTCCATTTTCTGTCTGTTCCGACGCTAATCCTCACAGTTTCACAGCTTCTAGCCTTTAACTACAACACAGAACACATTTGCTATCACACTGCCTACACTGCCTTGTCACAATGAGTAATTATATCATATTGACATCAGCTTATGTGAGGGGGCTCATGCGTGTCCCTGCATGTTTATGTGTGAGTGTGAATGTGGGTATACCACAGATCGCCCCTAAAATGATTTAATCCGGTTAAGGGGATTTTCAATTAATCCAGGAGGGCCCTACATTTTGACAGTGCAATATTTTTAGCACATTTTTCCTTCCGATGCAACAGAATGTTTTTTCTCCTCCGGTTTTAAGGGTAAAATGAGTCAGTGCTCCTTCAAAATGGACCGAAGTTTGTTTCAGACATTTGTGTCAGCGTATATTCTTAAGTCAAAGTAATTTATTTATGTAACTATCTGTCTCTGTATCTTACTATTAACACTGTTCTGCCATTATTCACAGAGTTGTTTTTTTTTTCCTTTTCTTTCCATAGCCAACACCAACTCAAAAAAGACTGGAAGGAGCAGCTGCTTTGGAGGCAGCACAATAAAGACATTATTAATTGTGGTTATGTGGATTAGGAGCTCACTTTGCATGATTTTTGAAAACAACAGGACTACGCCTTTCTGGATCAGCTATGAAAACTAGAGTAGATCAGGTTGTAGCAGCCTCTGAGTGTGGCTGTGGGTTAGGATGTTTCCTAAGTAATAATAATCATACGCAAACCTTAAATTACATTGGTGTTATCGAATAAATGTGATCCACTCACTACCAGGAAGAAAGTATATCTCATTTCAAAATGTGTGTCTGGAATGAACTCTCAGAAAATGCCTGAGATTTGATTATGGGCTGGCATTGCCCTCCCTGGTATACCGTGATATACATCAAATCTGCTTAGATTACTGCAGGCATGAAGCTGCACAGGCCAGACCAGTGGCCTCAGTTAACCTTTCTGCCTGGATGTGGGCAGTAAGGAGGTTAGGACAGGAAGTGGGAGGGGGTAGAGAATAATGATAGAGACAGAGGAGAAGACAAAGGCACAGACGTAGCGGAGAGAGGGCGGAAGACTTGGAATTTATGGCAGAACAAGTGAGGAGGGAGGGAACAGAGGAGATGTGAGAGAAGAAAGAGTTAAGAAATATAAAAAGAATGAAAAGGTTCAGAGGTGGAAGACTCTAAGGACGAGCTAGCACTACCCCTAACGAACTAATCTGCTTGCATGTTCTCACTGTTGGCTTTGTAAGACAACATGTGCAGGTTGGCAGAAACATGGCAGGTTTACTATGACTTTTACTAAATCTCCAAAGATAGTTGTGTTATCGTCTTCTTCATTGTTTACTTTGTTATAAGGTACAAGGAGACAAGGTATCAGTTCTATGGAAAACTAGCCCACTGGTGTCTTCAGTGGTCTCTGTCCTATTTGGAGTCTTCCCTTATGGGAATAGAGCTGCACATCGTTTGGTTGATGCTTATTGAGCCAGCAAAGTCTACAAGGTATGACCCATTTGTTTCATAGCATTATTCACAATATGTATAATAAGTGGTACCATAAGAAAATAAAACATGCTGTTCCTCTCTGCTGACCCTTTCTTCTGTGCCTTGTTTTGGCTCTCAGTAGTTTAACTTAAGTAACAAGAAGACAAGGAATGGACTGGGAAATGGACTGGGAAAAAAGAGGATAATGTAGTTATGGAGGCAACTTGTGCCATCTGAAAGAACACTGTCTGAGATAAACTCAATTAAGGAAAGAATAGAAAGCTCAGCCTAAACACACCCTGTCTTATATTAGTTGCTAAAACAGCCTTGTGAGTCAAAACAAAGAGAATTTTCTGACTCTCCTGTGGGTGGTGGTAGTATTATTATTCCAGCTGAATTGTGTTACACGGCATTGGACTATTATTAACCCTGGTTTGTCTGTGCATCTTTGATTAGAGGGAGTTAAAATGGATGTTACTGGGTCAGCTGAGACAACAAGGCTATTAGGGATTATTGATTAGACGTTGTTCCTGTTTGCACTGGGACAGCCCATGTCATCATGAGGACTATCATCTGAGTGGGCCAGCTGCTAGCAGTACACAATTGTTGCCATAGGGATTGTGTCCAGGGAGACAGCTGTGGCCTTTTAGCAGCAGTCACACAGCACACAGAAGGTCATTCCTCACCTAGGGTACCTTTCTCCGACTGTCCATCACAGATTGTTTCCAGGCAACCACTCCAAACCTTTTTTTTTTTCTTTTTCTAGGAAGCAGTCCACCTTCTCCATATGTTTTCTTGCCATTTAAGTAACAAAATAACAAATGAAATGGAAGAACAGACAGTGACAATAGAATATAGTTGAAGTGCCCCATGAAATTTATTCTCAACGATGCAGGATAAAAATGCAACAGTGCAAGGTGGTGGATTTTAGGCATTTGGCTGGCAGCCTGATTGAGCACCCTTACCTAAATACACAACAGGGCAGTGATGTAAAAATGCCTGGTCAAAAATTAATCAAGTCTTTGCTTATTTGCAATACTGTCTAATACAGGCACCATTTCCCATCAAGCTGGCCAAAACAACTCTGCAAGGAAGCTTTCCTTGTGGGCCACTACATCAACTATAGCAACATTTGGCAATGCTCCCTGGCTTGCACAGTTTTCCCTTCTCTGGCTGTGGTCTCTCTTTCCTGAAGGAATGGATCCTGATCCATAGATGTCTTTGAGTCTCCCTTAGTCTACCCCCTCAAACAGTTTCACCACAATAAGGAGGCAATTCTTAGGAAGCAGCCAGTGCCTACACTGTTGAAAAGACGTACAGATTTTCAGGCTGCAGATCTTCAGTTTAATGTGTGCTTTGTCTGGATGTATTTTAAATCATTTTTTGACCATGGCCCTCTACCTTTAGCACACTATGTGATTTATGTAGTTAAAAAAATCAATTTCCAGCCAATTGTGCCCTCACAAGATTAAAAATGAAAGAAGAGAAAAGATAAGAAAAGAATAAAAAGAAAAATTCGATAAATTTTAGTATTAAAATCACAAGTATTATAAAAGATCATGTGTCATTTTCCCCCATTTATTTCTACTTTTCAGTATCCTAACAATGGTAAGCCCACAGTGTATCTGCTCGAGCAAATGTGCACGAATGGACCGGCTCTCATGACTGAGCTTCTCTTCGTCTAACTGATCCATAGCTGAGTCTGTCTTTGCATGAATGACCATGATGCAGTCTGTGAGAGTGTAGCTGTCAGCAGTGACAGCAAAAAGACTGCCAGGCACCCAGCTGGACTACCTCCAGCAGTATCTGTCACACACAGACGGATGACAAATTAAAGGAAAAACCAACAAAAAGTGTTTTAGTCAGGTATTGGGCCACCGCATGTCACCAGAACAGCTTCACTGATTCTACAAGTCTCTAAACTCTGGTGGAGGGATGGGACACCATTCTTCCTAAAGACGCTCCCTCATTTGGTCTCTTGATGATGGTGGTGGAGAGCACTGTCTAACATGTCGGTCTAAAATCTCTCATAGGTGTTTAGTTGGGCTGCGATATGGTGACTGCAAAGGTCATAGCCGTATGAGTCACATAATTTTCATACTCATCAAATCATTCATTAACCCCTTGTCATCCTGGAAGAGACCACTCCCATCAGGATAGACATGTCATCATAGGATAAAGGTGTTCACTCACAACAACGTTGTACGCATTTGCAGTAATCCTTCCCTCTAAGGGAACAAGTGGACCCAAAGCATGCCAGCAAAATGCCTCACACAGCATAACAGAGTCACTGGATCCCCTCACTGTAGGTGTCACGCATTCAGGATGACTCATATGACCACGTCACTTTTTTTTCACATCTCTGTTGAGCAGTGCCTGTGGTTTTTACACCACTGAACTCTGAAATGTGCATTCATCTCTGCAATGAGGGGTTTATGCACTGCAACCCTACTATAACATCCCTCTCTGTGTGACTCTTCCCAGTCACCTGGGGAAGAGCTGCTCTTCTGTTTTTCCTTACATGTCGCGCTAATGCACAAGCAGCACGGTCATCAAATGTGTGCTGTCGACCACAATTTCTGAGATCTAAATGCAGATGACACACACACACACACACACACACACATAATTACATAACCTTATTGAATTATGTTGCTGACTACTCCATGTTTTCTATGGTAACAGACACCAGGGCCTGCCTGTTGGTGCCAAGGTTTTGGTTGTGAAGATGGACAAAATCTCCCAGTGGGCAGGCTGCAATAAATTCTACTGAAGAAACAGAAAGGTAAAAGATGAAGAACGCTCAAAAAAGTTAACATTGTGTTATGTTATATAAGTGATTTATTGGCTCGTACAGTGAAAGGAGAGTTCCTACTGCAAAGTTTTACACTTTGTTCTTCTCAGTGGGAGAAAGACTGACAGCAGAGGGTAATTCTTCAGTTGTACTGTATCTAGTTTTCATATATGAAGGCAACGTGTGGGAGACTGTAGCAAATTATTTTGGTTTCTGTTTATACTCATGTTGTATGCTATGAACTGTTGTATGCTTCTATACCACACTGATGAGGAGAAGGCAGCACTGTGCTCAATCACAACCCAAAGGAGTGGTGTGACAGTAACAGTCTTACTGAAGTGAGACAACATCAATATAAGGTTTGTAAATGGAAGCTGTAACATGTGGGTTTCCCTCTGTTTTACTGAAACTAATTTCAAGTCATTGTGGCTCATAACAGAAGCACCCATTATGCTCTGTCAGTTCCCCTCTGCCAGTCTGTCCACACTCCTTCGAATGGGCGTGTTGCCAAGACAACAGCTCACGCGCCTTTCCATCTGAGACAACCTGGGGGAGGCCTCCAAAGGACAAAGTCACTATGTACACAATTGCGTGCGTGAGCATACAGTGCAAACAAAAATATATTATGTAGCACCACAAACACACACTCCCATGAAAAATTACACACCAAATGACACGCCCCTCCTTATCAATTTTACACCACATTACACATGCCCACGTCTGTATAACCAAGACCGAGTGGAGGGAGTATATGTGTATAGGGCCATACGAGTCACTCCGCTACACATGGTTGAGTCCTTGAGGAACAAAAGCTGCAACAGGGACTATAGTGCAGTGCACTCACTGACGTTCTTTAAACACATACAATATGTACCATGAAAATAACATCCGAGTAGTTTCAAAGCTGGTGAAAAGTTGTCAGTAAATACGTACTGTATATATCATTTAATCTGGTATTTGCAGGCAAAAACAATATCATCTCAGGTGTTGGATGTGTGAACAGTGAAGAGTGACTGAGAAAGACAGAGAAAATAAGTATCTGTGTGAGGAAAAAAAAAGTCTGGATTGGAAAGTGTAGAAAATTTACCAGTTTCCTATACTGCTGTTTCTCTTGACGAAGCGTGGCTACTTCAAGCTTCAGAGCTCGGTTTCTCTCTTCCAGCAATCGAAAACGGCTCACATTGAAGACTGAGTGGCCTGTAGCTTGCAGAGATGAAACCTCATACCTTGACTGGAAGACAAAATTACCAACATTAGACATTTTTTGTCATATTAATATCATTATCATTTGCAAGACTAGCAGCTTTGTGAGGCTCTACTTATATTAAATGCTAATGTGAGCAAAATGCTCACAGTGATAGTGCTAACATATTGATGCCCACAAATCCTGGCCCACAAATCGGTTCAGTTCTTTTTGCTTAATCTGGTGACAAACAAACAAACAAACCAACAAACAAACAGACACAGGTGAAAACATAACCTCCTTGGCAGAAGTAATTAGCATATTAAAAGTGAGCCCCATGGTACATTCTCTGGGAAACATGAATGTCTGCAGAGTCAGAGGATCATCAAAATCACTGTCCTCTGGGTACCTCGAATATTGGTACAAAATGACAAGGCAAGTCATCCAACAGGTGTTGTGATACTCAGTTTGGACACAAAGTGGTAGACCATCCAATCAACCAACCAACTAATAGACAGGCCTGCCAGTCTAAAAAATTATAAATGTGAAGGAAACAAGCGCTTGATTAATATAAGTTTTGAAAAAAGGACATAGGGCTCCTGTCAATCTTGCTTACAGCGATGTACTCAGGCATTAGTTCCATCCCGCAGGGTCAGTCACAGGAAAAGGATTACCAGGCCTGAAAATGAAGCTGCTACTGCAACAGGTTTTGAGCCTCAGCAGGATTTGCCAGTCAGTGTTTTTCTCCTTAGAAATTTTCTTGATGGCGTAGAATAGCCTTTGAAATCGCATTTTCACTCGCTTGAACCCTCCATGGAAATATACTGCATATCTGCACTAGGCAGGCTGGAAGCTTCTCTTGGGGGTGTGTGGATAGTTTCTTGTATTGCTCAGTTAGTCTTCCTTCGTGCCAGACATCAATTTGTACAATTTGATGGCACTTTTTTTGAGTTGTCACAGTTGTCTTGTTTCGAAATAGAACTGCTCTGCTGTCAAACTTGTACTTCTCAAAATTTCCAATCACTTTGAGGCCACCAAAGTGGTTGCAGATAGCAGAGGAACTGCACAGCTGTTTGGCTGAGGTAAGGAGAAAGCTGATTTGGAATAAGTGGATGTAAACTCTGCCTGTGCATCCTGAAATTAAACACCCTCCAAGCATGCAAGGATGCACTTTTCTGTTTTGTGTCAGAAGAAAGAACTCTTCTCTATAAGTTAATCTAAAAATAAATGTGATGCTCCACTCTAGTCCATCTACTTTGAGTAATATATATGTATGAAATGGAAACATTTTGGAGAGCTACAATCTCAAATCCCAAATGAGGTGTAGTCTTCCCATTTGCCTCCTGAAAAAGCACACTTAGCCAGCCCAGGCACTCGACTCTTACCACAGCTTTAAGAGGAAAACATTACCACCAGAGACAAAAGAAACCTGTGCTGCATTACTCTGAAGCCTGTTCTCATTTCTCTTTTCACGCTTTTATCTCTGTTCTCAGTCAAAAAAAAATTAATTACTTTTTTTCTATTTGGAGGAAAGTTAAGGAAATAGTGAAAATATCAGTTCATTGTCCTTTTTGTGCACTTTACAGAATTTTACTTGCAGTAAGCTATGACAGACCAACAGATGGTTCTAACATCAGTTTATATTATTCTGATATATCAATTAGCATGTTACCAGAACATTTGGTATCTTGTCAGGTCCACAAAGAACTCACACATAAACAACAATCAGATCCCCTGACTGTAAGCCATCCTCTGCAAAGCAAATACTAAAAACAAAGTTGCAGGCAAGATATCAGTTTACAATGACAGCCAAAGCTACCAAAGCCAGTATATGATGGACCTGCCAACCAGACAGAAAGACAGCCAGATCCACCTGCTAATACAGCAGACCTGCCAAGCAGACAAGCCTACAGATAGACCCAGCAGTGTAATACGGTGGACTTTCCAAGAACAGACAGACAGATGGATAGACGTGCCAACCAGTACTACTGTTGGGTTTCCAAACAGACTGGCAGACTAACACATTCAGTTAGCCTATTTAGAGTGAGATATTAGGGCATATGGGCATCCATGTGAGAACTGATTTATGAGTCATTTAGACCAGAAAACCACTGGCATAAAAATGTTATGTTCTCCAAAAAAAAAAAAAAAGACAAAGAAAAAGAAAATAATCAGACAGGTAATCAATCAGGTTGAGACATCTTAGTGAGACTTAGTGAGACATATAAGCTCAGTTCCCAAATCAGTCAGTCAGGATGAGTAATGGCACAAATCTGGAAGCTGTGACTGCAACCAGTCCAGAGTCGGGCAGGACCCTATCGTGCCGTCCACTTGGGAGACATCATCCTTGTACTGAGGGAGCTGCCAAAGCTGCTCTGACAGGAGTGGCGTCAGAGATGGGAATCATGACGCGTTCGCGGCAACTCAGCGGCCGGAGGAAATTCTGACATCATCACCAGCTGAATGTGAGCCAGAAGGGGAGGATGTGAAAGGGACACGGTGAAAGGTGCAGAGAAACATTGTGGGCCGTGCATCTACTCCAGAAACACACTTTTGGAAAGTCACCCGGTAAAAAGCACATTGCATCCCAAGTGTCTATTAGTTATTCCACATACTACAAATGGTACAAATACATCCAGACTTTGGCATTGTGCTGATCATTAAGTGATGGAACATTGGCTAATTTGTATGTGCTATGTTTTCCATAGGCTTTGTGGGTAAGAAGAAGGGCTACAACAATTTGTGGCAGACCTACACCACTGTGGATGACTGTAAGACACCGAAAAACATAAATACTCTATGAGTGGAAAGAGCACAAAGGAGCAAAGGAATTAATTAATTGAGAAAAAATACATGTCCCACTAGCAGGAAAAAAAAACAAAACACAGGGAACACAACTTCTGTGAATTGTCTGACCTGAACGCCACTGTGGACAACACTAATCATGGATACACTGTAAATGGATTATCCATTTTAGACTGATGAACAATTGGAAGCTGGGGTAACTGTTTATTAAGCAAAGCAGATAATGTGGGTAGCTATTAAGATTTTACAGCATATAATTATGTAATAGAGGCTTTTTGCTACTTTATGGCATGCACAGTAAGGCTCCTTTCCACTTTTTCAGTAATTAATAGCTACTGATTTTAATTCATCATGACACAGACAAATGTTATGTGTGTATTCATCGAATGGCTCACTAAATACTATCTTCATTTGCTCGTATTAGTGTGGCATTTCTGCATTGTTGGATGACTTATGATAAAGGGACGCAGTAGAATGGATTAAGGAAAGCTGCATGTGGTGGCTGGATGAGAACCAAGGGCATTGTGGTTAAGTGGCATGTGCTCAGCCAACCAAGCCACCAGGATACCCTAAGGTAATCTTATTCAGACTAGGTGTGATTTAAATAGATTGTCATATCGCCATCTGGTGTTTGAGTGAAATACTGACATCAGCGCTGCCTGATGCACTCAGTGGTAGATGTTCAGCTACTGATCTGCCATTAAACAGATTTGCAACAAAAGAAAATCAGTCCTTTCAAACTATTCCTGTCCACAACACAACACAGTGTTTTACATGGAGGGGGTGGGGGGGTCAGACAGTCTGCTATAAATCCAGAGTTAACTACTCAGGAGAGAAAAAATTCATTATCACTCAACATCACTTAGCCACTACTCCATGGGGAATACACTTTATCTTATGTTTCCCAAAATGCATTGAGAATCACAGCAGCTGCAGTAGCTGATCCACTGTATCATTTGTGTGTTTTGAGATTCAGAAAAATTAATAACATCTAAAAAAGGGAGGTGGGACAACAATCCTAGTGTGCACACATGTATGTTTTTCCCAATACAAATAATGACATTATCCCTACCTTAAAAGCAGTACCCACTTTGTCCCAAAATGACTCTCCTCCCTTCACGTCACATCACAAGCTGGCATTGAAGGCAGAGGCAACACGTCCAAGGTGTGTACACGTGTATGCCGGTGTGTGAGTGCCTGTGCGTGCGGTTGCAATGAGAGTTTCCAATCTGCAGCTTTAATGGCTTGGTCTGATCTGTACGCAGCTGCAGCAGGCTGGAGATCTCACTCTGACAGCGAGAGCAAAAACAGCTACCGTGGCTTCATGGTACTCTCACACACTCACTCAGTCCCATCCCTCAATGTGTTAACGCTTTCCCTTGCAAGCTCTGCTCCTTCCTTCCAGTTGTGCTTTAAAAATCTCCCCCTCCCTTCTTTTTCACTCTCTGTCTCGCTCATATGCAGGCGTGTGCTCGGCCTGCTCAACTGACCAAAAACGTCACACATGCAAGGGGGAAAAAAAAAAACAGGCCTCTGCATGACAGCTTTCATTTAAATGGGCTGTGTGAGTCTGTTGAGCAGTGATGTGTAAATCATTACATCATAGATAAGCATTTGTTTTTTCTCCTGTGAATACATTTCCCAAGCAGAGCCGATCTTGGTCCAGCATTCTTGTCTCCTCTGTGTCTTACTTTCTGACAGAGAGAAGATAATGATTTTCTGTTTTGCTGACAGAAGCAGTGATGCATACATCTATCAATTTATCCACATTTATAGAGATATATCTCTTTTATATCCCACTATAATTCAGTCATTTGCTTCTCCTTGATATTATCACATATCGTACTATAACTTTCTGCAGGCATCAAATCAAATCTACGCTGTCATGTTCCTGGACAGACCTCACGTACAAGCATCCCTTTGCTCTCTTCACCTTCTCTAAATCCCAGATCAGGGGAACTCAAATTAAATCAGTGTGGTGCTTTTAGTGAGGTTACATCAGCAGCAGGTACTCAGCGCGTTCTGTCGATAGCCGTTCTCTGTTTAACACTGGGAGTGAGGCACAGGACAGAGGAGAGGACAGAAAGAAAGAGACACTAAGTGTGCGTGAGGGAGGAGAGAAAGCAGAACGTACGCTCTGATCCACTCTGTTGCCTAGCAACGCTTATTCACTGTCTGTTCCCATCCTTACGGTAGACGCATTGCTCTCGCAGAGAACTGGTTTTCAGGCATGACATGAAGCCCAGTGAGACCGGGGTTCAGGAACAGATGGAAACTGGATTGGGCAGAAATACGCACTGACCTCTTTACATATGCAAATAGCTGAGGGCAAAGTGTCATTTAACTACTTGAACAAGCTGTTAGCTTTGGACCACATCATGGTCTAGTCTCTTTCTCAACTTGGTGGAATTTAAACACTAAAACATGTTTGCTAAAGAAAGAGTTAATAACACAACAGCACACAGGTGTGCATTTACTAGGGTCAGGTGAGGTAAACAGTTGAAAACAATGGATTTGTTTAGAAAAGGAAAACTCTACCTAACAACTGGAGAACATGTATTTGCACAGCTGGAATCAGATTAAACTAGAGAGAAGCCAATAAATTCTTGAGTTAAGGCCAAAAAAATTCTTTTTATGAGGTCACAGAGATCTTGATCTTTGATCACCAGCATCTGACCAGTTAATCCTTGAGATCAGGTGAACATTTATGCCAAATGTTAAGAAATTCCCTGAAGGCGTTCCTGATATATGGCGTTCACGAGTATGGGACAGACAGACGTACATTCCCAAAAACATATTGCTTCCGGCCACAGCTGTTGCCAGCATGGAGGAATAAAAAGGTAGACATCACACACCCCACAACTAAGGGCGTTGCACAGCTCCATTTCTGTGTTGTAAAGAATGTACTGGAGAAGGTGGCTGGCAAACTGTGGAGGCTGATAACTCTAAAAATGATGTTACGTCATAACGGTGTAATGAAGATCAGATTAGGTTGAGCAGATGTTCCTTTTTGCTAAGGACAGTTCATAAATTTGATGCTTTGTCCCCAGATTTCCTCCTCTGAAGTGGAGAGGAGGTCTGTTTTATGTTAGTGCCAGGATCATTTTACCATGGTTAGCAGGACTCTAAATCCATATAGACATTAACGGAGGGCAATATTCTAAATGTAATTATTCTAAATGTAATTTCCACAGCATGGGAGATTACAATGCATGATCAAAATAGAATACGACCTTGTACTTACTTTTAAAGGCCTTCTACCATAAATTACTTGCATATTATTATCAATTATCAACCATGCATTTGTAGTTTATGAATCAAAGATACCTATTCAGTCAATACAGAGCATATTACAACCTGATTCCTTTGTAGCCTTCATTTTACTGTGTACTTTTGTTTCATTGCTTTGTCTGAGAAGCTGAGAAATTACATTTATTTAAATTAAATTTAGTTGTCGTAGCAGTAGTAGCAACACAGACCTACAATATGTGGAACCACAGTACCTTGCCCTTGCTGTGCAAGTGATGATGGTGTATGTTTCTGGCAGCGATCATGGCCAGCTGTCTCTGGATCCACTGTAACTCCATCTGAGACTGCCTCAGCAGCTCCTCCACATTAGCACTGGACGTGTGATCCCGCATTGTCACCTGCAAAACACACACAACGAGAAATCACACACAGTGAAGCAGCACCGCAAACTTCACTCTCTCCTCACACCTCCATACGCACACACTGTGCACTTGCTGAACCACATTCACACACAAACAAAATCAACGTATAACTGAATGTATAACAAATGTTGATTACACTCAGAATTCCTACCTTGGGATTTTGACAGGCATCCAAAGGTATTTACCTTTTTGCTATATTTGAGAATTTTGAGACAACACTATTTCAGTGTTTCTGAAGACTTTGTTCGAGTTAAGATTCATGCATTTACTAAATTTCACTTTTGCAGAACTACTGCACTTATACACATACTTTGCAGAATAAAAATTATATTAAAATTTAATTGAATTTGAGCTATGTTTCTGTCCCTTGAGTGAAGTATCTAGCTAATAGCTGGAAAAAGCAGCTAAATGTAGGAGTTTACATGTAATATTTCATTTCATTTCTGACTCTCATGCACTTTTTATTTACATTCGGCCAATGAATCAATCACTTAAAAAAAATTGCAAATCACCAAAATTTCAAGCCAAAAAAAAAAAAAAATAACAGCAAGTGTATGTTTCATTACATTACATTGCAATGACAAGCTATGTAGAAAATTATCCTATAGAATGTGTATGATGCTTAATTTACTATCACTTTCCAATTCTAGGTACACTGGAAACAAATTGATTTTCACACAAAAAGCTACAACTACACCCACAAACATGAACACATGGTAATAACTGTTGCCATGAAAGAACAAATAAATGAATGGGATATTGCATGTACACAGCACTAATGAAGCCAGTAAACAGCTCTTTGGCACTTACTGTACGATTCCTTCATCTTCTTTCATTGTTGTTTCATTGTTCATTAATTTTTACTCTGTTTTCTTTTAAGTTCATTATCAATCCCTGACAGCAAAAAAAAAAATTAACCACGTATTTTAAATATAATCACTGTTCTACTTTCTTTTTGTTGCCCCCTGCATCACTTCATGTACATGTACTTGCAGGTAGCAACTGGGATGATTGATATTTACATGTGTGTTCCCATGTGCATGTGTATGAGTGTGTCCAGTGAAAGAGAGAGAGAGAGAGACAGAGAGAAAGAGAGTCAGAGAGAGAGAGCTCCACTCAGTTACATAAGAGAGGATTACTGTATCACAGCAACACAATGACAGTGGGGTGGGGGTGTGGAAAACACATCAGCTTTTATCAGTCTTCAAATCCCGCATCTACGTTGACCTGTTTTGTACCTTTGTGCAAACACACACACACTCACTCACACACACACTCATTTACACACAGGAGCACCCGCATTCGCAGTAACTACAATGCAGAACACCAACACATGGAAGGTTAAGAAGGTTAATGCTGCTTGTACCTCAGGAGATTTGACTTATCTGACTCCACTGCTGCATCATAATAAATACTCAAACAGCTGATTTCACTTTTTTAGACTAATGCATTTGTTTTGCACTTAACAAAACCAGCAGAACATGATCACATTAAAAAAAAATTAAATTAACTATTTTAGATTAGTAAAACAAAGTCAAAAGAGCTGTTATCTGAACACAATCAACAACAAATTGTCAATAAGTAATGGATAAAAATAAATACAAGTGATATGTTTTCATGTTTGCTTTTTCTCATAGAAAAAACAAAAAACTAAATGGTAGAATTAATCATCTCTCTTCTCTTTTCTCTCTTGGAGCCTCAGCCAAATGCTCAAACAGCTTCTCTGTGCTGACTCACCTTCTATTTCCTCGCAGGGGACTGTGGAGGAGGAGGACAGACAACAGACACAACAACAACAACAACACGCAAAGCTCAGGAGTCCTGTAGATTTATGCAGAAATGTCCCGTCCTGCCAAGACCTCTGTGGACCTGCAGTGCTGCCAAAGCATGTCCCTCACAGATTTATCAAAGTGAGATGAGAGAGCTGTGCCTACGTCATTATCCAGGCCTGAATGGGGTGTCTCATTTGCTGGCTACCCATTAATTAAATCTATCAATCCATTACCACAATTAATTTCATGATATCATTGCTTTATTTTTAAGCATATCATCTTCCTGTGAAGAAGACATCAGTGGATTACTGTTGTGACCCCAAGTAGTCAACTCAGCCGGACTCTGAGCACACAGCTCTTCATTGTTGCACTGTTTACACTTGAGATCTAATTAGTTAGACCTAATTAAAAAGACAGATCATTTTACATGGCACAGGAACAAGTGGAGTTCAGTAATGGAATCATTATTTTAAACAGATTTGTAAAAGTTCCTCTAACAAATTTCCTTTGCAACAGCAGCTATGAATGGTTGTGCAGCATTGCACCAAGCTCCAGAGGTGTCTCAAACTCTTAATGCATGAACTTTGTCTGCAGTGGAGGAGTTTCAACAACAGGAGAACAAGTTTGTAAAACTGCATCAAAGGATGTGATGTTGCACCTGGTAAACTGCAATAAAATTCTTGTATTCAGTCATGTATTCATTTCAGTAAAATATATTCTCAAGCATCACTTAAAAAGAGCATTACCGGTCTAAATGAGGTTCTTCAGTTTCTCTCATCCTCTTCACTGACCCTCTGTTTTTCTGGTTTCTCAGATTCCCGGCTTTGGCAGAGTCTGGTGCTATGTCTCCGGCTGTAATCCTAAATAACAAATAAGCCTACAGAGAAGAGGAAGAAAAAGGACATAAATACGCTGAAACTCAAAATCTTGCAGGTTCACTGCAGACTCTGTAGCTTCCACTGCTTTGCTCCTTATACTGTGTCAGTCTGTCTGTGAGTAGGTGTTGGACAGCTTCTCCCTGATATGACTTGCTCTTTTCAAACAGCTATGATTCAGAATTTTCTCTCACGGCGTTCTTGTACCCAAGGCTGCCTGCTGTGTGACCATATGCTGTACTTAACAAGAGGATGAAATATGCACAGGACATGGAAAAAAGAGCATTTAAGGGTAAACTCTCACCTGGTATCACGAAATGAAGGGAGAACTGGCCTCTTATCAGTGTTAAGACTCATGGCTCCTTGTAGCATTACCTTGATACAGTCAGATAAACTAAATCCTATACCAGTTACATAAAACACTTCTCATTTTGGAACAAATGAAAACTTAAAGTGCCTATACACATTAATGGTCGGCTTTATTAAAATCCTGTCTCCCCAATTCATTTTATTAGGTGGGGTGCACCTCATCTTCTACATTAGCACATGGAGTTCAGTGACCACATGTCATTGCCAACTTGGCTATGCTCACCTTTGACCTGGATACAATCAGCCTAAGTGAATACACCAGTGTAGCTGTGTGGGGTTACATCATATTGCCTTATAAAGTTGTGAGGCTAACGTGTTAGCTGAAGATTGCCTGATTCAAATTTAGCATTAATTTAAAGTCGTGTTTCTGGCCACCTGATGAACAGAAATCCAGTATGTATTCATGTCATCAACTCCTGAGAATATGTGGGTGTTTAGGTTGCATATAGACTTTAGCAGAGCTTTTTCAGCTAATAAGGGCTACCTGCTGCTGGAGCAGTGAGACTGAACTCAACACTAAATGTGTCACAAAACAAAAAGCCAAACAGAAACTTTGTAAGGCAACAGAGCTGAATAGTCTCTAGTGTGCTCATTATGTCCCATTGTGGTTATTCACATGCATGACAAAGAGCTCCGGGAAATGTTTTTATTGATGTACAATAGTCAAAAATTCAGGACATTAACAGTCATTGAGAAAACAATGTTAATACAATTCCAGTTCAAATACATTTCTGATGCTCTTGTTGTTGTTGTTGTTGCTGCTGTTGCTGCTGCTCTCAAAAAAAAAACAAAAAAAACATTTATGTAAGTTTTCTGAAGGGCAGTCAGTACAATTCTAATGTTCAGTCCAAATTGTGATACATGAACTGGTCCCAGACATTCATACTACACTGTAAAACGCAGCCCCTTCCTTTTACTTATTTTAATTCAGACAAAAGTGCTGCCCTAACACATCTCCCCCTCCTTTTAGTAACTGTGAGGCAGTTTCAAACTCCAGTGGGATGCTCTTGGTCTGGGTCTGCTTCAGGTCTCTTTCCATCAGCTGGGGATAAGAACAAGGGATATTAATCATGCTATTCAGATGACCTTAAAATGATTATGAGAATTATTAGCTGCATTAATTTCCATTTAGTTTGTATGCACAAATAGAAAAAAATGTGTACTTGTTAACTAAACAATAAAACTACAGAAACAGATGTAGAAACCACTTAAGTTTTGAAGTGTCACATCACCTCATACGCTGTTAGCTCTAGCACCTCACTGATGTCATCCTCCTGTTCTGACAGGGGTGTGTTGATCAACATAGCAGTTTTGGCCACATCTGGATGGTAATGCTTCTGCAATGTCTATAGAAAGGGAGAAAAGCAGAATGCTAAGTTTACTTCAAAATAAAATATACTTCCATGAATCTAGACTCCATATGACATTTTCTCATCTTTGTTTTCCAATAAACATGAGAAAAACTGTGACTAACAACTCAGTTGTTGTGTCATGGCTGATTAATTTGTGAATCAAAAACCATTAAATGCTCACCTTAACTTCCCACAAGCTGCTTTCTAAGGCACGGCACTGAGCAGGGTCCTCTTCATCCATTACATACGGGTCCTCCAGAGGCTCTGCCATTATGAACATCAATATGATCATCTAAAACTCCTCCAGTTTGAATATGTTGTTTTAGACAAATGAAATCACAAATGTTAAGAAAGCCAAACCATTTACGGAGAGGCTGACGCTCACCATCCTCTGTGCTCGGCTTGTGAATAAGGACTCTGCAGGACGGGTGGCGACGGATCAAGTTATAGATGAAGGGCAGCACAATGAGGAGGGCTACAGGCGGCGCTGTAAGAGCCAAACGAGCCAGGCGTTTGGCAAACGCAGCCACTAGGTACACTGGTAAGTGACTGGAGGCAAGCACAAACACAAATATATGAGTTACTTTGAGTTTCTTATGGTCATTATCTGGAACAGTGGTGAAGCAAATAATTAGGTTATTTAACAGTTTGAATCACAAGAGCAAAATCTCCCCAGCAACTACTGCTGCAGACTCACTTGACCTGCATTTAGCTCAGTGGGGCTCATTATTGGCCAGCAATCAAAATGTGTGGTTATACACCAGGTCAACTTCAAATAGCATTTGCTACAACTGCATACCTGTCCCACCAGAGGAGAGATACAGACAGATATAGCTGGATAAAATGAGGTTAAAAAAAAACATTAAGTGAAGCATGAGTGATCTTACCTGGAGCTAAGGAAGATGTTGGCTAAGTGGAAAAAGCGGGCTCTGTACTTCACGTGGAAAATAGAGGGCTCAAGCAGATTATACAACTTCTTGTAGAAATCAGGGTAATCCCTGGAAAAAAAACACACACACACACATACAAACACATAACATTCAGTATTTATGTAATGCAAAAATATCTTGGTCTTGTGGCCAGATTACTTCTAAGTATTGCTGTCGCTAACATGAAAAATGGCCAAACCATTTTATTTTGCATAATACTCACAGGTTGTGTTGATGTATGAGGACAAAAAGGCCATTGAGGGCCAGCAGGCTGATTGCACCACCTATTCGACGAAAATATGACAACACGTTATTTTATCATTATAAACACCACCCTATTCAAATACTACATCTGGAAACCAGAGTTGAAAAATGCCTTTATGGTTATTTTAAAGTAGTCACTCTTAGTTCCCATGGATTTTGTTGGCGTACTGTCACTATAAAGCCACATGCAAAACTTACCAACTTCATAAGCAGCAGTCAAGAAGTCAATCATCAGCGTGGGTTTACTCATGTGGGGCAGAATGGAGTCATGGAGGATCACCAGGACCTTTTTATACATGCTGCTTGGCAACTACAACAGAGAAATGAAAATGTATTGAGGCAAAGCGTAGTCTTGACAGCACCGTGTCATAGATGTGTACAGAGAACAAAAATGATGATTGTGCAATTTAAATATTTACATTATACTTGAGAAAGCCGAGCCACATCCTCTCAAAGACGCGCTTGTGTTCCTGTAATAAGGTCGGATTTTTTCAATCTTGTGCAATAACATTTATGTTGCAAGCAGAAATGTGAAGGTCTGGTTAAAAATATTTAACTTACATTTAGTTTAGCAGCTTTCCAGTCCTCATGTTTGGCTGAAAAAAAAAATCCATTATCACTCTAATAACTAAAAAAAAATTAATGTACAAAAAAACCTTGCCTCAACAGCATTAACACAAAGTGGAAACAGACAATGTATTGCTTATGGCATAATGTCAACTGCAAAACAATTCTCACCTTCCTGTGTCACCATAAAGTTGGTGAGCTCTGACTCCTGACTCGGCATACTGATGTTAGACATGAGGGTGAATGCATTGTTCTGGTATATGGGCACCACTGCCTAAGAAGAACAAGACAAGCCAGTAGTATTCAGCTCACCAAGTAATGTTTACTCCATTCAAAAAACAACATCTTTAATGTGATAACAACAAACAAGCACAACTGCAGCAGATGAGCTTTGCAAAAGTTCTCCTACCCCTTTGTTTTTGTCCATGACTTTGCCCACATTCTCACGGATGGAGCTCATGACATAATAGCGTACGTCCTCCATCTCCAGGAATTCCTGGAACCTGGAGATCAGCAGGGTGTTGTCTGTAGTTTTGGACAGCAGCCTGTCTACCACTGCCTGAGAATGAAATGAGACAGGAATATCAGAAGATGCCTGTGATCCAAATGTCACAAAGCTTTTAAATTAAAATAAGAAACTGCCTTATCTCTTGTTTTGGCTAAAAGCATGGGGAAATTATTGAAATCACACAGCAGAGGTAGTAAATATATCAGTATCACTGTATTAGATATCTTTTTCATTGCTTCTACAACCGATGGGCAGGTTGTATGACACAGAATCCAACCTGGATGAGTTCCCTCGGGAAGCTGTAGTGTTCACTCCAGTTCAAATCCTCGAGAGGATGCTGTCCTTCTTCTGCAGCAAACTTCATCAGGCAGCACAGGGCACTCTCCTGTGTTTACACAGTTATTTATATTTTAAAAAAACAGATATCACAGCACAATCATAATCCACAAAGTGTTTTACTGTGTTCGCTTTCATTTCTGCACAACCAGAAACAAAACCCATACACAAAACACAGTTGCACTCTATAGTCTAGTATAGGAAAAGAATCACAGATACTTCAACTTCCCACATCTCATCACTTATATACTCACTTAAAAACCACTTCATGTGAGGGAAGATTTGTTATTCTGTCCACACAGGTGAACCATTTGGAAACCTCAGTCAGCTCACCTGTACATCGTGAACTTCATGGCTGAGGTGCTCAAGCAGCATCTCCACACAACTGTTGTAACGGTGTCTCATGAAGATGCGGTACTTGTCCTCAGCACTGTACTCTCCTGAGCCAGACAAACGTAGAGACAAACAGAATGAGGATACAATTTGCAGCTCTAGTGAAAATGTATCACTTTATTCTAGAGCTGTGGATACATCAGAGGTGGTGGGGAACATACTGACATCAATCTCGTAACTTGGGTTAATTTTAAAGAATAATCATCCTGTGCTCACCACTCAATGCCTCCTCCTCTCCGGTCAGTTTCCCCTTAATCAGGTCTTTTCTTTCCAGCAAGGCACAGAACAACTTGCTGCACGAATTGACAGCACTGACAACATCCTTCTCTTTTTCTGACTGCAAACACACACGGAGAAGACAAAGGACATCCAGAATAATGTTTTAGAAACCTAAAGAAGTAAAAGCTACTGTAACGTTAGCTAAGTTTACCAGCATTTTTGTCGTCAAACAAATGAGTGTAGATGTGTATATCTACCTGAAGGAACTCGAGTATGTCAAAAACATCGTTGGCATGTTTTCTGCTCTCAAGTATACTCTCGACTTTGCTGCTGAGGTCGATTTTAGCAGTTTTTCCACTTTGTTCTGCTGTTTTTACCGAACTCACGTTGCGCTTTTTGGCCGGCGCCATGTTTACTCAGTGGTGCTGCATTCACGTAACAGCGTACGAATACGAAAAGCTTCGACTACCTTACTGGAAAACTTCATGGAAAGCACACATCCTAGAAATGTTATTAACGTTTAATTTTTAGTGGATTGTATAGATATTGTCGTGTATATTACATATGTACTGTGAGATATTTACTATATCTCACTGCCGTGGAAGCTGAAAGGTGGGTGTCTTGATTTCCTATACGTCCAAACGCTATTGAATGCGACGTTGGTCTTAACAACACACCGGCTGTATCGCCCCCCAGTGGCTGGAGTGTGAAGTTTTAGATCTTGATCACACTAAATTCTATTGACACATCACTTTCAGATCAAAACATTCATTTAAACACCCCCCAGCCACCCCCACCCCCTCCGCGATTCAGATGCAGACTGAAAGCGACATAAAACATTGTTTGAAGTTGGTTCGTTTTTGTCAGTTTGTCATTGCTTGTCATCTCTGTTACAAACATTTTTCCTCTCTTTGTAGTTGTTTGGTCTTTGAAGTTGTCTTGTGTCTGTTTGTAGCTGTCTGTGTAGTCATTTTTGCCTCTCTGGTCATTTTGCATCTCTTTGCAATCATTTCCTTGCCTTGCCAACAATAACCGTAAACAGACACTAAGGACCAGATCCAGGGCCCCCCGATCCCATGGGCCCATGGTACTGTGCCTGCTTTGCCCATCCAGTAACCCATCCATGGATCAAATAGATTCTGTCCCTTTACTAAAAATTGTCAAACACACCCTTTCTTCTCTGGCTCTGATATAAAAGCTCAAGTGGTTTGTCTTTATCCTGATGATGTTGATTATTCTGATTCATCATCATTCAAAGTTAAAAATTCCATTCCCAAAGGTTTTCAGCAGGACCTAATTGACTGTGAAAGGGTTTGCACGTGGTTTTCGAACAAAGTTAGATGTAAATGTACTGTTGAAGTGATCAATAGACAAACAATACACACATCCACATTGGTTTTGCTATGGCATCATCAATTAGAAACAATCATTAGAATAAAGAACAGAGAGGCGTCTCTTATCTTGTTGTTTATGTTTAATGACATTTGTATAAGAGAAACAGAATTTAAACCCACTAATAAAAAAAGTAAAGTTTGGAAGATATAGTTTTAGACCTAAAAAGGAAGCCAGTTCTCAGCAAAATAAGGAGACTGATGAGAAAATGTCTCTTCTTTCAGCAGGCAGTGTGAATTAATCTGAGTCATTTCCTCCATCTGCATTATCCTGGGGAAAAAAAAACAGGGAAACAATGAATCAGAATGTGTTACAAAATTGAATGTTTTTCATGTCATACATCAGTGTTTTAAATAAACGTTGTTTCTCTATAAAGAATTCCCAGATACCTGTTTCTGATCCTTGTTGTCTTGTGTTCCAGTCGCTGTGGCTTCAAAGTCGTGGATAGGAAGTGTGGACATCCAGCTGACCATGGAACCCTCCTGACACTCTGTCTCAACAATGGTAGGGTAGATGTGAGCTTCCTTAAAGGCCTTGATTGCCTCTTCCTCACGGTCCCATTCCAGGCGCTCGTGCAGCCCATCCCCTCCAAAGCGTTTGTTGTACCGGTCAAAGTGAACCCTTTCCAGGACCAACCCCAGGCCTGGAGCTTTGGGCACATCCACCTTCTCCTGTCCCCAGCTCCGCTGAATCACCTCCTCCTTCGCATAGCCCTTTACCACCGCAATCACCAGGCCGATCATCTTGCGGATTTGGTGCAGCATAAAGCTCTGGCCTCGCACAGTGATCACTGCAAACTCAGAATTGCTGCAGATAAAAGGCTCTCCACAGGACATCTCTGTGATGTAGCGGCGGGCACTGGGGTCATTTGGAGCCTTCTGGGAGGTGAAGTTGTGGAAGTTATGGGTGCCTTTGTAGAAAGCAAACAGACGGTTTACCTTCTGAAGTGTCTCTGAATCTAAGCGAAAGGCAGCTATATTCCCTGTATCATAGTCTTTAGGGGAAAAGGCCACTGTTGGAAGCATATAGGAGTATGTACGAGCATCACAGTTGTTTTTGGAATTGAAACCCTGGGTCACTCGTTTAAAACCTGTGGGGAAAAAAAATACGTAAAATTAATTTCTCAGTACTAACAGCTATCCTCTCATCTCCAATCAAAAAAACATACTACTTAAACTAAAGTAACTTAAGTTTTTGACAGATTTTGTGCTTAATTCATCAAACAGAAAAGGATAAGTGGATCCAACATCTCACCAAGCACTCTGATCTGTGGTGGCAGATGCTCATTGATTTTTTCGATGATGTCTTCAATCAGTCGCACCTTGAGAGACACTACTTGGCCAGCAGCAGACACACCCTAAACAAGTTCAATTTATCATAATGACATACCAGTAATAATGATGTGTGCAAACTCTTAGCATGGCTTAATATTATAAGAACTGCCTTGTAGGCCTGCCACAGTGAAATGAATTCCCACTGTACAACCTGTACAAACCCCTACCTTATCTGTTCTGGCACATCTTTGGAAAGACATCTTCTTCATGTCATCAGCGTGGTTTTCAGGAATGCAACCAGATTTAACTAGTGCGGTGACCAGATCATCTTCGATGGTCCTAAACTGAGACGTCCCAGGATTTCTCTGATACACAGAAAACACTTACATTTAGCATGGAATGAGAAAATAAAGATCTTGTAACCAACATGGGGAGAAACCAGCAAAAATATGGACCTGCATGCCATAGTATCCCTTTCCAGAGTACGCCAAGAGGAGGACCACTTTCTTTTTAGGGTATTTCTTTTCATCTTCAGTGTTTTCCCCCTCTGCTTTTATTCTTTTTGCAGCCTGCACCCTCTCGGCGGAGTCTTCATTTTCCTCACTGGCTCTTTTCCTCAGCTTGGCTGTGTGTTCATCTTTTGACGCTTCACTCATCATGCTACACAGTCTATAAAGGCCACCTGTGAAGATATCACAGAATACTCCCTTCTCATATACTACCACCTCTGTGCTACATGGTTATAGAGAAGAGTTATACCATGTGAGCTTGTATGAGACTGCAAATACATTTCACACAAATTTAAACAAGAGATCTGAGGAGATGATTATAGCAAACTGGGGTAATTAATATGACCCTTACACAGCAGCACAGACTCAACCACAGCTGAATAAGACTGAATAAATGCAGATACTATCACAGTGTTTTTTGTTAGCTTGGCTTACCTTTTGTCTTTAACGTCAATGTGTGGTTAACTAAGGCACTCAACAGCGGTCGGACTTTAAGCATGTTATGCTAAGACATCATATCGAGATCCTTCTGCCAAAAGATGCACCCTGGCACATCAGCTGAACTGGCGAAGCTAACACGAAGCGGCACAATATATTCTGGTAAAACTAACTTTAAGGAAACCGTGCACGAAATATATAATTTGCCAAACAGGAACAGTCGGCCTTTTAATCCAAATTTTAATACCTGTATTCACAAATACGTACGAATAAAGCGCAAACTGTGGCTGTATGAACTATTCCGTGGTAGATACGGCAACATTCACACATGGCCAGGTTCAGATCTGACCCCTCAAGTAAATATCGCGAGAAGAGACTTGTTCTCTTCCCTGCATACGTCATGGCAATACTGTAAAATCATCATTTAAACAAAGTGTAGTGTGTAGTAATATTTTTGTCCACATGAGTGCAGCAAAATCCCACAAACAGAGGACTCATCAAGTTACTTTATAAAATATGTTTTTAAATGTAAACGACACGAAGTTGGATTTTTAGTGAAGGTTTGCTGTCTCATCTGTCTCTCATAGTAAGTCCCACATATTTATTTCCTCTAGAAATCTTTTTGACTGTTAATGAGATTTTTCTCAGGTTAGCTTCAAGAACCATCAGGAAATAGTCTGGGCCAAAAATCATCTGAGCTTTTTATTATTTTAATATATGGTAGACTACAATTTATTGTGTTATATGCTGATTCTCAATACCTCGTTGTATGCTGGCTGCATGTGTTTCCTGACAAAGACCCCCTCACCTTTGCTAAATCCTCATTTTCCAGACGCCACCTGATCTCTTCCTACAAGTTAAGCAAGCAGTGAGAATGATAAATATGGGTTTGTTGTATAAACCAAAGACATGATGCACAGCATATGCCTTTCCCCATCATTTTTAGACCATATAAAGAAGTCTCACTGTCAATTTACAGTAGCCACTTATCATAATGTGCTGTGACTCATGCAAGTGTCATCCATGAGGGTAAACTCTAAATTCAAATTATAGTGGCAAAGAGGCTCAGCACTTATAGAGCAGAGAGGTGTTTATGTCTTTCTCAAGGACACCACAACAAGGAGGAAGACTGGTTGCCAAGAGGCCAAACCTTTAACCTTCTCACCCTGGGATGGCCTCAGAATGCACACTTGCACTTTTTCATAGCACCTTATAAGGTGATCGGACTAGTTTTCTGCTGAAAACCCTAATGCCAAACATAGGCTTGTTATGTGAAAAGGGCCCCGGCTGCCACAATCCCATATCACACAGGGCACGTGCCCATTTTTCTAGCTGATCTTACTGGATGCCAAAATGCCGGATGATGGAAACAGTAATTCCTCAAAACCTGTAAAAAGGTTTTGGTGGATGAAGCAGACAAGAAGTATTTTTAGTTAATGTATCATGTCACTGCTTATAGCCTTCTCTTATCTTGAAAGCTGGAAAGAGAAGCAGGAATTTGTAATAAATAACCACACATTTTGTTGATGACCAAGACAACCTTGTGTGATATGTTAATTGTTGTCTTTTGTGAACTAGCAGAAATGTTCATCCATCCCCTGGAGTCAGATATAAACGAAGCCAGCACTGTTATCATTCTCACTGTCCTGAGTTGTCTCATCTGAACTCTGACAGAAAGAAATAAGCACCAACCTTCTGAATGCAAAGAAGCATTCCCCAGTCTCCAAAGAGAGTGGTACGGCCTCACAAGGAGCCATTAAACAAGCTTTAAAAACAGACCTAGACCTTACTGCAAAGCTCACAGTCACCTGTACTCCTACATAGTGTGAGCTGGCTTCAGTCTGCGCTTACAAGAATTCAGGCACAGCAGAACCTTGATCAGACTGGACTGAAACTCGCTGCCTGTGTACTGCCCCCACATATAACAAAAAATAATTAATTAAAAGGCATCCTCATTGTCAGCAATGAAATCCGCAGCTATTGAAGCTGTTTCCCTGCTGGCTGAGTTACATAAGCTGTTGAACAAAACAAACATCACGCACTGTATCAGTCAAATGCAAAGGGAATGGTGATTATATTAGCAAATTAGCAAATGATGAAATATGCAATATAGGAATTTACTGAAAGTGAGAAATATCACTCTTTTTTAATCCATTATACACTGCCAGTTGCTCTTAAATTTGTATTTGCTGTATCAAGCAGCAGTGCATATGGCCCTTTCCGAAAAATAAGTGAAAGGGCCATATGTTTTTGGTAACATGCTTTGAGGCTGTAACCAGTTATGAATTAGCAAGGCATTGTCAGTCTGGCTCATGAGAACTGTCCGTCCTTCTACTATTTGAGACACTGTTTTCAGTTTTTAGCGCTGCGTGAAATGAGGCTGGACTGTTAAGGGTCCATTCAGCCTGAGACACTGCTTTCAAAATCCATTTTGTCATAATACAATAGTTTAATTGGAAATTCATCCAGTTACAACACAAGTGACCCTGACCTTCTTTTTTGTTTGATGTCAGAATAATTACTCACAAAACCTGCTGTAACTTAAGTTCATTTTGCAGCAGTTAACTTTTTTATTTACATTACATCACATACAATGTGATTTACTTTTTAGATTGTTTGATTTTTTTTTGTGACTGACATTTAAGTTTAAGCTAGCACAGTTCACGTGTAGGGGGAAAACGTGATGATTTTCTGCATTCTTATGTCAGTTTTTTTTTTTAACAAGATAATGTATTTTCACATGTAGCATGTTTTTGTTAGTTAAGCAACTGATTTTACTGTGGTCACATAAAAAACAATGGAAAAATTAGCAAGATTTGTTTATTGGCATTGCCATTCCAAAAAATTACAATGAAATATAAATACATTTAAACCGCATTAAAGTATTGTTTGCTAAACAGTCAGTGAAAGCCTGGCACTCATTTGCTGCACTTTTCTTTTTTTTTTCATCTCCAGCTATTGTGTGTCTGAAAATGAGATTTTTTTCCTTGTCAATGAACAGGAGTCTGACTGTGGCAGCTCACATCAATCACAGTGTTTGAAAATAACTTATCTTTCAGATAGATAGCAGATACTGTAGGCTGCAAAACATCTCACACAGAAGCTATCTTGCCGTCTTTTGGGATTTTGATTTTAAGGGCTTAAAAGATTCTTTTTGTTCCCTAGGGTGAAGTATTTCTGTCTGCTTTCATTGTGTATGTAATCTTTTTTTCTTGAAAATATTGTTACGTTCCGGTGCAACAAGGACAGAGATGTCACTGCCTAATTTGACTCAGAGGTATCAAGACAACTTTTAGGACTACTTGAACAGATAAATTCTTGATAAAAGGCCAGAGAGCAAATGATAAGGCTGACTGTGTTATAAAACAGGAA
Source organism: Toxotes jaculatrix (assembly GCF_017976425.1). Taxonomy (NCBI): domain Eukaryota; kingdom Metazoa; phylum Chordata; class Actinopteri; family Toxotidae; genus Toxotes; species Toxotes jaculatrix. The sequence continues at coordinate 13,215,881 of NC_054409.1, forward strand.
GGCTGCTCTGTCAGTCTAACAGAGAATGGTATTTTTCCCAGACACTTCCAACAACACTGACAAAGATGGTAAAAGTGATGTCTACCATGGTGCAAGACTCTAGGATGGAGGCATTTTCTGGGGGAAAGTAGGGATCTATTAACATAAATCTAAAATTATATCTTCATGTAGCTAACTCTCAAACTCTCACTCAAAACAGAAGGTTAAAAAATTTCCACATTATTGAACAGAGTAGAAATTAATACGCAGATATAAGAAGCTCGTTTATATGCACGAGACCCAGCATATAACTGGTCAGCTCTCCCAGGAAAATTCAGCCTGCCAAATCCCCCCACATACCTTTTTTTTCTCCAAACATTCTGAATCTTTTTTATGTGGTTTTATTTGTAGAACCAACCATTTTTATTATTACCAGTATTATTATTATGCACTTACACAAGACTGCCCTGTCCTGCTCCTTACCTATTACACACGTACTCCACATCAACATAAAAGAACAAGGATATTTTGAAAAAGATAATATGATGCTTTTGAGTTTGTCTCTGATAAGTCTGTTGTTCGTTTCCTCAAAATATATTATTTTGAAATACGTTTAAAACACTCATTTAAATCACCATCCTTTCTTAGAAGTGATAACATCTTTGGAGAAAAGACGATACAGACTTTGCTCGGGCTGGCATTTGAAAATTGAATAGAAAATAAATATAAATCTAATGTAGCATAGAAATGTATGCCACCGCCACACGCTCCTCGTTGAGAGCGAAAGAGAGAGAGAGTGTGTAATTTCCGGTGTATCTAACCAATCAGCTGGTTCCACATGCGGACACTGAACACCGCATTCGACGTACGCGAGAACTGCAGCGGACAAACGCGATTGGTGCCGATGAGGACGCTGGTGATTCCGCAATACACAAGCAGAGCGGGCGAAGGGAGCCGAGCCGCAACTCAGCCACATGTTTAAACCATCTATTTGGATAGATTTAGCCCGGAATTCGCTGTTTTAAAAGAGGAGGAAGACATTAAAACAGACAGCCGCGATACTGATATGAATTATTTGTCGAAGGGCTCAAGTGAAAGCTAGCGGAACATAGCCGGCGAATTCAAGCGGACCCAAAGGAGCCCAACTGTTCGCTAGCTTTAGCTTGTTAGCTGTCGTTAGCTCAGGAGCCGTTAATTCGTCCACTCTCGGCAGACACCTGCACGCCGCGCTGTCCTGTGTAATAGCTAAATAGCCGGTAACAGTCAACACCTTGGGCTCATGCTAGAATATTTTCAAGTATTTTTGTTTTAAATCACGGGTTGACACCAAAGACGGAGCGGACCGTGACAGGTTGAGGTTGGGACAAGCAGGGCGAAACAAGCGGCGTCCTCAAGTGGCCGTTCACCATGGACAACGCACACACAAAGACGGTTGAAGAAGTTTACAGCTTTTTTAACGTGAATGAGAGCACGGGTCTGAGTTCAGAGCAAGTGAAGAAACAGCGGGAACAATATGGACCAAACGGTAAGGAGCTGGTCGACGTTAGTTTGTTCAAAAACGAGTCGCTGTACTCTCCTCGGTGACATGTATTCACGGGCCATGGATCCCGATTTGTAACAGGCGACATGCCGGGAAAGAAGAAAGGTCGTTGACGTCACGATCTCAGTGTTGAAATATAGGGGAGCATCACTTGTGTGACTCAGTTAGCGCTGTGTAATTGTGCTTCACTACTGCTTTACTGCAAAGTGCTATTAATTTATATCAAGTGCTAACATTTAATCGACTGCTTGTCCATCTCTCTTTTTTGCTGTGGTCTGAATGGGATGATCTGCAGAACTGCCAGCTGAGGAGGGTGAGTGGACAATTGAATACACATGCAAGGAGTTACCTGTTTATGTATTGAGTTTCTTACTCTAAATATTTTTTAATGAAAGGGATACATAAGCATTATTATTATTCTTTTAAATGAAACTCTATTTTTTTAGGTAAATCCCTTTGGGAACTGGTGATTGAACAATTTGAAGACTTGCTTGTGAGGATCCTTTTACTCGCTGCCTGCATATCCTTTGTAAGTATAACGTGTTTGTGTATGAGTGGCTTGTTCTGTGTTAACTCAACTGATATGTGAGAGATAGAGCTAGTGAACAAATTTGGTAGCTCATATTTAACTTGTGCGCTTGTATACAGTTAAGTGCTATGCTTCCTTTGCTATGTTATTAAGAGTAGTAATAGTAAAAGTCTGAGCATTTTGTGATGCTGTCTCAAAAAGTTCTCAATATCAGCCGAAAATATCTTGAACTAATATAATGACAGAATACACAATGACAGTGAATAAACATCACTTTGCAAAGTTCCCTGCCAGTACGTTTTCTTTGGCCTGGTTTTTAATACAGCGTTTATGATCTTGTTCATTCAACCAATATGTAAGAGACAGAGTAAAGCTAATTAGTGAAACTAATTTTGTCGCTCATGTTTTAATTACATACTTGGAGCCATCCAAATGCGATATTTCCTTTACTGTTTTATCAAGATCAGCAGCAGTAAAGGTTTGTAAGCAGGTTTTGACACTCGTACAAGGTGTTGAGCATAGACAGGGTGTTTTCATGCTAGAGTAGTGAGTGGTTAATTCACTCTGAGATCTTAAATAGAAGAGCCTGCTTCATTTCCTTCAAGACCAGTCAAATATTTGTCTGTGTGCATCTCCACCACTGTCTTTCTTTTCGCCATTTCAGTGAGCTCAGTAGATTTTTTTATTTTCTCTGTCAGTGTATAAAGTGTATACAGTCCTTTTCTGATCGATTCAGATTCAGTGCAGATCGCAGCTTAGCAAGAATGATGTTGAAAGGTGGAGGAGAAAGGAGCCCAGAATCTGTCTGGTGACACAACCCAGATGAATGTTTTTTTTATGATTCTATCTTAACGTATTATATGTTAGTGTATACATGCTTTGGCTCTTGAAGCAAATCTTAAGTGAGTGTAGCCTCTTTGTGCCTGTTGTGTCACATAGATTTTGTTAACAGGTCAATAGTAAAGCCCACAGTTAGAAACAAACACTGACATCTTGTTGATCTGGAAACAGGTATGTATGTCACTATAACATGTTCAGTGTTTATGTAGCTTGTGGTTGGAATGAGCAGCATGTGTTTGACAGTTACAGAGTAAAAGTGACAGACACCTGAGAAGTCCACATGTGTCTCTGATGATTGAATTTTCAGGTGTTAATTTGCCACCGCACTCGAGAGCTGACTTGCGCTTTATCGTGAGTCTCAACATTGCTTTGATGTCTAGTGTTCATGTTGTTATTGTGAATACAACATGACAGTTCCATAAATGAACAGGCGTAACTCATGATGCTTGTGTTCTTGTCACCAGTGAGTGGCAATCCCCAGTGTAGTTTATGTGTGACACAGTGTCAGGTTCACTATCCTGTGGCCCTGTTTCTACTCTAGCATTGGCTGTTAGCCCACTGGCTGAGAATATCATCAGTCACCAAGACATGGCGATGACAGCCAGCTATGGTTACAAAGCTTATAAATCAGCTGCTGTAGTGAGCAGCACACTCTCAATCACACAAGCACATGCAGACACATTTACATTTATTTCCACATGACAGCATTTTGACTACAAAGTTATATACAAACATTTGTTTAGACTTTATATTAAGTCGCTCAGGAAGTGATGGTAGAAAGGTAAATTAGCTTGAGAGACACTTAGAATTGAGTTGACATTTGATTGGCTGTTCTTAAGTAGGTTGGAGTTGGGGGGGGGGGGGGGGGGGGGGCATTTTGTTTGACACAATTCACTTCTGGCACAGATTCTAAAAGAGGAGAAAGTGGTTACTACATTCACTCTTTCTGACACGACTGTCAAACACACTGGGCCCAGTTTCTGCAATACTGGCAGAGGCTGGCTTGAAGTTTATTATGGATTATTAAATGATTATTAAATGCATAAAATCATTATGTCAAATATGTAAAAGTCAGGGTGAGGTTCTGGCACAAAACATACAAAGTGTGTGGTAAAGTCACTGGGATAAAATGCCATTGTCTTACCAAAACAAACATGATAACCACCATTGTTCAGTAAGTGGTGGCAATGGCTCGTTGCAAAAATGCATGTATAATAGAATCAGAGCCGCCTGAAGCATATATTCTTGTTATTTTAAGTGTTTTGTGTTCTTGGGTAATTTTGTACCAAAAAGTTGTGGGATTGTCAGAGAAGACTGGAGACAAGCCAGACTTAGAGGACTAGTTGTCCTCAGCCACTATATACACAATTAATTGAAAATAGCTTTGACCTTTCTACCTCCTGTCTGTTCTATTCATGTAGATGATGTAAAGTGGTTGGCTGCATTGTTACATATTGTGTGGATTTTGAAATTATGTGACCCCACCAAATAGCTGTTCAAAATAATATGCTCTGTAAACACCTCTTGATGTGCTTATCCAGCAAGCAGGAATATTAATTTTTGGTTGCTCTTTGGGGACGCAGCCAGTGTTATCCTATGTATTAATTGTTATTTGTGATGAATTTAATTGCTAATTTCTTTTTCTGTGTTTTGTGTTTAGGTGCTGGCCTGGTTTGAAGAGGGAGAGGAAACCGTTACAGCCTTTGTGGAACCTTTTGTTATCCTGCTTATTCTCATAGCAAATGCCATTGTAGGAGTCTGGCAGGTAAACACATGTTACATTTACAAATGCATCTCTGCAGTTTTTCTTCCAGTGTTATAGTTGTCACTAAACTGTCACTAAATGTATGTTGGAAATTTACAGTCCATATAGGACTTTTACAGAAGGGGAAAGCTAATGAGGGAAACATTGAATAGAGAAGCTCATAATTACATTTTTATCATGAAAGACAGAAATTGAAATGCAACATTTCCCATCCAGGCCAAGGATATAGCACACATCCTATCAGACCCTCAGGGTAAAAACACTGTCACACTGGAAACCTGTCCTGCTCCACTTCCTCCTCACTTGTTATATTCTGATCCTCATTTATTAACCTACCTATTCAGAGAAATCCTAGCTTTTACCCTAATGCCTGAGCAGGGCAACATTTGGGCCTCACGAGTACAACAGAAAAAAAAGCAGTCGTTTTTAATGCTGCCTGTGAGTAGGTATGTCTAAGCCTCTGTGTTCATATGTGACTGCTGAGCCCTGGCCTTCCCCCAGGATTTACAGTGTCAGTTCCTTTGAGAAGCAGTATTGATTTGTCAACATACACCTTAATTATAGGCAGGAAGCGAAGGCAGCAACAGTCGTGGATGGAGGCACTTATCTGGACACACAGAAAAACTAATTATCTTCTTTTTTTTTCTTTTACACTGGCACCCATTCCAATCAAATTTAAAATGGTCCAGAAAACAACATGTTACCCCGGAGTTAGTTATGAAAGATAGGCACACTGACTCCTTGCACCTGCCTTGTGGATGGCAGGTCTAGATTAATGTTACCAGAAAACTGCTCAGGGCAGATTTGAATGACTGTATACTTGGAATGTGCCAAGTGTGACATCCCAGCAATAATGTGATGGACATGTTCCTGTTGGACATGATTCATTGGCATGTCTGGTTGTCTTGGAGTCAGCATAGCCCTCTGCACCTGTATTATATTTTTGTGTTAGAGCAAGGGAAAGTGGATCCTGAGGTGATGCTGTAGCATTATTGACTTACTGTAAGAAAAGCCAGAGTTAAGTGAAGCCAACGTTTTTTGCAATAATAATAATAATAGACCCTCTAACATGTTTCAAGTTAATAAATCAAATGGTGAGATATCTCCCGTCTAGCCCTATATCAATTACCTGATGCCTTCATTGTATTTTTTGTGTGTAGTTTGATGAATCCCTGTTTTTTTTTTTACAGTTCATGTAAGAATACCTAAACATAAATGTACAAATGACACTTTTCTTGTTTGTTTCACACACATACTGTCATACACAAGACCTTGCATTTCCAAACAAATTTGTAAATATCAAGGGATTAAGTATGGTATCCCGTGAATCGTAACTTGTTATCGATAACTGCAGGCGAGTTCATTTGTCCCATGGGTTCGGAGTTGAAAGATCTGAGACTTCAGGTCTTGATTAAGGCTATTTTGCTGACCTTTGGAACAGGTCAAAAGTGCATCTCTACTTTTGTGTCTTCTGTGGTAAATGTCTGATAAACTCATTTGGAGAACAATCCCCGTGATTGTAAATCTCACTCATGCTCAGTATACTTGGTCAAAGAAGACATCTGGTATACTGGGAGTGTCTCTGCTGAATTGTCTTGTAAATGTAATGCTTGTTGACAATCCTGCTGAGGCTTGTGTAAATGGTGAGTTGTTAAGTGGCTGGTTGTTTGCCTTTGTTAATGCAAACAAAGTCCGTATGAATGATGTGGAGGTGGTGTAGGTATCTGCTGCTTTTTCTGTTGTCACTGACTTGGCCCTATCTGTATTTTTAAATGAGCATAACCTGCCTTTGAATTAAAGGCAACTGTGTTTTCGCATGGCCTCTTTAGCTCGCTCTAACCGTGTAAACCCTCACCTTTACTGGCAGCCATTTTAATGGCTTTGTATCCCCATTGCTATCCCTTACAAAAGACTGTGACATCCTGAGGTTGTGCACCCTGTCTTTCCGTGTCTAGGTGAGCGCTGCTTGCCTGCCAGCCAGGCTGGGAGCTGCCGCTAAACCTGTCCAATCTGAGAGCAATCAGTCAGACAAGCAAAAGTCAGCACTAACAGAAAAGTGCAAGTGAAGAATGATTTAGGAAGGAACAGAGCAGGCAAGAAGGGATTATTCAGAGAAACCAGAGAAAGAATGTCCTTGTAGTGGTATGTCATGGGACTTTTGCTTATACCAAAGCTTAAAGTTTCATGTAAGGGTAAATTGTAAATAAAGTGTATTTTTTCACACCTGAAAACCAAGGCAAAAAGCACTTTTCCTTTTTTTTTTGGCCTTTTGTAATATGTCCCAGTGCTTACATAATTATTCTCCACTGTCTATCCTAAACCATGTCATGGTCTTAGTTTATTTATTTATTTATTTTGTCATGTTGCTTTTGTCTCATTACTCTATTTTGACTAACTGTTCTTTTGCTGTAATAGTGTATCTGAAAAGACACTTTGTTTCCATCTATGGGTGGGTGATCTTCCCCCAAAAAATCATGTCATTGTTTTTTTAATACACAATCACGGTCCACAATCTAAATTTTGAAATGTACTGTCGAGAATATCCAGACTTAGTCATCTCTTTCCACTGTTTGCTGCTTTTATTATAAGTTTTCTACTGCTCCAATGCATCAGTCAGTGATAACTGTGTTTCGGTTCATAGTAAGATATAGATAGTGAAGTTGTACCAACACACCGGTCATGTTGCTTAACGTGGTTGAATAGCTTTGTCACATTGCCTCCGTAATTGTTGAACGTTGCCTGAGAAAGTTTACAGATAACTTTGCTTTTAGAAATATCTGACTGTGCATAGCTAAAAAACATCTGCCACACTAGTGATATTGAGCCCTTTGTTGTTGTTTTTTCTTTTGGTTTGTTTGTTTTTTGGCACCATCTCCCTATCTGCCATGCTGCTGAAAAAGGCCCTGTGATAGACACTAAATATAATTTGGCTGTCTAGTAGTATTCGTGAACGTAGCGTGGATCCATGTTATTAGGATTAATCAAGTACAGTGGTAAAATGTCATAATATCCACCAACCCTTAGAATATCCACCATTTACTATAATCTTCAAAATTGCTTTGTGTTTGTATGAAATACATTTTTTTACCTTAATCCTATTTCTGCTGTTTAGGAGCGAAATGCAGAAAATGCCATTGAAGCACTCAAGGAGTATGAGCCAGAGATGGGGAAGGTGTACCGCCAGGATAGGAAGAGTGTCCAGAGAATCAAGGCCCGAGACATTGTGCCTGGGGACATTGTGGAGGTTGCAGGTAAGATGAAAAATAGTAGGCATGAGGTCGTCAGACGGGACGCATTCTAATACTCTGAATGTTCACACTTGCTTGTAAATGAACATGAACAACAAAATAGGAGAAGTCACATGTAGAACTTTGTCAATATAAATAATTTTCAGATTTAATACAGATTACTGCTTTTAGTCTGTTGCCTATAGAATTGATGTAATTCAACATGCAGATGCTACTGGTGACTGTAAGAGATGTACATATAACATTGGTTATCAGTTCTGTAAACATCATCAACACTGTTATGACGTGCTCTCCACATAGTCTAAACACACACACACACAACTGATCTCTCATCCTGTTCGTCTCCCAAGACAATTTCAGAGTGATGGTAATGCCGAGTAAGTAAAGCAGTTATGCAATACAAGAGCAGAGATCCAATCTGTTCCTGAACATTTCTTGGCTAACCTCAACTTGGACTGGGCCACATATGTTTATACCTTCTGCGTCACTGCTCCTCATTTCTCTGGTTTTCTGTGTTTTCTTACTGATCAGTCTTTCTCGCTGGGCCTCTTTCTGTCTTTGATCCCATTTGATTGACTTTCATTAATTCTTTCTCTCTCTTTCTGTTAATGATGTATCTTCCCTTTTTTTTTTTGTCACAAAGCCAAGGCTAGTGAAGAAGGGTCAAAGAAAAGATTTATATATTGTCTGTATTTAATTTGGACTTAAGCTTAAAGAAAGGTTTATGGATTTACCCACAACATTCCAGTGCCTTACAGAGTCATTGCTGTATTATGCTCCATGGCACAAATTTGTATTTGAATGATAAACATCAGTAACTTGAACACGCTATAGTGGTCTTGTTAATTCTCATACTAACTTGCTTTTTGAGAATATAACTGCAGGACAAAGTTATCTTGTAATAATAGCACACACTTATTTTTAAATGAAGACACGAGGCATCAGTGAGGTCAAATGGATGGTCAAACCGTCAGCCTCCAACAAATGACAATGACATTAAAGCCCCTCTAAAACAAGGACCTACTGTGTTTCAGTCCGCATCACAAGTTACGGACTGAAACACAGTTTGTATAGAGTGTTTACAATGTGGCAAAATGGAGCTAGTGCTCATGTGTAGTTAAACATCACAAAATAGAGGGCAGTGATCATGCAGCAAAAATTTAATTTCTGTATAAAACAAATGGAGCAAGCCTGTCTAACATGACAAAGTACAGACTGCAGCACTGCAGCAGCTAATGTAAACACTTTTAGCTCAAGAAAAAGCAAATGTAAGACACTGAAAAATGAACTTATGCAAAATATGGACGATTGTTTATCTTTTTACCAAAAGAGTCAAAATGCCTTATCATATATGTCAGTTAGATTTTTGGCAAACTTCATCTGTTCAAAATATTTTTTTGCCAGTCAGGATATTTTGGTTTCTTACTCCAATAATACAACAAAAATCTGAACTGGGGTTAAATATAGACAATTGGAAATGGAATCAGAATCAATTAAATGTGATTACCAGGAACAGTAGTAAACAGTACAGTCAGGTTCCTGACACCAGCTTCAGATGATGCTCAGCTTTCTTGAAATAACACTGTAGACATTGTCTTATGTTATCATCCAAGTAGAACTACTGACCATGTTGCAGCAATAATTATGCCATTTTCAGTCTCATAGCTCATTCAGTGTGCCAACTTTAAAGTTTTTATTGGACAATATCTGAATCAAACAAAACTCTCTGCGTGCTTTATATACACAGTCATAGCGTGTGATTTACTGTGTGCGGTAGCAAGCTGTTCACATAAATATGGCCTTAAATCTGATAGATGGCCCCTGAGGTCACGTAAGTCATCAGGATGGAGTTGAGTAACAGACTACGTTGCACAGTATGAATCTGTCACAAAGTGAAACTAGCAGTATCTACAGGAGCTACCAAAGTTACATTTACTTAGCCTTAGGGCTGTGTGTGTATGTGTTCATGTTAGCCGTGGCAGGGGAGCTAGTCAACCAGCGACTTGCAGTGTGAAGGCTGATGATGTGTGAATGTAATGCCAGGCTGCAAAGTGTCCTTTCAGACCAGGCGTTTGGTTTATATCCTTTGAGTACTTTTAGATCTGGAGCTCCGATAATTTTGCTGTCACCAGCTCAGATAGTCCATCAGAGCAATTGTCGTTAAGTGGTTAGAGGAACTCTGTGTGCTGAGTGTGTGAATTTTGTGTTGGTAATATGCTTTTTTTAGTCCTATTTTTGGATACTGTGTTGGTTGTACCCAATTCTCCTCTCGCAGTCACACACTCATTGCCCCCGCCCCTGAAAAGTAAGTCAGATTGAAAAAAATGCTGTGCTGTCTCAACAATCCAGAAGACATCCAGCCCACTTGTCTTACCGGCTAAGAAAGATTTTCTTCTTCAACATGTTTTCCCTACAGTATTTGCTTACTTCTCACATTTCAATGTTTGGGCTTTGTTGGACAAACAGTTTGTTTTGCTGCAGTATGAATCAGGTATCATTGACCACAGTTTGCTTTTGTCTGTCTTTGTGGACAGCATCAAGTGACACAGCTACCTCTTTTTATAACAGCAACAGAGTTCAGAGCTGCCATCTCTAACAAGTGGTCATCTAAGTGGCAGTTATCTTTCAAAAATAATATTTTTAGATGAGATGTCAAAATGGCAGCCTTTGGTGCATGCTAATTCTACCATTTTTTAGCAAGTCCTGTTTGGCTTGAATTCGGCTATAGATCTAGCCTAATTCACATATTAGGTGTAAATACCTACCTAAAATTGCTACTGATAAAGATTTTGTAGCACACGACGGAAAGAACTGTTTTATTATAGGCAGATTTTCTGTTTACAAACAGTCAAGGATGGACGTACAGCAGGGGTTAGAATACACATCATCGCACTATATGATGCTTATGTATCAACATTTTCAGTATTTACAAAGAAAGCAACAGTGTGAGCTAGCTTACCTTAGAACAAGTGTTTCCTCTCGCAGTTTTTGTGTGAAACCATATACTGATCTCACAAAATTTACTTTGACCATATCAAAGTAGCTAGCAACTACAAATTCACCAGGGGGTGTCCTTCTTGGTGTAAGACAGAAAAACAGCTTCACGTTTATCTTTTCTTAAGCTCTCAGTTGTTCCAAAAGTTTGAATTTGAATTGTAATGACCTGATTAAATTACAGTCTATAAACGTGACAAACTGTTTGAAGTAGTTTGGCTTGAGCTCTAAAACTCAGCTTGACCCAGTGCATGCCCTATTAATGTTATGTTGTTTGCTACAAAAATGGAGGATGCAAGCACAGCCATTCGGAGCAGACAGTCACGACACCAAGCATCTGAGAAGCAGTGTCCATGGCTATGCTATGCTATTTGTCTCTGCCCGTCATCTGCTGCCTGTCTGTTCCACTTTCCTCTGCCTCTCACATGACCAAGGTATTGCTCCACGATTGTAACAACACACTGAACTGATATGGCGTGCAGAGTGTCATGTATGTTTGTGCATGTCAAGGTTTGGTCTTGTGATTTTTCCATTCATAAGACAAGTGAGAGAGTCCCTTGAGGGCTGCAGGACCTCATGAAAGGTCCCAGAAGGCTGCAAGCCTACGTGCTAGCACATCAGAGAGCCTCAGTCACTGGGAGAGAAAATAAACAACCCTGTTAAGATGTCTAAAGTTACACTGGATCCCCCATGATGATATATTAGAATATCTGTGCTATAACACAAGTCAAATTTTTTAAATGAGTGTCCTGTTCAATGTTATGATGTTGAGATGACCTTAGATTTTGTTATATGGGATAGTTGTCTTCTGCCTGTTTTCATTTCCTGGGCTACATCACACGAGCTGAGACTGCACTGTCAGTCACATCAGGGTAGAGGTTTGGAGAAAAAGTGGGGATACAGACCCTGGGTAGGGTATGAAGACGACTTGGGTCTTTACAAACTGATGGCATGCTATCATTTAAGTGTGTGCAGCCTGACATTTGTCCTTAACTCAAGGGAACAGATAACACAGATAAAGTCCTTTGTTCACATGGGAGAAGGAAAGGTCCCTATCCTGGAGGCTGTCCACTCTTTCCCAGAAAAATAAGAGCTAAAAAGAGCATGTTCTGAAAGATGAAAGGAAAGATAATGTCATTCTTAGTCAAAACAGCTGCAAGTTCTAGGTCACTGCGCCAGATTTCAGTAGATGATTCCAAAGGAACTGTATTCAGCTCTTTTGCTAAAATGATTTGCAGCAACATTAATAAACAGTAATTTCAGACAGAGTAAAAATAGTAGCTTATGCTTATCTAATTATCACTGACCAATGTATGATTTGCTGTTAAGGTGTATTCCAAAGAGAAGTAGGTTTAATTTTAATGGCCTTAATAATATAAAATTTCCTCTTACTGTCAAACTATGCTGTGACCTTATTCCCAGTGTACACTGACGGGGGGTAAATAGGGAGGTGTTTCAGTATTACTTGAGGGTAGGTTTTCTAATTAGCGACTATTTGGAGGAACTTTCCCACAGGGCTTTGTCTTAAAAATTTCCAGTGACTGCCATTCCTCATCTCCTTTGTGTCCTCCCTCATGCTATGCTTGTTCATCAACTCCACTATCTCCTGTGTGTTAAAGGGGGATCTAGTTTGAAGGCAGACAGGTGATGATGAAGTGGTTTTGACAGCCTCAATCCAGCTGGAGGACCAAATTTGGTAGTGGAGCTGATAGTCCAGAAGCATTATCGCTCACCATGAACTCAGCATAACCACATGTTACAGTGATAAGATAGATTTTTAAATTATAGTTATTGTGTAGGCAAAATGTGAGACAATACAGTGAGGAGTTTGTTTTATTGGTCATATATTTCTTGTGAAGAATTTCCTCAGTTCAGTCTCTGAATTAATGGCTAGAAGCTGTCACATACTCAAGAGAATGGTGGGAATGAATGAACAGTCTATACACAAGAACACGTCATACTGTTTCTATTTTAATTCATGTGACGTAAAACGGGTTCTCCTTGCTTAAAACAGAACATTTTACCATTCCCTTCCCCCAGATCCAACAGCACATGTTTGCAACTGATCAAAATAGTTTTCCCATTTTTGGACGTGGGTTTTGCTGGACTCTTCTAATCCCTCTTCCCATCCCACCCCCCCCCCCCCCCCATCTCTTCCTCTGTACTCAGAAGGGCACTGCAGAGGCCCGTGGGTTGGTTTACATGTCTGTCACCACTCTCCATTGTCCACAGAAGGATCTTTTTAGAGACTCTGGGCCATTGCTTTTATATTGCTTTTACCTTCACCCTTTCAAGCTGTGTGATGTCTTACTGTAAGATGACAGTGGCATTTGTCCATTGTGCTTTAGAATTTCATTAAAACATTAGACATTCATTTTGAATGCTATTGGCACCCCTATCTGCCCAATAGTCTTTATGTAATAGTACAGTATGATGCAGTGAACATAAACAGTACAAGCTTACACCTTTAGGCTCCTTTTAAAAACTGTTTCTCTGTCTCTCTCTTGCCTTTTAAGCTATACTATGTAAATTACATGTTTGTCTTTTTGTCCCATTCTATACAAGTGCTTTGTAATGGAAAAATCAAAGAAAACACCATTTGAAAGCAGATGTGCATCTGACTGCAGAGTATGGTCTGACTTTTAAATACTTTTTTTCTTCAGTCAAACCACAAAGCTGAAAGGTTCATTATCAGCGCCCAGATCAGACCTAAAATGCACGTGAAACCATACAAGGGAGTCTCTACCCTTTTCAGTAAAGCTAGTAAATGTGCTCTGATCATCAAGGTACTTATCCTTTGACTGCAAAAGAAACACTTGTTTTGAATCTGGTGTATATTTACATTTTACAAATTGTTTTAATGGGGATTGCTAAAGCCTTGTGTTAGTGGAAAGAATGAGCAGCAATCTATTCGTGTCCTGTGCAGGAGATGAGTGGAACATTAATAATTTTTGAATGCACGACTCTCGCTCTCTCTCTCAGCCTCTCCTCACTTGAGTTTGATTATTTTATTACTCCCAAGGGGCATGAGTTGGGATACACAGCAGCTGATTTTATTTCCAAGACTTAAGTGTCTGTGTGTGGTGATTTGTTTGTTTATTGCTTTTATCTTAAAGTATTTTCTCTTTTCATTATGCAGTGCTCTAATTTTAGAGGTGTTTTTTTTTTTTTTTTTTTTACACGTGGGAAATTTACATGACACCGCTCTGCTTTTTTTAATTGCTTTGACAGTTTTTTTGGTACACTTTCAAAGTTAATTTAATCCAGTTTCACAAGGTATCTATCCCCCTGCAGCCAAAGTCATTTACAGATGCTTTTAAGTTGTGAAGAGGTACTTAATTGTCCCCTCTGCTTTGTTGTTTCTCTCCACAGTTGGTGATAAAGTGCCTGCAGACATCAGGCTGACTTCTATCAAGTCAACCACACTGAGGGTAGACCAGTCAATTCTTACAGGTAAAACAATTTCTAAATTGCTTATATATAGACTTTTTGTCCATGTGAGCTTATGTCAGTTCATGTTTCTGTCTCTTACTGTCCCCACCCATTACTCATAATTATAAATTCTGGAGGTTTACACAAAAATGTTCATTAACTTTTTCATTTATAGCTTCTTTAAGTAGACATGCACTATTTGTACATTATTTCTCTTCCTGCCTCTGCAGCAGTTCACCTCTTCTGATCAATCCAGACACAGTAGGATACAAATAAGCAAGTTCTGCCTGCTTTTGATGCACATGTCCTCATTACACCTTGTATTCATGGCTGCTTAGTCAATACCAACACAAAAAGAAGACTATATGATGTGGATGAAAGGAAAAGTAAAATAGATTAATGTAGGGATGGATAATTGGGCAGTGAGGTAGATGGAAAATAATTTGAGAATACTGAAGGATGGATAATGCATGAGAGAAGGGGTTTATGTGAATCAAGTCCTTAAATCTCTTGTCTTGCTCTGCTGCCTTAATTGGTAGCAAATTCCATGGGATATTTTAGTGTTTCAGCTATTTCTCTCCTCTCTTCCCTTCCCCATTCATGGCCATACTGCCTCTCAAATGCTCCCTGCCTCACTCTATCAGAACAGTGCAGACCTTGCACAGTTGATTGCACGCACAAACGCACATACAGTGGAAACACACCATCAGATATGGGGTTTGAAAGGCAGTGACAGTGCAGCATTTGATAATTGTCAGGCCTGTTCAGTGATCTGCAAAACCTTCTACACATATTTTCCCCAAGTGTGAACCAAGCTTCACAGCTACCACTTTGCTCTCCTGTGTAGGAGCTCTCCCACTGCTTACATCTCTCATATCTCTTGTTTCCTGCTCCTGCAGGAGAGTCTGTGTCTGTGATCAAACACACTGACCCGGTGCCTGACCCACGTGCTGTCAACCAGGACAAGAAGAACATGCTCTTTTCTGTGAGTGACTCACAAGACCATTTTAGGCTGTTCTGTGTTATTTTACACTTTGCTTTTGAAAAAAAAAATCATCCCTTTTCCATCTTTCGTCTGAATCTGACAACACCTATAAAGGCAACAATGTTTTGCTGTCATCCTCCTCCTCCCTCTCTTTGATTTTTTTTTTTATCCCACCATCCCTCCTCACATCCAGTTTTTTCTATTTTAGAATGACTGCACTTTTGGAAAATCCTGAATTAGCTATTTATGTCCCTACTTTTTCTGTCTGATACATAAACAAAACATACAGAACGGTGCATGTCTGGACAGGTGAAGAAGAAGCAATTGAAAGGATTTACAATTTGTGCACCTTCATCTCCAAAAGAAATTACAGCCACTTCCACTGTTTCTAAAATTTGCGTAGGAAAGTGATGTATTAACTTTTGCTGCATGTTGATTCTTGACGCATGTTGAATCTCCTGCATGTGTTTTTGCAACTGTTCTCTGAAAAGTTGTTCAACTAGTTTCACCCCCAGAAGGTGAATGTGTCATGTGTTTGTCCTCTACTGTCTACTTCTCACTACAGGGCACAAACATTGCAGCTGGTAAGGCTGTTGGTGTGGTGGTGGCCACAGGTGGCAACACAGAGATTGGCAAAATCCGAGATGAGATGGCATCAACCGAGCAAGAGCGCACCCCACTGCAGCAAAAGCTGGACGAATTTGGACAGCAGCTATCTAAGGTTATTTCTGAAGTTGCATTGTTCTCTCACACTGTTGTTCTTTGCCTTTTTGTACTTTAAAATGTTATTAAAAACTACTTCAGCTATTTCTGTATGCTCAAAAAGTATAATGTTGATTTTAATTATGATTTTTGATTTTAAACAAATGTTGTATAATTGTATAATTTAAGGTTATTTCACTGATCTGCATCGCTGTGTGGATCATCAATATTGGACATTTCAACGATCCTGTCCACGGAGGCTCCTGGATTCGAGGCGCTGTCTACTACTTCAAGATTGCTGTGGCCCTGGCAGTTGCTGCTATCCCTGAGGGTAAGCTGGATAGCCACACAAATGCAGCCATGTCCTTGACATGCTATTTGCTCTAAGAGGCTCCAGGATTGTGCTGCTATTCAGACTGCTGGGACAGTTGGTAGGAAAATCCTGTGATAGGGACTATGTTTGAATACTTCATGCTATTGGGACAAAGGATAGTAGTTTCACCACTAGAGTGAATGAGTATAAAAGGATGTCTGCATTTTTTTCTGTAATCATTTATGTCCTCTGGTGTGTTTTAATCCACCTCTGTGTTTCTGTTGATGTTTCTCACCAGGTCTGCCTGCTGTCATCACTACCTGCCTTGCGTTAGGAACACGCCGCATGGCCAAGAAGAACGCCATTGTCCGCAGTTTGCCCTCTGTGGAGACCCTTGGCTGTACATCTGTCATCTGCTCTGACAAGACTGGCACGCTGACCACCAATCAGATGTCCGTGTGCAGGGTAAGAGAACAGAGAGCAGTGACCGAAACAGAGAAAAGAGACCTGAAACCTCCATCGCTTTGTGAACTTCATGTATTTATTCATAAATGTCACGTATGCAGACACACCACAATCTAGATACAGAATAAAATTGCACATTTGATTGAAATGGTTTTTGAAGGAGCCGGTCTAGCCTGCCAACATTGGCAGTCATAGTCTGTGGGATAACCAGTCAGAAATCTGCTGTTAGAATAATGTTTAAAAAAACAAATCACACCTTCAGCAAATTAAGATAAGATACAAATTTCCATGAAAAAGAGAAAGACTATTATATGATATAATGTTAAAGTACGTTTCAACTAGAAAAAAGTTTTGTATGATGTCATCATCATAATTCTGGTCATCGTCAGTCACCTTTTGACTTAATTGATGTTCGAACAACAAACATGTTGTCAGCCAGGTTTGTCTCAGCCATGAACAGTTGAAGTCAGTTGTATCTAGCTGTTTAGGGTTTAAAAATAAATTTTAAATAAATAACACATTAAAAATGTGTATCTGGTATAAGTTTATGATTTTCTTTGCATTTAAGTGAAATCAGAAATTATATATTTAGCCACTTATTTCTCATATTTACCTCACAGGCCATTGTTGCTGTTGAAAGCACTAACTTAAAGTTGGCTCATTAACCTCCAACAGTCAGCTCAGTTCACCTGAAATGAAGTTGACATTGTTAGCTTATCTAACCGCATTTACTCTGGTTTCATAACAACCAGGGTAAATGTTACCTCGCAGACTCAGGACAATTCACAGTAGACTTGTACTTCAGAATGTCAAAAGTTGAGAGTGTCCGATGAGCGTGCTAACTATCGTTAACATTATATAAACATAACAAAAGTGATCATTCAAGAAACAATTGTGAGACAGAAATAACTCACTATTCGTGATCACAATAAAGTTACATATGGCTTGTCAACATCCCCCTCAGGGAAACAGTACAGTAAGCAGTGACAAAGTCTGCAGTGCACGGATAATTGGTCATTTCAAACTGGAAGAAAAATGGAAGAAAAGTACAAAAATTAAAAAAAGAAAGTACAAAAATAAATAGAATTTTAGAACAGTTACCATCCGTGGAGTGAGCAAAGCCTGGCTACTTTCCTGACATCTGAAAACTTTTCAACTGTAAACTTTTCACTGAGCAATAAAACAACCCTGACAGCCTTTTGATGACAGAAGGGATTTACTGAACACTGAGCAGATGAAGGAAGGAAGGATGAAAGATTTCCTTGTACACAGGCAGAGATGAAATAAGATTCAAAAGCACATGTGTGTGTATATCTTCATTTTCTCTACCCATATGAACGTGGACAACTTAAGGCTATATGAACTATATATTTACCAACTATTTTAGACTGACAAAGTGTATAGGATTACCCCATCAGTATAGCTTCATAGCTCCTTTGTTCCCATTAAAGTTTCTAATTTTTTTTATCATACTTCTCTTTCCTGCTCTGTCCCTCCATCTTTCTCTGTACTATTCCTCAGCCCTTTATCTTGTTAGTCTTGTGTTTTCCTCCTCATTCCACTCCCCCTTCTTATTCAGGCAGCATGCTGATCAGTATGCAGTAGTTAGTCACTTGCAGCAGAACCAGCAGTAGAGTTGCATAACTGACCTTGTGTTGAAAGATTCTTTCTCTCTCTCTCTCTCTCCCTCTCTCTCTCTCTTTCTTTCTGCTGTCTGTTTCCTCTTCCTTTGCTCATCCAGCACATTTTTTTAAAGAGAAAATTATGTTTAGCAATTTTGAGAGGCTTTAGCAACCATCGGATGCTATTCTTGGCTATTTGACAGTCACTGACAGGGAAACTTGTGCTTGATGCATCTGTAACATCCAAGCTGCCCCCACAAAATGGGCAGTACTAAAATTAGTTGCCCTGAATGACTAAATGTTTCTTTTCAATTTCTGTCTACTTCTTGTGTTTTGGGTAGGACCACCACTGACATCACTGCTTTTGTAGTCTTGCTGTAGCTTGAGGGGAATGCAGCCACAATGCAAGCTCATCATTTTATTGAGATATTTCCATTCTCATCCCTTGTGCATCTTTGTACTGAATCTCTCAATGCTAATGTGATGCTTTAGATGGAAGACGGTGTTATGTATTAGTGGTTGCATACCCTTAACACCTGTGGTAACAGTCCTTGTGTTGTCTAACCTCAAAACCGCCAGTGTTTCCTGTTGCATGTTAGGCTCTGGTCTTGGTTTCCGGTATCTCTAAAAATACAAATTCTTCTATGTTCATCTCAACTAAAATAGTTTGACGTTTTTGAATGATTTTTGTAAAGGCCCCCAATAAACCAGAGACCATAACTAGTCTCCTTACCCAAAGGTTTGGACACTCAAGGTCAAAATATTTCCGCCTTAGAGTGATTCACTTTTATGCAGAGTGTATTCATGAGGAGCTCTGTGTCTGCCTTGCTGTAAGGTGACATTTATGGACCTTCCCCACCAGAGTGCTCAGTGTCTGCTTTGGCTCAGCACTGCATTGTAATATCCTGTTCTATGTTCAAGGGGACTCATGATGTGAAGTTTCCTTTCCTGTGGATGGTGGTCTACTGCCACCTCCTGGATGCAGTGCCCCTCAGCTTCTCAGCTTTTTCCTGTCCTTTTTATCAGGAGGCATTTACCCACAGAGACTGTAGGTGTGTAGTGTGAGTATTAGACAGTAATATTTTGTCTCTACAATTTTTATGTTTCTAGATGTTTATCATTGACCGAGCAGAGGGTGAGCACTGTTCCTTAAAGGAATTCACTGTCACAGGCTCTACATATGCCCCGGATGGAGAAGTGTGAGTATTCAGTGTCTTCTGCCATTTTAAAATGAAAATAATGTATGTGTAACATAATTAATCTGTTTTATAAGACTTGAAAAGGATTATTCTAAGATGAGGTGGAAAGTTGTGTTTGAGGTACACCACTCTGCCCAGCTGGCTCACTAGTTGCGTCCTTTCTACATCCATGTTTTGTTTAGGTACCATGATGGCAAACCAGTGAGATGTTCCCAGTATGATGCCTTGGTGGAGCTGGCCTCTATCTGTGCTCTCTGTAATGATTCTTCATTGGATTATAACGAGGTTGGTAGTGAATCAGTTTTGTGTGTTAACATGCATATAATGCTGAAACACGTTTGAAACACCCTACATGTTTTGGCTGACATTTTCTGATGACGATTTCTTTGTGTGTCCAGACCAAAGGTGTGTATGAGAAGGTGGGTGAGGCCACAGAGACGGCTCTCACATGCCTGGTGGAGAAGATGAACGTGTTTGATACAGATGTGAAAGGCCTGTCCAAGATTGAGCGAGCCAACGCCTGTAATTCTGTATGTAACCCTCAGTTCTTCATAGTCTTATCCTTGCTATGCAAAATATACACGCTTCAAATAAGATGAAACAAACTACATACTTATTGTAACTGTGTTTTC
Organism: Toxotes jaculatrix; assembly: GCF_017976425.1. NCBI lineage: Eukaryota > Metazoa > Chordata > Actinopteri > Toxotidae > Toxotes > Toxotes jaculatrix. Next base: position 13,236,126 of record NC_054409.1, read on the forward strand.
TCATACTTTTAGGTGATAAAGCAGCTGATGAAGAAAGAGTTTACCTTGGAATTTTCCAGAGACCGGAAGTCCATGTCTGTGTACTGCACTCCTAATAAAGCCCGCTCCTCTGTTGACAAAATGTTTGTAAAGGTAAGAAATAGACACATTGAGACTTACTGCAGTGGTTTAATTATCCAAGGCTCTGATATGAAAATATAAAACATGACATAACTGTTGTCATTAGATATTGTTGACCTTTTTTTCTGGATAATATCCATGCTTTCAAAATAAATGCTTTCAGTAATTTGCTAGAACTACAATAATAATCATTGTAGACTGAGCCTTGGACATTTTGAATATTGGGGGGTGGTTTCCTCAAGCTTTGTTTATTGAAAATGTTTCTCTTACACGCAGTTTTGTCTTTTCCTTTCATTTGTCCTCCGTCTCCTGTCTTTACCTGCTTATAGGGTGCACCTGAGGGAGTGATTGACAGGTGCACACATGTCCGTGTAGGCAGCAACAAGGTGCCATTGACCCCTGGAATCAAGGAGAAACTAATGTCTGTCATCAGGGAATATGGAACCGGCAGGGACACCTTGCGCTGTCTGGCTCTGGCCACTCGAGACAACCCCATGAGGAAAGGTGAACTGGTGTTGGAGGACTCCACCCGCTTCATTGAGTATGAGGTAAGACATGGGACAGATCAAAATGGTCGCCAGATTCTGCAGAAGATTTTTTCCAAGTTCTTTAAACTGGTTTCTGTATTTTTTGTGTGTTAAGCTGCATTTATTTTTCTTTTTTGTCATCCAGACTGATCTGACATTTGTTGGCTGTGTGGGCATGCTGGATCCTCCCAGGGCAGAGGTGGCAGCCTCTATTAGACTCTGCCGTCTTGCAGGCATCCGAGTAATTATGATCACTGGAGACAACAAGGGTATGTAGAGAGAGTCACATCTGCTTAAAGAACAATCATTTGACTTACACATATCATAAAAGTTTTCTTCAAGAGTTCAAGAGAACATTTTACCACATGCTCAAATATACTGTAGTTCATCATACTTACACACTTTCATTCCATGAAACCTTACGAAGTAAATAATATACTCTCATTTACGCTTTAGGGACGGCAGTGGCTATCTGCAGACGTATCGGTATTTTCGGTGAGGAGGACGACGTCTCCAGCATGGCTTTCACTGGCCGAGAGTTTGATGATCTGTCACCTGCTGCGCAGAGAGAAGCTGTGGTCAAGGCCCGCTGCTTTGCTCGTGTGGAACCTTCACATAAATCCAAGATTGTGGAGTATCTGCAGAGCTATGATGAGATTACAGCTATGGTAAGCAAGAGGACATGCTTTTGAGTCATTGATAATTCCTGTACAGATAAATAAAGTTACATAATGTAGAACGCTGAAAATGATGAGATAATTTATGGCTTCCTGGTTTTCACCCTTCTCCCAGACTGGTGACGGAGTAAACGACGCCCCTGCTCTAAAGAAGGCTGAGATTGGCATTGCCATGGGCTCAGGCACAGCTGTGGCTAAGACCGCCTCTGAGATGGTGCTGGCTGATGACAACTTTGCCACCATTGTAGCAGCAGTAGAGGAAGGCAGAGCCATTTATAACAACATGAAACAGTTCATCAGATACCTCATCTCTTCAAACGTGGGCGAAGTTGTCTGGTAAGGATCACTGGTTTATATAAATTAACTCCATTCCCTGCATAACTCAATCCCTCTGACATACATCATGCTTCTTCTGTGTGTAGTATCTTCCTGACTGCAGCTCTGGGGTTCCCTGAGGCGCTCATCCCTGTTCAGCTGCTGTGGGTGAACCTGGTGACTGACGGTTTGCCTGCCACTGCCTTGGGCTTCAACCCGCCAGACTTGGACATCATGAACAAACCACCACGCAACGCTCGTGAGCCCCTCATCTCTGGATGGCTTTTCTTCAGATACCTAGCCATTGGATGTAAGTGAGGAAAAGTGGATCAATATCTTGAGAAGAAGCTTGGTTGACAGGGTGTATCTGCTGTATGTTACAATAATGAATAATGCCTGCTGATGTTCCTTTGTTTGATTGTTGGTATATACGTGTTGGCAGAAACCATTAGGAAGCATCAGTCATCAGCTGGCAATCATACAGTAGAGCTGCTGGTTAAATGTCCTGGCAGTTCCTCCTAGTCAGTGCAATAACTAGTGCTAGTTAACTCGCTGAAATCTGCCACATTAGCATAATGTAACTGAAGTGTTAACATAGGTATTCGCTAGAAAATGCTCACATGTAATCACGTTTTGCTGATTTCTCAGATTTAAGTAACCACACATCTGTGTCATTGTTTGCATGCATGAATGACGTCTTTCTGGTTTGCATCACCAGGTTATGTGGGCGCTGCCACTGTTGGAGCCGCTGCCTGGTGGTTTGTTGCTGCTGAGGATGGACCAAGGATTACCTTTTACCAGCTGGTATGAACTACAGCCAAACAACTATTAATGCCACACACCTGAATTAAAAAAAAAATAAATTCATCTGATGTTTTGTTTTGGGTTTTTTTTTTTGCCATATAGCGAGTGATATGACTGAATAATTTTTCACTTCTTATAGAGCCACTTCCTGCAGTGTGCTCCAGAAAATCCAGACTTCCAGGGTCTGGACTGTAAGGTGTTTGAGTCCCCTTACCCCATGACCATGGCCCTGTCTGTGCTGGTCACCATTGAGATGTGCAATGCCCTAAACAGGTAAGTGTGAGCAAGGCATCCTCGGTCTAATGAATTAGCTGGTCCAACATGTTAAGCAGGTTTGTCCTTTAGTCAGAAAAAACAAAGGCTTTTTTCCCCCAGATATTGCTCTGAGTGACCGGCTGAACTCCAGATCTTTACAACTGCCACTTTGATTTACTGCAGGCTTACACTTAACTGATGTTTTCCTAGTGCTATTCAAAGTGTGTACTACAACATCCAGGTAGCAGCACTTCTAAGAAATAACTCCTGAGTGAGTTTTTAAACAAACATGTATTTGTGTTTGCTGTCTCTCAGTGTGTCAGAGAACCAGTCCCTGCTGCGTATGCCTCCCTGGGAGAATGTGTGGCTGCTGGGAGCCATCTGCCTCTCCATGTCTCTTCACTTCCTTATCCTCTATGTGGAGCCTCTTCCAGTGAGAAATATTTCTTTGAGTTTGACACACAGTGTGGTGCTATGGAGTGCAGACGTGCAGAATGAAGATAGTGTTGTCATGATACAACAGCTCATCACACATGAAGCTGAATTAGAAATCCATTCTGATTCTCAAAACTGGAAAACAGACAACGCAGACTGATCCGCTGTGTGTCTTTTCAGATCATCTTCCAGATCACCCCCCTGAATCTGACACAGTGGCTGATGGTGCTCAAGATCTCGCTGCCTGTCATTCTACTGGACGAGCTTCTCAAGTTTGCCGCCAGGAACTACCTGGAGCCCGGTAAAGACCTGGAGAAGCCTGCCAGCTCCAAAGGCTGCGCCCTGTCTGCATGTATGGAGGGCATCTCCTGGCCCTTCGTGGCCATTTCCCTCCCCTTGGTCCTCTGGATCTACAGCTCCGACACTAACATGGCCGACATGTTCTGGTCCTGACTGACTTGAGCACAACCTCGACTTTTCCATTTCCCTCCCCCCTCCACCCCTTCCCACCGCCATCACTTCACTCTTTCCTCTCCCTCCTTCCTCTCTGCCTTTCCTACATGTGCATAGCTAGCGTGTGTGTGTGTGTGTTTGTAGAGTTAGTGCGTGTGCTTGTGCGTGCCTACCGCGTGTGTACGAGAAGGACCAACTTTAACACACGAAACGTAACAAATAATATAAAAATGTTAACATTGAGAAGTCACCTGTTTTGAGTTGGGATAGGATTTGTGAATGGGTGAGGCTTTAAGTTCGAGTGTTACAAGACCGTCACTCCTGTAGCTGTGGACTTCGTTGCTGGTTTGAAAGGAAATATACTGTTGCCAGTTTTTTTTTCTTGTTAATGTCAATATTACCCATGAGGTTTATATTTTTAATGATTTTGGGAACATCTTTTGTCTTATGTCACTACAGAAACATCAGTATATTGTTTTGCCTAGATTCCCTCTTCATGAAAAGAAAACTTTAAGATATCAGAAATTCATTGATCTGTACAGAGAATGAACACTATTTTATGCAAAATTTTTTTTAATGGCATTGTAAATTGTTTGACCAGCGTGGCTTAGACATACCGCCTTGATTTGTTTTCTAATGTTTACCATTGTGTCTTCAGTATAAACTCAGAACTCTTTCAGAAAGGACAACCTCCATGTGGCAGACGAAGATGGGGAAAGGTTTGGGAGTGAACGTTTGAATGCTCTGCTTTAAACAAAAGAAAACAACAACAAAAAAATATCCTGACAAACAAAAGCCGCATGTCCTGTGACCCAGCATGAACTGTATGTGGTTTCTCATTTCTAATTTAATTGTGTATGCCCCCCCACCCCACCCCACCCCACCCCACCCCACCCCATTGTTAGAGTATAAATTAACTTCATGGATGTTTTTTTTTACGACGATAATGAATTGAAAATAAGCCAGTTTTTCTGCACTGGGCAGAGCACAGCTACCTCAATATGATAAAAGAATTTTTTTTTTTTTTGCTCATCTCTACATGCTTTTCCTCAACAGACTTGCTATAGCGTAACATCTGAGGTGTGCCCCTATTTGCTTGTGCAGAAAACAGAACACAAACTTCCTTCACTCTAACACTTTTAAGGATATATATTGTTTGTATTGATTTTTTTTTTTGGACATTCATTAACTTTATTTGTGTTTTGCTTTGGAGACAGAACTGGTTGGGGATGACGTATGTCAACGACCATCTCCATGGCGTTTGATTCAAAGGACAGTAATATTAAAATATTCAGAAAAAATACTAATACAAGAACTCCAAATGAACTTGGATCGCAAATAAGAACCCAAAATGTTGTTTTTTTTTTTTACTTCAAGGAAAAATACACTCTTGAACCCTTTGAATCAAAGTGTTTTCTGTCTTTATTTAATACGATTGAGGCCATTGGTTATCGACATTATTCATATCCAGTGTTTTTGTATGTGCATATGATACTTGAATACAGATCATGTCAGACATATGAATGCTTCAGTTTTCTTGGCACAACATGACGGGAAGGAGAAATTCAATACGCAGTGAAGCAGATCTTGTGTATATTTGACCTACAGGCTTTAATATTTAGAGGTCTTAGTTTGTTCTGGTCATACCATACTTTGTGGTAGTGTGTATATATGTTGGATCAGAGCCCGTTCAGTCAACTGCACTAATCCTAAGCATCTTTTTGTATGGAAATTTCCAAGTGTGAGAAACCCCCGCCCCCGTCTAAAGCATGTGGGTTTTTTTGGGGGGGCGGTTAGAAGCCTGGGTTTGTTTGCACTGTGTGTGTTTGTGTTCCACTTAACAACAACTGTGTGCTTTCTTCCTCAATGCCTTCCATTGGCTCCCCTGTCACTAGAGTGAGTATCCATTTGTCTTTTTCATACTCTACTAAATATCACCTCACCACCGTAGAATCTAATAAAACAAGGAGACTGTGAAACACTTCCTGAAATAGAGATTTGATAAATTTCCACCATGGAATTGAGAAGGTTTTGGGGAAATAATATTCTCCAGGTAACTTTAAGGCATCAGGGTGACTGAAAATAGTTTTAAATATTAATCTTCCCATTAGAGGTATGCAAGGGAGTGATTATGGGTTGCCAGTCCTCAGAGGAAACCAGAGAAACTCTGCTTCTATGTTGACCATATGCCACCATTGTGAATGTCACCGTGTGCTGTTCTTTTCACCACTCTGACACTTGCTTATGTTCACAAAACCGACACCGACTCTTGGTAATATGGTGGAAAATGTACGATTATAAAATGCGAATTGGTCATTGATTTTTTTTTTTTTTTTTTTATTTAATGTTTCGTACTAACGTAGTTTTTTCTTTCCCTTTCAGGTTGGCTCTCATAAAAAGCTTCACAAAATTAAAGAGTGGGCTCAGAGGCTGGAGTCGTCCTGCCATCCAGCATGTGTACTCACTCTAACTTCACACACCTCAGACACCATGATGACCAGCAGTGTGTGTGTGTGTGTATACCTTTGCACCACCACCAACAACAAAAAAAAGGACTTGTTTTCCACAGTAAAAAGACCAAATAGTTAAGCGTATACTTCTAGAAGTGGTTGGGCTGGAAACATAGTTCCATTGGCCCCACAACACACGAACACACACACACTTCTAAACACACTTATACCTCTGTGTGCAGATGCTATATCAATATGACACTATTCCAGTTTCGTGTGCAGGGAAGTTCTCAACACCCTCAACGTTCCTTCTTGCATGAAGAATTAGTTTCCAACTTTCATGGTAGCTTAGAGAATCTTTAAAACACTGGGTTTGAATGGTCTTAGCTGTACATCAGTGTACAAAAATCATGCATGCGTTTCAGCTGTATGTAGGCTTTGCAATTTGTATTTATAGATTCTAATGTATAATACTCCGATGACATATTAAGATGGTTTTAAGATGGATATATATATCGTAGATATTGGGAAATCACTGTTTTTATTGTAACGGTTTTGGTAATTTGCACAATATTAGACAATGAGAAATGACTCATGCTGAACTTGACTGTGCTCTACTTGATTTTGATTTTTTTTACTTTGATTTTTCTTCCCTCCTTTTGTTAACTACTGTAGGCCGATCACTGAACCATTTACCTTCTGATGAACTAGTCCTTTGCAATGAGGACTACAGACTGACACTTTGATTCATTGAGTAATCTGCAATACAACAGTGTTCTCCTGTTTTCTTATTGCCTCTGCATCCTCATTATTATTATTATTATTATCATGTATCTTTATCAACTGCTGTAAAACTGTGATCTAATGTGAGGGGGCCTGTGCAGTCCTCTCAGCAACTCCTGGTCGAAGAACAATATTAACCATATGTAAAAAGACGATCATTATTGAAGATTAATAATGATTGTACATGCATTACTGAGGTTGTGGTTTCAGGTAAATAAAATAATATAGTATTTGAATCGTGTCCTTTCTCTTTTTACATGAAGTGAGTGATGCATTCTTGCAGGACCAATATTTAGTTCCAAGGTTTGAAATAATTGCAATCATTTATAGGATTAAAAACAAATCTATACCACTTAGGAAAGATCTGTAGAGTTATTACCGGTAATTTTTAGTGGTTAAGTTGTTAAAAAAAAAATCCCATATAAGATTACTCCACTGGGTGGCAGCATTGGGTTAAAAACCCACATGATTAGTAGCACCAATCTGACAGGTAGAGACACAAGCTTTTAAAGCAGGGGTGTCCAAACTGTTCCACAAAGGGCCGTGTGACTGCAGGTTTTTGTTCCAACCAAGCAGCAGCACACCAGACTTAACTCATTTAATCAACTGATCTCAGTCTTCAGACAGTTGATTGTTCAAACTGTGTGCTCTTCATTGGTTGGAACAAAAACCTGCAGCCACACGGCCCTTTGTGGGACAGTTTGGACACCCCTGTTTTAAAGCAAATTAGAAGGAGTAATATACCTAAATTACCTTTATTGATTGTTATTAATAAAGAGTATAATAGTGTAAATATTGGGAGCAGTGATAACCTACTGCTTCCTGAGACCTTTTGAAGAATATATTAAAATTTTAGGCTTTACTTTAAGTCAGTAATATATGACTTGCAGGCTATATGTTGCTGCCTGAATGTGCACTTCCACTGGACACAGTGGATAAAACACAGCACTGGTGCAACTAAACAGTGAGATAAAGAAACAAACTGTAACAAGCCCTTATTGGCTTACATTCAGACTCATGCAAATGCCTGGAATATTAGATATGAAAATAAGTTTGAACAGTTAAATTTCCCAACCACACACTAAAGCCTGGACCCATAATGGTCAGGTGAGTGAGTGACTGCATCCCTGCCTGCTCTGTCTCTTTAACCAGCAGTCTCACTGTCACTCTGGTCCCTCCCATTCTTACAGCCCTCCAGTGTTGCTGGCCTGAGATGGGAGCGCACACAGCAGCACCATCACGGCCGAAGGAACGGGAGAAATCTGGAAAAGAGCATTTAAAAAAAAGAAAAAGCCACACACAACAATATCAACTTCGTGCCGTGGAGAAAATGGGATAATGAAAGAGATTATTTACTCGCACCGGGTCCCGCTGTTTGATCACCTCCTCTGAGAAACTCAGATGTTGCGTCGCTTGTGTTCTGCGCTTTTTACTCATTCTCCTTGAGCGCTGCTGGTACAAAGGCGCTTGGTCCTGAGCAGCAGCACCTGGGATTACTGCCATATGAATGGGCAAGAGTGAACGGACTAGACATCGCTGCCAAACCTGGAATGGCAGACTCATACAGTGAGTAAATCCAGCAAGGTTAAAACACTTTCTTCAATTTTTTTGTCTCCATGAGATCCAGAGCACCCGTGTCACCCCGCGAAGACAGCTGCTGTCATTGTGTCGAGACTGAGATTTTTTATTTTTTATTTTTATTCTTCTTTTGAAAGTGGCCTTTCCTGGAATGATGCATGAGAAAGACGAGCTGTGTTACAGTTTTTTATTCCTTTTTCTGTCCCACACATTCCCTGTTATTCCTGTGACTGAACAGCCGGTTTCTCTTGTTCAGAATGGGATGTATTGTTGCGACTGCGCAACCCACGACAAGTGTCAGCAATTAGACTGTGTGTTTCTGAACGGGTTACCTAAAGGCCTGTTATAAACACTGCCACAGCTTTGCAGTTGGAGGTGGACATTGTTGTCGGTAAGGACTCTGTTGGCGAACTGGACTGAAAAGGAACGGACGGTGCGCCCTTGGCACCTTCCCCCCCAGTGTTTGTATCAGGGTCGGCCACAGAAATAAATTAGGCACAATATGGTGGAGCCGGTGGGATTCATTGAAGCGTGGAAGGCACAATTCCCAGAGTCAGAGCCTCCTAAGATGGAGCTGCGGTCAGTCGGGGGCATTGAGCAGGAGCTGGAGAAGTGTAAAGCCTCCATCAGGCGCCTGGAGCAAGAGGTGAACAAGGAGCGCTTCCGTATGATCTACCTGCAGACCCTCCTGGCCAAAGAGAGGAAGAGCTACGACAAGCAGCGGTGGGGTTTCAGGAAGACCCCACTGAACGAGGGGATGGACCCTGCAGCTGCACAGGGTGCAGAGTCTCAGTCCCAGCAGCCACACATGCAGGAGACTGGTGGGGTTGGAATAGGAGTAGGTGGTGGAGGATACGGCGGTGTTAGCGGGGGTGTTGTGGATAGGAATCGTTTTCAGCCTGTTGGAGATGGAGCTGGCAGGACCAAACCCAGACCTCCACCAGCCAGGAAGTCAGCCTCCCACGGAGATGGACTGGAGGCAGCCTTTGAGGTACCCCAGCAAGTTGAGTCGATGTCCTGCGACAACCTGGACGGCCTCTCACCATCCAAGCAGAGAGGCGGCATCTCCGTCTCTCCCCGCAGGCCCACCCTTCCACCCCCAGACAAGGAGCTGCCCTCTGACCCCAAGGACAAGCTTGGGATGGGACTTGGTGTGGCAGCTCTTAGATCCAACTTTGAGAGGATCAAACGGGCCAACTCTCACTCTGCGGGTGATGTAGCCAAGGGCCAGGAGAAACAGCTGCCGCCGCCGCCACCGCCGTTTTACACCAACATGGAATTCCACCACGAGAGGGGTCTGGTCAGGGTCAATGACCGTGACGTCTCTGACAAGATCAGCTCCCTGGGCAGCCAGGCCATGCAGATGGAGCGAAAAAGATCTCTTCACTCCCTCCCAGGTAACCTGGCAACAGTGGCTGGGGAGCTTCGTGCCAGGCCAGTGTATAGAGGACGGTCCACTGAGAGCACATGTGGCTATGATGCAGAATATGAGGATGGAGAACCCAACCAGAGACATTCAGGGAGGGCCAACGGGGGCAAACCTCCACCCCCGCCTTGGCAGCCCTCAGACTTCCAGGCCTACTCCAGTGTCTATGTAGGTGGGGTGATGATGGGTGAAGGTGGTGGTGGTGGAGATGGTAGAGGTGGTGGAGGAGGTGGTAGTGGAGTCACAATGAGAGACCATGGGGGAGGGGATGACCACCTCCTCACCTGGCCACGCCGCTCATACTCCCCAGGTAGCTTTGAGGATGTCGGTGGAGGTGGCGGCTACACACCAGACTGCAGCTCCAACGAGAACCTGACGTCCAGCGAGGAGGACTTCTCCTCAGGCCAATCTAGCCATGTCTCACCCAGCCCCACCACGGCCTTCCGCCGACCCTTCAGAGAGAAGAGCCGCTCGCCATCCCAGAACTCCCAGAACTCCCAGCACTCCTTGGACAGCAGCAGCCCTCCGACACCGCAGTCCCAGAAGCGTCACCACCGGCAGCAGGGCCACGTGGTCATGTCTGAGGCCACGATTGTGAGTGTTCGCAAGACTGGTCAAATCTGGCCACCTGCTGCCCATCACGACCTCATGCCCCACGGTAGAACATCCCATGACAACAGTTTCCATGGAGATCACCTAGGTGAGTGGTGGATGCCATCTTTAATCTTTGTTGAGGCAGAGAGCAGGTGGGCTGGAGTGCAAAGGACATTTCAGAGCCCATACCGAAACCAAGTGTGTCTGGTTGTTTATGTGGGAAAAATGAATGAAAGCCTGAGTGAATGAGTGTAATTTAGTCATGCTGGAATGATGTTGGCATCTGTTCTTTTGCATTTTTAGCCTCTTTTTCACGTTATATGTCTTTCCTCTTAAAACCACAAAGCGGCCAAATGTTCAAATGATTGATACTGTGCGCACGACTATGCATGTGCATGCAGACACGCAGGACTGCATGTCCTTTGGAAGGCCTTGTGTGGGAGACAGATGAAAGATCCACCTCTGCTTATTCCTGGAATGTCAAGCGGGTGGGTGAACAATAAATGCGGTCAGTCTGGGTTGAAACTGCAGGTCTAGCCTTTCTCAGATGACTCCTGCGGGCTCTGAGTATGGAATTCCAATCACAGGTGTCTGTCTGCCTGCCTGCCTGTCTTTCTTTCTGTCTGTCTGAATTGTGACATAGTAGAAGACAAGTCCCTGAACCTCAAGCTGAAACTATTTACTCGCTTATATAACAGACCAGGACAAAAGAAATCCACTGTAATCTCTCCAAACAATTATCCGCAGTATCCCTAACCACTAAATTGCAAGCCTTGGAGCCATGGCACCTGTAATAGAACAGCAGCTAGCAGATAGATGTGCAGCCTGGAGCTAAAGACAGGGGCACTGGCAACCTTAGCTGCCAGGCTGAAGCACAACAACAGTGGAGTGTGTTGCTTGAAGAAGCACATTAGGAGGGCTTAGTTTACTATAATTCCTCAGTAAAGTTTCCATTGTAGAGGCTGTGCCCGCTCACAAGGACTAAAACCAAACACTGCTCGGGTAGTTCAAATATTTGACATAATTTTTAGACATGGAGTGCTGTTTACCAAGGTGCGGTTTGGAGCAGCACTGCACATTTTGGTGTGTTGTCTCTCTATGGTTTTCTGCTGTGGAAGTGAGTAGCGTTTTAGCGCCCACTATATTGTAACAGATTTGGGACTGGCGCCCTGCTGGACCAGACAGGCAGCAGGGTGCTGGCATCGCACGCCTGCCCTGGTGCCAGGGTGAACTGGAAAGAGGGGAAGAGGTAGTCAGATAGATAGTAAAAGTGGAGAGAGAAGCAGAGGGAGAAATGGAGTATTAGGTGGGGGGATGGAAAACACAAAGAGTAAAAGAGAAAGAAAGTGTGTAAGCAGAAAAGAAGACACAGAGGTGCAGCTGATATACTATAACCCCTGCCCATGAGAGACACCTGCCCGTACAATGAAGTTATAGATAATTTAAATAAAGTGAAACCCTAATTTCATCCATGCTATGCTGCTGTAATATTTGTCTCAGTACTGAAGGTATTGCTGTCATAATTCTGGGCAGCATTACTGTCTGAAACCTGATACTGCTCATTGCCTAAATATCCTGAACAGACGACAGGTCTCTGTGCATCTATAATTCATTTATGTGAATAGAACTACTGACACAGTGGCCCTGGTGGAATCAACTAAAATGTTTTTGCAGACAGGATGCTATCGTCAAAGTGCAGGATCGCATCCTGTCCGGAAAATCGTCTCGGAAATATTTGCGGTAAAGGTGAAAGGCATCTTCCCTTTTTTTTAAAAAATTACCATTCCCTCACTGATGGCAAGCAATATGCAAACACCATCAACAAATTTAGAACGCTAACGTTCTTCAACAATTCAACAATTAAAATTGTGCATAGTTAGCAGCAGCAAACCCAGAGTGCAAGTCCCCAGCAAATGGCTAGCTAATTCCCCAGCTGCTATGTTTAGGATTATCGCTGCACTGTCTGCTCTCTTTGTTTTAACATCTTTTCCACAACAATGAGCCCTGTGGGGAGTTAGGCGAGCTGGAAGAGCAGGGTCGGAGATGGAGGATGGAGGGAGGGGGCGTGAGTTGCAGACAGCAATGCACTTAGTGGGATAATCTGGAATTTGAGCTTAAGAAGTAAAATGTTGGTTAGACACCCTGCGGAGTGGTCTTGTTTTCGTTTAAGCTGACGACAGACAGGCGTGATGTTGACAGTGAAGGTGATGATAGCGATGAATGTTGCGTAATTTTTGGGCCCCCGGTGGTGTATAGTTTATGCCGACCAAAACATTTTGAGAGCACAGTAACAGAAGAAGAGTCAGGAGTGTGTGTTTGTTTGGTTTTTTTGGGGGGGGGGGGGGGCGGCTGATGGTAATATTGAAGAGTGGGACGGTGTTGTGAGGAAGACTGAGGGAGGCAGAATGCAAGGCAGAGCTGTCGTTTCTCGCTTCATTGGTCAGGGATGCGGGGGCTGCAGAGAGGCACAGATGGGAAGAACTCTCCCGTTGCGTAACAGAAACACACAGACTCAGGCTCACGCACAAAGACACACACACTTGATGTTTACTCGTATACCTTGAGGCTGCTTTGCCTTCAGCAATAAGGTGTGCGCCTATGAGCTCCTGTTCTGAAGCTTTGACCGGCCCAAAGAAGAAAGATGCTTCCTGCCAGTGGTGGACCTGAGTCTGGAGACACCACTGTCTCTCTGGAAGAGTCACCCCATCTTCTCTTCTCTCCTCTTCTCTTCTTCTCTTCTCTTCTCTTCTCTTCTCTCGCCAACAACAGTAGTAATAGCTTCATGGTGTGTTTTGTTTATTTAATGCAAGGAGGGTAGGAGGCCGTTTCAGGATCAGAAGTTTACGTGCTGAGCAGGTCTTTGTGACGGTAACAGAAAGACAGAATGACAAAATGAGTGAAACATTAAAAATAAAGACGTCTCCCTCGAGTGTCATTCAGTGGGAAAGCGGAGACGCCTGGCAGGTTGAATTTAGGCTCATGAAAAAAAAATAAAAACAGTGAAACATGTTTGGAGGCAAAAACCTTCAGCTGCCAACTTTTCATTTTTGAAGTGAATTGAAGAAACATGAGTGTGACACTGTTACATTACGCATTTGATCATTCATGCTGAGTTAGACGACTGACAAGTCTCTTTCACATCACCGTGACTCAACTCCTCTCATCTGCATTCCTGCAAGTAAATCTCTGAAAATAGTGAAGGAAATTCGCATTATATGTAGCACATGAAAATTGTTTTTTTTTTTTTAAAGGGGCAAAAGTTCACAGTCAGGCCAGTAAATAAAATGAAATGAAACCAGCAAAACAATCAAAATGTTGCTCACACACAGGCAGTAGGGAAAGGTGGGGGAAATATGAGATTTGTGGAAAGCTGAATGAAGATTAGATGGAGTTTAACTGGTAAAACTCTCATTTTCCGAGGCTTAGCAGTGTGCGCAGGCATGTCCAGGTCACCGACCAAACCACACACATATTACCTGCTGAAAGTTTTAGTGAGGTCAGTTAACTAAAGAAAGGGAGCTTTCACTACCTTCTGTAATGAAATGGGTGGTAACCCAAAATGCCACCTCTCTGTGTACGCTGTTTCCATTGATTCATTTGAAGAGAAATGGCCTTCTAAAACCAGTAAATACCTGTGGGTTTGTGTCTCTGAGGGCAGGGATGCCAAAGCAGGACAGGCCTGAGAAATCCTCAATGGCTGTTTTGTCCACGACCTCAACCCTGTTCTGCTGGGTCCTGTCAACGGCTGTAATTTTAGGCAGCTACAAGCTCTTACACTCTTTTTTTTGTCCTTTCTGGGCTATTTATCTCCTCTTTTTATTTTTATAGACGAGTGGTGTTTTTGCATTCAGATATCATGTGAATTTAGAGTGGTTCTGTCATTTCATTTAGGATCTCAGTAAGAATAGCTGGTTGGCTATTTGTAGGTCATAGAGACATTTAGATGTCGGGGCCCATACCCATAGTTACACCAACATAGTATAAGACCTGTTTAGAGTGAAAATTAAATTAGATAATATGAAATATAGTTGACATTCAGTATAATGCTGTTTAATATTGATGGAAACTGGGAAGATTTTTATTATGATTTTGCAAAAATAACACAATATAATTCAAATTCTAAAACAATGTGCCAAACACTGTTTTGATAATGACCTATTATGGTTAGCTAGGTTATCTAAAAACACATATTTTTCTATGTATTCGTGTATCAGTAAATTAAATACTGTTAGAGATATACTGCTTCCTTTCCAATTTACACATGACTAAAGTCTTTACTAGACAACATATTTCTTAAGTTTGATAGTCTCTAAGACCTTTGGACGGACTTTATTTTGCTCAGCCTTAGTAATGGAATTCCTAATAGCCTGTGCAACCCAGTCTTGCTTCATATTGAAACAATGGTTACATGTGACCTGAAAGTCTGAAAAGACTAATTTGTTCAACTATATTCAGCCCAGTTTTAACCCATATGTCTTTTGACCTGAAAATTGTCAAATCACACCTTACTGTGTGATTCTGTGTATAACAGCATGTGTTGGACAAAAAAACAGTCATTGAGAAAAGGGCTTGGTGTCCCTGACCTTTGTAGACGATTCCACTCTGTGTGATTCTGGGTATTCCTCTAAATATTTTTCTTGCTCAACGTTATGATGAGAAACACACACTTGCACTCACTTCCTAGGAAATCGGAGTTGAGTGTCAGTTGCACATGTGTGTGCGCGCGTGTTTATCTCAGCGGATTTTCTGAGCAAGTGTAAATCCTGTAACAAGCAGGTGATCAGTGGAGATGACGACCTGTAGCAGCAATGCTACAGTGGGAGCAGGCTGCCAGAGAGGATCTGAGTCTGTGTATGCTTCCTCCTCTCTGAGCCTCTGTATGTGTGTGTGTATGTGCGGTTGTGTCCTTTCCACCATGTGATTCAGCATGTATTTCCATGTGTGCAGGGAGGTGGGCAGGGGGTGGAGGGGGCAGAGGATGAAAAGGAAGGATGGGTACAACACAGCTCACGAGACACTGAAAGAGATTTTGTCAGTGTTACCTCCGGCCAACCCCACATGCTTTACAGTAGTCCGGTGTGGCACAATGACCCCCTTTTCACACTGAGGGAGGAGGGGGGAGTGACTGCAGCTCTTAAAAAGGCTCGTTCAGTGTGTGCTGTTAAGTGAGTTTGGCAGTGAAAACCCCGGTTACCTCAGCCGGCACACAGGAGCTGCAGACTCACAATCAGGCCTTGAGTGGTGGAAAGGAGAGGAGAGAAGCATGGGAGGATAAGAAGAAGAAGAAGAAGAAGAAGAAGAAGAAGAAGAAGAAGAGGTAGAGGAGGGAGAGGGGTGGGGGGGCGGATCTGCCTTTCTTGCCAGCTGGGTGCTCAGCTCAGCTCAGCTTTTCATTGGGCTGGTGCAACCTGCTCAGACCAATTATGCAGGCACAAAACGGGCCCTTTGTTCCCCTTTGCTGGGATCAGTTATGGAGGAAGAAAACTTCCTTTCTGAGAAAAAAGAGAAAAGTCTGTTTACTCATTCAAGATTTGTGTTAGTATGCTTTTTTAAAACTATATTTAACCACATTGAGTTGGTCTTGAGCATTTATAGTGAAACATTTATGCATTCATGCTGTGTAGGGTACTTCTTTTTCAAGGCAGACTTGAAATCTTGATATCATTCTCCCAGCAACAATTTGGTCCAAATATTCTGTGGAGTGTAAGGCCGCAGGTAGGTGGAGCAGATCCCCAGTGAGGGTCAAACTGCCTGGTGTGGATTAGTGGGGCCAGAGCCACCAGTTTCAGCCCTGCGCTCGACCACAGACCTCACATGTGTGTTGATGTGCAGGGGTTAAAGTTTTAAGGACAGGAAGTGATTGTGTGTGTCCACTGTCTTTTTAGTTTCAGGCCTGGGGAGAGTTTAGGACATAATGTGAAGGGAAGGTGATTGAATGATCATCACTGGACGCTGCAGACAGACATGCAAATACATGCACACATAAACACACACTGACAGCCCTCCAAAGGGCAATTACTCTTCCCTGCTCCTGTTTATTTCTTCTCCTTTTTGTATATTTCCTGTGCCAAGCATCCAGCCACAGTCTTTCCTCTGGTGACCAACCTCTCTCTTTAAAAAAAAAAAAAAAAAGTCTTTGGAAAATCCCTTGCATAAATTCTGGTGACTTGTCTCTCCCCATGTGTAACTGCTGTAACTTTTGAACAGCGGCCATTTTGGCTCTGTGTAACATGGCCCACGTTGTCGCAGTCACTGAGCTCGTCCTAGATTGGCCGCAGTGCAGGGAAAAACTGCGCTAGTTAGCGTCCACCACTAACCGCTCACCACAGGTCCTTGGCCTCGTAGTGTAAGTGCTTGCTGGTGTGTGTTTTCTGGTTTTCTGTGTATCCTAGGTTAGCTGCACGGGTCGTTAATCACAGCCAGCTCTCTAAGGGACGGGGTTAAAGTCAGGGGTGGGGGGAGTGGGCTGGAAAGAAAGACCTGGTTTATGGTTTCTGGTTAAGACCACAAGGCAACATGGCGTCTATGAAGATTAATATCAGAATGACCCACACGGCCCTTAGAGCCGTGCAGAGCTGCATTCTGCTTTTTTTTAATTTTGTCTGGATCTACTGGTGCTCTACACAAGACATGAAAGGGTCACCACCTATTTTACATGTCACAGGAAGTACTTCACAGCCTGAGAAAACAGCACGTTGTCTCCTCCTTGAGGAGCTCTGTCAGGTGCAGTTTAGACTCAGTAAGATCAGTTAATAATTTCAACTAGTGTAATATTTTAAAGATTCTCTTTTTAATGATTGACATGAACTTTGTTGGCTTGCGGCGCATGTGTTAAACACAATTGGAAACACAACTGAAAGCCTGGTGATATTCTTTTCTGGATTAAAGGTCAACAGAAACCTGTCCAGTCATGCAAACATGTAAGCCTTAATCTCCACTCTTTAGTCTGGGAATTAGAAGCTGACTGACAATCAGATTACTATTAGTTTTTTTTCCCTCATGTAACACATCACACTGCACTCATTACAGCACTAATGCATGATGTCCTATATATTACACTTAGGATTATCATCACTCATCACGCGTAGGCATGTATTTGTGTTTAACTACATGTGTGCACATGTGAGGTTGACATTAATGATAATTTCCTCAAAATTATGTACGAGAAAGGATCAAGTACAGTGTGATTGGTGGTTTGTGTGTAGACATTTTGACCAATTAGTCCTGCATTACTCTGAGCAGAAATTCCAGGCTTTAAGAAAATTAACATGAATCAAATGGAGCTATTCTTTAATTTAATGAGGCATTCTTTCTCTTCTTTCCCACCTCATTTCTCTTTAAAGCTCTTCTCTTTTCACTTTATTCATCTTCCTTTCTTACTTTTCCCCCATTTTCTTCCTCTCTTTCTCTATCTCCTGCTCTCCATCTTTGCTCCATTCAGCCAGCTGCTTCTCGTTTCCTTTGCTTGCAGCCAATTAGGGGTGCATCACCTTTCCGTCTTTGTTTCCGAGGGTTTTCCACCAAGCAAGGGGAAAAGCAGGGAGAGATCAAAGTCACAACCCCCCCTGCAGGAGCAAGCGGGCTCTCTCTGTAATTGTCCAATAGGGGTTTAACTGGCGAATGCCTATAAAACAACACAATCAATGCCAAATGTCTCCTTGTTACAGAACAGTATAGACTGCCGAGTCTGTTCCTCTGCGTCTGCACGGCTGAGTCTTCGTCTTTTTGTTTTCTCTCTTTTCCTCCAGCTATTTCTTCATGCCTGTGTTTCCTTCTTCTCTGTGTCCACAATGTATTCCTGGTACACGTATGTTTAATCTGTGCAGCTGTAGTGTTTGTATGTGGAAACAGACACTTAAAAGCTTATAATTCTATGGAAAATTGGTTTAGTTGGCTAATGGAGTTAACCTCAGCTTACTGTCAGCAGAAAGGATTGCAGCACAGTAAGGGTTAAGCTATATGTAGAATGTAGTATTATTCCCTGTCCTTCACTTCATGTATGTCCTTGAAATCCTGCTGTCTTTTCGTTTATATCGCAACACAAAGGAATCTCCTCTTTCCCAAATCCTGGGTAGTGAAGACAGTTCTAAAGAGTGAGATATCAAGACAACCATTCATGTAAATAATAAGAAACATCATGCACCTGTGCTTAGAGATGCATGGTAATTAATATAAATAGTCTTTAGTTGATTAAAGTGTCTTATAGTGACCTCAGCTGGCTTGTTCAGCAGATCTTGTAGGTGAACATTGTTAATGAAATTTCACATGCATCACCTGAATGTATCTTGGCTTCTAGCAGAGAAGCAGAGAAGGTTTATGGTGTTCCCATCCAGCCCCGGTTTGGCACAGACCATGATGGTCAAAACATTGCCTCATTAAATTCTTGAAGGCTTGTAATATCCAGTGTGGGTACTACCCCTCTTTTTCCTTTTGCTAGAAGAGAAGCACAGGAGTCATCAGTGCGCTCCTGCGGGGACAGAAAAGTGCCTGAAGTTGTTTCCACAGCAAAGCTGAAACGCCGGAGAAGAGAGAGGAAGCGCTTCAGACCTTATTAGCTTTTTGTGGCTGCAAATGAAGAGCTAGAGGATGAGACACCTTGTCCTCTTCCCCTATGCCAGACAGGACACATGCATGGACATACTCTTTCTTAGACGTTGTTGGTGTTTCTTAATCAAATACCAAAGCATGGAAGCAGACATAATGGATTTCTCTCATGGTAGACATGTCGCTCGTGTGTGGGTTCAATAGCATTTTATGGACTCTGAATCCAATATGAAATCAGTTTTTCAAATCTGAATTGTTTCGAAACCATTAGTACATCTATTTTGTCGTTGTCAAAAAAATGACTAAAACCCAAAGATTTTATTGAGACTGACAACTTGTAACTACAACCTGAAAATGAGATGAGCTGGGGAATTAAAAAAATGTTTATTAGTTATGTATCTGACTCACTGACATAACAGGTGTGGCTTTCCTACTTTTACTCACCTCTCATCCCAAATGATAGAGCTCCCACTTCAAAGCCATCAAGCTGATACGCCTATGATATGAAGGAAAGTGTGTAGGGAAAATATTGACTGGAGAAACTGTGAGATTGTCCTGAAATCCAGCCTCCACTCCTGGCTTGGACTCACACACACACATGCATGCACGCACGCACACACACACACACACACACACACACACACACACACACACACACACACACACACACACACACACACACACACACACACACACACACACACACACACAACAAAGAACTCATTACAGCCAGCCAGTCCTTCTTCTACCTTTAATGTTACACTCTGGGCCTTCTGCCTCCTTTGGGCCCTTCAACTCTCTCGCTCTCTTTCTGTTAGTGTGTATTCGTCTCTTTCCTCCTTCCCTCAGGCTCTTTGTTATCGGACTGTGTTTGCACTGGACAGCTGAGTGGGTTGCTCAATAAATGGTAGTTGTTAAGGGCTGCCCGGGCTATTAAAGGTGGAGGTGTGTATGTGTGTGTGTTTTAAGATTTGGGAGGGGGCATCCTGCTGTGTGGGTAAGAGGTGGAGAGGTTGCAATAGTGAGACTGCAGAATGAGGAAGCTATGCTATAAAAATAACACATTATCACGCACATGTGTAAAGTGGCTGGCTGCTGATCAGCGCTGCAGCGGGCTACTTCTGTCTGCTGCTTCAGTCGGGAGTGGAAGGAAAAGAAAATCTCTCAAACTGGCTGCACTGTGGCCTGATCAATTTTTGAGGAAGAGCGGAATCTGTCAGGTCTGAACAGACCTTTGTTAAACGTCCAAAAATATGAAGGAAAAAAACCCCAAAACATTTTAGCTGATGTGAAGAGAAGTTTGATTTCCATTGTGCTTTCTCCGACTCTGGCTCCTTTTATTGTCTGTTATTTGTTGAGCTGCTTGTTGCAGAGGGACTGGATAACTGTAGGCTCCTGGGGAAGATCAGATTTCATGTTACGATCTGCCTCCCTCCCCTTCCTTCTCTCTCTTTTCCCTGAATGCCCTTCGGTAACATCCCTCCTTCTGTGATATCTCTTTTATGTCACTTAATATCCTTCTCTCTATCCCCCTGACCATTTCCCTCTCTCTCTCTCTCTCTCTCTTTCTTCCTGACTCTTTCACTCAGTGCTGTTCAGCCTGGAGCACACTATACAAGATAAAGGCTGGTTTTAAGCCCAATTTGGCCATGACAACTGATTTTCAAGTTCATGGAGAGACTGCACTTGTCTGCAAAAATATCACGACACATCACCACAGATGGTCTCCAAACGTTATCGCAGGGATTTTAATTTGTTGCCTCTCAGTTGAGACACAGTCGTGATTGTATCAAATGTGGTCCAATATAACAACTGAGTTCTGGATGAATCTGAATGATTTGAGCAGGGCAACAGAAATGTGAATGGAAATCAGCAATCTGCGAAAATCTGTCATTAAATGTGCGATGCAGAGGTCTTTTCACAGTCAGAATTTTAAAAGCCTTTTATCTGCAGCAGTATTGTCCCCTTTCTGTCTTTCTGTTTCAGTCCATTGTTAGCCCTCTTTTCTTCTGACAGACGGCAGAATCCAAGCCAGCAGCTCTCGGCCTGATTCTCCTCCTACGTACCTACCCGGGAGCAAAATGGAGACGAGAAATTCAACTCTCCAGCTTTTTTCAGCTCAACCTGTGCCCCAGAGAAAAGCACTTAAAACACACATTTTTAAGTGAAAAATAATTTACGTAACTTCTAAATGTTGCAGAGGCTCAACACGGCTTAGCAACCACTCTTGGTAGTTTCTGTCAAGAGTTTTCTGGTTAGGGCCTGGTTATCTGCAATCTGTAAGTCTTCAACAGAAACCTTGTGCAAATAACTCTGACTGCACGATAACAAAACCATACCAAAGGCGTGTGATGTTTGCTGTGGGCTGACACTTTGTCTAAGATGGCTTAACGCCAAATGGGCAATTTGACTCGAGCATGAGCACATGTTTATGTTATTAGCCCATCAAATATGAGACTAGGAGGACTGGGAATAACCCTTTGACGCCCTGGTGTGTAAAATGTCAAGAAGATGTTTAGAAAAACAAACTCACCAGCTGAGTGGGAACTTCACCTGACACTGACTTTACTGAATATATTTCTCTGTGTTAAAAGAACAACACTGAGAGAAAGAGAGAGGGAGAGAGCAAGAGAGAGCTGTTTGTGAATGTAGGAGGAAGAGAATATGAAGTGATTCCGCATGTGCTGCTTTTGTTGTGGGATTTGGAGCTTCCTCTGTAGTGTCCACATGGTGTCCACATGGTCAAAGACAGTCTCATTTTTTAAGAAGCTCTTTTTTTTCAGTTATATGTTCTTTCTCTCCTTTTTTTGTCAGTTCTTCGCTTTTTCTTTTCACTCTGTTTTCTTTTTTCTCTCTTCCAGCGTTCCACTTTTACATACAGTATCTGCCTGTGTCATTGTCACTGCAGCTCTCGCTCATTTGGCCCACTTAATAGACCTATAAATGGCAGAGCGAGCTCGGGGCAAAGTGGTAGTGATTGCCTTGGAGTGGCGACTCCACTTTTTTTTTCCTCTTGTCACACCTGTAAGGAGGACGTACAGTCGCTTGCCTTGCCTCTTTGCTCGTACGCATAAACGTTCGAATAATGTAGACGTTTCCCCGAAGTAAACATTTCTAAATTACCTCTTTGTGCTGTACAGCATGCCACTTCTCCTGCTCTGCCTTCCCTACATGAATACACAAAAATGCAAATGCAAATATTTAGGAACACACTTACCATCTCATACACATGTAGAGCTGAATGCATACCCACTAGTTGCCTGTTGAATTTTGATAAGAAGGCATGTTTGTTCGCATGCACACGCCACTCTGCCTCCCTGCCTCATCCCTCCCTCTATCATCCATTATTGATGCTGTAGCCCACTTGTTGCAAAACTAGAAACTGACTGTCGTGACACAGGGCATCGTATTCCCCTCTCCTCACCTTGTGGCCCAGCTCACAGCGTCTACGCACCCTTTTCCACACGAATGGACACGTTTGCACGTGCTCATGAACACACAGTTACACACACCCCTGATGGGTAAACCAATATCGACAGTATAATGGAGATGTAGGTGGTAAGCTGAGAAATGCTGACTTCCTCCCCTGGTGCTGCTCAGCAGGATGACGGCATGGTCTGATCCTATGATAGTGACAGTCTAGGGCTGCAACTAATGATTTTTTTTTTTTTTTATCATCAATTAACCTGCTGATTATTTTATGTATTAATCGTATAGTCTATAAAAGGTTAAATGGTTAAATTTCTTCTTAGAGCCCACACTGATGTCTTCAGTTTTCTTTCTTTTTTTCTGACCAACAGTCCAAGAGCTAAAGTATTTATCAGCGAATCCTCATTAGCATTTTTGCTTAAAAAAATCACTGAAACAATTTTCCGTTTGTGAAAATTGTTTCCGATTAACTCTCTGTCGATCAGCTAATAGGCTAACTGCTGCAGCTCTCAACATGTCATGAACAAATAATGTTAAATCCCTACTTGCACATTGGTGAACATAAACCCAGAATTGTTCCAAAGCAGTCTGACGGCCTCCATCTGCAGGCTTTTAGAGATTTTGAAAGGAAGAAATAATAAATTATATTAACCAAAGCTTGCATTGCCTGAAGGCAAACTTCTGACATCAATAAGAAATCCAGCAACACAACTACAGTCAGTGTCTCAGTATCTGTATGGGGTGTTAAAATGTTACTCTGTTCTTACATGAGCAATTTATCATGTGAACAAGTTATGAAATGGGATGTTTACAGTGCAAACATGGCATCTTGTTTCCCCAGTGGCTTCTTAAGAACTTGACATTTACCACTAAAGAATAAGAAAATCTGTAGTGTGTGAGCTATGACTCCAAACACTGCAGAGGACGAGCAAGAAAGAGAAGTCCTGCTGTAACTATCATGAGTCACATAGTCACAAATGTGCTCAGCCCGGGTCTGAATTATTATGCAACATGCATACTTCCACACCACTGTGTGAATGTCCTTTTGAGTGACTTTTTTATATTTAGACTCCTGAGTTTTAATTCCAAATCAGCTTTGCATTGCCTCTCAAAGAACTGAGCTATATCACTGAAAAGCCTGTACAGGTTTGATGTTAGATTTTAACCTGGGAACTGGGTACTGTTCGTTCTGACTCTGACTCTAAACTGTAGTCTTCCATCTAACATCTCAGCGCCCCGTGACAGTCACTTACTAGCAGACTAGTCGCAGCAGATGATGAACAGTACAGTAGTACAACAGTCACATGGCTCAGTCTGTCAGATGTAGTTGAGGTTAGTCACTTATCATGTGAAACAGAGGCAGATATCTAATTGACTATGAGCTAGAAGAAGTCTGTTTTGTATATTTTGGCACATCACAGACCGGGGAAGAAATTAATCCAATTTAATTTAATACAATGCTGTGTTGCCTTTTTGCAATTTAACCCTTTTTATAGTGTCTTGAAACCTTGATCGCTTTTCAGATTTAATTTTCGGAGAGTTCAGTTTCTGATTGGACAGTCGCAAAGAACTGGACGTCCACAGAAGCAGCACAGTTACTAATTTATATTTCTTCAGAGGCATAAAGAGCAGCCACAGTGCTGTGACTAATGATTGACACGGTGTCGTCCCCGCCCGCTCTCTGCAGCAGATTGGGCGACAGCCAAAGGACAAGGTGTCTCAAGGAATCCCTGTGTCACCAGAGAGGCTTTGGCTTAGCGCACATTCACACACACTCACAAAGATAAACACACAACAGAAAACCTCACACCCAGTACTATTTACTCTTGACACACACTTCCTTCTGCTTAAGGCCTTGTCATGGGATCTTTCTTTAAACTCAAGGAAAGAAGATGCTGCTCTTCAGTTGTGTTCACTAGTAGTGACACACTAATGTGTGGAATAACTTTGGGCCCTCAATTGAAATGCTGTTCTTGTTTGAAAGCGTCTTCTCTCATGTGCACTGTGTTATTGGCCACAGAGGGATGCCGCTCCCTGCTGCTGATGTAGATTAATATGTGGGCACAAATGTGTTCTTGTATTTGTTGTACGTGTCTGTGTGTGTGTGTCTGTGTTGGTTTTGCCAGTTTTTGCCAGTTTTTCCTTGAGGGTGAAAAAAGGAAAAGGATCTATATGAAAACCTGTGGTGCCCACAGTCTGCGCTCTGGGCCAGAGAAGAGTGGGATAATTTTATTACTGCTGTGCCACGCCAAGAGGTATTCATAACTCTATTGATTACTTAAGTGAATCCATGGTGAGGGCGCCCATCAGAGGACCTCTATAAATCTTTCAGCAGAAGATGGCTGAACCCTTGTCTGAGGGATATGACTGCCCCCTGAATCGGTGCTAGTCAGGCTGATGGTGACTGAGATTGTCCTTTACTCTGACAAGCTTTCACCTTGCTGAAGTCTTCCCTTACAGCTACTATATTCCACGTCTGCAGCTAAACAAAGGCAACAAAAACTTCTGTCACTGAAGACCATTTATTTTTTTCTCATGGTAGATGGAAATATTTTCAATTTATTTGCTACACAAATTCTCCTGTGCCTGGAGCAGTAGTGCAATAGTTACTTGCAGTTGCATTCAGTTAGTAGTATGATCCCTGGATTGGATGAGCCTGTTTGGTTGTTTAAAACAAGTACATTAAAAAAGGATCCAACAACCGAGAGAAGGCTTCCAGAGAACCAAACAGATGGCTTGACTGTGTGAGGAGATGTAGTGCTCCACATAGTGGAAACTTCCAGTGTTTTACGCTGACACAAATAGCCATAATGAATTGAATTAGCCTGCCAAGGTAGCAATGGCTTCAGTGAAAAACACAACACAGACAGAATGGGTTTCACCTCCGATGGACACATTGTGGCATCTTGCTTCAGGGCCTCTGTTGTTCCGCTGAAGGAAGCAGACGTGTTATTTTTATTGAAGTGTGTGTGTGTGTGTTTGGGTGAGAACTCGAGTGAGAATGTTTTAAGTGAGTGTTTCAAAGACAGTGCGACCGTCCAAAAGCTGCATGCAGCTGTGCTGGATACACTGCTGAAAGCACAGAGGTGTCTCCCTGTCTCACCCACTCTGTGAGCCTTGTGACTGATAATTGTATAATTGTCACTGTTACCATGGTTACATACCATAAAGTTCAGGACACAATGTGGTCTCTTGTCTTTCCTAGGGGTTCAAATTAGCTTTAAGTCACAGTGAAAAGGAAGATAGTGTCTTTATCTACTGTAATGTGATGATGCTGTAAAGTGTTACAAGACGTATTTAAATTAAATCCTTCAGATTTGACCGGATCTCTCAAAAATAAGTTTAGTGGTTATGGTGTGGTTCAGAGCTGTCATGAGATGTGGATGTGTAGATGACTGCTCAGCCTCTGCCCACACCTCCCTCAACCTGTATTTAAACCAAGATGAAAAATGAATAAATTAGATGTCAAACACATCCTTTGGAAATGTAAACAAAGTTTTAGCCAACTGACATCCAAATACACACCTGCTACTATGACACTGCACAGTTAGTCGCTACAACCACTACAAAAACACTCAAAAAGGAAATTTTGGTAATGCTTTATTTCACAGGTCCCAGGTCTCAGCTAATTTCCCAGAAACCTACCTCATTATATCCTAAAAATTGACTACTTATATATACAAGGATATTTCCAAGGATGGCTTTGGATGTGCATTTGGATTGAACGAGGAGCACATTTCTGTTATTGGTCAAATTTGACCACTGGCCACTGTAGCAACTGTACAGACATTAGATATAGCTATATAATAAAGTCTGTTCATATCCACTCAGGGTCTTCTCTCTTCTTCTCTCCAAAATTTGCTCCACAAATGCACCTCAAGTCTGCACCAATTTAAGAATCCCTTTTTTTAACATTATAAAATGTACAGAGTGAATTTGCCTTTCAGCAGGATGTAATGATTATATATAAACTAAAGTAGAGAGGTTGTAACAAGGAGATAGTTGTTAGTACTACTGTCACACTGTCACAAGCTGCTGCTGTGACTGTGCACTGTTAATTATAACCACTCCACCATGAGATTGTTCTGAAACAAACAAGTAGTGTGAACATGTATATGGGAGGTTGATCAACCGCTGTAACAAGTCTTCTCCTGCTATGTGCTGTTTGTGTGTGTGTGTGTGAGTGTGTGTGTGTGTGAGTGTATGTCAGGGGACAGAAAAGGTTCTTGTTAGCTTTGATTAGCATCCATCAGCCTCCAGTCGATGCCGTTTGCCCTGCTGTCGGTTGGCCTGTCAGTCAGACCGGTAATAGGCCAGTCACAGAAATGCAGCGCTAGTGAATTGACTGTCGATCATTTGTGAAGACAAGACCGAGGTAGGAAAGAGGTAGACTGAGATTAACAGAGACAAAATGCATGTGTGTCTCTGTGTGTGTCTGCAGCTCTCCAGTGTTATTCAGGACAGGACACACATATCAACAGACACAGACTAAGAGACACATACATGCTGGAAACAACTGTGATGCATCCGACTTGGACGTGTGAAGAGGAAGTGCAAAACAGCCTGGCTCAGTCTCGACTTAAGATGAAAACTAAAGTGGCGTGTTTCCAGAAATACTACAGGAGAATTACATCCCTTTACTGTTGGCTGGAGTGTTGATCATAGTTACTAAATCTCTTCTGCCCATGACTGTGTCTGTGTGTGTTAAAGGCTGCAAGATGATTTGTGGGAGGAATCTTAACAATGCGACTGAGAAATCCACCGTGATATAAAAAATGGCCTGAAGCGCAGAGTATATATTAGAATAATTGCAGTGTAGATGACGTTTTATGTCACGTTAATGTACTGTACTTATTTTGGCTGAAGTACAAAGTACAATTTAAAATGCATAGGCTTGTAATAGACAATAATATATGGACGGTTTTGCCTTGCTTTCTCTGCCTCCTGCCTGGATGCTTCTCCATGTTTATTCTTTATATTTCTCTCTGTCACTGTTACTTTTGAATTCATGTCCCAGTTGAGGCTCTTATGTAAGTGAATTAGCTGGCAATGTAGCGTTTCATTTTTCATGTGCTGTGTTGGTAATCAGAGACTAGTTGGCTTATGTCATTGCTCTCCAGCAGCAGAGAAAGATTTAAACATGAAGTTAAATGCAGAGGATTCTGCAATGAATCTGCAAACCTATCTTATGCTCTTTACTTCTGTTTCTCTCTTACACTCTCTTGGTTTAAATCTTCAGCCTTTATAGAGATGAAAATACATCTTTGTTATCCTTTTTCACTAATGCTGTAAGTACTGTATCTCCACTCTATATGGTAGAGGTCTATATACAGCCTTCAGTAAAAAGCAGTGTTGTTATCCTACCATTTCACCAGGCTAATTCACAGATACTGTCAGACATATGTGTGTGAGTGTGTGTGTTTGTGTTTGTGTGCTCAAAACACATGAAAAGACAGGTGTTGCAGAAGGTCTCACTCTGAAGGACACGAGCCTTACAGGAGCACTTCTCAGACCGTCACCACTGAAACATATCAATCCATCAGAGTATATTTTAGACTTAAAGCATTAAAGGTTAAATTGAATGTAAGAGTGGCGGTATCCAGGTTAAAGAGTTATCCTATTCAGGTGGATAGATTGGTATTGACTGTGGGCCATTTTCTGTTGCCGTTTTTGTCCCAAGGCCAGACCTCTTGAGAAAAAGAGCTATCTGCCAGTAAAAAGCCATTATCTCTCTTTCCCTCCGCAAAACAGAAAGTGCCATCTCACCGTTCGACTTATTTTTAACTCACTTTGAAGTGGAAGAAGGGCAGGATTTGAGTGGACATGATAAGCAGAAATTCTTAAATGCATCCATGGTGAGAAAATATTTTCAGTAAGATATAAGAGAAATCAAAACTGTGTATATTAGTAATTGTAAATTCTTAACAACAGCAGACAAGCTGCAAACACAACATTGACATATTACCACATTTTAAGTTGATATAGCAAACTTGTTAGTAAACAGTTGCCTATTTTCAGCAGATACAGAGCAGCATTAGCATTCATTTGTGGTTGTGTTTACGGTCCAATATTCACAGTCTTTTAGCTCTGTTTTTGGTCTTCACTAACTCCTGAGAAAAATATTTGGATCTTTAGCCGTTTTGTGTGACTGAAAACAATGCTATGAGAGCTGCGAGAGTGAACTGAAACTGCAGGCAGGAAAACCAAAACAGCAAGTCGAAAGACACTACATCTCCATAAGAGCTGAGGGCAACTGCAGAGTCAGGTGGTAATTCCCTGTGAATTTATTACCTAAAGAGAACAGGGTCTAGCAAAATTAGAGGAAAATTCTATATTTTATGGAGAGATAGCCAACCAAACAGCTAGCTGGCTTGTTTCCCCTTAAGTAGATCCGAATGCAGATAGTCAGCTAATTCAGGAGGCTACTTTCTGTGTTTTCATTTGTTTAGACTCAGAGACAAGTGTTTGAAATGACTTATGCCAAATGTAAGTTTATTTGGAAAACTTTATGACTCTGCATTGCTGCAATACAGAGGTGGCAACAAAATATAGTCATGAATTGAAGACTTTCAATTCCATTTGAAGACTTTCTTAGAGGTAAAATCTTCTGTCTTTTGAAGAAATCTAACAACATTAATGTCTGACCAGTGTTGACTTTGAGCATTAATGTGGATGTTTTTATATGGTCAAATGTAGGCAGAGTTTCTATATTTTGACACTGATGTCACAGTTTCTCTGTTTGTCTGTGCAAAGCTGATTCATGGATCTTAGTTGGAACATATGACTGAGGGGACAACAGGGGTGGGACAAAACAAATTGGTGTGTGTGTATGTGCATGTCTTCATCTGTGTTCACTTGAATGAGAATGAGTCTATTTTCAATATGGCAGCATAATTTGAAGGCGTGGATCATCAACTGACGAAGAGGAAAAGAGGGCAAAACAGATTTTTAAATAAACTCATCGGATGAGTAATGAAGAAAGGGCCATAAAAGGCTTGCAGCCATGAGAGCGACCGCCACAAGAACAAGCGCTGTGAAGTATTTTCAGCCTGGGACACAACATAAGCAGAGTTAATTTTGCTCTGGAGGCAAAGCCTGTTAAAGCATATTTAAGACATGTGCCATTTGGTGATTCAGATGAAACAAGCCTGGGTCCCATATGGTTGTTAAAGAAACAATCTGGATAATGCAGGTACTAATTTCGATCTTAGTCACATCTGTTGGAGTGCAGTTGTGGCCCTTTTCATATTCCCCTTGATAGCTAGTTACACTCTGACACGACCCCTTTAAAATGCTGTTGTATGGGCTTTTCTGTTAAAATAAGAGGAGTCTGGGTTTAAGACAGCTTTAGTGGTATCTTCTCAGAGATCTCTTTAATCAGTTGCAAAGTCAACAAGAGGTAATGTGAGAAATGTATCGAATACAGATATCAAATTCACAAGAAGGAAGTAAATAAAGAAGCATGAGACATAGATATCAGATATATAGTGCAGATATACATGAGTATAAATTGTGAATGTGACCTATATAAACATAATGCGGGAGAAAAAAAGGCTTTTATCTGAGATTCTTATGCCAAAGCTCAAAGATTAAACAAGTGATTATAAAGACGGAGTTGTTAAATAGAGATAATACCCCTTCATACTAAATGTATCATCACTTTCTGATCCCATAAAAGCCCTAATATCTCACCTCAGACAACAACAAGGTTACCAAAGAGTTGACAGTTGCACATTTTACAGCCAGAGTGTGCATATGGGTGGTGGTTTGTGTATGCATGTGTGATAAAAGAGAATTTGTGGACCGCAGACAGTTGGCAGGCCCCCCGATATCGCTGTGAGACCTGTGGGCTGTGTTATTGATGACTTCAATTAGAGATCGAATCACCCTGAGAAGGCGCTCACACCCTGCCTCACCTGTTTATTCTTTCTCCACACCATCTTTTTCTCATGGGTAATATTGCCCTCAGGTTACTCACAGGGTGCACAGACACATGCAATCTGTTGCTGAGGAGGCAGAAAACCAGCCAGACTGGATTTGGCTCAAAGGACTGTGAGGGGAAAAAAAGCAAATGATAACAAAGGTTATTTGTTTACTTTTCATGAATATTAGTTTTGACTATTTGCTAGTCTATGTAATTGTGTGTGTTATTTTAGTGCTGAAATAATTAGTTAATAAATCAACAAGACAGTTGACTGGAAATTTGCTTGTTTTTTTTTTTTCTCTCTTTTAAATCTTTGTAAATTGAGTGTGTTTGACCAAACAAGAAATTTGAAACAGTTTTTGACATTTTAAGGATTAACTGAATACTTTATCAGTCAAAACAATAATCAGCATGTTGTCCGGCAATAAAATCGATCATCAGTTGCAGCTTTAGATCATTTACAGCGACTTGATGCTGCAGCGATTGGCGAGCTGGAAAAGGGCAAAGGGCACAGCTGACAGAGATTCAGAGATACAGCGAGAGGTGAAGATGAACTGAAGCGCATGCTGCTTTCCCACGCCCCTTCCTATCTCTTCCAGCACACGTGCACATCTTCACATCTCTCCCCTTTCTCTTTTCTCACATGCACACATACAAAAACACACACACACCTACAGCCTCACACAGTTATGGGTGACTTGCTGATCATTGTGGCATGCAGTTGTGGTATCGCTGGTCTACTGACGGTGAAAAGTGGGTCACTCAAGGGTCTTGTCCCATTTTTTGGGGAGCTATTATTTGTCCTCACTCGAGTGTGGCGAGGCCCCACCGTCCTTTGTCTCACTTCTCAATGGATAATGGTGTCTCTCTCTCTCTCTCTCTCTCTCTCTCTCTCTCTCTCTCTCTCTCTCTCTCTCTCTCTCTCTCTCCCACTCTCTCTCTCCACCTCTCTGCCCCTGTCTCTCTCTCTCTGTCCGTCCTTGACCACTGGTTGACTCAGTATTGCCTCAGGCTCACTGCCAAGGGCTCACGACTCCGTGCTAAAAGGTTACTTACTTTGGCTGGAGCAGCTGAAGACGGCGTGCGATGTTAATGCACTGACAATGGTGTGTCAACTCGTGTGTGAGCCACGTCATTATGTGTTTGTTTTCCAATTTTACTGCAAAATATTGGTTTTCAGAGATATGGAGGTTTTCATAATGAAGATGAAAACCTTCATCTGCTTCATTTACCGAAGCATTGCACTGGAAGAACAGATTGGAGGTACTCATACTTGAGTATTTCCATTTAATAATATGTAATAAAGACTGATCCAATCCAATACAAGTGCTTTGCCATGTCTTATGGTGCCTATAGTGTTCAGTATTTTTACACTGTTATAGAGATGTTAATTTAATTATATGTTTTTACCACTGAGGTCACAGTTAGTGATCTGTATTTTTAATATTGTGTCCAAAACTGATACCTGTTTAGAGAACTGCTATGCTGAAAGCTTATCAGAACTTGATCATTTGTTGTGCTTTCATCCTCCCTTTTTTTCCTGCTGTGTAGTTGTGGAGATGTTGTTGTGTTTAGCTGCTCTTTGTAGCGCCCTGAGACAGAAGTGTTACTCACACAACCACAAGTATAAATACTGCATGTCCTTACATTTCTGTCACTAATTTGGGATAATTGTTTCCATGCACACAGCTGAACTGGTGCTTTCCTACATGTATCCTTACACAGCCTGTCTGACAAGTCTAATGACACACAAACACACACATACACTACTTCTTCTACCTTCATAGTCAGACATTCTGTAAGATGGGGGGGTCGGACACCTCCTCTCACTCACTGACTTGTGTGTGTGTGCATGTGAGAGAGGGAGAGGGTGAGAGAGAGCATTTAAGGGGCTCCTGACCTCTGTGTGCCAGTAATATCCTAACAGTAGCACCATGTTATCTATTTCTGCTTATTGTCAGTAAGTCAGGTCTCCTACAGCTTTAGTTGGTAGATTGGGGGGGCTTACAGGAGCATATGCACAATCAACATGCTGTGAAATCAGATGTTAAGGTGTTAATATGGTTTTGGGTTCACAAACCTGATTCCTGGATGAATACTTACCTTTAAACTTAACACAAAACCATTTGTTTTTTTTGGCTTTCCCCCATGAAATATTCATGTACAGCAGAGACAGAGAGTCTGCCCGTGTGTCTGTCTGTTGTGTCTGTCTTATTTAATGTCCAGTTGAGGCCACCGCAGTCAGTTTGTTTTAGTGACTTTGTGTCTGGCAATTAAGGTGTGTGTCTGCAGCCTTTGTGTGTGTGTGTGTGTCTGCAGCCTTTGTGTGTGTGTGTGTGTGTGTGTGTGTGTGTGTGTGTGTGTGTGTGTGTGTGTGTGTGTGTGTTTCTCTCTGTAGCATGCTTATGTCTGTGCACAGTTCTCTACATCACTTTGTTTTTTTCTACATTGTCCATCTGGTCGATCATAATCATTTAAGCAGTTTTGACACATTCAGTCCCTAGTTCACGAGGTCACTTTGCATTGTGGCATTCGTTTGAAGGAAGACAGCACTCATAATAGATTCTCTGAGAAATGTTTAGACAGCATGTAATAACTGGCAAAATAAACACTTGATCCAAAACTTGATCCTAAAACCAAATGCAGACAAAGGCAGAAAAATAATTGTCCCTACATAAACATTTCAACACCCAGAAAGCAGACAGCGTCAGATCAGATTTGGATTTTTTTTGTGTGTGGCTGGAGTTGCGGTTCTTGTTTGTCTGTATTTGTATGTGTGGGTGTGTGTGTCTGTGTGTGTAGGAGTAATATTAACTCAGACACAGTATGTCTTATGACTCATTGTATCTGTCTGGTGAGGGTTTATCTTATTCATTCCAGCAGAGATTAACAACATGGTATGCCCATGCTGTTTGTGATATGGATACTTTTAAAGGCCAAACTCCTGTTTTTTGTTTGTTTACAATGTTAATATATCTTTTCCTATAAATTGACTGAAAAACAGCCACAAGTTTGTAAGTAATTAGCTTGGATTGTCTCTAACAAGCTGGTAATGATCAAAAGCCGGCTTTTAGCTGCATCAGCTTGACAGTTATAATGAAAATAAACAACATGCATGGCCAACATACAATATATCTGAAAAACTGTACAGTCATCAGGAGGCCGCATGGGAAATAAATGTCCAATAAGAAGTAGAATGTAATATTAAAACCACAATATGACACAAAGGTATGACACCATCTTGGATCACTTTCTTGCTTCAAGGTTTTGTAGTTTCTGAGTTTTAAGGCAACTTTAAAACAACAGTGCAGCACAGCATTGCTTTCATAGTAAACAGTCGACTGTTTGTTTGAACTTATTATGTGGCAAAAAATATAAAGTAGGATCTTCAGTTCCTTTCTCACTTACGATGAAGTTTTTGTGTGTTTGCGTGTTTCTTCACAGCAAATGTAATGTGATGCATAACACTGTGCATTCAGCACTGTATTGTCTAGAGACTCTGCTGCCCTGCTTACCACCCAGTGGGCCTTGTGTGTGTGTGTGTGTCTGTGTGGGTGCACATGCTCTCAGTGTTTATTCCAGCAGTGTGCTGATGCTTGAACAGAACAACAGGGCCGACTGTGGCTGAGTAATCCAGAGGACTGTTCCATATTAACAAACACATACACGCATATACAATAATCTCAACAAACATACATGCATATACACAGAGGCACAGCTATACATATATGTAGAAACAAGACACAGACATGCATGCACGCACTCTTGTTATCTACCTCCTTGCCCCTTCGTCTCCTTCCTCTCTCCATCAGTCAGACGTTCTGGCAGATTAGTGGAGCACATGACGCCCACAGGGGAATAGCTGCATTTGTGGCTCTGCAGAGTTGAGCTGAGAACCTTTGGGAGACTCGCACTTTAATTTGATTTTTTTTCTTTTTGTTCTTGAGGTCACAGCTCTATTTCAAGCCAATTCATGATTTATTTTGATTGTCTACTCTCTGCTCTATGGTTTCCAAATGGGCTTGACAAATAACATGGCTGCAAGTTTGTTTCTCTGTGTTTTTAAATTCAGAATGCACTTACTCTGCTTCGAGACTCGTTGTGCCTGTTTGACGGCGTCCATCCGTCTCAGAGTGAGCTGAGAGAGCAGGTTTTAGTCAGAGAGGCCAAAATGTCAAAGTTGAGCAAAAGTCCAATCAAAAGAAGCAGGGTCTGCAATAAAGCCAGTAAATGTTCTCTTGTTCTCTCACTGTAAAATGATGTTTTATAAAGTATGAATTCTGCATCAGACAAAAAAAAGTTGTGATGAATCAGATTCAAATACATTTTTTTAACTGTAGCCTCATGCAGAGAAGAGAGGCTAAAAATACTCTAATGGTGTTGTGTCCTTTTCTCTCCTCTGCTCTGCACTGTTCCCCGGTGTGTTTGTGTATCTTGTTTGTTTACCTTTGTGCATCAGCCTGTATCAGTGAGCGACTGTTTCGTGTTTGCCAGTGAACTTAATATCCCTTTAAGTGAAGCAATGTAGCCTTAGGATTTTGATGCTAAAAAAATGTCACACCATGTTATTGACTCCCCTATTAACCTGTTTTTAAAATTTTTAAACTGTGTACAAATCGTACTTTATCACCACCCATCCATCCAGCTATTCGTTCATCTGTCCATCCATCTGTCTGTTCCTCATATATAAACCAGTAATTTTCCCCTCAGTGTCCTCTCGCTCCAGCGCTGCTGAAAACAACATGATATTGAGCTGAGTCCAGCTTCTCTTCAATTAACAGCTGGCTAGTCTAATCATAATGATGCGATGCGCTGCTTCGGTTGCATAATGACTTTTCCATCATCATCATCATTCGTTCTTAACTGCACACACACACACACAGAGCAGACATGCAGGATTGTCAGAAAACCCTATACTTGGAATACGTCTTGATTAATAATTAAAAAGTAGTTAAGTTTCCTTTCTGTCCCTTATTTACTCACTTCCATTACTTTACTCACATTTTACCTATCTAGCTCTTTGTTTTCCTGTCATTTTCTAAGGCTGTTCTTTCAGATGCACGCAGGCACAGATGGATGAGTGGTGATCAGAAGTTTCTGTTGAAAGTTCAGCATTTACTTATGTGTAGGAACCTGAAAAGTCACATTAATATGAGCATCAAAAATCAGGATTGTGTTGTGAAGACAGAACCAGGTATTAACATCTGTATGTGGAGAAGAAGAAATGCATGATGAAGTGCCAGGTATTGTTTCACACAGCACCCATTGCAATGGAATGTGATCAGGTCTGCCAGACCACCTCCAGAGCTGGCCTGGCTCACATTATGGACGGGATCTCAGCCTGGTTCAGCCAGAAATAAACGTGAACCACGGGCGTGTTTATATGAGTGAGAAATGATCTGCACACAACTTTGTTGCTGCAGCATACCTCTGCATGCTGAGATCAAGTACCAGATACACTCAGTTCCCAGTTGGATGGTACACTTTGCTAAAAAATGAATGCAGACAACAGCCATGCAATTATTCCTGTCTTTATGAATGTTAAATTTTACATTTGAGTCTGAATCTCACATGTAGCTTGTGTTCTGTAAGTTTTCTGCAGTTTGGGTTGTTGGGTTTGGAGACACAAAGTGTTTGAATTTTGCTCCCTTGCATCGCTGTGCTGTGCAACATGAGAGCACATACACATCACATACTACACACACACGCTCACGGAGAACGGTGAGACAGCCTTGATTCATCGTCAGACGCCTCACAGGGATGATGACAAAAATGACTCTTTTGTTCTTCCATTGTACGTCTGTGTCTGCCTCCTTTTCTGGGTCATATGGAGTTTATTGTTTCTGTATGTCTGTGGGTTGATGAGGAAGCTGGCGTTTAACATGGTTATCGGGCTGGTGCAAAATATGCACATCTGGCCTCGGGTGTGTGTGTGTCTGTGTGTGTGGAGTACAGTTGCACGCAAATACGCCACAGATTTGATAGATGGCATTCATGTGTCCTTGTGGTGCATATGAGGTCATGTTTGTTGTAGGGACGTACGGGTGTCTCTGAGTGTATGTGTGTCTCCCTTGCCTTGTCCTTGCTATGTAATAAGCTAGTACGACTGCGGCTCTTTCCACATCTGTCTGGTGGTCAAGAAACCGTGCAGTGCTGCTGTGCACCATTTCCACCACCAGCTGCCCCACCCCCCACCTGCTCTGCACTCCCAGTTACTTTATACACACACACATACACATCAAAGGAGGTCGCTTCCATACGGTTTGAGGACGCCAACGCTCTGTGGGGAAATCTGCCTTTGTCTGAATGAGTACATGAACCTGCTGTGCTTTCATCATGTTCCCCTTCACTCTGTGACACTCATTTCCTGGCTTACAGAAAATAAAAGCAAAACAAAAAAACATCACAGCACAGCCAGCAACAGCAACTTATGTGTATGGTTTTATCAGACAACATCACGGTTACAGAATCAGGGTTTTAGCAGAGCAGCAGCTTGGAAATGGTTTGGAAGTTACTGCTGGTTAACATGTGTCTTAATGGGTCGTGATTCAGTCGCTATTTCATGCTTGTTCCATTGTTTGACAACAGAAAGAGAAAAACGCGTAAATGAGAACAGTTTTAGTTCAGCTGCATTAAACTACTGCATATGTGAACACAGAGAGTAGGAGTGAAGCAAACAGATGAATGGCTGAAGCTGACTGACCCTAGACAGAATTGAAATATGACACTGTGACATTATGAATATGCAGATTCGTGTATGACGCCATCTTACTGCATTTAGCAACTTTTCGAGCAGGCTTAAGCTACTTTGCATTCAAAGTAGTTCTTTACAGCATTTCCACTATAGTTTTCAACTACGTCCTCAATTTCGCACATTGACCATATGCTGTCAAGCCATACACTAGGTTTTTACCCAGTCTTGTTCTTTTTAGCTGTTGTTTCTGCTGCAAACTTTTACCCGTTTATTCCCATTACTCACCTATGTCTAACCTCTGACAGTCTCAAGCTTGTATGCTGCTAAAAACAGAAATATTAAGTACATAACAGTATAACCTCGTGCTTTTAAATCTACCAATCCTGGTCAGACAAATGGTGTACCCTATGTGGCAATCGGTTGAGCATAGTTCTGTGTTTTTAGCAGCTTATCATAAATTAAGTGCTTGCTTTTGCATTATATGAGTGAAAACATTTGCTACAGCAGAGTAAAACCAATATTAGCTTTCTGATTGCCTGTAGGAATTGAAGCTGTAAAAGTGCTTATATGCTCTCCTGCTCTCTCTTAATGCACTATAGTTAAATGAAATCCGTGGGCGTGCACACATGCATACACATGAGCGGCTCTGCAACCCGTGGTGCCCATGCTCGCCCCTGCTTGTAGTGTCTTGTTACATAAGCGGGCTAACATTACCCTAACACTCTGTGTAACTGGCCCCTCAGTTTCAGTCATCACCCCCAGAGAGATGAAAAGGGAGTAGAGGCAGAGGAGAGCACTGAAATGATTAGCAGAAAGTTTTAGATGTGAGAGAAGGACGGGAGTGGAGGTAGTGAAGAATCAGAGGTGAGGATGAAGTTTCAGGGAGCGAAGGTGGTGTGATGATGTCTTTTTAAAACACATTTTTACTGTTTTGAGTGACAGTCAGCTGCCCCTGTGCCCTTGTGGCCATGTTTGTAGTTTTCAGTGACAGCTTTTAGCCTTGATCTGGCTCAGTAAAAGCTCCACTCCTGAATCTCTCAATTACCTTCCAGCAGAAAAACACAGAAAAGGCATTAATCCTCCAATCCGTGTCTTGCATGCACTCCAGGCCCTGTCGGAGTGTTTCCTTTCTAAACACATTCTTTTAACCCAAATTGAATATATCATTCCTCCCTCGAGGCGCCAGAGAAGAAAGAGTCTAATTCACACTGCCTCCCTCACTGTCTCTCTCTAAGTAGTTAATGCTTCTGAGAGGCTCCTATCTCATCTCATCTCTCTTCTCTCTGGTTATCTCTCACTAACTTTCTGTCAAATCCTGTTCTGTTTTTTTTTTTCTTTTTTGGTCTATCACTTTTTCTGTCTCAAGTTGTGTTCACAATTTAGCACCAGGCGGACTTGCAATGATTTCTGTAGAGTTTATTTGGGTGGATGACTTCATCATTGTCCCACCCAAAATTTTTCCCTTGTACATATCACACAATGTTTCACTGTTCATTTCATGGATAAACAGTGATAGTAAGTGATCTAACAGTTATTCCCATGGTGCCCTCTGCTTAAAAAGTTATACTAAACTCTTGATTAAATGACATGGATGAGGCGCTTCTCTTTGAGAAATCTCCTACTGTAATATTCAGTAAGGGCTTTTTCCTATAGAGTTTGCACTTTTTTAATCCATTCCTTTATTATATAACACACTGTACTATTCCAGTACTGAGGTTTTATTTTAAGTTACCATGCATATATGCATGTACTTTATAGAGCTGCATGTGCTTTGCTTCCATTTCTACTGGCAGGCACACATTCACATGCATGTGCTTAGCCATCGCTGTGTTTGTTTGCCTATTTTGAACATATTTCCTATGTAAGTTTGTGTGTAGGTGTTAACTGTCAGTGTAACATTGGGTTATTATGAGTCGTGTCCTTGTGGCAGAGCCATGGAGGACAGTGAGCCTGAATGTGTTTCCAGAGGGAAGCAGATAAAGAGCACACACACACACACTCACAGGTCTACCCAGAGCTTCCTGTGTGTCTCTGCGAGGCCCTGTTGCCAAGGAGACCAGGGCCTGGGCTCAACGCATCCAATAAATACCTGGGAGGATTTAGGAGTGGGAGTGAAGGGTTGGGAGGAGGTTGCTTCATTCAAACATCCCTGTTTATCATATCACAATGCAGCTGTAAAGAGACTACAAATACCATGCAGTTGGCCTGGCTGCTTGCCATTGTTGGTCCTGTGGAATCCATCAAAAATCCTTTATCCTGTACAAGACCTGAGGAAAAAATCTTTAACATTGTCAGCTGAGAGTTTTTAAGTTTTATGACACATTATAAATTGTTTTGCCTTGTTTACACGGCTATCGGTTATAGCAGGAAAGACAGGATCGAGATACAGCGGCCCATCAGGACAGTGGTGAGATCTAGTGTTGGATCCTGCATGGAGGAGAATCAAATAGCAAACTGGCTTCTCATGACTAAGTCCCAGGAGGAGACTGTGGTGAGCTGAGCCCATAACCTTCAAGAGACAGCAGCCAGACAGCCAGAGGAATAGAGATAATTGAAATGACTGTCTGTGTAGGCACTGACAATTTTTTTTTCATCTCCCTAATTATTCAGTGTCCTCATTTTACGAAAATGTGCATGTATGTTCACATGAAAAGAGAGAGGCTGAGAGTCTACTATAGGCTTTTGAAAGTGTGGCTAGGTTCTAGTATCTCATGAGTGTGTATTTGATCAGGCATTGTGTGCGGGCGCGAGGCATATATGGTGCAAGTGTGTGTGTAGGTTTTAGAGCCATTATGGGAATGTGTGAGTGCTGGGTTCAGGTAATTGATGCTGGGACGCTTGAAACTGGCAGACAGTCAGACTGGCCCAGTGCCAGTGTAAAGAGGGGGGAGGAGAGAAAGGGGGAGGAGGAGAAGATTAGTGAAGAACAGATACGGGCCACAGAAATTCCATGGCAACCAGATCGGGTGAGAAATGCCTTAAAAGGATGTTAAAATGACAGCTTACCTTATGGTGGAGCTGCTCAGATAGATATGAAGAAACAAATGATGATAAGGCAGGCAGATGCAGGTTAGATCCATGTGTACATAAGCAAAGAAGTGTGCCGTCCATGAGCCAAACATCAGTCTAACAGGGCAGTCAAGCGCAGTTATTTGAAGAAAAAATAACCATTTATTAGATATTCACCTGGGATGCTTAATTCTTACTGGTTATTTTTCTTAAGTAGCATGAATAAAAGCCTCTTCTGTATCTTGACAGGTTACCTAATCACAAATGAAATGCTCTTCCTGTTGGCAATGGTAACCCAGGCAACAGTTCCCCTGGAGACAGGCTTTGGCAAATCTCTATGGTCCGTTTAGCAAAGTCCCAACGCGTGTCCCCCAGAACAGCTCCGGCATAAAGCAGCAGTTTATTGCCCTGAGCAGCGATGATGCTGTGGCTTGTGTTTGACCAGAGATTAGGCAGATTGGGGCCCTTTGTGCTCGTTCTGCTGTTTGCCGATGATAAGCGCTGCTTCGGGCCATAATGTCTGAGCCAGGAGCAGTAGGAGAGGGGACAGGGTTAAGGCAAACTGAGTGTAGCCTTTTCAGTTTGTTGTCAGGTTCTGTGCATCGACCATATATCATTAATTGAGGATTGTCTTAATGCGGTGTTGCTTTTCTAACACGGATTATCACACGTTGAGTTGTTTGTACAGGGACATCAGAAATGACCTTTTCTGACCTTTTGTCATACACCTAATGAAAAGTGAACATTCCTTCAAATAAGACTGCCTCCCTACTGACCCTGATATCCTATTGGTTAACATTTGTAAATGATCCCGACCCACATTATGTCATATTCTGGTTTGATGGGAAATACAATTAAAAATATGATTTCATTGTGAACTTTGCCATATCCTGCTGACTAAATGAAATCAACTGATGTACTTGATTTTGCATGTTGTTCACTGTCATACTTGCAATGATGATGATTTGATCTTTCATATTAAGACATTAAAATGGCATAAGAACATCATTTGTATTGGCTAAATGAAGCTAACTGCAGTGTATTACAGAGAGGCAGAAGTTCAGTTGTTTTGGCAGAAAGGCCTGACAGTGGTTCTGGTTTCTTAGAAACAATCTCAGCAGCAACAGCAGCAGAGGGCAACATTACCTGCGTTACAGGTCTCTGGGGATTGTAATGGGAATGACGTAATGTGCCTCAGAGATGAAATAATGCCACACACACGCACTCTGTGAATGTCATCCTACTGTATGAAGGACATAAAATGACTGAAGAACATACTGTATGAGCCATTTGCACTTTACTGTACAGCTTTGTCAAAGGTTTTTAAGATTAGTCCTGCAATTCACATGTGCGCAGGTGGGCACTCCGTCTGTTTACACTGCAGTATTCTGGAGTAGCACGCTCCTAACAAAGAAGTCATTTATGTGTTGGCTTAGCTTTTTATTTAGAAAATCACCAAGCTTCTTACAGTACAAGGATGCAACCACCTCACATCAGCCTCCAGCTGGCTGGTGCTAGTTCGGCATCTGCTGTGCTGCCAGACTGTATTTCCATTATGCAGGACTCTTGTAGCTCTGCACCACCTAAGCAGTACATGCCATAATCCCATAACCATAAAACCCACTGTACATTACAGGAATTGTCACACATGAGCACACAAAACCAACACTGCTCATGTAGAATCACTTCTCCTGGGGAACTAACAAAGCATTTTTAATCATGTAGTGTTTGTCTGTTGTTTCATGGTGAAACCACCAGGTCTTCCCATCCATGTTGCCACAGTTACCATCAAATGTAATTGATACAGAAGTGATAGAAGAAGCGCAATAGTTGTAGCTGTTATCGTAATTGCAGTATTACTTATGTACAGATCTGAATATGTTGTGGTACAAATAAAACTCTACAATAATCAATTCTGAATGAAAAGTCTTGTCAATAGTAATTAGACCCCTGCTGAACATCTGCCTGTCAGACAGATCATCTACATTTATTTTGCCTGTCATAGATTATTGCTCAGTCATTCATCCATCTTTTCTAGCTGTCAGCATGGCGTCTCAAATCAGATCCAAATGGTAAGAAGGGTCAAATTTTCTATCACACATCAGACACGAGGGAAGTTATCCAATCATTCAGTAGGTTTTTTACTCCTCCTTTCAAGACTGTCACTGCCACTCATATCTGCGCAGGCGAAAACAAAGCCAAACGAAATGTGGAGGGTAGTTATGCTGATGTAAGGCTTCCAGGCCTCAGGGTGAAATCAATAGAGAGATGACATTTAGGAAATGTGGTGCATTTAAAATTAAAGAGTACTATTAATAAAAAGTTGCCAGATGGAAAGGAGTAACTGACTTTTAGTTAGGCTGTCTGGAAGCACTTATGGAAAACAAATAATCCCCAGCCCAAAGACCCACAATCTTACCATCATTTTGTGTATCGTTATACCTCCACAGGAACACTACACCCGCATTTTATCACTCTCTAACTAATACACACAGATTTTGTTGTATATTGTAATTAAATTACTTACACTTTGCTACTGATTAGTGGGTCAGTCAGTTGCTTCAAGTCACTTTGGTCCAGTTGTTCATGGTTTTAAAGCATGATAATATTTTTAAGGGGAGCTGTGTGTTGTCAATATCTGATGAG
This sequence comes from Toxotes jaculatrix, assembly GCF_017976425.1. Classification (NCBI taxonomy): domain Eukaryota; kingdom Metazoa; phylum Chordata; class Actinopteri; family Toxotidae; genus Toxotes; species Toxotes jaculatrix. The sequence continues at coordinate 13,278,789 of NC_054409.1, forward strand.
GGCCAGTGTGCATTGCTTTAGCTGGTGGTTTTATTGATTGAAGCAGTAATACTGTTTGGTAATTGGATTTCAGCTCCTTTGCTCCAGGCATACATATATACACAAACACACACACATGAAGACACACAGTAACACAAAACCCATGTGACCTTTGTCCCCCACTCCTCCAATGTGTTAACCTCTAACCTCTGACCTTTGCTCTGCTCGGGGCCTCATCTGCCTGCTGCCTCCAGCAACAGACGGATGAAAACACTTAACACCTGTGATTGTGTGATAGCATTTAGTTGCAGTGTATATTTGTATGTCGTCATTTTATTAGCCATGCTAATGAAAGCTCTAAGGATGGCAGTATTTATTAGATGGATTGCCACGAAATATGGCACAAATATTCATGTTAATTTGTCTATTACGTTTTTGACCAAATGCATGTAAAACCGATGACATTCTCATCAGCCTGAGCTGTACTTTGTGTTTAGTACTTATCAGCAAATGCTACCATTTAGCAGTATCATGTTAGCTCTTTGTTCTTTCACAAGCATTTCAGAGTTGTGACTGCTCCCTGATTTGCAGCTTGACCAATAATACACCCACACTGCTATGGAGAGTGAACTATGTAACATGTTGCTTAAGCATGACTTATTCAAAGGCAAGTGTGGAGGCCACAGATTAGAGTATTCTTTGTAGAACTGTCACAAATCAAACTTTTTACCACTGCTTTTCATAGGTCACAAGTTTTAAGCTTCTTCTACAAAGCTGATCCAGACTTCAACCTGTGTGAAAGGAGTTCAAACTCCAAGTTTAACTACAGCTGATTAAAAGATGAGGAAAATGGATTTCTGTCACTTACATTCATTCTATTATTATCAAGCACATTAGAGCGTTTAAAACCCACACATTGCTTGTGATGGTCCGCAGAGTGTTTTGCAGATAGCCATGGAGATTTAAGTGCCAGCTTCAGTGTGGATAAATTAATGAGGCCGCTCTCCGCCCACACAGAAACACACGCAATGGTTGCGGTGCTCAAGATGCATTAAAGAGAGTGTCAGGAGGCTGAGGTCGGCCCTGAAGATTTACCGCTGCGGTGCAATCGCAGACTGGCTCCTGCAAAGGCCAACTTGGAAAGGAAATGAGAGGACAGCAGACAGATGCAACAAAGGGCAAGCGATTCTGAGGAAAGATAGTATTTAGAGAGAAAGGAAGAAAGCTCCCCTGTTGCGTAATGTGCAAGGAAAGTGCAGGCAAAATTGTGTTATTATTGTGATTATCTTCATCAGATGCAGAGTGCAAGAAAGTCTACACTTAAGACCCATCATCACCCCTCCACACTAAAATTCCCATAGTCTCACTATTTGCTGACTTAACGGCCTAAAAGCCAAGCATCGTCTATTTTTCATCATACATTACCATCTTTGCCTGTAGAAACCGCAGTCTAATGAGTGCCGGCCATGTTCCAGAGCGGGGCTGGTAATTTAGCATGCTGTATTATTAATCAGAGTCTCTGTGTGATTTTGCAGCAATTTGAACGCTTATTTCCCCCATAATGCTTCGGGGGGCCAGGGTAATGAGTCTCCTTCCTAATGACTTTAGCGGTTGACAGAGAAGACACGACAGGCGCTTATGGAATCAAAGGTTTGTGCAGTGTATGTGTGTGTGCGTGTGTTGAGCATGTGTCCACTGAGACAGGAGAGTGCTCTCCTCGAAAGTCTTGTGCGATCAAAGGAAGAGAGAGAACACGAAAGATGTAGACTGAGGTTCAGACAGAGGCAGAGAAGCGACGGGCACAGAGGAGGATGTAAAACACACAACATACAACAAATGGGTTTTCGTCATACTGTCTGACAGACTTTGTGACTGTCTGCCTGATTGGTTGTGTAATTATCTTTGCATCCATGTCCATGTTCCTACTTGTGACAGTGATGCAGTATCTGCTGGCAGCAAACTCCTGGAAACTCTTGTCAGCATGAGACTCAAGAAACAAAGAAGTCAAACTTCTGAAGTGTAATCAGCTGTAAAATAATCTGTTAGTCGACAAAAAAATTGGTTGACAACAGTTTTGATTGATTAAGCTTTTGCGGAAATGCCAGATTTGTGGGTTCCATTTTCTTATGTTAGGATTTGTTGCTTCTCTCTGTGTTACATAATTGCAAACTGAATAACTTTGTGTTTTGGACTGTTAGTTGAACAAAAGCAGCACTCTGAAGATGTCACTTTTCACCAAACATCTTTTTTTTCTATTGTTTTTTCAGCAGCCTGGTGCCAGTACACAGCTCTCATTAAGGTTTAAAGAGATTTGATTACAACCTTGCTGTTGCACCATTATATTCAGTTTTTTCCATAAAAAACTGAATATAATGAGACATGTTTGGCAACATAGTAGTAATAGTACTGTAGTAATAATGTAGCGTCAATATATTGTCAAAATTAAGTATCTTTAACATGTTCAGCATATAGTTTTTCTATTTATCTTCTCCAGACATGTTTTAACACATCTAAAAGTGCTTTGTTTGGAAAAATAATTTGTGGTTTTTCCACTTTATGTGCACTGGAAACTTTGGGCCACAATTGGTTTCCAAACTTGTCCCAAAATCATTCTCGTACGAATGCATGTTAAACTGAGATTTTAGGTGAGCAACAGTCTTCTAGTGTCAAACTCTGCATGTGTTATCTGGACAGTGAAACATATAAGTGAAGTCACAACGAGCAGAGGATATTTTTGAGAGGAGAATGACTTTAAATTGTTCATAACCCTAAAACAAAACAAACCCATTGTCAATTATATAATTAAAAAATGCTGACATCGTTTAGCATTCTAGGAAAATCCACATGCAGTGGATTGTAGTACCCAAGAGGTTATTTTGAGCAGTATATGATGCAGCCAGAGGCAGAGCTGCAGCTGTAACCCATCAATCCAAGCAGGCCTGCCTGTCATATCTGACATTGTTTCTTTTTCCATGGCAGAGACTTATGACGTGGAGAAATATGGACAAACAGTTTGCATCTGTTCCCGTGTGCAGTTTAGGAAAACTCACAAAACCACAAGAACATTTAAACATAAGGGAAAAAAAGCTCACAGCACAAGCGGGCACAAACCACACAGTGAACAAAGCAGTGTTGCAGGTTCACACACACACTGAACCTCTTTCTGCTCTCTCTTCCTTCGATCGTGTGATTCCTGGCCACGCTCTTTCCTATGCCGCTTTGTTCTTTCTCTCATCCCTCCATCCTTAGTTAATGGGATGATGACATGGCTGCAGGGGGCGCTGTTTGTTTTTAAAGGAGCAGTATCTCCGACTTGGCGATCATTCCAGCTTTATAACTGAAACCGGCTGCTGCTGCTGCTGCTGCTGCTGGGTTGATTCCACAGAGATTATCGATGGTGAGGCAAAGAGATTACCTCCAGGAAACAAATTGGTTTATTATGATTTCTCAGCTCCAGTATGTTAATACTTCCAGGAAGCGGGAACAAGGAATTTACCAGCAGTTTGCTGGTTTGATCAGTGAAATTGTATCCATGATGAATAGAGCACAGTTGAGATGATGAAAGTTACAGCCTTCATGCACGGTGGTGTGTGGTCCTCCTGGTCCCCTCAGAAGAGCAATACAAATACAAAATTAAATTCATAAAATAAAATAAGCTTCCAGGGACACATTGTCTCTGCAGAGATAGTGATTTGTGTAAGCAAATCCATGAAACCAAGGCAGCCGCAGTTCTGTGAAGAATACCTTTAGGATTCATCTCTGTCTTTTGAGAGTCACTTTGCTTCTCAATCTAGCTACACTGAATGGTTTCTATGAGGGATGCAAAGTGGTAACTGGGACCTCAAGTGAAAGCAAAACATTCCTCCCTAAACTGTAGTCCATAGTTGTGTCTCCTGAGAAGGAAAGGAAGGATTTTCATGCCTAAATTGCAGATATTGGGGAGTTTAAGAATAGAGCCACCCATGCACTATATGTCTCTGCGTCTGCCCTATAATGACAAGATAGCGACATTTATCAAATTAACTGCTGTCAAGTGCCTATGCAGTCGCGGGAGGATTACGGGAGAAACGCTGTGTTCAAGTTCATTTGACGGCATGTCTGTCCCCCCCAGCGATGCTGTAGCTGAGGCTTCACTTTAATTTCCACAGCCTTCCACTTTTGCTCGCCTACCAGCCCCGCCCCTTCTCTGCTGTGCTAAATTGTCTCTAAATTGGATATTTAGGGAATGGGAGAACTCAGGGGAAGGGGTGCCCTCTCTTTCTTTTCCTCTCCTTGCAGCAACTCTCACCCCAGTTCCCTTTCCATCACAGTTTACAGTACAGCATTGCATATAAATTTGGCACTATTTTTTGAGGGGAAGTAATGCGAATTGCAGTATTATTCGAGAGACAGGGGGGCATCTTCTTTATCTCCAGTATCCAGATTTGGCCTCTTCACTATGATTAGCCATTCCAAATCCACTGTGGCCTACTAACACACTGTATATGAATCAGATTTATGGGGAAGAACTGGGGGAAGCCATTAAAACACACCATTCGATCTCTGATTACTTTCTCCTCTCTCGACAAATAGCTGGATTAAGAGAGGGGGGCTCTGAGTGTTGTAGCGTAACATTAGGATCCTATGGGGCTGGGTGGGGCTTTAAGGTAAGCGTGTGAATGCATTTGTAATTGTGTGTGTTTGTGTGTGTGACACAGAGAGAAAGCCAGAGGTGGGGTTATATTGGCCATGTTAGGATGACAGGCCTGCTCCCAGAGTCCAATAAAGGCGTCAGCAGCCAGGGCAGATTTATGACGGCCATGCTGAGTGGCAAGCATGATGGGGGATGGAGAGGCAGCTCTCACTATCGAGGATATCTTATGCCTCCTTTGAGAGTCACTCCCACTCTCTCTCTCTCTCTCTCTCTCTCTCTCTCTCTCTCTCTCATTTCACGGCTCTCAGTCTGTTGCAGTGTCTCCATCTTCTCTCTCGATTCTTGTTATCATTTTCTTTCTTATTGTTGTCGATTATCATAATTATTTCTGTCTTAGTCTGTTTTTTTTTTTTCTTTTTTCTGAAATAGTTTCACGCCCCCCTCCCCTTCCTTCAGCGCCGCACGAAGCATTATGGGGCTTTAGGCAACAATTGTTTCCTTTGTCTGTTGTCCACAGCTCTCTTTATCTCAATTAAACTCAGACAAGCCTTTTAATTCCTTGTATGTGTGGGAATGAGTGAGGCAAATAGATTGTTGGCCCATTCAAATTTTTTTTAACAGTATGTGTTGATGTTGTATCCATTATACCTGGGAGATGCAGACAAAGAAATGGGCAAAGGGAATCAAAGACTTGTATTCAGTCTTAACTGAGACATATAAGTGGTATGTTTAATGGGTACAAAAACTTTAGGTTGTGGTTTAACATGCTAAATTCTGAGATTATAGCTGCTAGTAGGCAGATTGTAGGCAGAGTCAGGCTAGTAGTTTCCCCTTGCTGCCACTCTATATGCCAAGCTAAGCTAACCTTTGCCTTGGTGTACAGATATTACAATGCGATCAATCTTCTTTAAGTATTTCTCAAAATGTTGAGCACACGTTTTCAATGCAAGATGTTAAACACAAGCAGTAACTAACAGGTTTTTGCTCCTCTGTGCTACAGGCATGTTTTTATCTGCACCAAAAAAATATATGAAGGTTCAAAACCCCGTCACAGGCTCCTCAGATTCTTTGAGGGCTACACACCGAAACACACAACCAGATGCATAATACATTCTTGTTGATCAGGCTCCAAAAATCCCTCCGTGGTGCGTCATGCACGGCACACGCACAAGCTGTAATGATTTAACAGTTGCGAACAGCTCCCGTGTACAGTATTTGTCTCTCTTGTCTTCTGTTATATAGGATGTCCCATCAACAGATCAGTGTCACACGATACCCTGATACCCCTGCCCGACCTGTGATATTGTTTTGGAAAGACCCATGTGTTGCCATGGCAGCAGAGCTCCAGCTTTTCCCAGTGTGATTGTGGTTTTCCACCTGCAGCAGGAAAAAGACCTGCTCCCCTCCCAAACACTGTTTCCATGTAAACATTTTACAGGAATGTGTGTGTGTGTGTTTGTGTGTGTGTATTTTATTTCTGTGGTTCGAAGCAGAGTTTGGTTGTTTTATTTTGCCAATAGCTCTAGGAATAAATCAATGGGTTGACTGTTTTTTGGAAAAAGACTCCTCTGTGTGTGTGTGTGTGTGTCTATTTTGTATTTGCCCTGCTCTCTAGGCATATGTGTTGGTTTTTCTGTCATATTTGGAGTTCACTCTCTCCCTGAGGGGGGCCGTTTGGAAAACAAGAGAGGAGGGAAAAGCGAGAGAGAGCTCAGGAAGAGGGAGATGCTGATCTGTGAGCAGCGTGAAGATGAAGAGGCCACAAATCAGCAGGAACACAAGCGAGCAGGGGCGTACGGGGGAAAGAATGTGAAAGACATACAGGGAGAGGACGGCGATGTTAGAAGCAATGTCTGGGCCGAGATGAGGTCAGACTGAAGCCCAGTGTTTGACGACCGCAGGCTATAGCGACCCATTCACAAACCTGGGAAGCTCAGTCCCTCCCCCATTGGAAACTGCTGGTCATGCACACACTCATGCTCTATAAATGCTACATAACTTAATGTAATAATATGCTAACATGTTTTAAAAATATACTTGAATGCCATATTATTAGGCAAGTCTGTTAGCAGACTAGTAATGGTCTCAACAGTCATGATGTATTTTATAAATCTGTAATTTGTTTATAAAAAATAAAAATAAAAAGTTTTATTTGTAAAAGACAGATAAACGGGAGCTATTTAGCTTTGAGCCTTTGATTGCTTCTGTACCTTAGAGAAATACATTCCCCAGAAGATGCTCCATTTAGTCAGAGCTGCAATGATTCATTTGGCATTTCATGTATCCTCATTCTATCCACAGTTTATCATTATTATTATTATTATTCATGATTGTGGTTTTAGGTCTCTGACTGTGCCCTCTTTTAACTATGAGATGGTTACGTACTGAAAATTGTTGTTTGGCTGCTCAGTACTTTTTTGGCCTCTAGGCTATGTGTGGGCACTAAAGGCATTCCTCACACACACAAACACGCAGACAGACACACATGCATACACTCACCCTCAGTGTGTTTCTAGTGACAGCATTTTTCCAAAGCAAGATGGCAGGAAGAGTAAAACAAGTCCTGCACTTTACTCTAGTGTTCCCAAGAAACAGCTGGAGGAATTATTATTGTTCTTTTTTTTAAACATCAGCTCGAGATGTTATGCTCCCTTCCATGAATACACAGAGGTGGGGTTGGGGGGGACAAAGAAAAAAAAAAAAAAGAAAAAACATGCCAGGATGGCACCCACTCATTTCCCACTTGGTGTTTTTCACATCCACACCCTGTAGTTTTAGACAATGTGCCTGACAAATATGTTTTCTTATTGTTAGCATGTTGCCTTCTAAAAGTTTTTTGTTGTAACAAGCTATAAAAATCTTATATCTGGTAATACTATCTGGCGTAAATACAGATAGCTACACCCTTGTACAAGCTGAATGTGTATGTATGCACTTTCTAAACTATGTGAAATCTAATGAAAATGATACAATTGTGAAATTTAGTCATTACCCTGCAAGTTTTGTACGAATACGGCAAGGAAAAGTCTGGAGGATGAATAAAGGTGTTAATATTAGCACTGAAACATACTAGGAAAGAGTCTGTGGAAATTCTGAAATATATAAATAACAGTATATGTGCAGCAGTTGCAAAATAACAGTGGCAGTGCATACTAAGAATAAAAATGAATGAAGAATGTGTAGTACACTACTCAGTTTGGTTTGCTGCAAGGTTTGGCATTGTGGGAAGAGGCTGTTTGCACACACACAAACACACACAGACAGACAGAGCCTCTATGTTGGGTTTCGACGGGCAGGATGCCATTGGTTGAAGCAGGCACAGTGGGCAGCACCCACCCACAGGCAGTAGCGAGTACACGGAGCAAGTGGTGGGTGGGCTGAAGGTCAGACGGGCCCTGGACACACTGGCATTGTTCTTTCTATCTTTTTTGGAGTTTTTTTTTTCTCTCTCTTCGTGACTTGTGACTTTAAGAGCATATGTCTGTGTGTGTGCCAGTGTAAACTAAAGATTTATGAGTGAACTTATAGACACAATAGAGGCAAAAGAGAGTACTCAAGTAGATGTCAGCTGAATGTCTTTTAAAGCTACAGAATACTTATAATTGATGTGAGCTGTGTGTGTGTTTGTGTTTGAGTCTGGCATGTTCTTAGTCTGAGTCAGCACAGAGGAGGCCCGGGCCAGCTCTCTGAGAAGTGCGGCTCTGTTGAACATCGGAGTGGGAGGAGATGAGCAAAAGGTCTTCTGTGACTTTCAGAGATGCATGATGTCTTCCCCTCAGCTGTTACACACCAGATTCCCCGAACCGCTGACTGTACTCTCTCCTCCTGGAAGCAGAACAATTTGAACTCACCAAAACGTGTTAAATGGAAGCCACAACTTGAACTTTGAACAAAATGCATCGCGTTGAGTGTGACATTGTATAACAAGTAATTTGTAGTCAAACTGTGCTTTTTTTTTGGCATCTAGCTCATTGACCTTTGTTTCTTGTTCTTTGTTCTTTCTCCCTCATCTACTTGTAAAGGGCAGCCACTATGTGACAGCAGAGTTTCTATTTTTCCAAAGAGAAAGTGATAGCGCCCACCGCAGAAGCGGGTCAGAAGGAGGTTGCTGAAAATTTCCCTAGAGATGCTGCACTCAGTGTTCAAATTATTTGAACCTTGACCCAGTTTGTAGTTGGCCTTTTCAAGTGCTTCCTCTCAAAGCGTTGTGTTTTTGTATAAGTGCATGAGGAAAGATGTGGGGGGTGGGGGGGGGGGGACTCATTTTGTGTGCCCCAGTTTCCAGAACCGCATTAATTAGTGTTGGAAATTAATTCTGCAATACATGACAAACGTTTGTGAGCATAAGGCCAACTAGCAAAATGTAAAGATCCTGTCAAGCTTGCTTTGTGATGTCAGGTGAAAGTAATGGGTTTCAGTTAGACTAAAGGTGACTCAAGTTATGGTTTATAAAAGATATGAAATTATGTTTGGCATCACCAAATGCCAGTCGTATACTGTGTTTCCCCACCTTCGCCCCTCTTCATAATAAAAGCTTCATAACAAGCATGAATTTGGTGAATTTGCAAGTCAAAAGACGTCTAGATGTCTGCATTTAAAGTGAGTTTAAATTTGGTTTAAAAGTGAGAGATGTATAAACATCCAGGTTAGGCAGCACTGGATCAACATTTTAGTGACTGTCTTTCAGTATGTAGCACATCCTAACTGTGTGTTTCAAATGTAGTCGTTGAGATACTCAAACTGTGGCTGCTGGACCTTCAGTTTTCAACCGTGTAGACCAATTTTAAACAGGATATGACATCCAGACATGTTTTGATCTGCAAATCAGTCCTAGATGATATGATTTTAATGCAAACTGGGTTTGGAATTTAGATGGTTTTGCCACTGACAAGTTGATGTTTTTTTTTAGCTATAAATGTCAGAATGTATCAGAGTTAAAAACAAAATCAGAGTGAGATCAGATCTGTACTGCATGAAAGATTGTTTGATTATGTTCCTATCAGCCTATAGTGTGTATTGTTATCAGATTTTTTAAAATCTCCACAATATCAATATCAACATCAGCCTCATAAATCCAGTATCAGTAAAGCTAAACTGCAAATCCATGCTTACTCGGTTGCCGTGTATGTGTGTGTCCCACCTCTCCTCTGCCAACTCTCCTAAAGCAGACACATCAAGAAAGTTGAAAGAAAGTGAAAGACACTAACTGAGCGTATGGTTCTCTCCCATCACAGATGGTCATTTCACGGGGACCCCTCCTACATATGGTTACGATGCAGACCGTGCAGAGGAGCAGCGGAGGCACCACGACATCCTGCCGTACATCGATGACTCGCCATCGTCTTCACCACACCTCAGCTCCAAGAGCCGCAGCAGTCGAGACACTCTCTCATCGGGGTCACTGGAGTCCTCCAAGTCGGTCTGTATGCCATCCCACTCTTAGCTGATGTTAATTTAAGAAAGTAGATTTTGAACTGGTCTTTACCTGTAGTTGATGCAGAAATTCAGCTGCAGAAATTGACTAAAGACAAACCAGAGCTGTGAATTAGTTAAAATCAATATATTTTATCAATGTTAGATACAAAGCATTAATTCCATATGAATATACAAAGAAGGCTGCTATCACTATTCGGTGGCTAATACTTTGACCTCAATACAGTCCAGGATGTGGGCTAATCTATTCTTACAGCAATCCTGCTCCATCAAAAGCTGTCAATTGATGAGAAATCAAATCTGCCATTTGAGAGGATTGATAAAGGGCAATATCTCCTGCCTCATAACCCCAGAAGCAGTCAACCGCTGAAGAAACTCATCCCCCTTAAGAGTCTGGCTTTTTCTCATCCAGGGTATTAGGCAGAATTACCTATCACCTCCATCACCCCCGTCACTACCTTCATCCTCTTACCCTCCCTCCTCCTTTGCTCTTTCTTGTCTGTGGAGAGAAAACCAGTGATCTATGACGTCTAGTGCTCCTCAAGGGTTACCATGGGGAGGACACACACACATTCACGTCTGCATGCAAGCACACACACGCACACACATACAACCCCAGAGTCAGAAAAGATGAAAAAATGGGTGCTACAGCTAGGTTCTATTTTAGGCAGCATGTACATGTTTATTTATTTATTATTTTAAGTATACATTTTCTATGTATTCTTTATACTTTCAACTTTTCCTAATTGTGGTCATCGTTCACACATTTTTTTTTGCACCAAAGAATTTATAGGTAGCAAATGAGCGTGCCACAACCATATGTTTGATTAGAATAGAGGAGTATCATGGGAGGATGTAATAAGCTAAAACGGCCTCTCTCCACTGTGCCCTTGGTGGAAGTAATCGCATCAGTGGCCATGAAGCCGTATCAGTTACTCTGCCCCCTCAGTCTTTGCTCACTGTCTGAGCAGGCGAGCGACGCCTGTCAATCTGATTGATGGCTCGAATCTGCCAATAAATGATGAGTCCCTTGGCTGCACCCAACCTTTGACCCATGAGCTTGGACGTCTGATTTTAATTTATACACATTGTTTTATACACACACACACACACAGACATGTAATTTCTGCCTGAGTTTGCACAAACAAGTGCACACATGCGTCTTTTTCTCTGAGCAGAATTTGTTGTAGAAGAGATTGAAGAGGATTTGCTGAGTAAACTCTCATGTTCAGAGGCAGAAACCTTGAGCAAACCTGGCGCGGTAGGTGTGTGTGTGTTTAGGGTTGGCAGAGGCAGCGTCTGATGGTCAGTTAAATACATTATACAGCCATACACACAACAATTAATCCATCAGCAAACTCTCCCATCAGCCAGACAGGCTTTCAATAACTGCCAAGAAAATGGAGTTACCGTCGTCCTTGATTTGCCCTTGGACGGCCCCTTTACCAACAGCATCCCAGTCTGCTTCTCTAATTGATGAGTCAGAGCCCATACAGGCTCTGATTGGCTCAGCGGGAGCTGATGGTTTTGTGATGTCACTGTGATGAGTCATCACCATCAGCAATACTGCTGATCTAATTTGCACGGTTTGACTCTTCCCCGCACTGGAGGGGGAAAAAGTGTTTGGGGGGGGGGGGGGTGTCACTGATCGGAAGTCAGCTACTGATGCATGACGACTGTGCTGTGATATTTATACACTGACCACGTCTTTCACAAACACTATCTTTTAATCAATTATAGTATGAGTCCTACTTGTAGGACCACTCTTTTTTTTTTCCTCACCAAGTAAAACATGATTCCTCTTTTGTTCTTGGGCATTTTGGGCCTTTATTTTATGATAGTTGACAGTCAACAGATGACATGAAAAGAAGAACAACACACAACAAAGGCCAGTTTGTGACTTAAACCCCCGAGGCTGCCCCAGAATTTATCTTAATGCGTGAATCCTTTTCTCTGTTTCCGGTTATCCCCACTGTCAATTAAAACAGCTAAATCCGTCTCATTTTCTTTCCTGTCATCCTGTCTGACATGGCACCTTGAGGCCATAACCTCAGTGAGAGGTCAATGCTTTTCCTGCTCTGTCAGCACTAAACCTCTAGATGACCAACTTCAGTGGATTAGGAGGCTTGGAAAGATTGAAATCTACCTTGTTGTAATCCTTCACGTCTGTAATGAACCTCCGCTGCTTGCACATCTTATTTTCTTGTAATTAAAACCATTCCATGATGCAGCATCACACGCATCCTTTCTGGAATACCCCAGCAGACAACCACCTCTGTCATTGTCTATCACATCAGGCTGAAGAGTAGTTTAAACACCCAGAAGTGATGCTGCATTAAAAAAAAAAAAGAAAGAAAAAACAACCTGTCTTTCTCCTGCAGCACGGGATAATTCTGAGACAGCTCCATTACATAGCAGACATGTGGAGATAGGAAGCAATCTCATTAGGCATTTCAGAAAGCGAGTGATGGCAGAACAGGACGCTAAACAGATTAGAATATGAAAAACGAAAATTGAAAAGGGGTTAATAAAGTGTGGAACGGGGCATGCACTGACGCTCACTTCTGTCCTCTCCAACCGGGCTCCGGGATTGTTTATGTGAGCTGACAGTCTCCTACGCTCTGTGGGAAAAAGAGACAGCGCGAGATGGAGAATAATGTTATTACAGTTGCTTCAGCTCAGGTTCTATTGCAGCCTCCTGAGCTACATCAGGGTGCTCGTCACATAAACACTGTTTGTATTGATCCTCGTGTATCTCCTGCGAACATTATCCATGCACTAACAAATCAGAATTTCTAAATCACGTTAGGCACAGCCACCGCTAAGGGGTGTTTGCGTGAGCTGAAGGGGTTTAAGTGTGTGAAATATTAGCTTTTGTTGACTCTACTGGACGTGAAAACGTAGACACACAAACCTAGATGTACCCCAAGCAGGGAGAGTGTGTTTTATTATTACTTTTTTTGATTGCCAAAAAAAATACAGGCAGACACCACTTTAGTCTGAACCCAGAGATGGGCTCATTAGTTGCCACAGCGATGAATAAAAGATGACATGTCTGGAGATGCGGGTACTTCCTAAGGGAGTTGTCTGGGATCTGAAAAGATGAATACACACTTTATGGCTCCCCTCAGCTAGTTCAGTAACATGTGGCTGGATGTTAAAGTTTCCTCCTTTTTGTTTTTTTTTGGATTGTACTTGATGGTTGAAATGGACCCTCATGTTTCTCAAGTTCTTTTACCAGCTGGCAAATTCTGTGTGAGGGTAAAGTCACATAGCTCATACCGATACTTGTAGCTCAGCAAGGATTTTCATTCATTTTTCATTAATTCACAAATATTCGAGGGGCTCCGTTACTGCCCCGGGCTTTCCCTTTTAAGTCAGTGGAAACAGACATAATTCAAAGCCACTGCAATTCAACGTAATACATTTAAGAATCATAAGACATATTACTTATTTACTTCCAGTAGCCTTTTATTTGCACTGGTTTACAAAGAGAAAACTTCTCTGCTTTCAGTTGTCTTAGAGTCTATACATAATGAGTAATTACAGCTTTTTCAGGGGAAAAAGGGGGATCTGATGATACGTACGCAGCTCCCCAGACAGCTCTATGTGATGCATAATACATGTCTGTCAGAATCAGTTCCTTTATCCTTCTCTTAAGAAAGAAAGACAGAAAGAAAAAAGCAAATGAGAGGCGATATACGGTATAGTTTGCAGAAGCAGAAGCATAAACTATTAAAGACAAGCTAAACAGCCAGATGAGGATGAAAAGAATCAGTACATGTTACTATCCCATGTACATGTTACTAATACTATCCCATTCTACTTGCAGCCTGTGTTTGGTTTTATTCCAATTTATTTTAATAAATCAAATAATCTCTGCCCCATTCTAAGCCTTTACACAATTACACTCTGTGTTTTTGAGGCTTAGAAGCTAGAGCAAAGTGCAACATAGCATCTTTAAACCACAGTCACACCTGTGTTGTTTACATGTGAGCTCTCTGTATTACACAACCCAGTCAGACCAGCACAGAGCTGCCATCATAAAGGACTGATGGTTACTGAACTGTAACCGCTGTAACCACTGCTTTGTGCTGTGGCCATGGAAACAGGTTTCAGGCCCATTCACCCCTTCACTTAAATAAATGCATGCACACCCACAGGCATCCGAGTACTCACAGCACATGCTCAAATGCAGCTCACAGGAGGATAAATATTTGTAAAATGCTTGAACTCTGCAGTGTAGATATGGACAGAGACCCAGTGCAATTTTTAATAAGTGGTTAACTGTTTAAGTCATTTATTAAGCAAAAAGTCTTTGCTGAGTCCAAGTCTCAAACACGAGGATTTGCCACTTTTATTTTTTTTATTGTTATTTTGAAGACAATTTGAAGACATCACCTTTGGCTTTGGGAAACTTGCAATGTGATTTTTTCCCTTTTTCCCGACACTTCACAGAATCAAGAACTGAGCAACTAATCTGAAAACGAATCAACAGTTTCACATTTTTCTAGTTCTTTTAACATGACCTGAAATCATCCAGCTCATTCCAGCTGTATCATTTCTCTGGGCCATATTAACGTCCCTGCACAGAACAAGGACCCTAGGCTTTATCCCATATCTCCTCCATTGTAGTGGCATGAAGAAGAAATCTGTACATGAGGAACAATTACAACCACCCATACTTGTTTCATTGCAGATATAGGCATGTCTGTGTTCTTTTAAGATACATTTGATGGATTTGAGAAAGTAAATAAAATACACAATAAACACAACAAAATACACACACAGTTCACATCCCTTGTCTGGTTTTTCTGCATTCTCTCCTATGCTGTTGCCTCCAGCCCCAGCTCTTACACAAACACACCCTCATCCACACAAACACACCTCAGACCTCGATGTCTCTCTAAGGTCTAATAAGCCAGGTAGCTTAAATCCAGCAGGCTGAATCAGCTGAAGTCACCGCAGCGAGACTCAAATGTGCTTGTCTGCTGATCATTTTGCCCTCCTCCTGCTCTCAGTCTCCACATTGCTGTGTAAACAGATATGGCAGCATTAGTGTGTAAGCTTTCCATCCAGGGTGTCTGCACACATCTCATGACAGTTCCTGATAGGCAGGGGAAGGCCGGGTTACGTTACAGCTGCAGTGTGGCTTTTGTTCACACTGGCAATGGATTCCAAGAATTTCATTCAGAAGGGGCATTTCTTGGTCCACTTTTCTGTAATCTGTCCTCCCTCTGCGATTCACTCTTTCTCTACTTTTTTTTTTGGCCAGTTTTTGTCTCCTCTCACCTTTTGCCTTGCCACATGCTTCCTTATCTGTTGGTCTATCTGTCACAGCTCTGTCTTGTTTCTCTCTCTTTCTTTGCATCACTTCCGGCTAAAGAGGCAGAGAAATGAAAGTTTTGCGTAGGACCTTTATCATGTCTCCTTTACTTTACTGTCTTTCTCTATTCTGGACAGTCAAATATAGGCAAAACATAGCCTTACCCTCTAACTTTGTCTCTTCTCCATCATGTCAGATTCCTTCTATTCCTTCCTTTTATGCTCTCTTTCCATTCTTTATCCTCTCTTAATTACCCTAAATCGGCCTCGTCTTACTCATGTCTCCATCTCTTTTTCTCCTCTTCCATCTTGGTCATTCTCTCTCACCCTTTCTCCCCTGTTTTCTCTCTCTATCTTTCCTCCTCCTCATGGCCTGCAGGACGGGATGCTTCCACATATCAGCCTGAGCTCAGTACACTTGTGTGTGTGTGTGTGTGTGTGTGTGTGTGTGTGTGTGTATGCATTTGTGCACTTGGCATTTACTCTCTCTCTCACACACACACACACACACACACACACACACGCACACACACACACACGCACATATTTATAAGCCAACCTTGCTCCCACAGGAGACCCTGCCTGTTTGAGTTATTTCAGAGTTCATGGTTAAACAAGACAGCCCGAGGTATCTCTCTGTCTTTCTGTTTTCTTTCATGTCCGTACTCCTCAGTGAGCTTTGACTGGGCCGAGGGAAACGGGGAGGGAACCGGGGAGGATTACTAGAAGGTGCAGTTGTTGCACTTTGGTTTTCTGGACTGTAGCGCTCACAAACGGCAGACGGCAAATCTGCAGGAATCTCAAACTCATCTAAGAACTAGGAACCATTCAGTTTGAGATTTACAGGTCATATTATACGTCCTTTAGTGATATAAACAATGATATGATGCTTTGAAAGTTCTTCATGCCCCAGACACAAAAGAATCAAATTGTGTGCCCTGCACTGTGGAAAAGGTTTACAAATATAAGATAAAATGGTAGTTGTGAACAGGATTGGATTATTCTGTGTGGATACTGTTGTGTTTCTGGATATTGACTGTGATTGTCATCACTGTATGTCTGTGTGTTTGTTACAGACTGAATGTGATCTGGAAAAAGGTTTGGAGATGAGGAAGTGGGTCCTGTCTGGGATCTTGGCCACTGAGGAAACATACCTCAGTCATCTGGAGGCACTGCTGCTGGTGAGAACACACTACAAACACCCATATTATACAGTAGAATCATACTAAATGTCTCCCAAGTGATTAAGCTATTTGAGTATTCAGTATGGACATCCAAGTATGGGTAACAGCTTCTTTGACGCTGTGTTCATGATGAATCATTCACTTGTTTTCATTCGGAGCCAGTAGATCTGTGAATGCAAATGGAACAGAATAACAAGATAGATCCTTCAGTAATGGCTGAGTAGACTATACGACAACAGTCAAAGATACAAACAGCCAAAAGAGAATGTCTCTTCTTTGAGAAGTTTCACAGTCTCACTTTAAAACATGCAGCTTGTTAGGCCATGTCTGAGACCAGATGAACAACCTTGCGAACACACTTATTCTGTACTTAAACCCTGAGTCAGTCAGGTCACTGTAGTTATATTCTACAATGTGTGCTTAACTTTTTTTTCTTAGTTGCACATGATCACGAGTATCTGGGATTTTGTGTTGGTAAAAAGGGACACAGCATGTTTTTTTTTCCCAATTTACACTTTTATTTTTGCTGTTCGTTCTTCTCAGCCCATGAAGCCTCTAAAGGCTGCAGCTACAACGTCGCAGCCTGTCCTCACGGTGGCCCAGATAGAAACCATCTTCTTCAAAGTGCCTGAGCTCTATGAGATCCACAAGGAGTTCTATGATGGACTTTTGCCCCGCGTTCAGCAGTGGAGCCACCACCAGAGAGTCGGGGACCTCTTTCAGAAACTGGTGAGGAAAAAGATAAGAGATGAGTCAAGGGGCTGGGGCATTTGGGGTTGTTGTGTGTGTGTGTGGGTGGGTGTATATGTGTGTGTGCGCCCATGACTGCAGAAACATCCCTGGGTGTAACTGCCTGACGTTAGCCCTAATCAAAGTGACAACACTGGGCACCCAAAAAAACAGCTGACAGTATTAAAAAGGACATTCAGGGTACTACAGCTATGTCTGTCTGACCTGTGGACGCAGGCCCAAAGCAAATCCTTTACCCGAAGCAAACTACTATGCTAGAGTGACATTATTCACTGTAATGTCGCTTCTTGCATCAGGAAGCTTTCAAAGGCAGAATCTGCTCACACAATTCAATGAAGAAATTAAAAAAAAACATAGATTTGATTTTTGTAGTGATGCTCTGCTTTATCATTTTAAATTTGGACAAATTGAATCTGAATTGTCCTTTTCTTCCTATTTCCTCCTCAACAGCCGCTCACTCTCTTTCTGCCCTCCAGTACTTTCTGCCAAAGATGTCAGGGCCAAATGTACACTGGGTCTATTTAATCATTTTCACAATGGGTCAATTAACCTACAATGAATCGTTTGTCCCTGTCCCTCTCTGTCTCTGTCTCTGTCTCTCTTTCCCCCTCAAATTCACTTGTGCTCGAACACTCTCGCAACTACACATAAACACACACACACACACAGAGGGAGGTGCAGGCATGTTTCACAATGCTGCCTTTCTGCCTCAGGCAGCTGAGGCCATCACAGCACTGTGTGCTTTGTGTCTCGAAGAAGCTGCTATAAATAGGAGCCTTGCTCTTTTGCTGGCTCTCTCACTCACTCATTCACTCGCTCACTCACTCACTCGCTCGCTCACTCACTCACTTGCTCGCTCACTCACTCACTCACTCTCCCCCTCTCTTATTAACTCATCTCAGGAGCCTCCCCTTAGGGTCCACCTAAGAAATTAGGATTTAATTTGTGTCTTTTGCTTCCAAGGAGACACAGGTCAAAATCCAGTTTAGCAGCGTCTGTATATTTCTTTCCTTCCTAAAAACTGCTCCTCTGTCACTTTAGCCTTCCATCCAATGAAACAACCCCACACTCAGCTGCAAAAAAAAGCTGCAATGTCATTGTTTTGATGTGAGTAATAAAGAAATATTGAGCAGAGTGACTGTGGAGAGCTGTTGTCAGCGTGCAAGCTTCATTTGGGAGATGGGAGTGAATATTTGAACAGACTGATGTTAGTGCGACCGTACATTAACCAGTTTTCTTTGTCTGGTCTCAAGCATTACGTCAGCCTGTCAACCACACTTTTTTTTCACACCCTGTATTTATACTTTTTCTATCAACCTCAACATTCGGGCTGTCTTTGTCCCTCTTCCTCCCCGAAGCGTACACAGACACGCGTTTATACTGTACATACACACTGGCGCAATCACACACACAGACAGACATGCACACACTCACACTGTTTCTGTCCCGTTCCCTCCCTCCAGACAGTAGTTAATAAAAGTCAGGAGGAGAAGACGCTGAGCCTACAAAAAAAAAAAAAAAAAAAGAATGCTACATGACAGCCGTTCCCGTTAGGAGGTGGGGAGGGAGGGAGGAAGAGATTAGATGAGAGTAGAGGAGGTAATACAGGCAAGGAATGGGGGTGGGGGTGGGGGTGGGTGGGATGAGAGAGGATGAGACCAGAGTATGGTAGGCAAGTAGATTTAGGCTGCTGCGACTCTGATAGAGCTGTCTCACCATGACTCTGAAATCTGTGAGGGGAGCAGACGGGCTTAGGAATCATAAAAACATCAGAACAAGGAAGGCGAGAGACAGAGAGAAGAGAGGAAGAGGCAAAGCGTCAGTGACAGGTTATGAGCATGAGTGTCAGGGAGAAGTGTTTGAAGGCTGAAAATAGGGCTAAATCACACTTGCGCTTCTGCTCCTCCTCAAACACACACTTCACACACAGCGGCAAGGTGAAGGTTTTACACCACAAAGACAGACACGCAAACTGATAAACTGGCTTTTCGTTCTTCAGAGACGGAGGACCAAAATGATTCTGTGAATTTTAGATGGAGAAGAATACCTCTTGATCCTTTTGCCTCACAGCCAAACAGTAAATTGTTCTTTGCTCTGTTGAGGAATTTATCAGGGAACACATTTATACTGTGTCTGTGGTCGGAGGTAGATATAAATCCCATAATGACAACCAAGTATGTGAGAATGAATATCTGTTAGCTCTCCTTTACAAACCAAGCAGCTAAATTCAGCTTTCTCGTATAATGGCCATAGTCCGTCATGAGGCTGTTTTCTTAATGTTGTTCTCCACTGTGGATTACACACATAGTATCACACAGGACAAATCCTGAACTGAGAAATCCAAACACCCGAGCAGTTTCTTTCATCATCCAAAGCCATTTTCTGCTATGATACCGTAACCGCAGCCGAACATTCGGTAAGCCTTCACGCCGTTTGTGTGTGGCTCTGTGGATGTGGCTGGCAGACATTCGGGATCTCTTTTCTCTCCACAGTCAAAACTGTCACGCTCTGAATGGCCTCCACTGTGGTGCAGATTGTGTGGCCCAGGGCAGGACACAGGATTGCAGGATTGTGAAAATTGCTTTGCTTTACTCCTTCGCCCTCCACCACCTTACTGGTCTGTGAATGTATGTGCAAAAATGCAGTGGGTCTATTTTGGAACAATTTTGTGGCCTGAAATTCATCAGCCGGTGTTTTGAAAACACAGATTTGAACAGTAATTTGTTACCAAAGGATGTACAAATTTCTGTCTTGTGTGGAGTGTGGCATGCAGCCTTAAAGCTGTGGTTATTTTTTCAGACTTTTTTAAAGATGTACCACACATACACACAGCAAAGCTACCAGCAATAGCATAATTAGTGCAAATGATGTTTAGAAAACTCGTGACTTCACATTCCTGCCTCGGTTCCTCCTCCCCGGCGGCAAAGATCAGGTCACGTTAGGAGGGTTAGGGTCATGTCTAAAAATAGGTCTAAGAGAATGAATGGACTAAGTTTAAGATGCTTATAGTAACAGTTATTCATTTTCAGATGTGTAGTATTCTGTTGCTATTCATGTGATAACAACAACAATAATGATAATGAACCTTCATCAGTTATTCATGAATATAATATATATATTATATATACTTAAAGGAATGAAAATAAATTTAAAGAAATAAAGTTAGGCACTGAAATTTGCCTGATTTTTGTGACGTGTTTCTTTTGTAAGATTAATTCTAAGATAAAATATAATTGCACGGTAAAAGTCAAATTAACTTTGAAGTCTTTATTTTAGGACTTCAGCACATAACCTCATGTTGATGTGGTGGCTGGAGAGTACCTGCGTGTGTGGTGGTACACGGTTAGGTCATCTGGTATGGCTCCACAGTGCTGGCCTCAAACATATGTCAAAGCTCCATGAGGGAAGCTCTTGGTAGCCTAAAGTGTCCCAAGAAGTACTTGTCACTCCCTGTAAAATAGATCTACATGGTGCTGGAAGATGTTTTGCTCCTCATGACACAATTTACAACATCTTAAAGCAGCAGTAAATATGTCGTTGTGCGAGTAGGCCTAGGGTGCAGAATCAGGTCTTCTTTGGGGCCTATAAATAGCATCATCAATCACTGATTATTGGATGGTATGGTTTCCAATCAACGTAACTTGTGAATTGAAGTGTTAATGTAGTGTTTATTAATTTTACAAGACCGTAATGCTTTGTAAAATAATGAAATTAATTATTAAAAATACTGTAAACAATACAAATATAATTGTAATTTCAATCCTATAATACTATACAACTGTAGAATTGCAGAAAACTCCACAACCAGGTATTTTGCATGTCAGCGCTCAAATGTGTGTAAGTGGTTTTTAAGAAGAAATTTCTTCTCAAGAATGTTTGGTGAAAGAGGCCCAATTAACTCTGTTTACAGAGCACTCTTCAAAAACCAAGTTACAAAGCAGCTTCACTCAAGGCGAGAAATTAAAATCAACAATAATAAGAGCAGTGGAAGACTCAAAGGTAAATAGACATTAAACTGACTATATACTGTATATCAGCATTAAGAGAAAGTAAAAAAAATAAATTTAATTGCTGTATGTGACTGTCTCGATTGCTCATGTTTGTTTCCCCATTGGACTTTGTCATAGCGACATTGGTTTTAGATCTCAGCAGTTACTGTGGTGAGTAATGTTATCATAATAGATACAAAGGATGGCCACAACTACTGGAAAGGACTCTGGAAAGAAAAAAAGACTCCCTGCACAAAAAAGTTAAACTCCTCATTGGCTCATATTGGGCTCAAAGGTTTGGAGTAAAGTAGTAAGTTAGGTCACAAAGAGCTTTAAAGGTAATTCATGTATTGAGTCAGGTAAGAGTTTCAGAGGTATTTGGTATTCTCTTTAGATGTGTGTGTGTGAGACTCTTGACGTGACACACAAAGCCCGTCTCCACTGTACTCTCGCCTCCTTTGGCTTTTGTTCAGGAGAATCGACTGTCCTTTTGTTCGCTGTCGAGATGGATCGCAGTGCTGGCAGGCAGCGTTTGCCGGAGTTTTATTCAGCCATACGGCTTCCTAAATGTGCTTTCATAGCCTCCGTTACACCAATCATTAATTACTCACCCCAGCACAGTGCAGGGCTCCCTGGTTGCTACGGAAACGGGCCTGGCTGCGAGGAGCACCGTGGTAACATGCTGTTGTTGTGACCGCGATCTGTGTCTTTCTTTAGCTGGTGGTTTGGATTCGATTGTCTGCAGGACATGTAGAGTCTCTCAGTCACAGCTGACTGGACTAAATCTAAACTGGACTCGTGTCTCAGTTACAAAGTCTGAATGATTATTCATCTCACTGTTGCAACTTAGCGTCTTTTTTAAGTTACACTAAGAAGATCGAGGTGGACTTCTTTTTTTTTCCGTTGTAAAGATTAGTCTGTTTGTGATATTTCAGATGCCACTGTTCAGATTTTAACAAAACTTGCAGAGATGAAGAGAAGAAGTGCCTCACAAAGTGATCTCCAGTATTGTCTCATTCATGCTCATTCCTTAAAATTGAAGCTTTGCAATAACAACACAGACAAAGGTATTTGTACTGACTGAGTGTGATGAGAGGGCTGCATTATGTTGCTGTGCCTCCATCTGTCTGGCTGTGTGTTTCCAATGTGTGTATGTGTTGCTTTGTTGCATTCATGTGTCAATAAAACTTGTAACTTTGCAGAACTGTAAAGGCTGTCCTTCTTATTACTTATTAGATATTTTTAGAAAAGAAAAAGTAGTATTATGTTTAGAGCAGCATTAAAGTTGCACGTTGGAACTGTTTTGTCTGAAAACATGGGGCTTTCTGTTTGCCAGCTATTCATTTCTCCTCCAATACAGAAGCTGACTTTGACTGTAATAGAGAGAGAGTGATGGACAAGTTTACTGTCATTGTATTAAATTTTTTATTTGGACAACAAACAAGGATTGCAAGCGCTGTCAAACTTCTTAATACTTAATACACCGTCTTATAGTACGTCAACATCACATCCCTCCTCTGTTTCTTTGTCTTGCTCTCCTTCAGGCCAGCCAACTAGGAGTTTACCGAGCATTTGTGGACAACTACGAGCTGGCTGTGGAGACGGCGGAGAAGTGCTGCCAGGCTAACACACAGTTTGCTGAAATCTCTGAGGTAAGTTGGGGAGGGAAAATAACAAATAACGATGCCAAGCAGGGATAGTAATATGTGCTTTTATTGAAAGCTGCGCCGTAAACGTGTGGGCAAAGGAATTGGACAGAAAGTGAACAGTTACTGGTTCAGTGTTGTTGCAGCGACTGAATCTGTGATCTCTGAGTTATGGGATCATTTTACCACTGTGTTAAATCAGTTAGTCAGTCATACATTTAACCCCTGCATGCCGGCAAATTATCTGCAATTGAGTTTCACAAGTTGCTCTTTTTTCTTTGATGTATGGAGCAATGCTGTGTCTAATTAGGACAAAAGTGAGTGAGTGTTCAGTTGAACATTTATCACAGGAGGAAACATTCTCCAACAGTACTCTAAATTGTTTGTTAAACTCTTGTATTTCCTGTCTACATTCTACTAGATGATTATGTATGTGGTTGGTGATTGTTGCTTGTGCACACTCTTTGAGAGGCGGTTCTGCAGCTGGACAATTTGTAAGAGAAAAGCGGTGTTAACAAGTCACACAGAAACGACAAAAAAAAGATGACATACTTACAACATAGTGTTAAAATTACGTGTTATTAGGGAAAGGAACAGTTTCTGAGTCAGGTTGTATAGAAAGAGTCTGCTTTTAGTTCATACCTGATGTACTCTACTCGCAAAATGCTCTCCCATTATTCACCCACGCAGCTTTGATCATTTCCCTGCATTTAAAATTAAATGTTCTGCTGAATATTTCTATACAAATGCAGCCAGAGGCAATTTTGTGTGCGTGTGTGTGTGAGCCCATGTGTACATTATTGTTTGTCTGTTACACGTGTGTACATCTGTATATACAATACAATACAGAGGATGGTGGCTGGTATTTTCTGTGGTTTTGGCTCAAACAGCTCGAAGCTTGGTCTCATTCTTATGTCTGACCAGGAAAATAAGAGCTCGGCATCACATACACAAACTGAGTAGATGAGCCTTGGCAGCATAATAAATTTGTAAATTTATGTTTTCCCCAAACACAAGTTACAATACATTACCAATAGTTTTACACTCAACCAGTCTAACATGGATGAGAATAGTATTACATGCATTTTGGGATTTTTCTGTTCATCCAGCAGCCACAAAAAATGTATTCAGACTCAGCCTTTACAAAGATTGTGTCATCATTATAACTGTAATTCACTGTGGGAATCTTATTTGAACTATACTATCTACACGTCTTTATTAATTAGCTGTAGGTTAGTGGGATAAAAATAGAGTTCACTGTTAAGCTGTGTATATTCAGCTGTCTGGTGGTGAAGTCTAGGAGCTCTTTTACCATTTCTTTCTCTATTTTTTTTTTTCAAGCTTGTGGCAGCTTCTGATACATTATCAGTCTTCGTCCATGTTTTATGAGGTCTACCAGTTAGCGTTGAGGCTGGTGTCTACATGCAGGATGGAGAATTCATCATCGAGGGTTGTTAATGGTCTAAGTAATGATGCATGACTCTGAGCCATCTGAGCAAGATGGAGGGTGGTGGGGGGGTGGAAGCTGCTGAGGATGGCATAATTAATTTGGAAGTGGATGACCTCATAGCTCGAGCAAGGATGATAACCTCACTGTGTTTTCACATCGCTTAACTCTACTGAACAGGTTTTAAATGTCTTATTTTTTTTAAAGGATTTTTAAAAGGTTTTCCACCTCACTGTCTGAACTTGCCTTTTGTCTCCTAACAGAACCTGAAGGTGAGGAGCCCCAAGGACTGTAAGGACCAGACGGCTAAGAACTCTTTAGAGGGTAAGTCACCTCATGCTGGGTTATACTTCTACTTCTATTATATAAATTATTATAGTTACTCGGTCATATATGACAATTCAGTCAATTCAATTCAGATTTTTCCTCTTTCTAATCTGCAGCTTTACTATATAAACCGGTGGACAGAGTGACACGCAGCACATTGGTACTTCACGTAAGTATGAGTGAGAGCTGACGCAAATCCTGTTGTGTTTTACTATTTTCCCGTGTCGCTCAGAAATTGACCCTAGAGGGCATGACACAGGTGATAAAAAAGACCCAGCCACATATACAGTCACCATCTCCTGAAAATATTTGTCCAAAAAACAGTTTGACCTTTTAACAGTCAAAGTAAATACAGTTCCGATTCTGAACTTTATTAGATACTGTAAATGACAGATTACAGATCAGAAATGGGATTTTTTTTTTAATGCAGTCATGGGATTTTTTGCAAGTTTCACATGTTTTCACTGTCTTTATTCTCCATTTTACCATTTATGGCAAGGATTCAAGGCTTAGTTTATTGCAATTTAGATGTGAATTCTGAGCAAGAGGTTTACTGAACTGTTTGTGCATCAGAGAGCTTTAATGGAAAAAAGAGGAGCATGCTTGAATGACCAATAGTTAAATGTACTATGCTGTAACTTTTTAGTTGCGCATCTGTGTGTATACTGTATATATACCCAGGTATGTGTGCTTTCACCTGAATGCACTCACTTCCTGCCCCACAGGACTTGCTCAAACACACGCCCACCAGCCACCCGGACCACCCTCTTCTGCAGGATGCCTTGCGGATCTCCCAGAACTTTTTGTCCAGCATCAACGAGGAGACAACGCCCCGACGCCAGTCTATGACTGTCAAGAAGGGAGAGGTGAGAGTTATATCTCACCTTACATCACAAATTTGGATTTATCTGGCTATTTTTTTTTCAAATTTCCAACTTTAGTCCCAAAAGTCGTACAGCTGCTTTATGAAGGAAACGGCAGGAAATTGTTTTGTCTTCTGAAAAGTCTAATATTGCAACCCTAATATTAACTAAACTAAAACACTAAGGTGTTACAACATATTCCCTCCACTTTTCTATAGACAGATGAAGGTAAAGATGTAGATAATAGTGATTTTTTTCATCAGTTTAACTCTTTCCAGCTCTAACGAGGTTTGTTGAGTATGACGATGTTATGACCCCGCCCTTTAAGTGACCTTGAAGTCACTGACAAATCAGAGTGCGGCTGTACAGGGGCCACCAATCTGCAGCCTAAAGCAGAGCCCATGTCCTTATATGGTCATGCCAGGGCTGCTTAGTTGAGGGTGATTCTCTGTTTGCTCTCTCTTGTGGCTTCCCCATCTCTCCATCTCCCCCTAACGCAAACACACGCACACACACACACTCATACAACCGACCCCCCACTGCCTCTCTCATCCCCGGAGATGACTTGACGCACATGAATGGATGCCTCTTGATTGATAGCTTGCGTGACGCCGCCGTACATAATGCCTTGTAATGAGCCACCAGTCCACTCTGACTGGCAGATTCCGAGTTAATTATTCATAAACGGACGGGCAGGAGCGAGCGAGTGAAAAGGCTCTGCCGGCTCCTCCCTCTGCTCACAGGGGGGTCATTACCCCACCCTTTCCATACACACAAAAACGCACTCTTTCCTACGCTCTGTTCCATTCACTCTCACTCTCTTTCTCTGGCTCTTGTTTGCCTTTGAACATATACACGCACGCACACACACACACACATACACACTTGCCTGCCATACCTCCCCTTCCTATCCCCTCAGGCCCCAGTTCCATCCCAGTCTGGCCAGACCTCCACACCAGTCATCAAATAT
The DNA here is from genome assembly GCF_017976425.1 of Toxotes jaculatrix. Taxonomy (NCBI): domain Eukaryota; kingdom Metazoa; phylum Chordata; class Actinopteri; family Toxotidae; genus Toxotes; species Toxotes jaculatrix. Next base: position 13,305,335 of record NC_054409.1, read on the forward strand.
TTATGATGGATACATGAAAGCAGCACATGGAAATCAATGGGACTCATTATATTGTACCGTACCATAGACAGAGTATATAATATGCCTGAGGTTTTTTTTGTCTGCATTTCACCAACTGAGCTGCAATATGTTGGACGCCTCAAAAGACTGTCGTTACCTGGACAAGTTGAGCAGCTGACATTTAGCATCCATATTGGAGGAAGGTGCTTCAACCAAGGGATTGTATCTGATAGAGAAAATCTGCTTGCATTGCTGTTTTAATAACTATAATGATATAAAACAATCAAGGAATATAAGATACCAGGTTTAAACTACCACGTCAGCACACGTTCACCCTCCTAAACTGTCGCTCTGCTGAAGCCTGATGTCTGTACAGATTACCATCAATGCAGAATTAGCAACTAAACTTTTTCTGCCCTGTCTAAAGAGGATCTCAGGCCTCTGATAGTGCTGGTAATTTAACTTCATAAAGGAGTTTCCCTCATAATCTTCTGTTCATGTGATGCACAGTTTTAACACAAATTTGATCACTGCATGATTTGTGTGGGCAAAATGACAATTATTTCATTTACAGATTGCTAGCCCACTGGCTGATAGTGACACTGGCTTCACACACATTTCACAGAATTTGCAAGTGTTAATATTTGCACTCCCTTTTTTTACAATTTACATGTGATGCATAACTGTTTGGCTGCACACAGGGCTCGCAGTAGCTGTTTAAACAATCAAAAATGTCAAAATAACACTGAGTCTCCAAACATTGGCACAGTGTTCAGTTTTCATTGTCGCTTGATTAACTCTAACGATTGCAACATAACATGGCAGAAAAGTTTAAATTTAGGTTTCCCTGCAGTTATCGGCAATCTTACCCTCTTACTCTTACCTTCCATGTGTACACACTAGCAAGAAACCTGTGGTTTGGTTTCAGTAGAGGCATGCAGGAGCAGAGCAGCAAAAGTGGCCCCCAGAGGCCCTGGCCCTGCCAGAGGATGGGAGGGGGACAAGCAGCATCTGCTTAATATAAAAACGAACAATGGCGCTGCCAAAATCTCGATTCACCTCCTCGCTCTGCTTTGTTTGAATTTGGAAAAGATATGGTCCTGATGTGAGAGTGTGTGTGTGTATTTCAAGTAGAAATCATCTGTGCTACTTTCATCTGCCTGTATGTCTTTCTTTTGCTGTATCACTACACAAACACATCCCCATATGTACACATACACAACAGCGAAACACACAAGTGCAGAGGTGCCCCTTCAAGCGTATATTCTAAATATAAACATGGATCTTTTGTAGATTCATGGCATTACTCGTGCACATGCTCTCAGCGAGGCTTCTCCAGGAGATGGTCAATATTTAATCTGCGTTCTGTGCTGTCAGCGTGCTCTGCCTCACGTTGCTCTCCTTCCACTTTGGTGCTGCTAATGTTCCGGTCAGCTATTATGAGAAATCGAGAAAGTCACCGTTTTTCCTACTGGCTTTTCGATATTATGAAAATTTCATCTGATGCGCTGAGACAGCTGGTTTGTTAAGGATGCCTTTTCCCCAGGAGCAGGGCAAAGCAGCAGCATAAGCACATTTCCAGTTCATCAGATTACTGATTTAGCAACAAGCCTTATGTAGAATACTGTACGTCTGCATCCAAAGATAAAACAACAAGCCTTAATTATATAAGAACAAAAATATCTGTAGGCATTCAGCGAGTGTGTCAAACCCTTCGGTCAGAGCTAGATGACAGTAAACTCATGTGAGGAGCATTATATAGTATATTCTTTGTAGATCCAAGATCAGTAGTTCAGCTTCTGATTCAAATTCAGATTCATATAGAATAAACTTCTGCTGAGGATTTTGACAAAAGACTTAAATGTGCAGGTTAAACAGACACTTTTGTGCCACACTTTTGTTGGGGCCCCTCTCGCTTTATCCCTCCACACGATTCCCATTCACTCCCACACAATTAGAAGCCTGTAAATCCCTAATCTAGCTGTTATCCCTCCTTTTATCTTATCTCTTCATCATGGGATCGATAGAGGAGAGGATTACCACTGAGGCTTGATGGGCGGTGTAGTTTCTCAGTGGGTCATATCAAGTCCAGCTCACTTCACCTGAACATGAAAATACATCAAGTAGTTCCTGTGTAACACAAAAGAGCATCGTTTATTCTTTTACTGTCCCTTCCTTAAATGTTGCCAGAATTCTGCTGACCCTTCATTTTAATCTCAGTGAGTCAGCAGGAGGTGCTTTCTGTATAATAATCCAACCTAATCTGCTGTACTTTCTGTTCGATAATCCAATCAATGATCTAGTCCAGTCTAAGAATTTGCCGCTGACTCATCACGATTATCACAAGAGATTTTATCTTGTTGGATAACAATGTTGCTTCCAAGCGTAAGACTCAAAGCTGCATTATGCAGAGAATTAAATTCTTTGCTGTCCTCTCTAATTATCATCCATAGTGGATGAGAATATAAACTGAAGAAAGAAAGAAGTAATTACACATATATGAAAATAAATAAGTACAAAAATGACATAACTTTTCAACAGAAATCACTTGTGCGGCAGAAGTGCAAATCTGTAACTCAGGTGGTGGATGTTGACTGATGTCTGTCCTCTAATGCTACCGTGAATTTGACATTTCTGGGCTTTAGTAAAGCGTCTAAGTCATTGAAATTCGGTACAGAATCCTAATGAATTCCGTGATCCTCTGAGTTTTCACTCAGCAGCTCCAGCAAGTCAGAGTTTTCACTTATCCAGTGAAACATCTCAACATCTGCCAGCTCCACATTTCAGTTTTTCTAACACTTTACTTTGGTAAACTCATGACATTCCCATCATTCTCAACTTAGTTTATGTTAGCGAGCTAACACACTGAACTAAGATGGTGAACTTATGATCATGTTAACATGCTGATAGATCCTTGCAGAGCTGTTAGCATGACTGAAGACTCTTAGTCGTGTCTCTATATTTTTTATTCATTGCTTATTAAACTTGAATCCCTTTATACTGTATTTGTTATAAAATTGTCAGTGGATTAAATTCCCTTTAAACCTTGAATCCACATCTTACAGCGCCCAACTTTGCCTTGACCATGATGTAAAGATCAGGTGGATGGTTTTCTGTACACTGATGCTGCACTGGGGCATTTAACAAGCATATATTGCTTCATACTAACTCTTAAGTTCCAGTATTCCTCATTTCCACAGTTTAATGTTGTAGATGCCAAAACTGAGAGCAGCAGTGTGACTGAGGGCTCATTCAAACTGCTGTGCAGTACACACCCTAAATATAGACAGACATGACAGCATGTAAACTGACAGAAGCGAGGCAAGATGGAGGCTTGGTTTATGTTCTACTTAGAAAGTATCCTCCATTACATGTGGAATGACTTCATAGATGTGCCATTCTTATGTCACTGAAGTCTCAAAACCCAAAGATGGAGACTGAATGATGTACAGGGAATATTTTACCAGATCATCAGTCTTACAACACAAACTGAATTAGGAAATTATAGCAGGGCCATAGGGAAGAGGAAGGAATGACTTGAACATGTCTTTCAGTTTTCTTATGTGGAATTTCATCATTTTGTTGTGTGTGGACTGACAGATGTAGCATCCCAGTTGCCAATAGCAACAAACGCCAGATAGACCGAAAGCAACTGGAAGTTATCTATCACAAGCCACCTCTATCACAGGTTTCATTATGTACTTAGTGATGAATAATTACATCCACCAGTGGGAATTACATTTCTATTAGATTCTTATTTCCGGGATCAGAACATGATTGTAATCAGCTGGAGGCTCTACGTGTGTGTGTGTGTGTGCATGTGTGCGTGCGTGCGTGTGTGTGTGTGTGTGCGCACACTGAAAGAGATGCCTTAACAACGAATCACTGCAGAGGAGCTGCTGCTTTGGTGACGTGTCACATGGTTTTGTGTCAACAGTAAGAAAACTGCAGTTTGACAAACTGTTCCCACTGGGAGCGACTTTGTCTCTCTCTGGCTTCTTCTTCCTCTCTCTCCATTTTCTTTCCTTCTTCTGACACATTCTCTCTTTCATGCTCTCTTTTCCATCTTTCTCACCTCCCCTCCTCCACCCTCTCCATCATGCACAAACGTTAACTCTGAGTGACACAGCATGATCCTCCTCTTTGCCAGCAGATGTCTAGTCAGCTTTTGAAAACACATAAAGCTCTCAGACGTTTGTATCAGCTGCACTTCAGTGTGTTCTGGCAGTGACAGTAACTGTGTGTTCATGATGGAGGGGACAGGAGGGGGGAGTGCACCAAGATGAAGATAGGGATGTGATTTGTTCACATACAGTGACTGGGGTTGCAAATGAAGCCAAGGTGTCCTGTGGTGAAAAACTCTTGTTGTTAATGTAAAGTATTAAAATGTGCATTCAAAGTTTTGTAGAAGATGTTGATGAACAAACCTACTTTCTGATTTGCAGCTGATGGACTGTAAAATCCTTTATGTCTGCATATTGTTAATTTTATAGCCCATTAAGTGTCATTCCTCTTCTCTTGTCTTTATTGTTGTCAGCTAGCAATGCTCAGTCTTTAACGTCAGGTTAAACTTGATTAAATTCATTGCTGTCCATTACATCTTTGATTCTGCTAAATGTATTTATAATTTAAAAAAAAATTTAAGGCAATTACCCCTAATAAATTGGTGCAATCAAGCTAAATATCCATTGCAAAATGGGTGAAATCAGCTTGAAACTTTTAGAAAAATCCAAATTAAGTGGAAACTTAATAAATAAGCAAATCTTTGACAACTGAAAAGGATTTGTGCACTCCTAATAATGAAACTAAAAATAAACTAAAATATGTACATGCAGTTGCCAGACTGTACCATTTTAGTGTGCCTGCTGAGCACAAAGACAGAATTTCATTTTATTCTCTTATTCTTAACAGTCAGCCTTTCATATCTAACTGTTTTATACCCCGCACCACAAGCAAAACCACGGTTATGAGCATGGAAAAGTGAACCATTTACTAGTGAGCTGTGGTTTGACATTTGTTTGCTCCCTGTGTTTGTCTTAAATCCATTCTTACAATGCATTTCTTACTTTGGAAAACGACATCACTGCCCCCTTTTGGCAAATTATAGTTTTACACATCTCATTACATAGTCTGACGTCAGTAATCAGTCCCACAGCTCCAAAAATCATTCTTCTTTTTCCTCCACTACCTCCTTCATTCCTCTGTGACCTGGAAATTGATGATTGAGTGAGAATATAACAAAAGCCTTTAACAGGTAATCAGTTTAATCAGTGTGATTTAATGCTAAACCCTCCACATGATTCGGTTATTATTAAATAAACATTCGTAGGTTTTACATGAGCTTCGTCACTGGTGACTGAGTGAAGCAGACATTTTTGATGGTGATGCAGCAAATAAATCTATCTAATTCTTTGCCTCCTCCAAGTTACACTCTCTTAGAACAGAATTGGGAATTTGGGAGAAGTGGAAGAAGGATAAAGATTTTGGATGTGGCCCCAACACAAAGGCTCTGCAAACTAACTGTGTCCTGTCCACAAAATATAACAGATTTGGTGCTGGGGACTCTTAAAAAAATGCCTTGTTTGTTGATGCCACAGAACCGGCAGCTGCTGAAGGACAGTTTCATGGTGGAGCTGGTGGAGGGAGCCAGGAAGCTGCGACATGTCTTCCTCTTCACTGATCTGCTGCTCTGCGCCAAACTGAAAAAACAGATTGGAGGGTAAGAAACATGACAAGCTTTGTGCCTTATCCTCTTGAAGTTAGAGTCACCGCAACAATGAAATACACCGATTGTAGTAGTAGTTAGGCTGTGTAGGAGATGTTTGGATATCTTACAGTACATCTTATATCTTTACAGTTTGAAATGAATGCTGCTGAAATGAACATTAATGTCCTCAGATGAAATCCCAAAACCTAGTTGAGAATGAAATCTATGAGGCCTGAATTATGTAAAATTTCTAAAAATCTTTGCAAAATAACGTATATACAATATAAAACCATTTCTTATCTAATTATTATGTATTATTATTCCCCTCTCATTTTTTACCTCCTCCTGCCGCTGCAGAAAAAACCAACAGTACGACAGTAAGTGGTACATCCCCCTGACTGAACTGACCTTCCAGGGCCCCGAGGAGACCGAACCACTTACAATCCCCCAGGTCCCTGATGAAGAGCTTGACGCCATGAAGGTCAAGATCTCACACCTCCGCAGCGAGATGCAGAGAGAGAAGGTAGTGTGGATACACACTGATCCAGATCTATGGGTACAGATAGACAGCAGAAGATAGTTCTTCCCATCAATCAGCTTGTTCTACTAAAATCTTCAGTTCATTTTTTATGAATTGTCAGGTTTTCACACAACAGCAGTGATTTGTTTCAAGGTTTCTCTCACAAACGATCAAATTCAATCAAATTCTTTTCACCTCTGTGATTTCAGAGAGCCAACAAGGGTTCAAAAGTTATCGACCGTCTCAGGAAGAAGCTGTCCGAACAGGAGTCTCTTCTCCTGTTAACATCTCCGAGTATGCCCCTCCGAGTCTACAACAAGAACGGCAAGGTGATGACGCTCTCCATCTTAAACTGCCGCTGTTTCCTCATTCTCTTTTTTCATCATCAGTTCTGCCCCATCGCCCTCCTCCTCTCCCTGTTCGCTCCTCCTCTCCATATTTCATCTGTTATTCTAATTTTACTGCTTTTTTTTCGTCTTCTGCCTCAGTCGCAGCATAGTATCTCCTCGCTGATCTTCCTCAAGATTAATTCTCCTTGATCTGTCTCCTACTCAAACTTCCTTGTACTAATATAGAGCTATGGCGTTATGATGATATTGTACATCTGTTGAAGCTGGCTGAGCAATAATATACGATTTTGAGTTTGTATATTTGTGCAGATGAAATGTGTTCTGCTTCTTCCCCAGATTATTTGCTGCTGTGATAACAGCCACTTTTTGCATGTTTATGTTTCAGAGTTACAGTTTCCTGATTTCGTCTGACTATGAACGTGCAGAGTGGAAGGAGATAATCAAAGAACAGCAGAAGAAATGTAAGTGTCCCAGAAATGTCATGTCGAACAATGCACAAGTCAAAGAGGATTTTTTTTTTTAATTTGTGAAAAACATTTGGATTTTCTTACTTGAAAAACATCCCATACACTTGACACGTTTTTAGCAAAATCTGGACACGTGTACGTAGCAAACCTCCTCCAAGAACCATGTAATGGAGAAACAGAGACCAGTGTTAAGGAACAACACAGAGAAACCCAATGCAATTTCAATAACACACATTCTCTTTGTGATGCATTTACAGTCTGAATGTATTATACTCCCTCAGGTTTTAAAACATCCTCCTTGACGTCCATGGAGTTGCAAATGTTGACCAACTCCTGTGTTAAACTACAGACTGTCCACCACATTCCACTTAGCATCAATAAAGAAGGTAAGCTACTAATTATTGTACTTGTAAGATTGTCTCTAACACTCAAATGCTGTTTTCCTAAATAAAGTTGTCTTTTTCATACTAAGTCTTCTTCAGTCAGAGATGGTGTTTAGTGTTTATGGATGGTGGATTTAGTAGAAATTCCACAGTAACATCACATATATATGTTCAGAAGTGTGTTTGTGTTGCTGTGCTGACATGAGTTCCTGCTTTTTCTGCGTCCAGGACTTACATGACACCTCTGTTGTAGATTGTACATTGTCAAAAACATTGCCCTGGAAAAAAAATGATAATGATAAATCTTTGTTGGTAAGATGAGGATGAAAAGTACAAACAGATATAAGCCACAAGCCATAAGGACTGTATGGTTTTATACCATACAGTCCTGTTTCATCCCTTCATTCCATCTCTGATTCTGCTCCAAATCAAACAGAGATCTGCATGCTTTTCTAATCCCTCCTCACTGTCTTTTTTTCCCTCTTCTTCTTCTTCTCTTTTCGCTGACTGTCTTTCCAGAGGATGAATCCTCTGGTCTCTGCGGGTTCCTGAATGTAATCGTCCACTCCGCCTCCGGCCTCAAACAGAGCTTGAGTGAGTCACTCACCTTTAGCCTCGATGCAAACAACAGAAAACACAGATCAAATCAGACAAAATGAGTTTCTGAGAGAGCTCAACTCTAATGTGACCATGGAGCAGTGGAAAACAATGTTTTACAGTCGTTTTTCTGGTGGAAACTTTTTGTGGAAGTCCACATTTCCTGCCAAATTTACTTTCATTTTAGGTTCGACTTTCAAGTTACTGGCATAAGTGGTTGATTTGTAGGATTTTACATTTTTGACATGTATGTCTTTAGCTGCTGGTTTATTTGCTTGATCTAATGGATGGACATACATGTTTGAAACCTTTCAGCAAACTGAATGAATAAGTGACTCATTCCTAATTTACTGGTTTGTTTTCTGGGGATTGAACTTTGAACATTCAGCCAGTTCAGCTGCTAATGTAACGCATTCACAAAGAGCATTTCGGTCACCATTTAAATGTGATTTCTTTTCAATCCTCTCCTCTCTGTCAGATCTCTACTGCACATTGGAGGTGGATTCCTTTGGTTTCTTTTCAAACAAAGCCAAGACGAGAGTGTATCGATACACCACTGAACCCAAATGGAACGAGGTGAGAGACTGGTTTAAATATAAGCATTCAGCTCTTCATATTCCCTGAAAAGGCCTCTGCAGAGTCTTGGTACAGTTTGTGCTGCCCATGATGTATCTGACATCTGGTTCTGTAATCAGTTAGCTGTCTGTCACTGAGTAATGAAAAGATGTTTTACAGAACCCACATGGAGCATCTGCAGCCCCTGCAAGCATATAGCAAACACACACATATATACATGCACTACATGCATGCAAGCACATATCAGAGGTTAATACTACACAGGAAGAGGAGCTTTGAGACACAATCAGTGGTAGGATTCATCTGCAGCGCAATGTTTTTTTTCCTCCGTGGACCCAAAGACTCTTTGAGGATTTTGCTCGGTAAAGTGGAAATAATATCAGCTAATGAGGAGCTGCTGGTGATGACTCACATCTGTCCAAATGCTAAGCGAACCAACACAGTGTGGGCCTCAGAACGATGCGTAAACCATATGCTGAGTGCTCCCTTACATAATTACAGGGAATGTTGGTCAGCTGTGCTGTGTGGTAGAATCTATGGATTAAAATATAAAGGTAGATACTTATTTTTCTGGAGCCATAATCTCTCTTTGTCATTATCTTTGTCATTCTTGTTGTTTTTCCTGTTCTCTGTTCTTGTCATTACTATATTATACTGCTTTTTGTTTTTTTCTAAATAATCATCTTACCACTGTTGTGTTTTTCTTTCTTTCTGCTCAGGAGTTTGAGATTGAACTGGAGGGCTCTCAGACCCTGAGGCTGCTCTGCTACGAGAAGTGTTACAACAAGACCAAGCAGAACAAAGAGGATGGAGAGAGCACAGACCGCATCATGGGGAAAGGACAGATCCCGGTATGACATGACGTCACCCCCCCCCGACACACACACATCCCCCCCAACCATGATTCATTACTGATAGGCAGTTATGTCACCACCACTGCCACAAAACATGAAATCCACATTATTGCTCAGTGAATGTGCACGATGTAGCAATTGGCTGATTAGATTAATTACCCTAATATGTAATGGAGGCCGAGGGATCAGTTAAATGGATAAAAATCACCTTTCATTACGTTAATTAAATTAAATATCAAAAAGTGATCATGTGTCACTTTGTTCAGTTAAGATTTACACACTGAAGCGAGCGAATGAGAATGATTTTTGATGGATTGACACAAAGCTTTTCCTTTCATGCCACTCATCTATCATTTTGCTGCCAGATTTAGGTTTTGAAAACATTCGTCACAGTCCAGGATCTGTAATGGTTATTGAGTAACAGCAATGCCATCCTGCACAGGAGGAAATTACATTAATGCTATTGAGTGTTCTGTCCATAAAAAAAGCCATAATTCTGTTTATACTCCTTGAAAAAGAAAAGAAAACACAGACACTGCCCTGAGGAGCCTGGCTTTGAGACTGACAGATTGTGGGTTGATAGTAGATTTAGATAGCAGGTGATTAGTTTGCCAAGATGACGCCAGGCTGCAGGATAATGCCAAGTGTCACTCAAGAGAAAGACAAAGATACTGGAGGGAGAGAGAGAGAGAAAGATTTAGCCTGAAAATTGAGTCTCTCCTTTGATCCTCTGCCACTAAAAACATCCTGAAATACATGTTATAAACTTTTTTCTAAAAAAGGAAGGAAACTGGAATAATTCTGATAATATATGTGTTTAAATTAATCTCTCATAGAAAACATTATTTACATGTTGTGTCGCATTGTTTGCAAACTAAATTCATAACAGCACTGTTCATTTCATTTCATCCAGTTTGTGTCCTGAACAGTTTGTCCAAACTGGAGTAGACATTCACACCCGGACAAGTCTCCTCTTTGCTTGTTGTCTGCCAAAACTGTGAATTACAGTCACATGCTCCACCTAGTGGTTCCTTCAGTAATCCTGTGGCATGATCGCCTCTTGACAGATGATGTCATTCTAAACAAACCACCCAGGGTGGTGAGAAAGTTGTTCTGCAGGATTTTCATAAATCCAAGGCAAGAAACAGCCTCTCCCATCTTCAGCAGAAGCCACAGTGGCTGATAAATCCCACATTATACCATCTAGTTTTATTTTTACTGCCTCACCACATTAACAGCTCAAACTTCATACATCAGTGTATTCAAATCCTTGCTTTGTATGAAATTATCCGTACTGTATGTCTAAGATTGTATGCAACAATTGAATTTGAAATTATTCTTAGCAGAATATTTGATAATTTTTATTACTGCTATTTCCTTTTACATTAATCCTGATCCTTTGTTATTTAAATGTACACGTTCCTCTTAAACGTAGGCCTGTCTCCATCTTAATGTGCTCTCGTCTTTTCTCATCTTTTCACACATGGTTGTAAACTGTCCCTGCTCATACTTATGGCTTCATTTCAGCAGTTAACAGGGTTTCATTTCACAGATCTGTGATTTATTGGAAAATGAGATGTTGTTAAACAGCGCAGGGCTCGGTAAACCTTTGACCGCCACAGGCTGGGAGAAGATAAAATTGTATTTGTTGGCCAAAAACTTGAGCTTTTAAAACGTTTTTATCAGGAAGCAAGAGGAGCTGTTTACACTTTGCTGTTTTTTAGTGGAATGTAATTCTTTGTAGATAAATGGCACAAACCAAAGAGCACTCTCAGCAGTGAAAGATTCAATTATGAGAAACATGATCCAGCCTCGCACGCAACCAGATGGGGCTTAGCCTAGGTAAACATACAGCATAGAGTATACTGTGTCTGTGTGTGTGTGTGTGTGTGTGGTTTTCTTTTGTTACTTCAGATGTGTGTGTATGTACCCAGCCTTTATAGCCCCAGATGGGAAGTCTCTGCAGATTTGAGTGTGTTTGGGTGCAAATTTAGTCTCTTTAAACTAATTATATTTATTTATCATGTTTCTAAAACCACAGTAAAAGGAAGTAACTCAACAGTAAAACCACCCTTGAAAACATTCCACTATAACAGAAGGATGATTTGATGCAATTATAACTTAATGTACTGCTAATCTGACATAACTGAGCAGTATATAGGAGAGAACTTCACCTAACAAAGAAAATAAACATTAAAAATTCATGTAGCTGCAGTAGTTAATGAGGAAAATAGTCAGTCAATCATAGTAAATGTGTTTGATCTGTTTAGATCTGGATCTGCACCAAAATCTAATGCTTGTGCCATGAAATATGTTTATAGTTCAAATGAAATAATATATATTGTCCTTTTTTGTTGCCTCCACTAAGCTTGACCCTCAGACTCTCCAAGGCAAAGACTGGCAGAGAACAGTTATTCCAATGAATGGGGTGAGTCCGTCACACCAATCAGACCATTTCCACCACATTATTGTATTTTCTACTTTTGTACTGCTTTCCTGTATTTCCTCCCTTCACTGTTCAACAGTTGTCAGATCTGATAGTTATCTGCTGTCTTAAAATATGCACATTAGGCGCCACTGTTTACGCCAATACAGCCTTACATTTACGTTGTAGTAGCACATAACAGTGAGGGATATATTAAACTATTTCCAGGATGTGGTGTAGTATTTCTCAGTGAAGTCTACACCTGGTTTTAACATTTGAGGATTTCCTCTAGATCACGGAAAGCTGTAGCAGATGGATTTCAGGCTTGTAGCCTGGCTTCTCACTCTGTAAAACTGTTTTAAATTTAAGCCCCTTTTTTTTCCCCGTGTCAGATCGAGGTCAAACTCTCCATGAAGTTCACCAGCCGAGAGTTCAGCCTGAAGAGGATGCCCTCGCGGAAACCTATGGGTGTGTTTGGTGTCAAGATCTCCACAGTGACCAAGTGAGTTGACATTTAAACATACAGGAGCCTCCTCATTCTGTGCGTAACAAGTGGGTTGACTGGGTTTACCAACAAAAATAAATTGGCATTATAAACAAAACGTTTTAAATGCAACTGGATTTCGTGCATTTTGTCCTTTCACCACAAAGAAATCATTTAATGCCTCAGCATTTATTTCTTTATTAATGTTAGTAAGTGTTTACTTAACATAAAGTTCTTGGTTGTGGTCGTTAAAATGTGCATTTCTCTCTCTTTAGACGAGAGCGCTCCAAGGTGCCCTATATTGTCCGGCAGTGCCTAGAGGAGATTGAAAGGAGGGGTATGGAGGAAGTGGGCATCTATCGAGTATCAGGGGTGGCCACTGATATTCAGGCCCTGAAGACTGCCTTTGATACCAGTGAGTACAGCCATGCTTTGCGCAGATTTTGACACTTATAAACATATGACAGTGTCTGTATTTCTGTTAAAGTCCAGGTTCATTCTCCATGGAGATTTTTTATTTATCACATTGTACTTTATATTAGCATAGACTTGTTTTAAGATTCCCAAACCTTCAAAAGTGATAATATTAGAAGGTTAAATTATTTTCACATATGTACAATATTAATAGTAATTATCTTTACAGTGTCTATTGTGGTTATGATACTGTAACTGCCATGCATTTCTACAGAAGAAACTTGATATATTGATCATCACTGCAAGGAAGTCCTTTTTCTAATCTTTCTATCTCTGTTGATCAGCTGATCATTATCATAGCTCTGTGAGTTTGTCAAGATGAGTCATTTTCTGTGGTGTGAAATGATTAACTAGACTTATAGAACTTGAATTATTTGTGCCTGTTTGTGCTAATGAATGTACAGTATCTTTTGTGGAGTGGGTGAGTTTTACTTCCGATGAGATGCTGACATTCGCGGGAGACAGCGATTGCCTGCTTGTGTCGAGGTGTTTCCCTGCCTTGTCGTCTTCCTTTGTCATTGCACAACCTCCAGTCTTCATGTTGTTGCCGTCTCCGTCTCCTGCAGATAATAAAGATGTGTCAGTGATGATGAGTGAGATGGACGTCAATGCCATTGCCGGGACCTTGAAGCTGTACTTCAGAGAGCTGCCAGAACCTCTTTTCACTGATGAGCTCTATCCAAACTTTGCAGGCGGCATCAGTGAGTCAATGAGCTATTGACATAATCGAAACATCACTCAACTTATTGTCAGTGAAATAAACCATCAAGCAAACTGATTATTAGAGTAATTGTTGACTGTACAGTAGCAGCTGCAACTTCTAAATGTCCACTAAGGGGGTTGCACAATAAAAGTCATTCATTTACAAGATATACGATAAAAATTCTTTTCTTTTCTTTCTTTCAGCCTTGTCTGATAGTGTTGCCAAAGAGAGCTGCATGTTGAACTTATTGCTGTCGCTGCCAGAACCAAACCTGGTCACATTCCTTTTCCTTCTGGACCACCTGAAGAGGTATGAACAACTAAACACACGTGTGTTTGAATAATATGTGGACTCATGTGGATACGTGCAGAACAACAAGCCACAAACATCACGCACACAAAAACACACACTTTTTTAATTTTACTGTTGTCTCCAAATTATAAATTACAATTCAACATGACATGCTGTTTTCAGAATAGCACTGTGCACTGTGATGTTCTGTATTTATCTTGGTTTACCGAGGCTGTGGGATGTCATTCAACTGCAGCAGCAAAATGTCTTCTGGTTACCATGGTTACTTTGAATAACAAGCATTATGCTCGAGCATTATGTGAGCACAAACAATGCATATACAGCTGTTTAAAAGCACTGCATGAGTGTGTGATGGATGGTGCAAGGTTATAGCTCCATTCTCAAGGACGTTTCTGCTTTACATATATAGAAGAGGAAGTGGGAGACTGGAAAATGTAGAGTCGTAGGAAGGGAACAATTTCTCATTCATTATTATATTTAATATAATATTAAATGGTGAAAAATGTTCATCATCACAGAGCTTTTATTTTACTTTGTTTTCTCCAACCAACAGTTCAATACAGAAATAGATTTAATTTTCACTTATATAAAGGAAAGAAAAGCTTTAAGTAGCAAATATTAGGTGCTTTTGGTTAATAGATAACTGAAAATTATTAATGAATAAAACTATTGGTTAATTTTTCTGTTAAATCGATTGGTTGTTTCACCACTATCAGACACTAATAAATTTCAGCGGTGGGGGAGTTAATGGTTATTCAGGAACTGAAAACAGCATTGATTGTGCTGTCACCTGCATTGTCTCCAAAATGTCCGTGTAAAATAAGCCAGACATACAACACAGTGAGACTGTATCCTTCCCAGAGTGGACAACTGTCCTTTTCTATCCCACAAATGTTTTTTTAGCATCTCTGCTATTCACATAATCACACACACGAGCACACAGATCCATCACTGCACATTAACATCACCTGCACGTGGTCTTGGCCTCAATAAAAAGCATTAATGGACTTGTCTGTCTTCCTCTCCCCAGGGTGGCAGAGAAGGAAGGCATCAACAAGATGTCTCTCCACAACCTTGCAACAGTGTTCGGGCCAACCTTGCTGAGGCCCGCCGAGAAGGACAGCAAGATCCCCTCTAACCCCACGCAACCCATCAGCATGGGGGACAGCTGGTCCTTGGAAGTTATGGCACAGGTGACACTCACAGATCCTCCTCTGCTTTCTCTGACATTTTAACTTTGAAGCATTTTTCTGCTAACTGCAAATAAGAAGAACCAAAACCTCATTTTGCTAATTTGTCTCCCTCCCTCCCTGCCTTTTTTTCCCATGCTTGCAGGTTCAGGTGCTGCTGTATTTCCTCCAGCTGGAGACCATCCCCACCCCAGACAGTAAACGACAGAGCATCCTCTTCTCCACTGAAGTATAAAGCTAACATTGGCTCTGTCTACCTGACACTTTGAGCAGAAAGGAATGAAAAAGAGACGGACCTTGGCTCAAAGTGAGCCTATAGTAGTATGTTTTTGAATTGACTGACCGGACTCCGTTAGACTCTTGGGGCTGGTAAGGATTGTCTCTGGTGATACTTGCCCTGCTCGAACATGAGAGGGCGCCATTGGGCCTCTGAAGCTCAGAGGATGTGAGGTCCCCCTTCATTAAATATCGCTCATGTTTAAGTACCATCCCCTGTACCTTCAGTGATGTTGTGGGTACATCTGCCATCTACATTTCTCCACCCTGCCACAACCACAACTGTCTACCTTGTAGACAGTTGTGGTTCATAAGTCAAGAAGGTGAAGAGAATGACACCTCTTTTTCTTGATTTGTGGAATTAGCTTGCCAACAAATCAGAATTTCCATGTAGCTTTGTGTTTGGGCGTTGTTCTCTATCTGTGTTTTTTTTTTTTTTTTTTTTTTTTGGACAATCATCAAGTCAAGACTCTTTCAAAATTTGTTTATCCATCTCAGAGATTGCTTCATGTCCTGTTGAGGAAAATTCTAATTGTGTCTTACATAATCTCAGTGCTTTGTTTCTTAGAAGATGAGAGGAGACATTTGTGCTGTGTGGTGGAGCTTAAAGCAAACATCCAGAGCTGCCACCTTACTGGCTTTTTGTATTTGTGTTACAAAAGCCGCGGGAAGCAAACACCTGTACGTCCAAATGTTTACAGCGTAAACAAAACCTGGTTGGAGTCAGAGTCAAATGCTACGGCTTGAAGGAGGACTGGAAGGGGAAAAAAAGGAACCCGATTACTAGACAGTCACTGCAATCTGACTGACTGTGGTTTAACCGTCTACAGAAGAAAGTTTCCTCTATTTGTGTTGTTTGTGTCTCAAGGTAGTCTTCAGCATAAATACCCAGGAAGCAATATATTTTCTAACATAGGAAAAGTCTGTGTTCATATCTTTGCTGACAAAATGTCCTTCTTATTGTAACATAGGACATCTTGCCAAATTAATATGTCGTTTGTTTGTTTCTAGAAAAAAAAGGAAGGCAGTTGTATTTACAGATACAGTATGTACATAATCTTAAAGTTGTATTTTTTTTGTTTTTGTTTAACAGTATAATCATTGTTGCTATTACTGTAATTTATTTTCGGGCCTGGGGGATACATTGGTTTGTTTTTTTAAGTGAACTTTTCGGGTTTGATTAAGAAAGTGGTAGGTCTTAGCCTTGACTTCAAGTCTTGCAGTAAATAAGCAGGATTTAGCCTTGATCTTCTAGAAACTACTCAGCTGTTCTGTCCAGCCTATCAGTTACTCATTTAGATATTATTATGAAGGTAACACACACATTGTAGTTACATACTGTATGCTGCTGTGGAAAAGGCACAAGCTCTTTAACTGCTGGGTGTTCCTCAGCAGAACGTCTCACATCCAGAGACCATCGCCTGTCTAGTGTAGACATTATGCAATGTCATAATACAGCACATACATAGACACACACACACACACGCACACATACATATACATATACGTCGTTGTCTCTTTTAATCTGTGGCTGCGGAAGTGCACTCATGCAATGTTAGAACTACTGTATTACAATTCAAGTGACCTGAGCACTCAGCATTTATGTCCATTGAAGAGCATATCTGTTGGTTTAATGAAGGAATCTTCTTTTGTTTCATCTTCTCCTGACTTTTTTTTTTTAATTCTCTCATTCACTCAAACATCCCCTTAACTGTCCTCCATCCTGTTAAACCTGAAGATGTCCCAATTCAACAGCCTCAGTTAAAGAAAAGCTCTTTAGATATTGTGTTGATAAATGACATATTTTTAAGTTTAATCTTTGTATCCGTGATTTAACATGCTGGCATGTTTTTTTTTTCTTGTTTTCTTTATATCCTTGGCTTTGACTTGGCTCTGGGATGCTGGCAACTCATGAGGATCTGATTTATGTCTTTAAGGTCTGTCATTATCTGGCCCATTTAAGGATAAATGTCATGGTTGGTACCCCTCACATATCACAGGCATAAAACTAAAACCAGTTGATCAGTGTAGTGGATCTGAAAAGGGCTTGTAAGATATCACAAGAAGGCATATGTGAGTAAGTGTTATTAATAACATTTTTTAACATGAATGTCTTTAGACGTTTAATGGCAAGAGGAGTCTTTCCTTTTGGATACATATCAATGCTCTAAATGTTAAGACAACTAAAAAAAAAATCATAATCAAAATTTGATGTTCAGAAAATATTTATATTGCCTGATGTCAACTCTATACAGTAGCTTTTAGATAAAACACCATTGTTGTATCAGTCCCATGAAAAAATACTTCTTCAGCACAGTTGTGTTCCTGCCATTGTGTACTTCCACTAATTTTGGCCTATGTAGCATGCTCACAATCTTCCATCATCTATATTTCAGGATGTAAAAATGACTCCACCATTCATTAATTCCTTCATTTGTGTGTCACCTTTATAAAAAGTCCCTATTGCCTACACTACTCTACCCTATCGTGCCTCGACACTTTTCCTTTGGTTTAGCGCCTGTGGTACTCTAAAAATGTCAGAGGAAACTCTGACGCTGAAGACGTCGTTCGGTCTCCTGTTGCCTTTGCTGAGGACAGCCACACACCTTTCATCTCTTAAAGACTAAGACAGGACCTTAAACTTAAGCATGGTCTTAGCTCGTGTTGTACACCCCCGCCACCTTCGTCTGACTGTGATGCTGTAATTCAGACTGTGTTAAAGTCAGTCTTAATGGGGCAAAAGGACAGAACTTCTTGCCCATCTCTTTGTTCTATCTCTTAAATATTTTCAGCTCCTTTAATGCCTTTTATTTTTATTTATTAATGCTTTGACCCAGTTTGGTATAAAAGAAGGTCTACTGGATCTATTTATTTATGACATAATGTCATCAAAAACTAAATTAATGTTAGAAAAATGGTCTTTATGTGGGGTACTTTCTTTGGGAAAATGTAAGTCTTATGTTACAGTCTGCTTATCGAACATCCTGTTAAAGTTACAGCCGTTTGTCTCAGAATCACAACCACTGTGCACAACTCCAAACATCTTCAAACCCCAAAGTCCTGCATCATCAGCTCATCTCTGTAGTGATTTGTGTTGTCCAACAGACTGGCCACTGTGATTGTTTAGCTATCTGATTTAGATAACTGAATAGCAGGTGCAGGTTCTTGTCAATTTGAGAGAGTTAAGTAGATTCTGTGAGTTTTACACTCAAACTCAGACTTCTCCTACTTTTCCATAGAGTTGTATAATATGTATCATACTAGAGAGTACATCATTTGGTTTCCGTTTTATTTATTGTGGCGTCCACTGACGAAATGATCGTTGAAGATTGATCAAGTTGGTACACCTCTGGTCTCTATGAAAAGCCAAACTGTCAGTATGTGGAAGGGGAGAAATGAGTCTTATATTACTCTAAAATCTGCATTGTTTTGGTCTGTTGATTGTCAGTGTAACTGCATGTACCCTCCATAATACGGCTCCCTCCATAACCTCTGTCCCTTAGTTCTGTACATGAAAAAGTAAATACGGCAAAAAAGGTTTAATTTTTCTGTGCAGTAGCCTGAAAATATGGAACATATTGCTCTATATGAAAGTTACAGATGTCTTACATTTACTGTACATGACCTTGGTAATTCTCACCACATTTCCATACTATAGTTAATACTTTGAAAGGACCCTCTGCTGCCACTACTCTGATGTTAAATGAGGCTACATTAACCTCTGGGGAACAAATGTGCATAACAAAGCTGAGGATGAGACTTGCTGACCAACCACAAACATTTTCTCTTTTTACCTTCCTCAATTTTTTGACTCTTGTTCCTGTTCAATATTCAATGTTCTGCTTGTAGAACTGTAAAAAAGAATACTGTATTCTGAGGGCAAACATGTTTGGAAGGCATTTGCAGCCTATGTTTGTACACAAAAATGTTAAATAAAATCTCCTGTATCTACATAGAATGAGACTTTTTTTTTTCTTTTTTTAGAGAGAGAAATACTGAAGCTGAACCACTTCAACTGTCATGTGTCATAGAGGCAACCTGGAAAAGGCACCCACAGAGAACAAACAGACGGATGATTCATCATGACAGGATTTGGCATGAATACAATCAATTTACTGTGAATCTTCCAATTTTTTCACAATGAACACATCTATGTCATTCACAAAGCAGTGCAGAGCTGCAGCTGAGCAGTGAAAGGCAAGAATCCTGTTGAGTCTGAAAGATAATAAAAGTGACAAATTAAAAATGATGCTAAATGTATAAACTTGCCAGTAAACTTGTGTGGAAATGTCTAATTTTTATGTCGACCAAGGTTTTCTTTCCTTGGTCAATTACAATCCTGTTGACATGAACGAAGAACCACGACTTTCAGCAGGAGACATTTTCTGGGTCTTGAAATCTTCCATCGAATGCAAATCGTCCACAACATTTTTGCTTGGACAAACTAAATCTAAATGCCATGAGTCATGGGTCTGCTGAACTCATGCTGAAATGCGCTGCAGCTTCACCCTCATCATTGTATAAACCTGGCAGAAACATGAGTGCTAATAATACTTCTCTAGTCTTGTTAATCATTTGATAGCATTGCACCCTTCAAAGTTGTATAAATGAGTCTTAACCAATGAGACAGAGCTGAGATCCGGCCACTGCAGTGATCTCAGTGGTTCCAAATAGGCTTGCGCCACTGGGAATGTGGATTAAATTAGACAGTTTTTATAGCATCGCTAGTGTTATCCATTTTCTGAGAACAAGACAGAGAAAGAAAGAAAAAAGAGAACCAAAAAAAAAAAAAAAAAAACTGACAAGAAAAAGGAAGAAAAAATACAAAAGATAAGCTTTGGAAGATCTGTTCTGCTTTCTGCTTTAGTAAAGAAAAGGGAATCAAACTGAAACATCAGCTGTCCTAGCCACATAAAACATGATAAAGTGGCACAGAAGTTGCAACACAACGAGGTATGTTAGATAACAAACAAACATACAGTTCGGTGTTCCTATGGCTGACTCATCTTTATAAAGAAAACCTCAGAGTATATATCTAATTTATTATTTAAAAGTTTTAAATTCATTTAAATTCTCTTATCTGAATTTCATTTTATTTTAGTCTCGGGTCCTGTCACTTCATGGTTTGCCCCCCAACCTGCTGTCATCGGTTATTTCCATTCGTCACTGTTTACCAGAAGCCCCCCCGCCAAACACACACACACACACACGCTCACAAGTAGAGGCGGTGCGTCTGTGCCCGCGGGTTTTCCTCCTGCAGCGTTGTGTCGGGGCGCACCTTCAAACTTCTCCCGGCGACCCGAACACGAGCAGTGCAGTGAACATGGACCGTGACAGAAGATTTACATCTTTTTCTTTTTTGTTCCACTTTGATTTCACCATATTGAAGTTATAAGCGCATCAGCTTGTTTTGCTCCTTTACTTTTCTAGTGGCGCTGCCAGTTAACAGACTGATCATCTGAACGGGCTGATTGAGTGGAAAGGCTTATTTCCACGCCAATATTAAGGTAATAATAATAATAATAATAATAGTTGTTGTTTTCTGCTTATTGAAGTTTTGTTTTAAATAAGTTCATTAATCTTTGGACCATTTTCTACTATGAGCAGTAACAGTTTGAACAGGTGTTTTTACCCTATTCTGTAGCATAAGGACTATGTTTTTATAAAGTGAACAAAAGCGCACTCAAACTATATCTGTAAGAGGTTATCCTTTAACTACTGCTATCAGTAAAAATGTAAATATGTATTTAACTGTAACAGGGGCAAGAAAAATATGTGAACCTTCTGTAATCACCTGCTTTTCAGCATTGACTGGTCATAAAATGTGATCTGATCTTTATCTAAGTCACATGTATAGACAAACACTGTGCTGATGCGAAAAAAAAAAAAAAAACACTAACAATTTTTTTGTGTGTGTGTGTGTCTTTATCAAACACACCCATTAAACATTCAAAGTCCTAGTGGCAAAAGTAAGTGAACCCTTGGATTAAAATGTGGTTGATCCTCTGTCGCTGTAGCTCAGACCTGTACACCTTTCAGGAGGAATTTTGGACCTTTCTTCCTCAATGACCTGCCTCAGCTCAGCCATTTTCTCAGGGTTTCTTTCTTTTTTTTTTATTGTTTTTGGAGATCAGCAGCTTCCTCTGTGGTGTCCTACCATGGTGTCTTACCATGGACACCATGCTCCAGGCAACTATGGTTTGTGTATGGTAGTATGTGTATGGTATGGCCTTTAGCTGTTACTGTGGGATTCTTGTTTTTCCTCATTAGTCATTGTGCGTTGTGCCTTTGGAGTCAACTTAGCTGGACGCCCACCTCTAGGTTCAATAGCCATAGAACTTAACCATCTCCATTCACGGGCATTTTGTCTGACTGTGGACTGATGAATATCTAAACTCTCTGAGATGACTTTGTTGCCCTTGTGAGGCGTGGTTCACATTGGCTGATGCTTCTTGTGAACAGTAAACTCAAAATGTCTGAGTGTTGTTTGTAAGTCAAAGTAGCTTAAACCCCCACCTCCAGTCTGGTTTCATTGACCGAACTCCAGGTTTACTAACTCCTGACACCACTTAGGGGCTCACATACTTTTCCCAGCCCACACTGAGAATATTTCAATGATGTATTCAGTTTTGTGTGTTATTAGTTAAAAAATATCTGACCATATTTTAAGACAAATTTACAGAAAAATGCAGATGATTCTAAGCAGTTCACTGACTTTCTCTTGCCACTGTGTGACAGTGTGTGAATTTATCTAAATTTGGAAAGCTTTTAAATAGAAATAGACAGTTAAAGGGGCTCAGCCTTTTTCCATCACTAGACATAACATGCTGTGTGTTGATTGTTCAGTAGATTATCGTTTGGCTCAGACAATGTTTATGTCTAACCTGGTTTAGTTACAAGAGTTCAACATTGTGTTGTCAGTATATTCCTCATTAGTTATAAACACAAGGGCTTTCACCAGTAGAAATACAATATTAAAACAGCTTTTCTTTTTGTTGCTGAGTTGTGGAGCTGAGCTGTTACATTGATTGACAGGGCAGTGACAGATCCCCTCCAGCAGGATGTGCATTTTCTTATCACTTCCTACAAGGCCTCTAGGCACATATGTCCGTTTTCATAATAATGGTGAACAGTTTTTGCCAAGGTAGCCCACTGAAGAAGGTTAAAGAAGAAGGCTCATCATGTGATGTATTATAACCTTTAAACCTCAGTATTGTAAGTTCCTTTTTTTAAAATTTATTTTAACTTTGATGAATTACTTGTCTTGTGCAGTTTCAGAAACTTTTGCAGCCTCTTGAGGTCTTAATGAAACTCAAAGTCCGGGCATTTTTCTGTCGCTGTAGCTTTCCAAACCTGCTGGATAAACCCTGGTTTTTAAATTCCTTTGGGCTGTGAGAAGGTTTCAGTGGCAGAACAATAGGGGATAACAAGGACCCTGGTCCGATGTACTGCCAGTCAGGATCACTGGCACAGAGCTACAGGGTTATATGTAGTCAAAAGAGGTAGATTTGAACAAAGTATGACAAGTGCCATGAATCTGAGAAAAGAAAGAAATTTGTTTTCTGTTCTGTTTACATTTTTAACATTTCCATGTAAGGGCACAGAAATGCAGTTGTGGTCTCTTAGCAAGCCCCCCCCCCAGCATGACTGATAGAGGCAGTTTATTTGAGCTTGACCTTTCTGATAATGTTCAAGCCTGAACTGCCACAGTCAGAAAGGTGCTACTTAATTAGAGAATCAAAAGAAATGACCTTTGTACATTCAAGCCATTAAATTAACATACAAATGACAAAACCTGAATGAATGAGTGGAAAAACATAACAAATGTAGTTGCTTCCACACAGGTGCACTTCATGGTACAATTAAGCAACATCCAATCAGGCTCTGTGGCATGTATAAACATGCTGAGTAAGCCCAGCTGATTCTGATTTTGTACCAAGATGGCAAGAGGTAAAGCTCTGAGTGACTTTGAAAGAGGGTTCATCGTATGGCAGGAGCTTCAGTCACAAAACTGCAAGATCATTAGGGAACATCTTCAGAGTACAGAGACTCATAGGATGGTGCTAAGGTGCATTGAAGCTGTTCTTGCAGCACATGGTGGCCCAACAGCTAACTGAGACATTTTATTGTTGGTTTTTCCTTCAATTTGAAACAGAAACGTGGGTTTCCATCCCTGAAAGTTTGTGGTTTGATATTACTAGAACTAAACTTAACATAGTTAAAATTTAGTTTGGCTAAAATATCATTATCATATCTTTCATAATACACAGCTATTTTCACTAAGCCTTTAACTCTGTGGGCTTTGTCTCTTGGTATAGAGAAGATAAAAATAGGTTCTTTTGTGTGTTTTTGTGTTTCAACCAAATGGTGAAGTGAGAGTGGTATCAACCCTCTCATCTGACTCTCGGGAAGAAAGCGAATAAGTGTGTTGGGTCATATCAGGCAGACACAGCTGATAAAACCTGTTCAGAATTCAACAGAATAAGCCCAAACTAAGCTAACTTTAACTTTAAGTGATTGCAGGCTACCACACAAACTTCCACAACAACTCTACTTCTTTGCTGTAGGTCAAAGATAATCTCAGTTATTTCTAACCACTGGAGCGATCTCAAAAAACTAAGATACAGCATCAGTGTAGCCTCAGTTATCTGAATCTCACTCCCTTGAACCATTGCACCCTAGTGAACTGAATACATTGGCCTACATTTCATGCAGAGTCCTTCTATGTGAAGGTTATCTAAGGTTGTACCACCCTAATCTCCTTATTGAGGTATAGAGGAATTTAACAAAACACCCTGAGGAAACACAGCAGAGATAGTTTGCCGCAGTGTTCCTGTAAATGTACAATGACTTTCAAATTTATGCGTGTCTTATTTTGTGTAATTATCAGTGATTTTGGAGGAAAGCATGTCAGTGGCGGGAATGATTAGTGTGTGGAAGGGTTTCGGGAAACTTTTCCTGAAATAAAAGGTGCATTGTTGGACTGTCTGCTTTGGCCCTGTGTGGAGAACAAACTGTGTCCCTGTCGTCCAGAGATAGATGGCTTTTCTGACCTGTGTGTGGTAACCTGCAATCTGTTTGTTCAGGCTATACCACTGAGATTGTGTTCTCTCTCTTTCTCTCTCCAGACCACTGCTCTTAATTTGGTAGCTGTTGGGCAAAACTCCCAGACGCTCCCTCCTCGATATTCTGCTGCCATCTGTGACAAAGTTTACCATGCTGAAGAGACAAAGAGGAGGACTGACAGACTGATACCGTGTGTTTGACAGTAAAAGGTACGAGTGAAGTCAGGCATCGCAAGTGTGACGTTGGTGGTGGGAACTTCCTGTCTTGGCTGTCCTCCAGCTACACAATCACTCTTCCCTTAAGTCGTACTATGCAGTTTGGCAAGCATCTGTTTTGTCTAACAACACTTCAAGCGGCTGGGCGTGTGGGATGAAAGCTCAAAGAAAGCAAAAAAGGAGGAAAAAATAATCATGCTGAAGAATGACCAGCTGGTCTATATTGGCCTGGAGCTGATCATCGCCTGCCTGGCTGTGGCTGGGAACATCCTGGTCTGCTGGGCCGTCTGCCTCAACTCCAACCTACAGAGCATCACCAACTTCTTTGTGGTGTCACTGGCAGTGGCTGACATTGCTGTAGGGCTGCTGGCAATTCCCTTTGCCATCACTATTAGGTATTGTTACGTTTGTTATTTCATTTTTACACTTTGCAATTCTCTTTTTTTATAGGACTCAAAATCGCTGTAATCTTGGATCAAAGCTTAATACATCACAGTATAACTCTGAGACTGATTTGTGGTAATAACCTAACTTCTGTCTTGCTGAACCTGTGATGTTCTCTTGCAATCCGACATCAGCACCGGCTTCTGTGCCAACTTCCATGGCTGCCTGTTCATCGCTTGCTTCGTCCTCGTGCTCACCCAGAGCTCCATCTTCAGCCTTCTGGCTATCGCTGTGGACCGCTACATCGCTATCAAGAACCCACTCAGGTGAGGGGAAAGCGAAAGGTCGCATCAACTGCACTGAAAACTGAGACAGATTTCCACATTCTCACTTTAGCATCACTTTTCAGACTGTCCAAATCTTTCTGCGACACAATTAATGAGCTTTTTTTTTTGGGAGAGGGGGTTGAATATTATATTTTAGCAGGATTTTTCTGTTGCTGTTGAATTTAAACTGTTGCCTTTTGCACAGTATACTTACACAATGCTCTTTTTTCTCATCAGAGATGAATCATTAAAGGTGAGAAACATCCAAAGCACAATGAATTACAGAGAGATCTTATTCAGTTAGAGCTAATCTGGCCGGCTGTGTGCAGACAGAGATATATGTCTCCGCAGGGTTTATTGGGTTACTGTTCGTGTGCTTCTGTGTGAACTTCTACGGCTGCCTGTCCTCTGAAGTCTTTGATCATTACCCTCCACATAAATCAGCGCCATTCAAATAGTATTTACTTGAAAGGGTTCACTCATTTTGCATCTTACAAGAAAGTTCCCCATTCATTCTTTATGCAACAGGTATTTTGACATAACATTGACTCATATTGTTCGTTTGTGTAAGCAAATGCACTGTTGTTTAGTCACAGCTGCATTCCTCACTTCTGTCATGAGTGGATATTTCTTCTAGTAAGCCACAGCAGGTGACGCATTTGCATAAGCAGTTGCATAATGGATCCTGCGCCTGTTTGTGTGCTCACACTGGGGCCACTACCCTGGCACCAAAGATCGGAGAGCTAATAATTCATCAGAAGTTTAGGGAGCTTAATATAGCCTACTGGCTGCCACCCTGCCCATGAAAGATATCAGTCACATGGGATAATGGCTACAAAACACAGGGACAAGTCAGTGTGGGTTAGGTGATGTTACAAAGAATATTTTCTTTAGTTATTCATGCTGATTTGAGTTTCACTGTCTTAAAAAATACCTTAAAAATACAATATTGTTGAAATCTAATTTTTATTTTATTCATTTGACCAAACTTAAATTTTGTAACATATGGCTTTTTTATATTTAACTTAAGATCTTATCATTGGCTGCACACATATTTCTAAAAGGATGGTGTGTAGCTCATATACATCATACTTGGGTTTAGGTCCTCGGATCGGCCCTGCTGGTATTGTGTAGTATAACAGCCTCAACCCCCCCTTCTGTAAAACCATGTCCATGTCTGAGTTGAGTTGCAAGTCATCAGAAAAGCCATCAAAACAACAAGATGATTTCATTGCATTGCTCGGATGCAGCTAGCTTTTATATAAACTGACTTGAAAGCAAACTGTTCCGAACTTTAGGTTAATGTCAGAGGTGAAAAGGAAGTGTGCCTGTAAACAACAGTGTTGGAAGGAAATGCCAGTTAATGCACAACTACACCAACATTCACAGTCATGCTCAGAGACACCACAGGATCTTACACTGTCTCCTCCTACACCAGCTAACATTTTTTTCAAGAGTGGTTGCGCTGTCAGGCCTCAGTGTGTCCTCTATTTAAAAGCCAGTGATGTAACAATTAAAAAAAATTCTTCTCTTTGGTTTATTAAATAATACAGTCAAGCTTGAATGCAGAACCATTTTGTCCTCATTTAAATCAACAAATATTGACTCTGATTTAGGCAGATACGATCACAATGAGATTAGATAAAGCAGCTGGCGCTCGTGTTTTATTGAGTTCTGCTCAACCTTTCAGGTACAACAGCCTGGTGACAGGGCAGAGGGCAAAGGGCATCATCGCTTTGTGCTGGGTCCTCTCAGTAGGCATCGGCCTGACTCCAATGCTGGGCTGGAATAGAGGTGGGAAATTTATGGGACAAATGTAAATGTAAATGCTTTCAGTGCCTCCAAGGTGTTCTTTACCTAGACTGTAGAAAAACATAAATGTGGCCTATGTTACATTGTTCGTAGGTTTCTGAGAAGATGGTTTGGTTTTTGTTTCATTTGTTTCATTGTTAGTTGTTTAAAGCCAGATAATCAGAATTTAGAAAATGGAATGAGTACTCAGCAGTCAGGAGTTAATAAAAGTAAGCACATCTCCAAATGTGCACAATTTTAAGTCTCAACACCACTCATCCATTTTCTAAAGTGATGTACATATATCATGAGAGAGAAAAAAACATGAAAAAGACGGGGAAAATGGGAAAATGCATTGGCATTGTATTTCTCGAGAAAAGTGCTCAAATTCACTTTAGTTTTGACAATTAGAGGAAATGCATCTGGGATTTCCACATTGGCTTCAATTCAGCTAAGTGGCTCTTACTGTTGAAATGATTTCTGAGAGAAAAACTTGAGGCCAGCTGTTAGATTTGTGGTCTGAAACCCTAACCATGCACATTAACTTGCCATAATTATACAAAATGTTTGTTTGACAGGTTTGAACACCACAGCCGCCACCAGCAGCGGGAACATCTGCCCCAAAGGCATGACTGAGTGCCTGTTCGAAGGAGTAGTTACCCTGGACTACATGGTCTATTTCAATTTCTTTGGCTGTGTGCTGGTGCCTCTGGGGGTCATGCTTGTCGTCTATGCCCATATCTTCATGGCTGCACGACGCCAGCTCCGATTGATGGGGCTCAAAGTTGCACAGACACCTGCTCCTGGAGCGATAACCTCATCTTCCAGCGCATCTCGTTCAACCCTGCAGAAGGAGGTGCATGCCGCCAAATCACTGGCCATCATTGTAGGTTTGTTTGCTTTATGTTGGCTTCCAGTGCACATCATCAACTGTTTCAACCACCTGTGTGAGGACTGTAACCGCCCACATATCTGGGTGATGAACATCGCAATCATCCTCTCCCATGCTAACTCTGTTGTGAATCCCTTCATCTATGCCTACCGCATTCGGGAGTTCAGACAGACCTTCCGGAAGATCCTGTACCAGCACATCCTGGGCAAGAGGGATGTACACGGGTTTGGCTTTGGGAGGGGTGATGGGAGAAGTGTTAGGAGCAGCATTGTGAGGGCCTCTTCTCGCACGAGTAAAGCGGATTCATCATGTGGCACGGTGGTAAATAGTTACATCCTGGACCCCAGTCCTGATCGAACTCCACCAAAACCTGCTCATGAAGCCTCTTGCCACTGGTCGTCAAAGTTAGACTCTGCACCAAGCAGTTACATACTCAATGGAAACCAAATAAAGGACAGCGCCCTCACAGGGACACAGCAGCAGCCAAGCATCATGGGATTTGCTGCACAGGATGGAATAGAGTCACTCACATATTTGGGGGGAACAACAGATGTTTTGGAGTT
The DNA here is from genome assembly GCF_017976425.1 of Toxotes jaculatrix. NCBI lineage: Eukaryota > Metazoa > Chordata > Actinopteri > Toxotidae > Toxotes > Toxotes jaculatrix. The sequence goes on from NC_054409.1 coordinate 13,333,890, forward strand.
GAAAGATAGTGGGAGCTGCATTGCATATGTGAATGTTCATGCGCTCACCCTAAAACAGACTGACTGTACCTGCTCCACAGAGCTTACAGAGGTCTCATGACCAATACATTTAGGTATTTAAAATATATTTCTGTTGTAATTAAACATATAGTAGTCTGCAAATATGAGAACATGATGGATTAATGAAGCCTCAGAAAATCAGCAGCAGCAGTAAATCTGTTTTTCTCTTGAACTAATTGCCAGGTAATATTTTGGTCTGCTTAGGTCTTTGCCCTCATCAATAATCTCAGAGTTGGATCAGATCTACAAGCACACAAACAACTGTGCTGATGCTAATTTTTTTCCAAGATAAACATCATTTTTTTAGGTTGCATGTCGTTAAGACTATGTGCATCTTTAATGTGCAGAAAACAAGACCTTCTCAACAGTACTGTATCTTGCAATGCATTTTAAAGAGACTTTAAACATTTAAACTCTTGAACTGCATTTATTTGATAATGTTGGATCATGTCACCTTTTGTAATGGCCATCTGTATTGGTTTTACTGAACTGAGAATAAAATATGTGTTAAATACATAGTAGAAAAGAATGGCTTTTGACGGAAAGTACAAGGCATGCAGTATCTCTCGTGTATAGATCCGTTAAAAAGTAATTTCTCAAATTGCTGGATAGCTACAGAAGGCTTGATGTTGCTAGTCTGATAAATGCCAGGCAACACATGTCCGTTGCTGCTTCAACAACTATGTGACACATGAGTCAAAGGCGCTGATGTATACAAGCCAGTTACCAGCCATCCAAAACAAAGAGCTTGTTTGATCTATTCAAATATCAGTCCATATGCCTGTAATGTGGCTAGTTTCAGAGTCAGGCTTGCACACATAGGCAGATGAAAAACACACACATAAAGTACATACACAAGACTGCAGACTACTCTGCAAGAGGTGTTTACAGAGTAGCCTGGCTGCTGACGCCAGTCAATGAGCCTAATGCAATGGAAATCAAATGAAGGTTCATTTGATGATGTCTTTTATTATGCCATTATGCTTTCTCTTTCCTCATTAAAAAGCCCTTCCACTGTGAGAAAGACCTGCATTAAGCAACATTTGCCTTAAAGCAATCCCAGAGACATGTATGAGGAAAAAAACGTATACGGTTATGCTTCTAGCTCATGTACTGTATATTTATTCAAAAGCTATACATATCAGTGTTGTTTATTACACTTTATGGCCATGTACAAGGGTATTTAAATGAATGAAGTCATTTTCATTTTAATGATTTGTTTTTGTGACCTTTTGATAAGGGTTAGTAAAACTATGTGGTTATGGGAGATTCAAATCTGAGTTATTTCTAGACAATAAACATTAAATAAATAGATGAACAAAAGGAGATATACCCCATATCAGCTGTTTAATCTACCTCATAGACACCACGGTTTATTTTGTAATGACAGACCAGGCTCCATCAGTGCCCATGATGGTATGATGTCCTGAAGGAATACAATCCAACAGGCCTCTTTATAGCATGCCATTCAGTCATAAACTACTATGTAGGACGCACGACATGAGGATCTTGCCAGCATGTTCTCCATTTTTAGAAAAACAGGCAAATTAGCAGAGATTCATTAAGACAGTTTTGCATAGATACGCATGCACAGGCGGCATAAAACTGCAGCTTTTAACTTTGTTCCACTTGCTGCTGACCCTGTTACTCAGATGACAGAAATCATCAAGGGTCAGGCAAACAGCGCTTCATTTATTTATCATTAAGAGCATAAATGAGCTCAAAAATACAACTCCCACAATGCGCCACCGGACGCCACAGGAAGCACTTCATTGAACCTTTGTGGCATTGTGGGTAGGCGGAAAAAGGCTCAAAAAGTGACGCGAAATCGACGGGCGCACGTTGCAGAGCCCCTGAAGAATAAAACAAATTTAAAAAGTCCTTTTTGAAGACAAAATCAAGGTAAGCGTCTAAACAGGTTGGATAACACGGCGTTATCACTTAGTTTGCCCAGCAGTGGTGTTTGTCTTTGTCGTTCGTTGGAGCTCATTCATTCACTTAGCCAACATGGCTCCGTCTATTTGTTGAGCTAAGATTCCACTTCAGGAAGGAATCAAATATTATCGTTAAATTAGTGTTTAAATCGTGTTAAGCTTTCGTTTGTAGAACGTACAAGTGTTTAGCTCGAATACATTTTCAGAGCTCTTTAGCTCGAATAAATTTTCAGAGCTCTTGGAGTAACTGCATTATTGTAAATTAGCCTAGCCAGCTAATGTAGCTAATTTTAGCTAGCGGTTAACTTTCTCTTCTTCTGCAATGAAACTGGTCAAATTTCGTCAAGTTTTAAGTTCACAATTCTCACACCGCATCCTACATGGAATCAAAGCATTGATCTGCTTACCGTAATGTTTTCAAGCGTGGTTTTACTTTTCAGTTTGATTAGGAGACACGGTATCGGGCTAATTCAAGTAATGGATTTACTTAGAAACATTGATCCAGTTCGTTGTTTCTCAGCAGTTTAAACAAGATGAAATGTAAATTATGTTTCACAATATTGCTTAAATAAGCACGTTTGGTGACAAAAACAAGAGATAGCTTTAGCCCAACTAGCTAAGACTTCCATTGTTAAAGATTTTGAAGTAATTGCAGATTAGAGAGAATAGATTTGTGGTGGAGTACTTTGTATTACATGATTTCTTATCTAACAGCACATTGTAACACATTCTACAATGTTGCATTTCAGGAAGACAATTGAAAATGTCCATCGGCGTGCCAATTAAGGTTCTGCATGAAGCAGAAGGACACATCGTGACCTGTGAGACCAACACGGGTGAGGTCTACAGGGGCAAGCTGATCGAGGCTGAGGACAACATGAACTGCCAGGTTGGTCTTTAATAAGGAAATATTACAGCCTCACTCCCCCCCAGTTATGATGTATGTATTAGTTTATTATTAGTATTATTTCTTAGTAAAGCTAAGAAAACACTCAATGAGCATGATATTTGGGAAGAATTACAAGTCTTCTTTGGAGGCTTTCATTAAGTAGAAATATTAGAATTTTCTATTTAATTCGTTTAAATAATACCCCCGTGTGTTCCTCATCTGTTCCTTTCTGGGGTCAATCAGTTTGAAGCTAGATTTTGGTCAGGTTTTGTGACCATTGTTGACTATACATGAAGAGACAGTACACAGTTATTCTTGACTTCTGGTTGACAGAAAGTTTGAGTCTTATTGGACACAGCAGTTGGCAACCCTGATCCTCAAGTATTGTAGTCTTGGATCCCGACTCTGCCAGCTGATTATAGTACTTGTTTAACCTAGAATCAAGGTTGCAAATCAGTTCAGATTAGATGGTTAGAGATGAAGCCATCAGAGCTTTGGTAGAGAAAGATGACAGTTGTGAACCACTGATTTGACAGTTTTTTGTTGCACTGTGTATACTGGCATACATTGCTGTTTAGCTATAGTTTCAATTTGTTTAAGTTGTATTTATCTTCTAGTGTATTGCTGCCTTTACCCTAAGCATTTAATATGTTAAATTTACTAGAACACTAAAAAGACCTATTATGTGATCTAACCTGTCATGTAGCTAAAATTAAGAATCTTCTTCCGTCGCTACAGATGTCCAATATCACAGTGACCTATCGTGATGGCCGGGTTGCACAGCTGGAGCAAGTCTACATCCGTGGCAGCAAGATCCGCTTCCTGATCTTACCTGACATGTTAAAGAATGCCCCTATGTTAAAGAGTATGAAGAACAAGAACCAGGGATCTGGTGCAGGAAGGGGCAAGGCAGCTATTCTCAAAGCACAAGGTGAGTGGGAAGGTTTTGGACCAGTGTCTCCCTGGACATTTCAAAGGACACTGGCAATTCTTAGCCTGATTAAATTCCTTGGCAGTTCACATGTTTTAATCACTTTCTTAGTCATTTTTTATGTAGGAGAGAAATAATTTCCACAAATGCTGCTGAATCCCTTATGTTACCAGTCAATGCATTTGTTTTAAACCAAGCACTTTAAGTATACAGTAGATCTGTTTGTATTTCTGTGTTCTGGCACCATGATGGCTTTGCCAACCTGGGGAGGAGACAAACACAGTATTAACTATAAAATTGTATTGAGTTGACAGTGAGGACATGTCCTAATTTGTATCTAGCCTAAAGTGGAGATACAATAATATTGACACTGGTATATTGCATTGTAATGGACTAACATAACCCTGCATTGAACACTGTCCTGTCCCAGCTTTCAGAGAGGCATTGATTCAACTGTACTGAATTTTTTTTTTTGAGGCAGCAATTTGTGGTGGTGTATCCTGTTTTAAGATATACCCAATAATTTGTCCCCTGGGTAACAAGGCTACAAAGCCAGACGTGTCTCAACATCTCGCTGAGTAAAAACTTTAATGCTTGGATATTTTACTGCATTTCACTGCATTTCACTGCACTATAAATGTGTTTCTGTTATTGTATCATCCACCTCTTGAATAGTTTTATTTACTTAAAAATTTGTGAACCCATTGGGGTTTCTGTGACCTGTGATTGTTTTTTTCTGTCAGGCTGATTTTTATAAAACGTGTTGTCTTTTGTCTGCAGTGGCAGCAAGAGGCAGAGGCCGTGGTGGAATGGGAAGAGGCAACATCTTCCAGAAGAGGCGATAACTACCACATCTGTGTTAAGATTTTTGCATTGTATAGTCTTTGTTTTTCTTATTTTGTCTTCTTTGGATCGGATATCTTAGATATTGTTTGCAATCCTATGCTTTGCAGTTTATTGCTCTAATTTCATTTTTTATGAAAATAAACATTTTCAATTTGATGTGTCCTGTGCCCTGATTGACTCAACATACTGTAGAAATTCTTGAGTACGTCTTTTTTTCCAGATTTACTTGATTTTCAAAGGGATTCTCTTTATTTCACCGCTAACATCCTACATGCATCACAGATGGGTTTCTTACATGCATGAACAATAAATTGAGGTTAAAAAATGGAAATGTTTTAGGAGTTTGTGTGACTGACATGATGCACCTGTTATACTTTGCATGTTGTGTTTGTTAACTCAGATTTGTCTAAAATTGCTCCAAATAATTTTCTTGCCTCAGTCTTTGCTCAGATTTGCCACAGGCAGTGTAAACCAATCCAGATCTGTCAGTCTGACACGAGAGAATGTTAAGTCACGATAAGCTGAACAAATAAGCCTCACTGCACCTTGGACTTGAAAAGAAATCACACTAAGGAGGTAACATTCTTGATAGGATATGTATCTACTATGGAGTCAAGGATGATATTTTTAAAGTTAGGTATATTCTGATATTTCTTAAAATACCAACTAAACCTTAACAAAGAAAAATGTATGAAAAAGCTGCTTCGATCACTCCAGGGTGCAACTCTCCAATGCACCACAGGGGGGAACCAGTCAGCTACAAAGTGCTTTTAGCAGAAATCCCCCAAGAAGACCCACGAAGTGTTTTGTTTTGAGGTCGTATGTTAAACGAGAAAGAGAACAAAAGCCAGCTTACTCCTCCTCCGTGAATGTAGTGGGTTTTTTTTCTTATTACATTATCACACTGCCCGTTTTGTCAGCACTTCCTCCATGTGAAACACGGGACCCGTGTGCTCAGCTGGATTGGTCCATCACCTCATCGGTTATCATCAGTCCGTTACAGTCTCTCCGCTCCTCAAACAGCTAGCTAGCCGTCGGAGTGCAGACGCTGCTCACACCGCAGCCGAAAAGGAGAAGGAAGGAAGCCTCATAACTGTTTCTTGATGGCCCAAGAAACACGTTGAGGTATGGTTTTATTTATTTATTTATTTTTTTCACAATAAGTGTTGGGGTTTTGTTGTCTTCCGTAGCTTTGCCATCGGTCGTACTACGGACGTTTCTTAGTCTCACTAGCATCACTGACTCCAGCCCAACAACATCTGTATCTTGACAGATGAGGCAGCTGCTAACGTTAGCTGAGCTGCTTGGCTTTAGAGCTAAGTTAGCTTGGTGGGATCTCAGACGACGGTGACACGGGTTTTCCCCTCTGTTGATTTCTGGTAAGGGTAGAAAACAAGGGCGCCCGTTCGCTTTAATGTCATGTGTGTAAGTTAGCCATTACTGGACTATTAAGGCTAAACCTTGTTATGGCAGTTACACATAACAGTTTATCACGTAGAGTAATTTGTATGTTGCTGAAATTGCAGAGTAAATGTGAAAATGGTTTGATTGTATCAGCATTTAATGTTTGTACTCACAGTGTTACTTCAATTGAGCCAGTTTTATTTTTCATTATTATTATTATTATTATTAACAACCCCTTTTAAGACTCATTAACTTGCCTGTAGATGTCCACTATTTGTCATTAAATGATGAAGACTGGACAAATAAGACGAATAAGTGAAGTTATGGCTGAAACTGCACTGAAATGCACCTTCTTCTGTTTGTGTGGGTGGACTGTATATTTTCTCAAATTATCTCTTTAGATAATTTTGGCTTGTTACCCTGTTCTGTAAACACCTACTGGAAACTAGTTAAGATATACTAAGAAGCAGAAATTAAGCCTAACTAAGTTTCTACTTTGTTGATCAATAATTTTTTAGAAAAATTTCAAGCAAAATTGGTTATCGTTTTGAACTGCAATGTAAAGACATGACTTTTAGTTATGGGATATCATAATGAGCATTTTTTTTTTTGCTGTTTTCTTACAGTTAATCAGGAACATAATCAGCCCTAATATCAGTGTGGTTGATTCAGAGTTGATATGGGATTAATGGGTAAACAACTCCAAAGAGTATTTCTTGACATCAGTGCCAAAGTTTGTTGTATTCTGGGGCTAAATATCAGGGCTACCAATCAAACAGTTCAGATTTCAGGCAATGCTCAGCAGTGATTGTGTGTTAGCACTGCAGTTAAGTTAGTCGAGGACGTTCATCCCTCCATTTACAGGAGCTTATCTCTTGCAGGGCTCTGCAGATCGCTGACAGGGTTGCCCTGTTGATCTTTTAATGAAGCTGGGGATCCTCCTCTGCTCCAGATGGCCTTGTGTTGTACTTGTATGTCTGTAGGATCGTGCCTGTGTTGTTATTAATGCTGTACATGGCTTGGACCCCTGCAAGCTTTGATAAGTCCTTCCTCCCCCTCCCCTCCTGCCCAGATAGTGAAGGTCAGGTCATGTGACTTTTGTTATCATAAGAGGCACAGTACGGCATCTGGAGCTCGGTGGCATCTGTTGATGTTTCACGAGGCTCAAATCTAACTGCTTGCACTTCAACAAGCTGCTGTGATCACTGGGGATCAGGGAAGTTTGGGGCTTTAGCCAGCAGTTCAATTATCCATGATATACAGTGTCTTTGTCGAGGAAGGTTTGAGACATCGGAAGCTACACAGTTTCAGTTAACCAAGGTCGGAAGCTTTTTTTTATCTTTAGTGCTAATGTGTAGCTAATCCCAGCAAGGATGTCTAACAAGGAGGGATTTTGATATTTCAAATGTTATGCAGGAAGCTTGGGTATTGTATTAGCTTGTGTCAAGCCTCCACTAATCTGGTGTTAGAAGTGGATGACATAACTAATGCAGATTTTTAAAAATGACCTGTGAGTTAGTTGTGTCAAAGTAGCATTCTCAGCTCCAAGATTACGAATTCCAGTGAGTGCTACTCTAACAGTAGTTTGTAGTTTAAGAATCTCCCGTCCCAAATAATGGCTCTTGACACTGGATCATCAACAGAAACCCAACTCAGCTGGCAGCCAGCTGCCTTGGGTTGATTTCTCAGGCTGCTGCAAATCCTGCTGCCCAGACGAAGGTTGCTGACATTACACGGCCAAAGACAAAATGAACCACTGTCAAGACCCTGCTGGGCGGAGAATGAGATTTGCAGTGATACAGTGTGCCTTGCTAATAGTAATATAATGTAATGACTTTACACCATCGCCAATGTAGAAACTACACAAGAACCTCTTCATGTGAGAGGAAACAGACCTTGATGTGTGCCATATCTGTGATCAAAGTAGGTCAAGCTTTAACTTGCCTCTCTTCTCTGGATATAAAAAGCCTACTGTAGCTGGTGCATTGCAAGTTTCATCCAGGATCATGTCTCTGTGTTTTTTTTTCTGTACTCCACTGAGGCTAAGTCCACTTATCAGGGCACATTGTATTGCTTTGGTGGCAGTGATGTTATCTGTTAAAAGACTAACTAGATTCCTCTTTCAGATGTATGAAAGTAAAGACCACAAGTGTGTCTGCTTTTAAGGAAAGTCATGGAAACCCAGAGGAAATAAATGTCAGATATAGAATATACCTTGAGGAGGATACTTAAACTCTGCCAGTGATAAGCAACCCTCTTAATGCTCAGCGTTTGTAGTGAACACTGGGTATTGTAGGAAAATTTGAAAAGACAGAACAGCTGGCAAATGTTGTTTCTGAAATAAATTTAATCACTCAAGATTGACATAAAATCCCATGATAATTACAAGGAAGTTCATGTTGTTTTGCATTAAGGGACTTGAGAGACCAGTCCTGTCAAGAAGACCAGGCTGTAGGTTTGTGCCCATAAGACAGTTACGCATGATACGAGTCCCTCGGTGAATGTGTGGTAATTCTTTCTTTTTTTATTAGTTTACATCACTATATAGAGCCTGGCGACGGAGGTAGAGAGGCCACCTGGAGTGGGTGTCTCTTCCCACACACGTTCCTCATTCTGAACTTGGCTGGAGCTCCCACTGTCTTGTTTTTCTTATGGCTTTTCCTTTGTTTTCCTGCATCTGTGAGATTTACTCAGCTCCCACACACTGACACTGCCACAATCCTGTCAAAACCATGACGAAAATCAAGGATATGTCTCTGTCTCTCCTTTGTTTCTCTTTCTCTCTCTCTCTCTCTCTCTCTCTCTCTCTCTCTCTCTCTCTCTCTCTCTCTCTCTCTCTCTCTCTCTTCCTCCCTCCTTTCCTTCTCTCTCCCTTCCTCTCAGAGATAACGAACAGATAATAAGCGGAGCGGACTTGGAGATGGAAATGGCCCTCTTGAAATTATGCAAAAAAGGTTTTGGTTAGATGCTGTACAGATAATAAATAGCCATGTTGTATAACTGGCATCAAAAACAGACTCCATCCATTGCTTTGATAGATGCATCAAATCTGTTCACTTAGAGCTGAACTTTGTGATACTAGACGTGTTTGCATGTATTAATTAGCACCTAACAGAATGTGTGGAAAAAGTCCAGAATCCACTGACGCCTCATACGGAAAGACCTATATCTACTTACGTTTCAGAGTTAGTGAACAGCATCTCGGATTGTTTTTCCCACACCCTTTCATTACACCCACAGCTTGGTTCATGCTGGCTAGTCAAACACTGTGCTCCAGCTGTGTGAGAAGGTAATTAAATGTTAGATGTACATATAGATTTTGTCATACTTTGCCACAGGATTTATGCCAGCTCTTAATTATTCCCGGGTAAAAAGATACTGTTATCCTCCCTCTGTTTTCTGTTTATCTTGACTCCCACTTCGCAGTTGCTTTAAGTCAGTGCCTGCATGGCCACAGTTTTAAAACAACAAGAAATTAACTGGGCCTTGAAACAGTACAAGACATACTTATATAATATAATATATAAAATTTATATAAAAGTTGCTTTTATTGAAGTTTTATGCACTGAGCTAAAGCATTAATCATTGGTATTGATTAAGGTATTGGGCTCCCTCATATAACCCTGTTCATGCAACACCAGTGATTCCTATATAATGCATTTACCATTATATTCATTTATTTTACCATTGTATTCATTTGGTAGACGCCTTTGTCCAAAGCACAAGTGTACAAGCGAGTAAATCACAAAGCCTTTGAAGATTAGTGCCACAGTGCTGAGATCCAAATTACACCTGCGAGAGATGACATAGGATTGCAGGAGCATGAAGTAAAACATGAGTGCAGGGCTAATAGTACGGTATTTTTGACAGAAAGATAGACAGAGAGGGCAGGAGGGAGAAAGACCATGTTATTTGGATGAACACTTGACAGAGGAGTGTAAGCTTGTACTATTGGAAGAGGTAGGTCTTCAAGAAATGTTGAAGACAGGAGGAGAGTCTGCTGCGGCGAACTGAGTTAGATAACTTTTCTCTCCATCAAGGGACCACACAGAAGAGGAGTTAGGATACAGAGTCCCTGCCTTGCAGTGACAGTTGGACAAATCATTGGCTGATTGCAGTAAATGAGAAGGCTCATGATCTTGAAGGAGCGAGTTCAGGCTGATGGGTACCGTGCTAGTGGCCACTCTGAAGGCAGACATGAGTGACAAGCTTAATGCGAGTAGCAACAGGGAGCCAATGGAGAGCCTAATAAAAAGTGGAGTGGGATGAGCTGTTTTTGGCTGATTGAAGGCCAGATGTGCCACTGTGTTTTGGTTTTAAAGTGCATGCTGGCAGCCCTGCAGGAGGAGCATTACAGTAGTTAATGTGTGAAATGATCAGTGCTGGTAAGAGATGAGGAGCATGATAATTTCAGATAAGACCTGGTCTTTCTGGTGTCACATAGTGGAAAGAAATATGACCAAGTGACAGATGCAGCATTCTCAGTGAAGTTTAGTTGGTCATCAATCCTGATGCCCATATTTCTAGGAGACTTTGTTGGACAGAGCTGGGTGGTAATCTTCTGCTGAACAGAAGGATTGGTTTGGATAACTAGGATTTCACTCTTAGAGAGACTGAGATGAAGGTGGCATTTCATCATCCATTTGAGATATCAGTGAGTTGTCGTAGGTAGATATTGTAGGTATTGTAGTTTCAGAAGAGTAGGGGACCAAGCACAGATCCTTGCAGTACCCCAATGGAAAGGCACTGACTCTTGCTCACTGACATCAGTGATTCTTTCAGTCCACATTAGGGTCCAGAATATGAGTGCAGGGACAAGTCTTGAGCAGAAGTATGGAGAGATCTACCTCACTGGGAGAGTAAAATGTAGAAAGTGAACCGACATTAACTGGAGAAGATGTACTGCAGCGGGATGGATTTGTACATTTTCCATTGATGGCTGCCACATTGTCAGCACTGAAGGTTAGTGGCTGGTGGAGAAGACAGGGAGTTGTAATATTACTGTTAGTATTAGTGAATTTCAGAAGTCTTCTTTAGGGTAGCCATTTAAAGAGGACACTGTGCAGATAAATCAGGAAGTACTTTTTCTGTACATTGTTCAATTTGCGTTGTCCCAGTACTTCGTACTCCTTAAGGGCTTCACCTGTTAATAGAGCAGTTAATGTCTGAAAGGCCAGCAGTTGTTCCCTGCATGTATTTTTTTATCCTACAGTTTCTGTTCTTGTGTCTTAGGAACCATTCTCCCTGCAGTTCCCATCTGATGGAGCAGTGGTTGTCAGTCTGTGTGGAAAGGCACCATGTTTCCTTGTCACGTAACCCCCTGGCCCTCTGCTGAGCCACCGGCCTCCTGCGGCAGTCATGCACCCCCAGCACAGCCCTCGCAACCCCTTCCTGACCTGTTGTGCAGCTGTCCCGCTCCGCCTTTGAACACCCACTCTGAGACGCCCTCACCAGACCCCATGGAGTCCCTCATTGTGGTCACAGAGTACGAACCCAGCAGACCGCCTGGAGAGGCTGAGGAGGAGGAGGAGGTAAGATGAAGCACACCCAGGTAACACTATATCTACCAAAGATGTAACCTAGTTAGACATTTGTGTTTCCGCTGAGTTAAATGATTACTTGACACATGATGATACTTGCCCGTATTTTTTCCATACACCGTTTCAGACAGTAAGTTTTCTCACTTTAACATGATACCGAAAGCATGAATGAAATCAACATTTGACACAGTATTGACAAAGATTTAAGTACATTTCAGTATGAAGTGTAAAATGTGTAAAATGCCAACATGGAAAAGAACAGAAACTGTACTGTAACAAATAAAGTTTATATAAATAGACAAACACAGTCTGTTGACCATCATATGGTACCACTACACAAAAGGCATGACATGCTTGCAACAAGGGAAATAAAGATCATTTAAATGTTTTACATCTCAGGTAGAAGAAATGGACAGTTCTGAGACGCCTGAGCCTAATTCCTCTGTGGCGGCACCTTTCCCAACTCCATCCTGCGACCTGCTGTCCCACACAGTTTGCCGGTCAGAGGCTCTGCTACCTGAAAGCCAAGAGCAAAGGGGAAGATTAAACCTGTCAGACAGGAAACTATCTCTGCAAGAGCGCTCGCAAAGTGCAACATCACCCTGCAGCTCTCCGGGACTCAACGGGCGCTATATTTACCCATCATTACCCTACTCACCCATCACATCACCCCACTCCTCTCCACGCTTGCCCCGCCGACCCACTGTCGAGTCCCACAGTGTTTCCATCATAGACCTCCAGGTATGGTCAAGCCTTGAGGCTAACACGGTTCCGGTGTTAAGGATTTGGAATTTATGTTAAAGCCTTCTGTAAAGTTGACTTTACTGTTTGCACTGTGTTGTAACAACAAAATCAATACTGCTGACAAAAATAATGCTATAATTACTGTTTGCCATATACTTTAATATTTACCTGTAGAACCAAGTCAGTTTTGTTCATCTGTGCTCAAGGAATCCCCTTGAGTTAACTAATTTGTGGTTTAATCCTATATAATAATAATTGTGATTATATAATTTACGGTCTCTGCACCATCTGACGTGTATTCCCTCATGGACCGTGCATTGCATAAAGCATTACACATGAATGAACAAACTAACTAACTCAGAGGTGCTTCTCTTGAACATCTGTTAGTTAATCAAAACATGAGGATCACACTTGTCTGGCAGTAAGCAGAACTGCATGTGCATTTGTCTTAAAAGCAGCAGCACACTGAACTTTGCGGATGTGAAGGTAAGGTTTTCCAGTGTCACTAGATGTAGGTAACACCATAGCTGTGATCCCTGTTATCCATAGATGCAGAAACCTGTAGATGTCATGTACTGTAGGTAGAATCCTGATACACACTTTTGCTTTCACAGAATCGCATAATGTAGGTGTGAAAAAAATGCATGTAAATGTTACTTAGGTGAAATATTTTCCAGTATCCTCTTATGGTGGAGAGTTCCTTGCACTGTCATTACTGTAAGGTATGTGTCATACCTTCTCTGAATTACATCAATGAATTACATGAGTCACATCCTCTTACCATCTTTGTTGGCACTTAAGTCTTTTAATCCAGTCTAGAGACCAATAATCAAAATAAAGTACATTTAGAATTGTACTTAAAATGAGGAGCTGGTTTAGTCACTGGATCCCTTGATTGTATGAATCACTTTCTGTAGGCTGGGTTCTGTTTGTTCTTGGCAGTGTGGCCACATCATTTATTGTTTTAAATCACCACTGCTATCCACTGTAAATTAAGGGTGGAATACACGTGTACCAGAGTGGGTAGTCCCCTCTAATCAAGACAAAATATACTACGAAACCATTATAGCCATGCAACACATACTATTTATAGAATCTCAGGCAAACTGCAAGATTAGCAAATAGGATTAGAGGGAAAGTGTGAGTCTGTGTTTTGGATTTATCCACGTTTACCTTTAACCACCGACCATCACTGCAAATGTGGATTTGTCGAGGTAGAGCTTTTACTTCAAATGAATCTTAGAAAATGACAAACTGAAGTGGGATAGTGATTGCAGAGTCATACTGACACGCTGACAAGAACGTGAAATTTGTCTCAAGCTGACAGACATCGGGCACTGTCGAGAACGCTGATGTGCAGAAGACTGCACTTATGAGCTGGAAATGGAAAAAGAAGAATTAATTGAAGGGAAACTTAATGAACCAGATTTCGTTCTCAGGAAAAGTGGCTCTCTCTCATAATGTACATGTATCTATGGTATCTAGCTGCTAAAATATGATGCAATTTCATTTGAAAAGAAACAATTTTCTCCTCTTTTTTCTTTTTCTTCCCTCTCTTCAAGGACTGTGTTCAACTCAACCAGTATAAGCTGAAAGATGAGATTGGAAAGGTACCATCAGAGACAACTCACTGATTGCTCCCTTTCACTTACTCTTCCATTTTCTTCCTTCCTCCCTTCCGCCTACTGCATGTCTGTCAAGTAGCACACATCATCAAGGACATGCAGTAACAGTCTCTGATATCCTCTCTCCCGGCTGTCCTCATTTCCCAAACTCTGTGTAAACTACCAGGCCACAGGAGAGTTGGAAGATAGATGAGAGGCTGGTATAAATAGCGCTCTCTAAGGGTTGTGCAAGGCTTAGTGCATACGAGTGTGTGTGTGTGGGAGTGTGTATCTGTAGGCACGTTTTAGATTGTGGGTTTAATAAGAGAGCATGTGGATATGTGTGTGTGTGTTTCTGCATGTAGGTAGGCATGTTAATGTGTGTGGTTCTGTGGTCGGCGGAGACAATTAGAGCCTTTCAGGATTGTTGGAGAGGCTCCTGTTATCAGATCGTCTCTGGGACTGTAGGAAGAGCTCTGTGCTGCTTCTCCAATCTGCTCCCCCAGCAGGAACTGATCCTGCTCTCTCTCTCTCCCCCTCTCTGTGTGTTTGTTTTTGTGCATGAATTTGTGCACACAGGCTACTAATTGGGCCTAGTTTTTATCCTGAATTTCCTGTGTGTGGGCAGGGGAGCTTGATAGCATAAACCAGATCCAGTTTCCTTAATTAGCCTGAAATCAAAAATGAAAGAGAGAGGGAGAGATGATTTGAATTTCTCTGTTCTCACTTTGAAGCAGCTGGTACTCTTTCAGTGTACACTGTCAGCCCACTCACTTCCCTCAAGTGTATGTGTTTGTGTATTTCTTCCTGTGTGTATTTGTATGTATTAAGAACGTTTGCTTTGCACATAGTGTGAATTTTTTTTTATCACATGAAGAATTGACAGCTGCTCAGTCTCACTTTATTGACTTATCTTCTTTTTCACTTAATCCTGGACCAGGGCTCCTATGGTGTTGTAAAGCTGGCGTACAATGAGGATGACAACACATACTACGTGAGTTCTTCATGCAGAGGCAAATACAGATGTGATTTCCTCCCAAGTATTAACACTGCCTATTTTTCTCTCACTTCTCTCTCGTTCCTTATCACTTGTCATACACTCTCTCTCTCACACACACACATGCAGGCAAACCTCATAATAGTCAAACCCCCCTCGTCACATTTACTGGTGTGATTTTATGTGAAACCTCCACATTTGAAAATGTCTCCAGTTAATTGTGCCTTGCTGTGCTGTACCGTAATAAGAAATCAGCTCAAGCCTCTCTGCTTGCTGTTCACCACTGTTGCTGCAGTTCTCATTAAGCTGCACGATATTGACAGACAATGACATGGGGATTATTTTAATATTCCTCCCAAGTGACAAAGCCCACATGTCATTTTCAGTGATTATATCATTGCACTGAGGCTGTTAAAAAAACCCGTCTGTTTGCCCCAAACAGGGAAAATATCCTCCGAACGCTCTAGCTGTGTCGCACTGTGCTCTCAGTTCAACACTGCTTCGATGTCAGCTTGGGTAATTGTTCAAGAAATGGTCAGGGAGATCTCTGACTTGTTACTGGTTACCCGCTAGACCTTTGTATGGCATGAGTGTGGGCTTTACTGGAGACAGTTAGCTGTCACATGGTATTTAAATCATTTTGAGATTGACAACCATGTGCAGAGACAGGCAAACCAAACATGGACCACTAAAATAAAGGCTAAACTTTTATGCCCTGGCATCCCAAAAAAAAATAGCTGTGGTTGTATTAGATGTTTGAAGGCATCTTTTGTTTTCCCTGGCTTTACACTTCTCCAGGTTATTAGTCTTTTACTGGTAAACATTAGAATTAATGGGTTATGTTTACATTTACTGGAGCAGTTTGTTTAAGGCAGGGAATGATGAGTCAGTGTATGTTTCTTCCTTTCATAGAAGAAGTCTAGCTTCTACAATATTTTGTCCTGATGAAGCTGGTGAGTGGTAGTCACGGTTACACAAGGGATGTTTAAGGTGAAGTAAGAAATTTATAGGCCCTGGGATATTCATCTGTAGGTGTGTGAGTGGGTGCACTGTCAGATATGCGTCACCTCTCTCTGCTGTATCTTACTCGTCTTTTTGTCTGCTTTTCTCTTCATCTTTTCTCTGGATCTCTTGCCCACTGGGCTCTCCCACCCCCTCTCCCCCATACTCTTATCCTCCCCCTGTCCAAATCCATCTCCCTTTCTCTCCTGTAGGCGATGAAGGTGTTGTCCAAAAAGAGGCTGATGAGACAGGCAGGTTTCCCACGTAAGTCTGGAGCCAGAGGCAGATGGTTAACACAGCAGAGAGCACAGACTCTTATAATGCTACAGTGGTACATGAGCACTGCATACCAGTACTGAAACCCAGCCTGTCTTTGGTCCTATCATTGCCCTTTCACCTTCCCTCACCTGTCACCTTCGCTCACCAACATTGCCTCTCTCCTTCAGGGAGACCTCCCCCTCGTGGAGCCAAAGCAGCTCCCGAGGGTCCCCCTCATCCTAAAGGACCCCTGGAGCGGGTCTATCAAGAGATTGCCATCCTGAAAAAGCTGGACCATCCCAATGTAGTAAAACTAGTGGAGGTGAGTGGTGTTTAAACTTACATTTTGGCTATTTTCAGTTAGTTTTGGCCAGAGATGTTCCTGAAAATGGTTTTAAACGAAATTATATATATATTTTTAAAAATCTAAATCCATAGTGGATTTTATTTCAGAGAGAGCAAGTGGGGGTATTACAGTAGATTAAGATTTTTAAAAAAAATCAGGAGACAACATTTGTGTAACAAAAGCAATTAGACAAAGTAAACAGACAGGCTTTTGATTGCGTCTCTTCTCTCCAAAGAGCATCAAAGGTATGCTGCCAAGTTGCTAATGGAACAGTTTGGAAAGATGCCTCAGTGGAGTGTCACTGAAAGAAGGACATAAAAATCAAAACAACAATATCTATTAAGGATTATTAGGGAATGGCTGTAAAGTTGTTTTGAAAGATCTCAAGTGCAACAAAACTACATAACACTGTAACATGGCTGTGTGTGTAACACTGATATGGCTTTGCACTCATGTTTCCATATTGACATCAAAGAAAATAATCTGGGCTATTCTAGCGCTAAGGTGTGTTTCATTTTTAACACATCCAAAAGATGATCTGTTGTGTGGGTGTGGGTGTCTGTGTGTGTTTACACTCATTTTCATTCCTCTGTGATTTGGTGCCAGGTTTTGGATGACCCCAGCGAGGACCATCTGTACATGGGTACGTCGTGGCCAGTCAGCCATCCTTCAGAACAACACACACACATGCACATGCAGACACACACACACACGCACACACACCACGCTGACAGTCATACAGTCATGCATAAAGCAGACATAAAAGAAGGTCATTATTTTCAACTCATATTAAAAGATGCTTTTAGTTTGTTTGTGTCTTGGTAACTGAAGAGCTTTCATAACCTCATCTGTGTTTCTGTCACAGTATTTGAGCTGGTCAAGCAAGGGTAAGCTAAGCCTCTTTTATGGTAATGATTGTGACACTGGAATGAGCTCAATCTCATTAGTTATGATTGCTAATTGAGTGTGTGCGTGCGCGTGTGCGTGTACCTGTTAATGTGTTTATGTATTCAGGGCTGTGATGGAGGTGCCGACAGATAAACCTTTCAGTGAGGACCAGGCACGCTTTTACTTCCAGGATCTGCTCAGGGGAATCGAATATTGTGAGTCTTCCAAACCTCCTGTTATTCTTCTCCTCAGCATGTGACTGCATTGCATTATGCTAAGAATGGGGTGTTTGGGGTTGTTTATCTATCTCGCTTACCTGATTTGTTATCCGTCTAGATACAGTGTCCGTGAGCAGATGTATCACAAAAACAGTTTGGTGGTTAAAGTACAAAACACCATGATTCAAAGCTGATTCAGTATTGATTCAGTTGCAATTTAATATAGATTCTGCCCAGATTTTAGACTCATTTTGACATTTTGACTTGCAACTTAAAATGAATTCAGGCATCCCTGCCACTTTTCAATTCAACCTGCCTGTTCTTGGAAAAGAAACACCATACAGAGCCTTTTTTTTTTTTTTAACCAGATAATAGCCTCTTCTTTTTGCAAAGCTCCACGTCAGTTTAATAGACAGTAATATCCCATAATTAGCTGCACTTTCATGCCTATAATAATTTTCTAAAATCTTCTGTATCCCCTATACAGCAAAGAGTTTAATATTTACAGAGTTGCAAATGTCTAAATTAAAATGATATAATTGTAGTGTCAAGATGAAGCTCTTACTGGATGTATTAAGATCTGCCCTCGTCCTACAGTTCTTCCCTGCCATTTACATAAGTTCTTCCTCTGTGCTGTTCTTGACTCTAGCCACCCACAGGACTCATTTCACATCATCTCTGTGGCTCTTAATGCATTTCAGCACAGGAGAAGAGGTTTTGCACGAAGTGTCGTCTAGGAGACTAGTACTGAGGCGAGAAGAGGGAGGGCTCTGCACCAGGGACAATGAAACAGCCTATTGTTATTATTATTTCTCATTATAAGTTATCATAACTGAAGAAAGGCTTGTCAGGTGTGTGCAGATAGTTTGGTTGAAAAAAATACATTTCAAACAGACAAAAGTGACACTTGTTTTTTTTTTGGTTTTTCACATCTTAAGCAGGAACTGTGGCTGTTTCTGTTGATGCCTATTATTTCTGAAATATTTATCCAACTTCCTGTCGAGCCAGAGCCAGAGTTTTCTCCACATGGATCCAAGCCATTTTTATTTAATTCTGACATGCCAACGTGACATGTTCACAATTAAAAATTCAAATACTCAGAGGGTCACAATGTTATTTTAAGATCCCCTTCATAACCTAGACTTAGACAGTATTTTTATATCCATCATCTCTTGCCATAAGCAGATTTTCTAAAAAATGGAGTAATAATGAATATTTTCTTTTTCATCAGTACATTACCAGAGGATCATCCACAGAGACATCAAACCCTCTAACCTATTAGTGGGAGAAGATGGACACATCAAGATAGCAGACTTTGGAGTCAGTAACCAGTTTGAGGGAGCTGACGCCCTCCTGACAAGTACAGTGGGAACACCTGCTTTCCTAGCCCCTGAAGCTCTCTCTGAGACCAGAAAGAACTTCTCTGGAAAGGTACTCGGCTTACTAGTGCCCTCTGTGGATGGTTTACAGAAATGCAGTGGCTTTATTGTGCTAATTTCCACATTGTTCTTGGTACCAAATGCATTTCTTGTGTATAGTGGTATACACAAATTATATAGTGATAGAACAATTTCACAAAATAACGTACTGTATCACATCCTCTTTTCTTTGTTTTGCCCTTTTGTCATAAAGGCTTTGGATGTTTGGGCCATGGGAGTGACACTTTATTGCTTCGTCTTTGGAGTGGTGAGTCTGTGCTCTTGCAAAAAAAAAAAAAAAAAAAAGACTCGTTGTTTAAGATTTTCTCCTCTATGACAATCTGCCGATCTCCCATGAAAACCAACGCTTTTCTTTTATCCACAGTGTCCATTTATGGATGAGCGCATCCTCAGTCTTCATCAGAAAATCAAGACACAACCTGTGGTGTTACCTGAACAGTCAGTTCTGCTTCTCTTGTCATTCTGTGTCAAATAGATGTCAGTGCTTAGTGTCTGTTGTTTATTTAATGAAATTGTTGTTGTTAAAGTTGTGCATGAAACATGTTAGATATTTATGTAATGAATAATCATCCTGTTTCAACAGTGCTGACATATCAGATGATCTCAAAGATTTGTTGCTAAAAATGCTGGACAAGAATCCAGAAACCAGGATATCAGTCGCACAGATTAAGGTAAACTCCCTCCCTCAAGCCACTGGTGTCCAGTATTTGGCATTAAAGCATGTTTGTACATCTACATAATATATCCTGACACTGACACCTAAATCATGTGTGCTGTGATGGATTACAAACATTCTTTACCTGTTAATTTTATTCTAAATACAACATTTTTAAAATGAGTAATGTGTTTGTCTTGTTATAATATTGTAACCTGTCTCCTCTATAGCTTAACCCGATGCACAAGCCTTTGCACTTACATCAGTTCTATAAAATTTTTCTTTGTGCGTCTCCAAAGACACTGTGTCTGTCCTTGTGTGTGAAGGAATCAGAATGACATACATAAAGATCTCCTTTGGTCTTCTCATGTTTGAATCCAGGTGCACCCATGGGTGACAAGGCATGGTGCCGAGCCCCTCCCTCCAGAGGATGACAACTGTTGTATGCTGATTGAGGTGACCGAGGAGGAGGTTGAGAATTCAGTTAAACACATCCCCAGCCTGGCTACGGTGGTGAGTTTATGAACTTGTTTTTGTCTCATCACAAAAACCTCACATTGGTGAACATCACAGTCACACACCAGCCTAATGATATGAAATATCACTGATGGGTACAGCTCTCTAAGAGAGGCATGAAACCTGCAGCATGTCAAATGTAAACTATTGAGATATAACTGAGAATGAATCTTCTGTTCAGAGCAAGTGGATTGCTAAGTCTTTGTACATTTGCATCAGGATATAAAGGATATTTTTCAAGTTCTGATATATTTTTTTTATATTTCACTCACATCGCTCCACCCTACAGCACAATCACTAACCCACTACCACCTACTTGAGTGCCCTCTCAGCACTTTGTTCTCGGGTAGGGGGTTGGTTCATTTCGTCTTTACAGTTTATTGTCATTACTTGCATGAATTAATAACAAATGTAGCGAGAAATGTGAAAGTTTGGGATGAATTCGAAGCCTTTCTGTGCTTTGTTTCTTGTGTGAACTTCTAAACTTGAAGTTGAATGGGCAGACACAGCATTAATTATAAACGCACCTGCCCCCTCTCTGAGCAAAGTTATATGTAGACATGTACAATCTACTGTCACGTTGCCATTTGTTGTCACAGTGCCATGAGCTGTGCTGTGAAGGTACATTACCTGCTATCTGTTGTTTTGTGTGATGATAGACTGTGGCATCTGGTTAAAAAAAAAAGTTTGTACAGGAAATGTGTTGCTGAGGTGCTGTTTGCATGCAAAGTAATAGAAGCCCTATTAATCTATTCACATCACAGACCACATACCGCAACCCAGCTTTTAACACAAGCTTTTCTGCTTTACATTTCTCAGCATGCTGTTGTGATCTGTGTATTTCAGATCCTGGTGAGAACCATGCTGAGGAAGCGTTCCTTTGGGAACCCCTTTGACTGGGGCCGTAAAGAGGACCGCAGCAGTCTGTGCCCTCCAGGGCAAACGCTCACGTAAGGATTGTTTACAGAAACACAGCAGGCTTTAAATTCTCTCTCTAGCAAAGGCTTTGCAGTAATATTAGGACAGAGCTGTCGTAGCAGGGTGCTGTGTCTACCATGTTCTCACTTAGAGCTGTAACCAGCTAATGTTTGTCAACTAGTTTGTCAAGTAGACTGTTATTATTTCTCTCCTCCCTCTCCTGCCCTTCAGGAAAGGCAGAGCAGGCAAAGTGAGATACTGCTACATACACTGTAACCAAAGAAGGTAAATAACTTTAGGACAAATTTTGCCCGCTGTAGTACTGTTTAAGTGGTAGCGAGCATACTTAAACACCCCTGGCATGACAGAAGGAGCTGTATTTACCGCTGTGGCCTTAGTAATCAAATACTCTATTGCATTGAGCTTGCAAAGAGTCTCTGTGGTATCTGCAAGAAGGTTTACTGTATATTTCTGTATTTTATTTTATTATTTTTATGTCTGAGGGTGCTTTTGGTGAAGCATGTGCTATAATGCACAATATCCTATTTATTTACATAATAAATTACAGCAGTTGAAGCTACATGAGCTACTTTTTATGAACAAGATGTAACAAGTTACCAGAACTGTGGTTAAATCAATTATATAAAATATGAATTCAATTATGTTTAAATATAATTACAATTGTATTTTGAGCACCTGTCAGTGAAATAATGTACTATATTGCAGGCAGCTGATAAAATATGATTAGAAATCCAGTTTTAGCTGACACCGTGACAGAGAGGTGTCGATACAACTTTGCAGGAGTTGATTGGCATTATAGTGTGTTAGTGTTAAGTGTTACTGTGTAATGCCCCCCTCTCATTTTTAACCTTAAAAAATGTTAATGAATTAATGCCTCTCTGACACAGTCAAAACAAAATTTGCATTTTTGTCCACTTTTAGTTCATCATGAGCCCAGAGCATCCATTCATCTTGATGAGTTGTTGCTCATCCTTGCATGAAGCATCCACACTCATCCAGAGGACGTGCCTGTAAATGAATGTCTTTGTGTCTCCCCG
This sequence comes from Toxotes jaculatrix, assembly GCF_017976425.1. NCBI lineage: Eukaryota > Metazoa > Chordata > Actinopteri > Toxotidae > Toxotes > Toxotes jaculatrix. The sequence goes on from NC_054409.1 coordinate 13,356,137, forward strand.
TGATGTAAATGATTGATTTCTTTCTAATATAACTTTGTTCCCCTTTTCCTCATTTCCCCCCTTTATTTTGTTGAGTTTCCCCTTGTGTATGATAGATTCTGGCCAGCAGCTTGCCAGATTTCCGTAGTGCCTGCTGCCTCGCATTGTGTAACAATTAAATGGCTGGTTTCAGTTCCTAAACTCAGCTAACAGTATTTGTTTCTCTGCTCAGTGATATAGGATTTACAGCAGGCCTCTTGCATTGCTATAACTAATGCTGCGTCTGTGGTGTGTTACTTAGGAAACAGGAGAGTGGTGATGGCATGAGGGGTATGGACCTGCCCTACGTGGGAGAAGATGAGGCTCTTTCCTGATGCAGAGGGTTTATTATGCATGCTGGTATCTGCCTGCTTGCAACCACACAGCACGACGCCCCTTTACTCACAGTTTTATACTGGCAGCCTACACCTACGTACGTTTCCTGGGAGGTGGACTAGTGTGGCGTACGCAGAAAAAAGGGAGAAATTAAGGGTCTAAGGCAATTCGACAACCATTCGCTAAGCTTTTATTCCATTTTCTCCACTTATAAGGCTTGGCGTGGGACTTGTGACAGTCATGTCAAAAGAGGATCCTCCTGAAACTTGCCCACAGCTCTTATCGCCCAACCCAGTCTCCTCTTCTTACCCTGCATGCATTTATAGTCCTAGCATGCTTTGTCTCAGGCTTCAACTGTACAGTTTTGTGTTTTCTTGTAGTTTAGACAGTTGTGTTTCTCCTTTGTCTTTACTTGATGATACTTTCAGGTATACAGGGCGTGGCAACAGGAGATGATGATGGTTTATGGGGAGGGATGGTTGTCTTCGCCACCACCTCGACACTCTCTTTAGTAGGGGAGGCCTCTTGAAGATGATTGTCTGGTTCGCTCCTCTTCAGAATAGCAGTGCCCAGTTTTGTAAAATATTTCAGAGTGAAAAATCTGTACAGTTTTCCCAAAATGAAAAGGGGGAGTGATAAAATGTTTACTTCATTGAATGCATGTGCTCACTTTCCCAATGCAACACTGTATAAGCTATTACATTGGCACGCTCATACACTTGTTTGATGCAATTTTTCTTTTTCCAGTCTTACCACGGGCTCTTGACTGAGTCTCCTGTTTATTACAGTCAGTAGAAAGCTTTAAAAACGGTTGATGTAGTGCTTTTGTAAACAATCAAATTCATCATTACTGCACACAAGAAGGCGTAAAAAAACTGGGATTTTATTCTTTTGCAAAGCTTTTGCTTCTAGTAAATCCTTTTTTTTAAGTGAGCTATCATATGATTTTTAGGTGTTTGGTATATATTTTTTAATTCATAGAGCAGCAGCGAACTGAGTAATGAAGGTACTGATCTACCAAATGCAAATGAGAAAAACAGCATGTGTAGGTGCAAAATTACTTAAAATATTTAAGTAATATTTATTAAAGAAGTTTTTGTTACGTTGAAACTTAATCAGTTCTTTCCAGTTAAGACAAATGAGGTTGTGTGTCGTGATGCAGAGGAACAGCAGAGTTTCACACATTTCAGATGTGTCATGTATTTGTTTCACTTCTCACAGTGGATGTTTGTATGTGGAGTGAAAACAGAAAATAATGACTATTGAACCTCAAGTTAAAATTGTGAATGTTCTTACTTGTTTTGTTTTGTATTGTAGGAATTAATGATGTTATTTTAAAACCGCACATTTTCAGCACACCAAAAAAAAACTTCAATTATGTATAATTTTGTAAAGTGCAGTCACTTAAACAAACAAACCTTTAAACTATTTGTTCTTTTTGAACTACTAGAGCTGGCTAGTGCAGTAAGATCTGAGATGGAAGCATAGTGCAGCTGCAGACTTTTTGTACAAATCTATGCATATCTGTAGAGGTATTGAGCTGTTGTAAAAACTGTTGTCTGCTTTGGTTGGAGGAGTGGGCCAGTGCAAATATTTCTAATGAATTAGAAAGTCCTTTTTTAAATTTATATGTGTGTTTCATTTTAGATAATCCTAAAGCAGTAAATGAGCATTTTCCCTCTTTTTTTCCTTTGATTTAGTCTTTGTTTTCTTAATTTTCTCAGTGGCATTAGAGTTACTATAGACAGTCACTTGATGTGTCTCCAGTTAACATAGAAAATTGACATAATATTGATTACAACATTTAATGCTTCCACACACTAATAACTTCAGCACTTACGTGTTGAATGTATGACAAAGGGACTTTGGATTTTTTTTTTTTTTACCTTATGACTTGCATGTCACTCTGAACTGTATGTACAGTATGTCTGTACAGTATGTCTGTTTTTTAAGACTAGTACTATGCATATGATGTGTCTTTCTCCATATGGTGCAATGGTATGCTCTGTTAGATTGTACAGTGTGCACACTTACTAGCTGAATGAGGAGGGCTGTATGAGCTTAACCGCTTTTCTTTTTGTTTTTTTCACCTTTTTCTCACTTGAGTGTAATTAAGTCTCACACACTGAACTTTTGAAGTTTCCCTTTTTTTTTTGAAACCTCAATGATGATAGCAAACAATGCTTTAAGGCCAGAAAATTAATTGCATTCATTTAGTCTGAAAATTCATTGCAGAAATTCCTCGGTTTGTCTTATACTGTGAAATGTTACCTCATTTAAACATGCTCTCCACATATATATGAAAGATTATACATTCTGACATACTATAAGTTGCTATAGACTATTGTTATTTAAGATGAAGTTTTTACCTTGAGTAAAAATAAGACAGGCACTTTGCCCTTTCTGTGAATATTTTGCCCTCCATGACCAAAAGGAATGAACTGAAGAACATTTTGGGGTCTGAATAGCAGGGTGACAGTGCAAGCCACAAAACAGCTGTATGATAAATAATTTTATACATAAGATATTTAAACTTGTAGTTTGTTTCAATACAGGTTTTGCCCATTCTTGTCAGAATGGCCAGGCTACTGTAAGTGATTAACCTTTATTGTTCACATGGTTTTTGAATTCTATAGTGTAATAAATTTTATTAAGAACTTTGGGGGCTCTTTTCCCCTAAATGCATGCCAACATACTGACCACATACCATTGTATTGTCATAGCATGAGAGGTCCTTGACAACAACATCGGACCTTTAAATGAATTACTCTATACATACTGTATCTTGTTCATCATTTGAATAAAATATTAATAATGTTATATAATATTATTGCCTTTCTGTAAAGTGAATGTTATGTTTGTGTTTAGTTCCACAAACAGACCACTAGTGTGTGCTGTGTGCCGTAACATTTCTGAAGCTGTAGGCTGCTCGAGAGCCTGATTATAACATTTTGTTCCTTATGATAAATTTTCAACACCTGCCATATTCTTCCAGCCTGTTTAAATGTAATGCACTTAAACATCTTCTACAGTCAATCAGTGCAGATTAAAAAGATATTTTTTAAGTTACTTGTTTTCAAAATGTGGGTTTACTCAAGAGGAAACCTTTGCATTTGACTGCAGAAGGTTAACACCTTAATGGCTTGAGCTACAGTTCCTCTAATGGCCACTAGATGCTGACTTCCTCAAAAATGCTGAGGAAGGGACATTTATGGTACATTTTTCCATTTTAGTAATAATGTGACATATTTACATTACAAATCAGTGTTGCTAGTGTCCCTTTAGAAAATATTTCAGTATGAAAAGGAGGTCTAAATAAACCATTTTGGGTCATTAAAGACTCATAACCGCCCAGTTAAATGTATAAAATATATATCTGCCATTCATACACCAATAATACAAAGATAAAAACCCTATCACATACACGGTGCCTAAATGTATAAAACACTCAGTGATAATATTTGCATTAAAGTTCACAAACATTATGTTGATTTTATTTATCCTACATGGCCTCTGTTGCCTGATCTTCGAACTGCAACTGTCAGGTATTATTTTGCGTTTCTACAATATGTCAAGATACAAGAATTTAACCTTGAGTCTCCACACATCAGTGGAAGTTTCACACATTTTGGGAAATGAAGTGTCACACTGACCTCTTGTGCTAATTTCATAGCATTGCAGTTCATGTGTCCATTGGGAAAAAACTGGCAAGAATGACTGATAACTTTCAGGTTCTTCATAATTTTGAAAGATTAAATGTTTCTTCACGAGTCAAGAAACAACTAATTTAGCTACTGGTTTTGGTGCAGGAGGTTTTAGGTGAAAGATTCATCCCTGGTGCTTTTGAGATTTATGCTTAGATTGATATTCAATATCAACTTAATATAAATTAAACACACCACGCATTATATCTTGTACTGGAAAAATACAGGGAAACTGATAAATGTGCAGGGCATCATTGGGAAAACATTTCAATGCTGATGCTAAGATCTAAATCCAAAGGAAACGGCTGTTTGATGTGTATGATCAATCAGAGAAACAGAAATCTCATTTTAAGTGTGAAGAACTATAAAACACAGACTGAGTTTAAAAATACATCAGCCATTCTACATACAGCATGATCATCAAAACACCAGCATGGTAATATCAAAAGGGCGGGTTTGAAATTGGTCAGGTCTCTAGGGCAGAAGCCTATAAATTAGACTCACTGCAGAACAATGTAATGTTCGTCATATTATATATGGTGTAAATGCAGTTCAGGGGTTATTTCAGGTCTTGAACTGGTGTGTTTTGCCCCCGCTGGGGAACATGAAGGAGCCTAAAACCCCACATCAGCAACTGAGAAGTGCTGATTGTGACAGAATCTTAGCCTTTACTCGTCATGCTCAGTTTATTGTTTACCTGCTGGAGGCTGCCAGAGGTAAGAAAAAATGCACTTAAACAATACAACAAAAGGCTTGCTCAGCTTTCTGTAAAACCGCGGGCTTAGATCTACTTCTGCAGGTGAGATGTTTTAGTTCAGTGGCACCTTTTTCTGCCATTAATCCACTTTTCCCTTGTTCTGTATCTGTAGTCTGCTTAATTAAAGCTGGCTGCAATCTCTGGCTTCCAAAGAAAGCTGGAAAATTTAAGGGGTTAAAAAAAATAGAACGAAGAGGAAAAGAACCTTTCAATTAGTAGCAAAACGAAACTAAATTAATTTGCTCCCAATGCTGCACTTGGGAAGATTAAAGGATTGTGTGAATTATGCTGCAAAAAATGTCTTCATTTGAGTTCTGAGCAGTGAGCAGAACTCAAATGAAGAACTTGACATCAGTCATGAGAATTAAACATTATACTTTTTTTTTTTTTACAGAAAGAACTTCAGTCAGGAAGTTTCTACTGAATGGGAAAAAATAATGTGAAGCACCAGCTCTTAGTCAAACTTTGTTCACCTCACATTTGAATAATAAAGCATTTCTTAATGTAGTATTTCTATTGGAAAGAAAGATTTGGAGATGAACACATGCACTCTTTTTCAAATATAAAGTCTTCTCACAAAATAACTACTGGTGTAAAAATGACAAAGTTAACTGTAGGACAGTCAGTTTGTAGGAAAATGTCAAAAGCTTTGGAAGATTTTTAATCACTTTCAAATGGTTGCTCTTAAATAAAGATGACAGGGACATCCATACAGTGTGGTGTGGCTTTTGTGCCAAAAAGATAACGTGTCTGATTTAGATGCATGTTAAATGTTATTGTACTGACATTGAAAAAAACAATGGAAAATGGATAGTGGACAAAAAAATAACTACACTTTTCCACAAAAGTGAAAACAAGTGGAAGAATTTCTCAGACAAAGCACAGTCACACAGTGGAAATGCACACAATCTCAACATCCTTACTGAACATATTGTTAGTAGATGGGAAATTCTTCAGTCGGTTTGTCTAAATCTGAGCCATATTTGAAATACTAATCCAAATCTAATCCACTGTAATATGGGGGTGTGACGTGGTTCATAAACCTGATTTCTCTGACCTGCAGACATGTAAATAATAATAATAATTTAAAAAAACCCCAGTGCTTAATTTGTGTACACTGCACTTTCTGCCCAAATGTCAAACGGTCTGTGTTTGGATTCAGACCATGTAGAGTTGGCCTTGGCCTTACCTGACTCAGTATGCCACCCAACTCTTAGTACAGGCCACGGTTATTTCTCTCATGCACAAAGAAACTCTCCAGAATGTGGCAGCACATCTGGTTTTCAACCTAAAAGGTCACTAGACTGCTCATTGACCTCCTGTGGCTACCCATAGCTACCTGTGACATCTGGGTCTCCACCCATCTACTTGTACTCAATCATACAGGCTTATGCTCCTTCTCAGCCAAGGAATATTTCGCAATGAAATCCCCACCCAAAAGGCAATCTCAGTTCAGACTGCTCTGGTTCGTGGATCCCTGATGGTGCGAGGAACTACCAAATGTTATCAGAGCAGGGGCGTGGCTTTCTTGACATGACTCTAACACCTCTTGCACTAACTGTGCGCTTCTTTACCTGATGTACATTCACTTTGTCTCGTTGATCAGATTCAGTAGTGCATACTCCAGTGTCTCCAACTGAAGCGTGAGTGTTATCGTTCACTTGTAAGTCGCTTCAGATAAAAGTGTCTGCCAAATGAGTAAATGCAATGTAATGGAATGTGTCCAACATAGCGCGGAGTCCATGCTTCGAGGAATTGAGGCTCTCCACCCGGTAGTAGAGTGAAGTGCTCGTGGAGTATACATCAAACGCACCCTTGTGATCAGGCGGGCTATTTAAACGGCCACGTTTCCCACTGCCTCTGTAATCTCCATGTCAGGTACGGTGACACTGCGGGAAACACTGGCGCCAAGTTTGCAGCATCCCGGTAGAAAGAAGCTAACCTGCTAACAGCCACATCGTGTTACTTCAGGAGGTCTTTGTGAAGGAACACTTGCTGCTGCTGCTGCTGCTGCTGCCTCGTTTTCTGGGATAAACTGTCGGCCTGGATCGCCTCTTCGAGCCTGGAGCCCGGTTTCCAGCCCTGCTGTGGACAGCCAGAGACCAGGACAACACCTGTGAAAGAGCTAACTCTGCTGAGACACCGGAGATCACGGCTACCCTCACCAAGCTAAGTACTTGCGGTTTTTGCTAACATCTGTCTTGGCTCCGTTGTTGCCGCTGTTGCTGCTATGTTCGCTGATATGTTCGCTGCTATTTTCGCTGTTGCTGCTATGTTCGCTGATATGTTCGCTGCTATTTTTGCTGTTGCTGTTGCTCTTGCTCTTGTTGTTTATGTGCTTGGTACATCAGTGCTGGCCGCTTATTTGACGCTGCTTTGTGTCTGCTGGCTGTTAATTTCTGCTTTTATGCTGTGAACATTTAGCTTTGTGCGAAATTTGCATTTGTAACAGCTGATGATTAATGGCTGAGCTTTCTGTCTTTCTTTTGTTGTTTGGCATATGATTCTTTCATGTTGCTGATTTCCATTGTGGATATTTTTGAATATTCATGTTTGACGTTTATTATCATTTGAGAGTCATTGAGTGCTGTGGCTCGTAATTGATTTCATGGCATGTTTCCCTCTTGATTGTTGCCTTTGGTTTCGAGGATATACACAGTCCATTTACATAATTGCTTGGTCATCTTCACACTTCCTCGGCTTGCTTTCCAGCTTTTCATACCATAATATCTAAACCGCTAATCTACTGTTTTGAGGTTTTTGTTGCCACCATGATCTACACTAATTGGCAGCCTTAAGATTATATCCATGTACTGACCGTATATATACTGCTGCTTATCACGACATAGCATTTCATAGAAAGACTCTGTCTGCTCTAAGCCATGATTTTGTGATTTAAACATGTTTAAATGATCAGCTTCATAAGGAATGTGTTTAATAGTGCCACTACATGTCAGGTGGACTGCTCCATTTATCTATAGTTATGCATGTAATATAATCCCCACACTTTGCTCTTTGTTGGTGAATGGCTATACAGATGGCTGGAGATGGCAGCTGGTGTTATAGTTTAGGGGGAATTTTATTATCGTCCCTCTTGGTACATCAGCTTTATGGACATGATGAGGAACAGTAAAATAAATGCACGCTTTATTTTTTTTTAGACTGGCAGTCCACAAGTCTTTACCAGCCCGGATGTCATGAATGTCTGGTCAAAATTTCATACCAATTCATCCAATAGTTGAGAAATTTCTGCCTTGACTAAAATGGTGGACTAGCAGACCAACAGATGGTCACAGACGCTGACCCACTTGTCAAAGCAATTAAGCAAAATTGTCAGCTGTGTCAAAAGCTGCAGTGCAAGATAATTATGGAGCCCCAAATTGTTGAATATTAAACACCTCAAGCCAACGTTATGAAATTAATAATAATATTAGTAAATCTTATATTGTAACTGAAACTAATACATTCCTAAAAAATGTAGGAACTTATTAAAAAGCTGTTTCATTATAGTGAAATGTCATTTCATCATTATTATTAACAGAATCTTTTTTTTCCATCACAGTTTTCTTTGTTATTTATTTATTTTCCCTCAACTACTCTATCTGACTAAACAGGAAAATGGTGAGGTCAGTAAGGAAAGCAAGAGAGGAACAAACATCTGAAGTGAGGCAAGTACAGAAGCATCCGAGGCACAGTTTGTAATTTTCACAATTCACAAACATAAAAATCTGGTAAAGACACTTTGAGTGTAGAAAATTCACTGAGGCAGCAGAGTTTTTTCAGTGTGAACTCGAGGACAGACATAGTCTGTTCTTCTGTCCTGCTTTACACAGAGACAGTTAAATGAACTAAAGCAGACAGTAACCCTTTTGGCATCAGTTATTTAAACCAAATGGGAATATTTCTCTTTGATCTACAGTAATTTGCGTGTTTTACTGACAACAGAAATAATTGTACATTTATTTTATTTAATAAATACTTATTGACAACATGAGATAAAAGAGGCTTTTGGAGTGATGTTTTTCACATGCAACCTCCTCAGGTTCATTCCTCAAGTTGTCATACATCTACAGCGCTCTGATAGAGATCACATAACAACAAACTGAAAAGACATGAAGACACTTTTATTATGTAGCACAATTCATCACATAGAATGTATTTTACATTAAGATGGATACAACAAGAACATGTGAGATATTACACTGGATGAGACCAGATTGTTGATTGTTGAGTCAATTTGACTTTGATAAAGCCCTGAGGAAGAACAGACACTACCATGAAGAGGAGGATTCAGACGCAGAAAGGTTTAGATCAGGGGTGTCAAACCTGTCCACAAAGGGCCGGTGTGGCTGCAGGTTTTTGTTCCAACCAATGAAGAGCACACAGTTTGACCAATCAACTGTCTGAAGACTGAGATCAGTTGATTAAATGAGTCAAGTCTGGTGTGCTGCTGCTTGGTTGGAACAAAAACCTGCAGCCACACCGGCCCTTTGTGGACAGGTTTGACACCCCTGGTTTAGATCCTGAGAGTAAAGAGGAGATGCTAACAAGATAGGTTGCTGTTGAAGAGGTGTTTCAGAAAATGGTCGAAGAAAAATATTCACCCAGCTGCAGTGGAACGTTTGGATGAAGCTGACTAGACATCTAGGCACATTCAAGATTCAAGAGTACTTCTCTGGAAGCAGACCTGAGGTCCACTTCACTCGAGTTGGCAGGATGGTGTTGAGGAGACTGAGGCTAATAAGCTAAGATTGCAGCTTCTTCAGCAATATTTTCTCAATAGTATCAGTGTATTCACATGGAAATTCAATTCAGTGAAACCACATTAGAAACACACAAGGACAGATTATATCAGATCTGATAGAAAAGCCGTGAAAGCTTTATTACAAGCCGTCTTAGTCTTTTTTTTTTCCCTTTTCTCTCTCGCCCTCTCTGAACTCCACTCCCACCCTCATGTGGACACCAGCTGCAGCAGCTGGCCAGGTAAGACATCACCCCTTGAGACCTTGTCATGACCTCATGCTGTTTTGTGGCAGACAGGTTTAACTTTTTTTGCTAGGTGACTCTGCATTGTTTTGCCTGAGCCCTCTGTGTTGGCACCCCAGCTGTGCTGCAGAACTTGTGTCATTCAAGGAGGCAGTTTTTTTTTTTATTTTAGGGCTACTGTTGGCTTAATGGTCCAAAGTCTAGCATTCAACAGAGGCTACCACAGTAGGTGACAAATTCTGCTGACAAATCTACAAGATTTATGCGACTCAGTCATGTCAACATGGGCCACAATCTCAAAGGGATGTTTCCAACATCTTGTGGAATTCATGCCACAAAAAACTGAGACTGTTTTGAGAGCAAAGGGAGGAACTACTCAGTATTAGTATGGTGTAAAGGCCTTGGTGGGTGGGTATCTATTTAATATTCAGCTCTTTAAGGCTAACAGTGGTACACAATACTACATAACTATATAATTTTTTATATTTTCATACCTACTCCAAACAGGTTAGCGCAGATACAAATACCAATTTTTATGTCTCTGCAAAAACAGACATCTAAGTATCAGATGTGTCCCATAGTACCGTCTTCATCGATGTTGTACCAGGCACAGCCTCTTCATGCACTCTGTAGTTTGTAGCCTCAGGGCATACTATGCAGAGATGCTTTCCGACCTTGAAAGACTGTGGAGCTTAAGATAAGAGCGTCTTTCCTCCTACTGTGGGACGCTTGCTTCCATAAGCTGCCTGTGTTAGTATAAAGTTTCTATCTTGTCTTTTTACATATGTTTACGCATTTTCACTTGTCTGTCTAACAGTCTATGTTTGTGTCACGTACAACAGAGAGTTGAAAGGGAAATGTGTGAAAGGTGGTGTTGGCATGGGGAAGTAAGTGGACTTGAAGCCTCTGTCCACTCAGCACAGACTGTAAATCGCGCTAAATGGATTGAAGTTGGATATTAAAACCTGAGATGTGTGCAAACTCCATTTTACACATCAAACTGGGTGTTAATTCCCTATTTTATTTCAAATGGAGGAAAGAAAAACAGGTGGAGGTGGAGAAGCAGTTCATAGGCAAGATGTAGAGTACATTAAAGACAAGTGCATAGAGATTAGGGATCAAGGCATTTCTGGCACAGGAAGATAAGGCACCTTAAAAACTACTTTTTGAGTGTCAGAACTGCCTTATTTGCATTTTTGCATGCTAAGTTCCACCCGAGACAAAATAACTCAAAACGTGTTGTTTTCGTCTGCGCGTCTCTCCTTCTGTCTCTTTGCGCTTCTAGTTCATTTCTGGCACCAAGGCTGAATTGAGAGTTTTATTCTGAATAGAAAGAAATCTGTGTTGAACCACCTTGTTAATACACAATAGACTGTTCCTCTCCTCTTCATTTCAAACTAGCCTCTTCTATCCACCTTTCTCCGTTCCACTAAGGTTTTGCATGAATCAGTCTACAGTACAGAAAACCACTTGGCAGAGGTAGGAGTGTAAACCAGCTTGTCATGCTTTCATTTTGAGCAGAATCCTTAACACACATATACATCCAGTCAGATTATCCTGTATAGCCCTGCTGTGGCAATGGCATCTTCTGTGACGTTAACATAAAATTAACTGTTTTTATGATATTTTAAATTGAACTGGAGCAGTTTGATCACAGTGTTAAGAAGTTCTCTAAAACTTAAAGTTGGGATTATAGCGCAGAACCTTGTGCATGACGCATCCTCAGTGGAAATGTAGCCATATGTGAGCAGTTGTCTAGTTTTGTCAAGTTGTTACAGCCAAGATGACTTCACAGCTCTCGTGTTTGACATGAGGAAGGATCCTGTGGTGCAGAATCGTGTTCAGTTTCATCTCTAGTCATGTAATGTAGTACAGAGAGGTGATGATTTTTTCTCTGCCGTCTTATCAAACTGCAGTATCTTTGTCTGCATGGCTTTAAGGTTTTACATATATTTTCATAAAAAAAAATTTAAAGATTTCAGAGATCTTGCTGCTCATAGTTACTCTATTCATATTCCCAAAGCTGATAGGTTATGGAGGAAAAATCATTTCTAGAGGCAAACTACACCTTGCTTCTCTTTTTATTAGATTTTTCCCAATATGACAAATGAGCTGAAACAGCAAATAAAGCAACATACACTGTGACAGACAAAAGGACATGTTTGCATCTTTAATTAGATTTCCCGTGAAGAGAAAAAACAAGAAAGCTCTCTCAAACTCCTGAGTCAGAGTGCTCTTCACATCAGTCATTTCAGCCCAGTAAATTCAAACAAAACATTAATTACCAGTAATTTCTGTTTAGACTGCATATGAGATCTTCCTCTACGTGTTCTGTGGCACAAGATGTACTGTTTTCATTCCAAAGAAGAACTTCCTGAATTGACAGAATCCACCCAGTCGCTGCTTTGCTTTAAACTGACCAGTGATCTGAAAATTATGCCAGGAAAAAAAAAAATTCCATTAAACCCAGCAGCTGTTCAGGGCAACATCTTTGAGAATTTGGCAGCTTAATGCTTCTGCTGGAATTAAAATGGCTCAGTGACATGACGGGTTGTGTAACTGTTGAATTTTAAATCTGTAGTGAAAACATGTAATGCGTGACTCAGGCTGAGAGAGCACTTGTCTGTGCCAGACAAACTGTGGACCAGCACTGCAATGTCAGAGAGAGGGCAAACGCAAATGAAAACCAGAGTTCTGCTTGCAGAGGGGCAGAGAACACTCCAGTGAGATTGGTTGACTTTAACACAAAAAGAAATCTGCACTTAATGCTCAAAGGATTAACACTTCCACACAAATAATGACAAATGGAAAAGTATTTACCATACACAGACAGAGAATACCTTAGACTAGACTGTGTGTGTGTGTTTGAATATGTTTGTGTGTGTCCATGTTAGGGCTGGGACCACTCGACCAGAGAGAAATCTGTCAAAAAACTAACATCATTTTCACTGTAAGTCTATAAACTTCTTCTGCACTGACCACTTATGCAAACACTAATTGATTAGTAATAAAAGTGATTCTGTACGACATTCAGGAGCTGTTGTCATTTCGGGAACGCACAGTTCCAGTCGATGTCCACTGCTGTGATTGTCTGAACAGTAAGCTGACTGAGCGATGTCTTCTTGGAATGCTGCCTCATTCAGAAAACGACGCCTCAAATGTGGCGGCATTTTGAGAGGAAGAAGCCGCAGGATAACAATTACAGTGTTTACGACATTTGTGTTTAATGCAACCGCATGAATGGAAAATTCTGTTTTCAGGTAACGCCAGTGACTTTTTTTAAGATCATTTGAAAGGATGGTTCCATGACTAATCCTCTCATCAAGTAAATGCTTGTGCATTAGTTGGTATTTCTGGCACAAACAAAAAACTACAGGCACATAAAAAGTGGAACATTGGCACTCTAAACGCACAAAACCCCCACAATTCTCAAGTATCAGTTAACCATTTTATTTCTTGGGCTGAGATAAATAAGCCTTCATCAGGGGCTTTTGCTGAAATGTGTCAGCTTATCACAGAGTGGGACTGATGCAGGTGGGACTCATGCAACAGTTTTTGTGACTTGCAACCAACAACCTAACAAGCATGAGACTTTACCCAGTGATTAGTGCGCAAAAGAACGCAGCATTTGAACTTCTCTTTTCTTCACACATTTACTTCTGTCGCTTAATATGTGTGCACCCGAGTGCAACACCAGGAATGTTTTTGACCTTAAGCGTGTCCTGTTTTACAAGTTTATACAATAAAATGTCCTGCCCCTCCCTATAATGGCAGCCTTTCCATTCCACCCACAGCAGTGGCCATTTGGACCAAGTTTTAACAGTTGTACCTTTCGAAGGAACAAAATGTTATACAACCTAGTTGAAGCCTACGGAATCCTTTCAAAATAAAGTGGTAAACTGAGGGCAGATTTTCTGTGCTTTGAGTGCCTCTAACCATTTTTAGGTGTTACTGTGACTTTAGCAGAGCACACACTTCGCTCAGTGGATGCGCGTCTGAAAAACTGGGAAGCAATTTGACAACTCAAATACTGTTTTCAGTAAAACGATAAAATTGGATAATGTTAATTTTGTCACGACGATTTTGTCCCAGCCCTAGTGTTTTATTAGTGTCTGTGTGCCTGTGTGTGAGCACTTGCACATTGTCTCAGATTGCTGTCCAGCTCAGCCACCGCTCTCCACATTTGACAGTCCTTAATGTGTTTGAGAAAGCTCAGGTCACTGGGCTCATGCGACGGTCTCAGACACAGACACACACTCAGCACATATTTCTGGCCTTTTTTAACCAACTGACACCTGGCAGGGACAGCAGATGGCCGTTAACAGCTTAAACTTCTGGCAGATCTGTTTAATTCAGAGAGCTCCGGTCCTTTGACTGGATCACAGCCCAGTGAAGTGAGAGGTGGCAGAAGCTCGTTTGGCTGCCATTAAGAGAAACCAAGAGTGTTTGGCAGAAGTGAGAGCAGCCGGCGCTGTTGACAGGGGCCGGCTAAGTGGCCTGAACCTTCTGCAAAAGAGCAGGAGGGATCAACAGGGCAACTCCTACGCTGCAGGGGTAGGAGCACTTGGATGGCTGTTACATCCCTCTTGACATCATGAATCATACTAGACTGTCTACGTGTGTGTGATAGAAAGATAATTGTGGGGATGCAGGTGATAATTTGTTTTTTTGCTTTAACGGAGGAACAGAAAATACACACAACATATCTGCATTTTTTTTTTTTTTACATGGAAAACACACGCTCACACACACACGCTCACACACACACACACACACACACACACACACACACACACACACACACACACACACACACACACACACAAAATCTGCACATTGTACTTCTTTTTTCTTTTTAACCAAAACATAAAGCTCAACTCTTCAAACTGAAGATGCGTTTCTAGAGAGAGAATACATTCATTCCAAGCGATGGCAATGAAGATTACAATATTTTGATAGAATACAGTAGACAAACAGATTAATTACTTCATGGCTAAAACCTGAGTTATTCCAAAGTATTTTCATATGAAACTGCACAACAATGCACATCAAAAATAAATAATGCATCATTATTCTCATCTAGAGTATTATTTGCATGACTAAAGCTATGCTAATATATTCATGTGATATATACACACATCGGCATATGGATTATTAATGTATATGTATTTCTCTGGGATCTGAGATTATCTGAGAGGTCCAGTCAAAACACAGAACCATATTATGACAGAATGATTTTCAGCGATTTTTTTTTTTTTTTTTTTTTTTTTCTGAAGCACTTCGGCCTCAAAAAGTATGTCCTTGCAACAGAGGTGTGACTAACATGGTATTTCTTTTTTGTACACATTTGAATTTTTGATTCTGGTTTTTTGCTTTCAAACTCAAGAGGCGGAGAGAGCTGACGCCGGTAGTCCAGTTGTCTCTGCTTTTCCCTATTTTTTTCTTATTTGTAGTGTTTTGGCCCTTTTTATTAGTCTGTGACTCTTACTCTGGAAATAAAGAACAGAGCCAAAGCATCATTTAGTTTGTCTTCAGCCTCCTGTCCAAGCCCTCTCCAGGATGAAAGCAGGTATGGCGGTTTTATATTGAGCTGATGGCTGGAGCACTACAGTTGAGCGATGTTCAGTCATTGGACCAGTTTGAACAGGTTCCTCGTGGCACTGGAGGGCTCTGCTTGCGCCCATTATCCTGGTGTTTTCGTCACAAAAAATCCTCATAGTCCAAGAGTTTGGAGTGCTGGCGTGTCTTCCAAAGTCGGTAGAGGCGGAAGTCGAAGTACATCTCAATCATCTCTTTGCCTTGATTGATAAATGAGACAGGAAACGTTTGAATTTAAGGAAGCAGAATCACTTTGCTATCCTGAAACAATATGAGGGCAGGATTTTCTGATTCCATTACTATACCAGCAAACAGTGTGAGGTTTTCTGATTATCATCAGATGCATACAGAACGCTGTCTGCAAGTGTGTGTGTGTGTGTGTGTGTGTATCTATTTAAATCCATCTATTTATGCTCTGTATTGTCCTTTTAAATGACTTTGGACCAATTCAATTCAGACAAGGCATAAAGTTTCAGTGTAAGAATAACAATGCTCTGTCTTTAGTAAATAGTATCTCTGCTTCTTTTGCAAGGGAATGCCCCGGATTAAATTATAGTTGAACTTAATTACATGTTTCCTTCAATTGGAAATTTCCTTAAATTCGACCCCATGGATGATTATGCACTTCCCCATCGTCATGGAGATGCAGTACTATAACTGGAGACTATAACTGGATAAGGAGAACAGAGAGGAAGTGAGTGAGAAGAGAATGAACATATTTGAAATGAGAAGAAAACCTAAATTGACACACTGTGAAAATAAATTAGATTTTTCAACAAGGGAACAGCTGTTTGAGTAAATCCTTCCTGCAGATGTTAATGCAGGACATATGGCATTTCTCTGCGTCATTTCATATACATGTGTCTGTGTCCTTGTTACCTCCATGTTTCAGTGTGTTTGCGTGTTTGTTCAGACCCACCCTGTGCAGACAGCTCCAGCGGTGACTCGAACTCGACAGAATAAGGCCTCATCAGATTCTTCAGTTTCTGGAACAGCTGTTGGGCCGAGATAAGAAAGCGTGCAACAATTAATCCCACTGCACGTGGGTATGCTTGCAGCACGGGAGTCTGCCTCTTCAGACATAAAAACATAGAAGCACGTACACACACACAAACGTAGACACATATACAAGAATGACAATGAATCCAGCTCATTACTGCACATTCTTCTTGTGCAGGTAACAGAGAGGAGCTTGGGATATTTTAGATTAAGCCAGTTGGAAGAAAAAAACTGATGTGTGAATCAACAGGAGGAAATAAAAATTAGTTGCAGCCCTAATGACATAAATCACTGTTAAATGTGAGCTGTACAGCAGTTTCAGGTTTTTCAGTTGTCTCGTCTGCAGCTCATCGCCTTCGCTGATGTGTTGCCGTGCACATTAAAAATTGAAGATCACTGATTTCTTGCTTGGATTTAGTCATGAGGGATCTCGATACCTCCCCGTCAGAGAAATCAAAGGCCAAATGCGCCTTTGTTTTTCCACTTTATGATGTTAAAATGGAGGTGGTAAAGAAAAAGCAGCTTTCATTCCTTGTGTTTGCGGTCCTTTTGAAAAAGATAAAAGAAGGTGGCTAGTTGCCAGATGTGGAGGAGAGGATGGTTTGGGAGACACAGGCAGCATGGCTTGTATGTTGTGCTCAGAGAGAGCTGCAGGCAAATAACAAATCTCAACTAATGTGTCGCATGTTGAGTAGTTTCTGTCCTGGGTGACTTCTTACAAGCTCTTAATGGCTGTTGTTGCCAAGACTGATTCAGATTTTGTGCTGACAAAACCAAAACAGATTAGAAGATCTCCGGATGAAAACAGGGTCACACTGCGTCTCTGACCAGCTCACCTGCTGTTCTCAATGCCCAGCCTTTGTTTCCATTCCTCCAGCTTCCAAACTGTGTTTTAAGGCAACTATTATATTGTTTATGTGCTGTACTCTTAAGTGCAGCCTTTAGTCTGCATTTCACTTGGCAGGTTTAACAGTGCTTTCCAGTAATCACAGAGCAGCACCAACATATTTTCTCTTTTGTCAGCCAGTTTATTTTTTTGCCTCATCACATATCAGTTCCATAACATTCATGTATATGGAAGTGCTCTAAAATCCCAAACTGTGAGAAGCAGCATGGTACATGCATTGCAATACAAATGGCTCAGAACATGATAATATTAAAGAGAGAATTAACATTACAAAATCAGCTTTTGTTGTGCTTAACAAGCCAGATCCCTTTGATATTCTCTGAGTGATTTTATTAATCATGCATAAACCATTATGATTTTACTTTTCAAACAGAGAGGGGGTGGTTTAATTTACCTCTCTGATGAAGTCAACCCACTCTAGCATGGCTGCAGGCTCACGTCAATATTTATAAGCTTAAATATAAACTTTATTATACTATATCAGGATTTACGTGCCCCCAAGCACAACTGCACGTATTCATATGCAGTATATGAACATACATCAGTGAGTGAGTGAGTGTATCTGTGTGAAGTTGTGACTTTAGACACTGTATGTATGGCTTGTTTTCAAACTCACGTTTAGAGAGGTTTAGGTCAACATGTGCTTCAGCATCTGAAATCATTGCTTATTAACTGAAGCCCTCTCTGTTAGTATTGTTTGTATGTTGTGTGCAGGTAGTCGTTTGGAGTGCAGCATTTGAGCTCACTGTTTAAAAATGGATGAAATGTGGAATTAAGCTCACTCCATTCAAAGTCTTGCTAAACAGAGGCAGGCTGCATGTGATGTGTGCTGTTCACGATGTGTTGTTTACTTGTTTGGTGGAGGTTACACCCTAGGTTAAAAGGCAAAATAAAGGGTGTCCACATACTTTTGGCCATCTAGTGTAGCTGCCAGTACAGAACAAGTTTGTACTGGGCCATAATGAAAAGCACAACAACAAGGTCAGTGCAGGTAACATTTCTATATCCTAAAAAAGTGTCTTGTGCACAGTCAGAAGCAAAATTCACTAATTGTATTTTCTGACTGTGCTGTCAGAAAATACAAGTAGACAGTAGACAAGTGTGAAAATATCATTTTGGGATCTTGGGACTAAGCCAAACACACCAGTTTTGTTGTTTTGGATCCACGTTCTCTTGAAACAACTGCATTTGTGTTTGTCTGTAGGGGTGGAGATATCACTGATGTGCAATCTGTTTTGCACACTGCCAGACTGTCCATCAGCCCTGGAGAGATCCACTTTTATATAACAAAGCATTTTGGCAGACGTGACTGGAACAGACAGCTAGGTCAGACAAACACTGCTGGCTATGGCGTGTGTCTTTGTGTGCATGTGCGGCTGCCAGCTTGTTTGTGTGCGTGTGTGTTTGTGGCTGTGTGTGTTATTATTTGTTCATGCCAGGTAGAGAGAGGTGCAGCATCACTCAGCATGTGTGCTCCTCAGCTATACGCAGCAAAATCGCACAGAGCGAGATAATAGTCACACAGGTGGAGTAAGAGAAACAAAGAAAGCCAGGAGGATAATGTGCTGATTACCAGACAAACAGAGATGGAAACAGACACTGAAGCGTAAATATGAAAGCAGAGGGCAGCAAATTGGCAAATGAGGACAAAGAGAGGCAGAGACAAAATTGGGCAAGAGTGAGCATGAGGAAGTGTTTACTCTAATGATAAAAGACAGGGAACCAAAACTATAAAATCATCAGCATTCAAAGTTGTTAAATCAATTTGTGTGGCATAAAAGCCCAGATTTTGAACATGTTATGAATTAAGGTGGGATTAAAAATCCTTTAACAGGACAAAATGGAAAAGACCTCAGGAAGACCAACGGGGGGGTACTGTCAGGTAGCAAGCTCAGCCACTACTATAACCGGATAACTATTTGTTACCACCGACTTCTGTCTCATAACTGTCTTTAAACCATCCATCAGTTTACGCTCCAACAGTCCAGGGTTAAATTAAAATGGACAGTGCCACAGCACACAAGATCAGCACTCTCAAGACAACTTGCTTTTGGTAAAGGGTATGACTTAACATGTCACAGTTCACCAAAGCTGAACTTTATGCAGAAGATTTGCAAGGACTTATCTTGCCCACACATTCAAATCCATTCATTTTAAATGTGACTGAGCCTTTATTATTTACAATGTTTAATGTGTAAAATGGCTTGAAATTATACTGTTGTTCGATTAGCTTTTATGGGGGTTTTTCAGTCCTGTTTGGTGAAAACCTACTAATATTATACTGGGAAACAGTGAGCCAAGGTTTTTTTGTGCGTGAGTGTCTGCATACCTTTTCTCCATTGGGGTTGCCAAGGACATAGCATCCCATTATGTGGATGAGGTTGGGTTCTGGGTTGACTTTACTCATGAAGCGACTGAGCCTCCTCCAGAATCTGAACAAAGACAAAGGCTACAGTTACATGAGCCAACTTTTTTCTTTGATTGACAGTTCCCATGAAATTAAGTACACAAGGGCAAAAAAAGATCCCCTGTCCTCTTTACATACATCCCAGCAAGCAATCAGAAAAAAACACATATCTCCAAATGTAACTTTCAGTCTGCGTCAAGCACTTGTCACTTTTTATTGGCGTACTGCTGCGCTTTTGCACTGAAGCAGCTGTTTTTATCAGAATATCTTGCTAGGAGAGTTATGGAACAGGAGGTGAACCTTGTGTTTATATTCCTAAAACAAGTAAACACCACCTATTCAAAGATGGTCCCCCTGGGAGAGATACATCACTCAAAAAAAAACAATAGATAGTGCTCATAACTGACAAACAAATATAGGGAGAGCATAGCATGGTCCCAGTGGAACATCTTTGATTTAATCAAGTGGGAGAGCTTTTGCATAAAGAGTATTAATATTCTGAAAATAGAGCAAAGAGCATTTACATGACAAATTTGTTTCAGAATCTGTGATCCTGTGAATGCATAATAAAAAGGTTTAACCCACCACTTTGAAATGAAATGAAGATTTCCTTGGGAAGGAGCCAATTTATTCTGATAGAGGAATTTTTATTTGATTCAGCCCTTACTCACATTACTGGTAAAATAAAAGGCTCAGTTAAGGTGTCTTAATGATGAAATACTGGTTGTTCTCAGTCATGTTTTCTATTTCCTGTAAAGTAATATCACTGTGCTTTCTAAGATGCATGATATTTAATGATAAGAGATTCTAGGTGACAGAAACTACTATTCATTAAACTGAGATGGACCCAAAAGTGCAGTGATAACTCACTGGCTCATGTCTTCCTCCTTTTCCACCTTAGCGAAGGTCGCCACTTTATTCTTCAGTAAATACAGATGACCAGGGCCTCCCTAAGAAACACACATAAATAAAACATATTATTGCAGCTGCTAATTTGCCTCCTCCTGATTAAGATCCTAGATCCCAAAGGAAGGAAGTTAACACAGTCATAGTCAAGCTAGTTATTCAGGGTATTCCATGTGCAGTGTATGAATGAACAGATAACTCACATATCTCAGAAAAACCTATTCTACAAGGAATACAGTGTTATTTTTTTTCTGTCTCCCTGTTCTTTACCTGACAGAAGATGAGCATCCTCCAGAACTTGCTTCCCCTCCTGTAAGCTGTGAGCTTCTTCTCTATTTCCTCTGTGAGAGAGAAAAAGGATTGGATTGATGCAGATCCAAGAATGGAGAGACAAAGGAATAAGAGAAAAGAACAATGTACACAGAGAGAGAGAGATAAATGTGAATAGTGAACACAAAGGAAGTCTCTAGATGGTGAGTTCAAGTACAGGTGTAATAACAGACAGCAGAGACACTAGCAGAACATGTAGTTTAAATTGAATTCAGCCATCTGTACTTGAGGCAGCAGGAAATGTCACAGCAGAATAAAACAAGTTAATGAAAGACAGTAAAATGGAAAGCTGAAATCTATATGTGTAAATAATTTATCGACATCCTTTCAATTACTCTGTGTGAGCTTTATTCTATGCAGAGTTCATTATCCAGGACCTTTTAATGTGAGTGATTCCGTTATGAGTAACAGAGGATCGTTTTTTAGAATGCCGAAACCAATTTAGAAAACAACATTGAAGTCTTTCTGCAGGATTTTAACTGGCTCCAAGTGAACAGACCGTATTTGCCAGATCTCAGCTATTTTTCAGGGATTTGTTTGCAGGTAAGGTTTAGCCTCAAGCTATTTCCCTGACCTTTAACTCCCACTGTGTGAGTCAGAGTTCAGACTCCGCTCCTCAGGCAAACTGCTGCACAGTTCAGGTTCACGGCTAGAGGTGATGGAGTTTCTTTTCAAAGGAGAAACTAGTAACATCAACTTCTTTTTATACCCTAGATGTCATTCTTTAATGATAAGAAATGTGCCCAATATCAGTGTTGCATTTATTTTTTGCCATTTGTTGCCATTTTCTTCTTTTCATCTCCCATTCCTGTAGTCATAATTATTTTATTCTATAATATTATTTTTTTTTCTGTTTTATTTGCCATTTTAATTATTGCATGTCAACCACTTGCAACACTGTTTTTACTGAATAAGAAAAGGAAATATTAAAGGTCTTATAAATACAAGTGAAACAGATACAAACATATACAGAAATACTCACCCAAAATATCATCAAAAGTTGCATGTTCATGGTCCTGAGAAAAAAAAGCATAAAAAAAACATGATCATTTAACATTTAAAATACTGTAATTTATATTATAACACAGAAAATACAAATGAAGACCTTAGAGAAACCTGTCTTTATCAAACAACAATTTTTTCTTGGTATGTACAGCCCTGAGACCTGAGTTATTTTATTATGCGTCTTTATGTGCAGCATGTCTAAGTTTCAGTGTGTGACTCACATAGAGTATGGGGATGATGGACGGGTCATCCCTGCGGATTATAGTGGGCACATACTCCGCCTTGGGGACCTTAGAAGAGATCAGCTAGAGGTGAAGGAGAAACAGAAGGGGAAGAGGAATGATTGGTTGAGTGGGATGTGAGGAAAATGGTGGGGGCGGTGTGCAGGAAAAAGAAGTGAATGGCAGAGTTTCAGGGGGAAAAAAAAGGAGAGGAAAGGGGGAAAGAGCAAACTCCATCATATCCTCATGCCTGCAGGGGAAAGTTGTACCACCAGGATGTTATACCACCAAAGGATTTACTGTAACATCAAAACTATAACTCTAGTATAATATTGTGAGGTCCTTGCAGCGTCCTGACTCCTCATCCAGTGCTCCAATCACAGACATTAACATTTGATTAAATAGTTTGTGGATCATTACAATCTTTATCTCCTACCATGATTTTGGGAGGTATAAAGTCATCCCCCTCACAGGCAAGTCGCTCCATCTCTCTCTCCTCCTCCCAGTCTAAAGTGTCGTCGAGGCCTCCTTCGTCCAGGGTGGCACAGGAGCTCTGCAGGTCTCCGCCTAGAAGAGAATATAACACCCCAGTGAGGAAAAAGGACTTGAGATAATAGGGTGTGGGCAGAAGTGTTGGGATTGGAGTGGGAGGCAAGAAAGGTGACACAGAAAGGGAAAATTAGGGAGTGAAGGAAGGATATGTCCAGGAAGTGGAGAAAGGTGAGAGTGGGGGAGAGGAAAAACAGATGGAGCTGTTAATAATGGTGGTGACATAAGAAAATGACAGATGGAACAGGAAAAAGCAGAGACAGCTGGCAGAAGCAGGAAAAAAAGAGAGTGACTGATGGTGAGCGTGGCAGCAGGATTGCTGGCATCAACTAACAAGGAGAGTGGATTGCCAGTCAACGGCAACACACAGCTGCTGAATTATTTCACACCTATAGCAAGATTTATTAACGTGGCATCAAACTCATTCGTCCTTTCGTCCATTGTTCGAGAGTTAAAACTTGCCAGTGACTCTTCCTTTTTGTAGTTTGAAGAAAACAGACACAATATAAACATAAATATCAAAATGCTCTGTCTTTAACACCTGTAAAAGTCTATCACGGTTGTTTCCTTTCACAATAATGAAAACAATGCAAGCCTCGAGTTCATTTAACTTAACCCAGTTAGTTTTAACATTTCCAAAACTCATAGAACAATGTTGAACCAACTATTTAACTATTAACTATTTCATTCATAACTTCAACCTGAGTTCAGTTAACTCACATTTCAAGGGACTCTTGTGTTTCCGGAGTTAAAATGATTGACAGTGTAAAGAACCAACAAGGACTAATTTTAGCTTAAAGAAAAAAAATTACAACTTAACAGTTTTTGTGTCAGATCACCTGTATGTATTTCAGTAATTTCTTGTTGTTACCATGTAGGTGTGCCTTGTAGTTGTTTATCTTTAGTTTGATGTTCAGTTTTCCTTTATCAATTATTTGTTTGAGCTGACAAGCGACAGGTGTTTACGTGATGTGACGCATTTCTTTATTTCTTCACTTGATAATTATTCCACATATATGTCTGAAAATACTTGTTAGCTTAATTGCTTTCATAGAAAACTGTTATATTGCTGATGAATACAATTCTTTTCCATTTAATGTTAATTAACTTAATCACCATGTTCCAGTGCTGTAGTTTAGTTGCTGTGTGATCCAAAGGCATGGGATCATTCCAGTATTTATTTTTGCCTCATACATGTATACTTATTTATATTTGCTTCCTACAGTGCATTAGATACATGTGTTAGGGTCCTAGATTGTTATTAATAAAACTGTATTTGTTCATATCTTTACTATTTCTGACCACAAACCTTATCTGTGTGTGGAGAAGCCATTCTCTAATAAGCAAATTTAAAGGATCCTTATAAAAATTATATATTTTTACAGAAGATTTGTGACATGTTGACTTAGTCAACAGGTTCTGTAAACACTCTAATAAAAGAAATGTATGTAGCCAGGAGGAAATAGCAATTTGAAAAGGAGAATTGAAGAAGAGCAGTAAGGGGAAAAAATGGAAATGACAAGCAAGACTGACAATTAATGTCACTCCTCCAGAGAACAATACCTTTCCCTCAGGAAAGAGGGAGAATAAGGCGTCAACCACACCATTAGACTGTCATCAACAGTTCATTTATCTTTCATCACACTCTGACACACAGAAACACTGAAGATGGACGTGGAGAAATAACATAAAACCATAAACTCAGACTTCGACACAGACAAACAGCACATGCAAACAGTGTGTGTTCGAAGCCTTTTAGAAAACACTGAGACACTCCTCACAGAAGTCCTTGCATTAACATTTGTACCAGCTGACGCACTCGGACTGGACACACACACACACTCCAGTTTGGAAGACATACTCACAGAAAGAGAGAGCATCACAAAGTTGAAGAAAGACCCACGGTCATAGGGAGACAGATGGACAGGGTCAGAGTCAACAGCAGAGACAGTCAGTTTGTACGTGTGATTGTGTTTCGTGTGCGAGTGTCCGCAGATTTTCTGTGTTAGCTGTTCTTGATCTGTCAAAACCAGGAACTGAGCTGTAAAACTGCGATGACAAAATGTCACCTCTCAGCAACAGAGAAGTCTACAGTACTTACAGTACAGTGTTCTGTTATATCACGACTCATGTTTGGCTCCTATCTGTACAGCCTGCAGACAAAATGGCAAACACTTTATGAAAAGTTGCTTTAACTTTCAAGTAACTAAATCACCACTTGAGAACATCGTGTTCGGTTTCTTTCCCGTCTTGAGAAAACTTCAATTACTGTCTTGCTTTTAAAATGTTTTCATGTTAGCAGTAAGATGTTTGCAAATTACAGACACACATAATAGGGAAGGAAAAAAAGTGTAGAGGAAAAACTTTTGGGATTTTCATCATTGCAGATCAGCTGAGGAAGGAAAATATGAAATAAGAAAAGAAAGGAGGAAAGATTATATATATAGATATAGATATAGATTTTTTTTTTTAAATAAATGTTGAACTTAATGTCTGAATTAGTAACTGATGGATACACCCAAAATGTAGTGGGTGTATTTATTATTTCCTGCTAATATGTAGTGGAATAAAAGTCATGAATAAAATACCTTAAATTTATACTTGGACACTGTACATCCCTGATCTTTGTAGATGCAGTTGGAGTTTTTTTCCCCCTGATATTTTAAATATATATACTTTTAATACATATTTTTCTTAAATACTTTTTTGACTGATTGACCTTCATTAAGTGCATTTCCACAGTGGCTTTATTTCATCTGAACTGTGAGTCGGCTCATTCTCGTTTATCAAAGTGTTGATTACAAGCCCTTTTTTTTATGGCTGACAAATGCCGCTAAGTGGCTTTCAGCTCCATATGAGCCACCTGCGAATGGAAATTAATTAATGGCAAAAGTACTGAGCGAGCACAAAGCAAACTCAAGCTGTAATCAATCTGCCTGTCGAGATGTGAGGGCACAAAGGGACACATCAGTAATTCACGACCACACACATAGTACACAGCTCAGAACGTCTTATTAGAGTTCCCACTGCAGCCATTTTGCCAGGTTATAAACACTTGAGAACGTGATAAGACACTTAATTTTTGATTCACATCTTTAACAGGACATTTTCCGGTGATATTTAGTTTACTTTAGTATCAGTTGACCACGTTTAGAAGCAGTGTGATAGCTGTTATTTAACCGGTGGGGTCTCACAGGCCCATGCTAGGAATTCAAACAAGTTAGCAAGGAAAAAACTCTGCCGCTTGCTTGCAGACTTAAAACATCTGTCCCTGGATGTTCTTCATTCCCATACAGATGTGTTTTGTGCCATGTCAACATTCACACAAATTTTGCACAGACATTGATGAACATACATAAACTGTATGTTTTTAAATGTGATTTTGTTACCTCAGAGTTAAAGCACCATTTTGTTCTATCCGCTGCAGCTGTAAAAAAAAAAAAACTTTTTGTGTCTCTGTGTGTTTATGCCTGTGTGTGCGCGTGCCTGTGTGTGTACATGCATGTGCGTGAGTCTGTGTTAACTCACTGTCTCTGGGTTCATGTGGAGAGTCAGTCTTGACAGGGGTGGGGTCACTCCAGGAACGGCTGAAACTCTTCGATCTACGCTCAGCGAATGCTAGTGCAGGCGGGGGGAGAAATAGTCACACACACACTCACACACACACACATACTAACAAGCCCACAAACTGGCTGTTTCTTCCATACACTCTCCATCTAAAACACATAAGAGTGCAAAGGCGGATGTAGCTACGAGAGCACAAATATAGTGTACGTACAGTGCCATCCCTCCTCTGCACAAACGCACAAACAAATGCCTGCATACGCAAACCATCCAACAAACACACACATACAGTATGCTAACAAACATTTATCTTTAACATATAAAGTATCCTGCTGCTCAGTCCTTTTTGTATGATCATCGGTATGGATTTAAAACGGCCATTCTTGTTTCACAGGCTTACTGAGCAACAACTCGTCGATAAAATCTGCTCTGCTTTGAACAGTAATCACTGGGCTCTTAGAATATTTTTAGACCACTTGAAAGTGTTTGACACGGTTAATCAACAGTGTCCCTCAAGGCGCCATATTTTTTGGCCTCTGTAGTTTCCCGGCTGCTGTATCCTCGCTAACGCTCCTCTGTTCATTTTGCTGCCGATACCAACTTGTTCTTTTCAAGTACAAATCTCCTTTTAGAAATAACCTTTGTAATCATATCAAAACATTATGTCCTCTTTTGTGACCTCAACATCACTACTACTCTGTGATATTATCTATGATTTAATTTACATAGAATCAGATTAACTGGGGGTCTGAGTCTCTCGATTCCCTCAGACTTTATTGGCCCCAGTTTCATTTCTATATATAATTTACTTAATGTAACTGACATGTGAAACACTGCAACCTTGCCTCCAAATGTCAGCTCACCCAAAGCTATGCAGAGATGTGAGAAGACGAAAATTATTGGACGAAGAAATTACTGTAGCTCCAGGAGAACAAGGGACAGGAGAAAAGTCTGAGACGGGGAACAACTTGACGTTACTGTCAGCAGCGACATGACTTTGGATTTTAGCTGTCTACGGTGCGAAAATATGGGGAGTTGGTCCCTGCAGCGATAGGTGGCATATTTGGGTTTTAATTAGCTTGAGGCTCATCATGGTCAAAACAGAATCCTCTTCTGTAGGGACTCTCATCTTAACCTCTGTTTTCAATTCAAAATAATGTGACAATAAGCCACACACACATGTCCATTCTGACTTTATGGTACTGGTCAAGAGAAAAATGGCTCTGACAAAACTTTCAAAATACATGATTGTCACTGCAAAAGGTCAAGTACTTGCAAACCAATAGCTCATAAATCTATTCAAAAGAACAAAACTTCTCCAGATTGATTTGGTTTGTGATAAAGTTACTATTGTTTACTTTATAAAGATTTTTGACCTAAAGCCACTTATCCTCTGACCACTGCATCTGTTCTGTGTTTGAAGCAAAAGTTTAAAAAAAATTAGGGCACAGATTTAACTTTTCTTTGTCCTTCACTGTTTACTTTCTGTTAAAAGGTAAAAACACTGGACAAGCTAACAGATCACAGACCAGTCACGTAACAGAATTACGCCCATATTTCCAGTGAATCCACATACAATCAACACCAAGGAACCTATAGATTTTCTGCTGGTGTCTTGTAGATTTTCATTGCCTCTCACACAGACACACACATTCTTCCACCTGTGTCTACATCACTTTGCTTTTTGCCAAAAAAACCCAACATCATTTAGTGTCCCTCTCTTCAAACAAACAAAAAAAACAACATTCAAAGCAATGCAACATGAAAAGGCCAACTACAACTTACACACACACACACACACACACACATACACATACATGCATGGACTCATATCGCTGGCTTATCGAACACACTGATAAACATATAATCCTCAAGGAAATGCAACAGAGCGTTACTAAATCCCAGCAAAGCAGCAGTGCTCGGTGCCACACACATGCAAAACACACACCAGAGAACAGGAGGGGAAAAAAAACCCACAGATGATGGCGAGGTGAACAACATCACAGTCAGTTTGAGCAAACATATCAACCACACACACAAACATGTGACTCACTCTGTGCTTTAATCCTTCTGCTGCCCACCATCCGAAGATGCTTCCGGAAGTTCCTGTGGGTAGAGGAATCAAAGTGGAGGAGGGATAACCGTGGACAGAAGAAGAGTCAAAATGTAAAGAAGAGAAAGAGGAAAGAGGGAGGGGTGGGTGGGAAACAACAAAGCAAGGCAAGACAAGAAGAAAGGAGTTTAGTGTCAAGCTTCTATTTCTAAAAGAGGGTAAAAAAGAGATAATTATAGGTAAATATACACATTTCCGTGTCAATGTGAGTGGAAAATACTGGCCACAGGAGCGGTGGGGGTGTAACGTAACACACTGCAAAAATATCTCTTTTCATCGGCTATTATAGTGACAATTTATGAGATTCATTCATGTAACAGCAGCCAAAGGGAAGCCCTAGTACTGTGTTTAGCAGGTTTTGAAGGACCTTCTCTGAGCACTCCCTCATCAGAGGCAGAGATAGAGCATCAGAGGGAGCCAATTTTCTTTTTCAAAACTGGTTCACAGTTGGTGTATGCTTCTTTACTTTTCCAAGCAGATGATTTGTTGCTTTGTTGATGGTGTCTGTCGTCAACACAGGTGTAATTAGGCTTAGAAGTTCAAGGCTAATTGATTTTTTACTTCTAATTGAATCTAGACCCCGACTGATTCTGGATTTTTAAGACCAATACCAATAACAATATTTGAGACTGGCAATATCTTTCCACATTGTGTCCAATCATGAGGAGCAGATCTGTCCGTAATATTTATTATTTATTAGATTTACCTCAGGGAGTGCGCCCCAGAATGTACACTGCTAAATGTGTATAAACTTAAACTATAATTTAAAACAACAGAAAACAAACTGTTTAGTCAAAGAGGAAAACAATGTCAATCTTTTCTTTATTAAACCAATAAATCTGGAAACATGATGACAAAGCGTCTTCACAATTGGGTCCACTGCTTCACACAATCTAAAGACTGAATATGTCAAAGAAAACACTGCATTATAATTGACTAGCTAGGCTGCAAAAATGTGGAGGTAGTTTCTCTATTATCAGTCTGCAGCGTCTTCCTACTTGTATTAACCCTTATCGATTTTTAGCCGGCTTTCATGTCGTTTAGCAACCATATCACCAAACTATGTATTTGCAGTCTGTAAGTAATTAGACATAAAGGCTTTCTATTACCATGTTCCACTTGAAATCCATTTAATGTCTTTAATAAGAACAAAGAAATAAGGTTCGTGTAGTTTTTCTCTGTGACTTGCTGCCTAATCTTGACATGATGTTCTATGCAAGAGCCCCAGATAAACATCCTTTTATCTTTCTGCCTCCCTCCCATGTCACATCTACACACAGCTGTGGTACGCCGAGCTTCCAGTCAACACTCATGATTAATGATCTCTACATGTGGGTTTTGTGTGTATGTGTGTGTGCGTGCGTGGGGGGAAGTATGTCCATGTTTATTTCATGGTAGGCAAGCACATAAAAATAGAGGCAACATAAAAGAAGAAAAAAGAGTCTTTGGAGTCTCGTCCTGGGTTCACCTCTGGAATAATGTCAGCTTTACAAGAGTTAACTCACAACATCAAACAATGGATTTCACTGCTAATTTGATGAGCCAAACTAATGGCATCATGCCAAAACATGGCTAAAAAGGAGCAGATACAGTGCTGGTAATCACAACACAACATCTCTGTTACTTACTTGGTTCTTTGATAAAGAGATCTTAAACACACTAATACAATGAGTCAGACACAACTTTTCACCCTGAGTGCCCTGGAGCTCAGCAGCCCACAGAGCAGAGCTGCAGAGACAGTTAATGAGATTTAGACAGAGATAGGAAATGTGAGAGAAACCATGTCCACCTCTACCTCCAACTATCTGACAGGTCCTCCTCCCCCTGCTTCAGCTCTTTCTGTAACTCTATAACTCATTTCCATATAGTGTTAGCTTTACCTACTTATATGTTCCATAATTTATCCTATCAATAGCACATTTACTATGGCCTACTCCTGTTCGATCTGCTATCTCTGCTATGGGCTTAAAATAAGTAAGAACTGCTTTTAATTTAGAAAAAAAACAACTTATACAGTAAGAGGAACTGCATGAGCAGCTTCAACTTGAATGGCGGATCATTCAGAGAGGCAGTACCTATAGAAACTCAGACTTCAAAAAAGAAAAGAATCAGATTCATTGTTTAGGAAAAGCAATGCATGATTTTTTTTTTTTTTTTAAAGGAAAGTGACCACTTCACATCAAGGAGTACAGAGAAAATCTGCTCTTCAATGATGAAAAGAGCTCTGAGATAAGAGGGGTAATTAAGAGCAATGCTGAAATGGCTCCTCTTCAGGCTTTTCTGTTGTTTATAACTATAGTTACACTTGTCTTCAGTATTATGTTGGATTTATAAATCCAGTGCAAAACAGTACTTTCAGTCCACCAGTGCAAACACAACAGGTCTCTTATCTATGAAGGGATGAGGATCATCCTCTGTCTTCACTGCTACTTGACAGAAGCCCTGTCTGCAGGCTGCTACTGTATGAAAATAACAATTTCTGCTCTGCAGCTTTGGCCATATCTATATTAATGCGGACACCCTGTAAACTTTGTGCTTCACCCACACTAGTGTTTTTATTACTTTCTTTATGTTCACAATCCACAAACAAAACACTAAAGCTTTGTGCTTTCTGCTTCTTTCAAAGCGTTCTTTGTTACTTGCAGGGAAATAAGGTTCAAGAACAAAGTGTTTCACGAATCAGGAATACATCATATATTGTATCACCAAGAAATCTCAGCTCTTATTTGTAATTTCCCCTGTCCACACTGGAACACAAGACCATGCTCTTTTCTAATTTATTCACTTTGAGCTGGTCTTTCTGTTTGATCTGTTTTTAAGTAATCAAAAACTAAGCTTAGCGAGGATTAAAGACCATAATGAAATGCATTTTAAAAATTCGACTGCCTTAAGATAGTCACAGCCTTAGTGTGATGAGATAATCTTTTTTTTTTAAAATGATGGTTTCAGGTGAATGCAGAATGGTTTGCACTGGATTTTGGGGCAAAGAGGCACTACTATTCCGAAAAGTTTGTTCTGCTGCCCCCCCGAATGTTCAAATCACTCATTTTGAATGAAATAACACACAATGTTAATGACATTGACACTGCAGATGGATGACACTGATGACACTGAAGGAATTGAGCTGTACTGCATGGTGTCACATTCACCATCTGCCCCTGTGTGACAGGGCATCTGGGCCTGAGTGGAACGGTTTCTGAACTTGTTACTGATGTCATTACTCCTCCGAGTGTTATAGGATCTCACTTTGTGTTTTCAGTGACTTTGAAGTTATATATTTTTCTGACTTTCATGTCTCATTCTGCAACCCTGCTTTAAAATTTTTTTTACAAAGCGAGTACATTCATCCTTTTTTAAGCTTTTTTTTTTTTTAAACTACAAATTACAGTATGTACCCGTTTTGATCTTTTCGTGTAGGGAAAAAAAAAAATCTGATTCATTGTACTTGGCAGTGCAAATCTGGCCTAGAAATTGGGGCACTGTAGCAGGGCATCCAGTAAGCAGACTCTTTTTGGATCCTATTGAAAGCTGCTGACGTCCTCACACCTTCAAGTGCCACGTTCTGACTCCTTGGCTTAGTCAGATTAGACACGGCTGTAAATAAGTGACAACGGAGCTGTAGCCAGAAACGAGCTCAAACTGCACTCAAGCAAAGCAGAGCCTGGCAGGGGGACGCTTCGTACCTCTGGATGACTTCTGCCGAATCCTGCTCCCTCTCTCTCCTTTTTCTCTGCACAAATCCCCGGAAAGCCCTGCCAGGACGTGGCACAGTATTAAAGGGATGAGAGAGGGAGAATGCTAGTGTAGCGAGGGGTAGGACAGTGCAGGGAGGCTGATGCCAGGGCTTTTAGCTGCAGGGTTTATTTGGCTGTGAAGGGGAGGCTGTTGTAGGTAGGCAGCAGCTAGCTTTGACTATAAAGGCCAGAAAGTCAAATCACATCACCAGCTCAAATCTTCTTTTCTGTTCACCCCTGTAACAAATGTGCCAGTCTACATGTGACATAATCCATCTTCCAATAGAAACACTGATCTTGTGACTTTATGTGGCTTTTCAGTCGTTCCACTTGAGATGTAATTCTTAAAGGGATAGTTCAGTTTTGGGGAATTTTATTATGCTTCATACTTTCCCAGAATCAGTCATGGATGCTTGTTTTATATCCTCATGTTCAGCTTAAAGATGTGTTTCGAGTTTATACTACTTTATTTCAACAACTGGATGTCTGTGGACTCAAATAGCAGATCCACTCAAGAAAAGAGCATATTCTCCAACGCTGTGGGTTTAATTCACAGCCTGGTGTAAAGTTTTTAAGGAAACATTTTTGTATGTTGAAGCTGTAATCCACTAGCAAAGACAGCAAAGTTGTAGAAGTCTGCCATTTATTTAAATCAGCCGCTGTGAAACTTGAAAAATGGTCTGCCTTGAAGAAAGTGATTCCACTTTCATGTGTCACAGAACAAACATGGTGTGAAATGCATCACTTTCAATGTGTGGTTATGTCTTCAACAGACTTAACTGCTGTTAACCAGGAAAAGTGTGACTCGACAATCGTCAATTAACATTTGTCCATTGCAGAGACAGAGCATCTCCAATCATGCCGCAGATGATGGTTTGTGTATTCATTGGTACTCTGCCGTGGTTACTTTAACTCTGGGTAAGTGGAGGAAAATAGCTAGTAAAATTCCCCCAAAACAACATGTCCCCATAATAAAAATAGGTTGATATTGATAAGTTCTATATTTTTCTTGCTGTGAATACATTCCATAAAAAGACCAAAGCCTGTGCATTTAGAACAAGCTGAAGACATAAATGACATGGGACAGCAGGGCCTCATAGTTTATATGAATCACTAAAGTAAGTGTTGAAACACTTACCATGAATCAATATACATTTGGAGTTTTTGTGAGTTTTTACATCCTCAGGATGGTGTCTGCAGGGTTTACTCAAAAATTTAAATCTATTTTTAGTTATGCCAGCAGTGTAACTCTGGCTGATGATGTCAGTCATTCAGCCAAATCATTTCAAATATTAATGATGAACTAAGGCACTAAACCTTGTAAACATTATACATGCTGATTATCAATAAATCAGTGTCAGCTGTGTGAGTATGTTTGTGCTGTATGTGTTGTGCTAGCATTTGCATTTAGCACTGCTGTGCCTAAGCACAGCCTCGCAGACCTGTTAGTGTGACTGCAGACTATTAGTCTTGTTGGACAACAATGGGGCTCTATGGCACAGAAGAATAGGCTGTATCAGGTTTTAGCTACACAGACAATACTTATCATTAGGTTCAACTTACTGTTGGTTTGGTCTTTTCATGATTTGGTTTGATGACAATAAGAACAAATATAGAATATTACCAGACTTATCCCTTAATTATTAAAAAAAAAAAAAAAAGTAATTGGATAAACCCCAAACCTTTATTTTCAGCAAGTAGGCAGCGTTTAGCTTGGTCAACAGAACAATGAGAACTTGAAAAGCATCTTGGGTTAGCTGGGTTTAGTTAGGCAAGGTGTGGTTGGAGCAGGGGGTGTGCAGTATGAAATGTCAAGGTTTGGCTTGGGAATACGCTATTAATGTTATCAGTATGAGCATCCATCTGACAGCTCAGCCAACTCCTCAGCAAGGCTATACACTATATGCAGAACTTGCATGAATTTGCATGCAACATATTTCATATTGCTTATGTATCTACCAAGGTTTCAGACTTATAATAAAGATTTCTGAAATCTGACTGATAACTGATTTTTTTTTCTTAAACTCCAACCGACCAGAAGGCACTAAGGATCACATATTGGCCCTATAAATACTTGTTCTTAACAAATCTCTCAAGAGCCACTTGCCACAGTTAGTGCCAAACATGGTTAAAGTCAGCCAGCACAGATTCAGTGATAATTAGTGACGTCTGTGTGGAGTAGGATTAGAGCATAAACATGACTACCACATAAATCTTAACTGGCCAAACTCTATCTGCTTCTGTGTACTAAGTGTGTGTGTGTGCCAAACTGCCCCCAGAGCTGCTGGGTGGATGTGAGCTGACAGGGTTTAGGTCAGCCAACACACAGACAGACATTTTCCTGACTTGAGCTTGGCAGACTTACTCAGCTGCAGTGGATTAACCCGGACTTTATCCCTGCTGTTTCATGAAAATCCCGCAACTCAATTTGGCTTTTCTTTTTTTTTTCCCTACTTGAATTAAAAGACATTATTTGTGCTGAGTATGCTCCTACCTGACACCCATAACTGTCAATCAGAAAATTATTCTTGAAAAACATAATTTTGGCTGGATTGCAACAGCAGGACCAGGCCTTTAAACACAACTGTCTGTCACTGGCTGACTCAGTGATTAAGTTACACCACTGGTTGGATGGCCAGGTGATTTAGTTTCCCAACTAGCTGTTGCTCTTTCAAAATGTTTTCCAATACGTCCTCAGGGGGGCGTTTACAGGCAGCGTTGCTAACTAGATTTACAGACATTTGGGAACACTTTAATGACTTTTAATGACAAATCTAGCAACCTATTTGGACAAACCTTAATTTGTTTAGTTAGTTTTCCGTAGAGTCACCACTATGGCCCCGTGAGGTTGGGCTTTCCCTCCACAGGCACTCTCTAAGTGTTTCATTCAGTTGACCTTACTGCAGCTGACACAGACTTGAATAAGCTTCTAATTCTCTCTCTGAGTGATCATTTTAAGTAAATATAGCCGAAATCACAGCGCAGCCGTTTGTGTTTAACTTAACAGACAAAGGCTTTTAGCAGTCCATTGTCTGACAACAGAAAGAGAAAAACAAGCACAAGAATAGCTTTATAGGAAATTTGGTTGTATTAAATTATTGTGAATGTGAGAGTAGGAGAGAAGATAAAGGGCTGAAACTGGCTGACACTTGACAGAATGCAAATACAACACAAGGACGCCTTGAATATGCTACTTAGTGTATTGAGTCGTCTAGTGATATTAGCAACTTTTCGAGCAGTCTTTAGCTTCTTTCCACTGAAATTAGACAGCGGTTCCACAAAAGGTTTCAACTATGTCCTCAATTTCATACATTGACCATCCAGCCCAAAACTAGGTATTGACCTAGTTTTGTTTATTTACCTTCGCAGGGCTCTAGGTTGTCTTAACACAGTACTTTCCGTATCAACAAGAACATTATGTTTGCTGTCGTGGTTTGTATAAGCCAGAGTTAAAGACAACAATTTGCAGCCTGTTTGCAAACAACTCACAGCCACCTATCCACCCACACAGAAACATATATAGGCTTCTGCACTGTAAACTCTTTATCTATCTTGCTGTGGACAGTGTGTTTACTGCTGTAACACAAACACGCAGCCCAAGGTTGAAGGTTAAATGGTAGACATTAAGTAAAGGAACAGCAGTTAAGGACAAGAGGTAAGCAAGCTAGTAAAGAAGAAAGCAGGCAGGGAGGAATACTCACGATATCCTGTTTGAGTGTCCCAAGATTAATTAGCATGCAAGAAGAGAAGAGGGAGAGAGAAAAAAACACAGAGTTTAGGCCCCAGAGTGCAATGAGTCCAAGAAACAGAGAGGAAGAACTGGGAGAGGAGTAATGAGACAGAGACAAAAAGAGTGTGTTATTATTTGACCTCCATGAAATCAAAGTAAACTCCTAATGTCACACAATGGCTCCTGGTCCGTGTTTAATGGGCCAAATGAACAAGAGCTTACATATTGACTGAGTCTGACTTTGTGCTCTGAACATTGTCTAACAAGCATCTGATACAAGATGAAAGGTGACAGGGCAAAATTTACATTTAAAAAGAGATAAAGTGAAAATGAAAGTCAGGCAGAAACAGATTGCTGGAGAGTCTCCGTTTTGATGTGAAGTGGCTGTGACAGTTTAGATGTCTTTTATATATTCTGACAAGATCTCAGGTTGCAGTTGTACTCGCACACTTGGTCACAAGCACTTTTATACAACAGCACACTCTCATATTCACATTTCCATACAGTCACGAATATGAAAAATTTATGATTTTCATTTTGCTTGTTTTAGCCCAAGATCTACAAACTGGATATACTATATATGCCATGCAAAAGTATGTATTTTCAGGGTTTTGTTACCCATTAGGGAGGAATTGATTTATTTCACCACACTATGAAAAATCTACATGCAGATCAACAGCTTGCTTGTCAGCTTATCATTGTATTTGAATTACAAATTTGTTGGAAAATGCAATCCAAAAGTTAAACAATCATCGATGTTGTGGAAGTTATAATGACATGACAAATGGTCCCTGAATCCACCGACAAGAACAGCTTTCAAAACAAATTGTGCTTGCAAATGCGTTACCATGTATGAATTCTTTTGCTTTAACCAAAAAAAAAAAGGCAGAATATTCACTTTGATGGACTGTCCTGTTTGAACAAGCTTTAAGGGCCTGCAAGCTAATTTCTCTTATAGCTTACTGAACTGAAAATCAGTGTCTGCCTGGAAGGAAAGAAATCAATCTAAAACCCTTTAGCAAATGTTTGGTGGTAGTGTAAAGTATGCAATTTATAGTTAATGATCTAAAACATGCAAAAACACAGGTATGGGCCATTAACTATGATTGTCAACACACCAGCCTGGTCTCAAATGTGTCTGTGTGCCTGTTTGTGTACATGTTAAGTGTATATGTGTGCTTGAAGGTTGAACACTCACGCCTGCATGGTTGTTGTGGCAGTTTGAAAGGTGAACATATTTTCCTTGGGGAACCAGTTAGTGTCCTCTGCAATCAGAGAGAAAAATGACGATATAAGGTTAAGTGGGAAAAAAAAAAGAAAAATCTGTCTGCCGTATTTGGCAAATGTCATAATAAATAGATAATAAATATGGAAGCACAAAACCAGCGACAGCACCAGCACTTCACAGTCCACCACTCCACAAATGGCAGAGAGGGAGACACACAGGAAGAGACAGCAGAGGAGAAAGACGGGGAGACGAAGAGTCAGAACTACAGACCACCACGTCACATCCAACATCAAACCCTCAACCCCCACCAGACCTGAGAAGATGTAGATTTGAAAAAAGTGTGTTGAAATGTAAAAGTAGCTCATTTTAAAGGTATTTTTACTAATCATCCAAACCTAACCCTAATCTATATGTGTGATGATTTTTCACAGTAAAGTAACTTAAAATGAAAAATTAACAGTTAAATTTCTTAGTTACTAAATATTTACTTTTTTACTGAACTGGTCCTAAAACTTACAAAAGCCTAATTGTTACTTGAAAACAGATAGAATTAAACTGTCTCAAACAGAAAACTAATGGAGAACTGAATTTCAATGGATCCCTCGGCCTTCATGCATGCAGTGAGTATTTATCTTGCAAATAATTGAAAGTAGTCAAATGCTATTTCATCTCTGGTCTGATACCAAACCCGTTAATCCCAGCCACAGGGCCTTATGAACAGCCCTGTTTGACCCCCCCCCCCCCCCCCTTCCCGCCCCTTGTTTGAATTTTGGCGCCTCTCCCTTCCTCTGTGTCCTCCGCCCTCTCACCTCTCTCCAGCCCAGTCACCCGGTCCACACTCCACATCCGCTCTAGGCGTCTGTGCTGCTTGCCTGCCTCTCGGGGTGCACTCTCCAGGTCCAGGGAGCCCTGGCTCCGCGAGGGGGCTCCGCTGCACGAGTCACAGGCCAGCCCGCTGCACTCCGCCTCCCCTTTTCCACCCTCACCCCAGCTGCGAATATTGTGGGCACTGACGGAGGTCTGCAGCGGGGGTTGAGACAGGTGATGGTGGTGGTGGGAGTGGTGTGATGTATGATGGGAGTGGGACCCGGCGACGTTTAGAGATTGCTGCTGCTGATGGGTGCTACTGCTGCTTCCACTTGCCCCGCTGCTTCCTCCGCTGCTGGAGGGCGCATTGGTGCCCATGACAGCGTGGTGGTGGTGGTTCCCGTGATGATGGTTACTGTGGTGATGGTTGCTGTGGTGGTGGCTGCTACCACAGCTGCTGGTGCCACGGCCGCTGCTGGTGTGGCGGTACTGGGTCGGAGACGAAGAGGTGGAGGAAGGGGAAGTGGAGGCCTGGATCAAGCCACCTCTGGATCCCACCCCACCACTCCCCGACTTCTCCTTCAGGACGTCCAGTTCTAGGCTCTCCTTGCTGCCCCGGCCGCTGCTCATCAGCATACCGTGCTGGGTAGTGATGGTGTACACACGGGCAGGCTGAAGGGTGCACTCAACACACTTCTGCTGGTCTTCTTCCGCTGAAAAGCTGCGCTCTAGGGACAACCGCGCCGGCTTGGTAGAAATGGTGATGGAGGGCGGAGGTGGCTGGAGCAAGCCCAGCGGCTGCTTCACCAGGCTGGGCTCTGGGTTATCGTCACAGCCCTTGGTTGTGTTAGTACAGGGATGGAGGTGGTTGTTGTTGTTGGAGCCAATCGTGTCAGTTGGCGACTCTGGGTCGGGACCCACCAAGGTTTCACACAGAAGATGAGCTAGAATGTCGGAGAGACAGACAAATATGAGAGTCAGAGAATGTGAAATATACCAAAATGCTAATGCAGCAAGGAAAAGAGAGAAAAAAGGAAAAATAAGAAGTTGGAGATGGCACAGACGATAATATCATAATCTTTCTTCGGTATATCAGCTGTTGTAGTGACACACTAATGATCGCAGCCTGGCATTTCAGTGGAGGATAAGGTGAAGCACATGGAGGAAGGATAAAAGACCACAAAGGAATATTCAGAACAGGAGAGAGGGATGGACAAATGGCAGGATGGCAGAGACGCTGACCTGATCCGTTTCGGTTTTCAGAGTGTGTGTGGGACAGGTTCTCTCCAAACGCTCGCGCTGCTCTGTGGGGACACACACACACGACACACATAAAGACATTAATTCATGGGTGGAAATGAGGGGTGAGTGAGAAAGGAGAGGAAAGGGAAGGGGAGAGAAGGGCAGGAGAATTGTAAATTATAAACCTAATTGCCTTCTTTGTAGGCTTGTGCCACCCACAGATTAAAATGCAGCTGTTTTATCTCCACACTTCAGGCAGCCACGGACTGAGAGAGAGACAGAGTCTGAGACAGCAGGAGGAGATAGAGAGAAGCATTGTTTTAAGCTGACTTCCTTTCTTAGTATGACCTTAGTTTTCATTTGTGAATGCAACTGCTGCCTACAGACCAGAAGTGTGTTTATTTTCTTGTTTAACACATGTACTGAAGGTATGTGTGCATGTATATACTCTGTCTTTGTGTCAAGAAACATTAACCCTGATAGCAGCAGAAAAAAGATTGCTCGGAGATGTGCTGAAAATAGATGTTGCGAGCTCCATAGCCACAGTGCTGCACCTGGTTCTTAGCTTCTTTTTTTCTTTTGATCTTCTACTCACACTCACAGAAATAGACAGAAATACTCTAAAGACAGCCATTCAGCAACATATAGCTAAAACTCAATTTCATAGAGGGCTTCTCCCTTCTAATAAAATGGCCTCAGGTCTTGCAGTCGAGCGACACTGACCTCCTAATGTTGCTCTAGTCAGTGTGTGACATGAGAAGGAAAAGGAGCAAAGAGAGGCAGGCTAAAAGAAAGACGGAGAACTCTGAAGACATGCTTTCAATGTCAATCTGGGTACTAACTGAGAGGAAATGTACCGCAGCAATAACTATTAGGAACAAGGATTCATTATAGTAATTAAGAATATGTGGAGGGGAAAGGAGAAAATGTGAGTAACTCTAATACTGAATGCTGTTAATAGGAATTCATCTCCAGGATCATAATGAGACATTTTTCCCCAACTGACTGAAAGACACTTTGCCTTATTGTCGAACAAATTACAGATTTTTAAATTTACTTGAGTATAATTTTGAGGCACTGGTACCAGTAATTAATTCCATGTTGTAAGACTTAATACATTCAGAGGGAATACTGAAGTTTTTATCTGTCATTTATCAACAGATTCCTGTAGTTACTTGTAGTGTTGCGTAACAGAATACTGCCCCTTTAACTAAAGTTACCTGATTAGAACTAAGACTCTGACCATAGACTGCATGCATACATCCTCATCCAATATGTAGGTTGTAGTGCAGGCTTTCTGTGAGACCTCAACAACACCAGCACTAAGTCAAGCGTGGACCCCCGTTAGAAAGACAAAAGAACAAGACAAGAATCGCAGGCAATAATCAGGTGCTCCACTGGTATTAGAGCATTGGGTAAGATATTGTATGTGACAGTTCGCTGTCTGTATCATGCCCAGCCACAGCGAGGTGTTAGATAAAGAGCTGCACACCTCCAAATCCTCAACAGGTCCTTTGACTGTGTCCTGCGGCTATGAGGGAAAACTACCTGAGCCATACATGATGAAAATAGGCAAATAACTAATCGACTGACTGTAAACCAGAGGCTTTTAGAGTCCCTGGGGCCAGTTGCCCACTTTGGTCAGTTGTCAGCCTTATGGTGTGCTCCCAGAAAGTGTTACCTAACAGTAATGGCCAGGCTCTTATTTTACTTCAGACACTTATTACCCTAAGTAGTTTTGGCCTTGGTTCAGGAGGGTTTCTTATTAAACTAGAACTGCAAACATAATAAGTAACACTTTAAATTACAGAACCTCCTCGGGTAAAACTGAAAACTTACTGCGTACAGCTTATCTGAGCTTTTTTTTTAAAATATAATTTAAAGCTTTTCTCAGTGCCTGCAGAGTCACTCTGGCTCCTCCATTGTTTACTCCTAATGTTGAAGACCACAGCCAAAGTGAACCAGACTCCCTCAGAGTTTGGGGGTGTCTTGAGGACTAAGAAGCTCTGCACGTGCTGCGACACCATGCAGCTCCCTTCACTATACTTCTAAAAATAGCTCACCGTGCATGTCACTGCAATTCGGGCATACTGCATCTTCTTCCCTGAAATCCTCTACTTCTTCTGTTGTAATAATCTGAGTGTGCGTGCACGTGTGTGTACATTTGGTTGGGTTTGTGCACGTGAGTCTCTGTGTATATATTCAAAGGTAAAAGAGAAGAAAGGACAGAAAAAACAAAAGAAACCTTTGTGTCTTAGTGTGTGTGTGTGTCTACATGTGGTGATGTAACAGGCAACAATCCCCATTAAGAGCAGTTGTGACAAATGCAGTCTGCGCTCTAATCAGCAGGTGTCCCTCAGACATTTTCATTTTGCCCTCCTGTTTTATTATTCAACAGGCCGGGCACTGTGATTAGAATCACCAAACAATGTTGCAAGAGACTCGTGTCATCCATTATACATGAGAGGAAACAGAGTTGGAAACCGATAGACCAAAACGCGTCTCAGTCCATCCATTAAACTAAAAACCTCCCTCTCCGCTGTGTTCTCGCCTGTTACTGTTTTGCAGCCACTTCATACGTGATATGCGAGCACATGAGGGACACAGGTGTGTGAAGTGGCTTGGAAGAATTACTCCAGGCACGGGCGAAAATGAAGAAGAGGAGGAAGAGCTTGACAGGGAGATTTGAAATTCGCCCTGCATGCTTTCAGACATGTGACGGGGGTTTGGGGAAAAGAAACGAGTGAGGGAGGGGGATTTCTGAGGAGGATGTGATTACAGCAGAGAGGAAAAGGAATGCACAGAGAAAATGGGGCCATATTAAAAATGAAAAGTGGAGTAAGCTTTAAGAAACAGAGGCGGACAGAGAAAGCACAATGAAGACAATGAGGGAGGAAGAAACAAAACTGACAATAGATTCAAGTCAAGTGAATCTTTGAAAATTAACTCCTTTGTGTCATTTAACCCCTTAAGGGGCTCATGAAGTGTGATACATACACTAAGAAACATGCAGCTTAGTGCCTATGGAGGTTGCTGATAGATTAAAATTTTATATGTTACTTTAGAGTGGGACAGTGTAAGCACACGAGTCAAACAGGAGCAGCGAGGATGGCACAGGCTCAAGTTCAGTCCTGGATTCAGATCAGATCACATTAGATGTTTTGACAGTGATGGAGAGGTAGAGGAGCCTAGCTGTGTGAGGGAAATTTTGACCCTTAGAGGTACAGACGAAGTTTGTTCCTGAGAGGATCAGTAACGGTGATTTTGCATGTTTTGTTTTACAATATTTTACAGCTTCTGAGGTTTATTTAGTAGCTGTTCTGGAGCTTCTGCTCAAATGAGATGGTTTGGCTTCATTACAGATGGAGTTTGACCCGTCATCTTAGAAATGTAGATGTTTAAATTTAAATTTTTCGTCTGGACCAAAAGTGCTTCATGTGTTAAAGGACTATTTGTTAAGCTCAAGTGAACGTCAGCTTTGAATCAGTGTGGACAAGAAGCCTGTAAAGCGATCAGACAAAATTGTAACTAGAGTGTCATGATCAACGGGACGTCATCTGTCAGTACCTTCCAAAACAAATCCCTTTTTTGTGACAGTGACAGTACCCACAACTCCTACAGCCACTAGGGGGCTTTTTCACTTGAAGTGAAAACATTACATTTGTGGCTAAATGCTAAAATGATGCTACATGGTCTAATATGGTGGACAGAACTCCAAGAGTAGCTGTGATCCTGTTATGTAAACTTCTGCAGGTATAACATGAAACCTGAATCTCCTGCTTATTGTCCAGTCATTTACTTTGTTCCTTTTGAGTGCGTGAGTAAAATATATGAGCATTTTTCGTCTTTGTCTGGGTCTGTAGTTCAGCATGTTGTAGTGTACTTAGCATTTCACAAGCAGAATGAGTCAGACACAATTACACACACACACACAACCGCACTCCACTTCTTGAACACGTTGTGCAACTGTACTAACCACTCTCTAGGTGCATAAAAGGATCCTCAACAACAGGAAGATACACCTCAGCACTGTTTTAATGGCTCTAGACAGAACAATGCATAACTAGATACTTGATAGATGGGAACATTACAAAACTGTAAAATGCCTTTTTCTTCACTCTCATCTGGTCCTCTGTTTATTAATGGCTGCAGATGGTGAAATGTCACTTATTATTTATTCTGGTGCAACTTCATCCTTTTCTTATAAATCTTTATTCCCTCTGATTGTCCTGTGTTTTAGGGTGCTTTTACACCTATGTTTTTGAATATCATCAGTCAAAGTTTTTTCCTGATTGAAACCTTTTAAAGATGAAGTGACTACTTTACTGTGTATGGGTGTCACAGGCCTTGACTTGCTGACAACTTTTGCTCAATTTTGTGAGACAGTGTTTACTTAGTATTCATACATATCTATTTTTTCACTTCTTTTATCCTTTTCTATTTGATACAACAAATGGAAACTGACATATGAGTAAAATGCATGAATAAAACATGGAAATAGAATCAATAACAATCTATACAAATACCACTAGGAGAAATTCTAGTGGCATAAGAACTGTTCGTGTCTGTGGTCAAACCTGTCTTCTGT
Source organism: Toxotes jaculatrix (assembly GCF_017976425.1). NCBI lineage: Eukaryota > Metazoa > Chordata > Actinopteri > Toxotidae > Toxotes > Toxotes jaculatrix. Next base: position 13,399,866 of record NC_054409.1, read on the forward strand.
CACATGACACAATCTGTTCTGTGTCAAACAGTAATAACAATAGGCACCAAAGAAAAAAGAAAAGCAAAAAAAAAAAATCTATGATCATTAACTAGAACAATCTGGTTCTCCTTAAATTCAAGCTGTAATTATCTCCATGGCTAAGAAATGGACCCTGAAGACTCACAGGATCCTCAGAGATTAATGAACTCACTTGCTACTTATACAGAGGCAGGAGTTACAACACTGGCACATACATTATTTCCATTATTGACCCATTTCTAATCATCCCCTACCTTTCCCCTGTGGAATGTGCAGATTAACACTGTGTCCATATATCTTTTGAGGACAAGCGGCTCATGGCTGAAAACAGGCCATGACTCCTCTGGCAGTGTTCCCACTGGTCTGAATATCATCAGAGCTGATGTCTCTCTCGGTGTCTCTCCACTGTAAACAATGGGCTGCCAAGCACAGACATTCCTCACTCTTAATGCTCCTTAATCAAATCCTCCTCTTAGATTCACTAATTGAATTGGGTTTCCTACAAACGCACACGCACACACAAAACTGCACAGCTGGAGTGATGAAGACCTGTTGAGAGGCTCGTTGCGCGTGCTGAGGGCCGAAGGGACTCTGGAATGTTAATTGCAGTCTTGAAAGTGCAGTGCATTATGGGACATGTGGGAGTGAAGCAACTGATCAGGGAGCTGATTTAAATGTCAGTATACTGGTGGCTCACCGCACCGTCCCCAACCACATACGGTGCTGAGTGATGCAGCTGATTCAGACACACATAGACACACACTCACACTAGCACAACACAACCTCTGTTTCTCTGCAGCAGCGTAGACATATTTTGCCTAGAACTTTAAAACGGATAATAAGTCTTTTTCACCACTGACATTTTGACTTGTCATATGTTTCCATTCACCTGGTTTTTCAATTTATGCAGAAATAAACCTGAGAAGAATTACCCAACATTTAAAAAAATAAAAAGTCAGACACATTGCAAAAATGTTTATACACTTTGCTGACATGGAAACGTTGACAGACTTACCGAACAGATCATGCTGTATGTTAAGCATGTGACTGCAAAACTTTGCCGCTGGCAAAACATCCCATAACGTTCCTCAAATCACATTTTCCACATGGTTTTCCATCATGGATTTCCTTTAAGGTCTGATCTTTTAATCTTCTTCTACACTGATTTCATAGCACATGTCAGGCATGTCACAATGTCTTCCGTGGGGGGAAAAAAAACAGTAGTGTTTGTAAAAATTGTAAAAAGTACAATGACATTTAGTCCATTAATGATCTCAGAAACAGCAGTTGATTCTACAGTTATCACTTAGTGTCCACTAACATGCTTGTTTTGGAGCTTTTTAACATATTACCAGATCTCCATCAGCCAATTATGCTGGCTCAGTTGTCACTGAACTCTGGGGTGAAGTCCTGAACATCTACATTTCTGCGACAACTGAGTAGACTTGAGTTGATATTGTTTGTCAAAGGATAAATAAAGAATAGAATAAATATGCACGGGAGCAGACAGGCGCAGACAAACAATCAGATAACACAGCTGGAGTCCTAATCATTCCTCAGACTGTACTCAATAAAATCTGCCTCATTCAGCATATATATGGCAAAGATTGAACTGAGGAGGAGGGAAAAAGATAACGAGGGAGATGGATGTGCTCAAATGATGATAATGAATATATTACTAAAAGTTAAAAACATGCTGTGTCTATTTTTTAAATACATGAGGAAAAAAATAGGAAATAAAGAAGCACGGTGCAGCAAGAGTTTAGCAAAGAGTGATCAGATTCTTGGAGCTTAAGAGGAAAAATCAGTCTCCTTCTGTTCAGCTTGACTCAATCTGAATAACATTTTTTAAAAATTACAATTACCACCTTGTGGCTGTACACCTTCACAAACCAGTCAAGTCGCAGTTTTCATCCCTGTCTCTCCAGACTCATATAATTTATGCAGTAAAGACTTTGAAGGCATTTAATAAAAGGCATTAAGTGTATTTTCTTATAATTAGCATATGAATTCTTGAATTATGGCTAAAAACATGTTTGTTTGTTTTTATTGAAATCACAGTGACCTTGACCTTTGACGACCAACATCTATTCAGTTCATCCTTGAGTCCAAGTGATCGATTCTTCCAAATACGAGGAAATTCCCTCGAGGCACTTATATATATCTTGTTCACATGAATGGGATGGACTGATGAACAAGCCAAAAACATAATGCCTCTTCAGTTGTCACCAGCGCAGAGGCATAAAATCACAAAAGACAATTATGCAACAGCCCTCGACCCCATGAACAAAGTGACAGCAGGCCTGCAATGAAGACTGTCGCACCTGTCGAATGTCCTGAATAAATGAAGACACATTATTCGTCCATCAGTAAAAACCAATCCTTTCATCTTTCACACCCCCACAGCTCTGAGGACGCTGTTGTCCGATGCCCTTCAGCCAAGCCGCAGCACAGCCCTCCTCTCCGGCTGACAGAAAGATCAAAGCATTTGCTTTTTTTTTCAGTCAGTGTCGCAGAATACTGGTGTGTAAATTGGACATAATCTTTCCTCTCTTTCTTTTTTTTCCTCCTTGCTCTCACTTGCTACTTCTCATGAGCTGCTGGAGGGTAGAGTGTGACCTGTTTCATAACCAGCAATCCATAAACATGCATAAGATGACATGGGCCCAGACGAACACTGGGTACGAGGAGCCTGCGTCTCTTTGGTGTTTCCTTTGTATTGTTTGTCTGTATTTGGTCATTCACAGTTGTGTGATGTCCTCAAACCAGTCCTCATACCTCAGTGACAAAACAGGTCACTTTAAAGAATAAGGCATACAAGTCTTTTCTGATCTAACACATCAGAAGTCACTTTAAGTAATGCTAGTATCATTTCCCTGGGAATAGCGATGTGGTTTGGTGGGCTTGTCCACCACTTTGGTACATTCATGGCCCCCAGATGTTGTATCCTATTGACTTTGGTGATCCCCTAACATTCCCTCTAGCCCCACCATTACATAGACATTTGTGGCTTTCAGAGTAATGTTTTTTTTTTTTTTTTTCTGGTGAGGACAGTCTTCGTCCTCCAGACACTTCTCAGTATGCAGTGCACTCACTGGTTGTCAGATTCATTGCTCTCCCGAACAGTCAAAGTGTAACACAGTCCAGATTCACACCTGGAGAGTGAGGACATTTCTTTAAAGGTTTATTTTAGGATCAAGACTTGAATTTAGAGATAGGGTTCGAATTAAGATTTGGAAGGTAAGAGATAGTGTTATGTAGTTACTGCTTATGGTTAATGCCAGAATAAGTATTGCATTAAGGTCAACATAAGGGTTAAGGCTATGCATAAAGTACTAATGGTTATACAGGGGAATTGTTGGGTCTGGTGTGCAAGTGTGAGTCTGTGTGTGTGTAAGTAGTGAAGAGTTTTAAAAAGAAATGTGTTAACTGTCACTTGTCCCAGTTTATGCTCAGACGTGTTGGCATAGAACGATGACTCAGACTTTCATATAGACACAAACACCTGCTGTCATTTGCCTGTAAGGTTTTCAATATACATGAAAGTGTGTATGTTTGTGTGTGCAGTATATGCAAAAGAGATGTTAGAGAAAGGAATTAAAAGCATTTGATGTACAGCAACACTTTAAGTAGGCTGCACTGAGAGACAGCCAGAGTAAGTGTGCACACCTGAGTCTATATATGTATATATTATGGTATGTCCTCTAATGTGATGTGAAAGCTGAAACTGTATCACGTCGCTCACCGAACAAAGTTAACCTGCCCAACCTGCAAAAAACTGACAGTGAGCATAAATAGTGCATTTTCCTCGTGTAATGCAAGCAAATCAACAGTAAGCAGACCTTTTACAGCCTTACCAAATATAATAAGAAAAAAAATAGCTGTCTGGTTTTGTGTCACTGGAGGACACTCAGCCTTTTTACTGCCAAAGTGTATTCTGGCATGATACATAACACAAGATCAGCACAAAATGAGCTGAATGCATAAAGGTACAAAAAAGACCCTTGGATTAAAAAAAAATTAAAAAAGAAAAATTTAATTATGCTTCAGGGGTAGAAGCTTTTAGTGTAGATGTCCTTTGCTACATAAATGTCTGTAATGGAAAAAAGAAGAGGCCGTAGATCAGACAGTGCAGACAGAGCTCTAACATTTAGGATTCAGAGTCCAGGCTGCCCTTCAGACAGAATGGAGCAGAGAAGAGAGCATAAGCAGATGAAATGAAGAGAGTAATTTGGTATACACACACATGCCTGACTGTACGCATGTAGATATGTTTGTGTGTTTATGTGTTTGTGAGGTGGGGAGATGGAGCGAAGCCACCTTTGAGAGCTTGCTTCCACATTTATGGGGTCGTGTGCAGGTGAAAGACTCATAAATATTGGATGTGATTCAGCTGCATTTCCCATCTACGGTAGGCAAGGTTCACTCTGCCATTAACTCTGAAAAATTAAACTCTGAATTGTGTGTGTTTGTGCTCCTGTGCTGACGTGTGAAAGAAGAGAGGGAGGGAGATGTGAAGATAAGGGTATAAAAAACTAAATAAGTATTTGAGCGTGTGTGCGTTATCAGTTGTGCGGTATTTCAGTAGTTCCATAATAGGTGTGATGAAAAAAACTAGAAGCCTTGAGATTGACTCTCTCCCTTTCTCTCTCTCCTTTACTCACACACACACACACACACACACACTATCTCTCTCTCTCTCTCTCTCTCTCTCTCTTACAGTATAGCCTACCTGCTCAGGACACCCTCTGTAGTCGCTTCCCATTTTGTATGGGCACCATATTGTCATTTTCTTTTCAAGGTGGCCCATACTCTCTCTCTCTCTCTCTCTCTCTCTCTCTCTCACACACACACACACACACACACACACACACACACACACACTGCACTGTCTGCAAAGCAAGCTCACATACTACAGCCATTATAGGCTGTGTAACGTATACGAAAGACACATACACACTCACTGAGAGAATGACGTAATAGCACATCAGCCCACATCTGTGGATGTTGGAGTCTGCACAAGTCAAGGTCATTCATTGACTGAATTAAAGTCACACACCGGGGCCTGCTGCGAGGCGACCACTGAAAGCCCCGGAAACGTTGAATTTATATTCCCATCTCGGTCCAGATCGTAGCTCACTGTCTGCACCTCGTGTGTGTGTGTGTGTAACGTGTGTAACATATGAACACACAGCCACACGTGCGTTTCGTCAAACTGCAGCTTCAGCCTCGCAGACATGCAGCCAGCACAGGATGGAGACAGCTATTGCTGTGCCTGCATACTGCTTTAAGACTATCACATCTGGATGCGGGTCTGCCCATTTAAAAAGAAAAAAAAAATCCATACAGTCTCATGCACTGTGCGTCTCTTTAAGAGTGAGTAGTTAACAGCTTTTAACGGGTTGGACTCCTGCCAAACAGTCTGAGTCCCACTGCTTTTCCAGGCTGAATAAATTAACCCCCCCTACTGTGACTGCTCCAATAACTGGCCGTGATAGGTGATCACTGCCAACGACCGAATCGATTGCTGTGATTGATTAATTGACGGCTGGATCATTTGCCCTCCGCGGTGTGAAGGCAGCAGGCTCGTGGCTGCGCTGTCCGCTCAGCTGGGTCGATGCGGCCAGACAGGAAGCCGTTTTTGTTTGAATTACAACAAAAATCAAATGGCAGGTTATTTATTTATTCATTTATTTATTTTAACAGCAGATGGTAGGATATTTTAGGTGATGCCAAAATGAGAAAATGTATCAGGGTTAGTGTGAGCCACAGCGTTGCCACTGCATGACTTTCATTACACAATGACGCTTCATTCACAACAACTGTAAAAGCTCCGACGCGCCAGAGGCAAATATCCTCTTCCAGCCAATTTAGGTCTTATGAAAGATAGTGGGGTTAGGGGCTTATAGGGCAGTCGTCCCCACAGGTAGGCTGCATTTTCTCACAGCAGGTGCAGTTTGGGGGGATTAAAGGGTAATCGGAACACACATTTGCTCAGCCGCACGCCCCGGGCTATAGACGGGACAGTCGGCAGACGTGCGAAAAGCGCAAAGAGCCTCTCTGCGCATCACAGAGACAGGGTTAGCTGTAGCCGGGATAGCGCAGCGGTAATTCATCGAAACACACAACTGCCCGCTCATTTTAACTTCACTTGGCTAAAAATCCCCGTCAAGACTTTTCCGAGGCTGCCATAAAACGGGTATAAGGCTGGAGAGCTCCGGGCGTCACTCACCTAACTTTTGCTGCCACAGAAGATATCGCATCGTTTCTTAAATTCTTCCTTTTGGACACGGCAGTTCCCATGCTGACATGGAAACGACGCAGGCAGGAAAACAGTTCATTCCAAACACTGGAAGGATGGAGGAATGCGACAGTGAAACCAGAAACCGCAAAACAAATTTAAAAAAAAAAAGAAGAAGAAGAAGAAAAAAAAGTTGAAGGGAAATCCGGGAGCAGATAGGTCACGCACGAGTCTGCAGAGGAGCAAGGGGAAAAAAATGCCCCCCAAAAAGAGGGACGCCAGTCTCTCTCCCCCTGTCTCTCTGTGTCCGTCTCTCTCCTGTGAGCACCTACGTGGGGCTGCTGCACAGATGTCAGCGTGTGGCTGAAAATACACAGACCTCTCTCTCTCTCTCTCTCTCTCTCTCTCTCTCATTGATCTGAAAATGCAATGGGAGGATGGTAGGGGTGGCGATATCATCATCATCATCAACATCAGAAAGGGGAGGGGGGGGGGGGGGGGGGGGGGCGTGGAGGTACTGTATGAGGGACACCATGTGGGAACCTCTGCTTTTCATCTCGTCCATTTTCGGACTATTATCTGTGTATATTTATTAATTTATTGCCTCGTGTTATGTAATCAGTCATTTTGGTAAAAGGGTCCCCCCTCTCCCTCTCTCTCTCTTTCTCTCTCTCTCTCTCTCTCTCTCTCTCTCTCTCTCTCTCTCTCTCTCTCTCTCTCTCTCACTCACACACACATTGAAATGGAGAGACTCTCATCCACAGCCAAGGACAGAGGGAGCAGTGAGGCTGCAGTGCTCTGTGAGCATCACTTCAAACAGTAGCTTTATAACAATAGCTATTTTAGAGTGTGATGTTTTCTACTGTTTTTTTTCCCCTCAAGCCATCCTGGCAGGACCTTCGCTGTTATCAGTATTCAAAGGAGTACTGGAGACTGACAGCTCGCAAAGGGTAGCTCCTACTGATTCCTTATAGTAGAATTATCAGTATACCTACTGGTGAGCAGTCTTATGAGTTGTTTGTTTCTTCAGTCATGAATCAACAGTGCTCCAGCTGTATCTCTTAGGTAACTGTGGTTGCAAGTATTGCAGTGTACAAAACAGATGATGATTTACTTTAGGTATTAGAGGTAGTACTAAAATAAATTCCCCCATTTAAGTCAAAACGGCCAACATCAGAAGTGCTTATTATAATATCTCAAATTTTATTCAATCACAATATGTTTACTAAGTGTTTTCCTTGTCACTTCCCTGTCACTTTTTTTTTTCCTTCTGAAATAGTTTTTACTCTTCAGATCCCTAAAATGTTTTAAATGTTAAAAAAAAAAGGAGAAGGCAGAGTCAGTGTTTGGTTGAACTGCAAGCTGTGATGAGATGTCACTAAAGAGGACCTTGTTTTGTTTTTAAGGGATCAGGTCAGGCACCACTGCCGAAAAGCATACAGTGATGGACTGAACATCCCAACGCCTTTCCAGCCCTTTATTAGAGAAGCAGTCAATCAAGGATGGATCATCCATGCATCCATAAACTATTTCATTCCATCCCCAGGCATCTCTAAACATAGGATCTAATATGAATGCAATATAAAGCAATCAATTAAACACTTTAATTAAATTACACACACAAATCCATGAAATATTAAGTAACTTAATTATAAGCCTGAAAAGTGCTTAATTTAACTTGCATAGATTTTATGTTTAGCACTCCTTCATGGTTTGGAGGCCGGAGGCTGACAAACCTAAAGGGAGGAATTTTTTTTAACTTCCTGTTTGTGTCTTCAGGCCTGTAGTGGCAGTCTATGCAGGGAGCTGGGTGTGGTGGAGACTTGACGTGATTTAACAAGTGCTTCAAGGCCTAAGCTGCAGTAACAAAATGTGAAAATCTACAGGTAGTAGGTTATTGAAAGAAATCCATGTTGGCCCAGAAAAATTGTTAACTCACACTGCTCAGAGACAATTAATCACTAGTCGCTGGTAGATGATGGTGGCTGTTGGTCACAGTGGTGCGTGCACACAGGCATGTATGGGCAGATGCACACATCATATAAATAGAAGCTGAGGCAGCAGACGAATCACCCAGTAACGGCCGATTAGCCTTCAAACATCATATCAATCAATCTTTCAATCCACAGGTCATTTCACCAGCAGCTCAAATGTGCAGGACGTCCTTGGGCTTTATATCTTTTGGTATGTGCTTCTCCTGCATACACACACAGATGCACACACACTAAGACAAAAGGAATGAAAATCAATAAATAAAGCAAAGCACTGCTGGGCTTGTGTGAGCTGCTGTAGGCCATTAAGCAGTAAATAATTCCAGGCAGCTCTGACGAGACTGAGGGAGTGTGTGTGGATGGACTGTAGATCAGTACAGGGGAAGGAGGGATGAATGAATGGAGGGGGGACAGGACAGCGGAGCTCCTCACATGAGAAAGAGGATGAAAAGAGGAGGGATGAATGGAGGCATGAATGGACAGCAGAAATCCAAAACAGATATGGGGGCAGAGAGGGTCCAGCATGCAGGCGAATAACAAAGAGAAAGGGAGATACAAAGATGAATGAAAGGAGAGAGACAAGATTTTTTCATTCCAGAAAGGGAGTGCAGCTATGCATCTACTATCAGCAAACAGACTGGGATAACACTGTGCTGAAAATATGCTGAAAAAGGGGGGAGGCAAGGGGAGACAAAACAGATGAAAGGCAGTGAAAATGGGAGGACAAGAAAGACACATGCAGCCATAAATCCACATGTGCCGAAGATATTAGTGTCTCCTATGACCCTGACAAGCACTCACCATTTGACCGATTGCAAAGCAGATCGATAATTGAGTCTGCAACGCTTACAACAGCAGCCAGCCAAGTGGCCCGAGAGTCATTCTGATGGGGTCTAAATTTACACTATGATCTCAAATCTGATTTTTCTTATGCGCAGCTTAAGCTTTGGAAAAAGAATCCATTCCTTTTCAATCAGCAACAAAACCACATTGAAATACAGTGCAGTGTACGTGATTTTATATGTAAAGCATATGTGTTGTTTAACTTAACTTACCTTCTAACGGATTGTCCCACTGATTAAAATGAGAATATTTTTTGCATATACCAGTATATACATTTTTAGCTGAAATTGAATTTCTCCACTTATTTCATTTATGATCAGTACTTGCAAAACTAATGATTCCCATCCACCTCCGCTGTACTGTAGCTTAGCAGCATACTGACACTCTAAATGTTAGTTTTCTCATAGTCCACATGTTAGCATGCTGACATTATACATAGCTGTCTGACTCTTGATCTTTTTTATTATTATTTTTTTTTTTTTTTCAATTTTGGTGGATTCTAGAAACTTTCCAGCGTGATAAAATTCAAATCTGCTTTATTTCAGGCATCAAATTTGTACAGTCCCAACACATTTAGCTGCCTCCCACTATCAGTCCTTCTATCTGAAATTTAATCATTCCATCTGACAGTGAGAATATGTGTGCAAAGCTGCTGATAAAAATACCATCAAAGCAAGAGCTTGTGTGACAGGGCTGGAGAATAAGTGAGATATCGTGAAAATGAATTGTGACTTTACCTCTTGGGCAGTCCAGATTTTTAATCTATGAACGTGAAACGTCAAGCCTGTCCTGTTTTTGGAGACATTGAGGAAATTTTAGAGGGGTGGTGGATTAACACTCCCAAAGCTGGAAAGGATTTAATTGAGGCATTATTAAACTTTGATACCAACCTCAGGGAATGCTAATAACACTGAACTCTTAAGAATCCTTGTTTCTATGATTTAAAGGGTCTAACCCACATTAAAGAATGATACTTCCCAACAGTAATGAACTTTGATAGTGCATTATAATCTCATTTGCTATATTTAACTAACTTAATTAAGTCATATGCTCATGACCATTAGAGAGGGCAGTTGCACAGTGTCACAGTCAAGTAGGTCCCAACCTTTTTTTTTTTCTTTTTTTTTTTTTAATTGACATATGTGACAGTTGTCTCAGCTTGTAATAATGTATGGCAGTCTATGGTAAAATGTCATTTTACTGGTAGAAGGATAAAACAAATGCTTGTATTCAGGCTTTTGCGTTTTCAGTGTTTCTCACTTCATTTTCACCGTCAAATTAGTTTTATCTCTCACAAATGCACACACAGCTTGTGCATGTGACTTTGAATGTTGTAGTAATCTAGATTTGAAAGAGAATGTCATCTATCAGAGAAAGGAAATTCTGTTTAAACTAATAAATAAAATAAATGTTTTTTTCTGGCTCTTAGATCTTCCTCCTGTAATTTAAAATCACGTTTTTATCAAAAACATTAGATCATTTAATTGTTCTAACAAAGGATAATTTGTCACTATACACTTAATGTGTACTTGTGTAAATTGCCAGTATAATGTATATACTGGCATTTGTTTAAATTGTACTCTTTTTAATTTTGAGACATTTTTACATGTATATATTGCATTGTACAGTTCGTCCAATACTGGCAAAGGTTGCTCTCTAGCAATTTTCACATTCATATACCAATGGATGTAAATTGGTCAACCTCTTGCCTGAAATAATAGTACAGACATTTGTGGATGTGCTAAATTAAACGATATTTCTTTGGAGACTTATTTAAGTGTAGAGGCATATGACCGTTACAATTAGTTAAGTTTGTACATACATTCATGGTCCCCAGAGGATGGAGCACACTCATTTTGGTGATCCTCCTTCTGTGCTGCGATGAGGTTAAAAAGAAACAAGAGGGTAGAAATGAATGTTTTGCTGCTAGCATTACTTTTTATGAATGCATATTAAAAGGGACTGGATGAAAAGGTAGACATCGGCATCAGTGTAGTCAGAGAGGGAGACTCAAAAAGCTGCAGCGTATCTCTTTGTAAGTGAGGACCCCGCTCACCTGACAGAGCAGGGAGGGGTGAGAGGAGATGGATGGCAGCAGTAAAGTGACAGAAAGCGAGGCACAGAAATGAAGTGTGCTGGCGGAGGAGGAGAGATTTTCATGGGCAGATGATGGATAGTGCAATCCATGGGCGGGGAGCGAGAAAGTGGGTTGAGTGTGCGTGTGTTTGCGTATGTGCATCAGGTTTAACTGGGGACGCTGAGAAGTCTCATGTCTCAGTTTAGACTGACTATCAGAATATGACACAGAATTATCTCATCCCATTACTGCAACCTCAAAGGCAAGACGTATGAGCAAAAAAATCTTCAGATCTGTTTGGGTGGTTGTATTTTCATGCTTCAGCTTGTCAAAGCCAAGCAGTATTCTTGTCCAGGTTTGTCCTTGTCAATACCTAAAGGACCCAAATGCAGCGATGGCTGTTCTTGACCTAACTCTGATAGATGGTTCCTTGCGACAGCAAGGATCCTCACATTTCTGGAAATATCCAAACCACATATTTTTTCAGCCTTTTTGTCAGTGCTCCTCTTCCCTCTCCCTATGCCATGTGGCAAACAAACTAACAAACAAGGTCAGCCAAGAGACATTTATCCCCTCTGCATACATGGACTAGCCACCACATCAATCTCACCCTAAGAAGCCTGTGTGAATACAATTACAATGGCACACACGCACACACACACTGTAGCTGATAAACGAACCATGAGCACTTCCACAGGCAGGCAGGCTGTGCATGGAATAAGCTGCCATACAAGCAGATCCCTATCATGGACTGTAACTGCAGCTTACGCCCGAATTTGTGCTTGATGTCGGCACCTCTTACTTGTCTGCTAAACAGAGCGGACAAGCTGACAGCAGAAGCTTAAATGAGCTGTTTGGTCTGTCTAAATAAGTAATTGGGAATTATGTTAATGTGGCTTTTGACAAATTGTTCAATTTGAAATGACAATGTCGTTCTGAAATTATTTCATATTCAACATCAGGCAGAGGGAGGTGTGCTGATCATTTATAGTGGAATGGGTTGAGTTTGAGCATGATAACTTCTGCATGCACAGGGTCGACAAAACAATGTGAACACTTCATGAGAAAGGGCTAAAAATTAAAAAACTACATATTAAATCGCACATGTCCCAGCTTGTTAATTTTAAAGGATAAGGTAGACAATAAACTATATTTTTCTTCTTCATGCTTCCTTCCCTTGTCTGTGGCATTCAGCCCCAAATTCATTCATTGCAAAGTGTGAGTTTGAATGACTGTTCAAGGATTGTGTATGATTTCAAAATGTAGTGCAGGTGTGGTGCTGGTATCTTCACGCGATAACACCAGACTTGCTAGAATCCTTTCAAGCAATGGTGGCGTAGCACTAGATCTCAGCAGTTAAGTCAGTGATTGAAATGTTATCAAAACTCCAAACAATGATCTCCAGAACTACAAAATATGGTAGTAGCTGTCTGCTATAGATGAAGCATTTTCTCTGTTAATGGTCTTGAAGACAGAAGAAAAAGTCTGTGTAGCTCTCCATGGTGCTGAAACCAGACACGAGAAGGAGAAGCACTGAGGCAAATGACTGCTGTGAATACTAATGTTGAGAATGACCTAGACAGAGCATTTGGCAGCGACTTGGAAAAAGATGGCTGACCCTAAATGTGCCCAAGGAGAAATCCAGAAAGGAGAGAACAGAGACTTTAAAACAGAGGACAGTAAGTGGGAAGATGGGAAACACAAATTTAGGGCCGGGGGGAAATGAAACAGACTAATGAAATAAGATGTTAGACAAAGAGAGACAGAGAATAGAACTGCCCCCGACAAAGGGGGTGTCCATGTCCAGTGTCCACATGCGTACACAGTGTCTAAATAGTGAACTTGCGTCACACGCTGTGTCCCCCACTTCCACTTCCTCCCTACCTCCCCAGAGACTTAGGACAAGCCCTCATTATTTATCACCAGTGGACAGGAGCTTCATTAGAGAGCTAAACCATGGTCCTTCTCCTGGTGACTCATCCGCCGTCGCTCCATGTCCCTTCTCTTCTCTGCTGGACAAAGGTGGCAGGATGGTAATTGTCATTCTCCCTGGTTAACGGGAATCCCCGCAGTCACATCATCCACCCACGTCCCTGTGACATTCAGGCAGCAGCGATTAAATGAGGCGTGGAATCCCGTAGATGATGTGTAGGATTAAAGGTCTTAATTCATTCGCATGATGAGGGTGCACCACTACACAGAGAGTGACAAAGTGAAGACATCACCCTGTGCTCTCGCTCGTCCCATCTATCATGGTTTTCTTCTCTTTCTCTTGTTGATTTATTTCAGTCATCACTCATACTTCTCTTTCAGAAATTTAGGATTATTTAATTATTATTCTACAAATGTTTAAATTAAATTAAATTTGTTCACTTATCACAGGTGGGACCAGGCACCAGTTCAGTAGCAGCTTCCTTGAAGATTTTTATGAGCAATACTTTTTTATTTTGTCATGAAGTTTTGGGGAAAAATTCTGGATGCCTCTGACTCAACACTTGATATAAGCTGCGTACAAAGAGATTTCCTCCCTAGTGTGTACAGTGAATTGCTTCAGCGGCACCGCAAGAACGTCACGCTGCAGCTCTGCATGGTGTTGACAGTGATGAGATGGCCCTTTGCTCTACAAAGGCAGCTATCACTGTCAGCTCTGTCATCTGTATGCTCCTGAACAAAAGCAGGCTCTCAGAGTAGAGCCAGGGCAAAGCTCCTTCAGCTGTATGGTCAGGCAGTCACATCTTCCTCTGCGGTGTGATCTCTGACAGCAGAAGCTGTTAATTCACTCACAGCTAAGTGTCGTTTCATGTGTGAATATTTCTCACTTGCTGAACGGGACAAAATAGGCACATGATACTTTATTGATGCTCCCTGCTGGCTTCAACTACAGCAGGATAAATCCCTAAAAACCTCTACAGAACGGATTCCAGCAGATGCATTCAGTCTCACAGAGATGTGGGATGCACAAAATGCAAAGGGCATGAGATAAGTACAGTAATACGTGACTGGAACACGAGGAGCTGGGGGTGTGTAGAGAGAAATCAGCTCAGAAGTTGACGCAGCCAGAAACGGCTGCATTTAACAGCTAACAGCAGCAGAGGTATTATGAATAAGTGAGAACTGAAATTTAGTGGCTCTGTATCACATGGAAACATTGAGTACAAAACAAAAAAAAATCACATCTACAAAAACTGAAAAAAATCAAGTCACTCTTGTTTAAATGGGGCAGTAGACGAGTTGTCGTGTATGTCTGCCCACTGCAGTGTAAGCAGGTGAATTTACGGTGTTGTAAAGGGTGATATAACTCGAACAGGGCAGTCCTTCAATCTCATTACTGGTCTAGAATCACCTCTGAGACTAATGACATTCGTGTCAGCTCTTAAGGTTCAACCACAGTGTGTGTGAGTGAGGGAGCGAGAGAGAGAGAGAGAGAGAGAGAGAGGAGGGAAGGCCTTCTCTGTACGTGACACCCATGCCTATCCCCACCTTGTCTCACCTTGATACTGCAGCACACCTCCCTTCTTCCATTTCTCCTCCTCTCCATCCTCACCTCCCTACTAAATCACTCGTAACATCAGCTCCCAGGTGACACATTTCCACTATGGTGCTTAATAGATTCCTGCGCTCTCTGGTTGGCTGAGGAGCAGTGGTTTGATTCTCTAAGAGGTGAAGGAGAGACTGGTTGGAGACAGGATAAAGAAAAGGAAGAGAATGTGTGAAATGAGGAGGGATGGAGAGAGGAAGAGATTAGAAGAAGTGGGAACAAAAGTGGAGAAACTGAAATGGATAATGTGCAATGGAAAACAAAGTTTGCCATTGGTGTGGCAGCGACAGGAGGAGGAGATAAGAGTCATGGCCAAGGTAGAAGGTGAAGGATGGGCTGAACTGCTTCACTTTGTGGCTTGAATCTGTTTGGTTATATTTATGGCTCAGTGTAGTGTTTGTGTCTGTAGTTGCAGTTAAAAACTTGTAGTCTACGGATTGCATACAAAGACAGTTATAAAAGTCATAATCCTTCAGATTTCCGTGAACTGAAACCCCATTTTTGATATTATTTATGGTTGTCATTTTATCAGCAATAGGCATTTGGTTTATTTACATTCTGTAAATGCTTCCCTCTAAACTACTACTTTCATTGTTAGTGGCGGAGTCCACCATTCCTGCCCTGGATACAAGTTGCCTTCACACACACAAATGAGACGCAGTTGCTTTTTGTAATTTTAGGTTAATTTCGACCTGATGATGGCACTGGATGAAAAGTCAGCGGATTACCAATATCATTAGGATGCATTACCTGGGAGCCATGAATGTCTGTGCAAAAATTTGTGCTAGTCCATCCAGTTGTTGATCCATATTTCACTGGACCAGTGAAAACTTTGACCTGATTCATCCCCTGAGGACCTTGAATGTCTGTACCAAATTTCATGGCAATGCATCCAACAGTTAGACATTTCAGTCTGGTTTCACAGATGTTTGACTAATAATTAAACAGCTAATCTTGTCAGCTGTAGATTTTTCGCACCTAGGCAGCTACTGGTTTCAGTTCATGCAGTGAAGATCCAGTTATCGTGCAGTCTTTGTGAATTAAGTAGGAACCATTTTGAAAGCTATAATTTAAGAATCCCCTGACATCAGACATTTGAGAGTCACCTAAATCTAACCCTGCCAAAAGAAAACTGCATTGCATTTATGGAAAATCAATCACACAGTAGAAAAAGAAAATGTGAATGAAACCGTTTCTTTCAGTAAAAAGGTTACTGTTTGGCAGCCCAATCTAAAATCTTTCATGTCGTCCCTGAATGCACCGACAGGAACATTTTAAGAAATGGTCCCGGCTTTCAACACTTTAAGTCCCCTCTTCTTGAGGTAGCAGGCTGCATGCCACAACTTCACTGAGCTATAAAAAAAGCCAATAGTACAGCTCTGCCAAGCTGTGAATATGGTCTTCTTTGTGTGTGTTTGCATCATATAAAGCAGCAAAACAATCTTAGGCGCCATAAAAAAAAAAGGCTTATTATTTTGTCAATATTTATAGCTACACCAGGATGAACGTGTTATTTGCAGTTCTCTTATCGAGTGTTTGCCCCTCTAATGTAACTCCTGCAAAGTTAGCAGGTCTTAGAATGTAAACAAATTTGAGTGGCTCCTCAGGAAGTGTCCACTGGGTGTATTTAAGCTCTGCCTAAAGTGAATGGGGCTCCACTACAATGGTGTTACAGTCCAGATGAATGAGAGACTGAGGCCAGCGGCTGGCTGTCCTCCCAGAGGTTGAATGATGAATTATGGAGGCCAGTTTGTCTCTGTTTACCCAGACGAACACGCCCTTGCTGGATTCATTCACTTCCAGAGTGTATGTGAAACAGAGAGGGACAGAGAAAGGCTAGGATTGTAAAACCAAATCTCAGTGATCTCACCAGACATTATCTGACTACAGATTTCCTTCTCTCACTCACAAACACACTGCCCCTTTACTGTGTCAGTGTGTGTACCAAAAACCACCTGGAACAATGTGTGCTTTGCAGGGAGGGTAGTGATTTAGTGCTGCTCAGGGAAGCTGGAGCTGAATGTGAAGCCAAAGTGCCACAAAGTGTCTGTGTGTCCCGTGTTGCAGCACAGCCGGAGACAGGCAGACATACAGGGATTTGTATCGACACAGAGCAGCTGACAGACAGGCCTAATGAAAACCAGAGGTAGAGAGGAGATTGGTGAACTAACAGGTAGACAAGTAGATCGAAACAGGCACACACACAGAGTGGGATGGAGTAAGAGACATTTTAATTTACATTATCTATATATTTAATAATATAACAGATGAATGCAAAATGAATGCAAAACCTATGTGATGCTTGAAGAAACTAGCTGACCTAGAGTTTGCCTCAGTAAATAGATATAGAGGATATATCCCACTGGCTTTGGTGATCCCCTGACTTTGCCACCAACAGATAAAGCTTTTCACGTATTGTAAAAATATTGGCATGTATGTTGGCTGAAATTTTGATACAGAGATACGAAAAAATCTTTTTAACGTACTGTAGAGATATAGCGCTGCCATGACACCTGTGCTTTCATAGGTTAAACAAGTCAAGCAGATTGAAAGACAGGCACAAAGACAGATGGATGGCAAACAGAAAATAGATACACAGAGGAACAGACAACAAATGGCGGACAGATACACAGACTGACAGGGCAGACAGCGAGATGACAAAGGGCACATTGATCTGATTAAACCCCTTTGCTTTCCAACTCTCAGCTCTGTCTCGCTGCCCGGCTCAGAAAAGGTCATTTCTTTCTGACTTGGTTTCTCACTCACTGTGGCCTAATGCCTCTGAGGGCAGCCCTGCCAAAACGTCTCAGATCTCTGTGGGTCAGCCAACAATGGGAGAGAGAGAAAGAGAGACAGCTTACTGTAGGAAGAGGGGTTTTCCTGCAACAAATACAAAAGAGCGAGGAAGGCACAGGCAGTGAGAGATATGCAGCGAGGGGAAAGGTGGACAGGAGCAGATGGAAAAGGGAAAGAGGAGGTGAAAAGGTGCGACAATACCTAAAAAAAAAAATATGTTAAAAAGCTTGGATCAGTAAGCCACGAATGAGCCTTTGAAAGAGATCAAATGGGGAGATGTTTTCACTGATGGAGAGCAGAAAAGGGACAAAAAACAAAGAAAGGAGAGTGAAATCCAGCGAAGACTGAGCCATGAACATATAAAAATAAAAGATGTCCGGGAGGTGGTGACAGCGCATCCAGCACAGAATCGAAACGGACGGGCGAGTGAGGCGAGAGAAGAAAGTGATAAATGAGCGGTCATCAGAGGGCTGAGTGGGTGAACTATGGGAGACCCTGATCCCTTAGACCCTGACTCTAATACACACTTCCACATGCACACCAGTTTCAGGGAAAGGGCGATGTTACAATGCATGTCAAAGACGGTAGGGTTGCTCTGGGTAAAAGAGTGGGACGCTGATATGTGAACATTTGGTCGGTTAAGTCATTTTCATAAAGACATATTCAATATGTTTTGTAGAAAACTTATCAGCAATATCAGTGATGTTGGTTGGGTTGAGTTGGGTATTTTTGTCTTAATGAAATATCTTCCTAATACAATAGTTACTTTAAAAAAGTTGGTTGGTTTTCTTGCTGACTTTAAGATAGTCAGGCTGTGCTTAGTGAAACGCATCTCGGTTTGTTTTTGCATTAGTCAGTTTCTGCTTCTTTTCAAATATTCTCTTTTGCATTCAGCAACTTTTCTCCTCCCATGTCACTTACAGCTCTCCATCGTGAGTTGCTTGTTGAAGCTAGTTTTACATGATCTGGTTCCAGAAACAACAAACTGGGTCCTGATGCTTCATGTGTTGGCAGGTTTGGTAAATCGTCACGTTTCTCAGGGTTTCTTCGTTATGTGGATTAGAGACTGTATGTTTCTCAAAATCAGGGATCTGATCTGAGTGTGTCTGTTCACATGTTTGCTGTGAGAATACAAGCGCCTGACCAAACCTGAAGAAACCTGGGGTAAAAATACATCATCGTCACTGCATTCTGTATTCGCTCTTTTTAGGCTCTTACCAAGTACGTAGGAGTATTTCTGTTGTGCCCCTGTTTCTATCTGGGGAAAAGTTATTCCTCTTTTAGCAGCTGCAAACCCTAGTGACGTACATTGGACAGCAAGGTGCTCTCACCTCGTGTTTCCAATCAGCAGCTTTAGCAGGATATTATTAGCCTGGCAGAGAGCTGAAAGAAGCAGCAGCACTGCTTCAGACCTTATGCCGGATCAACCAGCAGCTCTGACTCAATCTTTGTTTTCGTCCTGACCTCGAGTCTGTCTGCTAACGTATTACACAGTACACAGCACACAGGACCTGCACTCCCACACACAAATCTTTAGCCATGTTCTTAGTCATAATGGGTTTTTGCAGACTCATACATCCAGGCCCACATAAGCTGCAGCATGAGTATCTGATTTTATTTTCAGCTGGCAACTTTAGTATCTTTTGTATCTCTGTTTTCTTTTCTACTGTACATCTACATGGAAAATTGATGTTGATTTGGTTTAGTGAGGCGTGAAAGCTGTGCTCAAGGGCCAGTTGATGTAGAAGTAAACCATATTTAATCAATAGTGTGCACTGGCAAGAGATTTTGGATGAAGTTGGTTAAAAACAGTGCATAAAGTACTGTGTGTTTTTTTTTTTTTACTTGAGTGGATTGTAGCTTCAGCCTTTTTTAGCCATACTAGCTGCTTTTGTATTAAATATTAACTTCGGCTCTGAAGCCTGAACTGTTGCCATCAGCTTAGAGTTTGTATGGTTTAGTTTATGTAACCAAATTCAAATTCAAATTTAGTCTTATGATATAAACAGTCTAATGATATAAACAGCTCATTTAACTTCAAACCTTAAATTTTAAATTTGTGAGAATCTGGGGGAAAAAAAGCAGAACTTCTAAAATAAAGCAATGTTTTATATCACGTAATAAAGACTGCCTACAGTACAGAATACATCTTGCAGATTTTACAAAAGATACAAGAGTGAGTATTTTATACCATAAAAAAGAGTGAACTCATAGAATATATGTAGAGCACATATTGCAGCAGCTGTGTACCATTATAAATCCTAACAGAGTTTAACTTAACAAAGCATAAATATGTATGAAAAGGAATGAATTGTTCCCGTAGTGGTTTTGACTCCCGTTCATTTGACTCTTCGTCTGGTCATTTTTATTCAGATATTCCCTCGTAAATAGAGTTGTATCGAGTGCAGAAACCTGCCATGATTCGCAGCAGGCGAATGCTTTGTGGTTATTCCTACGTGCTCATGTCCTGTTTCCCTGGTTGCAAAATGAACTCATTTCCTCTCACGCAGCGGCACTCCACAAATATTCTCTCACTTACAACAATGATATTCTTACAGGTGGCCTGCAAATCTCACTTATATTCCAGCATTTGGTCAAAAGCAATCAGGTAATCAGTGGTAGTGGACTCTTGAGTGTTTTAGTATTGTGTGTGTGAGTGAGTGTGTGTGTATTGTAAAGGTGTTCAAGTGATGAGCTGTATATGAGAGCAGTTCAGTCATGCAGAGGTTGAATTCTGTTGTGTAGCTCCAGCAGTGTGTTTAAGTGTTCTGTCACATTTACAGTAAATGTTTAAGCATCGCGTGTATGTCTGAGAGGCAAAAATGTGCGTTATGTAAAGTAAAATATGAATCATCACCTCCGTGGGCCCACATACTAGAAAAAAAAACAGCTGAAAAAAAAACCCTGGAAGCAACAGCTGCATGTTGATAGTGTCTGTACTGATACAACAGACAATCTCATTTTCTTCTTATCGCTCCATCCTGTACAGGCCTGAGGCAGTGATCAGCTGACTCACACTGAGACAGATTGAAACTGAGACAAAAAAAAACAAGAAAAACGAAAAAGGGAAAAAATCTAGACACAACTTTAAATTCGTGGACACTGCTAAGCCCAGAGCTGATGAAGCAAGCTGCTGGATATGAGGTTTTAGTGAAAAATGACTTTGTCCTTTACTGGATCTTGCAGCGTTCATACAAAATAAATCTGCTTGACATTTCTTTCCCGTACATGACACAACAAAATCAGAAACAACCAATATGTGACTATTTTAAGGGAAATTTTAGAGCGGGCTCTCTGGGTATCATTGTCAGTACGTTCAAGGTGAAGTCTTCACATATTTGGTCGTATTCGACCAACACTTGGAAAAGATAAAATTGCAGAGATCTTCAGTTTACAATGATATAAAGAAGAAGGGGAAAAGAAGGACACTCTCACATTTCAGAAACCAGAACCAGGAAATGGTTAGCAACTTTTATTGATAAATTTTAATTATTAAATTGTTTTCTCACAAATTATCTGATTGACTTGTTAATCGGTTAATAATCTGAACCATAGATATTCAGCACAAAGACGTCTCGAATCTGGATCTGTCTCCTTGGGCTTGTTCTCTTTGCACTTGGAAAGTTTTGACAGCAAGGTAAAAAAAAAAAAAAAAAAAAGCCACTGTAAATTAAAATGATTAGACAGTCCATTTGAAAATACTTTCTAATGGCCTGCTGCTCTTTTTGATCCATCCCCAGCAGGAATTATTTCAAAAATAGTTTTAAACGTTCAAGAAAAAAAAAAAATCTAGTTTGAATGTTCTCCAATGTCTGTAGCTCTTGTAATACCCTCGTTTGCAACTGAAGCAACTTTATCACAGTGAATAGGCATCTTTTTTTTATTAAATGCAAATTCCATGCTACTGTTCTACAAAGTACTTGGATATAATGAACTAGTTTATTATATTTATAATATAAATAACTCTCTCTAATATGTGTAGCTGCTGACGAATCCGTGTTTCTGCCTGAGCTCAGAATCACTGTATCACATCTACATCGAGCGCCACACAAGTACCAAATATTCTTGAAAACATTCACATTTGCTCCTGCGTTAAACTGCGGACTGGAACATCAAACACACACAGGGCAGATTATGTGCAATAAAACACAACCCAGACAGACAGTCCCAGAAATTAGTCTGCAGCCCGTGTGCACATTTTTACCTTAAATGAGTCTCAGCTCTGCAGTTAGGAGAGTCACATCTATCAAGAGCTCTCCACTAAGAGGGGAGTGTGTTGGGATCAGCTGCTGCTTCCGTGCCGGAACAAAGCACACGTCTCATGTTATAGATGGCAGAGACATATTGAGAGGGAAAGGTTTACACAAGTGGCGGCTCCGGGCTGACAGAGCTCTGACCTCGAGGGTAGCCAAGAGCGCAGCAGAATGATTTCACCTGCGAGGCCTCAGCTCAGAATCGGTCGGAAGTGATTCCTGCGCGTTGGTGGAGAATCTCCAGTGTAGTCAGACCTGAGCCCACGTTCAAGATGTAAAAACAGAAAGTGGTGTGGTCAGATGCATTCTGTCAGGGATGTGCATGTATGTAAGACAAAAAAAAAAGAACTAAAAATACCTTCACACTGTTGTCTTCTTTCCTATTCATAGTTGGTTCCATTTGTGGTTTAACTATTGTCATAGTTAAATAAAAAGATAAAAGAACCAGGGACGAAAAAACAGCATGTGGGTAGTTTTTTATTTATTTTTTATTAATCCTTTTGTGCATTTAATCGTATAATGAGCACCTGCAAAGAGTTTATGGATGTGTGCGCCTGATGTTTTGTCTGCATCTGTCTCAGCATGGTGATCACTGACTAGCTTGCAGCGGGACACATAGGAAATTAAATGAATTGTGATTTGTTAATGGAGATCAAAAACGAATGTAGTGAAAATTGTCTTTTTGTGTATAGAGTGTGCTTTGATGGGTGACTGTAATTAATGATTATTTTCGTTATCAGTTCATCTGTAGGCTTCCTCTGAGCTGTCGTTTAGTTTTTCAAAAGTGAATGGACCACAGTGGTGGACTGATGTGGCTAATTTGTTGTTAATTGAATTTAAGAATTGTAATATAATCTGTAGTTGGTTAAGTTTCTTTTCCACTGACATATTGCAAGACGATGAATTACCCATGCAACACATTGAATTATCACCTCCATGTAGTGATTTAGAGATAAATGGCTTTGGGGAAATGTACATTTTAGGCTCAGTAAGTTGTGCCAATACATTTTTGGAAGGAGACCTTTCTGTGTGTTGACACACTATTTTTGTATTCACACGTCACAGAGGTACTTTAACCACGGCAACAGAAAGTGTGACCCACTTACCTGTTTAAGTCCTTTTGTCCCCATTTTTTAAAAGGCCTTTAGGCAAGAGAAGAAAAGCAGGAGGCGAGGAAACAAGAGGGAGGAAGGGAACAGAGCAGAGCTGTATGGATGAGAAGATGCAGAGAGAGAGATAGATGTAGTATGTGACTCTGGACCATTACATATGACCTTCTATAAATCAAACTGTCCATCTGTTTAAGGTCAGAAACTTCCCCTTGTCTCCCTCTCCCTCACCTCATTTTTCCATAAATGGCTCTCCAAATCTCTTGCTGCCTGTCACAGTAATTCAGTCCAGAGTGGGGTCATTGTCTGCCAGCACAGCAGCACTGTGGCACCTCTTGTTCACTGTCAACCTTGTCTTTTCTGTCAAAAGACTCTAATTTCCTGGAAGTCTGGACTCATTCACCTGTTTTTTTTTTTTTTTTTGGCCCTCTGATTTCTTCCCAGTGATGTATCGATCGAAGGTGGTGCCACTTGTTATCTTCTCGTTCTCTTCTCCTGGCCCTTCCTCTGACCTAAATTCCCCCATGTGTGCTCATTAATTAGCTGATGCAAGTCTGCGTCCCCCAGGGAGGGTGGGAGATTGAAAAAGCTTGTTATAGGACGCATCAATAAGATGGGTTTAATCATCCATTGGTATGTGGGATCCATTGCTCTGTGTGTGTGTGTGTGTGTGTGTGTGTGTGTAGATGGAGTTAACAGACCCATAGGTGTGATACCTCTTCATTTATGATAATCTCTGTTTTCTTTACCACAATCCCAAGTTACATGTAGCACAAATATGGTTCATTCAGTCTGTATTTCTTATTCTGAAAATCCTAGTTTTTCTCAAACATTTATTCATGGTACTGCGCAGGTTGTCTGTACTTACCTTATTCATGGTCTCTGGGGTTGTGAGTGGAGCTTATCCCCCTTATGCTGTAATAGATAGTCCTTTTCAGGGCTAGAAACACAGATACAGATTCACATTTCTTCTGTTGGTCTTATTTACCGAGAGGTGGGTGGCAGTGGTTAGCACTGTCGCCCAGGACCTGTTGCCTCATTGGTTTGAATCTGGGCTAGGGCTTTCCTCCAGGTACTCCAGCTTCCTCCCACAGTCCAAAGACATGCAGATTAGGTTAATTGGTATTCTAAATTGTCCATAGGTCGGCCTCAGAATTGGCTCCAGCCAGACCCCGCCCCCCCTCCGTGGCATCCCAGTGATGTAGAAAATGGATGGATGTTTTTATGGTTAGTCTTATTTTTTTGTCTCTGGGGTTCGGAGCGTTCTGGGATAACAACCTAAAGTTGGTAAAATGCCTTCTAGGACAGTGGTTCTGTATGTGATGGTGAAGTAAGCACTGCCTCATTTAAAGGTGTCACAGGCCAAAATGGTTGGCAACTACTGCTCTAATGATGATTGTGATTTATTATGATTTATTGCAGGACTGTTGTGTTAGACTGCCCATGGTGCTTTTAAATGAAGACCATTTAATAATCAGCGGAACCATTTCCTCATTAGCTGATATTTCATTCATTTTCTTATCATTTTTAATGGCGCTTCAGGTGTGTGTGTCTATCTAATTTGGAGATGCCTGCAGGCAGTAGCACTGAGCACGTTTATGAATTATGGTGTTAGCTAATATAAAACTTCCCTCTAAATTTGTTGTCTCCGCTAAGAAGTGTCGCTTCTCTGTCAGGGCCCTGAGAATCATTTCCCACTTACTCCTGCGGCCACGCTTAAAATCCATCCTTAAATTCTCTTTCAAGTAAACGACAAATGGTCATATTGCAGAAACGATGAGTTGACTGATCGACAGAAAATTACTCAGCAGCAATTTAGACAAATGATTTACATTTCAAGTCATGCGTCGAAAAAAAAATTCTCGTTCTAACGTCTCCAATGAACCAAAATTATGGAGCAAACAGTTAATTGAAAAAAATAATTGTCAATCAATCAATCAAAGATGAAAATGATCCTTATTAACACCCCTAAATCACATTTCTATTCTACAGCAAACAAAAAAAACATAAAGACAAAGTACAACAACAAACAGTGGTTTATTAGTAACAATTGATTATCATTAACAATAATTATCAAATAACATAAATATAGACGAGTAATAGATATCATACAGTACAGGCTTATTGGTAAACTTCATTCATCATTGTATATTAGTCATCAAAGTGAATGCCAAATGAGGGCACGAGTGGTTGTTTTTCCATATGGGTCATCTAAGGCTTTGTTACATTAGCTTCATGGCACAGCTCCATACATTACGTAAGCACTTTATCCATTTAATAAAGTAGTGAAACATTCATTCTGCCAGAAAACATCAATTCATTGTGCTCGGTTTTTGGAAACCACCCAAAAGTACAAAAAGTAACACAGTGCAAACACCAACAGCTCATTGGTAAACGACAGGCGTTTTCCCTCTCTCCCATTTTGCTCACACATACTCTGTGTCCGGACTCCATTTAACCCAAAAACATATGTTTCACTGACTCTCCACACATGTAAGGCTACAGGCACTGTAGCACCAGTATTTATGAAGCTCACAGCTTCACAGAGTGAGGCTCACAGGATGCTATATCAAGTGGGAAGAAAAAAAAAAAATTCAAAGTCACAATGGTAAACTAATAAATGGAGCCCGACCAATAAACTCGGCCAGCTGATATTAGCTTATTGCATGGTAAATGGGTATTGTGATCTCTAGTATGTGTCAGCTGATAAGTAACAAGTAAACTGAGGTACAGAAATGTAAAAAATATGTTGAGAGTAGTTTAAAAAATGGTGAAGCCATCGTGTCGTTCGTCTGCCAGAGAGCACTGGCAAGATTATTTTTCAACTGCAATCAATTTGTTATGCATTAACATGAAAATATCTGCCCATGTATTGTTGTCTGAGTTTTACACTCTCAAAAATTATTGGTATCAATATCAAAGATCAGTATTGGTAATAGTGGCTCAGGTGATACAGTAATTAAAGCTGAAACAATCAACAGAAAACAAATCAAACTATTCTGAAAATCAATTAATTGTTAGTCATTTTTCATTTGATGGTTCCTGCTTTACATTTGTCTTACGTAGGAAACTGAATCTCTTTGGGTTTTAGACTGAAGCTGTTTTTGAAACAATTTTTTTGACATTTTAAAAACTAAAAAAACTAATCTCTCAATTAAAAAAAAAATCACATTAATTGTTAATGATCATTAATCATTAGTGCAGCTGTAGTTACGATTAAGATGACGTTAACCCTATAAAGACGGTATAGTGTCACAGAGAGGCATGTTAATCAAAGCTGTATAACAGTTTGTTAGTATAATTGTGCATTGCATTGCATTTCTGGAATGATTGTCCAGCTGTCGTGACTTGTGCATAAAATTATCTACGGCTTAGGTTGTTTACATTCTTCGTTTAAATATATACTATTTAATTATTCAAAAATCTGATCATCTTAATGGCAGTATTTTTGTTTTCCAGTTTCAAAATAAATACAAATTAGATCCAAATCACAGAGGGAGAGAAAAAAAAAAAAGCTACAGGACATTTTGACAAGCCAAATAATTTGTGTTACAGCATGTTTCTGTGAAGAACTGCCCCGCAAACAGCCCCTCTGCATAAGCTGTACTGAGATGAGTGGAGCTTCAGAGTTCATCCAACAGATCTGCACTGTCTGCTGCTCAGTCTGCGTTTGATAGATTCAAAGCAGAAACAGATTTTTTTGGGGGTGGGGTGGGGGGGGGTTCTGTCTCACCAGCCAAGAGGGAAACTAGTGCTTTGAAGTGGACTGCAATCATTACTTCCCTCGGTGTCCCTGGCACACTGGGTATGACAAAACTGTGCTGACAGCCATGGCCGTGGAGTGTGCTGCTTGCTTTGCTCCCTGTTTTTTAAATTAGTGTTGTTTGCCAAGCGAGTGTTGGTGAGGATCATTAAACAGACTGAAGTGTACAAAACACTTAAAGGATGGGTTCACATTTTTTTTTCCCCACCAATCCTAAACTCACATGCCTACATTTACAGTGAAGAGAGTTACTGGTCGCTGTAATTAGCTCAGCTCAGCAATGAAACACTGTTTAGCGAGACGCCAAGAGGGGATTTTGTACTAAAGACTGTACCCTTGAAAGAAATCCACTTGATCTGTCAAACTCAGACTGCTGAAACCTCATTTTAGCTTCGAATGAATTTTAGAAAGTGTTTTTTTTTTTTTAACAGAATGAGGACTGTGGATTTTGTAACTTATCTCCTAAAGCAATCGCACTTTACATGTCGATTTGACAGAATCTATGGCACACTGGGTGAATGAAATGGCCCTCTTCACACCCCATCACCATGCGCTCTGCAAGGGCAGTTAAGACACGAGTTGCATTTTACGAGATACAGTTCACTGGGTTCGCATGCCTGCTCACAGACCCTGTGCTCTTTGGTTCAGGCTCAGCCTCTATTTAATGTCCCAAAGTACCAGAAGGGCATCAATTTGCCTCCAGCACGGAGGAGGTGGAATGATTACAGTAACTAATAACTCCTTCTGTGTTCATATAGGCATAATCTGAACCTGTCCTTTAATGTAGCCTTTGCAGTGTTTTGGCATGCACTGGCATGTTTTAGTCTGTATATAAGGGTCAGTTCATGCATATGCATGTTTGCATATAAATAAAAATTTACCACAGACATAACTATCAACAGTTTGCATTGGATCTGTGTGATCATTCAAAGTAGCAGCTGCCATCATTTTTAGCTTGTGACCCTTTCAACATAAAGTAATGTCTACTTGTGACCCCTCATCATAGGTTATGGCCTCATTGTGGACAGGATTTGTGAGCAGACTGATTTTGCCTTATTGGACTCTTTCATTTGAAAGATTTTCTGTGGCTTGAAGAGGTGAATATGTCCACTATTTGACAAGCAGGGGGGCTGTGAAAAGTCAGGAAATGATGCTGCTGTCGCTCTGCTGTTTTTTTTTAATGTAATATTTAAAGCTTTGTGGGGCAGATGGATACGTAAATGAAACTACCTCCATGTCTAGATAACAGAGGTGAAAAAGCACTTGTTTGTTTATAAGTGAACTGACCCTTTAACTACCTCAAATCTATTATTAGTTGCTATGTGATAAATATTTCATAGATATAATATCTCCTTACCTCTCCTTATCTTCTTGTTGTCTTCCACTGGACTGGTGTGATTCATGTAAAGCTACACAGTAATCTTAACTATCTCAATATGAGAAATAATTAGGCTTGCAGCTGCTCTTGTATGGACTAGGAATGCATAGGACTTACAGCTGAGTAAATGTTATACTTGATGCCCGTACTGAGATTCATGGGGGACTGTCATTTGTAATGTCAACCACACAGCTAATGAGGCCAGTTTACATCCGGCAAAATGGTAATCACGGTTACTCTGACCGTCTCAGGGGCAGGGAGCAGGTTGTGAGTCAGCGTAGGACAGACTGGAGGGTAAAATGTGGCAAAGACAGACAGGTTAAATTGCAATGACCTGTTCAGGCAGAGTTCATTTGACCGCTCTTCACTTAACTGACTGCCTGGAAAGGACTTCCTGGTTTGACGGCACGTCCGGTGGAGTGTCAGGGACGGTTGGGGACTGCGAGTGGCTACTTGTGAGTGAGGTATTGCGGCATGTACGTCTCCCTTCCAGCTCTTCATCCTGAGAATAAGAAGCAAAGTCAGGCATCAGTTGAGATACAAGGAGTTAAAATTACATTTTGTCAGAATAACATTCAACACATTTAATGAAATTATAAAGAAAAGGTGCTTAGAAATTCTATTGGTAATTTCATTTTGTCCCTCTTCTGTTTATTTATAAAACTCTATTCAAATCTCTGCTGGATATTCTCAGTTTCCCCATCTATACTAGAATCAGTTCATTGGCCACAGGCTCCAGTATACTGTCCAGTTTAACAAAAGGTATCTCTCCAGACCCCTTCTTTAATGGCCTGGGCAGGACGCCTCCAATCCATTCTCACTAATTATCTCTTTATTCCAGTTTTGTGTCTTAAGTACTAGAGACAGATGTGCATAATCAGCAGATCGATAAAGCAGAAAACTCGTTTGAATAAATTCAGTCATTGCTGTTTAAAATGTGCTAATACAGCTTCAGTTAAGAGTCAGGCTGAGGGATGATCTATTCAAGTATCACTTAACCTTTCTGCCTCTTCTGTAAAGTAATCACAGTATCTGAATTCACAGACTACAAGACTGTAGGAACCTCACATTTCTTATTTGGTTTGTGCCAATCTTTACAGCTGAAATTAGTTCCAACTCTTTTTGGCAAGGTGTACTTTTATAGATTTGATCAGTCGTAACACTTCTTTGTTGCTGTACTTTCCAGTAAAAACACAGTGACTCCAGTAGACTTTGATCATTTATGGACTGGGAAGGAGACTTCCCAGTCCATTAAATTATAGTTGGATCAAATCTTCCTCAAAACAAGTTGCTCAGTCTTTCTATCAGCTATGAAGGAATAGTCATTTCATTTTTTGCCTGATTTGGAAAACATTATTAATTTATTTTATTTATTTACTAATTGAATCTTGGCCTAATTAAAGAATCCCCTTATTTTTCAATTAGCTGGGCTGACAGTGTTTCGGGGTTATCAGTCGTATTATTGATAACTTTTAGCGCATTAATTAGCCTGGCTCCCGGATGAACTTGAACTTGCCCTGTAACACTAAAAATATGTTGTGTAGGGTAGAAAATAAATTAATTCCATTGGGAGTACACTAGCTGAACAGTTAGTTTACCCTGGGATGCTTGTTTTATACAAAACTTAAATGCTGTACTTAGCAAATCCCATAGTGTCCACACATATAACCAGAGGTTCGCACCGTGTCAACTGTCTCCTCCCCTTCAGTGTGATCTCCGTATCGATTGTACAGCTCCATGTCAGACAGAGCGCTCTCCACTGCCTCCTCTTCATAGTCAGTGTGGTAGTCTGACTCCTCTGATGAGGGGAAGGAGTGGAGGACAGGAAGCAAAGAAAGCACAGTGTGGGTGAATGAGTTTGAAAATGTGTGGTGTAAAAGAGGCGACAAGAACAAAGAGGAGGATGGAGATACCTGAGAAAAACATCACTGGTTGCATTTACACTGCATTCAGAAAATATTCAGACCACTTCAGTTTGTTTGTTTTTTTTTTTCCCACATTTGGTTATGCTGCAGTCTGAGGTGGGTTGGGGACTATCAGTTTTCAGAGATGTTGGATTATATTCAAGTCAGGGCTCAGACTGGGCCACACAAGGACAATCAGAGATTTGTCGCTCAGCCACTTCTCACTCCTATGTTGTCCCGTTTGTGTGCTTAGGGTCATTGTCCTTCAGCTCAGTCTGAGGTCCTGAGCACACTGGACCAGGTTTTCATTAAGGATCTCTCTGTACTTTGCTCCGTTCAGCTTTCCCACAGTCTCCCTGTCCCGACTGCTGAAAAACCAACCCTACAGCATGATGCAGCCACCGCCATGCTTCACCACTGGGATGGTACTGGGCAGCTGATGAGCAGTGCTCGGTCACCTCCAGGCCAAACAGTTCAATCGTGGTTTCATCAGACCAGAGAATCTTGTTTCTCACAGTCTGAGTCCTTTAGGTGCTTTTTTTTTTCTTTGCAAACACCAAGCGGCTTTCATGCGTCTTTCACTGATGAGAGGCTTCTGTCTGGCCACTCTGCCATAAAGGCCAGATCTGTGGAGTGCTGCAGTGATAGTTGTACTTCTGGAAGTTTCTCCCATCTCACACAGGATCTCTGAAGCACACCCACAGTGACCATCAGGTTCTTAGTCACCTCTCTTGCCAAGGACCTTCTTCCCCAGGTGCTCAGTTTGGCAGACTCTGACTACTCTCTGAATGCAATGTAAACATGTTTTTTTTTAATGTGATTTTAATATGTAAATTGTTCCTATTTGATTGCAAGTTCTGAATTTGAAATGTTAAATTTACACAGGTCCTATTTTCCATCAGCATGTTACAACCTGTGTGTTTACACTGTACACACATTATTGATATACTAACATTTCTTCTGCAGTGGAGATGCAGAAATCCATTTCCTCTTTCGTGGGAAACTGATTCATTTGTGAATAGAGTGCGACAGGAAAACAAAAACCCATCGAAAAACAAATAAGAGCAAGCACAGGAAAGACAAACATGGAGGAGAAAGTAATAGCGTGCTTTCTCCCAGACACTGTGTATACACGTCTGTGGATGGGGGAAAAAAAAAACGTATGATTGTGGTTGAAAGTGAGAGTGTTGGAGTGTGTGTTTACCATCCACCACAGGAGGTTTGACAGGCTCGATGCGGGACACAATTTCTGCCAGGTCAGTGAAGGAGGCATTGGGACACGTTACCACCTGAAAGACACACACAAAGACATACAGTATAAATATACACTCACATTAAAGAAATGCTGAAAATAGACTACAGACAGTTACGGGGACTCTGCTGTCATGCAATTATAATCTATTGGTATAAGCTAACTAGCCAGTTGTGCTCTACCTGCGCCAGCTGTGTTAAAACACTGTAATGTATTCCTCCCTACGTACACTGATGAAGGCACAAATAGCAGCCGGCAGTTTCTCGGAGGAGAAGGGAAGAGAGCTGAATGAAGTCTTTTTGTCTCCATGTTAAGCAACATTGTGCAGGTGTAATGTACCTTTACAATGGAAAACATGATACCAGTCATAATGGGAAAACCACAGAAAGCAGGGAAAGCTGTGATACATCTGAACAGGCTTTGGCTTGCTACTTTTAATGTAATCTTAGGAGTATGTTCCATAGAAACTGAAGCATTGTTTAGGGGCAAATAAAGCGATACCTGTTGTCGGTTGGTCACTTTTCTTTGAAACCTTTTTGTAACTACGCTCCGCTCCCCCCTTCTTTTAAAGTCTCTGCCAACAGCTTGTCGTGTTTTTTCGTGTGTGTCTGCATTTTGTGCGACACTCCTGAACATACAGTGCTACATTCAATGCATCACGGGAAGAGATGCATTATTTCCCCTGAGAGTTGCACCCTACAGTAGCATCTGAAAATAGAAAGTCACTCATTAAATGCCTATGTGGGATGGCTATTGTTTCAAAGAATAAGAACATGATTTATTTATAAAACAGTCTTAAGCATTATTGTTTCAAATCTACAACCGTAAATGTAGCTTCAATGTTCTTTCCTCTGTTGTTCAGGTGCATTTGTTAGATTGTTGCTTTGGGGCTATTGTCATGACTCCTCTCGTGAATCCTATTCCATTCTATTCTTCCCTTCATCCTCCTCATGTTGTTGCTCAGACTGGGGGTAAATATCTCATCTTTCTTCATCATTCTGTCTTTCCTCTTGTTTAGCTGGTCCTTTGTCTTTCTTTGACATTGCTGGGGGACATATCTGGTGTAGGGTAAATCTACTTCTCTGTACTTTAAGAGCAGACTGATTCATAGTTTTAATGTTATTACTTTTACAGCAGTGTAGACCTAAACCTAAAATATGATGCTGTTAACAACAAATGGCAGCAGACAATGAGGATATATGGTAGAAACAATACCAGTGAGAGAAAATGTAACCAATATAGCATAACCATTTGGTCGACTGCACATGAGAGGATGTGAAATTTGTCTGGAAGATGTGGGATGTTTATAGCCAAGTTTTAGATAAGTACGCTCATCAATCTGATATTACATTAAAAATGTAAGATTACTATAATTACCTTAGGTAACTAATGATTATTTTCAAATTCAGCCACATTTTCCTGATGAATTCTGTTTGGTAATACCTGTTCACTTTGTCCTGGATTTAAACTTGCGATTGCGATAATGTAGGCAAGCGTACTGAATGTTCTACAGAATCTAAGATGATTTCTGATGAGGATTTAACATTTGGGTACTACTGCGATGCAAGGACTAAGTCTATGGATTTTCCTAAATAAATTTCCAGTTTTCTCTACCTGTGCAAAACAGTACTTACTTAAATCCTTGGCCATAAAGAACAAGTGTAATTTGTGATGAGGCCTGAACGAATACATCAAAAAAGTGACTTAACTGAAACTATATTCTGATAAAGCTTCAAAAACTTATCACGACTCACTGTTTCATTGCAACCCTGTAGTCAGATCCTTTTAAACTGCTTTCATCAAAAAGTTAAAAAGTTAAAAAGTTAAAGTTTTGATAAGAATCTAGTATCATCCTGGCAACCCATGAGGAAAATAAGGCCCAGACTCTGTTGTTGCTCTGAACTGAACTATCTTTAATGGCTTTCTTGATATTTATTCTACAGCAGTCCCCTGTGGCTCTCCCTCCCTTTGTACTTACGTTGTTGTTGCTTTGCGTGTTGTGGAACTCCTCCTGGTGTCTGTCCTTCAACATTTTCTCCACCACTCCACTGCGCCTCCACACGTCAAACACAGTCTTGCCGTGCTGGTATCCCACCTCCTACATCACACATCACAAACACAACATATAAATATGGTCTTCTCTACTGATGAGCGTGATGAATCGTTAAAACATAAATGAACTCAGAATACTTTGTGGGAGTTTGTCTGGTATTTGTCACTGAAATGGACAGTTTTACAACAACTCATGAACAGGGCTAAAACAAAGAATAGAGAAACAAACAGCTGTGGAGTAAACAAAATAGAAATCAGAATCACAAGACGTAGCCTTTCTCAAACTTACAGCAATCTCATCAAACTTGCCAAACTCCAGAGTACGGTA
The DNA here is from genome assembly GCF_017976425.1 of Toxotes jaculatrix. NCBI lineage: Eukaryota > Metazoa > Chordata > Actinopteri > Toxotidae > Toxotes > Toxotes jaculatrix. The sequence goes on from NC_054409.1 coordinate 13,433,412, forward strand.
TCTGTCGATTGGAGGTCTGATGTACTCGCAGTAGTCACTGTTCTTCACAGACTCCAACTGCCTCACACAGCACACGTAGGCCAGCCGAGTCTGAATCTCTGCCATGTTCAACACCTAAGAACGCAAGTGTAGAAATGAACATATGTCACTGCAGAGAGAGAAAAAAAAAAACACCTCCAGAAATATCATCATTGGTATTCATAGGACTCATTTATTTTTAAAACACATCCTTGCACAGTATGTTGTGTCTTTATTTTTAATCGATGTATTACCTTTACTTTCTCAGCTAGGGGGTTGAGGCGTTTCCATAGCAGCCACCAGCCTGAGAGCGAGTCGCCATAATTAGTGAGGTTAGTTTCATCCCGGCTGCCCACGTCGATAGCTATCACCACTTTGGCCCCCATGGAGCGCGCAACATCGGCTGGGAGACAAAAGGTGGTGGGACAGGGACAGAATAAAGATTTGTGGGAAAAAAAAAAACAATCAAAGTCAAAATCATAGGTTATAAAATACGGCAGGGAAAAAGACATGAAACAACTGAGCAAATATATCAAGGTGCTGAGACAGAGAACAACAAGGGAACAAACCTGGCAAGTTGTTGATGTAGCCTCCATCCATCAGTAGGTGTCCATCTTTGGGGTCACAGAGAGGAGGCAGATACCCAGAAAGAGACATGCTGGCACGAACATACCGCCACAGAGAACCTCAAACAGCAAACAGGCAGCTCTTTAAGTTTTATGCCTATTGAGCACTATGTACTTAACTGAAAGCAGCCAACCTGAACCAAAAGAAAATTAAACTCTTGAACGAGACTAATGAAAGGGTCAGTTCATCAATGAGGACAGCGGTAGCAGATATCTCAATTTGAGACAGAAACTATCTGCAGAGCTAGATACCACTTAAGGTGAGGAAACTTTTTTATTTTTTTTAGGTGAAATGACCCTTTAAGCAAAAAATTCTTCAAAAGAAAAATATTGAAAAGGACAGAGCACTGTACCTACCATCAGTGTGTACTCTCATGGCCGAGGCAGTGATGTCTGTTGTGATATTGAAGTATGGGATCCAAAGGTCCTGCATACACATAAAACAGATCAACATAATGACACAAGTTCACAGTTTCATTTATTATCCTGCACCACCGGCTGATTTTTGTGCATCTCAATCAGCTGAAACAAATTCATTTCCATCCCTGTGCACTCTGATTCTGTTAGGTAACTTCATCTCACTCACCTCGATCTGTTTACTCTTGAAAACATTGCTGATGCTGGAGTTGAAAGCGGCGCCAGAAAACATGGAGGTGACTGGGTACGTCAAATCCAGGACCTTTTTAAACACTGATGTCATTTCCTACCGGGAAAGCCAGAGAAAAGAAAGGTCAAATGTTTTTGTTTTTCTTTCCTCCGCACAATTGCAAGATGTTCCATTTCCTCAAGTAGAATTAATCCCTCAAAATTAAAGTTTAATGTGCTGTAAAAGAAGGAGGATTTTTAGGGCCCGAGCACCGAGTGGTGCGAAGGCCCTATTGTTTTTGTAATGTTTATTATTATTATTATTATTATTATTATTATTATTATTATTATTCCTCCCAAACAACTGCATTTTTCAACCCCTTCCCATGCTCTAAAACGCCTGAAATTTTGCACACTCATCAGGTCTGGTGAAAAATTTGATATTTTGTGGTCCTTGTAAATGGGGGGGGCAAAATGGCTCTGCAGCGCCCCCTTGAAATTTTCAAAACCCCCCTCCCATTGGGCTTAGTTTGTCATAGGTGCATGAAAATTGGTACACATGTTGATCATACCGAGACACACCAAAAAGTCTCTTGACACCATGACCTCAACCCAACAGGAAGTCCGCCATTGTGGTCGGAAGTTGGCGATTTTGGCGAATTACACCATTGGTATGCGGACGAACTCGTGCTAGGGATTTCACCCGATCCACTTCATATTTGGTGGACCTCACCTCAAGACCATGATGATCAAAAGTTATCACAGAGTTTTCTCTAAGTTAAAGGGCGTGGCCTCTGTGGCCCGCCAAAGTTTGGTGGCGTTTGGTGAATTTGCCATGACATTTTGAATGGCTCTCACGTCCACATACTTTATCCAAACATCTTCAAACTTTATGAGCATGATGAGGGCTCTGCCCTGAACGCCTCCATATGTCAAACTCCCGCCTTACTCGTGGCGTCCCCTGCTGGTAACAGGAAATGACCTATTTTTACTCTGAAGTGTACTGCTCCTTAATAGTTGACACCATCGGCTTGGTTTCTGCTCTACAACCTTCCCAACTACTTGGTGAAGCTACATTATAAAGGCCGTGAAGCTGGGTGCAATGGCATCTGTGTGGCGGTGCGGCAACTGACGATCCCTCGCCGTGAAATTACGTTTGGATTTGTAATGCCCTTAACGACCTCCTATGATCATAAAAATTCATACACACGTTCTTGGGGGCTGGTCCTAGACTCTGATGGGGTTTTTGTAATTGGGCGGGGCAAAATGGCTCAACGGCGCCCCCTTGAAGATTTAAAATACCCCTCTCCATATGGGTTTTTTTGGAATACGAAGATGAAAATCAGTACACATAAAGAACACTTCAGGACGCACAAAAAAGTCTCTTGACACCATGACCTCAACCTAGCAGGAAGTCAGCCATTTTGTTTTTGGCGGCCAAATTTGAGTGCTTTCCACCATTGGTATGCGGATGAACTCGTGCTAGGGATTTCACCCGATCAACTTCATATCTGGTGGACCTCACCTCAAGACCATGATGATCAAAAGTTATAAGAGACTTTTCTCTAAGTTAAAGGGCGTGGCCTCTGTGGCTCGCCAAAGTTCGGTGGCGTTTGGTGAATTTGCCATGACATTTTGAATGGCTCTCACGTCCACATACTTTATCCAAACATCTTCAAACTTTATGAGCATGATGAGGGCTCTGCCCTGAACGGCTCCATATGTCAAACCCCCGCCTTACTCGTGGCGCCCCCTGCTGGTAACAGGAAATAACCTGTTTGTACTATGACGTGTACTGCTCCTTAATAGTTGACACCATCGGCTTGGTTTCTGCTCTACAACCTTCCCAACTACTTGGTGAAGCTACATTATAAAGGCCGTGAAGCTGGGTGCAATGGCATCTGTGTGGCGGCGCGGCAACTGACGATCCCTCGCCGTGAAATTACGTTTGGATTTGTAATGACCTTAACCACCTCCTATGATCCTAAAAATTCATACACACGTTCTTGGGGGCTGGTCCTAGACTCTGATGGGGTTTTTGTAATTGGGCGGGGCAAAATGGCTCAACGGCGCCCCCTTGAAGATTTAAAATACCCCTCTCCATATGGGTTTTTTTGGAATACAAAGATGAAAATCAGTACACATAAAGAACACTTCGGGACGCACAAAAAAGTCTCTTGACACCATGACCTCAACCCAGCAGGAAGTCGGCCATTTTGTTTTTGGCTGCCAAATTTGAGTGCTTTCCACCATTGGTATGCGGATGAACTCGTGCTAGGGATTTCACCCGATCAACTTCATATCTGGTGGACCTCACCTCAAGACCATGATGATCAAAAGTTATAACAGAATTTTCTCCAAGTTAAAGGGCGTGGCCTCTGTGGCTCGCCAAAGTTCGATGGCGTTTGGTGAATTTGCCATGACATTTTGAATGGCTCTCACGTCCACATACTTTATCCAAACATCTTCAAACTTTATGAGCATGATGAGGGCTCTGCCCTGAACGCCTCCATATGTCAAATCCCCGCCTTACTCGTGGCGCCCCCTGCTGGTAACAGGAAACAACCTGTTTGTACTATGACGTGTACTGGGTAGAAGAGGAGAGGACATAGGGGGACTCTGGTACTCTTGGCTGCGCCGGCTGCGACTCCGGTGGGTCGCAAGGGGTGCGAGGGCCCGTCATCGCTGCTTGCAGCTTTAATTATATATTGCTTTTGTGGACACCGTATAGAAGTTTTTGTCATTATTCCTCCCTGCAGATGTGTAAACATGCTTTTCTTATTAATCTGAAAAATCTTAAGATAAATTCACTCCCCACACAAAAAGCATGGTTATTTCAACAGACCAGCCTATTCTCTCACTTTGTTCATCTGACTTTGCTAAGGATAAACTCTTTTTTTTTTTATTTGCAACAATGGTTCTTATAATTTGATGCTAAAGGAGCAGAAACCCAGCCAGCTGCTTCTAGAGGGAAGGTTCAAAACCAAGGACAGAGCCAGAGGAGGAGGGGCTGGGTACGCTGTGGGAGAACAAATTCTACCACATGCTCTGAATGCAGACCTGAGACAGAGCAGGTGTCTCAAATTAGGCATCAAGGATGGTCACAGTATTAAATGAATTTCATATCACAGCTAAAAAGACTCTGTTCATGAGTTTAATGTGAAAACTATCCAGAGCTGTATGTACAACCCTAACTCATTACTTCTGATGGTTAATCAGTGCAGCACAGTTAATTACATAGCAGAGTTAACTGCATTACAATTAAATCATTTGCTGTTAGAAACAATCGCCGTCACGAAGACAGACTCTGTCTGTGGAAAGTCCAAAACCACAAAACAGAAAATGCTTGAATATATTCCTCTCTCCAAGAGACAGTGGGGCCTGTGGAGGAGGAGCTGTTGAACTCGGCTCCTCTTCTCAAAAAAAAAAAAAGAATATTGTTTATCTACTAAATTATCCCACTTAAAACATTTGTTTGTCATAATTATTTGGAATGGATTTTAGAGATAATTAGAAAATGCCATGCAGAGAGAAACACTTGTAGGTCTCCTGTTTCCAGGCTCTATAGACACCTGCACGATGTTATGTAACATCCTGAAGATGTTTGATCAAGGTCATGAAGCGGCTGTCCACTGCTCTGAATGTGTGTGTGTGCGTGCCCACTGCTCTGGGTGTGTGTGTTCACTACTTATGGAAGGGTAGTAAAATGCAGAGGTCAAATTTCATGTGAATGTAGAAAACATACTTGGACCCAGACCCACCCCCACCCCCACCCCTCCACCCCTCCACCCCTCCACCCCGGCACCCAGTACTGACTTATGACAGTATGGGGGACTTTAATGATAAATGAGATACAATTTGTAATGAAGACCAAACTGTCCAGCGTCATGTTGTTTTTGGTGCTTGGACTCTTACCATTGCCCATTCTCTGGCCCTCATCCTCATGCGGCTGTGGCTGCGGTCCTCAGCATACAGTGCCCCCATCAGGGAACCGATGGAAGTGCCCCCGATGAGGTCCACTGGGATGCCAGCCTCGCAGAGAGCTCGCAGTATCCCCACCTGAGAACAACCCCTGAACAGGAGGGGAGAGAAATAAACTAAGATTTGATTTAAGAATCAAAGAAAAACCATTTAAAAATCTTTGTGATGATGCTTTGAGGCTCTAACAGCTATAAAATCTATTATGTGCAGAAGAAGAATCATATTTCAAATTATGCAGAGAGAGAGAGAGAGAGAGAGAGAGAGAAAAATATGATTCAGGGGGTGGATGTTACCTTGCCCCTCCTCCTCCCAGAATAAGGGCAATAGCATTGCCCGTGAGGACTCGAGCCAGGCGGGAGAAGTCAGAGTGGCGGTCTGCTGGCTTCTCAAACACACGTTGATACAGCTCCAACTTAAAAAAAAAGAAAAAAAAAACAGAGGGAAATGTGATACAAGTAGCAAGAAGGGGTGAGAAATGATGGAGAGGAATTGAATGGATGACAAAAAAAGGATGAATAAGATATACAAGATCATGAAAAAATACTAAATGAAGAGGCTAATTGGGGAACAGCCAGAAGGGGACAAAGGAAACTGCTTTGATCTGCAGATGAGAATTGAGAAAGAAAAACAACACTTTGGCCGTATTTTCCATTCCTACCAGTTTGGGCAAGCTCCTCTTGGAGAAGACCCTTCGGGGACACGAGAGGTGGAGGTGTCTGGAGATCCAGCTTCGCATGTTCAGCCAGTCCACAGTTCCTTTGGGCGGGGGGCCATCTTCTCTGTGCAGCAGCACCAGCTGCTTCTGGGCACGCACTGCACTCCCCTCCAACATACGCTCCAGCTGGAGGGAAGGAATCGAGCACAGATATTTTAGAACATTTTATACTCCTCACTTTCTTCAGAGGGGCTCGTGTGTAGTGTTTGCACAGATGGAATAATGAGAGTTTTGAGCACTAGCCCAGAAAAATGCTGCAAAACATGACTACCAGAGATTGGACTGGGTTTAAGTAAGCACAATACCAGCCCTTGTACAGGTTTGTGACTCCAATTCCATGTTCGTATGTGGGAAAAATGTCAGGTTTACTTTCAGGGATAAATCAAGGATTATGAACCATACTGTAATCATATCTGTATTTGAGAATTCTGGGTAACAGGCTAAGCACTAAGCACTAATGGGAAGGTTATTTGAGAGATGAATGTTCATTTTAGTCACATTTTTTGAAGTGCAGTTTCCCAGCTGAAGCAGTTTTATTATATGTCCAGGTAAAAAAAAAAAAAAGAACAGGAAGAACAGGCTAAATAGTCTGAGACCAAGGTCAGATCTTCCATACCGTCAACAGACCCCCTGCTAAAGGTTTAGTGTATGTTCAAGGTGTGTGTGTGGGGGGGGGGGGTGTGTAAGTGTAAGTGTGTAAGTGTGTGTGCATGTGCCCTGAAAGATAAAATCAACCCAGAGCAATGACTCATTCTGTGCCTGGGCAAATATTGATCCATCTTTTCATTTCTCCCACCATCTCCTGTTAAACGGGCATACATTCCTTTCTCTATGCCCATTTTTCCCCATGAAGCCAATGGCTTCTCCTTAATTAGCTGGACGTGAACTTCCTTTCTCTCCCACCCCGCCACTCTCTCCATCCTCCCTTTCCTCATTTCTCCCATGCCCAGAGCTCAAATACAAAGCATGCACAGCCTCTGCAGCCATTATGCTGGTCAGACCCCCGGGGTATTCATATCACATCAGACAGAGACCTGCACATTCCTGCTTCATAGCTCACTGGTTTCAGCTTCTCAAATTTCTCTGTTATGTGTCAATGTGAATTGAGTAAAAATTAATACACTTGGATTTTAAACTGCTGGTTTAACACAACAAGCAACAAGCACTTTCCCCCTTACCCACCACAAACACCTCACCTCCCCAACGGCAGGGTCCTGCTCCCCTAGTCCCACGATGATGATGCAGTCAGCCTGACGAATGCACCGCTGTGTCCATGGGGTCAGTGTGTAGTCCGTCTGGTAGAGAACTATACGATGGATGTCTTCCTGTTGGCCCAGCCAGCTGGACAGACGGTACTCATGGACACTGAGGAGGAAAGGAGTCCATTAATAATAAGCTGCATTTCCGAGCTGGCAGCACACAGTAGATCCATTCTCCTGTTGTGCCAATAAAGCATACTTGAACTGAATTTAATGAATGAGTCAGAAAGAGAGAAAGCCCAAAGAAACAGTAAAATGAACCAAACATCAGTAGGACAGAGGAAAAGACATGATGTTGAAATGTTCGTTCAAGGCTATCACGTATATAACTTTTGTGGTGGGTGATGGAGAGAACTCCTGAAACATACCTGTCTAGTGCTGCAGCTCCAAGTCGCTGTTTGATAATGTCACTGGTCAGCAGAAGAGTGGGGCCTGCATGAGAAAGATGGCAGCAGTTACAGTCAATATGTTTGATTGAAGCACTTGACTTAAGACAGGTGAAGTGTCTTAACGCACTGCTACTAATTTAAAAACAAAAATTAGATTTTTAAAGTGTTCTCAAAGTAGGTTCAGACCTATTTACGTCAAACACCTATCTTTTTTTTTTACCTATTGCAATGAGTGCATGCTGTAGCTCCAAGGTAAAGGCAGTGAGAGGAACCTCCTCTGATACAGGCAGGACTGCAACAGTTGAGAGGTTGGAGGCTTGGTTCCCTGCATCCCATTTACTGCCTGGAGTGTGCAGGGCCAAACTGCGAGCTGGGGACAGAAGTACACATTAGTAAACCTCTCCTTCAAAGGTGAGCTGTGATAAACACCAAAACCAGTGGGACAACGCTAAGCTACCCTAAGTGTTGGCGAGACACAGCGTGTACACAGATGTGTTGCAAAGGATAAGCCAAAACCAAATATAACACACAATGATGCACAAGCAGACGCACACACCTGTCAGAGGACCATTAACCTGCTGGAGGATCTTCTGTCCTAGTAAGTGGATCAACCTGGTGACAACCTGAGATGCACAAACATTTTAGAGGCCGCTCTGTGTTACTTCATCAGGCAGACAGCAGCAGTTTCCTCAACATGTGTGCAGCAATGCTTTCTTTAAAATGTAATTTATGTGTACTAAATTAATCATGATTTTGATTCAAAATGTTAAGAAAAGTAAAAGAAAAATGGAAAGAATTTTGGGAGCTCTTTACCCACGCTACTATCCAGCTGAAGATGAATAATTCAAACTGTTCGTTGCTCAGGGCAAGGCTCAATCGACTCCAATCATTTTTAAGGAAATCAACTTCATTCATTTTCCATTTTTCTTTTTGGAAAGAACTACACACACTTGCTCTACCCAAAAAAATAAGCAGTGTTTTCTCATTAGTTTAATTTAACGCTTGAGGTTTGCCCTACCTGTGGGAACTTCCTCTTGATAGAACTGAGAGCTCCTTCTGGTAGCTTGGCCAGCTCCGAGTCTCTTACGGCATGCACCGTGGTGGCTCTGTTCTGATGGGTCAGGGCTTCCACCTGCCAAAAAATAAAGGACACGTCACATTGTTTAGTCTTGGTCAGATAACAAAATGTACTACCAAGTAAATCTTCACTTAAATATACAAATACTTTGCCGAATACCCCATTTACATTAAAAAATGTATCTATGTAACTTAAGATTTAAATCAGTTTTAAGTTTAAATTGTCTGTGACTGCTGAGCCTTGTGCTTGTCACTTGTAAACATCTCAGAGTTATAAATAAAAGTTCTCCACCTCATCATCCAGACTTGACGTCAACACAGAAGTGCTAAATATGTCTCTGAATGTTAGCCACCTTTCTAACAATCTTATTCCCACCATCACAGAAGCTGCAGTGACAGCTTCCCTCCTCCAGGTAACAGTTACCATAGCATCCATCAACCCAGGTTTTATTAGAAGCAATGTGGCAGAGACCAGCCACATCAGCCAATGGGAAAGTGGATGAAGTGTAACAGTGACGTTGCTTTACATAGTTTATCCGAACCGGCACTAGTATCCATTACTATCCAAATTAGTACTTATTTTTAAATGTTAACCCGCTGAGGATCAGCCTGGGGAAATACATGTTTACATGTTTTTATATGCTATGCAATACATGGTAAATGTATTGATTTGCTGGATAGATTAACAGATACTGGATACAGAATTTCTTCTTACAAAGATTTAACCAGACAACTGCTGTGAGCACACCCACACTCCCCCCGGCAGTCTTGGATGCGATGCTGGTGCAAACTCCTGTCTAAATGTGTCTGGAGTCGTCCCAAAAAGAGCCTGAGACAAAAGTGTTTGTTTTTTTTGTTTTTTTTTTACAGTATAAGCAGGTTGTTCACTTGTTCTTCCCCCCATTTATACGCAAGCACATTAGGTGAGGATAATAGAGAGTGTTATCTTGATTAGTTTTGTTAAATGCAGTTTCAGCTGGCTTGAATTTAGTGGTTAGCTAAATTTCTACCCTGGATATTCATAAGATGTGTTTTGTTTACTGGCAGTGGTGGTCGTCTTATGGTGATGTTTTTGAAGAACATACTGGCAGCCTCTGTTTTGTCCGCGGTATGTACTGACAGTGAATATGCTATGAATGTGATGATTAACTGCTGTTAATTAAATAATCTTCCATTATGCATATTCAAATCCGCACGATTTAGATCCTCAAGAAAAACACTGCACAATTTATTCTGATCTACAGACATTAATATTTATGAAGATGCCAAAAGTGAAAAATATTCATAGTTTTATACCCACTATCCACCATCTGTCTTCCCCCTTGCTATCGTAGTCCTTACCACTCCAATCAGGTCACCGCGTCCATACTCTCCTATCAGCTCCTTCTTGCCATCCTCCTTCATGATTACAGAGCGAAGTCGACCACTCAGCACTATGAAAGTACTGTCTGATTTCTCTCCCTGCCTGAAAAATATACAGAAAACTTAAATTCACTACACATCTGTAAACACGCCTGTGACCCACAACTACATTTAGGATTTTAGTTGCCTCCGCTGTTGGCTAATGAATCTTTAAAAAAATATATATATATATATTGACTGCTCTAACATGAATGCAGTTTTCAAAATATACAAAGTCATCAGTAAAATACCTGTAGACGGCCCTGCCAGCTTCCACGGCCATCCAGTCGAGAGCAAAGTCTATCTGTCTAACAAAAGATGACATCCTCCTCACCACTGTGTGAGCAACATTCAGCACTACTTTTGGCTCCACACGCATTATCCTGAGAAAGAAAAAACAGAAAAGCAAGGTAAAAGAAAACTCACAGACCATTTTCACTGCTCTTCTAAAGGTTTTTTCCGTCTTTTAAGTCTTTAAGGCTGAAGAAGAAACTAGAACATTTTCTTTGTAGATGCTTTGCTTCCCTGGCATCCTTTGGATTTTCGAAACTGAGTGCAGTCATGGTTTTCAGATTTCATGTAACCTCTGAGACAATTTTTATCACTACATATCTTGAATAGACTATTTTGCCTGGATGAGTGTCCATGTGACTCACTCATAGAAGTGGGTTTTGGAAATGGACAGGAAGCTGCAGTCTCGCTGAGCTCGGACAGTGAATATGAGAGGCTCTCCGGTCAGGACGGCAAGTTGGCCCACAAGTTCTCCCGGGTGCGTCACGAACAGACGAGTCTCTTCCTCACGGTCAATCATCCGCTGGTAAACGTGGAGGAGGCCAGAAATCACAAACTGGATGTTCACCTCCTAAAGCGCCAAGAGGACAAAGAGAGAAGAGCATAGGTCTGACGGTCAGAAGGCGAATCCCAAGACATGTTGATTTGTCGCCAATTCAAAAAATAACTTTAATAATAAATTACTGCAGCATTAGCTTTACTTTTTCTAATTTCTCCTTAAGATACAAAAAAGTATCATAGTACATGGAGACAATAAATAATACTGAATTACTGCAGAGACCTATATTTAAGCATGCGATTTTGGACAACAATCACCTAGTTTTTCAGCATTTTAATGTTTTGCAGTAGTGAAGTCTTGCATGACCTTACAAGTTGCAGAAAAAGCAGAAAATGTGTCCAGCTTAACGGATCAAACTGCCTTAAGCTTGAAGAGAAAAGATTTGAATTGTATTTCATTTATCTGCGTAGCTCAGTTCAGGCCTTTGTCCTTTGTGAGAGGCTCAGGGTCACTGTGTTCAAATTGTGCTTTACTACGCGGTTGTGGAAAATGATGCAAAATTAAGCCTTAAGACGAGCATAAAAGAAAATGTGGAGGACAGGAGCTATACTTCTTATACAGTGCAATTCAAGTTTTCTTGTTGATAGGAGCCACTACAGAACGGGTTTTACACATAAAAGGCTGTACCAGTGAACTTAGTGAGGCATGGCTGCTCCTGCAGTGCCTCTCCATCCTTCAGGGGAGACATGCCCCACATTTTTAAGAACCACAGCACTATATATCAATAACAAGGAATTAAAAGACAGAAAATGTAAAACCTTACACTATACCTTTAGTGTCACAGAACAGAAACAAAGGCGTAACTACTTTTCGAGTTGTCGCTCTAACCTGGTCTCCCTGACGAGCTACCACAGAACCAGCTTTGACTTGATGGAGTGTCACTCTGCCCTCAAGCAGAGTCGGATCCTGCAAAAGAAAAAAAAATACTCAGAACATCTGCTTATTAGAACATCAAAAAGACACTAAGCTCTCCTGATGCAGACCTGCCATCAGAACCTCCCATAACAGGAGTGTGTCACACTGCACAACATGCAGCACAAACAAAAATTAATATCACCTTTGTTTTTAAAATGATGCAATCCCTGACATACTTCTAACAGTTGAGGTTCATTTTCTGTAATCAGCCTCCCACCTGCAGCTGGATTATTCCCAGCAGGTCCTTCTTAGCAGCCTGGAGGATTGTGTTGCTCTTGCTGAGGTAGATGGCATCAGAGTGCCCCCCGCTGTCTGTGTAGTGAAACACTTCAGAGGGCGTGGGCTGCATTGTCACGCTCTTCTTCAGACTGGACTAGAGAGACAGACATGAGAGAGTGACTAATAAAGGAAAAAAAAAAAAAACAAGACAATCAGCAGCAGTGGATGCTGGGATGTGGAGTTACATCTACACAACCAAGCTCTGATTGAACGCAACAAGGTGACACAGCAGGAGACCCTTACCTTTTGAGTAACAGGGCTGGATGGAGCATCATCTATAGTGACTCGAGCTCGTTCACAAGCCATGTTCAGGTCATTACCTGTAAAGAGGAGGATTATGACTTTAAGTATGTCTGTGTCTGTCAGTATGTGTGTGTGTCCTTGCTTTCAGATCAGTGACTGTGATAAATCAGAGCAGGAAATTAATACAGGCATATGCCATTTGGTGAACGCGTCTTTCTAAGACAGTGACTCACCTGCACAGTCGGTGGGCATTGAGACGGAACGCAGCTTCCTGTAGCTGTTCGACGGGCTGTCCTTTACACCATCTGTTTAATGTAAAGCGAATGAGCAGCACTGGATTAGTCTCAGCACATTCTGAAATGCATATAGTGTATGTTTGAAATTATGTGTGTACGGCTATGTGACCTGTCTCTGCAGGGCTCTCCGTCGAGCAGGCAGGTAACTCATCCTGAAAGTGCAAGCGACGGGTTGTCTTCCCAGAATTTGCCTCTGCCAAAACACTGTTAATATTGGTCAAAGGCACTGCCTGGCTGTCCTGTCAATCAGTTAACAAAAAAATAAATAAAATCAGTTAACGGTCTGGAATACAGTTAAATATGCAATTGCCCTGAAAAAGTTTATTCAAAATAGAACTGAAACAGAGAAACTGACACGTCAAGATGATCACTGGTTTGTGAGCCAATTACAAATTTCTACAGAGCAACAACCCTAACAGTATCAGTGTTTTAACTTTGATTTAAAAAATAGTAGTATGGAGCCAGACTAGTCTATTAAACATAAAAGCTAAGTGACCCATTTTTAGAAATGGAGAGAGCAGTTACTGAACATCCGCAGTTCAGACTATCACACGCATAATAATGATACCCAAATACATTTTTTTGTTCTTTCAAGGGGTGCCAGTTGTGCTCATAATAACCAATCTGTGATTCTCTCCAGAAGATAATTTCACTTTCATATTAAAATTTTATGGTATTCAATTTATTACTTATTTGAGGGTGTCTGGAAACCTATTTAACTACAACAATCAGTATTTTTAAAGCCACATATTTCCTCACAAAAAAGAAAACATTAAAGATTATTCTGATTGTGATCAGAGTCAGAGCCAAGCCAGGTTTAAAGGTTGCTGGTCTCCCTGTTTTCTGTGGAGGGGTTGTAATCATTTTCATTCATTTTCACTGAGCTTTATAAAGGACTGAGTTATGATGCTGTGCTTAATGTTGTGTGAAATTAGCTAGCATGTGTGTGACCGAGTGTGTATGTGCCTTTCTGTGCTTGTTTATGTACAAAGTCATAACCACTGGTGCTTAGGTATTCAACGTGAGCCTCTCTGTGTGACTGTATACACACAAATAAGTGTGCGCTAATTAATTTCCCTCCTACCGGATTGAAGAGCTCAGTTGTTAGGCCCAGATAGTTATGTAACGCCAAGAAGGTGACTCTTTGGAGGCGCACCATGATTATCTGCAACACACACCAAATCAAACACTGAGGTAAACAGAGCAGAACATGCTATACATCAGGTTGTAGTTACATCCTATTAAGATCAAAATTATTGTGTTTTATTTCTTTCTTTGTTGTAAGTCAATCTGTTACCTGAATGACGCGCACAAGCGTCTCTGGGTATTTCTTGAATACTGACTCAAAGGCCGATGCAGATAAACGTAATATGGTGGAGCGCGTTGCAGCCCGCGCCGATACGGTCTTATATGGCGCTGGATAACCCTGATAAAGGCAAGAAACAACTGTTACAAAATAAGCAAAGACAGAGACATGAGACATCTTTGACCTCAGGGCTGATGGACAACTCATTAGAATTTCCCATGGAGTAATTAATAGGACTAAGCTATTTTCTACCTCAGTTTTTTTTTTACTGTATATGAACTTTTACTTCGTGCTCGCAGCATTTTAAACCTCCAGGATGATTAACTGCAAACATAAGTATGCTACTGCCTTAAAACGCCAGCAAAAATCACCAAAATTTCTATTTCCATCAGGTTTTTCTACGCTTTGATTTCTTTGTTTCTGAATTTTCATTGTTTGAATTAATGGGTCAGAGTAAAGTACAATCTATTCTGAGCAACAGCAATAAGAGTGTCTGAAAAAGATAAGAGAGAGAGAAAAATATTCAAGGTGTGGTCATCATTGCACCCCTAAAGGATCCAGCTTTAAGTAAAGATGTTTCATCTGAGTAGATGAGCAAAGGACAGTGTGACAAGACAGGAAATGGAAACAACACAAAGAATGCCCTTAGCAAAATATGAGGGTATGAGGGTAATAGAAAAAACAAATTGAGTTGAACAGGAAGTACAAAAGAACTACCTCTAAATTAGATGCATGCATGGAAAAATGAACAGTGGACAAGAGATGGAGGACAGAAGCAGCAGAAGTTAGTCTGATGTGAAGATGGAGGAGAAATAAGGAGCTCACAGTGATGATGTCCAGAATACTGAGCAGGCTGTGGACACTGTCTCCTGGAAGAACATCCTTCACAACCGGTTCTGTACCATCCTAAAAAGCAACAGCAAAACACAAATTCAAGAACCACTTTATGACAAAATCAAATTACTTTAGACTGAAAAGAAGGTCATCTGAAAATCCACATACATTTTCCTGGATACAGAGCTCGAGTCGTCCATCCTGGACCACGTAGATGCTATCGTCATCGTCTCCTGGTCTGAACAGACCTTCTCCTTCCTGTAGCTCAATGAAAATCATGTGGCGACACAGCTCCAGAAACAGGGGCTTCTCAAAATGACCCAAGACCCTGCAGGAAGTTGCAGAACAAAGACATTAGTGAAAAAACAGTGGAAGAGGTTAAAGCTGTGGGGAAGTTGTATATTTGTCTACCTGACATTCTTCAGCATGTAGAGGACTTCAGAAGGCAAGTTTGAGCTCTGCACATCAAACTCTGTTAGGTCGGCCTCCAGCAGTGAGGGAGGGGGTTCCTTTGGCTGCAGGGTGGGGGGGTCTTTACGGATCCTAAGGATTCTGTTGAAAGGTACAAAAAAGAATTATTAAACAAATCCCAATAATGAATATGACTGCACTCAGTTTCGAAAAGGTTCAAAATAAATCTAAAGAAATGTTTCAAGGTTTAATTTTCTCACAGAAATTTTTAAAAAATGTATTGATAGTGCTTACTTGCGAGCTATGCTCAGAACTTTGGTTCTTTTGCGTATTCGCTGTGGTTGCTTTGATACTGAGGTGGAGGTTGGGGGAGGAGTCGAGGACAGCGTCTGGACCTTAACAACCAAAACAAAGACAACATTTAAAACAACTGGACACCTAATTACTGGAGACAGAAAATTAAAAATTGGTTGATACTAGTTAACTTTAACCATTGATGTTAGATAATATCAGTGGTTAAAGTGCAGTATATGTCATGCAAGGAATCAAGTAGGTAACAACGCTCCATCTTTGCAGAGAAAATTGAGAAATTTTAAATTATGTACAGCACAACTAATGACGGTACATATCAAGGCACAGGCTACTGTATTTACCTAAACTGTTTAAAGATGAATCTATCAGACTATAAATGTTTATGTGTGACAGAAATGGAAAGAGAGGAAACCTTTCGCATTATCTTCCTTCCATAGAAGAGCACTTTATCTCTTTTTCTGAAGCGATAGTGAGGTACACCGGGCTGTTGTTCACCTTGTGACAGAAGCCAAAAACAAATTGCAGAAAAAGTCATATTAAGAATCTGAACAAAATTAAAGAGGATATATATTCACTTCCCTAAAGAGACTCATTTGCAGTAAGCAATAAACAAACACAATAAATATTATAGCATTAGAATAAATATGAGGTTCAGGAAGAGGTCGGATTACTCACGAGCAAGCTTGAATCTCCTGTAAAGGAAGAGCACCACAATGCCAATGAGTGAGATTGCAACTGCAGCTCCAATCACTACACCTGTGAGCTAGAAGACAGACAAGAGCATTGCAGCAGCTTAAGTATGCAACAGTTTGGTCACATGAGAAGGCATTGCAGTGTGGTTGTACACAGCATAGGCATTTGAGCTGTTGGTTTAGTAGCATTATCCGTCAAAGTCCAAAGCTGGGTCTCAGTTAAATACTGCATACTTCTAATTCTAACAACTAACACAATGAGTGTTGTATGACCTTGGAACATGGCTTGACATGGCTCCATGACAAGCACAAGCGCTTTACTTCCTCTATGTATGCAAACAAATGCAAACATGAGTTATGCAGGCAGGATAGCCAGATTTGACTGACACTCAAAACCACAGTTACAATGACAAAACATTTTTTTTTAAAGTCTTTGGGATAAGTTTATATTCAATGTTAAAAGTCTTCACTCACAATATATGAAAAGATATAAGCTTTAACTAGTTGTTTATCTAAGAGTTTACACATAATTGTGGTAAACTGAAATTAAATTTAGTATTGACAGTCATCAGTTATGAGTCATGCCAGGCCTGCTGAACTCCGTGCCATATCAGTCTCTATCATACTCATCACAGGAGTTGACAGACCAATATGTTGGATTATAGCCTGACTTTCCCTCAGTAAAAATTTCCCTAATGATACAAAAAGTAGGCCAAATGATCACAAAGTGATCACAAAATGATAATTTGATTGAGACAAAGCATTTAAAAAGCCCATCTGGGCAGAAAACCTCTGAATCTGACAATTCAGCTTGTTGAAAACAAAGGTTGTCAATAATTTGTTAATTCGTACCATGGTGGTCTGCATCCTCTCTTCCACAAACTGTTGCACTCGTGCTCTGAGGTCATTTTTGCTGCTCAGCAGAACCTAAAAACAGGAATTAGGATAAGACAGTTTCTTGAGTAAGCGTAGCACTAACTGAACTACCTATGAGCTGTTCAAATAAAGTCGCCACTGCTTCGCCAGTTGTTTCATCTATGTTTTAAAAGAAACTGTGGCGCTTACTGAACTGGTCCATTTGCACAATTCTCCATCTTCCTCTCCGTGGCAGTCCATCCTGTAAGACAATACTGCTTATAAACGCTACATCTGTGACCCAGATATAAAGCGACATTTGGGTAGAACCTCACAGAAACAGGAGCGGTATGGACGGGGAGGTTACAATTCATGGAGGGGTC
Organism: Toxotes jaculatrix; assembly: GCF_017976425.1. Taxonomy (NCBI): domain Eukaryota; kingdom Metazoa; phylum Chordata; class Actinopteri; family Toxotidae; genus Toxotes; species Toxotes jaculatrix. The sequence goes on from NC_054409.1 coordinate 13,450,839, forward strand.
GCAAGTTGGTGGGGGAAAAAAGGGGAAATTATGAAAACAAAACCATGGATTTGTAGATTAGCAACATTCCACCAGCCAATGAAGACTTCGTGTCTTCATTTAAATACAATTTCATGCCATAACAAGTCAGCCACAAACTGGTATAATTAATCAACAACAAAGAAACTGATGTTGATTTCAAGTGATTCACTTAATATGCTGTCAACGTTGACCATAACTTGACGTTAGCTAAAATAACATTAGCTAGCAGCTGGCTGGCTGACTGAGGTTAGCCATCTTACCTGTTATTATGACCAAAGTTATATTCACATCCGAGTATTGTCACTGTACAAAAAACACCGGGCTTGCTTTACGAGGATTTCTGTCGTGCTGCTTCAAGCCAGTAACATTTCAAAACAGACGATGGAGCGACGTTAGCATTTAGCTAACAAAGTTTTCTGTTTGCAGTCACTTGCTTAGCCCCGCCCACAATTCCACGTCAGCCAATAGTGTTTTTGATGTCTGCTGTTGCCTTGGTACCACTCTGAGCACTCGCCCAATCAGGAGCTGATTAAGCACATTCTAGTCTTCCTGTTGACAGTGTTAGAAGTATGGGATCTCTGCACCATACACAGCACAGCCTTTTAATAAAAGAAATAAACCTTTTAACGTAGGTTTTTGGTCAGTAGCACAGCATCACAATATTGTGTACTGTAATTACTGTTAGTTTAGATCTTATATGAAAGCTGCAGTGGTGGAAAGCAACAAAGTACATGTACTGAAGTACTAACTACAGAGCTGGGGGGCTTGTACTTAGGTATTTACATTTTAAGCCACTTTATATTTATTCTCCACTACATTTCGGAGGTAAATATTGTATTTTCACTCCAGAACATTTGTTTGACACTTGTAGTTGTTAGTTACTCGTTGATTGAGATAAAAAATAATACTACGAGTGTAAAATGTATTGCTATACAGTAGAATAGACAACCTAACAGTATATAAAGTAGTTAAGATTAGCCAGACCTACACCAGTTACAGTACTGCTTACATGTTAATGCATCTGTGATGGTAGTCCAATTATATAATACAATAAATAAACATTAACAAACAGTTTTGCTTGCATAATGAGCAATTTTACTTTTGATATTTTAGGCACATTTTGCTGTTATTCTATCTGTTTTTAGAACTTTGGAGTATTTTTACATATTAGTATTTCTACTTTTAATTAAATAAATGATCTGAATACTTTTTCCCACCCCTGGATTGTTGTCATCATTGGTTATATATTATATACAACACAAATGTTTAAAATATGTATTTTAGATATGTCATGACTCCATGATAAGACATCCCTCCTTTTCTGACACTTTAATTTGTATTAAATTATTATTTTTTTATTTCTGGGGATGGACAGACATGGAAACAATTTCTACAAGATCCAGAAAAGTGGTAAAATGCACAGACATACACTTGTAGACATACAATATGTACAGAATTAGATTCAATTAAAAATGTATAATATATTGCTTCTAATCATTTTTCTTTAATTTTATATATACTCTTGTTCATTATTCTCTTTGAATAGCTCCAAAAGCTGTGTGTGCACATCTATTCCTCTATACCCATTCCTCTATACCCTCTGTCATGGTGAAAAAAAACATTATTTGTAAGTTTAAAAACTTAAAGCAAAAGGACCGCGCCTGGCTTATCCATTGCCATTTGTTTTTAACTTTCTGAATGCGTAAAGAAACATGAATTTAGTTTCTGTTTTTCTTGATTCACGTAAAAATGCAATGAATTATCTGCAATCAATACTAAGTAAAGACTTAGATACAATACATACATGCATGCACAATGAGACAAAACATAAATACTCTGTGGGATTTACAGTGCTTTCTCTCTCTAGCAGGGGCTGAATAAGAAATCCACATCAGTACAAGAAGAACATGAGCATGCAATAGTACATACAGCAATTATACAAATACACATTTTAAGCAACTTTGAAGTAACAATACTTTTTTTTAGAAAGCTAATTACTGAACATGTCATTGCAAATTATTTTCATTATCCTCATACTATCTGACACAAAAAAACATAAATGAACCGTTAAGGCGTTTTGTGGCTTTTTCTCTGTTGTTCTTGGCATTTTCATTCAACTCTCCTTTGTTCTCACCTATCCTCCTTCATCTCTCCCTCTTGATCTACTTGTTCAGGTACTTGGCCACAGATTTGTAGGCAAGGAGGATCTCTGAGTCATTTGGGCAGGTGTAGCGAAACTCGTCTTGTTTGTAGGCATTGTTTAGGTAACGTGTCAAACCTTTCAGCTCTGCAGGGATGTCAAAGTCACGGTACTCCTTACACACCACCTGGAGGAGGAAGAGTTTTAAGATTGTATAATTTGCCAAAACGATGTGAGTGGCCATTTGATAATAGAAAAAAAACATCCAGGAACTGCGTGATAACCTCTATTAACTCTAAGATAATAATAAAGAGATTTCTGTCCTTCATGATGCCAGTAAAGTTTTTATGCACTGAGTGTTATGGAACTCACCTTGACAATGTTGAGTTTGGGAAGCAAGTTACAGTCTGCCAAGGTGAGCGTGTCACCATCCAGGTAGAGGCGTGAGGACTCAGTGGCATTCGGGCACTGGTCCAGCTCATGAGGGAGAAGCGTCTCTAGGTACATGTTCAGCTTCACCAGAGTTGCCAGAAATTTCTTCTCTAGCTCTGAAAGACAGTCAGGTGTCATAGTCTCTACGGGTTATGGCTACATATGAAATGAAAAATACTGTAAATTCCCTTTGAACATGCCCTTACTATCATTCAGTGCGGGGTTAGGATTCTTTATGTATGCTGAGAACTGTCGGAAGATGTCTTCTCCGGCACCGTTGGACTCTTTGTATCGACAGCACAACTTTGGATACCTGCCGTTGGTAGAATAGAAATATTGTGAGTGTGTGTCAGTGCAATAACAAATGAGACGGGTTTCAAGAATTTAAGAATACCTGAAAGAATATGTATTAAACAATCAGCTTGTGTCTCTAAATATCTCTGTGGTTGAATGTAAATTGGATGTTGTCCACTCACTGTGGTGGTGCCAAAGTCTCCTCCAGGAACTCCTCAATCTTGTTGGTGTCCGTTTTGACCTCATCATTGTAGAGGAGGAAGGGAGGTTGAGAGCCTGGAGCCAAGGCCTTCAGCACATCAGGTGCCCTGCAGCGGAATAGCAGAAAACCAACAAGTTTTACCTCAGATTGTAAAAATGACAAACTTCCTGATCTTGAGGCAAACAAAAGACACGCACAAGCATGACAACATCACTTTTACATAATGACTGCCATTTATGTAGTTTCCTCCAATGTTCTTAGGCTGCATTTCCTAATTCCTAAGTTTAGTTTTCAGGAGGAAGATAATCTTTTGAGTTTCTTTTCATTGTTGTTTTGCAGTTTATTGTTATGAATTAACACCACTGCATCACTACTTTGCTTTTTTTAACATTTATTTATTCAGTTAACTGTTAAATATAAGTATATATTCTGTAAATTGTAATCCAGTCTGTCTGTCTGTATAACTGAACGGTTAAGGACACTGGACAAAAACTGGACAGTTCTACTGTCATTGATTTATTTTTATTTTTGGTCTATTATTTCTATGCCTGATCCTTATTGTTTTGTAACATCTAATTCCTATTGATTGTTATTATTTGTCATTACTGTTACAGTCTAACATTAATGCAGTGCGGTAACAGAAAGCAGGTTGTTCCTGGGTTTGATCTTGCTAGGTATGCTTCTTATCTCAAACAGTGCAAAAACTTGAAGGTAGGCTTAGCTGGAAACCACACATCGCCCAAAATAATAGATACTGTATGAGTGTTAAAGTGTTTCTCTGTCTATATGCGTTATTATTATAGCCTTAGCATGCCTATTATACCCTTTTCAATCAATTCTTCCAGACGTAGCCTCCATGCCCCCTGCAGCCCTGCCTGAACTCTAATGTAAAACTGAAGTCCAGTTGATGATAAACAATCAGGTATTTTCCTTTCAACCATAACACTTTCTTAACAGCAGCTCCACCAGCATTGTCATGGTAGTGTTTTGCCCTACATCAACCCATTCTTTACAGTCAACTTGAAACACAAGGGACAGGAACAATCGAGTGAGCACCAGTAAAACACAATGCGGTACAGTGTGGTCTTTCCATAGATGCAACCTTCCAAAAGCCTGAAATGTTTGTTGATATTTAATGAATAATAAATAAGGTAATATAAGTATATTTATTTGATTACACTATACTGTAAGTTTATGAGTTAATGTGTCCAACCTCTGTCAGTCTCAAGGACAAGACCAAATATTTTATGAAGAAAGAAAAACAAAGTGCTCTCACCTCCTCATGTCCACAGTGGTCAGGGTAAAGTTGACCCCTTTTAACCAAAGAATCATGAAGAGTCTCTGACAGAAAGGGCAGTTCCCCACACTCTCAGCATCCACACTGGCCTGACAGATAAACAGACATTATATCATAAACACATACACTTTTTTTTTTTCAAAAAACAAATTGAAGTGAACCCAATAAAAGCAAATATGTTTTTGAAACGGCATACTGGTACATTGGTTTTGGCATTAGTGTTGTAATGTATGTGACCAATTGGTGAATACGTGCACAGGTACTTGTCGAGCCTGCTCTGCTCTGACAGTCTAAAGGCAACTTCAGAGGAATTTTAAATGGTGGGTTGAGGCTGCTTTCCACCCAGATTAAACAATGTAGTATTCAAATGGGGTTTGCTTTGTCAGCTATTTCATATTTAATACTTTCCACAACAGCTTGATATTACTGAGTTGCAGTAGAAGCTAAGATATTTTGAAAGGACAAGACACAAGTTTCCAAACTGGACAGGCCTCTTTCCAGTTTCTACAGTTCAGTGATACAACAATCCAGCACAAAACACACACCACAGCTATACTACAACTATACATCTATCATTACAGTATGATAATATTAGAGTCTTACAAGGCTTTACTCATTGACAGTTCGTAACAAACCCACTTTGAGAAGCGACAGCACTGTGTTCGAAAGTCCAACACAATGTCAGGAAATAAATAAAAGATAAGCATCTAACAAAGAAGTTAAAATACCTGAGCAGATGCTTTACAGAGCTTTAGCTCCACAAGGAAAGCAGCTTAGTAAAACTGAAAAAGGAACCTACTGATTTAGTTACTGAACTTTGGTTACATTTAGATACTGTATTTACACTGTTTTTTCTTAAACACACCACACATCACAGTTGTTGTAGATCTTACCTTAACGAAGAGTTCAATCTTCGGGGCCTCTGCCATCTTTCTTTCTCTCTTTCTGTCTTTTTCTCTCTGTGTTGTAATGTCCTCCTCTCTCTTCTGGGTTTCCTTCTGCCACTGTTGATGCAAAGACAAGCAAAAGATTTTAAAAAGAAGCTGTGATTGTGAAGTTTACATTCCGATCTAATGATGACTATTTTGCACCCTCTTTCTGTCACTTATCCACACACTCTCACCCACTTGACTCTCTCAAGATTTTAATGAAACTGGGAGTAAGATGTTTTACTGAAGCCCATACTCACACTGGTGGGAGCAGTCAGCAACAGCTGCAATAACACTGCTTTGTCTTCAGTCCACCTGTAATTTTTTTTTAATTCCACTGATTCACCTGTCCCTCTCCCTCCTCTCCTACCCTCGCTGTGTCTGTTTCTGTTTTTTGTTCATCTCTCACCACACCTGTCAGGCTTTGAGAGGCAGCCTACACCCCCTCCAGCTTTTCCAGTCTAACCAGCAAATCTGGATCTCTCCTCTCAACCTCTCAGCCTTCCAGCATATTCTCTGACAGAAATCTGTCACTCTCACTCTGTTACTGTCCCAGTTTGTCCACTTTGTTCTAAATCTGCCTCTACCTTCCCCCTTTTTCGCTCTCTGTCTCTACATGAACCTGTTGAGGCAAGTCATTAGTGTAGGTGAATTATTAGAGGCTTATGTATGAGAAAAAGGTTAACTGAACTTTCTGTTGTTTATGAGGCAAAATATGAAATGTTAAATAAATAAATAGCCATTGAACATGTACAGCACAGTTCAGTTTAAAGATGTAAGGCATGGGTGCACCTAGAATAACACACAAATAAGTGGTATTTCACAATGATTATACAACATGGCGAAGTTTATTTCCCTCAAGAATTATATTTAATCATTTTTTATGTAATTTGGCCAAAAGTGTCTTAACGAGCAAACATTACACACATATTTGATTGTAGACCATCTCATGCCAAAACTATAATCGGTTGCTACGCTTCTGAGAACGCTTTCCACAGGATTTGTAGAACCTGTCTGCAGGGATTTGCTCTCATTTAGCCACAGGAACATTAGTGAGGTCAGGTTTTAATACTGGGCCATGAGGTCTGGCTCGCAGTTGGTGCTTCATTCCAAAGGTGGTGGATGATGAGGGTCAGTGCTGTGCGCAGGCAGGTCCAGTTCTTCCACACCAGACTCAGAAAACACAGTATTTTTTTATGGACCTCACTTGGAACAGGTGTTTCCCAAACTGCTGCTAAAACATTATTGTATGCTGTAGCAATCAGATATTTCTTATATATGTGTCCACATACTTTTGGCTCTTGAGTATTGGATCTCTCTCTCTCTCTCTCTCTCTCTCTCTCTCTCTCTCTATCTGTCTCATTAATGGTGTCTCTGTGTTTTGGTGTCTCCTGCTTGTTTTTCTGTCTTCCCCTCAGTTAGATGTGTTTCTTGTGCGTTCACTTCTCTCAGTGATCGATGATGATCGGCATTCATGACAGGCAGAAAATGCTCTCATGTAGCAAGTATGTACTGAGAACAGTGAAGCTTCTGTGATTACAGAGAAACAACCACCCCAAGCAGGCTGACATGTAGAGAAACAAGGTTGCGAGCTGAGAGGAGTGAGATAAAGATCCCAAAACAGAAAGAAACAGATCAGTGGAGATATGGCTTCAGCCACACAGGACAATCTTATTCCATAGATAGGTATAGGAAGTATGAGAGAGGAAATCATAAGGGTGAAATGGTCGGTCATCAATAACTTTGTGCTGTGGAAACCACAAGTTGGATTCATAGACTGTACAGGGTTAATTCAAGTAATTTACCATTGAGTAAACTGTATTGTTTAGTTTGAGATCTCACTGAAAGGTGTTCTCCCTTCTGTTATTTCAAACACCCCTGGTAACGCCTAAAGCAACAAAACAAGTCAGTTTTTTTCTTTGTTAATGTATCTAGCATGTCAGAATCTCCAGAGTAAGCATGACACACTGAAAGCCATTTGTTGATTACCATGACCATACTTCACTACTGTCTGAGTCGACTTCTCAACAAGAAAGAAACAAACTAGTGAGCATCTGTATGGTAAAATGATTTATAAAATGTGTTGTACCTTACTAAGACAAAAACTATGTTTACCTAAATTTACAGCTAATTTAAGCATACTTATTAAGTGGTCTCAAGAGGAAAAGTTTAAATAAATACTAAACTGAAAGAATATGTACACAGAGTGTGTACTGGAGAAAGTATGGGGGTACAGTATGCTGGTTCCCTAACTTGGAGTTAGAGTCAGAGAGCCAAGATGCTCATTGTACTTTTTAGAGTAAAATAAATATTTGCCTAGTATAAACATGCTCTGTATAGATACAGTGAAAAAGAATAAAAGACAAGTAGAAAAATCAAACTGAGGTGCAAGGTACAAATGATGGTGCAGTGCATCAATTAAAATGCAGGATACTGTAAAAAAATCTTACAAAGAATAAGCAATGTACAGAAGAGTGCATCTGTGTGTGTTTCAAAAAGAAATTGCCCAATGATAATTAAATGAACAAACAACAATGGCTTTTTGACAGTTAAGTAGTGCAAAGCCTTCATCAGATGATGCTGTGGTTTGTTGGTTTAAAAAAAAGGAATTACAATTAGTCATGTTGCCCACTACACTCAAAAGACAAACCATAAACCTGTCTTAACCTAGGGCTTTTGAGGGCACAGGTGATGATCCAGCCTTTCCAACAGCAAATTACAGAGACAAATCCTATGTGAATGCATTGTCAGTCTGTAGCACACTCCCCTCTTGTGGTCATTTAGTGTACAACACACAGCAGAACTACAAACTTGAGATGAAGTGAAGGATGTGGATGGAACAGAGTTTTGATAGCACATAGAGAATAAACTGGTATACAGATCATTAAGTCCCTTCTGTGGTGCAAAAATAAAAATAAAAAGTGTCTCTGATGCTTATCTGTTTTCCACGTATTGATAAGATGTGAGCCAGATGATAAGATCAGGTGTAAGCTAACAAGGGACAAATCAACACTGATGCTTTTTCACACACACACACACACACACACACACACACACACACACACACACACACACACACACACACACACACACACACACACACATACACATTTTTTAGCAACCAGGTGACAACCAGGTTCAAACAACAGCTGAATTTAATTAGTAGAACAAACAGGTACATGATAAAAGTGGTGATGTGATGACATCAACATTATACATTTCAACAGATTTAAAAACCTCATGAGAAGTAATTTACTGTGTGACCTGGGACATTGCCCTTTACCAAGAGGAAAGGAAGTTTGCCGCTTCCTGCTGCTGATACTTGTGCTTGTTCATTTCTTGGTGCTGACAACGACATCACCAGTTCACATGAAAAGATGAAAAGCAAGCACTTATCACAAAGCAAGTTTGTGAATAATACTTTAAATAACAAGAAACTTTTTTGCACATGGTTTTTGCCCCCCTGCCTCCCTGCTTTGTGTACAAAAGTCCAAATTAATAAAATTAAAAGACTATTTTCACTGTCCACAACAGCTTCCCTGATGACGGTTCACTTGTTTGTGATCACCCTTGCATAACCACCATTTACTTCTTAGACCATCCTTAACACTTCCTCTTCTCCCTTCAGTTCACACGTGCAGTGAACAGCTAGTCAAATCATTTTGTGCAGAGGGCTCCAGAGGGATAAAGGACAACAAATAAGCAACTTATTCACTAGAAGACAGGAACCGAAGATGGTGTACATTGATGGGGAGGGTGGGATCAGGTAGCTTGATTCTGAGCTCAAAACCTACAGAGCTAACTGAGAGAGAGAGAGCCACACCTCAGCTTCCTTGAAAGGGGCTGTTTTTTGGGGTTTTTAAACCGCCTCAAGCTTAGTGCCATCTTCCTGCCTGCAGCAACAAAAAATGGTATCAGTGTTGACTGAGAATGGAGCAGAAACCACTCACCGTGTAATCAGGTTAGTGGTGGAAACTTGGGGTTTTCTCCTTTGTGCATCTCTGGTCAATGTGGTCTGTTGTCAAAATGTGCTGTTTTCAGATTCTCTTTAACATCTATTCTTTCTGTGACAAAAAATCTGCACCGCAGAGCTGGCACCTTGCACCTTGCACTTTGCTCTTAGTGAATAAATGCATTCAGGGTTGAAAGTAAATTGGCACCGTGTAACGAACTACAACAGCTGTTTTGGAGAACCGCACCAGTGCCATGCCTTTCACCACATCCTGTTTAAGATTTGTCTTTAAGTCTCAAATGCAATTGCTCATTTAAAAAAACGAATGTTTCGGATGATATCCAATCATATCTGGATTCCCTCATGTTGTGATTGTTCTGTTCATCATATTCTACAAAGACATGTCTTCATGTGGCTGTCTCTGACCCTCAACTGTCTTCTTAAAACTATTTTTTCTCATTATAAAGTAAACAACCAAATTATGCTCTTTTAAGTAAAGATTTAAGCCTCAAAAGAAAGGGAATAAAATGAAGTCTACCTGAGCAGTTTGTTTTATGGTGTCAGATGGCAGGTGCAGTTGGTAAAGTCACCCTTTTTTCACTTTTCTGTGGCGCTTCTTCTTTGCCCAGCGTGGTTCTGCATGGTTTATTAACCTAGTTCTGTTAATTTTATGCTGCAGACTGCTTTTCATGCTTATCGTGTATTCAGACAGACAAATCATTGTGCCTTGTATGAACTGTCTGAGCACATTACGGGACTTATTGATTCAAAGATGGATACTTATAAGCTTTCAGTCTGACAGAATATTTGTTTAGCTTTTTTTCTTGCTGCCCTATTATAATGTGCAGAACCATGAAAAAGAGCAAAGCAAACCTGAATTAGTGGACTAAAGCAATATTAATGAAAAAACCTGGAACATAATTTTGTAAGATAGCATTTAAAGGAAAAAGCAAAAACGAAAACATAATTTACATCCAGACAACACAGGGTTTTCTTTTACAATCAATCAAAAGTTCCAATTTTTTAGGTCCCATCCAAATTTCATGAAGTTCATAGCTACAGGACAAGACTAAACGGCACTCCCTTATAAAATAAGAGACATGTAGAGGGTTAATTTTATTAGTGAAATCCATGACATCGTTATTTAATACATTTTATGCTAGTTTCCACAGGTTTGTGCAAATGTTGAAATGATAAATACTTTTATAATAATAATAATTTAGAAGATATTTGTTGCTGTTTTTTGTTTTTTGCTTTGTTTTTATTATTTTTTTAATATGTGCTCAGTTTTTCATTTTCATGCCTGCATAAAAAAAATTAAGAATATATAACTCTCAATAGCTTTATGTCTTTTGTGTTTCTTACATCCGCCGTGAGTTTCTTAGTTATACCCGGTTTGGTAATATGTTTTTCCCCTTGTCTTACACAAAGTGAAACCCTGTGTTTCAGCATTTTGTTTTCAATTAATCTTTAAGATTTCACATTTCATAATGCACTTTCCTAAGAGAGAGAACATTCAGCAGTTAACCAATCACCTGTAAAAGAAGGAAGAGAATTGTCATATCCACAAATGACTGGATGATAACTATTTCTCCTTTTAGACACACTTGGGTTTATTTAAAAACAAACAAACAAGCTACAAATATTGTGAAATTTTTGTGCGGCACAAATCTGACAATGAAGTTTCAGTGTTTCGACATCATCTGGGAAATCCTTTATTTGGGGCTGCTGGATGGGGTTGCAGCAGTTATCTCTTCGGAGCATTTATTTATCTAAGTACTCTCTTCCCTTTTTTTTCCTGTATAGGAACAAACAGGCTTAGATAAGTTTGCCCTGGGCTGTGGTTGACCAGAGACATGGTCTCTGATTTGAGTTGGTGGTGGCTAATCGTCTTCATACTGGTGGTTACTGGCTGAGTTGGAGAGGCTGGTGGTGAGTTCTTGTTGAAGTGCTCTGATGATTAATGTGTCGGTTTCACTGGTTTTAAGAAAGTCATTGAATAATATCAGGAAGAAGAGTCTTTTGGCTTTCGAAGAAATTGTACATGATCACTGAGCATCTAAAAATAAATTAGCTCTATAGTTTCTGTAGTTTTACTTTGAAGTAAATTCAACACTAATTTAAAGGTGGTTGGTGAGGTACGGACAGGCATGGCTTATGCAAAAACGTGATTTCATCAGGAACAATTTAGTTTGGCTTTGTCTTTTTTTTCTCTTCATACTAAGAAGTATAAAGTGCTGCAAAGAGAAGCCCTGAGAAGCCACTGCAGAGATGGTGTTGCAATTTTTTTAACTTCATACTTATGAGCAAAAACGACCACACCCTGAGAATCCCCTTTTTGAAATGGTGTCTTTTCCTGTCGATATATGTCAGAACAAGATCATATGCTTAAGCTGTGCAAAATTACTGCTTGCGGGGTCCCCCTTTAAAAACTCAGAGTAGATGTTAAATGACAAGAAAGTTGGATGTAGCTTTTAAATTAAATTAAATATTGACCATGAATCAGTAGGGCTACTTTTCATTTTGTAATTTAACATTTGCTTAAGACAAAAAGTGAAGACACAAACACATCATTGCTCCTTCATAATCCTATTTCTTAATTCCCTTTTGTGACAGGAGGCTGATGGCACTAAAAAGACTCTACTTATCTCAATGAAGGCACACATCCTTTTCTCCTGTTTTTGTGTTTTATCACTGTATTTTTTAAAAGAATGGCCGAGGGGATGGGTCTGTCTGACAGCCACAAATCCCACCACCTTCTCTAAATACAACAGTAGCAGAGATGTGACCATCTTGCTGTGGTACTGGCCCTTCGGCAGGGCATTCAGCCTGATGGGTAATGTGTGTTGGGACCTGTACCGCATCCCTCGCTGTAGACTGGTGGACAAGCGCTCCTCTTTCTCCTCGGCTGATGTGGTGGTCTTTCACAACAGAGAGCTGATAGCGGGCCACCAGAAGCTGCCATTAAACCTTACGCGACCTCAGGGCCAGAGGTGGGCCTGGATGTCCTTGGAATCCCCTGATCACAATGGAAACTTGCAGCAGTATGCAGATATCTTCAACCTGACCATAACCTACAGGAGGGATGCTGATATCACAATACCCTATGGTGAGCTGTTAACAAAGGAGGATGAAGGACATCTGGTGGAAGACGTCCGTCAAAATAAGAGCTCTCTGGTCTGTTGGGTGGTCAGCAACTACCAGAGGCACCACAAGAGAAGCCAAGTGTACAGTGAGCTCAAGACCGTAGTTCCTGTAAAGGTGTACGGCAGTTGGACACAGACACGCCTCCCATCTACAGCCCTCTTACCTACAATCTCCCAATGCTACTTCTATTTGGCTTTTGAGAACTCGGTCAGCAAAGATTATATCACAGAGAAGCTGTGGAGAAACGCTTATCAAGGTGGGGCAGTGCCAGTTGTCGTGGGACCGCCACTGAGCGATTACAGAGCTGTGGCTCCACCTAATTCTTTCATCCATGTTGATGAGTTTGCTTCAGTAAAGGATTTAGGAGGGTATCTGCAACAGCTGGCAGGGGACAAGAAACTCTATAATGAATATTTTGCCTGGAAACAACATTGGAAAGTGAAGCTGTACAGAGACTGGAGAGAGAGACTGTGTAAGATCTGCTTAGAGTACAACAATTTACCTCAGAGGAAAGTTTACTCTGATCTAGAGGCCTGGGTTTACGCTACTAGTTAGTGTTTGCACAATTGTGATTAGTCATTAACTGGCAATTTACCCACAAATTTTTGACACATTTACAGGCATCATGACCTCATTTTCTGTATTAGGAGTAGCTCACTTGTCGTCATTCTATTTGTAATGCATTTTGTCATGTTGCTGCTGTGCCAGAACAATAAATACAGAAACAGTAACAAATAGATCAACGGAAGAAGGATGAAAACATGGTAGAAAACTAGGGGGAAACCAAGTTTTACTGCAGAAATATGATGAATCACATTTCTCAGGACCCAGGAAATCCTGTCCAATGTTTTTATACATTGCTAGAGATTTATTTAAAATCACAAATTAATTGATGGGCAAAAACACGTTTTAAAATTAAATCTACAACATACAGTGTGTAAAAAAGTAACAGTAGTGACAATGTGCTGAATGATCCACTAATATCAAAATGTCAGTATTTGATTTATCTGCATTTTATTTGTCTTTTGAGATGTCCAAAACTGTCATTTCATGTTTTGTCTGTTTAGCTTTATCTTATTTCTTTTACTCCTACATAAAAGCCAGTTTTCTGCTACTTCTAGAAATAAAATGTCACCCAGTCTTATTGCAGTGAGCACTATCAACTACAACTAACAGCTCAGTGTCTTCAAACCTGTGTAAAACTGAAGATACTTTCCAGTTACTGTGATTCAGTTTGCCACCATACCTCTTAACAGATTTTTAAAAATTAGTTATTCAGTCTTGTGTTTTCACACTATTTAGACAAAAATGGTTGTGAATCATCACTGGAATTGTGGAGAATTGCAAAAGCACAGCAAAGGACCCTTTACTGGTGGGATGTGAAAAGATTTACTGAGTGGGGAGGGGGGGGGGGGGGGCAATTATTCAGTACTTTGCATGTACAAATGTTTCAAAGAAAAAAGTTTTAGAGTTTTTCAGAGGCACCTTACATTTAGGGTGTTCGGAGCGGAAACTTCTCAGCACACGTAATATTTCAATAAATAATGAGTCCATTGGCACTGGAAAAACATGTTATATTAAAAACAAATGGCCAGAGTTGGAAGTTATGACAGCACTTGTACAGTTAATACTCAAGTCAGTAATGTTATTCATAAGGCAAGACCAGCTTCCCATGAATACTGAACCAACTCTGGTACTATCAAAGTGACAGCTCTTTAAGTTGGTTCTTGCCAAAAATTTTATGGTCACTTAATGATTCAAGTCACATGAGGTATTGTGGAGGGACATAAATGACATTTAATGTCTTCATTTCTGCAAATCATGGTCAACCAAGTAAAAATACACTTACTTAAAATACAAGTCCAGTGAGAACTCAGGCTTGACTTGGTACCGAGTGTTATTCAACATTAATATAAAAAAAAAAACCTTTACAATAAAATCAAAATGAGGTATTTGAATACAGTGTCTCAATTTGACAATAATTGATCAAGTCAGGTTGAGAAAATACTGACAGTGTGAAAATTGGAAAATGGTCGACTTAGCAGCGAAGACATTTGTGAGTAACAAAACATTTGTCACATTCCCTTAAAATATTACTTTGAATCTCAGCACCCATAGTTTCTGCTTCTTTGCTCAAGATGTCGATGACAATTAACAGCTAAAGGACAATATTTGGGTTTGGGATACAAACAAGACATTTTAAAAAGTATATTCAATATTACAAAAGCAACTTTGTGCAAAATCAATGGAAAAAATTCACCCTAATAAGAATTTACATTTTCCATTACAGCGGAACAAAAGTTTAGACAAATACTGTAGCTGCTCTTTTCAGATGGGACACAGAAGTACTGCACAAATAGTGGCCCAACTGTCAAAGATGAATTCTGCTTGAAGAGGCATTCCTCACATTATGATTCCTTTGATAACCCAGATAGTTCAGTATGGCATAGGTGGAAGGAAGGACCTGGTTCTTAATCCCTGCTCATATTTACACCGTCGTTTCACAACTGGACTATACTATAACACTGAATCTTACTTAGTTCTAAACCTGCAACGACTAAAGTCTATGGAATAACTTACGATGCATAATCCATGAAAACAAAACACAAAGGCACATTTAACATTCAGTACAAGTTTTAAGGTACAGTACAGAGTCCAAGTAGATGCAGGTGTGGAGTTGCAGGTCGTGGTTAGAGGATGCGGCCCATGGCAGTTTAGTTTCAGCAGAAGAACAGAAACAAGAAGCTACTTTGAGTCATTTCATTGTTGTGGTCAATAGAAGCCCCCTCCCCTGAATTGTTTCTATTCCATGATCTACTGGTGTTATCAGCCGATCAAGTGATTGGATTCTTGTCTCCAGCTTGAGTTGGGGTTGGACAGAGAGGCTTGGATAGGTAATCTTTGGATTTGGCCTGGACCACTTGAGCATGTTTATCCTGTCAGGTGACTAACAAGTCCGGGGTGAAGGGCTTGTTTCAGGACGTCGGGCCGATGAAGCGGGGGCATGTACAGTGTGGGAGGGGGGGCTCCAGGGTAGCTGGATGCAGGATAGCTCTGATTGGGAATGGGGGAAGGGGCCATGTTCAGTGGGGAAGGGCTCTGCTCATAATACTGGCCGTCGCACTCCTCATCCAGTGGCAAAGCCAGGCGCTTTCCTTTCTGTCTTCGGTTGCAGAACCAAACGCGCACAACCTACAAAGAACGACATTTGTCATTCAAAAAACGAAACCAGATAAACATATTCTTCAAAAGGAAAAAAATGCTTCCCTTATGTACTTACATCTCTTTCCAAGCCCAGATCGTCAGAGATGTGTGTGATCTCCTGAGTGTTGGGTTTGGGACACTTGATAAAGTAAGACTCCAGAGCAGAGCGCACTGCCCCCTCCAGACTGGTCCTCCTCTTCCTCTTTCTGGTGTCAACGAATACTCTCTCAATCTTGTACATCTGAGGAATCAGAGATGTGTTCACAAGAGTTCATGTATTGTTAAATATGCTATGATAAGCACTAACTAGTACTAGGCACTCAGCAGATGGTTGTCCCTTTTGGTACAAGTCATGTATGGAGGTTATGGTCCAAATATGGTATCCTGTGATCACTAAAAAGCTAATGTGTGGCTCTAGATGGCATATTATACTTCACAAGAATAGAGAACTTGGGTTCAGGTTAGCTCAGCAGGAAGTTAACTCAGCCTGAAAAGACCAACTGGTCCCAAGAGGCTTGGTGATCATCTGTTGTCTTGTAAACTAGCTGGCAGATGTCAGTGTTTCAGACTTACATCCTGGGGATTCTCCGAGGTCTCTGCCTCATTCAGCCATCTCTGAAGAAGGGGTTTCAGCTTGCACATGTTCTTAAAGCTAAGCTGCAGAGCCTCAAAGCGGCAAATAGTCGTCTGGCTGAACATCTTACCTACATGCAAACACAAAACACATATGAGCATGCAACAAACTCAGAATTGTTGACTTAAAAAATTCATGCAAGATTCAGCTACGCCAAAATCCCAGTTCTGTTAGACAACTGACAGATTTAACAAAATTTCATGAGTGGCAGTCTATATGAGACACTTTGATCACTTGCCAAACCAGTGACCTCACACCTGCATACACAAAAATAAAACAGATCAGTAGCTACCTTTCTACTGACGAAGTTCAGTTAAAGCTGAACTGCAAATCAAACTACAAAAAAAAGTCCCCATTCAGTTCCTATAGTTGCTCCAGAAAACCACCCCATCAAAGATGACAGACAAGCCAAGCAATGTCTTTTTAAATGCATCAATACAGCTTGGAACAGAAAATTGAGTACAGTATGAACCAGCCTCCATGTGGGAAACAAACTTACCATAAAGGTTACCCAGGGCAAGGCCAACATCAGCCTGAGTGAAACCCAAAGTAATGCGTTTGTGTTTCAGTTCCTTAGCAAACTGCTCCAGCTCTTCAGTGGAAAGGTTCTCCTGTGAGACAGGAAAATCAAAAATAAAACTGAGACGAAGAACTTGAGCATTTTTTGAAGATGATAATATGGTCCTCTGGACAGATCCCCTATAAACTGAACTGGTTCTCACTAAAGGAAACAGTGAGTTTAAACAATTTAAATCATGTATCCAATTTTAACAGCAATTAAAGAAAGATTAAAGTTTGGAGACATGATTCAGAGACTGGTCTTACCTCTTCAGAGTCGCTGCACCCTCCGCTGGAGGACCCGCTACTCCGCGTGGAGGAGGCCGGGTTCTGCGTCTGTGGCCCGGGGGCTGCCTGTGTTGTGTTCACGCTGAAAAACGCGTTGCCCGGAAGCCCGTTGCTTGGGGGTGAAGGGGACATGGATGGTGACGATGCAGAGGATGTTGAGGGATTTTGATTATTGCTACCGGGTGGGGTGATGTGGGCAATCCCAGGCCAGAAGGACGGGTTCCAGGCCGCAGGGTAGAAGACTCCATGGGGCATGGCGGCGGAGGCTGGCAGTGTTGGGTACTGCTGACCCTTTATCTCTGTTGAGTAGTCATCGCCAGAGTCCTTCTCAGTCTTTATTTCGGGTAGTTTGATTTGCTCCCGTGTCTCAGCTATAGGGGGACTCAGGTTTGTAGGCTGGGTAGCTGCAGTTACGCCGGGTACCTGGCCGGTGTACTCGGGCGCAGCGAAGGGATACCACTGCTTGGGTTGCCCAAACTCGCCAACCTGCAGGTCGGATCCCCTGTAGTCACTGGCCACGGGTGGGAAAGGGAAAAAAGTCTGCGCAGAGGCTGGAGTGATGCCACCGTAGGCAGGTTTGTTGTAGAGAAGACTCGGGTCTGGCAGAACGCTGGGAGGAAGCTGGAATGACCCAGGGTTGCCCAAACCATCTTGACCCAAAATCTGGGTGCAGGGGTTGGTCCGGCTGAAGTCATACGGCCTAATTTGGCACTCCGGACTCTGCGATCTGTCAGACATCTTCCAAAACGGTGTGAGAGCCTTTTACCAAGCGCGCGTCCGAAATTGAAAGTTAAAAGAATTAAGGGCGACTGATTTTAAACCTGCTCATCCGTTTCAAGTTTAGACACAAACCAAAGAAAGATAAGAGAGGAAGGTGATCTCCAAAAATAAACCAACGTCTGTCCGAATAAAGTCCGTTTTGGGAGAGTCTGTGCAAAAATGTTGGCCTAAGCAGTTGCCTTTTTGGTGCAACATAACCACCAATGCGCCTATGGCCTACTCCATGAAGTCCCGTCTTTAACACCACCACCACTGACCTCACCTTCAAGCTCAAATGCTCCTCTCCTGCCAAGGCTCCACAGGTTTTCCTAATCACAGCTGCGGGTGTTGGAGAGCGCCTTATCTCGTCACCCATTGGCTGGCGCAGACAATTGCGCACAGCTGATGATGAGTTTGTGAATGACCTTGATTCTTCCCAAAGTAGTGGGCGTGTTTTCACCTAAACTTTGAGCAAGTTTTGCTGCAGAATCAAGTATGTTTCCTGCTTTTAAGGTGAAATAACTAAAACTAAAAAAAACATTGCTCGGGAAAGCATTAGTAATTCAACAGTTTTAAGCCGCATTAAAAAAAAGCATATTTACATTGCTAAACAGGCACGGGTCACTGCTGCTCTAAATACATACTGTAACACTATAACTTGCTCAGCTCATACATGAATTATAATGCTGGGTTTGTTTAAATCATTCCTTTCTAAGGAGAGGGCTTTGATATTAAATTCCGGCCAGTGAATTCTTTTTAATCGCTAACATTTAAAATAAATAAAAGAAAGTGACCCTGTAATGCTGAGTAACTGTGATAAAAACATTTGAAATTAATTTGAAACACACGGATGCACACCAGGTTGATTTAGGGTATGGTTTTAAGAATGCCTTGACAGGCTATAAATTAGGCGACACATTTTTTTCTGTCTACTTGAGAAAAAGGGAAGCATGAGAGGCAGGGAGCAGTTTACATCCTTGAAAGATGCATGACATGCTGGTAGCGATGCTTCATCTTAGTTTTGTTGAATCTTTGTATTTGAATCACGGGTTAGGTTATTTTGCATCAGATAATTTAAAGATTTTTTTGCACGTTTGAAAAGTGAAGCAAGATTTAAATTTTAATACAGCTTTGTAAAGATGAATATTTAAAGTAGTCATAAAGTGTTTAGTCTGGACTTTGACACTCACGTTTTGGCGTTTTCTTTTTTCTTTTTATTTTTTTTTAAATCCTGACAGAAATCCATCATAAAACCACCAACACCATTCAGGTGAACTTCTCACTCATTCACCCTTGATCGGTGGCCATTCAAAAGCCTGGATGGCCGATTCACCGGTACAGATGCGCTCCCCCAGCGCGAGTTGTTGGCCGCAGATTGCGGCAGGAAGACGCACTGCGGGGAGGGAGAGGGGGTGCCATTGTACGACCTGGCCCCGGGGCACCCCGTGGATTTCAGATCCCGAGTTGCGATGGTCGACCATTAGCTTCTTTTCAGATTGGAACAATAAGTCTCAACCCTTTGATTCCGCCCCACACCCACCTCCTCCCCCTCCTCCTGTTCCCTGAAACAAACACCAGACAGGTTTCGCTCTGGTCTGCACGGCAGGTCCGGGGGTTCAGTGAGGACAAATACCTTGGATCCAGTCTGAAATGCCCTGAAGGTCCAAAACAGGTCTGATGACCAAGGTGTTGTCTGCAGGTGCAATAATCAAGTTCTTTTGCACGGGTGGCATCCATCTTGAAATGAAGGCTTGTGATACTCATTCTTTTTGTAGCTTCCAGAACAAAGTTTCTGCATTATTATTGCCTCCTGGCTCCTTATAATGGAGTGGTACCTGCCTGGTGAACAATTTGATTAGATGAAGGTGTCACTTCTGCTCAGTGTGCTGAAAGAACACCAGAAAAATATGACAGTGGAGATGTCTAGCAAAAACATAATACTTTTGCACCTCAGATTTCTCACTTCTCATGGTCACCTTGAGGGTATCTGGTTCCACACAGAACTGCCATTAGACAAATCTTCTTCTTCTTCTGAACCTCAAAAATCGTCTTGACTTACAGATCAACACTCTCTCTCTGCCCTCACAGATACAAAGCCATGTAGGTCCAGGATCAGCCTTGGGGAGACCACAAGAGCCTGGTCAATAGCTTAAAAGACATCAAACCCCAACTATACAAGCATTGTCCTGGGCCATGGACTTGGGAGTATAATTGTCATGCAAAAGACAGACAGCAAGAGAGATGGCAGACTTTAGGCAGGGCTTCAGAGAGAAAGGGACAGCAGAGCACAGCGCTCTCAGGGAGTCCAAAGGGGGGGGGGGGGGGGGGGGGGGGGGTGGCTTCAGTGCTGAATAGCTCAGTACAGTGAGGAGGAGATGTGTGAGGGGACTATCTAGGGATTTAGTTGAAACCCCCCACCCCTCACTCCCAGATGTCTCAGATCTTGTCTTTACTTCTTTTTGAGTGGCCTCTTCAAGACACCTCAGAGGTCTGCTCACTGCTCACAGGGCAGGTCCTGTCTAACGGAGAAAGGGAGAAAGTGTGAGATAAAGAAAGCCCCCTGCTACAGCAGAGCAACAGAGTGAGTGTGCTGCACACCACAACCAGTCATACCAGAAAAGACAAAACTACCCCTAACTTGTACAATTTGACCAAAACAAAACTCACAGTGACTGCTTCATTTAGTTGTACATCCTGGTCATTGCTCAATTAAGTTATTACTCATCTTCAGATTTCCTTCCACTTGCTGGAAAGTTGTACTGGGTGTATGTGTGAGAGGTGTTGCTATCATACTTATTGCATAAATTCCCCTGGCTGTGTGACTAACAGTTGGTCCTGTTGTAGGAAACTTGTTGCAGATGAGATCTGAACTCTGAGCAGGATGTTGGGTTTTTTTTTTTTTTAATGAAAATGTGATTATGACTTTGTGCCACAGACACCATCCTGATTCCAGAAAATAATGGCCATGACAGTTTTGTGTGTTGACATTTCCCCCAATTCCTGTTTCACTGTCAAACTCTTTAATCTCTGAAATTTTGATGGTAAAGTTTTATCAAAGGAGCTATGAAGTTCATGCAGACTTCTCTTTCTTTCTTCCTCGTACCCCCCCCCGGCATATACCGTTATTGTTCACTTGAAGATATATGGGTTTACTCTTGTCTATACACAAAGACTTGTGAAAATGACACATTGGTTTAACTGCTCTTGTCAACTCAGAATGAGATGGTGTCAGTTTCGTTCAGTGGTTCATGCGGTTGCAAAATAAGCTCTTCTGAGAAGTATTTTTTTTTATAAATCCTCTGGTGTAATCGGATTGTAAAAACTTAAAGTAAAATAAACAGCTCTGTAGTCAAACCCGCCTTCCCCGACTAAACTAAAGGTCATATTGCTTAATTGTAAGTGTAAATAACTGTGTAAAAAAAAAAAAAAAAGAACCATGATAAATAAACTTCAAACCTCATGGGCACAAATCTCAGTCACTGGATACTGATTGATAAAGTAACAACACTGGAATCTAGATACCGCCCCTCCTGTTGAGCAGCACAATCGTCTCCCACAAACAAGTCTGATGGCTTTTTGATTTTCTTCCTAACGGCCCTGCCTTTGACACCCACCTTCACAGACCCTCCACCCACTCAGGTTTTCATCAGAGGACCAATGACTGCCTTCCTTCCACTGTGCATTGGCACAAAGGGCTTTAATGGCCCTTGGCATGTGGCTCAATGGGGACAGGAGACTGACCTAACCCCTCCCCAACACACACAGACATATAACCATATACAAATCCCACACAGAGGTACATGCAAGCCTTCTCTCTGTCCCTAACCCCCAACACACACACACACACTTTCTGGGTGTAGCCATTTGTGTCCTGATGGTAAAAAAACACATGCACCCAAAACCACATAGAAGGTCAGGAGAGGCAGCACCAGATGTGTCACACTGCAAGGTGAAAAGGTTATGTGTGATAGCAAAGTTCATCACAGAGGAAGTGCATACAGCGTTGCAACTTGTCTTGCTGATTCAGCAAAGCTAAATATAAAGGCATCACAGGTTCTTTCTTTTTGTCAAAAAATCTGTTGTAAGGGTTTCTTCTCTAGTGTAAGGTAGTGTAGCAGAGGTTTGTACCACTGATTGAAGGTGGTGTGAGTCTGTCCTTTTTGACAGTGTCAACCTTTTTAGCATAAAGTTCCCCATGTTTCCCGTTTAAGGGTGAAAAAAAAATCTCTTTCTTGAAACTGTCAGATAGCATCACATATTTTATATAATGCTATATGACGTTTACACTGACTGTCCCTGACAATGACAGAGCAGATATAATCACCCTTTTATGCATCCATTTAATGTCCTAAAAGAAGTCTTGACAAAGAAAATCCATTTCTCTCCCTTTTTCTAAGTTTCACTTTTGTTTGTTGCTTTATTGTAACTTGATTTTTAATGTTGATGTAAATAATAGCTGTACTGCATTGTTATGGAGAACCCCTGAACTGCAACTTCCCTAATGAATCTGGTCAGGGACCTTTTCTGTATCCCTCTCCCTTATTTCCTGTCATTTCTCCACAATCACTAATTAATAAAGGCAATAAATGTACAAAAAAGTAAAATAAAACAACCACAAAAGAAAAAGGCAAGAGCAAAATCCTTTTCATGTGGTAAAAAGTTTTATTTCCTTGGTCTGCATGTACAAATATCTATAAAAGGTGAACACTTTCACTCTTTGTATGTACATTTTGCAGCACGAGGTTAACTTGGGACCGACAGGAGGACAGAGAGGAAAGAGGGACAATACATGATAGTGATATTCACCACCTAAACATCCATCAGTATAGTTAGTCTCCAAATTTTCATTCAAGTGCTAAGAAGTCACTTTTACTGTACATTCCTCCTCCATCAACAGGATGCATACATACAGGAGGCAGAATAACTCATCAAAGCATCGCCATGACGCAAACACAGTACAGTCAAACCATGCAAACAGACATCATCAAGTACTTCATTTTCATATATATATGTATATATATATTTATATTCTATAATCTTAAAATCTTTATGTGCAGCTTATATGACAAGACATAAAATTAGCAACACCACTGGTAACATTTCCAATGTTTAACCTTGTGTTGTATTAGGGAGTTTTTACAGAGTTATAACAGAAATCTGATTTTAAATATTTCCTGGGTATCTCTTAGGAATGTGTTTTAGCCACTAGCTATGCATGACAAAGTGCGAGGGAGGGCACCTGTTTTTCAACTCATGTATTTTTGTGTGTGTGTGTGTGTGTGTGTGTCTGTGTTGTACATGTGTCTGCAATTGTATCCCATTCTTTGGAAATAGCTGCAGAAATTAAGGAAAATAACAAGGGTACGTGAGGAGAAAGTACTAACTCAGGCATTAACATGAAAACAGGACAAAAACATCTATAAGGACAAAAATCAAGGGGGAGTCTGAAAACCAAATGTTAAAAGACAGGATTGCTCCAAAACAGTGACAGAAATAAATTAAAAGGGAACCTAACGTATAATTGTAGTATTAAAAGCCAACCTGGGACAGCTATAGTAAAGGGCCTACAAGAAAATAATTTTATAACCACATCCTCTGCAAGGATCAAGTGTCTTACAGAGAAATGGCTTGTATGCCTATGTGTGTGTGTGTGTGTGTGTGTGCATAAAGTGTTCAGCATTCACTTGTGATTCCCCTGATAATGTACAGTCGAGTCATCAAACAAAGGGTTCTTCACTTCCATCTCTCCAGTCTGTCAAGGAAGGAAAAATGGATTCTCAGTCATGAAGCAAAACATCAGAAATTATTAGTTTTGTGCATTTAAATGTGTGTGTTTATGTGTCTACCGGTGCAAGGCCGGGGCACTCGTATACTGTAAAGTCTCCTCCTACTTCTTCTTCATCAGATGTGATCTCTGTATCAAGGACTTTCTGCTCTGGCTTGTGACTGAAGAAGAAGAAAAACAAAAGACATTTGAGCTAATATAGAGAGGTAACAAGGTCAGAGGATGTGGTTGAAAATTTTAAGTCTGCATCAAGGCATGAGATGAAGGAAAAGGGGAAAGGGGGGAGTAGCAGAGATGGTGAAGAAAAACGTACTTTCCCATTGAGAGCATCTGTTGTTTCTGATGTTGATAGTGATACATCTGAGCACTCTGGGCCAGAGTCTTATCTCCCATCTGAGGGCGAAATTGAAGAAGGAAGTGTGAATGACACATTGGAAAACAGAAGTCTCGGTGCACAGTGCAGTGCACAGTTGAACATCTTGTGGTTACTGCAGGAGAAGTGAGAAATGAAAAACTTAAGCAAGCTCTAACAATAATTGATTGGTGTAGAAGGAGCTGTGCATTTACCGAGGTACCAGTGGCTGCGGCAGCAGATGCTCCTGCACTTCCAAAAGCAGGGTAGTCAACCTTCTGAGCCAGACGCGATTCTTTCTGCAACCTGTGGGGGGCATCATTAATTTGTCTACTGCAATACTAATACTATTACTCTGACCTTTTTGTTAAGTCTAACTAAATATGACTGCAGTTTTTGTTGTTTTTATTAACTTTATAGCATTAATTTATTGACTTAGTGTGGCTTACCATACAATTAAAATCCCTTACACAAATGAAGACTGGTGTTGTGTATTGTCAACAAAAATTTAGCTTACTCTTGCACCACTCATGGCTTTGTGTGCTCAGACTTACTTGATGAAACAGACAGTTGCCAGGATCACTGCCATAGTGCCCACCGCGACACAGATAGAGATAATAACTGCACGTTGATACAAAAGAAAGGAAAGGGGAACAAACAATGTTAAGGAGATAATAATGAGTGTAAAACAACATGCAACATAAAAGTATTAAAAATATTGGGGTGATAAGAATTTACTGTTCTGTTGGGACAATAAGAAAAAATAAGCAATGAAATCTTGCTGGCGAACGTGCAGCAGGCAGTGGACAATGAACCGTCTCACAAGAAATGAAGCTAACAAAATGATCCAAATTTTCATGTAACTGGATTGAATTTGTGTCCATGATCTGTTTATATCAGTATCATGGACCAGCAGATTGAATTCCCTACCATCAAGTTTTTTCTTTTCTGGGTATAGTAAAGCCTTCTAGTCTCTTAAATTTTCCTGTGTCACTGTGTTGCGGGCATAAAGTCATACTCACTGATGATAATTTTGTCATTCCTGGGTGCTGGGACTACAATAGGACCTGCTCGGCCCTCAACTCCAGTGGTCCTGGGCCTTGGGGTCTGTGTTTTAGAGAGGGTAGACACTGTAGAGCCAGGGCCTGTAGTGAAGGCATGCAGGGTTTCAGATGAGGGATGAGCCTGGCTTTTCTGTTTGCGTTTGGAGGCATCTGTCTTGCTTTTATTAACTGCTGTCTGGGAGGTGACGGCAGCTGAGAGAGTGACAGAATGAGAGACATTAAGGGCATAAATAAAGGATACCATGAGGGGAAAAAAACACAATTTCTGATGGACAAAATCAAATTATCAAAACATGTCAGGAGAATTTTAGACTCTCTATAAAGAAAAAAAATCTTTCGATCCAAGAAAACAGTCTTGAGACTTGAAGTGAAACACACACCTCTTAACTCAAAACAGGAAGTGATGTGTTTCTTGCTATTTTATTTTTGTCTTAAGATTACTCTTAGTGTTCTTACTGTGCTGTTTGGACAGTTTTTTCGGGGGTTTAATCTCTGACACTTCCTGTTTTTCAATGACAGACTGAAGGTAATCGATCTCTTCATCCAGGTCAGGGTAGAATGTCACTGTAAAAGACAAAAGGAGATTCAAAGTTTCACTGAATCAAATTAGAATTTGAACATAAATGCAACATGAAATCCAGTATGTATAACAGGATATAACACTTACAGTGACACTAAAGGTTTCTTGTAATAAACAAAACACCTTCATACACATAACATGCCAATCTGACAGCAGCTTCCTATAAACTACAAACACAGTTACCAGGGTAAAATACCTACAACCTAGGTTGTCATATTAACAAATATTTAGCCGCAATATAAACTGTAAATCTAAAATGTAAATGAGAAATTTCAAACAGTTGCAGATTTGCCACCAGTCCTGCGTCTGCTCCAGTTTCATAACTGTAGGTGTAGCATGACTATTATTGTGTGTGGAGGGAGAGACGGAGAGCGCATGCACATGGTTTAGGCATGTATACAGCTCTGTTCCCAACCTTTACATGTCTTTTTCAGGGCCTTGCCTCTAAAGTGATAGACAGGGAGTGTGCCTGTGTCTTATTTGTTTGTGGACTGGTAAAAAAAAAGGAGACAATACTAAACTGCTGTTAACAGCCCTTAAGGCCAGACAGTGAGCCACATTCCTGCAGTACTGCTGCAGTCTCCAGGGCGACCAGGGCCGATAGTGTGTGTGTGGCCGGGGGAGGAAGCACAGCAGGGGGCAGGAGCAATCAGCCAAACCTTTGCCTCACTGGGCTTGAGTTGCTACGCTCACAATAGAGCCCATAGCTCACTGCTAATGGAGGTGATCAAAGTGTTGTTTCCCTCTATAAAGTTACCCTGCAATATATCAAATATCAAATTATAGGCCTTTGCACTTGAGGCTGGTGAGGCAGGAAGTCATGAGAGAAGTAGCTGAGAATAGAAGAAACAGGAACAGCTTAAGGTGTCTGAGATGAAAAGCTCTTTTATTAGATCATACCTAAGAGCATCATCTCATCTATTCAGCATTCTGGGCCAGTACATGCAGAGTTTATTTGTATGACATTGATATTAAAAACCAATCTGAAAAAAAACTAACAAAAAAAAATGCCAGATGCCAGTAAATCTAAACAAATGTGTTATTACAAATTATTACGACCACCTACACCACTTTTAATGATTACAGTGTCACTTTCACTCCAGAAGGCTGGCCATCTGGCTGAGCTAATGTGTATGATATGACATGCCAGAACTTTCACTGCCTGCTTTGTTTTTTTTCTTAACCCCCTCCACTAATGGCCATTTAGTGCACTCCATAGCAGGTGTCTGTGGAGGCGGGATGCACCATCTGTACTTTGCAGGTGGCTGAGAGCTCCAACCGTGCTCTCCAGGAGTGTGTGGTGATACAGGTTTAAATTTTAGAGGAGACTCAAAAAAAATGGATGAGAGGTTTATTGGTGGTATTTGTAAAGTGTGGAATGATTTAAAATCTGCAGGGAAATAGATGAAAATGGATGAGAAGAGAATTTCTTTCTTTCTTTCTTTATTTGTAGGGAAAGCCCAGCCCAAGTAGGCCAACGTTTGCAATTCACCTAAAAAAGTGTCAATTGTGTGTATGTGTGTAGTTTGTCACACACTGACTAAGCACGCACACCTCTTCTTGTGTAAGAGAGTTTTGTCACTGGCTTGATAATGACCCATAACCTCTTGAGAGGCACCCAGGGGGCAGTTGGGTACAACAAACAAACACTAAACAGCTCAACAGGGACTGTGGGTCACACGCATCTGTGCTGCTCTCTTTTCCCACTTAAAAACCATTCACATTTCCTCCTCCCCCCAAAACCACAGGCAGGAACACACACACTACCTTCCTGCCCCCCTCTCCTTATTTTATCTTATTTCTCCTTTGTGTATATGTTTTAATTAGTTTTTGATGAACCAGGCAATAATACCTGAAATATGGCAAAGACAAGGAGATCATTAGATCTTATACCTTATATCTACATCTTGTAAATCAGTCTATGGTCATTTCATATGGCATTAAGTCATAAAATAGGACTTCAACTATAATTATTTGAATTACGGTGTTATCTGTTGATAATACATTTATTTTGTTTAGTCTATAAATTGTCAAATGTCCACCAAAAGTTAACAGAGCCCAAATAATTGACTAACAATAACAATTTAACTGAGGAAGAGAAAGACAAATAAAATAAAATCTAGCAATTGAGAAGTTTTAAGCTCTTACCACATGAACTACTTTAATGATCGATCTATTGTATGACTGATATTCTGTCAATCAACTGATCATGCTAAAACAAAATACTTCCCTGTTTGCAAACCACTAAACCTAGTTTATATGTCCCATGTTCAGTTTTTTAATGCAGTCCCCTCACTGAGACCACGTCCTCACTCCTATTCATAGATTATTAAATTATACTCAGTGTGTCCTGCTGCCCTCTAGTGGGTAATTTAATATATGGCGAATATACCATAGAAGGCAGAGAGATAACACAGAGACAAGATCAGCGTGACTGATAGTTCATTCTCTAATTCTCTGAAATCACTTCTCTGGACTGACATGACAGATAAGCAAATGCACAAAGGGGCCTGTCAGTTTTAGATAATTTTCATTCATGTGAGACTCAGAACTACTTTATTAGCTAGCCTGTTTTCATATGTGAGGCTGGCGCACAGTTAAACTGTAATTTTGCAGATGAAATCTAAAGTCAGTAAGTCTGAGTACTCTTTTTGGCCGTGAGTCACCCTCCCACCTGCTATAAAAAGTTGGTAACAGCTGAAAGCACAGCTTTGAGTCAATATGGGAAATCTGACAAGCAATGCTCTAACCTCCAATAAACAGTCCCACCTGCCTTTGTCATTGTTTAAAAATAAATGCATCTTGCCAGTATCAAGTGCATACAAAAGGAAATGTGACCAAAATCAAGTGACAATGATAAAATTATACAAACATGAATATCAATAATATCGATAAAGATTAATATTTAAGAGGAAAATAAGTGTGCTGAAATATGGCAAGGACATTATTAGAGTATTTAAACTTGTAGTTATATACATATTAAATTTAATATAAAAACACATTATTAAAAATTAAACATACTGTTACAATGTGTGACTGTTTACAAGTGTAAAATTGTGAATAACAGTGAATAATAAATGTTACGCTGTGAAGCTATTTGACTGATCAGTTTTACAAAGTGTAATAGCAGAAGTTGTATAAATGCTGGGATTAACATCAACAACCACAAATCCGTATATAAATTAGTGTAACTTGCGCAAAACAGCACCGTTATCCTTCATTTCAAGCGGTTAAATGAAGTATGCCTGGTTAGCGATTCATTCTGTTATTGAAAGGGTGTAGCACAACGTTTATTTCCTTATTAGTGAACTAAAATTGTTGTTTGGCTGTCCATCAGTTTAGTGATCTAATCTCATGCTACCAGTGTTGCAAATTGCTGCAGGATATTTGTTCATGTTAGATGTTGGAACAAAACAACAAAAAAACAGCTGTCAGAGAGTCCTTTTGTTGTTGGATATTAGATCCTGTAAAAATATATCAAACTGCATACACAAAAGAGGGCACGCAGTGTGCAATATAGCAATATAAGGGGAAGAGGAAGAGAGCAAGAGTTAGAGGAGGACAGAAAGAGACAGTCCAGATAAAACCCAGAGCTACATGGAGACAGTTCTGCCTTTAGCACACAGACGATTTAACTGCATATGCAGTAAAGAGTGAATACCATTCACACCGTGTTTGTGCCTCTTCCGAACAAAGGACATGGCTTCAAGGCATACTGTATGTTTACCAATGGCAGTGCACACCTCTATGTCAAACAGAAGCAGGTCCTACTTGCAATAAAAAGTGCTGCCAGCACTCTCATCCTCCCTGGACTGAGTATGTGAAATATTAGACACTTTAGACTCCACTGACTCCACTGACACTGTACAAATACAAACATCCTTGAATTCCTGCGACTTACAGGAAACCAAATTACAAGATGATAATGAGAGGAAATTAAGACGCGGAGTACTAGTTTACATTACTGTGAAATATGCGGCATGACTGCAGTGACTGCAATGGGAAGTTAATACCACCCGTCGTGAGGATAAGAACCATGATATTACAGGGAAGAGAGAGCTAAACAATAGCCTTGCCACTCATAATTATTTAGTAGAGCAACACTGTAGTCCCACAATTTCTCTGATGATCAATTTTGCTAAAAAAATAATGTGAAAATCCAGTATTTCTGTGGATAAATGCAGCTGTTTAGACAGAGGTCTAATAATCTTGACTTGAACCCTGCAGGTCATCCACACAGGATGCCCACTGGACCACTAATCTTGTGGTTATTAAAGACCAAAGTATATTCATTAATATCAATGTGATGCCAGAGATGTGACAATCATTAAAACATATATATATATATATATATATATATATATATGTGTGTGTGTAATGTACAAGACCATAAAAAAGGCCAATTGACAAAAAGATATTGTGATCAACCAAAACACTAATGACTAATTGGTAAATAAAGCAACTGAGCAGCCAGCAGAGGCTGTGTGGACACTGAGTCATGGCCTGGTAGTTGGGGGTAAAGCATCTTTATAGGAGTAGCTATAGTAGCCTCACACACTACTTCCAGGAATTTGAATTTGATGTGAATCGCAGCAGGCAGCCAGAAAAAGCAAAGCATGAGGAGAGTGACAAGGTAAAATCCTGGGAGGTGTAAGACGAGGATCACTGCAGTATCTGGGATCAACTCGACTGCTCTTCAGTCTCTTTTATTCTAAGGGACAAAAGTACATCCTGCCACTCATGTATATATACAGCACACCATGTCCAAGAAATCTGGGCTGCTAAGCTGAATTAAGGTTCTCTTTTTGAGGCACAGAATAACTCAGCATCTAAAGCTGCCAAGTCTCTCAAAAAATGTAACTTTGAAAAACTGATTTGATTATTATTGTATTTTTTTTTTTACAATATCAGGAAAAGGCTGAACAGTCAACTTTGCTGCAGAGCCAGTGAATCAGCTTAATGATGCTGACGTGGTTTTCTAAGACTGGAAGTTGAAAATGAAATTGGAAAAACTGGGTACATTATCTAAAGGAAACTGGGCTTGCTGACAAAACAAAGGTTTAGTTATAAGCTTGAGTATATCCAGAATTTCAGTTTTTAAATGTGTATCTTTCACGCTTTAACAAGCAAAACTAAAATTTTAGACAATCTGAGGTTTAGTCCTGAAAACACAATCACTAGGTTTTGACTGAAGTGACAACAGGGTGACTCCAGAGGTGTAATTTGCGGTTAGTGATGCTGCCAAACTTACTGAGGCAGCAGCTGGACCTTAGCTCTTCATTGTGTTCTGATGCATTAAGAGATGTGCCCTGCCCCTGACTAACCAAACAAACCAAGTATGGTATATTTATGGGAGTGAAATCGGATTAATTTCGTCAGTTCATTTCAACACTTTGCATGTATATGGATGTGTGTATATCAGTGTGAAAAGAGACAGAGTCAGTCTCCCATGCAGATCACCGTGTTCTGTGGTCTCTACGGGGTTTATGTAACCACTTTAGGGAGCTTAGCCGAGGCCTATGATGTGCTGGATTCACAACAACACACATATACACACACACACACAGTCTTCATATGGAAAATGCACAGAGATACAAATACAATCCAAACTCCAAATACAAAAAACTGATCAGGCCCATAAGAAGATTTACTGCATAAAAACGGTGACCTTTCTCGCCGATACATCCTCACACTCTTCTCCCTCCCATGTTTACTTCTCTCTCTGGTGCTGCCGCCAATAATTTGAGCCGAGTTTGTACTGTATCCTCTCCTGCCGCAGACCCATCTAAATTATTAATCCTGCAGAGAGCACACACGTGCCCACCAATAGACATAAATACCCACACACATTTGTGCAGAAGCAAGCCAGTGCACTCAAATATAAATGTGTGATTTTTCTCTCTAACCGCTGGAGCGCTGTCTTGAAACATGGAGGGCGTGCCAGCAGTGCGATGCCATGCCACGGAAATCAGAAAGACAAGATTTATTTTCGCAGCTTGGCTCTTTCATTGAATAGCATGAGATTCAGTGATGGAGATGAAGGGCAAGAGAGGGAGGGAGGGAGATGCATGACATCTAAGTGATTAAAGCCGGCAGTGTGTGGGGGCGGTGCATGTGTATGTATGTGTGTGTGTGTGCAGACACAGCAGGGACAGGGGCGGATTAAAAAACACAGAGGATCAGACTGCACCATGTATGTTAAGAGATATGGATGTGAGAGAAGGAGGCACAGCAAGGACGTAGAGAGAAGAAAACTAGACAAAAGAGAGAGAGAGAGAGAGAGAAAGCAAAACAAGATATTGAAAGGGAGAGGGAATAAAGACATCAAGCTAAGACTGATAGAGGAGGAGAAGGAAAACACAGGATCAATAAGCAATTGAGAGAAAGAGGTGGAGAGGAAGAGATATGTGGGCAACAGGATACAGACATCAACTAAGAGAAAAGAGGCTGTGACAAAGAATGAATGAGGAGTGAAGATGTAAGAATGAGAACAGAGAAAGAATGACAGCGAATCAGACAGTCAGTACGTTTACATGCACTCTAATGATTAAATTATAACCAGAGAAAAGCAGTTGTTTCAGCTGTCATTTAAACCTCCTGCTGGTTGATTGACTGGAACTGAGGGTGTAATCAGAATAAGTATAGCCTGTTAATTCATTAGCCTTCAATTTGCTCTTGTCAAGCTCAATCATGTACCAATATGTGTTAGCAATAAATATTCTCTTTCTTAAATGTTTTGTTAGTAGGAATGTCAGAAAACAGAGAAAAAAAGCCCATTGGAATGCACCAAGTGGGATCTTCAATTCTTTGTTTTGTCCGACTCACAGTCCAAAACCCAAAGATATCTAAATTATCTATATCTAAAATTACTGTGATATCGGACGAAGAAAAAAAAAAAAGAGCAACAACTGCTCTCTAAATTCACCGATATGAAAGATAAAAGAAAGAGAGAAGTCAAAATATATGTGTGAATAGTGAACGCAGAGTCATTTGAGTGTGTGCAAATTCATTTTTTTCTTCATACCATGCTGATGTTGCCTCCGCCTGTCCACACAGCGTCCTTCTTCGTTCTCCTGCAATGGGGACAAACAGGGGCCACAGTGGGAGGAGCCAGGCTTGCAGAAGTGGCGTCCCTCTTTGGCACAGTCTATACGGCGAGGACATTTAAAGCCAGCTGGATGAGGGAGACAGAGAGTGACAACAATAGTTTCGTTAGTATCCTAACCACACGGCTGTGAAAAAGAAATTGTGCTTTTAATGAGACAGTTAAATAACAGTCTTTGTGTGGAATGAAGTCGACGAGAGAGGAGATGCTTCAACTTTATAACCGACACTCATTAGAGGCCAGCTCTTCAGCTCCATTCAGAAATAAAATGTCTGTCCTGGAACAGAGTTACATCACAGCTTCACTAGGTTTTTGAAAATGTTTGTTTGTTTTTTTTTAGTTTTTACTGTAACGTTAACAAGTCCTCCATATAGGCAAGGTTTTCCAGATAGGACAAGACTGTTTTGACAGTAAGAAAAGTATGTTTTGAATCATTTCATGCATTTTGCAGTGCAGTGAGCCCCACCTGTTTGGCAATATATGTCAGGTTAAACCAAGGTAAAGAGTGATCAACAGCTGCTCTCTCACTGAACTGCCCCCAATCAGGTTAGATAATCCTTTGACCTGATTACTGCCAGTTTAACAGAAAACAAGAGCCCAAAGTATATAAATATACACATAGACACACACCCACCCACATTCAACACTTGAGACATCACAAAGGAAGAAGTGGGTCAAATAACCTCAGCAGGTTTGTTTGGTAGCAGAGGGCAGGTAGAGTGCTGGGCTATCAATGTGGATCATGAGTCAAGGGGTGAGGCACAGCAGGCCAGCTAAAGCTGAACAGCACAGTGGGTGATGACAGGCAGGAGGTGATGAAAGGCGGGAAGAGAGTGGATGAATCCAGTATTTATGATGATTTGAGCTTTGCTTGGTGGGTCATGGAATTGCTGTAGCCATTTTAGCTGTTCAGAGATAAAATGTCTCTGAATGATCAGTCTTGCTGTATTAAACAGGTCACAGTGAAAACCTTCATTTTAGTGTTCTGCATCGCACTGCAGTCATCACTCTTCCTTTCTTGATTTTTTTCCCATTGCTACACAAAGGGGGAGAATTACACACGACAGGAGGTCGCTGTAGGACAAATCTCAATGACCTCCATGGCAACCAAGCCCGTAATATCAGGAAAGATGTGAGTTCTTGAAGGAGAACATGTGCAGAGAAGAAGTGTTAAATGAAGAGCAGCTAGAGGAGGGGCAGACGACTGTCACTTGCTTTCCGTAACCGTACACACACACATACATATGCATGCGTATCATCCACCCATCAATATATTTTTATTCCTACTTTTGCAATTTAAAATTTACAACAAACTGTAGAAAGTCAAATTTAAAACTAGTTTATTTGTAAGACTCCTTAAAATAAAACACCAGATTGGTACTGCATCTTTGAGACATTGTTGTATTGTGTGTATCTCTTAATTTTCCTCATAACTTATGTGGACTTACATAACACATACATTGAGATTGCTGTTGTTTGAGTTCATGGGATTTTTTGTACATGAGCCCCATTTTCAGTTAGTTAATCAAAAAAAAGATTAAAAATAAAATACACCTGTTCTAAACTGTTGTCCCACTTTTACTAGAAGAAATACTAAATACCCAAAAAATAACTAAAAGTAAAAAAAACAAAAACAACACCAGTGGTGTCCAAACACCACAGACCACAGCAAAACAGATATTTGGACATACACATCGCACAAACACAAACAGTTTGATCAATCTACACCAGTTACACCACAGGGAGATGGACAAACGTCAACATCTTACGTCACCAACTGGTCTGATGCCTCAGGGAGCGAGTGACAGAGTGACACGTAATCTGAGAAGCTTTGTTTTTCTTTCTGTTTGAGTCAAAGATACAGAAAGAGGGAGAGGCTGGTTGGCAATGGGACATCACGAGCACCTCTAATTTTTGTGAAACATCTGTGACTGAAAGCAAATGGTTTATTCACTGTTGTATCTATGGGCAGAAAAGCAAAAGTTTTACTTAGTGCCACAAAACTAACATGCACATGGACAACTCCCTGAGTGTGTTTGATGCTTCTTCTTCATAGTCACGCTCTGTCTCTCTCTGCTGCAGTCACCTCTAAGTTTAATTGATGCCTCACCTGCTCAGCCCCGTTACCACGTTATTCAACGTCCCTGCGAGGGTAACGTGCCGAGCACTCCTCATTCCTGGTTACATCGAGATTGGTCTCTTTCTTAATCATGTTATCTCGGTTTCCTCCCTCAGTTGTCGTGGCTTCTATTTTTACCTGCCACGTGCCTTCCTTCTCATTACCCTCCAGATATCAAACCTTTGTCTGATCTTTTCACATGTTCTTATTGATTCCCATCAACCTTATGACCTTAGAGAGAGAAAAAAAAAGTAGAAACTAGAAATAGCTTGTTCTGTCCTTGTGGAATTTCTTATGCTGTGTCCAGTTTAGGTCACTTCACTGGAGTTAATTCTTGAGCACGTGTCTGTGTGCATGTGCCTGCCGTGAGACATTAAAAGACTTCATGCAAAAAAACACTGATTCACTCACTTTCAACATGTGTCTGAATCAGTGTGGGTATTTTTATTTTTTATTTTATAACTGTCAGCTACCTGTCCCTTTAGCCCTCAACCACCTACCTAGTAGCTCCCATTCTTACTGCCACACAGCCATAACTGCAGACTCTGGTTTATTCTGATATCTATCTATGTTTTATTGATTTTATTTTGATTTAATGTTGGATTCTGCATGGTGGTGGGGTGAGCAATAACATTAGTAAATCATCTTAGTCAGGGGCAGGGTGATAACCTATAATAATAAATAACACCAAGCTAAGGCTCAGGACACAGGACCCTGATGGTGTCTTCTAAAACATGCTGCCAAGACATCATGTCTGCTGCCCTTTATAAAAACCTCTGCACGTCCTCCTTTAATTAGCTCCGTCTCCCTATCTATCCTCTCTCTTTCTCCTCGCCTCTGCCATGAGTCCTGTTATCCAATCATTCCATCGCCTATTTTTTTTATGACTCTTTCATCCGGTAGCTGCTTGAGGATAAAGGGCTGTTTAGACACAGGTCAGCTGCAGATGACTGCACTCGTGTCGGAGATCAAACAACCCATTCACGTCTCAAAATCCTTGACCTTACCTCATTGCAAAGACTAGCTGATTTGGAATACATTTGTCAGATAAGTGCCTGTGTGTTTTGTATGTGTGCATGTTATTAGGGTTGAGAATCACAGGGTAACACACAATATGATGGCTATTAGAAATACATCACAGCATATAGAACTAAAAAAGGAAAAACTAACTTGAAAATATATATTTTTAGCCATGCTAATGGCACAGCTGTAGGATGGCCATGTCAATAGGTCAGTTCACCACTTTGGACCAAAGTGAAATATCTAAATATAATTATATATATGCAATATATATACCTGGTTAGTATCAGCATGTTAGCATTGACATTTTGAACATACTAATGTTAGCATTCAGTTTAATGCACTGCTGTGCAAAAAATGCATTGCAAAAGAGTTTCTTTGCATTGGTGAATCATTAATAGTATTGGTCCCAACCACTAAATATCATCATGCACAAAAAAGACATGCAATATTACTTTGCCATTCCTGCCACATAAATTAATCACTGGCCAAGACACAAGAGGCATTTAATCCCTGTTATGAAAGGGAAACAGCAGGGTGTTCTATTTTCTAAAATATCTGCACTGCACTCTTAATTATAATAACGCAGCTAGAATCTCAACACCTCCGGTCAGCACTTCATCTGTTATTCATCACATGGGAAGTTAATGTGGTGGAACCTATTGCAGTCACATCAATGCAGATTATTATTCTCCTCACACACAAGCGGCCATACATACACAAACACACACCCAAACACAAACTCACTGTATGGGAGCTTTGTTATGAAAGTGTGAGGCAGGGCATCGGTGAGAAAAAGATGGTGCGAAAAAGCAAAGCGAGTGCGAAAATCAGATAAGAGCTGCAGTTGAATAAAAACTGCATGCATTCCTGTTCACCAGCTGTTGTCATGAAAACCTTTTTTCTTATAATTACACTGCAGTAATATCCCTGTAGTGAAAAGGACAGTAGACTTAATCTGTATTATTTTTTACCAAACTTACTCGACATGATAATCATACGACAAAGCAGCTCAAATCTATGTAGCAGCATAACAAAGGAGCCACAGAAGTGAATGTGAAGTCGCCATAGGAGGTGGCCTTGCATCAACATGCCTCCCACACAGTGCTATCGCTAATTAGACAGCTCAATCAAGGAGACAGGAAGGAGGAAGAGATATACAGAGGAAGAAACAGGCAGGGGGATGGCGACAGAAGAAAAAGAACAAAAACACACACACACCAAGTGCTGCAATATATGAGGTTGTTTGGTATCTGTGAAAGCAACGGAGGTGTGAAAAAACATTATGTAATTCAGGGACTCAGAGAGTAGTCCTTGGAACAAGTGAAAAATGACTTTCCTAACCATCTGCTGCTGCTGTTGCCAGGCTATGTGCTCAGCAGCAGCTATGCCAAGAAGAACTGAGAGGCAAACAGAGGCATTCTCACACAGCCTGGTAAACACCTACACTCACAGACACACACATGCACACACACACACACGCTTACAAACCCGTAAGCAAGCACACACTTTCATGTCGTTAACTTGTGCTCCTTAAAGCTGTTCTACAGATACAGTCACCAAGTCTGTAACTGTGCATGCACATGTGTGCATGTGAGGGAGGAAGTCGGAAATGGGTCGGCCAGGAGGGTCACACACTGACATTGTGTGCGTTTCCTGACTCTCTGGTAGCAGACAGGAAGTAAGCCAAACACTCCAAATCAAGTGGAAACATTAAAGAGCTCTGCTGAGCGCTCTTCACTTACATGTAACTAGTGTTCATTTCCACATGGATAAAGTGCGTGTATGTGTCCCTGTGTGTTTGTGTACATCTGTGTGGCTTTTTGTGTAACCATGCTGCTATGCTCCTGTTCATCCACCATGTCTCACTCCCAAATGACAAAATCAAACAAATGCCTAGCAGCCTGTTTCTAATGCTTTGTTTTCATTGGCATCGGCTGACAAACACTGGGAATTAGGATTAGGCGATATGATGATATCGTGTGTAAGCCATGAGACAGTATGAATTTGCCATTGTAGGAGATTTTACTGCTTTACTGTGGACTGTTAAGTCAGTGGTAGCTTTCCATTTTGCCCTCTGGCCATTTATCATCTCAGTGGAAATGATTTTGATTGTTTTTTGAAGCTTTCCAATAAAGACTTAATGGAAACTTTGCGTAGTTAAGGCATTAAAACCACTTCTGATAGGATTTCGTACAGGGCTATGCACCGACAAAAGGAAGCAAGGCATAGGTTTCAAAGTCAGTTAAGAAAAACAGAAAATTGCTCTGTCAACTTACTTTGTCTGTAAAAACATAGCAGAAACCGAATCAAACCTAGATTAATTAAATTCTCAGAAACCTGCATCAGAAAGCCATGACTCTAAATTAGATAACTAATACCTTGGAAACTGTGTACCTCATCAGATTCAGGTAACACATGTGTTACAGTTCTCACCCTAATCACACGCAGTGAAACCTACATGTACTTTTTTTTTGCCACAGTTGGTGGAAAATGGGGCATGACTTTGCACCTGTTTAACACATGCACAGACACACACAGACACACTGTAATGCTGGGGCAGGAAATATACTAGTGGTTCTGTGAGTAAAGGTGAAAAGGAAGTGGGTAAAAAAATGTCAAAGAATTTCTCCCTCAGCAGAATGTAAGTTTGAGAAAGAACGAAGGGGAACAAGTCTTTGTGCTTCTACCCTCATGGTACTGTCATGTCTGTTCTCCCTTATCTCTCCCTGCGTGTGTCATTTGTCTTTTCTGTTGCAGTAACTTCTGTCATGTCAGACAATGGCGAGTCTAACCCATTACACAGGGGATAATTACTGTGTCATAATAATTAGAGTGGAGCAGAGCAGCAACACCCCGCAGCAAACAGAACAAAGGTTAAAGTGATTTATAGAATGGCAACACGTAGGTGGCAAATAAAAGTTTTTTTGATTTGGTCTTTTTTCATTTTCTTTTTCATGATCATCATGTCTGTTGGCCTTTGGCTGAGTCAGTGAGAACAGTCTGTGGTGCAAACATTAAGTTTTCTGAGAGCAGATTCAGTTACAGAGTATTTCTTTAACTGGAATAAACAGTATAAACTACTGGTATTTAGCCAAACTGATTGGACTACTATGGCTCACTGTTATCTTAAAATGTTTTGCTAAATTTCAGATATACTTCTCGGTACGAGCACTGAGGAAGAAGTGTCACTGGTGCTAATTACATCAGGTAACACAAATGCTGCCGTTCTTGGCAAGGATGTGGCTACACACAAATGCAAACCTGTGCATGCAAAACAGCTGACACATTAAATTGGCTGTTTTTTTGATTTGCCACTTTTCACCACAAACTGAGCTCAATTAAAGACACAACTGTAGGATAGGAGAGGAAAGACTGAGGGTAAGATTGAGGGTAGGACTAGAACTGAAGGAGTGTTCATTCCAGCTGAAACTGTGCTGACTCTGGTTTGATCAGATGTCTGTAAGCGATCTGTAAG
This sequence comes from Toxotes jaculatrix, assembly GCF_017976425.1. Taxonomy (NCBI): domain Eukaryota; kingdom Metazoa; phylum Chordata; class Actinopteri; family Toxotidae; genus Toxotes; species Toxotes jaculatrix. Next base: position 13,490,199 of record NC_054409.1, read on the forward strand.
TTGATTAATTGTGGTCCCCTCATTTCCAAGAGAGGTCTGATTGCCAAGATTACGCTTTCAAATGAAGAAGCCAAAGACTGGGGCAAGAAAGATAGAGAGAGAGAGAGAGAGAGAGAGAGAGAGAGAGAGAGAGAGAGAGAGAGAGAGAGAGAGAGAGAGAGAGAGAGAGCAGTGGTTTGAAGAAGGCACCACAGCAAAGTCTTGGGTGATTACCCTATTTTCAGACCTCCAACAAAGACCACAAGAGGGCAAAATCAATAACATCAATACGTCTCTCCTGGCTGTTGCGTACTTTCAGTATGATGGTTACCACAATATAACTGGGTGGTAATTTTCTCTTTCTCTCACTGGTGAAACACAGGTTGTCAAATCCCCTGAAAGACCACAAAGGCAATACCACACGTCCATTTTAAACCAGAGCACTTGTTAGCTTTAAACTGCATTTTCTAAATTACTTCCTGGAAGCACTGAGGGCACATACATGTCAAACTTAAGGTAAAAAAAATTGAAGCTATGTGTGTATGTGGACATGCACAGTATACTCATTCTGGCCAGTATCACTGATGATGATTTGTGTCACTGTCCACAGCAAGTTGGACTAAAGTAACCTCCATTATCACTCTCTCCTTACACTTTCGGAAAGACAATCCCTTTTACATCTTTTGTTAAATCACTGCCTTGTTCCTCATTCCAGCCTGATTGTTGCTTCTTGTGTTTCCTGAAGTCTGAACATAACACTGCAGGTCATCCACTATTCTCCACCCTGCAGAGATTCAGTGATTTTCCATCAATTTAGAAGCGGTATCATTATTGACACACCTGGACTGAGCATAGTTCAAACCTGCTTCAATCTGTCAGCTCTCATGAGTTTAAAGGCCAAGTTTATTCTTGAACCCAAAGCCATCTGACCCACACCCAGTCTTTTAATTGTATACTAATATAATGTAAAGCAGACTTCATCTCCAGTCATATGAGGATAAAAATCTGTGTGAACCCAGTCATCGACTCAGTGGTGTGTATGTCCCTTGGCACTGTGCATGTGATGTTCCAACTAAATTTTCACTGTTCTCAATCCCCACGACAACACAGATGACTAATTTTGCAGCAGGGCAAAAAAAAAAGCTGATTGAAAAACACTGAGGCCAGTAGCTGTGTAAGTGCGTGTGAAAGAGGTGACGGTGTGACGCTGAAGATATGAATCGTTAAAGTTTAATCCTGGTGGAAGAAAAGGCTCGAAGGTAGAAGCTCTCTGAATAATAATCACACCAATTCTATGTGGGTTTGGTGAGTGACAAACCTGGCATTTAGACATGGCAGCACAACAATAATCAGGCCAAATTAGAATATTCAGAGGTGAGGGTGATGTTTCTACAAAGAAAAAAGGCTAAAACTAGAGAAGCATGTAAATAAATTTTTCTTGTGTAAAAAGTGACTTTTCTGATGCTAATTCAAAATCCCCCACTGAACCTGAATTATACAACAAATCCTGCATGCTAAGGTAATTAATTCTGTTTCTTGGCCAGCAGACAAGACATAGTTTATGTAATTAATTGGGTTTATGGAGATTTTGGATTACTTCCATCCCAAGTACCCAATGTTCTGTGAAAGCTTTCTGGCATATTTACACATGATGATGTGTTGACGTTTGCTGAATCAAGCACCTGATTGCTATGCACTTCATGCTGTTGTCACACTCCAGCAAAATCACCCTGAAAGCTGACTCACTGCAATACTGGATGTGCTTTTTGAGGCTCTCTTGACGCCTCCAATATATTTAATGATCTTTAATGAAGTAACTTAAAATGCGGTGGCGTGGATTTCAGCTACATTATGCAAGGTGCTGTAAATACTTATTTCACAGTGGAGTGAAAAAAAGTGTTATTTAGCCTCATCTTGCGATTTCAACACAACACACACAAACAATAGCCCACATACTGACATACTGTCACACGCCGTTATGGTAAAGCTACTTTCAGATGCAAGAGGCATCACAACCTCCATCACACAAGCAAAATGCTATGACTGCTGATGAGGCCAAACATACTATTTTTTTCTGAGCATGTAAAACAAAGAGACACATTACAGGCTGCCTTTTCTGTGTCAACAAAATCATCTAGTCTTCTAACCACTTGAAAGAGGAAATAATGACGTTTGCACTGGTAGAAGTTTGATTTGTGAGGTGTGAGGTTTGTGTGAATTAAAGTGGAAAATCACTGGACTTTTCAAATTCACCCAACTGGGGAAAAACCAGTGGACACCGCGTCACCACCTCTCTCCTCTCTTTGTTGTGTATGAGCAAAAATGAACCTTTTGATTTCACATATAGGCTTTAGAGGGATGGAGTGAACTGCTAGATGACTGCGTGGATGGCTATTTGTTTTAGTGTAAAAAAATATATATACATCAACATCTATGAAATTCACAATAATCTGTGTCCAGGCCAAAGCAGTAAATGTTCAGTTTGAGTGCAGCGAGTATGTGTGTGTGTGTGTGTGTGTGTGTGTGTGTGTGTGTGTGTGTGTGTGTGTGTGTGTGTGTGTGTGTGTGTGTGTCTGTCTCTCTCTCTCTCTCTCTGTCAGATAAAGGCTAAAGATTACATGTAATAGTCCAGCTGTTGGTTCTCCCACAGGGTTTCTGTGTTAAAAGCTGGGACACAGATTATCTCCCCTGCAAACATCAGCAGCTACTATCACTGTGAAGAGACCCATCACACACACATTCACAGAAACAGGCTAGGACCAATTTCCAGCTCTATTGAGAAAATATAAAGGAATAATTTCCTGTTTTCATAAATGTTTTGTTTGGTTACAGCTTAAATATTTATATAAAAAGTATCAACATTTGCTTGCTCTATTCCTTTTTTCTGAATTGTGTGGCTGTGGCTCAGATTAAATCAAGGGTGTCCAAATTGTTCCACAAAGGATCATGTGGCTGCAGGTTTTTGTTCCAACCAATGAAGAGCACACAGTTTGACCAATCAACTGTCTGAAGACTGAGATCAGTTGATTAAATGAGTTAAGTCTGGTGTGCTGCTGCTTGGTTGGAACAAAAACCTGCAGCCACACAGCCCTTTGTGGAACAGTTTGGACACCCCTGGATTAAATATTCAAGCAGTACTGTTTTTTAAATATTACCATGGGCAGAGAGTCCATGGTAATATTTAAAAAACAGTACTGCTTCACCATGACAGCATTTTTCTGATTTATTAGATACTGGTTAATCATCATTTAGCAGAACAAGATTAGATCAATGAACAAATAATAAGAAGGGCTAGATTAGTGTAATATTAACAAAATAAGAAACCTGTGAGTTTTTTTGAGGCAGTCAATACGAGGAAACGCACTAACAAGGAAGGGAATTTTTTTCCCACCAGTCTTTCCCTCTTCTCACTCACTTCAAGGCAACAGGCCTGTTTACTTGTTTAACCTGTTCAAGAAAATAAAAACACCTCTAAACGCTGTTTTCTTGAGATTTTAAAAAAGCCCCACGTCTTTCTGTTTGTCACCAGTTGTTAAAGATGCTCCGGTAACGGTTATTGATGAGACAGACAATCCCGGGATATCTGAAAATGAGCTTACGCTATAGAGGATAATTGGTTTGTGTAGTGCTGGCTCTGTGCTAGTGTGTGTGTGTTTGCATTTACCTGGGAGACTAGAACTGACAGAGACGACACAGAGCAGGACAGCGGCAAGCAGCAGGAGCGAGGCCCGGCGCTGGCGTCCGCTCCGCGGGCATGAGAGCAGCAGCATCCTCGGGGTCTTCTCGGGGACAGAGAACCGGAGAAGGGGGCGGAGGCTGTTGTCATTCCCCCATTGCTTTTGCTTTATATATGTATCTTTATTTGGTTTTACGCGAGAGAGCTTCAGCGCGACGTACACACTGCGATAAGCCGAACAGGTAGCACCAGGGCGCCGTCTGTCCACACAATGCGCACTGTAATCCGTGGCAGAGCTAAAGATAGCGGAGCTTCAGGCGAGGAAGGAGGAGGCGTGTGTGCTCCTGAGTGTGTGCGTGTGTTTGACTTGCTACCTTCAATGTCTCCTCGTAAAATCCTTAAAACAAACAACAACATAAAGTGTTTTCCACGTTATTAAAAAAAAGTGTGCAGACAACCAGAGTGATTCAGCCAGATTTTAACTAGACTTCAACTAGCATGTAAAAAGTGGCACACAGTGCTCATAGATGTCAGATGGTAAAACAACCATGCATTTCCTATTTATTTCTACTAAAAAGAAAAACTGTCAATTTTTCTGGAGCTTTCAACTACATCTCATAGTCTTCATTTGTGGATGGTGTTTGCTTAAAGGACACCTTAGAAAGGAGAGTAAGGATATAGCACGCATGTGTGCAAAATCCATCCACTGAGACTGAACAGGTATACTAACCAGGGGCGTAACCCAGGGGTCAGGGTTTCCCTGGGTTTCACCTGTAAAACATCCCAGAAAGAGACACAAAACGAGCACGAAGAGATTCAAAATGACCACAAACGACAGGGCTGCATGGCTTGTGGTTATTTTTCGTTTCTTTCGGTCTGAGAGTTTTGCTCCTGTGTAAGATGGGTGCAGGGGCTTTTACGTGTCTTTGTATAGGGCCCTGTTGTGTCGTAATCTGTCCATGACTGACAGGGATATATAGTTTCAAGGTGTTTGTTTAATATTTGGTCAAAGTGCTTTGAAGACAAACGTGCATGGCATCTAAGTGGAAAATGGAAAAAATGACTTAAAACATGCATTGGAACAGTCATTTTGAACAGCAGTTTTTGATATATAGCTTCCACTCTCACACCATTACAGTTAAAACATTAATGTAAATTTCCACCTCTAAATTCTTACTTACTTTCTTTCTTTTTTAATGTCTTTCGTCGTAATGTCTCTTTTTTTCCCCACCGTACCTGAAGGCAGCAGTTTACTAAGAGATTAGAGTCAGGGCGCAACACAAGAATTACTTGGAACGTGATGACGTTGTAAAACCGGTTTAAATGCAGTGATGTGCCCCGGTACGTATTTTACGTACTGCTACAAAGAGCCATGCGTTTATTAAAACTTTACATCTTATCTTAATGTTTGTTTGTTTGTTTGTTTGTTTGTTTGTTTGTTTGTTTGTTAACACGTTATCAAACAACCATTCGTTTATCTTTTTAAATCAAAGATTCATTTATCTTTTAATTTCAAATTTTCAAAAACAACATCGATGGGCTAATAATAATAATGAAGATAATGGTTCAGGGAGGCTGCAATGGGTAAATAAAGCGAGGGTCTGCCAATTTAGAAGAATGGAGCAGGTGCCGTAAAATGATTTGGGGACATATTTTAAGAGGTATGAATACACATCAAATAAACAAACTTTAACATAGAATTGTTCTCTATTGTTGTCCATTCCATCCATTAGCTCTATTATTCTTTCCCAAACAGAGGCCAAATGGTGAAAGGCAGCTGGTGAAAGACCTGGCCTGCTTGTTTGCTTAGAGCGGAGAGACCACATCCAAACAAAGGCAAAAATCCCGTCACCAGAGCAGAAACAAAAACTTTAGTTGGCCAGCATCAGCTAAAAAGCTCTTTCTGTTAGTTGACATGAAAACTGACTATTAGTAACATACAGTATATGTGCTTAAAAATAAAGCACTATTGCTTATTCTGCCAAGTGGAATATATATATCAACACTGAGTATGTATTTTGTGAAAATTACATGGGTCATTTGTTCTGTAGGAAATACATGCTATAGAATTTTGAGGCACTTAAGATTATTTTTAATGTGCCACATCACTGCCAGTAACTTAATAAACTAAAAACTGTTTGCATGTCTCATCTTTTCCCACACAACCTACTACAGTATGCGACTCATTGGAAATTTTGTGGTATAATATTTTGCCATTGATCTTGCTACAGCATTAAGACCGTCATTATCAGTAATGTCATCATAAATGCCATCATTCTTGTCACGGTGCTATTCTGTGGTAGCTGTTACCAGCCATCTGGCACCAAAGGTTTCAATGTCTGTTCTCACATTCAGAGCATTCACCAAAATACTAAGCTTACTAGCTCAAGGTGTTTTGTTTTCTGCTTTTCAGTCAGTATTGCTTATTCTTTGATCACTATGGATTTAAAATAAAAAAAAGTAGGGACACCTGGGAACAGAATCCCTTTGAAATGTTGTTTAAAAATATGTCCTGATACATAATAATGATTCCTAAGAAAAGGATTTTGTCTTACATAACATGATTTCTGCAGAGTACAGCAATCACAATTCTAATTCAGAGTAAATTCTCAAATACAGAAATAAAAGATGGAAAGAGGTTTGAAAGTGTGATCTCGAATTTATTGATGAGACTGCCTCAGCTCACAGTCTGGAACTGAATACAGAGAAGATGTGAAACAGAAGCAGGAGCCATGTCATGCATCTCTTTTGGCACTTTTTGAGCTTCAGCCACTGATCAACAGAAACCTTAGAAAACAGAACAAAATGAAATATGACAATAATAATAATAATTCCCTACATCTTGTCCATGGTCCTTTTTTCTGTGTGAACAGTAACATACACAGTCCTGAGGTATACGGGTTGGCAGTGTCTCGTACAGGTGAGACACAAAAATAAAATGTTGTTGGATTAAGACTTGAAATTAACTTAGCAGCACAAAAACAGCCTTCAGCTCACATTTCATGTACCACAAAGACAAAAAAACATGCAACAAATTATTAGTGTGACTAAAGCAAGCGGATATGAACAAACTGATTAAAGAGTTATGCATCTTTATCGACTGTTGCGTGAAATTATTACACATAATAATACCTAAAAACTATTTAGTTTGTGTAAAGTGTGAGTGAGAAAAAGACTTATATAAATGTCAAGTCTTTCAGTCTTAATATAAGTCTTGACCAAAGAAACAACAAATCTGGATCAAAAGTGCATCCAAGAAAACTGTGGAGTACAACTGTATTAGTCATATTTTGGAAACAATGCACATAATCCAATTGGCCTTTACAGTCTGACAGTTAGCATTTGGGATGATGTAAAAACCTTGCCATACTCCAGCAATTCAAACAAACATCCCTGTTGCAACAAACACATACACACACAAACACAAACAAATGCAAAGACAGGCTGAATGGTCATTTCTGTTTGAATCTGCCACAGATGACCATACCTGTGTTTCAAAGTGCGTAGCAGTCAGTGACTGCAGACCAACCTGCGATGCTGCGTCTGGATTTAACCAGCACTACTGTCCATGTAGACTTCAGTTGCAAGAAAACCAGCTTTGGTAATTTTTGCAATTTGCAGTTTTTAAGATGCCCTAAATAATAACAACTTAGGAATGATTACACAGTTATTTCTAGGTGCAAAAAAACAAACAAACTGAATTTCAGAAGATTCATGGCAATCAATCCTGCCAACTTTCCATTCTTTTAATTCCTTGGATGATGACTTAAATATAGGAGGGTTTCATCTGAAAGTAATGATGTTTTAGCCGAGATGCTTTCTTGAGCATTATACACACCTTGCATGCACACACACTTGCACACATGATAGCAAAAAAGGAAATGCAGAACACACGCACACATTTCATCAAATGAGTTAACCAAGCAAACTGTATTCACTCTTGAAATTCCCTGAAGTTGCTCACCATTAAAAAGTAAAATAAACTTTCCAAATTGGCCCCAGTTCTTCTACTTCATCGACTAACGTTATATTTCTGACAGGTCATTGCAGTTAACACCACCTACTGGCTGGTATTTCACCATTACTGAATATTTAACAGTACTTGTTGATGTGAAAGGTGCAATCTAGATCGCAAACTAACAGCATTGCATAAAAACATAGCTGAGTACATTTTGCTGCCTTTTCTACGTTCTCCTCTAAGGTGAGGTAATTTTAAATTCTAGCTAACAATGTACGTCATTATCACCACTTACACCTTCTATGTGCCTACAGTAGCAATACTACAGGCTATATTTAGGCAGCACCAGCCCAACGATCTCATTCTACAGTTTTTTGTCCATCAACTACCTTAGTTTAGTCTCATGAGATAATAAAACCCCCTCATTTCCTGCACCACACAGAGTAAAAGCTACATTTGTAGACTGTCTAATAAATATAGAACCACTTTATGTTTCAAAGTCAAGGCTGGATGTGAGTGTGGCCATCGCACAGCTTGACTCTTCACTTTCAGCTGTAAACAAGCAAGCTAGGTCAGTTAGGGCTTCCTGTAGGGCAGTGAGGGGCTCTGAGGCACATGCCATTCAGAAACTGATAAGGGATCAGTGTTAGGAAACTTTGCTGCTTCATGATCTGCAGCGGTCAAGGATTTGTGTCTGGTCCAGAGTTTGGGGTTTGAGATGAATCGGCTGAACGTGGTTCAGTTCTGTCACTCTCTGATGCTTTTGCGCAGAACTGCTGCTGCTGTGATTGTTGTTTTCCTCTGAGATCTTCTTCCTCCTCTTCCTTAAGAAGCACCTCGTCTTTCTCCAAGACAAACTCCAGGGTGGGCCCTCTGGCTGCCCCTTCCTCCAGTTCCCCCTCCTGTGCCAGGCGGAGTTTGATGTTCATGCCCACAGGTTTTTCTGTCTTATCTGGACAATGAGGAGGAGAGTCAATGAAATGTAAAATGGGACTAACAGCAGAGAGAAGAATTATATCTTAGAGAGTAACAAAGATTTGGCATTTGATTTGATAATTTTGCCTTATTCGTCGAATCTGTTTCTTCCTGGTTCTGACCTTGTCCCAGCTGCTTCTCCTTGGGAAGCAGCAGCACGTCCACGTTGTGATGTTCCTCCAGGGCAGCTGTGAGCACTGCACCCTCACGGCTGAACAGGAAGACTAGAGCTAGGGTGATGTCTTCAGTAGAGTCTCCATCTCCAACCATCTGGAAGAGGGGAGTTTCATCACTATTACTTCCCTCACGATGGTCTGAAAAAAAAAGACAATAAGGGAATTGTTAGAATTAATTCATTTCTGTGAGGTTCAGTCTTGACACAATTTGGCAGCTATTCCAAACTCTGCATACTGAGCATCGAGCACTACTGTAGGTAAAAAAAAAAAGAAAAATCAAAAAAATGATTTAAATCCTTACCAATAAAGATGACGCCTATGACTCCAGCTTCCTGTAGCCGACGAGCCTTTGCAGCAAACATGCAGTCGCCACGCAGGGCCAGAGCGATATGGCCTTTAAGCTCCTCTGCATTATCTATTGGCCCACAGGCAGTGTAGGGGGAGGCTTTCACTATGCTGCCCTTCACCTGCGGCACAAGAGTTTGAGTGTGTTATTGTAAGTTGCTGTGTATGTTAAAGAGATAGAGATAAAGTGAAGTACTGGTAAAACAAAACATATGCATAGTTTGGGAAGAAATCTGTAATGCAACTGTAAGACTAAATGTTTTGGCCTTGGCTAAAAACAACTCCGTAGTTGTCATTAATTATACTGTTCATAAAGATCTCATGGGTGAGCTATACATCTTGTTTGTGAGCTTTGACATTGACACTGTATACCATATCACACTGGAAGCTCACCCCATGCTCCTGTTTGGAGAGGTCCATTCCAAACTTAGCAGGTCCTGCTGTGAGGACTGTCCGACCCAGAAAAGGGGGGGATATGAGCTGAACAACATGAGGCACCACCTCCTCCTCCTCTGGTGTCTGGCTTACCTCTGCCACAAGTTTTACACGGTACACTCCTCTATGCTCCTAAAGGAGTTAACATGTAGAAAACAGGACTGAAAACCATGTATATTGTCGCATATTTTCACCTACATTCTAGGTAATTTAAAGCAGAACATTCATTACCTTGACCCAGTTTTCACTCCATTAACTTTGCTATTAACCCAATCCCTATAAACCATTTAAAAAAGCAAAATGAGGTTTGGTAATCCATTTGCCATGATTGACACATTTCGCTTTCCTCTTCACTGTTGGAAACCTCATAATACCAGAGGGGGCATGCTTACTGCTGAAGTAAACACAGCGCACAGCATGGTTAATAAGATGATGAAGAAATCTCTTAAAACATCTTTGGATTATTATTTTCTAAATCCATGCTGCTCAAAGGCCTGTTATTTGTACAATCTGAAAGATATAATTGCTTCCACAGCAGGTTGTATAATTAAACTGTTTTGATAGATGTGCTGAAGCACACTTACTACACAAAAGATGCATGGTTCAGTGTGTTATTTGAGTACATCACTGATACCAAATGGACCAAATAAGGTCTTAAATCAGCAACTGAAAACATCAGACAAGTACATAAAGTAGATAAACTGGGTCACAGTACTGTTATTGACTGATCTGCTTTTCTGCCTTCAACCTCATGTCATAATAACACACATTCTATTTAAGACATATCTTTTTATATATATATGTACTTTCCATGATTGCACATTTTAGTGAAAAATGCTAACATCATGCTTAGATAAATTACTGCAGCTGTAGTAATTGCTGTTTTAAAGAGAAGCTGTCTGTCTGACTAAATTCTAAAATGTTTTCAGTTACAGATATCATTGGGCCAATGTTGGGCTTCAGTAAATTTATTCTTATTATTCAGATGTACTTGCCTACAGTTATAGCTCACTCTATACAAAGTTAAAAGTGGGCAAGACAGGCAGAAAGTCAGGTTTTGAGGTGAGTAAGAAAATACCTTCCGACTTCCAATGTCTCCTGCTGTGACTTCATTCAGTGGAGTAAGAGAAATGCCCATGCTTTTCAAAAACTCCACTGGCTCCATGCCGTTATCGTGGAGTGGTAGTTCAATTTCCCTGTAAAGTACAAACACACACACACAGGTTAAAACTAAAAATAAGATCCATCAGAGAGTTCACTCTAAAAATCAAAAGGCCCTTGCGACTGGGCATACCTGACAGGTACGGGGCGGAAGGCTCGTCCCACCCCAGTGAGGTACTTGTAGCCGTCCCGGATGGTTTTTGCAAATGAGGGGTTGTTGGGAAACAACGTCTCTGTGCTGGGGCAGGAGTGTGTGAACAGATCTTCTTCTTGAGGAACAGGAACAGTCTCCTGGGGGAGTAAATGATGCCCAGTTAAAAACAACATATCGGCTCTTGCATCAATCAGAGATTCAAAACAAAAAAATGGGGCTATAACATGTGTGCATGAGTTATGTGAGCTCTCACTGTAATGTTTCCTTGACAGGGCGGCTGGGTGGTAGAGAGAGAGACAGGGAGGAGGTGAGCCTCCGTGGTGAAGATGTAGTCGTCAATATTGATGGGAACCTGGCTCTTCTCCGAAAACAGCAGGAACAGGTATTTAAACATCTCTGCCAGAAAGAAGGAGTCCATCCTACACACACATTAACATTAACATTAACATATACACAGACACAGAGGGTTCTTCAAATATTCAGAGAAAACATAGAAATACATTTACATTTGAATACATTTGAATAGACCACACCCCCAAAGGTAAGTTTAAACATATTTGTAATGGTATTTCTCTCATATGTTCTCATACCTGTCTTCATGCGCCCCAGTGCGGACATCTTGCACAGCAGCAAATCCACAAGGCACCCTGGCATAGGCATTGAGCTTTTCCACAATGGACTGTCCCACTCTGAGGTAGTAGGGGTCACCAGTGGCCTGCAAAAATATGAAATATAATCTTGACCACACTTCTGACATGGTATGTTTAGTTTACTATGGAAAAGCTTTGTGTATACACTGATGAGCCAAAACATTTTGACCACCACTGCCTAATATGCTGGAGATCCTTCACATGCCACCAAAACCCTCCTTGGTTACTTAGAACTGCTGACTGGGAGCATCCCACAAATTTACGTCCGGCCATGACAATTTGGCCTTTGTCAGAGTGGCTCAGGTCTTTGCACCTGCCAATTTCTTCCACATCCAACATGATGACCATGAGAACCAACTATTCACTGACTGCCTAATATATTTCAGACCATGACATGTGCCACTGTTATGATATAATCAATGTTCTTCACTTCATCTGTGAATGGTCATAATGTTATGGCTCCTTTGTGTACAGTACAAGAGTGGAGTACTTTCATTTGTGTGCCTACTTCCCATTTTTAGACAAGGAAATTGTGGTTTATTTCTGTCTGTGATACTGTACAATCAGCTTTTTCACCTTATAGAGGTAGTAGGTGCTTTCTGCAAACTCTGGTCTCAGTAGGTGCTGGCCCCAATGAACTCTGAACTCTGTAGTGAAAGCCTGCAGGGAGATTAACCAGCAAAAGAGACTGTAGTTAGTGACACTGGCGTCAAATAAAAATATTGTCTTTACCTTGATGAATAGATTTCATAAAAAAGAAGCCACATAACTTAATATGCTGGGTACTGGGCTGTGTATACAGTGAGATAAGAGAGATTTCTTTTTACTGGTAGTGATTTTGTTACACTATTTACACAGAGGTAGCTATCTCTTCAGCATCTTTGGGTGCATTAAGTTACTTTGGGTCATGCTGTAACATGTGGAACTGCTCTCTGTTTTGGTTCCTTATTTTAATTTTAAGAATCCTATCGTATGAAATTAAACAATAGGGGGAAAAAAGGAGAGACTGTTTACCTCTGGAAGAAACTTGTGCTGTTTGGTGACTTGGTAAAGCATCTCATGTGTCTCAATAGCTGGTTTCAGATCTCCTCTTAAAACCTGTGTGGAAAATAAAATGTCACTCCAGCAACATTTGAGCAACAATTTCTACTATTTACTATTCATTTTTTAAGGATATAGTAAATGTAAATTGTGTGCATCTTAAGACAGGACCCCTGACCTGTAGGCCAGGGAAGAATGCCAGGAGAGAGTCCATCCAGCTGCGCACGCTCACAGTGGGGTTGTGCATGTGTACATTGAGCAGCAGGGGAGGCTGGCTGATGTACTTCATAATGGCACTGTAGTGCTGTTATAGACCAAACATCATGAAAAATAGATTAACAAACACTGACAAATGTCTTCACTACAAACTAGGAATACAGCAAGAGCCAAATGGACAGTCTACAGACTTAGAGACTACAGATCTCCATAGCATATGGGGGGATACAGTGATGGACAACTTACAATGTTGAACCTCTCCAGAAATACATTATCTCCTAGAAGAATGTAGGCCTTCATCAGATATTCATAGTATGAGTCGATACCAGCACCAACTCCACTGTCTGCACACAGAAATGAGAGAACCATCAAATTAGAGTAATATGGTTGAAGTACAGAGCTGTGCATGTACTGTATGTACAGTATGTGCATTTGTGATGTATCAGTGCTCAGTTTGTGTTGACCGTCCACTGTGTGAGAACATGTATGGTTCCAGTTTTCATCTCTTGCCTTTACCAAAGTTATGATTCTTTTAGACTATGTATGTGTGAGTATGTGTTCAAAGTGCCTCACCCCTGCGGACCCATTCTCCGTTATGGATATTGATTACTGTCCCCACCAAGTCACTTCCTCTCTGTCTTCTCTCCCACAGGACATCCATAGCCTTCCTTGCATGTTCCTGTAAAACAGTGAATATTATAAATGCGTAAAATGTTTCTGGCAAAAATAGGTACATCAGTCATTTATGTTTTTAATAATAATTTAATAATTTGTAAGAAATCTAATATCTTATATCTCATTTTCACATTAAGTAGATATATTTAAAAAACATAAACATAAAAAGCCAGATTTCTAGAGAGGCAGAGGGAGGTAATACCTCAAACACAGACTCTCCTGACATTCTGCTGAGAGCAGCAAACTCCAGGATCATTGTCCCTGCACAGGCTGTGCAAGTGTCTGATTCAGTGCCTGTGCGTGAAAGTGGGTTCAGGACTCCATACCGCAGATTCACCTGGTAAACCAAACAAGGAAAAAACAATGCTGTCACTCAGCTCAAATTATTTTTAGTGAGTTACTAATATGTCCCAAAAATATGTTCCTCATTAATCTCTCTGTGGTGAGCTGACTATGAGGAAGTGTTCTCTATCAATGCCATGACTCAAACATCAGGGTCATTAATAATAACACCTGATAAGAGGCTGTCTGCCCCATCTGCATATAAAAGTTCTAAAATAAGACCCTGTGATAATTAACGAGGAAATAAGGAATACCTTAGGGTAGGGAAGGCCACTTGTGGTGTTGAAGGCAGGCAGTAATCGATGGCCCAGTTCTTTGGCCATGTGCAGGAGCTCATCTTGATACCACTGCATCCTGTCTCCACGCTGACGGAGCAGGTCAGCCATCACATGTGCCCCCAAAAGCCCACTGAGGAGAATTAAATGAATGATGAAAAAAAATGAAAATGATCTACATTCAGGATAATTAAAAAATTTTAAACCTCCTTCCACTTCAGTCAGATTTTTTTATTAGGCTATTATACAATAAGGTTATTATAAGACTATTCAATTAAAAATGTCATAAATGTATTTATACAATACAAAAGGAAATAAAATACAGTTATGCTTCATACCCCAAAACCCTGATGTTGGTCTCAAACACAGACACCACCACATCGTTGTCCAGGCGTACGTCCCTCACAGCCTTCCTCACTGCATCCTCAAACTCATCAAGCTTGTTTAACACCTGCTCACACACAAACAGTCAAGAACCAATACACCTGCTGTCAAAAGGGGAAGAAACCCCACACATACAGTGAAGAAAAAAGTTCAAAAAGCGAAAGCAGAGAAAACTGAATTGCAAGTACTCACCACCAGGGTATCAAGGGTGTCAATCAATGTGAGAGAAAACCTGCAGAGACAGAGGAAGAAAGGTCATAATGAGAGGCACAGCCCAGTGGAGCTGGCGTCCCACTTTGCCACTGATCCAGTTTAATTTGTAATGAACCACTGACTGTTAAATGTCAAATCTGTTCCATTACCAGTGAAATTACACTATGCATCAATGTATTGTACTGTAAATCTGTAAGTTATTGCCTTATTTTAAATTTCAGTTCACAAGACTTGACTTCATGTATTCCTGAAAAAAAGGGCATCTACTCCATGTCAAATTCATCTCAAATCTGGTTTGAAGAGAACAGTGTTACATAAGTAATGATTATTGAGTCCCTGTCTTATTTGAAGATGCATATTTGTAGATATTAGACTTCAAAGAGTCACATATGGCTTTGGTATGAACTGGTGCCAACTGATGGATTAAAAATACATGGCTTGTTTGCTTTGGGGAGTTTAACTGTTGTGGCTGAATTAACCTCACTGGATCTTTTCTATGCTGCAGATACCAGTGGATGATGAACGTACTTTCCCAAGGAGTCATCTATGTCGCCTCTGTTGGGCTCCTGGCCACGGACTCTCCCCCTGCAGCTCAGAGGCATCAGCTCGTCTGCTGGATATGCATATTTCTGCAACACAACCAACAGTGACTGTCTTCAGGCTACATTTAACAGTCTACAGAAAAGGCATCATCAAGGAAAGATAGCTGGACAGTTTCTCCCAAATCTTACCACCTACATATTCCAGCTATTCCAGTGCTAAGATTGAGGACAGATTCCAGTTGAGTTAATATCAAGGGTTTCTTTCATAACAAAACTGTACTTCATAATGGGATGATCTCTTAGACCTATTTGTCTACCCAGTGAATCAAATACTCAGTAACACCACACTCATTATCCTGTTTTCCCAACAGGTCCACAGCTCTTGTTCTTAACTACCATCGCTAATTTCTTACCAATAATTGTCTTTCTCACTTCTCGCCTCTACCATAAGCTCTGGAACACAGTGCTCATTGTTCCTTTCTGTATCTCTCACTCTGTCAGGACCTGTTTTGTACTTGACCCAGTTTATATTTAAAACTCTGAACTACTGAATGAATTGAGCCACCCATGACCTGATTGTTTTCGGCTTACACTCTGATTGCTTGCTTAACTTTGTGGACTCTAATTAAAGTCTAATTCCTGGATCACATAATGTTCTACTGGCATCTGCTGCACTAAGGCTGGTACTGCAGCTGTGACCAAATCCTGCATGTTTGCTTTCTGCAGAATCCCACTAAATCAAATCCAAATGCACCGAGGACTCTGTCCAGCCAGTGATTCAAACGTGTCTTAACATGATGACCCTGCTGTAGACCACTAGGCAAAATGTACTGGTCTCACAATGTAGTTGTTCTTTATAGTACGTAAGTATTACTGGAGTTGTGACTGATTCTTTTTTTTTTTTTGTTAACTCGACCCCAGACAAGTGCAACACGCAAATATAAATGTAGTGGTAGTAATAATTATTACATCCAAGTGAACACCTTACCATGTAACTGCCATAAGCGTGATCAAACATTTCAATAATTTGGTCCCTGCAAAATAAAGGAATATTAATTAATCAAATGAGAAAATGGCACATACTCTGTTATATTTCCTCACAATACTGCAGAGGTCACAAATTCACAGCACATATAAATTGTGGTGTTATGTCTGTTTAGACGTGCTTCACCTGATAACAGTCTTCTCCTCTGGTGTCATGCTCTGGCTCTCTTGACATTTCGCCCAGCCAAGAAGACTGGTGATCAGTAGGGTCTTTAGCATCATCATCATAATCCCAGCGCCAGAGGGGTGGACCCAGCAAAGTGTATTTCTTATTCTCCTCAAGTAGTCTTGGGTTAAGCTTTAATATGGACAAACACGCTCCTGTCCTTTGTCCAACGTCCACAGTAAATCAGACAGTCCAGCAGGCACAGCTGTCCTCTTTCAGAGCCCCACTATTCCTCATTTTGGTGGAAAGTCGGTTGTACAGTTTTGGCTAGCTACATCCCAGCTCCATTTCCATGTCTCCACTGTGGTTGTTCTGTAGCTGATCCAGTCTTGTTACGACCACCCCATGCCACCAACAAAGCTCTCCAGCTGACCGCTATCCATGTACACACAGGTAAACAACAGAGGCAGCAAGCTACAGCTGAGCCTCGACAAACGATATCCGTTAACGCTAACTTGTAAACAAAAACAAGCACTGGCTAACTGAAAGAAGCCCAGGCAGCGCTGACAGGACACTTCTTAAATCTATAAATGTGAAGACATACGAGGAAAATAACAAGGTAGCAACCGAAACAGATGGCAGATGAGACAGTGCGGCTAACCCTTGCTAGCCATCAACCAACCCAGCTAACATGTTGCTAATTCACCGTTAGTCTTTTAGCAATGCCGCTAAGCTACATAAAGTAGGTACATAAAAGTTATCTGAACACCTTCATTTGAAAAACAAATGGCTCACTTGCCATGTAAACTAACTGTCAGTCATACAGTCAAACGGTCGATGACACGTCGTCAAGTATCACGACCATATAGTACCCAGGCGGACGTCGAGTACGGAGCTGTCAAAGTACGGGTAGGATTTTTCGCTACCCGGCTGCGGAGGCTGTGCAGATACTTACTTACAAATATGTGAAAATTTCTGTCCTGATTAAAGGGTCTTAGCGAACCTCCCTCCCACGTTGGCTAGCGTGAACTTCCGCCTTCAGCAGGTTCAACCTTTCATATGGTTATATTTAAGGTATATAACAGAGAGGTTTAGGTTTCATTCTGACAACGTAACGGACGTCAGACTGTTACTCAGGCAGGAGGGAGGATCCCATGCAGCCTTTACTTAGGGCAACCATAGACAGCATAAAAAAAAGGGCGACACTCCCACGTCATAAAGTAGGTGGAGTCAAGGAGGATGTAAATATAATATAATATACGTGTAATCTAACTCCGGTAGATTGTGTCACTCTAGGAGACAACTTGCTATTAAACTAACACAAACAAACAATGAAACATAAGATAAACTCGCTGACTAGAGCTGCAACAGCTTCTCGATTAAGTTTTAGTCAGTTGACACAAAATTAATCTCGCGTTTGGGCGAACGGCAGAATCCAGCAGCCTGGAAGAAGATAGCCTAGTTCCTTTCAGAGCGGTTCGCCCAACCAAAATGTCTTTGGAACCTTTCTTCTGCAGAAATCTCTGCACGAATTTAATAAAAAAGCGGGGCCAGAAGAGGATTTTCTGCAAGAAATATCAGAATGTTTTGTGTAATGGGACTGCCCGACACGCATTTGGAGTTGGAGTTGGCGAAAGCCATAGCTGAGGTATGAATCTCGTTATTCTACAGATGTAATTTTATGCCCATTCATCGCTACTGCAAGGAATCACAGGTATCCTTATTGGTGCAAGCGTGTTCAGTCTGATTGGATGTTCTATTATTCCCTGTATTAGAAGTCTCTTTGTGAGGTCTATTGATAGGTCAATCACACACCAGATGACCTCTCTGGCTGAGACTCGTCTTCTGTCAGATGTTGAAAACCCAACTGATTTATTTACTGACTGGATTCCTCCTCTTTATGAAGATGATGATGTTGTTTAGGTTTTGAGTTTTTGTACTTTCCCCCAGCTTGCTATCAACCTAAGGACGTCTGTCCTACAAAAACAGCTAAATGCATATTTTCACATATATCAGCTAATGATGTGTCTACTTAAACCAAAAGGAATGTAGTCACTGATGATATGATAAATTTGTATATACTTTAGTGTGACAGACAGCTACTGTCTAAAGAATTTTATTTCATTTCTCATCAGGAAGAAAGTATTTTTCCACCACACTTATATACATGTCGTCTGTGATAAGGGGTATGACAAAGCTTTGTAGATTCAAATAAAAAGGGTTTTGTTAAAGCTCAAGGTCTTAGATGCATCATACTAAAACAATTTTTTTCTGAACAGCAGCTGTCCAAATTTTCAAGAAAAGATCACTTGCATAATAATTTGGCACACAGTGTAGACTCCATCATTTTGTTTTATCTTGTATCTGTACTCCTACTACTTGGAGTGGCAAGAGCTAAACATTTGAACATCAATTGTGTTAGCTTGGGTGTGCTAACTAAGTGGCACACTGAGTTGCAGTATCTGGTGTTAAAAATGATACCATGTTGGTGGACAGCTTCAAGTACCTGGGTGGTCACAGTAAACTGGACAGGATGCCCTGTACAAGAAGGGCCAAAGTCACCTCCACCATCTGAGGAGCCTGAGCTCCTTTGGAGTGTGCAGGCCTCTTCTAAAGACTTTTTATGAGTATGTGGTAGCCTCTGCTGTACATTTAGCCATGGCCTGCTGGCGGGCAGCACAGACAGAGACAGGAAGAAACTGAAAAACCTGGTCAGGAGGGCGACATTTTGTGGCAATACTGAAGTATGACTATTTTTGGCATATTTTGAAGCCTCACAATACTGTGACCATTTTAATGACATTTTGAGGCCATACTAAAGTATGACTTTTTTTGTCCGATTTTGACGCCATACTATACTATGATGTTTTTCGTGACATTTTGAGGTCAAAAAAAATGTTGACTTTTTTTGCCCGAAAAAAAAACGCCATACTATACTATGATGTTTTTTATGACATTTTGAGGTCAAAAAAAATTTTGACTTTTTTTGCCCGAAAAAAACGCCATACTATACTATGACGTTTTTTATGACATTTTGAGGTCAAAAAATTTTTGACTTTTTTTCCCCGAAAAAAACGCCATACTATACTATGACGTCTTTTATGACATTTTGAGGTCAAAAAAAATTTTGACTTTTTTTGCCCGAAAAAAACGCCATACTATACTATGACGTTTTTTATGACATTCTGAGGTCAAAAAAATTTTTGACTTTTTTTGTCCGAAAAAAACGCCATACTATACTATGACGTTTTTTATGACATTTTGAGGTCAAAAAAAAATTTGAAATTTTTTGTCCGAAAAAAAAACGCCATACTATACTATGACGTTTTTTATGACATTTTGAGGTCAAAAAAAATTTTGACTTTTTTTTTCCGATTTTGACGCCATACTATACTATGACGTTTTTTATGACATTTTGAGGTCAAAAATTTTTTTGACTTTTTTTGTCCGATTTTGACGCCTTACTATACTATGACGTTTTTTATGACATTTTGAGGTCAAAAAAAATGTTGACTTTTTTGTCCGAAAAAAACGCCATACTATACTATGACGTTTTTTATGACATTTTGAGGTCAAAAAAAATTTTGACTTTTTTTGTCCGATTTTGACGCCTTACTATACTATGACGTTTTTTATGACATTTTGAGGTCAAAAAATTTTTTGACTTTTTTTGTCCGAAAAAAAACGCCATACTATACTATGACGCTTTTTATGACATTTTGAGGTCAAAAAAATTTGTGACTTTTTTTGTCCGATTTTGACGCCATACTATACTATGACGTTTTTTATGACATTTTGAGGTAAAAAAAAATTTGGACTTTTTTTGTCCGATTTTGATGCCTTACTATACTATGACGTTTTTTATGACATTTTGAGGTCAAAAAAAATTTTGACTTTTTTTGTCCGAAAAAAACGCCATACTATACTATGACGTTTTTTATGACATTTTGAGGTCAAAAAAAATTTTGACTTTTTTGTCCGATTTTGACGCCTTACTATACTATGACGTTTTTTATGACATTTTGAGGTCAAAAAATTTTTTGACTTTTTTTGTCCGAAAAAAACGCCATACTATACTATGACGTTTTTTAGGACATTTTGAGGTCAAAAAAATTTGTGACTTTTTTTGTCCGAAAAAAACGCCATACTATACTATGACGTTTTTTATGACATTTTGAGGTCAAAAAAAATTTGGACTTTTTTTGTCCGATTTTGACGCCTTACTATACTATGACGTTTTTTATGACATTTTGAGGTCAAAATTTTTTTTGACTTTTTTTGTCCGAAAAAAACGCCATACTATACTATGACGTTTTTTATGACATTTTGAGGTCAAAAATTTTTTTGACTTTTTCTGTCCGATTTTGACGCCTTACTATACTATGACGTTTTTTATGACATTTTGAGGTCAAAAATTTTTTTGACTTTTTTTGTCCGATTTTGACGCCATACTATACTATGACGTTTTTTATGACATTTTGAGGTCAAAAAAAATTTTGACTTTTTTTGCCCGAAAAAAACGCCATACTATACTATGACGTTTTTTATGACATTTTGAGGTAAAAAAAAATGTTGACTTTTTTTGCCCGAAAAAAACGCCATACTATACTATGACGTTTTTTATGACATTTTGAGGTCAAAAAAAATTTTGACTTTTTTTGTCCGAAAAAAACGCCATACTATACTATGACGTTTTTTATGACATTTTGAGGTCAAAAAAAATTTTGAAATTTTTTGCCCGAAAAAAAAACGCCATACTATACTATGACGTTTTTTATGACATTTTGAGGTCAAAAATTTTTTTGACTTTTTTTGCCCGATTTTGACGCCATACTATACTATGACGTTTTTTATGACATTTTGAGGTCAAAAAAAAATTTGAAAATTTTTGTCCGAAAAAAACGCCATACTATACTACGACGTTTTTTATGACATTTTGAGGTCAAAAATTTTTTTGACTTTTTTTGTCCGATTTTGACGCCTTACTATACTATGACATTTTTTATGACATTTTGAGGTCAAAAAATGTTTTCACTTTTTTTGTCTGAAAAAAACGCCATACTATACTATGACGTTTTTTATGACATTTTGAGGTCAAAAAAAATTTTGACTTTTTTTGCCCGATTTTGACGCCATACTATACTATGACGTTTTTTATGACATTTTGAGGTCAAAAAATTTTTTGACTTTTTTTGCCCGATTTTGACGCCATACTATACTATGACGTTTTTTATGACATTTTGAGGTCAAAAAAAAATTTGAAAATTTTTTTGTCCGAAAAAAAACGCCATACTATACTATGACGTTTTTTATGACATTTTGAGGTCAAAAAAAAATTTGAAAATTTTTTTGCCCGAAAAAAACGCCATACTATACTATGACGTTTTTTATGACATTTTGAGGTCAAAAAAATTTTTGACTTTTTTTGCCCGAAAAAAACGCCATACTATACTATGACGTTTTTTATGACATTTTGAGGTCAAAAAAAATTTTGACTTTTTTTGCCCGAAAAAAACGCCATACTATACTATGACGTTTTTTATGACATTTTGAGGTCAAAAAAAATTTTTGACTTTTTTTGCCCGAAAAAAACGCCATACTATACTATGACGTTTTTTATGACATTTTGAGGTCAAAAAAAAATTTTGACTTTTTTTGCCCGAAAAAAACGCCATACTATACTATGACGTTTTTTATGACATTTTGAGGTCAAAAAAATTTTTGACTTTTTTTGCCCGAATAAAACGCCATACTATACTATGACGTTTTTTATGACATTTTGAGGTCAAAAAAAATTTTGACTTTTTTTGTCCGAAAAAAACGCCATACTATACTATGACGTTTTTTATGACATTTTGAGGTCAAAAAAAAATTTGACTTTTTTTGCCCGAAAAAAACGCCATACTATACTATGACGTTTTTTATGACATTTTGAGGTCAAAAAAAATTTTGACTTTTTTTGTCCGATTTTGACGCCATACTATACTATGACGTTTTTTATGACATTTTGAGGTCAAAAAAATTTTTGACTTTTTTTGCCCGATTTTGACGCCATACTATACTATGACGTTTTTTATGACATTTTGAGGTAAAAAAAAAATTTGAAAATTTTTGTCCGAAAAAAACGCCATACTATACTATGACGTTTTTTATGACATTTTGAGGTCAAAAAAAAAATTGACTTTTTTTGCCCGAAAAAAACGCCATACTATACTATGACGTTTTTTATGACATTTTGAGGTCAAAACATTTTTTTGACTTTTTTTGCCCGAAAAAAACGCCATACTATACTATGACGTTTTTTATGACATTTTGAGGTCAAAAAAATTTTGAAAATTTTTGTCCGAAAAAAACGGCATACTATACTATGACGTTTTTTATGACATTTTGAGGTCAAAAAAAAATTTGAAAATTTTTGTCCGAAAAAAACGCCATACTATACTATGACGTTTTTTATGACATTTTGAGGTCAAAAAAAATTTTGACTTTTTTTGCCCGAAAAAAACGCCATACTATACTATGACGTTTTTTATGACATTTTGAGGTCAAAAAAAAAATTGACTTTTTTTGCCCGAAAAAAACGCCATACTATACTATGACGTTTTTTATGACATTTTGAGGTCAAAAAATTGTTGACTTTTTTTGCCCGATTTTGACGCCATACTATACTATGACGTTTTTTATGACATTTTGAGGTCAAAAAAAATTTTGACTTTTTTTGCCCGAAAAAAACGCCATACTATACTATGACGTTTTTTATGACATTTTGAGGTCAAAAAAAATTTTGACTTTTTTTGCCCGAAAAAAACGCCATACTATACTATGACGTTTTTTATGACATTTTGAGGTCAAAAAAAATTTTTGACTTTTTTTGTCCGAAAAAAACGCCATACTATACTATGACGTTTTTTATGACATTTTGAGGTCAAAAAAAAATTTGACTTTTTTTGTCCGATTTTGACGCCATACTATACTATGACGTTTTTTATGACATTTTGAGGTCAAAAAATTTTTTGACTTTTTTTGTCCGATTTTGACGCCTTACAATACTATGACGTTTTTTATGACATTTTGAGGTCAAAAAAAATGTTGACTTTTTATGTCCGAAAAAAACGCCATACTATACTATGACGTTTTTTATGACATTTTGAGGTCAAAAAAAATTTTGACTTTTTTTGCCCGAAAAAAAACGCCATACTATACTATGACGTTTTTTTTTTAGATTTTGAGGTCAAAAAATTTTTTGACTTTTTTTGCCCGAAAAAAACGCCATACTATACTATGACGTTTTTTACGACATTTTGAGGTCAAAAAAAATTTTGACTTTTTTTGCCCGAAAAAAACGCCATACTATACTATGACGTTTTTTATGACATTTTGAGGTCAAAAAAAATTTTTGACTTTTTTTTGTCCGAAAAAAACGCCATACTATACTATGACGTTTTTTATGACATTTTGAGGTCAAAAAAAATTTTGACTTTTTTTGCCCGAAAAAAACGCCATACTATACTATGACGTTTTTTATGACATTTTGAGGTCAAAAAAAAATTTGACTTTTTTTGTCCGAAAAAAACGCCATACTATACTATGACGTTTTTTATGACATTTTGAGGTCAAAAAAAATTTTGACTTTTTTGCCCGAAAAAAACGCCATACTATACTATGACGTTTTTTATGACATTTTGAGGTCAAAAAAAAATTTGACTTTTTTTGCCAGAAAAAAACGCCATACTATACTATGACGTTTTTTATGACATTTTGAGGTCAAAAAAAATTTTGACTTTTTTTGCCCGATTTTGACGCCATACTATACTATGACGTTTTTTATGACATTTTGAGGTCAAAAATTTTTTTCACTTTTTTTGTCCGATTTTGACGCCTTACAATACTATGACGTTTTTTATGACATTTTGAGGTAAAAAAAATTGTTGACTTTTTATGTCCGAAAAAAACGCCATACTATACTATGACGTTTTTTATGACATTTTGAGGTCAAAAAAAATTTTGACTTTTTTTGCCCGAAAAAAACGCCATACTATACTAGGACGTTTTTTATGACATTTTGAGGTCAAAAAATTTTTTGACTTTTTTATTCCGAAAAAAACGCCATACTATACTATGACGTTTTTTATGACATTTTGAGGTCAAAAAAAATTTTGACTTTTTTTGCCCGAAAAAAACGCCATACTATACTATGACGTTTTTTATGACATTTTGAGGTCAAAAAAAATTTTGACTTTTTTTGTCCGAAAAAAACGCCATACTATACTATGACGTTTTTTATGACATTTTGAGGTCAAAAAAAATTTTGACTTTTTTTGTCCGAAAAAAACGCCATACTATACTATGACGTTTTTTAGGACATTTTGAGGTCAAAAAAATTTGTGACTTTTTTTGTCCGAAAAAAACGCCATACTATACTATGACGTTTTTTATGACATTTTGAGGTCAAAAAAAATTTGGACTTTTTTTGTCCGATTTTGACGCCTTACTATACTATGACGTTTTTTATGACATTTTGAGGTCAAAATTTTTTTTGACTTTTTTTGTCCGAAAAAAACGCCATACTATACTATGACGTTTTTTATGACATTTTGAGGTCAAAAATTTTTTTGACTTTTTCTGTCCGATTTTGACGCCTTACTATACTATGACGTTTTTTATGACATTTTGAGGTCAAAAATTTTTTTGACTTTTTTTGTCCGATTTTGACGCCATACTATACTATGACGTTTTTTATGACATTTTGAGGTCAAAAAAAATTTTGACTTTTTTTGCCCGAAAAAAACGCCATACTATACTATGACGTTTTTTATGACATTTTGAGGTAAAAAAAAATGTTGACTTTTTTTGCCCGAAAAAAACGCCATACTATACTATGACGTTTTTTATGACATTTTGAGGTCAAAAAAAATTTTGACTTTTTTTGTCCGAAAAAAACGCCATACTATACTATGACGTTTTTTATGACATTTTGAGGTCAAAAAAAATTTTGACTTTTTTTGTCCGATTTTGACGCCATACTATACTATGACGTTTTTTATGACATTTTGAGGTCAAAAAAATTTTTGACTTTTTTTGCCCGATTTTGACGCCATACTATACTATGACGTTTTTTATGACATTTTGAGGTAAAAAAAAAAATTTGAAAATTTTTGTCCGAAAAAAACGCCATACTATACTATGACGTTTTTTATGACATTTTGAGGTCAAAAAAAAAATTGACTTTTTTTGCCCGAAAAAAACGCCATACTATACTATGACGTTTTTTATGACATTTTGAGGTCAAAACATTTTTTTGACTTTTTTTGCCCGAAAAAAACGCCATACTATACTATGACGTTTTTTATGACATTTTGAGGTCAAAAAAATTTTGAAAATTTTTGTCCGAAAAAAACGCCATACTATACTATGACGTTTTTTATGACATTTTGAGGTCAAAAAAAAATTTGAAAATTTTTGTCCGAAAAAAACGCCATACTATACTATGACGTTTTTTATGACATTTTGAGGTCAAAAAAAATTTTGACTTTTTTTGCCCGAAAAAAACGCCATACTATACTATGACGTTTTTTATGACATTTTGAGGTCAAAAAAAAAATTGACTTTTTTTGCCCGAAAAAAACGCCATACTATACTATGACGTTTTTTATGACATTTTGAGGTCAAAAAATTTTTGACTTTTTTTGCCCGATTTTGACGCCATACTATACTATGACGTTTTTTATGACATTTTGAGGTCAAAAAAAATTTTGACTTTTTTTGCCCGATTTTGACGCCATACTATACTATGACGTTTTTTATGACATTTTGAGGTCAAAAAAATTTTTGACTTTTTTTGCCCGATTTTGACGCCATACTATACTATGACGTTTTTTATGACATTTTGAGGTCAAAAATTTTTTTGACTTTTTTTGCCCGATTTTGACGCCATACTATACTATGACGTTTTTTATGACATTTTGAGGTCAAAAAAAAATTTGAAAATTTTTGTCCGAAAAAAACGCCATACTATACTACGACGTTTTTTATGACATTTTGAGGTCAAAAATTTTTTTGACTTTTTTTGTCCGATTTTGACGCCTTACTATACTATGACATTTTTTATGACATTTTGAGGTCAAAAAATGTTTTCACTTTTTTTGTCTGAAAAAAACGCCATACTATACTATGACGTTTTTTATGACATTTTGAGGTCAAAAAAAATTTTGACTTTTTTTGCCCGATTTTGACGCCATACTATACTATGACGTTTTTTATGACATTTTGAGGTCAAAAAATTTTTTGACTTTTTTTGCCCGATTTTGACGCCATACTATACTATGACGTTTTTTATGACATTTTGAGGTCAAAAAAAAATTTGAAAATTTTTTTGTCCGAAAAAAACGCCATACTATACTATGACGTTTTTTATGACATTTTGAGGTCAAAAAAAAATTTGAAAATTTTTTTGCCCGAAAAAAACGCCATACTATACTATGACGTTTTTTATGACATTTTGAGGTCAAAAAAATTTTTGACTTTTTTTGCCCGAAAAAAACGCCATACTATACTATGACGTTTTTTATGACATTTTGAGGTCAAAAAAAATTTTGACTTTTTTTGCCCGAAAAAAACGCCATACTATACTATGACGTTTTTTTATGACATTTTGAGGTCAAAAAAAATTTTTGACTTTTTTTGCCCGAAAAAAACGCCATACTATACTATGACGTTTTTTATGACATTTTGAGGTCAAAAAAAATTTTGACTTTTTTTGCCCGAAAAAAACGCCATACTATACTATGACGTTTTTTATGACATTTTGAGGTCAAAAAAATTTTTGACTTTTTTTGCCCGAATAAAACGCCATACTATACTATGACGTTTTTTATGACATTTTGAGGTCAAAAAAAATTTTGACTTTTTTTGTCCGAAAAAAACGCCATACTATACTATGACGTTTTTTATGACATTTTGAGGTCAAAAAAAAATTTGACTTTTTTTGCCCGAAAAAAACGCCATACTATACTATGACGTTTTTTATGACATTTTGAGGTCAAAAAAAATTTTGACTTTTTTTGTCCGATTTTGACGCCATACTATACTATGACGTTTTTTATGACATTTTGAGGTCAAAAAAATTTTTGACTTTTTTTGCCCGATTTTGACGCCATACTATACTATGACGTTTTTTATGACATTTTGAGGTAAAAAAAAAATTTGAAAATTTTTGTCCGAAAAAAAACGCCATACTATACTATGACGTTTTTTATGACATTTTGAGGTCAAAAAAAAAATTGACTTTTTTTGCCCGAAAAAAACGCCATACTATACTATGACGTTTTTTATGACATTTTGAGGTCAAAACATTTTTTTGACTTTTTTTGCCCGAAAAAAACGCCATACTATACTATGACGTTTTTTATGACATTTTGAGGTCAAAAAAATTTTGAAAATTTTTGTCCGAAAAAAACGCCATACTATACTATGACGTTTTTTATGACATTTTGAGGTCAAAAAATTTTTGACTTTTTTTGCCCGATTTTGACGCCATACTATACTATGACGTTTTTTATGACATTTTGAGGTCAAAAAAAATTTTGACTTTTTTTGCCCGATTTTGACGCCATACTATACTATGACGTTTTTTATGACATTTTGAGGTCAAAAAATTTTTTGACTTTTTTTGCCCGATTTTGACGCCATACTATACTATGACGTTTTTTATGACATTTTGAGGTCAAAAATTTTTTTGACTTTTTTTGCCCGATTTTGACGCCATACTATACTATGACGTTTTTTATGACATTTTGAGGTCAAAAAAAATGTTGACTTTTTATGTCCGAAAAAAACGCCATACTATACTATGACGTTTTTTATGACATTTTGAGGTCAAAAAAAATTTTGACTTTTTTTGCCCGAAAAAAACGCCATACTATACTATGACGTTTTTTTTTTAGATTTTGAGGTCAAAAAATTTTTTGACTTTTTTTGCCCGAAAAAAACGCCATACTATACTATGACGTTTTTTACGACATTTTGAGGTCAAAAAAAATTTTGACTTTTTTTGCCCGAAAAAAACGCCATACTATACTATGACGTTTTTTATGACATTTTGAGGTCAAAAAAAATTTTTGACTTTTTTTGTCCGAAAAAAACGCCATACTATACTATGACGTTTTTTATGACATTTTGAGGTCAAAAAAAATTTTGACTTTTTTTGCCCGAAAAAAACGCCATACTATACTATGACGTTTTTTATGACATTTTGAGGTCAAAAAAAAATTTGACTTTTTTTGTCCGAAAAAAACGCCATACTATACTATGACGTTTTTTATGACATTTTGAGGTCAAAAAAAATTTTGACTTTTTTGCCCGAAAAAAACGCCATACTATACTATGACGTTTTTTATGACATTTTGAGGTCAAAAAAAAATTTGACTTTTTTTGCCAGAAAAAAACGCCATACTATACTATGACGTTTTTTATGACATTTTGAGGTCAAAAAAAATTTTGACTTTTTTTGCCCGATTTTGACGCCATACTATACTATGACGTTTTTTATGACATTTTGAGGTCAAAAATTTTTTTTACTTTTTTTGTCCGATTTTGACGCCTTACAATACTATGACGTTTTTTATGACATTTTGAGGTAAAAAAAATTGTTGACTTTTTATGTCCGAAAAAAACGCCATACTATACTATGACGTTTTTTATGACATTTTGAGGTCAAAAAAAATTTTGACTTTTTTTGCCCGAAAAAAACGCCATACTATACTAGGACGTTTTTTATGACATTTTGAGGTCAAAAAATTTTTTGACTTTTTTATTCCGAAAAAAACGCCATACTATACTATGACGTTTTTTATGACATTTTGAGGTCAAAAAAAATTTTGACTTTTTTTGCCCGAAAAAAACGCCATACTATACTATGACGTTTTTTATGACATTTTGAGGTCAAAAAAAATTTTTGACTTTTTTTGTCCGAAAAAAACGCCATACTATACTATGACGTTTTTTATGACATTTTGAGGTTAAAAAATTTTTTGACATTTTTTGCCCGATTTTGACGCCATACTATACTATGACGTTTTTTATGACATTTTGAGGTCAAAAAAAAATTTGAAAATTTTTGTCCGAAAAAAACGCCATACTATACTATGACGTTTTTTATGACATTTTGAGGTCAAAAAATTTTTTGACTTTTTTTGCCCGAAAAAAACGCCATACTATACTATGACGTTTTTTACGACATTTTGAGGTCAAAAAAAAATTTGACTTTTTTTTTCCGATTTTGACGCCATACTATACTATGACGTTTTTTATGACATTTTGAGGTCAAAAAAAAATTTGAAAATTATTGTCCGAAAAAAACGCCATACTATACTATGACGTTTTTTATGACATTTTGAGGTCAAAAAAAATTTGGACTTTTTTTGTCCGATTTTGACGCCATACTATACTATGACGTTTTTTATGACATTTTGAGGTCAAAAAAAAATTTGACTTTTTTTGCCCGAAAAAAACGCCATACTATACTATGACGTTTTTTACGACATTTTGAGGTCAAAAAAAAATTTGACTTTTTTTGTCCGATTTTGACGCCATACTATACTATGACGTTTTTTTTTTAGATTTTGAGGTCAAAAAATTTTTTGACTTTTTTTGCCCGAAAAAAACGGCATACTATACTATGACGTTTTTTACGACATTTTGAGGTCAAAAAAAATTTTGACTTTTTTTGCCCGAAAAAAAACGCCATACTATACTATGACGTTTTTTATGACATTTTGAGGTCAAAAAAATTTTTGACTTTTTTTGCCCGAAAAAAATGCCATACTATACTATGACGTTTTTTATGACATTTTGAGGTCAAAAAAAATTTTGACTTTTTTTGTCCGATTTTGACGCCATACTATACTATGACGTTTTTTATGACATTTTGAGGTCAAAAAAAATTTTGACTTTTTTTTCCCGATTTTGACGCCATACTATACTATGACGTTTTTTATGACATTTTGAGGTCAAAAAAAAATTTGAAAATTATTGTCCGAAAAAAACGCCATACTATACTATGACGTTTTTTATGACATTTTGAGGTCAAAAAAAATTTTGACTTTTTTTGTCCGATTTTGACGCCATACTATACTATGACGTTTTTTATGACATTTTGAGGTAAAAAAAATTTTTGACTTTTTTTGCCCGAAAAAAACGCCATACTATACTATGACGTTTTTTATGACATTTTGAGGTCAAAAAAAATTTTGACTTTTTTTGCCCGAAAAAAACGCCATACTATACTATGACGTTTTTTATGACATTTTGAGGTCAAAAAAAATTGTGACTTTTTTTGTCCGAAAAAAACGCCATACTATACTATGACGTTTTTTACGACATTTTGAGGTCAAAAAAAAATGTGACTTTTTTTGCCCGAAAAAAACGCCATACTATACTATGACGTTTTTTACGACATTTTGAGGTCAAAAAAAAATTTGACTTTTTTTGCCCGAAAAAAACGCCATACTATACTATGACGTTTTTTACGACATTTTGAGGTCAAAAAAAAATTTGACTTTTTTTGTCCGATTTTGACACCATACTATACTATGACGTTTTTTTTTTAGATTTTGAGGTCAAAAAATTTTTTGACTTTTTTTGCCCGAAAAAAACGGCATAATATACTATGACGTTTTTTACGACATTTTGAGGTCAAAAAAAATTTTGACTTTTTTTGCCCGAAAAAAAACGCCATACTATACTATGACTTTTTTTATGACATTTTGAGGTCAAAAAAATTTTTGACTTTTTTTGCCCGAAAAAAAGCCATACTATACTATGACGTTTTTTATGACATTTTGAGGTCAAAAAAAATTTGGACTTTTTTTGTCCGATTTTGACGCCATACTATACTATGACGTTTTTTATGACATTTTGAGGTCAAAAAAAATTTTGACTTTTTTTTCCCGATTTTGACGCCATACTATACTATGACGTTTTTTATGACATTTTGAGGTCAAAAAAAAATTTGAAAATTATTGTCCGAAAAAAACGCCATACTATACTATGACGTTTTTTATGACATTTTGAGGTCAAAAAAAATTTTGACTTTTTTTGCCCGAAAAAAAAACGCCATACTATACTATGACGTTTTTTATGACATTTTGAGGTCAAAAAAATTTTTGACTTTTTTTGCCCGAAAAAAATGCCATACTATACTATGACGTTTTTTATGACATTTTGAGGTCAAAAAAAATTTTGACTTTTTTTGTCCGATTTTGACGCCATACTATACTATGACGTTTTTTATGACATTTTGAGGTCAAAAAAAATTTTGACTTTTTTTTCCCGATTTTGACGCCATACTATACTATGACGTTTTTTATGACATTTTGAGGTCAAAAAAAAATTTGAAAATTATTGTCCGAAAAAAACGCCATACTATACTATGACGTTTTTTATGACATTTTGAGGTCAAAAAAAATTTTGACTTTTTTTGTCCGATTTTGACGCCATAC
This sequence comes from Toxotes jaculatrix, assembly GCF_017976425.1. NCBI lineage: Eukaryota > Metazoa > Chordata > Actinopteri > Toxotidae > Toxotes > Toxotes jaculatrix. The sequence goes on from NC_054409.1 coordinate 13,522,043, forward strand.
TATACTATGACGTTTTTTATGACATTTTGAGGTAAAAAAAATTTTTGACTTTTTTTGCCCGAAAAAAACGCCATACTATACTATGACGTTTTTTATGACATTTTGAGGTCAAAAAAAATTTTGACTTTTTTTGCCCGAAAAAAACGCCATACTATTCTATGACGTTTTTTATGACATTTTGAGGTCAAAAAAAATTGTGACTTTTTTTGTCCGAAAAAAAACGCCATACTATACTATGACGTTTTTTACGACATTTTGAGGTCAAAAAAAAATGTGACTTTTTTTGCCCGAAAAAAACGCCATACTATACTATGACGTTTTTTACGACATTTTGAGGTCAAAAAAAAATTTGACTTTTTTTGCCCGAAAAAAACGCCATACTATACTATGACGTTTTTTACGACATTTTGAGGTCAAAAAAAAATTTGACTTTTTTTGTCCGATTTTGACACCATACTATACTATGACGTTTTTTTTTTAGATTTTGAGGTCAAAAAATTTTTTGACTTTTTTTGCCCGAAAAAAACGGCATACTATACTATGACGTTTTTTACGACATTTTGAGGTCAAAAAAAATTTTGACTTTTTTTGCCCGAAAAAAAACTCCATACTATACTATGACTTTTTTTATGACATTTTGAGGTCAAAAAAATTTTTGACTTTTTTTGCCCGAAAAAAATGCCATACTATACTATGACGTTTTTTATGACATTTTGAGGTCAAAAAAAATTTTGACTTTTTTTGTCCGATTTTGACGCCATACTATACTATGACGTTTTTTATGACATTTTGAGGTCAAAAAAAATTTTGACTTTTTTTTCCCGATTTTGACGCCATACTATACTATGACGTTTTTTATGACATTTTGAGGTCAAAAAAAAATTTGAAAATTATTGTCCGAAAAAAACGCCATACTATACTATGACGTTTTTTATGACATTTTGAGGTAAAAAAATTTTTTGACTTTTTTATTCCGAAAAAAACGCCATACTATACTATGACGTTTTTTATGACATTTTGAGGTCAAAAAAAATTTTGACTTTTTTTGCCCGAAAAAAACGCCATGCTATACTATGACGTTTTTTATGACATTTTGAGGTCAAAAAAATTTTTGACTTTTTTTGCCCGATTTTGACGCCATACTATACTATGACGTTTTTTATGACATTTTGAGGTCAAAAAAAAAATTTGACTTTTTTTGTCCGAAAAAAACGCCATACTATACTATGACGTTTTTTATGACATTTTGAGGTCAAAAAAAATTTTGACTTTTTTTGCCCGAAAAAAACGCCATACTATACTATGACGTTTTTTATGACATTTTGAGGTCAAAAAAAATTTTGACTTTTTTTGCCCGAAAAAAACGCCATACTATACTATGACGTTTTTTATGACATTTTGAGGTCAAAAAAAATTTTGACTTTTTTTGCCCGAAAAAAACGCCATACTATACTATGACGTTTTTTATGACATTTTGAGGTCAAAAAAAATTTTGACTTTTTTTGCCCGAAAAAAACGCCATACTATACTATGACGTTTTTTATGACATTTTGAGGTCAAAAAAAATTTTGACTTTTTTTGTCCGAAAAAAACGCCATACTATACTATGACGTTTTTTATGACATTTTGAGGTCAAAAAAAATTTTGACTTTTTTTGCCCGAAAAAAACGCCATACTATACTATGACGTTTTTTATGACATTTTGAGGTCAAAAAAAATTTTGACTTTTTTTGTCCGATTTTGACGCCATACTATACTATGACGTTTTTTATGACATTTTGAGGTCAAAAAAAAATTTGAAAATTATTGTCCGAAAAAAACGCCATACTATACTATGACGTTTTTTATGACATTTTGAGGTCAAAAAAAATTTTGACTTTTTTTGCCCGAAAAAAACGCCATACTATACTATGACGTTTTTTATGACATTTTGAGGTCAAAAAAAATTTTGACTTTTTTTGCCCGAAAAAAACGCCATACTATACAATGACGTTTTTTATGACATTTTGAGGTCAAAAAAAATTTTGACTTTTTTTGCCCGAAAAAAACGCCATACTATACTATGACGTTTTTTATGACATTTTGAGGTCAAAAAATTTTTTGACTTTTTTTGCCCGATTTTGACGCCATACTATACTATGACGTTTTTTATGACATTTTGAGGTCAAAAAAATTTTGACTTTTTTTGTCCGATTTTGACGCCATACTATACTATGACGTTTTTTATGACATTTTGAGGTAAAAAAAATTTTTGACTTTTTTTGCCCGATTTTGACGCCATACTATACTATGACGTTTTTTATGACATTTTGAGGTAAAAAAAAATTGTGACTTTTTTTGTCCGATTTTGACGCCATACTATACTATGACGTTTTTTATGACATTTTGAGGTAAAAAAAATTTTTGACTTTTTTTGCCCGATTTTGACGCCATACTATACTATGACGTTTTTTATGACATTTTGAGGTCAAAAAAAATTTTGACTTTTTTTGTCCGATTTTGACGCCATACTATACTATGACGTTTTTTATGACATTTTGAGGTAAAAAAAATTTTTGACTTTTTTTGCCCGATTTTGACGCCATACTATACTATGACGTTTTTTATGACATTTTGAGGTAAAAAAAAATTGTGACTTTTTTTGTCCGATTTTGACGCCATACTATACTATGACGTTTTTTATGACATTTTGAGGTAAAAAAAAATTTGACTTTTTTTGTCCGATTTTGACGCCATACTATACTATGACGTTTTTTATGACATTTTGAGGTAAAAAAAAATTTGACTTTTTTTGTCCGATTTTGACGCCATACTATACTATGACGTTTTTTATGACATTTTGAGGTCAAAAAATGTTTTGACTTTTTTTGCCAGATTTTGACGCCATACTATACTATGACGTTTTTTATGACATTTTGAGGTCAAAAAAAAATTTGAAAATTTTTGTCCGAAAAAAACGCCATACTATACTATGACGTTTTTTATGACATTTTGAGGTCAAAAAAATTTTTGACTTTTTTTGTCCGATTTTGACGCCATACTATACTATGACGTTTTTTATGACATTTTGAGGTCAAAAAAATTTTTGACTTTTTTTGCCCGATTTTGACGCCATACTATACTATGACGTTTTTTATGACATTTTGAGGTCAAAAAAAAATTTGAAAATTTTTGTCCGAAAAAAACGCCATACTATACTATGACGTTTTTTATGACATTTTGAGGTCAAAAAAAATTTTGACTTTTTTTGCCCGAAAAAAACGCCATACTATACTATGACGTTTTTTATGACATTTTGAGGTCAAAAAAATTTTGACTTTTTTTGTCCGATTTTGACGCCATACTATACTATGACGTTTTTTATGACATTTTGAGGTAAAAAAAAAATTTGACTTTTTTTGTCCGAAAAAAAACGCCATACTATACTATGATGTTTTTTATGACATTTTGAGGTCAAAAAATTTTTTGACTTTTTTTGCCCGATTTTGACGCCATACTATACTATGACGTTTTTTATGACATTTTGAGGTCAAAAAAATTTTTGACTTTTTTTGTCCGATTTTGACGGCATACTATACTATGACCTTTTTTATGACATTTTGAGGTTAAAATTTTTTTTGACTTTTTTTGCCCGATTTTGACGCCATACTATACTATGACGTTTTTTATGACATTTTGAGGTCAAAAAAATTTTTGACTTTTTTTGTCCGATTTTGACGGCATACTATACTATGACGTTTTTTATGACATTTTGAGGTCAAAAAAAATTTTGACTTTTTTTGTCCGATTTTGACGCCATACTATACTATGACGTTTTTTATGACATTTTGAGGTAAAAAAAAATTTGACTTTTTTTGTCCGATTTTGACGCCATACTATACTATGACGTTTTTTATGACATTTTGAGGTCAAAAAATGTTTTGACTTTTTTTTGCCAGATTTTGACGCCATACTATACTATGACGTTTTTTATGACATTTTGAGGTCAAAAAAATTTTTGACTTTTTTTGTCCGATTTTGACGCCATACTATACTATGACGTTTTTTATGACATTTTGAGGTCAAAAAAAATTTTGACTTTTTTTGTCCGATTTTGACGCCATACTATACTATGACGTTTTTTATGACATTTTGAGGTCAAAAAAATTTTTGACTTTTTTTGCCCGATTTTGACGCCATACTATACTATGACGTTTTTTATGACATTTTGAGGTCAAAAAAAAATTTGAAAATTTTTGTCCGAAAAAAACGCCATACTATACTATGACGTTTTTTATGACATTTTGAGGTCAAAAAAATTTTTGACTTTTTTTGTCCGATTTTGACGCCATACTATACTATGACGTTTTTTATGACATTTTGAGGTCAAAAAAATTTTTGACTTTTTTTGCCCGATTTTGACGCCATACTATACTATGACGTTTTTTATGACATTTTGAGGTCAAAAAAAAATTTGAAAATTTTTGTCCGAAAAAAACGCCATACTATACTATGACGTTTTTTATGACATTTTGAGGTCAAAAAAAATTTTGACTTTTTTTGCCCGAAAAAAACGCCATACTATACTATGACGTTTTTTATGACATTTTGAGGTCAAAAAAATTTTGACTTTTTTTGTCCGATTTTGACGCCATACTATACTATGACGTTTTTTATGACATTTTGAGGTAAAAAAAAAATTTGACTTTTTTTGTCCGAAAAAAAACGCCATACTATACTATGATGTTTTTTATGACATTTTGAGGTCAAAAAAATTTTTTGACTTTTTTTGCCCGATTTTGACGCCATACTATACTATGACGTTTTTTATGACATTTTGAGGTCAAAAAAATTTTTGACTTTTTTTGTCCGATTTTGACGGCATACTATACTATGACCTTTTTTATGACATTTTGAGGTCAAAATTTTTTTTGACTTTTTTTGGCCGATTTTGACGCCATACTATACTATGACGTTTTTTATGACATTTTGAGGTCAAAAAAATTTTTGACTTTTTTTGCCCGATTTTGACGCCATACTATACTATGACGTTTTTTATGACATTTTGAGGTCAAAAAAATTTTTGACTTTTTTTGTCCGATTTTGACGGCATACTATACTATGACGTTTTTTATGACATTTTGAGGTCAAAAAAAATTTTGACTTTTTTTGTCCGATTTTGACGCCATACTATACTATGACGTTTTTTATGACATTTTGAGGTAAAAAAAAATTTGACTTTTTTTGTCCGATTTTGACGCCATACTATACTATGACGTTTTTTATGACATTTTGAGGTCAAAAAATGTTTTGACTTTTTTTTGCCAGATTTTGACGCCATACTATACTATGACGTTTTTTATGACATTTTGAGGTCAAAAAAATTTTTGACTTTTTTTGTCCGATTTTGACGCCATACTATACTATGACGTTTTTTATGACATTTTGAGGTCAAAAAAAATTTTGACTTTTTTTGTCCGATTTTGACGCCATACTATACTATGACGTTTTTTATGACATTTTGAGGTCAAAAAAATTTTTGACTTTTTTTGCCCGATTTTGACGCCATACTATACTATGACGTTTTTTATGACATTTTGAGGTCAAAAAAAAATTTGAAAATTTTTGTCCGAAAAAAACGCCATACTATACTATGACGTTTTTTATGACATTTTGAGGTCAAAAAAATTTTTGACTTTTTTTGTCCGATTTTGACGCCATACTATACTATGACGTTTTTTATGACATTTTGAGGTCAAAAAAATTTTTGACTTTTTTTGCCCGATTTTGACGCCATACTATACTATGACGTTTTTTATGACATTTTGAGGTCAAAAAAAAATTTGAAAATTTTTGTCCGAAAAAAACGCCATACTATACTATGACGTTTTTTATGACATTTTGAGGTCAAAAAAAATTTTGACTTTTTTTGCCCGAAAAAAACGCCATACTATACTATGACGTTTTTTATGACATTTTGAGGTCAAAAAAATTTTGACTTTTTTTGTCCGATTTTGACGCCATACTATACTATGACGTTTTTTATGACATTTTGAGGTAAAAAAAAAATTTGACTTTTTTTGTCCGAAAAAAAACGCCATACTATACTATGATGTTTTTTATGACATTTTGAGGTCAAAAAAATTTTTTGACTTTTTTTGCCCGATTTTGACGCCATACTATACTATGACGTTTTTTATGACATTTTGAGGTCAAAAAAATTTTTGACTTTTTTTGTCCGATTTTGACGGCATACTATACTATGACCTTTTTTATGACATTTTGAGGTCAAAATTTTTTTTGACTTTTTTTGGCCGATTTTGACGCCATACTATACTATGACGTTTTTTATGACATTTTGAGGTCAAAAAAATTTTTGACTTTTTTTGTCCGATTTTGACGGCATACTATACTATGACGTTTTTTATGACATTTTGAGGTCAAAAAAAATTTTGACTTTTTTTGTCCGATTTTGACGGCATACTATACTATGACGTTTTTTATGACATTTTGAGGTCAAAAAAAATTTTGACTTTTTTTGTCCGATTTTGACGCCATACTATACTATGACGTTTTTTATGACATTTTGAGGTAAAAAAAAATTTGACTTTTTTTGTCCGATTTTGACGCCATACTATACTATGACGTTTTTTATGACATTTTGAGGTCAAAAAATGTTTTGACTTTTTTTGCCCGATTTTGACGCCATACTATACTATGACGTTTTTTATGACATTTTGAGGTCAAAAAAATTTTTGACTTTTTTTGTCCGATTTTGACGGCATACTATACTATGACGTTTTTTATGACATTTTGAGGTCAAAAAAAATTTTGACTTTTTTTGTCCGATTTTGACGCCATACTATACTATGACGTTTTTTATGACATTTTGAGGTCAAAAAAATTTTTGACTTTTTTTGCCCGATTTTGACGCCATACTATACTATGACGTTTTTTATGACATTTTGAGGTCAAAAAAAATTTGAAAATTTTTGTCCGAAAAAAACGCCATACTATACTATGACGTTTTTTATGACATTTTGAGGTCAAAAAAAAAATTGACTTTTTTTGCCCGAAAAAAACGCCATACTATACTATGACGTTTTTTATGACATTTTGAGGTCAAAAAAATTTTTTGACTTTTTTTGCCCGAAAAAAACGCCATACTATACTATGACGTTTTTTATGACATTTTGAGGTCAAAAAAATTTTTGACTTTTTTTGCCCGATTTTGACGCCATACTATACTATGACGTTTTTTATGACATTTTGAGGTCAAAAAAAATTTTGACTTTTTTTGTCCGATTTTGACGCCATACTATACTATGACGTTTTTTATGACATTTTGAGGTAAAAAAAATTTTTGACTTTTTTTGGCCGATTTTGACGCCATACTATACTATGACGTTTTTTATGACATTTTGAGGTAAAAAAAAATTGTGACTTTTTTTGTCCGAAAAAAACGCCATACTATACTATGACGTTTTTTACGACATTTTGAGGTCAAAAAAAAATTTGACTTTTTTTGCCCGAAAAAAACGCCATACTATACTATGACGTTTTTTACGACATTTTGAGGTCAAAAAAAAATTTGACTTTTTTTGCCCGAAAAAAACGCCATACTATACTATGACGTTTTTTACGACATTTTGAGGTCAAAAAAAAATTTGACTTTTTTTGTCCGATTTTGACGCCATACTATACTATGACGTTTTTTTTTTAGATTTTGAGGTCAAAAAATTTTTTGACTTTTTTTGCCCGAAAAAAACGCCATACTATACTATGACGTTTTTTACGACATTTTGAGGTCAAAAAAAATTTTGACTTTTTTTGTCCGAAAAAAACGCCATACTATACTATGACGTTTTTTACGACATTTTGAGGTCAAAAAAAAATTTGACTTTTTTTGCCCGAAAAAAACGCCATACTATACTATGACGTTTTTTACGACATTTTGAGGTCAAAAAAAAATTTGACTTTTTTTGTCCGATTTTGACGCCATACTATACTATGACGTTTTTTTTTTAGATTTTGAGGTCAAAAAATTTTTTGACTTTTTTTGCCCGAAAAAAACGCCATACTATACTATGACGTTTTTTTATGACATTTTGAGGTCAAAAAAAAAATTGACTTTTTTTGCCCGAAAAAAACGCCATACTATACTATGACGTTTTTTATGACATTTTGAGGTCAAAAAAATTTTTGACTTTTTTTGTCCGATTTTGACGCCATACTATACTATGACGTTTTTTATGACATTTTGAGGTAAAAAAAATTTTTGACTTTTTTTGCCCGAAAAAAACGCCATACTATACTATGACGTTTTTTACGACATTTTGAGGTCAAAAAAATTTTTGACTTTTTTTGCCCGAAAAAAACGCCATACTATACTATGACGTTTTTTATGACATTTTGAGGTCAAAAAATTTTTTGACATTTTTTGTCCGAAAAAAACGCCATACTATACTATGACGTTTTTTATGACATTTTGAGGTCAAAAATTTTTTTGACTTTTTTTGTCCGATTTTGACGCCATACTATACTATGACGTTTTTTATGACATTTTGAGGTCAAAAAAAATTTTGCCTTTTTTTGGCTGAAAAAAACGCCATACTATACTATGACGTTTTTTATGACATTTTGAGGTCAAAAAAAATTTTGACTTTTTTTGTCCGATTTTGACGCCATACTATACTATGACGTTTTTTATGACATTTTGAGGTCAAAAAAAAATTTGAAAATTTTTGTCCGAAAAAAACGCCATACTATACTATGACGTTTTTTATGACATTTTGAGGTCAAAAAAAAAATTGACTTTTTTTGCCCGAAAAAAACGCCATACTATACTATGACGTTTTTTATGACATTTTGAGGTCAAAAAAATTTTTTGACTTTTTTTGCCCGAAAAAAACGCCATACTATACTATGACGTTTTTTATGACATTTTGAGGTCAAAAAAATTTTTGACTTTTTTTGTCCGATTTTGACGGCATACTATACTATGACGTTTTTTATGACATTTTGAGGTCAAAAAAAATTTTGACTTTTTTTGTCCGATTTTGACGCCATACTATACTATGACGTTTTTTATGACATTTTGAGGTCAAAAAATTTTTTGACTTTTTTTGCCCGATTTTGACGCCATACTATACTATGACGTTTTTTATGACATTTTGAGGTCAAAAAAATTTTTGACTTTTTTTGTCCGATTTTGACGGCATACTATACTATGACGTTTTTTATGACATTTTGAGGTCAAAAAAATTTTTTGACTTTTTTTGTCCGATTTTGACGGCATACTATACTATGACGTTTTTTATGACATTTTGAGGTCAAAAAAAATTTTGACTTTTTTTGTCCGATTTTGACGCCATACTATACTATGACGTTTTTTATGACATTTTGAGGTCAAAAAAATTTTTGACTTTTTTTGCCCGATTTTGACGCCATACTATACTATGACGTTTTTTATGACATTTTGAGGTCAAAAAAAAATTTGACTTTTTTTGTCCGATTTTGACGGCATACTATACTATGACGTTTTTTATGACATTTTGAGGTCAAAAAATTTTTTGACTTTTTTTGCCCGATTTTGACGCCATACTATACTATGACGTTTTTTATGACATTTTGAGGTCAAAAAATGTTTTGACTTTTTTTGCCCGATTTTGACGCCATACTATACTATGACGTTTTTTATGACATTTTGAGGTCAAAAAAATTTTTGACTTTTTTTGTCCGATTTTGACGGCATACTATACTATGACGTTTTTTATGACATTTTGAGGTCAAAAAAAATTTTGACTTTTTTTGTCCGATTTTGACGCCATACTATACTATGACGTTTTTTATGACATTTTGAGGTCAAAAAAATTTTTGACTTTTTTTGCCCGATTTTGACGCCATACTATACTATGACGTTTTTTATGACATTTTGAGGTCAAAAAAAAATTTGAAAATTTTTGTCCGAAAAAAACGCCATACTATACTATGACGTTTTTTATGACATTTTGAGGTCAAAAAAAAAATTGACTTTTTTTGCCCGAAAAAAACGCCATACTATACTATGACGTTTTTTATGACATTTTGAGGTCAAAAAAATTTTTTGACTTTTTTTGCCCGAAAAAAACGCCATACTATACTATGACGTTTTTTATGACATTTTGAGGTCAAAAAAATTTTTGACTTTTTTTGCCCGATTTTGACGCCATACTATACTATGACGTTTTTTATGACATTTTGAGGTCAAAAAAAATTTTGACTTTTTTTGTCCGATTTTGACGCCATACTATACTATGACGTTTTTTATGACATTTTGAGGTAAAAAAAAATTGTGACTTTTTTTGTCCGATTTTGACGCCATACTATACTATGACGTTTTTTATGACATTTTGAGGTAAAAAAAAATTTGACTTTTTTTGCCCGATTTTGACGCCATACTATACTATGACGTTTTTTATGACATTTTGAGGTCAAAAAAAAATTTGAAAATTTTTGTCCGAAAAAAACGCCATACTATACTATGACGTTTTTTATGACATTTTGAGGTCAAAAAAAAAATTGACTTTTTTTGCCCGAAAAAAACGCCATACTATACTATGACGTTTTTTATGACATTTTGAGGTCAAAAAAATTTTTTGACTTTTTTTGCCCGAAAAAAAACGCCATACTATACTATGACGTTTTTTATGACATTTTGAGGTCAAAAAAATTTTTGACTTTTTTTGCCCGATTTTGACGCCATACTATACTATGACGTTTTTTATGACATTTTGAGGTCAAAAAAAATTTTGACTTTTTTTGTCCGATTTTGACGCCATACTATACTATGACGTTTTTTATGACATTTTGAGGTAAAAAAAAATTTGACTTTTTTTGTCCGATTTTGACGCCATACTATACTATGACGTTTTTTATGACATTTTGAGGTCAAAAAATGTTTTGACTTTTTTTGCCCGATTTTGACGCCATACTATACTATGACGTTTTTTATGACATTTTGAGGTCAAAAAAATTTTTGACTTTTTTTGTCCGATTTTGACGGCATACTATACTATGACGTTTTTTATGACATTTTGAGGTCAAAAAAAATTTTGACTTTTTTTGTCCGATTTTGACGCCATACTATACTATGACGTTTTTTATGACATTTTGAGGTCAAAAAAATTTTTGACTTTTTTTGCCCGATTTTGACGCCATACTATACTATGACGTTTTTTATGACATTTTGAGGTCAAAAAAAAATTTGAAAATTTTTGTCCGAAAAAAACGCCATACTATACTATGACGTTTTTTATGACATTTTGAGGTCAAAAAAAAAATTGACTTTTTTTGCCCGAAAAAAACGCCATACTATACTATGACGTTTTTTATGACATTTTGAGGTCAAAAAAATTTTTTGACTTTTTTTGCCCGAAAAAAACGCCATACTATACTATGACGTTTTTTATGACATTTTGAGGTCAAAAAATTTTTTGACTTTTTTTGCCCGATTTTGACGCCATACTATACTATGACGTTTTTTATGACATTTTGAGGTCAAAAAAAATTTTGACTTTTTTTGTCCGATTTTGACGCCATACTATACTATGACGTTTTTTATGACATTTTGAGGTAAAAAAATTTTTTGACTTTTTTTGCCCGATTTTGACGCCATACTATACTATGACGTTTTTTATGACATTTTGAGGTAAAAAAAAATTGTGACTTTTTTTGTCCGAAAAAAACGCCATACTATACTATGACGTTTTTTACGACATTTTGAGGTCAAAAAAAAATTTGACTTTTTTTGCCCGAAAAAAACGCCATACTATACTATGACGTTTTTTACGACATTTTGAGGTCAAAAAAAAATTTGACTTTTTTTGCCCGAAAAAAACGCCATACTATACTATGACGTTTTTTACGACATTTTGAGGTCAAAAAAAAATTTGACTTTTTTTGTCCGATTTTGACGCCATACTATACTATGACGTTTTTTTTTTAGATTTTGAGGTCAAAAAATTTTTTGACTTTTTTTGCCCGAAAAAAACGCCATACTATACTATGACGTTTTTTACGACATTTTGAGGTCAAAAAAAATTTTGACTTTTTTTGTCCGAAAAAAACGCCATACTATACTATGACGTTTTTTACGACATTTTGAGGTCAAAAAAAAATTTGACTTTTTTTGCCCGAAAAAAACGCCATACTATACTATGACGTTTTTTACGACATTTTGAGGTCAAAAAAAAATTTGACTTTTTTTGCCCGAAAAAAACGCCATACTATACTATGACGTTTTTTACGACATTTTGAGGTCAAAAAAAAATTTGACTTTTTTTGTCCGATTTTGACGCCATACTATACTATGACGTTTTTTTTTTAGATTTTGAGGTCAAAAAATTTTTTGACTTTTTTTGCCCGAAAAAAACGCCATACTATACTATGACGTTTTTTACGACATTTTGAGGTCAAAAAAAAATTTGACTTTTTTTGCCCGAAAAAAAACGCCATACTATACTATGACGTTTTTTATGACATTTTGAGGTCAAAAAAATTTTTGACTTTTTTTGCCCGATTTTGACGCCATACTATACTATGACGTTTTTTATGACATTTTGAGGTCAAAAAAAAATTTGAAAATTTTTGTCCGAAACAAACGCCATACTATACTATGACGTTTTTTATGACATTTTGAGGTCAAAAAAAATTTTGACTTTTTTTGCCCGAAAAAAACGCCATACTATACTATGACGTTTTTTATGACATTTTGAGGTCAAAAAAATTTTGACTTTTTTTGTCCGATTTTGACGCCATACTATACTATGACGTTTTTTATGACATTTTGAGGTAAAAAAAAAATTTGACTTTTTTTGTCCGAAAAAAACGCCATACTATACTATGATGTTTTTTATGACATTTTGAGGTCAAAAAATTTTTTGACTTTTTTTGCCCGATTTTGACGCCATACTATACTATGACGTTTTTTATGACATTTTGAGGTCAAAAAATTTTTTGACTTTTTTTGTCCGATTTTGACGGCATACTATACTATGACCTTTTTTATGACATTTTGAGGTCAAAAAATTTTTTTGACTTTTTTTGCCCGATTTTGACGCCATACTATACTATGACGTTTTTTATGACATTTTGAGGTCAAAAAAATTTTTGACTTTTTTTGTCCGATTTTGACGGCATACTATACTATGACGTTTTTTATGACATTTTGAGGTCAAAAAAAATTTTGACTTTTTTTGTCCGATTTTGACGCCATACTATACTATGACGTTTTTTATGACATTTTGAGGTCAAAAAAAAATTTGAAAATTTTTGTCCGAAAAAAACGCCATACTATACTATGACGTTTTTTTATGACATTTTGAGGTCAAAAAAAAAATTGACTTTTTTTGCCCGAAAAAAACGCCATACTATACTATGACGTTTTTTATGACATTTTGAGGTCAAAAAAATTTTTTGACTTTTTTTGCCCGAAAAAAACGCCATACTATACTATGACGTTTTTTATGACATTTTGAGGTCAAAAAAATTTTTGACTTTTTTTGTCCGATTTTGACGCCATACTATACTATGACGTTTTTTATGACATTTTGAGGTAAAAAAAATTTTTGACTTTTTTTGCCCGAAAAAAACGCCATACTATACTATGACGTTTTTTACGACATTTTGAGGTCAAAAAAATTTTTGACTTTTTTTGCCCGAAAAAAACGCCATACTATACTATGACGTTTTTTATGACATTTTGAGGTCAAAAAATTTTTTGACATTTTTTGTCCGAAAAAAACGCCATACTATACTATGACGTTTTTTATGACATTTTGAGGTCAAAAATTTTTTTGACTTTTTTTGTCCGATTTTGACGCCATACTATACTATGACGTTTTTTATGACATTTTGAGGTCAAAAAAAATTTTGCCTTTTTTTGGCTGAAAAAAACGCCATACTATACTATGACGTTTTTTATGACATTTTAAGGTCAAAAAAAATTTTGACTTTTTTTGTCCGAAAAAAAAACGCCATACTATACTATGACGTTTTTTATGACATTTTTAGGTCAAAAAAAATTTTGACTTTTTTTGCCCGAAAAAAACGCCATACTATACTATGACGTTTTTTATGACATTTTGAGGTCAAAAATTTTTTTGACTTTTTTTGTCCGATTTTGACGCCATACTATACTATGACGTTTTTTATGACATTTTGAGGTCAAAACAGTTTTTCACTTTTTTTGTCCGAAAAAAAACGCCATACTATACTATGACGTTTTTTATGACATTTTGAGGTAAAAAAAAATGTTGACTTTTTTTGCCCGAAAAAAACGCCATACTATACTATGACGTTTTTTATGACATTTTGAGGTCAAAAAAAATTTTGACTTTTTTTGTCCGATTTTGACGCCATACTATACTATGATGTTTTTAATGACATTTTGAGGTCAAAAAAAAGTTTGACTTTTTTTGGCCGAAAAAAACGGCATACTATACTATGACGTTTTTTATGACATTTTGAGGTCAAAAAAAATTTGACTTTTTTTGCCCGATTTTGATGGCATACTATACTATGACGTTTTTAATGACATTTTGAGGTCAAAAAAAATTTTGCCTTTTTTTGCCCGAAAAAAACGCCATACTATACTATGACGTTTTTTATGACATTTTGAGGTCAAAAAATTTTTTGACATTTTTTGCCCGAAAAAAACGCCATACTATACTATGACGTTTTTTATGACATTTTGAGGTCAAAAAATTTTTTGACATTTTTTGCCCGAAAAAAACGCCATACTATACTATGACGTTTTTTATGACATTTTGAGGTCAAAAAAAATTTTTACTTTTTTTGTCCGATTTTGACGGCATACTATACTATGACGTTTTTTATGACATTTTGAGGTCAAAAAATTTTTTTGACTTTTTTTGTCCGATTTTGACGCCTTACTATACTATGACGTTTTTTATGACATTTTGAGGTCAAAAAAATTTGGACTTTTTTTGCCCGAAAAAAAACGCCATACTATACTATGACGTTTTTTATGACATTTTGAGGTCAAAAAAATTTTTGACTTTTTTGTCCGATTTTGACGCCTTACTATACTATGACGTTTTTTATGACATTTTGAGGTCAAAAAAAATTTTGACTTTTTTTGCCCGAAAAAAACGCCATACTATACTATGACGTTTTTTATGACATTTTGAGGTCAAAAAAAATTTTCACTTTTTTTGTCCGATTTTGACGCCTTACTATACTATGACGTTTTTTATGACATTTTGAGGTCAAAAAATTTTTTTGACTTTTTTTGGCCGATTTTGACGCCTTACTATACATTATACCGTACATTATTCCCCCACTGTTCCCCATATACTGATGACCATTCTCCTGTCGCTCCCCTTTTGACTCCCCAATATTCTACTCATCTGTGTATGCTCCTGTGAATGTGCTATCCACTGGTGCTGCTTATTTAGCAGCTGATGTTGTTCAGAGATCATGTGCTGTACTCATGTCATACTCACTCCTACCATACCAGTTGCTAATTTTGAGGTAGTCTCAAAAGTCTTTAAAAAAGCAAACAACAGAAATTCAGATCCCATTAAAAATAAAATGCATGTGAAGCGTGTTAAAAATGGACAATCAATGGTACATGAGATTAGCAACGACACCAAGAGAGACGAAGCCTGCCAAATTCTAGTAGAAAAAGACAAATTTGACGTAGAAGTTGACGCCGTTAAAAATGCACCAACCAGACAAAGGGAAAATGAAAAAAGACATGCCCAGAAGTGTCCTTGAGATGGGTACAACCCTGTGTATATAATATGATGTATCTTTTGAGATTTTCAGATGCTCCTGGAGGACTTCTCATGCTTGTAGACTCTGTGCTTGTAGAATAAAGCTTTCTGGACTCAACCTCTCTGCTCTCCAGCACCTGATTGACTCTGTGCATTTTTCTCTGAAGAAGATTTGAACACTTAGAATTTTTCGAGAAGACAAAAACTTAAGAGAGATAAGATTAAGGTGTGGGGACTCAGCCGGACCTGGACCCAGCTTCAACTGGCCCTTGACTGGGTCTATCGCCTGGCCTGAAAAATCCACATCAAAATCATTAGCTGATATAGGCCTATGTGAAAATATGCATTTAGCTTTTTTTGTAGGACACAGACGTCCTTAGGTTGATAGCAAGCTGGGGGAAAATACAAAAACTCAAAACCTAAACAGCATCATCATCATCATAAAGAGGAGGAATCCAATCAGTAAATAAATCAGTTGGGTTTTCAACATGACATAAGATGAGTCTCAGCCAGAGAGGCAGAAGAAAGGCCTTGTTTAGCCATGGCTAAAATAATCTGGCTGTAAGGTTCCAAGTACATTTTGGTTGGGCGCACCGCTCTGACAGGAACTAGGCTATCTTCTTCTTCCTGGCCGCTGGATTCTGCCGTTCGCCCAAACGCGACATTGTTATAAACAAAGAACAGTAGCTGGCGAAAATCCTGCAGCCGGTAGCAGGTAGCAGGTCTCCATTAAATAAAATAAGAAGAAAATAATGATAACATCCGACACGAGAAAACGGTCCTTTTTTGTTTCTGCCTCTTCGTGATTTTGTATTTTGTTACGCTAAGTAGAAAAAAAAATCTAAGTAATTTTTAAATTTCGAGGACTCCCTTCAGATCCACAAAAAAGTAAAATGCCTCGTATTAAATTTTTTTTTTTTAAACAAATATCAAATAAGCACTTTTTAAATATTCCACAGAAAAATATTCACGCTGTTAAATTATTCACAAATTATTTTAGAGATCTCCTCTTATCTCCCCACTCTGACTCCTTGCCCAGAAGAGGCAACCTCTGTAGTGTTTACATTTGGCCACAAGATGTCATAGCTGCCCCTTTCCTCTCTGCGTATGACGTCCATACTTCACCTGCATTTTATGCATTTATTTACTAATAAAGATACTTGACCACAGGGTATTTTTTCCTCTGGTACATCAGTGACACAACACAGAGGATGAACCTTCATGCTACCGTCGGTGTCTCCTTGGGGACAGTCCGGACCCTGGTTGCCTTGGTTCCCATTGATAACACAGTAGGATGTGGTGCTGAGCTGACATTGCTTCTGGGGTGTTATGCACATCTAGCCCTGGCCCAGGATGAAAAGTAGAGATATCTTTGAATTTTTCTAAAATACATTTAAGGGTTAACTAATGCATGGTTTATCTCAGCTAAAGGAAGTAGTCCGACTGAAAACAAACATTTGTTTTCCTGTTTATTAATTTCCATCCTCTGAGTGTGTGTGACTCAGACCTTTATGCCCCTGCCCTAAGAGCAAACACGACTTTGGACTTGTAGATTATAACAGAGCTTGTTGGGTTATTACTGAAATCTAATGACTTCTACGGACACTACAGTGTTGTGTTTTAAACTAAAAGGCTAGTTTGAGAAATACTGTACAGCAGATAATCGTTGTAGTGAGGTGGATAGACTGCTGCTCAACGGAGTTACAAAAAGGACGCAGAATAAATCCCAGTTACTTCGAGGAATGTGGACTTATAACATGGCAGTTACTGTTACTGTGTACAGATGAGGAGGAGTTTATGAACAACGTTTCCATGATTCAGCTTCCCCCAGCTAATAATGGGCGTTGCCTTGTGAACTTCTCTGAAAGGTGTGGCGATTCTGCCATACTGCGAAATTCCTCCTTTGACATCAATCCTATATTCTCAGTTAGGTAAGACGGAAAAACTAAAATTTTCTGATTTCGGATCACAGTCTTTATGTATATACGAGTTTGTTCTCTGTTTGTATTACACAGTTTGTTCTGACCGGAAAAGCTGTAGTTTAGACTGCGGTCAACCACATTCAGATGTTCTGGATTTGACATTCTTCGGTTCTGTTCACGGACGCGTGTCCAATAGACTATGTTGGCTCACTCAGCCTTTGACTATCATATAAAGGTAGTTACTGTGGAGCTCCACTAAAACATTTAGGAGAATAAACTAGTCGATTATTTATGTTACCCGAAGTGGGAGCAGTGGGGAAAGTGGAAGAGAAATGTGCAGAGCAAAGACATTCAGAGACAGGAGTCTATAAGAAAGAAAGAAAGAAAGAAAGAAAGTAATTACATATCTATACAGTGATATGAAGATTAATAATATATATATATATATGTTTTCTTCTCCCTAGTTTAAGACTTCTCTACAAACACAACAATGTCTGTTTGGGTGAGTAGTTATGGATAATTTATGAGTGATGACATGATTTAAATGAGATTTTAGCTTTAAAAAGAACATATATATATATTAGAACATATAATCAGTATTTAAGCATATTTTTGACTTCTCTTGTAGGATGACCTGGACCTTCTCTTAGACTCCCCCTCTTCACTGACTGTGACAGTAAGTTGGACAAACCCTGACCTTTTAGTGTGCAAGGCCTGTTCATGCAGATTATGATGTTTCTGATTATTATCATACAGTTTGCTAATGCTTGAATGGAAATTGACAAATTGGAACGCTTAGAATATAAGGTGTTATCAACAGGAAATCATATATCCACCAGCACATTGAGTGTTAGTGTTAGCGTTCTGTGCTCACAGCGTGGTTATTTGGTGATAATTTTTCATTGTTATGCATGAGTCTGTGAGCATGTGTCTGTGTTTATCAGTCCAGTGCAAGAGGAACTATTAAGGACAAGCCAAACTTTAAAGTGGAAGAAGATGTGGCTGCACTGAGAAAGGCCATAGAGGGCCTTGGTAAGCTAATGAGTTACCATTATCAGGATAAATTGTGGTATCAGAGAAACATGTAAAGCACTTCAATCATATTTTACTAAGTGTGTGTATATGTTAGTTTCTGTAACAAATTTTATATTTTATATAAGGTTATAAACCCATGAACCTTTAATGTGCAGTGTATGTGGTGAGCCTGCTTTGGGTTGTCTTCTTTTTTGTAGGTACAACAGAAAAAACACTGATCGAGGTGTTGACCCAGAGAAGTAATGCTCAGCGTCAGCTTATCTCTAATGCCTATGAGAAGGCCACAGGGAGGGTGCGTCACTGCATTTTTTTGGTCAAAGATTCTTTGTTGGTCAAAGAGAAAATGAGAGGTGGAGTATGATTTGCGTCTTATCAAAATTCCCCCCTTCAGAAATTAGTAGCTGACCTGGAAGGCGACACCCACGGAGACTTTGAGGACTTGTTAGTAGCTTTGGTAACACCTCCTGCTGCATATGACTGTCATGAAGTCATCAAGGCAATCAAGGTGAGGTTGTGTATCCTAAAAAGTGTCTGGGTCAGTGCTAAAAAAAAACATAAAGACACCAGTTGTACAACTTGCACAAAGTCATTTGTTTAAACAGACTTATTTTGCTCCAGATTTGCTTGGATTCATTATATTTTACTATAGCTGCATTGTGCTCTAAGAACTCTGTTATAATTATTCACTTGTGTCTATCACATTTTGTGTCTATCACATTTTGTGTTTATCACATATAGGGCGCAGGGACCACAGAGAGTACACTGACAGAAATCTTTGCCTCAAGATCCAACAGACAGATCAGCGCCATATCTGAAGCATACCTGGCAGGTTTGTGTCATCAACGCAATGTATTTGTAATATCGCAGACTAGATAGTAAGTCAGATTATTGTGAAACAGATGGCAGATGTTCATGAGGCTATCTGATTAATTATTTTGAAATTCTTTGTATTGTGCTGTTTCATTCAAGAAACGGGAAGATTGATGATTCATGATCTGAAGTCAGAGGTATCCGGAGATTATGGCAAAGCACTGCTCATCTTGGCTGAGGTACCGTACGTTAAACTTAAAACAGTGATGTGCTGTCAGAAGACATTTTCAGCAAATCAGAATCAGACCCAAAGCAATACATTTATTGCACTTTAATTTTCTTCGTATTCAAAGATGATGAAAAAACACACAAAAAAATGTTCCATATTTTTGATCCAGAGCTGCAGCTAAAACTCATATTTTCTTGTGTGAGACAATATCAACCCAATTCTACAATTAGTGTACAGCCTACATTCTAAAAATTCAATTCAAAAAGGCTCACACTGATTTCTGAACAAATGCCAAATATATTAAATTTATTCTGTTTTCTACGTTGACCCTCACAGGGGAAGAGAGACGAGAGCACCAATGTGGATGCTGCCAAAGCTAAAGCAGATGCTAAGGTACTTTCACTACATTTAAATCATTCATTGTGTAATCAACCCTTGTTTTTCTGCCTCTTTCTCAAACAAATTTAGAATACTTCTTTGTTTTTCAATGTTTCACAGTACAGCCACGAAGCCCATGTGGGTAATGCAGCAAGCATTTGGTAGTTTGAATGATGCTTTATAAATGTAAAGACATTAATGTAAAGAAATTAGAGCAGTGGCATTCAAATACACTGTAGAGCAGTTTAGTTACTGTGTCAGACACTTCTTCAGTTGTTAGTTTGACATTTTTTGCTTGACCTCACATATTCATGCCGGTTGAAGGCGGCATTCATCTCAGTTAACACACCTTACTTGCTGATGCAAGTCTGAACCTGCTCACGATTCCCATGTTCAACAGGTATCCAAATCCGGTATTGCAATTACCGGATTTGACCATGAAAATCCTGTAGAAAAGTATCCTTTAAATGACATCATACACCTTCTCTGAACTTTTCATTGATAGAACAATTTGATTTTTAGTCTAAAGCTGTATGTTTGCTCACACTTGTTTTCATTCTGCTCAGGTGCTCTATGAAGCAGGGGAGAAGAAGTGGGGTACTGATGAGGACAAGTTTATTGACATCCTGTGCCACAGGAGTATTCCCCAGCTTCGACAGAGTGGGTACACCCCTTACATATTTTCTATGTAGATGCTAATTTAATTGAAAAATAAAAAAACTAGACAAAACTCTAAGAGTCCACAACCACGCTAGTGTACTCTCTTAGGCCGTACTTTGGTACAGTGGTGCATTGAGCTAAATGCTAGTGTCAGTATGCTAACATGCACGTAGTGACAAGAAATTTTCAACACATTTCACTAAAAGCAAAAAATATCATAGAGGTAAAGTCATGGGATTGCTACAGTCACCAGCACCATTCATCCTCTGGGATCTATGAATGTCTGTACAAAATGGTGGATTGACCAAAAGACTAACATTGTCCACATTCATCAGGGAAAAGTAAACAGTTAAATTCAAATCTCCAGAACATTAATCTGTTATGTTTTGGCAGCTCTGGTCGAGTATAAGAATATTAGCAAGAAGACTCTGCAGGAGAGCATTGAGAGTGAGATGTCTGGAAACCTGGAGAAGCTACTAGTCGCCGTTGGTGAGAAAAATGTGTCACTTTATATGTCTGTTTCTCACCCTAACTCTGAAACAGTGGTCCATTTTTATTGTGCTGCACCTTTATTTTCATCTGGGATAATGAAATCACTTTTTTACACATGTGAGACACATTTAATGTAACATTTATCACAAAATATTGTTCATTTATTAACTTGATTTTTCTGTCTAGTTAAATGTGTGAAGAGCGTTCCTGCATACCTTGCTGAGAGGCTTTTCAAGAGCATGAAGGTAAGCTGTGCAAAATGTCCAGCGAAATCCATGTATTGTTTAGTTGCACTGTGAGCCATTTTTATCAACAGTAGACAGTTGTATTGGTCACTACTGGTGCGGAAAGGAATGTTAAGCCACTGTTTTATTGCTGCCGCTTTGACTAAATGTGCAACACTGGTTGAAATGTGTCAACAGGCTGTAAAGCAGCAGATAAAAAAAGATGTAAAGACACAGAAACAGCCATTATTCCACACTACAGTATTCTATCTTTGAAGTGAGCAAATAATAGGAGTCACAGCTGAGAAAATAGCTAGGGCATCTTCATTTGATCTACTGAGAACCTATTTTGTTTTATCCCAAAATTCACTCTGTTGCTTTGTCTAGGGTGCGGGGACAACAGAGTCCATTCTGACCAGGATACTCGTCAGTCGCTCAGAGATCGATTTGTTGGACATTAGAGCCGAGTACAAGAAGCTGTTTGGATGTTCCCTTTACTCCCAGTTAGAGGTCAGTACATGGACCCAGAAAGATTAAAAAAACAAAACAAAAAAACTCAACTTATCAATAAAATACCCAGCTAAGTTTAAATTTCATGGTGTCTTGTTTTAGACATTGGACAAGAATTTTGTTTACGTGTTCTTGAACCACAAATATGCTTGCCTGTGTTTTTTTTGTCTTACTTCTTTTCTCTCATCATGTTTCTGCAGTCTGAAGTTTCAGGCAGTTACGGTAACGCCCTCAAACGTCTCTGTGGCCAAGACGAGTAATTCCTCCTAACTCCCGAGATGAAAAACATATGGTGGGACGTCCAGCTTTACCTAGTGGAAGAGAAGAGCTGCATCTAATGATGGTGACCAGTCACTGACCTTTTCATTAGATTCACACAGATATATTTGCCTGAACCTAGACCTGATGATGACTGGAACGAACCATCTAGGAATGCTATTTTAATGTGGAATTCCAGCAATGCGCAACCAGACATTGATGTTCTAACTAAAGTGCCATGCAGACTGGATAATTAAAACACCAAGTGTTAAGAAGGAGCTGATGTTCATAGATATGAAGATGCTGTTGAATGTGTTTTTGAATACTTAAGGTTTGTATTCCATGTGACTACTACAACTGCAGATTTCTTAATAAGTATTTTATCTTCTGGTATATTGTAACACAAACAGCCTAAAAGTTGGAAAAATGCAAATAGCCAGTGTCATAACTTTCATATTTAACAAAATAAAGATACTATGTTCTACTATTTGATGTGAGTGAGCAAAATTATATGACACTATGCCATTTATATAAAAATACTTATTTTATTTAAGAGATTTGTTTATGTTGCTGTAACCAACTCCAACACAGGTCATCAAGACCTTGTCTCCCCCTTTCCTTTCGTCTTCTAAAGGCTTCTGGACCTCGATCTTGAACATGATCTGGAAGAAGTCTCTAATGTGTCTGAGGAACTCGATCCTGCAGAGACGGCAAGAGAGATGGTTGGGGGAGGGAGACAGAGGGAGGAAAGTTAGTAAAAAAAAAAAAAGATCCCAAAGGACTGGCATTCACCCTGTGTTGGATAAAATATATTTCACACATCAGTGAGGTAACTGGGTGTGTTGTCTTCCATTTGCCTTACCTGAATAAGGAGACAAGTGTATTGTGATGGCACTGCCAATCTTCAGTTATCATAGTACTGTACTTGAGAGGGACACAGCACCGGTACCATGATAACTGAAAATGGACAGTTCATAGTTCGCTCCTCATTCGTGGTGACAACAACCTCTGTAATTAGCCCTGTGTTCAGCTGCTTTTATTTTTGTCTCCTTAAACCTTAAACATTTGAAACTATTTATTTACAAGAATGTTTTGTAGAAGTGTAACTCAACTGTAAACACCTCCCTTCATCACACATTCATCGAGCACCTTTGTATGAACAGACACTGAGCATATAAATGACCATGTGAATGAATAGCTGGCCAAGTACCATGAAAATCATATGAAAAAATTGCCAATAAATAAATAAAACAAGAGATCAAAAATTAGTTAAAACTGTTCTCCTCTTAAAAAAAAAAACTTGTATTTTTTAGTGTAAAAAGAAAAAACATTAAACAAGGCTTATGTATAACAAACCGGTGCGTATTTATTGCCTCTGTTGTTTATTTGTCCAGTATTTTGTGCCCTGCACTGGGACAAGAACTTTGGATTTTTGTCACTTGCCAAGAGAGGACTAGTAGAAGAATAACTAAATGTAAGGTCCAGTGCGTTCTATATTTGGAGACAGTGCATCTATACATTAACTTATAAATAAGCCACAGGTCGTTTGTAAAGTTCACTGGGACAACAGCTTACGTGTATGGGGAGAGGGGTCCAAGCAGAACCTTCGACACGTCCTGTTGTCCAAGGGTCATCAAAAGCAGTGCCAGGCTCTGATTGGATGAATCCACACAGCCACCCTAAAACAGGAGAAGAGAAGGGGCGACGTGCTTCAGCAACAAAAACAACAGAGAAATACGTCATGGAGGCGGAGATGTTTAGAAAGAACTCAGCAACCCTTTGACAAGGGGATTGATTATCTTAGGTCCAACACTGATAGCTATCCACATTTGCAAAACATTGTGGGAATCCATGAGAGGTGATTGTGGGTCAGATGCTTTTCAGCTCTGGACACAAATTTAGGGCGTTAATGTCTCCAACTCAAATATGGACCAATTGAAAAAGAAAAGATCCTGGTTGAAATTAAAAGTCAAAAATTTGTTGAAAGCTACAGCTTTCAGCTAATTTTTCTACAGGCCAGAAATTTTTTTTAATCATGGTTTTTAGTCAGGCTACAAGATTGTACATGGATCTTATTTTTCAAAATCATGTGTGCTCTTAAATCTGAAGTGCCCCATTTTTATTTCACAAGCTTTTCTCAATCTCAGTGGACACAGCAGACGGTCTGGCTGTAGTTTGTGTCTGTGGCGTCTCTTGTGCTCACATGACACTTTCCACAGTCGCAGTTCCTTCTTCATATATCCTAGCAGCAGTAACCTGTTTCTTCCTCTTCTTCCTCTGATCCTAGCCCTTTTGCCTAATTCGCCCCTTATCCTTAGACATATGAGATATTTAGAGGACAGAGGATCCACTCTCTGTGTCCAAGTCATCACATGCCATCGCGATTACTCGGCAACAGTTATGTGCTATTTCCCAGCCTGTATGAAGGGGCCTTGTAAAAAATTGGACACACCCAAGAGCATTTTATAAACTGAAGGAAATTGAACATGGCTGTCCACTGACAGTTTTAGTGAGACATTCTCCATTTAATGTCCTTTACTAAGCTGAGGACCAAATGTGTATCAGCCTAACTGCAGCTACACAGGATCACTTTCTTGTATCCTACTGTGCATCCATTCTAAGTAAGCATGTGGCCCACTCATTCAGTATCATGGCATCGTGACAGCTTGTCAGCAGGAATATGATTCAATTACATAATCATATCACTGGGACCTTGGCAAAACTATGGTGACCTTGTTTATATTATTGATAAGGCACAGATTTTGTTAACTAAATTCCTCCAACAACTGGATGAGTTTTGTCAGACTTGGAAAAGCTGTAAAAATGAATTCAAACAACAACTTTGCGGCTTCAACTCTGCACCCCTATGGAGAACTACGACTTATTTCCACCATTTTTCTTCATTAAAATGTCTTATGAATAGAAATATGATTGACTAATAGATTTTCCAAGACATAGGCTTTACCAAATCCAAATTTTACCAAAACATGCCGTTTGCCTCCAGTAAAAACTCAACAATGCTCATTAACAGCAAGAAACGTCAATTAAATTTTAAAATGAGGTTTTATCCAA
Source organism: Toxotes jaculatrix (assembly GCF_017976425.1). Lineage (NCBI taxonomy): Eukaryota > Metazoa > Chordata > Actinopteri > Toxotidae > Toxotes > Toxotes jaculatrix. The sequence continues at coordinate 13,547,391 of NC_054409.1, forward strand.
CTTCAGCGAATTCTTTTTAACATCTTCCACAACTTGAAGAGCACATAAGGTTGGCTATTGAGCGTGTAACCGAGCATCTTACCTTGTTGTGTTGCTGATCGGGGCTACACAAGTTGAAACTACGACAACTTTTCCAGAACATGAACTGCATTTAAAACTAAGACAAAATAATACATTGACACCAGGCCCTGCCTTCCAAAGGAAACATCACTCAATTAATGTAACCCAAGAGGCCAGCAGACACCAATCGGCTATATGGCCTCATGGAAAAGTCCCTTGAATTTTTTGAGGGAATGGCAACCCCCTTTCCCAACAGTCACATAGAGAAAGCGTGGGTGCAGACACAGTTAAGTGAGTTCTATGATGCAATAAAATGTAAAACTAACAGACTAATTTGACTTAGACCTTTAATACCAAATCTGAATGGGTAATAACTGGGTGAACTTAAAAAAAAAAAAAAGGAGAAATACAGGTTTTGCATTTGTTAGCTTAACAGTGAACAACGCAGTAGTTCAAGGAAGGCGGCTTCTTTCCTGGCGACGAATTTTACTCCAACACCACTGTCATTCTTACTATGGAGAAAAACAACAACTTGAGATGTTCTGAATTCAGTGAGAACACCAAATGGTAATTCTTAGATAAAAAAAATAAAAAATAATAGTCAAGCTATAATCCATACCTGGGTAAACAATGACTTTTACTGAACTTTTCCACTGAATATTAAAAGTCTTCAGACTCATTGTGTAACCACCACTTTGGTCTACCTTTTTTTTTTTTTCCTGTAGCTACTAGACTGAATTTGACCTCCAAAATAGCAGAGCCTGACATGTAATCACACAAATGACAAACCTGACATACCCGTAAATTTCATAAAAATTAAGGATAATTTAGTAATAAACTAAATTTGAAGAAAGTAGCACTTACATTAGCTTCTGCCCACTGTTGATGTTGCTTCCAAAAACAAAATGTCCATCGTGTAGCTATGGTTTACTACAAGAAGACTGTACTGATTAACCATAAAACAAACAGACGCACACACACACAAACACACTCACACACAGAGCGCCCATGCCCTTTAATGCGAATCCAGCAAATTTCTTTTCCTGTCTCAGTTTTTTTTTAAAATTAACAATCCTAGCAGGAGGGTCACACATCCATTTTGGTGTTATCCTTCCTCTCCTCAGCTGTAGCAACCACACCGTCCTCCTGCTACAGTTAGGCATTAAAATCAGCTGTAATTCAAATGCTGTTACACTTCTCGACATGGTGAATCTACTTGCTCTACAAGCAGCTGTGGCTTTACCAAAAAAAAAGGAACAAAATGTTTAAAATTGACGGATTAGTAATCCACCATCCTCGAAGTCTGCTAAACAGAAACGTTAGCTCCCCACTCTGTTGCGTGGAGTTAAGAAGATGTGTTCAACAATATTCCTCTTTCAGAGTTAATCAGCACTACCCTGACCAGCTAACTGGACTCACATGGCTCCTATGAGAAAGGGCTGAGAGGCAGAGCCATGTGGAGGCAAACTGAAGTCACAGACTCACTGGATCTAATTGTACATATTCTGATGAAGTGGGCTCTTTTTCCTGTGTGACTATGTGAGATTACTTGTGTCTCTATACATTTCTAGTAACAACTAAGTTACTTGTGTCTTATAGTTACTACTGTAAGCCACATTTGGAGACACACTACATCAGCAGAAAAACACTGAGATCAAATGTAGCCTCAAACCATAATTTTAAATCTCAATTTACAAATTCCTCTTTTATCAAGCCTGTTTGAACAAAGACTATTCAGATGATAAATCATCCAATCAAATGAAAGACTTGTGTAATCCAGAAATTAAACCAGTGCGGTCACTGACATCTGACCTCTGCAAGACCTGTGAAACTTCAAAGCAGACTCCTAGAAAAAGCATATTTATGACAAACAATGCAATGGCATAAAAATACCACCACAATTCATACAATAAACAAGTATGTGGCCATTCTTTCTTAGTTTTCTCGACTTGGATATTTCAAGAAAGTTAAAAGAGGGAAAACATAGCAGATTAAAAACATGGTCATTCAGAGGAAGGGAAATAGGAACTGATTAAATGTAATTTGACATGTGTAAACCTTAAATCATATTAAACAGGGATTAGAAATTGGACAGCTTGGGGCCATTTGCTGTGAGCAGTCAGTCATCAAAGAGTAGAAGACTATCTGTGCTACTTTGTGCATTTCATCTTATCTTCACTGTCTCCACACAAAACAATAACATTTAAACTCTGCCCTTTCAGACTTAATATGTCAGAAAATATCTATGAGCACTTTTCCAGCACACAGACACACTGACATGACAGCTTCATCAAACAGCCTACGGCATCCATCTTAATGGCTTAATTTTTTGGTAAAAATAACCAAAAAAAAAAAAAAAAGGAAATACTCTTTAGTAATTTTGGATCTGCCCACAAACACTCACTTGAATTCCAGATTGGAGTTGATGGTCATTACCCGAGAACGCTGGTAAACAAGGGCAGTGGACAGCCATTGTTGAACGCTGGGTTTATACTATGTCTTGTTTGTGTATGTCAGGTATTCCCCAAGAATTTTCAATTGTGCAGCAACGTGTCGCAAACTGATTCTCCAGCTGCTGCAGGGTAACTCAGTCCTGATATCAGCTTCCAGTGATAATGGAGATTTTCAAGCACCGTGATTAAACAAATAAACGAAACTGATTTTTGAGTAGGTTAAAATTTAACATCCTATTTTAACACTGCATTCTTCACTGTGGACAATCCAATGGGGTACAGATGAAGAAAATATGCAATAATAAACTAGCATGGGAACCTATTCTGCAAACCAATATCAGACTTGTTGGATAAGAGTATGAATGGCAATTACTCTGTAGATCAGTTAGCTGATGAAAGAGCCTTCAGTTGCCTGCAGTATCAGAGCAACTGAAACACAAAAAAAACATTGGGACAATGATGTAGCAAAGCCTTTTGTTTGCAAAGCCACACTGGTTTAATTTTGTCTACGGCCTCTCTACAACACAAAGCACATTTCCACAATAGACTTCTTTTAAATGCAAAAAAAAAGAAATCTCTTGCGTTGCAAATCAAAAGCAAGCCTTTCCTCGCTCGATTAAAAGTACTGCTGGGATGTTCACGGACACAAGACCCCATTTGTGCAAATGCTGAAAATTTTGACCAGATTCATGATGATTAGGACTGTCTACATCTGTTCAGTGAACACATCTTGTATACTCTTTTCACAGCAGCCAAACTAACCCTGTAGAATCAAAGAGGGATTATACCATATGTCAAATAACAGACTAAATACAACTGCAAAGTAATGTAAAAGAACAAAAGAAATCTGATTTAATCTTTTTCCTTTATGATCAACCTCAAAAACCACAACACTGACAAAAGTGTGTGTGTGTGTTCAAAAAATGTGTATGTATTGTAGATGTGGGTCTTTGCTGTGCCTACCCGATATATCTCCTCCAAAAGTAGCTTGGCACAGTTCCTACCAAGATCCTCTGGTAGTACAGGGTCCCCCTGCCCCTGCGGTGTGGACGACATCTCAGCACTAAGGAAGGAGCCATTCAGCGTCTCAGCCACCAGCGTCAGGCCAAAACCGGGAGACCTGAATAATCCACACGAATTATTCATTATCTTTTTATGAAGATATGTTGAGTGATACACAGAAACATGCAGAACTGAAACTTACTAACTAATAAATGTGCACTGAGATACTCACTTGCCCGAGTTGGCTCCTTTCATGTGGTCGGTGTAGATGTAGATGTCTGGAAGGAACTGGTTGAGGACGGCCCTGGCAGACTCCACTATCCTGTTGGCCATCTGAGGAGAAACTCGCACTGAATATCTGGATTGAGGCGGTCAAGGCCCTTTGATGGCTTATAACAGTGTGAATTTGTGGGCGTTAAATTGTGGTCTTGCTCTGTAGTACAAGCAAACAGATACTCATCACATTCACCAATTTTAATTGATGCAAAAACAAGTTGCTCTTCTGTAAAGGAAACAACTCGCTGGCATTTAATCCAAATACTTTTAAAACCAAGAAAGTCTCCCGTGTTTTACATTCATCCTGTAAACTGTAACCATCTCAACTCACTCATAATACTATGTGCTACCAAATTCCAGCGAACACCCAACAATTTTATAATTGAAAACGGAATATATTTGGCTTTTGGACTGATGGTTGGGGAAAACAGGGTATTTGAAACTGTCAAATTAGGCTTTAAAATATAAAAAATGAGTATGAAAATTTGTTATTATTCACTATTTTCTGACATTTTATAAACAAAATGATTAAGCAAATAATAAACAGATTGTTGTAGTTGCAGTCCTAACGGATAACACTGAACACAATAGGACTAAGCTGTGAAAAGGGTTTTTAATAACCATCTATATTACTTCAATAATGTGAACAAATAAAAACATAGCCATGATTGGGAGCCTGTGAAGGATACGCCACTCCTCTGATCCTCTTGATCTTTCCCGGGTCAGTCAGCTGGACTGGCCTGATGGTCCTGCGGACAGGACATGTGAAAACTACCTCTCCTCCCCCACCTGGTGCCATCCCCCTCTTCACCACCTGAGGAAGCAGCAGCAGCAGAGAGAGAGAGAATGAGACTGAGAAAGGCTGACTAACTTGATTTCAAATAGCAGCAAAACAATATATTTGAATTTGTTCACTGCTCCTCAAGAACAAACATCATATCATGCTTTTCAAAGGTCACCATGATGCTCTCACCTTGAGATCAAAACCCTCTCCATCAATGCCAAACTTCTTCATCAGAGGAAGGGCTGTGGACTTCAGCAGGTCGACCTGCACCAGACAGACAGTGTTTAAAACCTTAAAATATGCTAATGTGTCTGCAAAGGTTTGAAAAATAGCTACACCCATGCAAAAAAAGAAAAAAAAAAGCCATAGCAAAGTCTAACAATGGACCATGTCTCATCACAGCAACAAGCAAAGACGCTGTTCAGTGTTTCCATGACAACACCTCTCTCCAGTGTCTCCAGTTCATACTTCTTATTGCTTCCTTGTGTCTGGTTTGTTGACATTATCCACCTTGAAAACAATGCAGCTCAAAGGAAAGGGCCAAAAAACAAGGATGATGATACTGACTTGCTTTGAAAAGACGTTAAACATGTAAAAAAAAAAAAACACCACACACACACACACACACAAAAAACCCAAGTCCACTGCAAAGGTACAAACTGTACAGACACAAGCTTTTCTCTGCCACACTGTTGACCTAAACTGGCATTTATTTGCACATAATGACGTGTGCACTAGAGGGCAGTGTCCATTTAGATTTGGGAGGTGTACACTTAACCACAACATAGCTTACATTTTCTTAGCAGACGCAAACTTCAGCTCCACCCAGTTTGATCATGAGCTAGTAGAGTCAAAATTAAATCAGAAGGACTATATTAAGAAACAAAAACTATTAGTTATAAGGAGATCAGATCGATGAGTGCATGTCCTCACCGTCGGGTCAACTGCATTGTTGGTGACTCCCCTCAGAGTGGCCTTCAGAGAGGTCTTCATAAATGGAGCCAGCATGAGCAGGGCTTCCAGATAGTACCCAATCGAACGCTGTGGGTTACAGTCATGTTCCACAGAACCTCCATACAACAAGCCAGGCTGGTAGAATAAAACAGTACCTTGAAAGGACAGAAACAATGCTGAGGTTTAAAGTATTGATACAACAGAATAACTGTGCCAAACTGGAAGACAGCCCTCATGTTACCAAAATAGCTGACAGGAAATAAAGGACCTTTTTAAAATGTCCTATTAGTTTACAGAGGTAGCTGAGACTTCTCTACATAAAAATCAGGAGGTTACAGTTATTGCCTACAAGCTACATGCATAAAGAAGCCGAATGAAATATGAAATATGTTTATAAAGGGAGTCAAATGTGAAAAACAAGGCGTCTGTCTGTTGGTGTTGCACAATGCTGAAATCTCAACCATTACCCTCTGACAGTACACAGCTGTTAGATCAATCACAATCCGTGACAAAGCTAACACTGCAGTCATAAACTGCATAAACACTCACCTGTTTGGTTAATCTCTATTCTGGTGCCATTGGTCACTTTGTCTAACAGTCTGATGAAGCTGGCCTCAAAATCTAGACAAGACAAAAAAGAAACAGAAAAAAACAGAAATAGACTGAATATTTTCTTAAATTGAAGCAAAATCCACCATGAATTTTTATACGTCAGGAAAGAAAATGAATGCATTCCTTTTCTATTTTTGATACTAGGCCAAAACATATGGAGTCAAGCAAGTTGAAGAATGAATTCTGTTATTTACAATGGTAACTTCAGACAGTGCCCACTCACACATGCCAAGATAAGTCACCCAAATAATGTAAAACCAGAGCTCTACAAGCTCTGGTTCAGTTCTCTTGACATGCAAAAGAACCACACAACTTAGTACAGTGAGATGATACTGCATTTATCTCACATTTACTCTACTATCCCATCGATTCCCCACGTCCGACGCCCAGTGCTTAACCACACTCCCAACTGCGTAACAGCTAGCTGGTTAGCTGCCGAGCTAACTGCGACGCCACATGCAGAGTGAAGCAGCAACTCACCGCGGAGCCCCGGGTCGTCATCTTTAGACCTTATGTTCTTGATTTTAACACGCTTCCCGCTGAGTGTGGATAAAACTAGCCGCTGTCTGAAGAAATTGCAGCCGTCGTAAACGAGTCCCTGACTTGCCATATTATTGTTGTTTCTGTCTGGCGTCAGTGGAAATCCACGTGTGTTTGTCCAGGAAGACGTTGGTAGGAGGGGAGGGTACGGCAGAGCAGGAGGGTCACAAATGTGCTTTTAAAAGGGTGCATTACCGCAGTTGGCCACTGGATGGCAGATTACCATTCACTAACAGAGTAGGCATGGTTGAATAACGAGGTTGCGTCTTAAAGGAACAGAATGAGATCAAAATGTAAACAAAAGGGAAACTGCCAGTATTTATACGGACTATGAGTTTAAGTTGTCTTTAATATTGTTTGTAGGTGTGAAATAGTAAATAGTAATTCAAACACTAACATAATAATTAGATCTAATCCAATGGTTTTTGATTTTCTCAGAACTGTTACAGTTTTACTTAGATCAGCAATGTCTGCAAACATTATCTAATTCCCTAAAAACGCCTGAACTCCTCTAAAAATGCTTTAAAGAAAGCAGATTGGTTGTTCATTTCAGACTGTCTGCAATTCTGTACGTCTGCCAATGCTGAAGGGATCGAGGCTCGGAAGGGATTAATCACCGCAATCTTGTCAACAAGCTTTTCCCGCCTGTAGACCAATTGCATAACCGTGTTATACAATAAAAACATATCCACTAAACCGTTAACAGTGAATAGACGAGGATATTTGGCGGCGCGCTGCAGAGGGGGGCTCATTTCGCACGGTGTGCGTGGTCAGGGGACTGCATCCTCATCCGCTGCCCCTGGTCGCAGTTCTCATCCCCCTTCTCCTCCTAATACTCCTCCTCTTCCTTCTGCTTTCTGCAGAGCTGAGGGAAATAAACGTCAAGCTCCAGTGAGAGTCTAGGCTGGCTGGAGAAGACGCGCCCACTCTTGGTTACGTTGCGCATTTCTGGAGAAATAAAGTAAACCTGCTCCGATCCAGTGTTGGCTGAGCATCCAGAAGTGGGGGGTTCATGGGCAGGAAACGACCATTCTCGCCCTAGAAAGTCTGTTTTGGTGAATAATCGTCTAATTATGGTTCTTCTGAAGATTTTTCGGGCTGTCATAATGGGACCTCCGGGATCGGGGAAAGGAACAGTGTCTGCGCGCATAACCAAAAGTTTTGGACTAAAACATCTTTCTAGTGGGGACATTTTGAGAGCCAACATCAACGCGAAAACCGGTAAGACAGAGGTGTCCTAACACAAACGAACACTAAGGCAGTGCATTTATGATCTTGAATAAAATCTGGGCAGGTTAACGTGTTACAGTCTATAAGTCAGGAGGCTGCAGGTCTGTTACCTATTTCACAAGAAGACAGGCCCTTGAGAAATGTTATTCTACATCCTTTCCTTTATGAAACATATACACTGTTAGAAATAACTACAAAACTTTTTATTATGCTAAAAACACAAGGAAATTATTATACAAAACTACAAGTTATAGTGTGAAAAATAATGCTAAGTTTGTTTTCTGGACTGCTATGATAAGAGCACCACTCCCACAGTTTAATTTCTTATCTTTCTCCCAGGGGAATAGGACAGAGTAGAGTACTGCTTCTTTTTAGTCAAGGTCAAAATGGTTATAGAGTGTGTCCACTGCTTCTCAAGATCACCTTGGGTGAGGATAAGGAGAGGTGTAAAGATAAGGAAGGCTGTGAACCTTTGTTCCTCAAGAGGAGGGGCTGTAGATGAAAAGTTGTATGACGTTGTATGAGTAAACTGCAAGACTGGACAGCAGTAAAGTAGGCCTGAAGTGAAGCTCCTGAAAAGACTGCTGCTGTACAGCAGTTTTCTTTTTCCTGTTGTACTTTCACATTGTGCATGAGCACACATTTTCAAGGTGCTCAGTTTAACGAAATCCTTAAACTGTCGCCGGCTGAGCGGCTCCACTGGAGCACTTGGCATTCAAAGCAGTTCTTCTTATTGACTTGTCCTGCCCAGTCTTTGAATCTGAACTGCTTCCTGAGACTGCGTCACTAAAATTCTCATTAGTCATACTGAACATTACAAAAACCTTTTTTGGATGTAAGCATTTTAGATAAACTCTATAACAATGTATTAAATTGACTGTTACTGTTTACCAGTAGACAAATCTTATTATGTTTATTTGCCTATTCTTTCTTTGCTAAATTAGCAACCACACAGCAGTGTCTTTGCTTCCCAAAAAACCTTGTTCAAGGTTCAGCGTGCAGTCTTTATGCTTATCATGCACTAAACACAAAAGAAACCCAATCATATTTGTCTGTAAACGTAAAGAGCAACACAGATTAACACCAAGAGTTCCTTTCTGTGTAACAGTCTTGTTATTTCCTGTTTGTAGCCTATGGTTTCCCAATCAAGTTTTGTAGTCAGTTATACCCTTTGCTCTGTTTCTTAGTGTCATCAGAGTAGTATAGTAGCACAGTCAGGTCATTTCTGCAAAGCTTGTCAGGAAATTCCTTTCTTCAGCTGGACTCTGACCAATTAAAGTGGAAGTGATAGGGGAGAAAAAAAATCTCATGCCTTAACCTCCTAAACCGAGATTATCCCTTTAAATTTTCCATTAGGCAGTTTGCAGTGGAAAAGTGTCCCATGCTGTTCCACAGTTCACACACATTTCTCTATTTGCTTGTGCAGCTTTAGTATAGCAATATAATTATACTGAGTTACTTATTCAGACCCACAAAACTGCACTAAGACATGAAATGAAAACATTCCAGATGTTCCACACATCATTTTATACACATTTCCCTTTTTTCACATCTTACATACAGTTCTAACCTGCTGAACAATACTTGGCTACACAGAATGTGTTTAAAAGGATGGACACATTACAAGCAGCAAACTAGTGCCAAAGGTGTTTTTTTTTTCTGGGAAAAAAATGAATGCCATTTGATACTTTTGGCAAAGAGGTACAGCCAGTCTTTCATATTGTGATCAAAGCAGCCTTTCTAAAGTCAAATATGTTGTCAGGAACATTCATTAGTATAATCAGCATCTGCTCTTTGTGTCCCTGTTTTTTGTGTGTCTGTATCAGAGCTCGGCCTGTTGATGAAGTCCTGTATTGATCAGGGTCAGCTGGTACCTGATGACGTCATGTCTCGTCTCATCCTGAGTGACCTGAGAGCAATAGGCCAGAGCAGCTGGCTGCTTGATGGTAAGATTGTATCACGAGCCCATTGCACTATAGTTTGGAACATCCCTTCTGTTACTCATGATTAATGGGTTTGGACTGCGCTCTTACACTGTAATCCCTAAATATACTTAAAGAACTCCTTTAAATTTTGATTTCAGCAGAGATCTGCTGTATAGGGATGTTTTTAGTTTTCTGCTCTCAGGGGAAAGTTTTCTGAGACCCAATTTGTTCTTACGCTTTTTAATTCGCAGTTATTTATCACATTCCTCTTTCTTCCTTTCGCCTTACTGTCCCCCCTCTCTGTCCTAACACTAGGTTTCCCTCGTACAGTAAACCAGGCGGAGGCTCTGGATGACGCCTACAGTTTGGACACAGTCATTAACCTCAATGTACCTTTCCAGACCATCAAGCAGAGGCTAACTTCTCGCTGGACTCACCTTCCCAGTGGCAGAGTCTACAACACAGATTTCAATCCACCTAAAGTCCCTGTAAATACACCCTCTGTTACTTATTACTGCCTCTCTGCTTCACATACTGTCAGTAAAGGCAAAGAGAAGGGTAAAGGCAGAAGATAAAATAGGAAGAGAATTCAGATTCAGAGAACTTTTTTTGTCCCGGGGGCAATTTAAGGCAGCATGAGGTGGAAAACAAGACATTTCAAAGGTGAAGATACAGAGAGAGAGAGTGGGGGGATGTGCTAGGAGTTGAGGAGCAGGATAACTTTGGGGACAAAGGTGGCCCTCCTCCTCTGGGTTTTGCAGGCAGGGCAGCGGAGCCGCCGTCTGGAGGGGAGCTATTCAAATGCTGAGTAGCGGGCATGTGAGGGGTCTTTAATGATCAATCAAATGATCAGTAATCAATGTTTATAACAGAATTATACATATACATATACATAATTATAATATAAAGTGTTTTGGATCTAAGCTGAAATTGAACCCAAACAAAATGGTGTGAGATTACTGGAAGACAGAAAGACATAAAACTGAGGAACAGAGACAACAAGCAATGCAGAGAAACACAATGCTAATGAGAAAAACATTAGCATGCAGAGTAAACAGAGAAAATGGACGAGGGAGTGAATGAAAATGAGATGTGACAGGCTGAGAAAAACTAAAACAACAGGCCACTTGTTTGTTGTGAAAATCCAAGTGGGGACCTTTGCTTTCATCCAGTGGAATCACACACCAGTAAACAAGAGCTGCTGGTAGATGGTAAAGTTTTTTTTTAAAGACTGGAAGTTTGACTTGTGCTTTAAAGATGCATAAGAGACAAAAATGATCTCAGAATCATTGTCATGTTTACATTACTCAGTTGTATGCATTATTAAATAATGCATGAAATTGTAACTCAGATTTCTGACTATTTCAGTTTTGTGAAGATGTATTTCAAGCGACAAGTGTTATTTTTTTTTTTATCAGTATCCTTTTTTGTGGATGCTGCATCTGTTTCCATTTCCGGCAGCTTTCAACACTATTTAGCTTTACTATTGTCAGCCTTGTCTTTCCTCTTAGTCATCTGGCACTACTTTGTGTTTCTTGAGCAGTGTTTACATTACATTTGTTCCTGCGTTTTCTCCAGGGTTTTGATGATGTGACAGGAGAGCCTCTGGTCCAGAGGGATGATGACACTCCAGGGACAGTTACGCGGAGACTGAAGGCCTATGAAACTCAGACAGAGCCTGTATTAGAGTTCTACAGGTAGGAAATTACAGATAAATTAAAATATACCTTCACCTACTTACATATCTGTTTGTCTGTTGCATCACTAGGACGTTACAGTAATTCATTTTGCATCCCTGCACAGAGAAAGAGACAAGATGGGCAGATGTTTGACTGCATTGCAGCATATTTTCTCACTGAAGCGTAGTCCACATAAGTGCGTTAATACAACCAAATGCTACTGAACCTTGACCTCCGGCCCTGTCCTCCCTGCACATTCCTCACAGTTGATTGCACGACTGAAGCACTGCTTAAGAATCACATTCCAAGAGGACAAGCTGAGTGTTTATAAGCGTAAACAGCTCTTTTGTCCTTATTACAAAACTTAAATGAACTCAAATACTTCAAAAATGTAGTTTTAATCTTTAAGGTTTACCAGAAACAACAAAACCAGGCAAAAAGCTAAAAAAAAAAACAAACCACAAATACTAGACTTGCGAGGCTGTATATGCTTGTACATGCATCGTGATTTCTATTTCTGGACTAATTAGGCAGGAAAACATATTACTCTGTGCTCCCTCAAACCACAGGGATGTACTTAGATAGTGCCCCACTTACTTTTTTTTAATTTTACCACAACGTCTGAGAGGCTTTTCATCATTTGAAGAAAGCACAGAAAAGTACAGACTAGATAAAAGCGATATAAGGTTCGCTTTAAAGGATGAAAAATTATTTTACTGTGATTGCTGTTCAGCATGTTTTATTTACTGTACAGTATATTTTAAGGTAATAGTCATAGATCTATGTGCATTAACAGCTGATTAAAGGATCATGCACATTTTTTGTAATTGTAATACTGGAATCATAATTCAAATAATGACTGTAAAAAACTATTTCTGTTTATTTTCCTCTCCAGGAGTAAAGGTGTGCTAGAGACCTTCTCTGGGACAGAAACCAACAAGATCTGGCCACACGTCGAGGCTTTCCTCCGCCAAAAATTGTCCTCCGTCAATCAGGACGTTGCATAGAAAACCTGAAAAGAAAGGCAGAAGAAGTCTAAAAGTTTACCAGCAGTAACCACTCTGTACGCATCGTCCAATCAGGGTGCCACTTTCTGTGAAACAAGAGGAGAGCCATCTGTGCGATAACATATTCAGATGTTCCAAAAATGAGCAGCAATCATGCAGGTAGCAATAGTAAGACTACAGATGATGTTGGGAAAATGCCACTATTGAGGTGCATCTTGCACTGCTGTTGCACTGTTTCCACAATGTTGGTGAAAATAGTTAGAGCAAAAGTCTCAGGACGTGTGTTTAAAATCCTTCAAACATTAGTCGCTAGAATTCACACAGATTGTATCTTTTCTATAACGTGCCTTTGTAAAACCAGGAGACACCGCTCAATCACCGAATCAAATATCAGGATCCTTCACTGAAGAATGTCAAGGTTGCGTTCACCAGAGATGTTGCAATACAATGATAGCAACAGTTGTTAAAGCATGTCCTCTCTGGTGAATGCAACCACCCTTAAGGAGTGGAGTTATGTAGATATTTTTAACTTTTAGGTTTTCCAATTGCAATCACTAGTTCTTTTCTTAGATGATGGCAATTGACAATATTGCGGGCATAACAAAGGTTTTTTTAATAGCTATCTTACTGGGACTGTTTCTTATGCTTTGGAAAGTGCTGTAAAGGGAAATGTGCCGTGTTCTGCTGTAAATTCACTTTTACACCCAAGTGCCTTTTGCTGCTTTTGGAAATGTACCAGGTAGCTCAGTGAATGTAATTTAATTTTCAATTAAACCATCATTGTGTAACATTTTCTTTCAACCACCTCAAGTCTTAATAGTATTGCCTCTTAAATATGCCACAGTTTCCATTTGTACCAGGCCTTCTGACCAAGTCTACAAACAATGTGACTTAACAAGTGAAAACTTGATTTAAAAATATAACTTAAAACATTTTAAGCACAATATACACAGGGCTATCATCTTGTCAGAAGGTATCATAGCTTTCAAGGTTGATCTGCAGTTCTGTGTTTTTGCACTTTGGTCTTGACAATGTTTCACCATGTTGTAAGCCACAGAAAGGCTATAATGTGTGTATTTCAGAACACTTGAATACAAGGTTTAAAAGCTCATCTCCTCTTCATAGACAGCTTACAACTATGTCGTGTATTTATTATGAATCACAATAAACTTCTGATACTATTCACTGTGTTTATAGTATTATTGTACATCAGAATAACACAACTGGATAGTTGTAATTTATTCCACACATTCTTCTTCTGGGAGCCTACATCACCCACAATGCAACTTGACAATCGGAGGCATTTCTCCTTAAGAATTTAATGACAGAGCTATTTCCAATTCTATAATTACTGTAGATTTACAAAGAACCGTAGCAGTTCGAAGACACAAACATTTATTACTGGTTTTATATTTGAGTTTCTTACAGCGGCACAGGAAGCCAAATCTTACTGTAGCTTATTGTCAATAAGGACGTGTTACAGCTATAATTTTCCTAAAGCTTATATCTCAGTGACAGAAACTCTTTCACCAAGTCTTACACCCTCAAAATTTTGTGATAAGCTTCAAAAACACAGGATTTATAGTAGAAAGTCAAAACACCAGAAACACTGGCCACAGGTTTCGTACAGCAGTTTAAGCCCAACAGTTATTTTGCATAGTTGAGTAGTCACTGTGGACGAAAAAAAAAAAAAGATTTATCCACTACAGCACATTATTTTAAGCATTGCTGCTGACAACACCTCTGTTTGTGTTTACAGTATTTACGATGTAGTTTTCACTGAAGAATCAACAATGCATCACACAGACGCTTGTGAATTTTACTTTAATGCATTGTATGGTATTTCTAATTCCACAGTCTATGGTAAAAAAAAAATCTTGCTGACCATGTTGCTCAGCAAGTTTTCACTGATTTGTGTTGTTTTGCTAAATAAAGCATATGATTATCAAGGGGACAGCTCCTTGGAAGCCTCGTGAATTTGGAAAAAAAAGTTTCCTTGGAAAAAAAAAAAAAGGAGAAAGAAAAAGCGCAGGTGACAAGAGAATACAAAAATAAAAGAAAACACAATATCACACAATTCAACCCACAAGCTCATCTAAGAAATGTTTAGAATTTCTGATTCCATTCTGGGTGACTGGGAGACCAACAACAAAAAAGTGATACAACTAAAAACTGTTTGAAAAGGGAGATATAAAGTGCAGTACACATTCAGATGCAGTGAGCTCTGTTCTGCATTTAAATATACAGTAAAAGTCTTTGTGGAAAGCACAGCCCTTTTTTCCTCCCCTTCATACTGGTGCTTTTGTTTCTTTTTGTTTTTTAAGTCACCTACTCAAGTATAGATCCCAGAATTGAGAACTTTAACCACACACCACTGACAAAAGTCTGCCCAGAGGACTTGTTTAAGGAAACTGGTGGCTGGGACTAAGTTGCTAAGCTTGTGAAGAAAATAAAATATATGTTAGTTTTACCCTGGCACGTCACCGAGCCAGACAAAAATAAATACACAAAGCCCATACGGACCTAGGAAACCTTTTATGAACAAACACATGAAGAATTTGGCATGATTAGTACTTTTAGGTCCTGTACTCAAATGTTTGACCTGTGTGATAACCAACTATGAGACAAATGTAGTGCCCTTTTTACACCTCACATTACCATGCCTCTTGCACCCAGATCATACCTGGATTTGGATGATTCATTGTCATTTATACCTAAAACCGTCTCAGATATCCTCATAAAACTGGGCTGATCATGCCCCTCTCACTGTGTGTATTTGTGTGCATCAAAACCCGAGTGCCCCCGAGTCATGCAATAAATGCTGAGTTAATATATTGTCTCAAACGTAATCTTGCAGACACTTACCAAAAAGCATGCACTGTCGTCTTTAGGTTATTGTTTGTCTTTGTCCAGCAGCTTACATAAATGAGCAACTAACTATTTTTCTGCGAGGCTGAATTATTATTCGTATCAGAACAAGACAAGACCCAAGTGCACAACAACGATTATCACTTTTGAGAATACACTCTACATTATCTTCTGTTGTTGTATGGTAATTGGAAACTCAAATGATTAGCTAGTGATTTTGTATTTCGATTCATTGTATGCATTTTATGTGTATATACTGAGTGAATCTATAAGTTTGTCTACGTAAACACTATCTAGATAAAATCTGAATGCCAAAGATGCATGTTAATGGCAGATGTAAAGGAGGTTCAAAGTTGGATTACAAATGTGCTTTAATTGCTCCTGAAGCCGCTCCAGACAACACTACAAACCCTTTTTAGAGAACCTGAATCATTAGAACCAGTCTTGTCCTGCCTTTCATGATATACCTGAACATCAGCTCCAGACTATAACGTGACCTCTGACCTTCACGCACCTGCTAATTAGCAAAGTGTTCAAAGCAAATGATGTAAGGCCACATTAACCACTCTGCATTGGTAAAAGCATGTGATGTAAGACAACCCGACAACAATCAGAACTCTAGCTTTACTTTGACCAACAGGGCCAGTCGCTCTTCATGGCCAAGAAATTGCCACAATTGGGTAATTTAAAAAAAATAATGTACGTGTAAACCAAATGAAAGTTAAAATATTTGCACCAAAAGTTAACAGCTATTGTGCCTGTTCATTTTAGACAACACTGAGTCAGTGAAGCGGTCACTGGCTAGCCACCCACGCATACTGCATTATTCATCCTCTCCTGATAATTGGCTTGAGAGACCTGTGAGACTGTGTGCAACTCCTTACATGCGGATCAGTTGTGGGCCTGAACTGAACTGAACTTTAACTGGCTTGTAATTTCATTCTGGCCTGTCAAATTGAAGGCTGGAGAAAAAACAAATCCAGGTAGCTACAACTGGAGCACTTTTTCTTTCTGTATGTCTTACAGATTCAGACATTTGCAATTTAACACACTGAAACTGCTCCTTGCACATTGGCATTAAGCCAGCAAATTCAGCAGTAGTGAACCAATTTAAACATGGAAAAAAAAGGGATATGCAACATAAATTTCAAACATGTGAGGCCCACACTTTTTCCAAATGTTGTGGTAATGTTAGATCTGGCAGTTAAATTTTTGGATTCAAAATCTGGTTTGAAATCCTCCACATACGCAATTTTCAGTCATGCTTCTCTCAAACTTGACATGATTCATGATCTATTGTTCCAGCATGTGCAACAATAGGTCCACTAACCCAAATTCAGCTTCAGACATTGGATATAACTCACTATTGCTAAGAGCTTTTTTTTATAGTCTGGACTTAACTTAGTGAGGACATATCTCTGTTCCAGGAGAAATAACAAATGACCAGTTTGAAAGATAGCGAGGGATCTGTAAAACTTGTGTTATGGCACAACACATGCATTTAGCTGGCAAAAGACACTGCAGGGACCAACTCACCAGAGGCCAGCCACAGCCGCATACTAATGGCAACACTGAGAAATGTTTGTCCTCAGTGAAACATTATTTCCTACAGGTTCTCAACTGAAAAATGCAGCGTTAAAGACTAATCATGTCCCCGTTCATTCCTGCTCTGCACTGCCCTTTATGAGCGTGGACTGCTGTTGAAGGAGGGCTTACAAGTCAGCTTGTTCCTAAATGGGGAGACGATGGAGATGGAAGAAAAGCAGGGTCCGATCCCACATTCCCTAGGAGGTCTCCATCATCCGTATGTCCTCTGTTTCTGTTGTGTCGTCCTTCGTCCACCTCCCTGTGCTTGTCCACAGTCCGGCCTCTAAACAACGCTTTGTAGGGTACTCTGCCACCTGGTGGAGGCAGACAAAGACGGAAGGGTCACATGACAATCAAAAAACAACCACAGGTGAGGATTGCCATGCAAATATCAAAATCAAAAATAGGTAAAAGTAAACAGAGCTACAGAGACAGACTCTGGGGGATTAACCTACTGCTGTCCAGTTAGAGGATTATAATGGTTATGTAACTACACTCTGACTGTCTAACATTTCAAATCTGAGCTGACACTGAAATTCTGATCTTGGATTCACAACATTTTCTCTTGCTTAGATTTCACCATGAACTAAAACAAATCTGGGAGGGGCAAGACTTGTGTTTTTCTTTATAGAAAACAGATTCTCATGTACACATTCTCCTCCAATCACTCCTCAGAGGCCGACTGTGTGTTCAAGCTGACGTGGAGAGAGATGCTACGAGCTTCAGTTTCAACAGGCTTGATCAAATTCCTCTGTGGGAGAAGGGGAGGAGTTTTTTTTTTTTCTTTTTTTCTGAGTAGATGTTTGGCAGCTAGTCAAACTGTGGGGCCAATAGAGGGGAGGAGGCCTCATTCTCTCTTGCTTACAACAGGATTTCAAACTACTAAGATCACATTTTGTGGAAAAGCCTGTGGAATAGGCCATTTGGCAACTTTCACACTAAACTTCATCTGAGCACTGAAATACCTGCCAAAAATAAAACTCTCTTTCATGTCTGTAGTTTGTTCATGATGTCATTTGCAGAAAAAGGCTTTTAATTTGTATGAGACATTGGTCACATGACAGCCCCTTCCTTTAAAAAAAAAAAAAAAAAGAAATGCCTGTTGTCTTACACTTGTGTAACTAGGAAACATAATGATGTGAAACAGTGATAACTGACTGGGCACTATCTGTGATACCTGAGCTGCCGACATGACAATGAGGGTGAGGGACAAAGAAAGTCCGATGGCTGAGGTGATTATATCATCTATTGTTTGGATTTATCTGGGTCAGGCAAAACTAAATATTTTATCATGTTTCCCTGATGACTGGCTCCTGCACGGAGAGCCCCGTCAAGAGAGGGTCAGCACAGTTGTGAGGCAGAAGTTGGGGTTTCTGGGGTCTGGTTTTAGACTTCAGCAACATGAAGAACTCCAAGTCCTGCTTCATCGTTAAAGTCAGCTTTTGGCATTTGTTGTGGCCACATGTGCTAACTTGAGCAGTGTTTTAGTCCTTGTTGAATCCTCTCTTGGTCCATTTTAGTGCTGTCACCATTTATGAAAAAACAGTGGAGACACACATGTCTTAAAAATGAACATGAGCAAGCAAATGCTTGTGACAAAACCTAACTGAGGATGACCCTTAACAGCTCTATTTATACTTACTAGCTCAATGGTGCCATCCCACAGCTGTGTGGGGTAACTGCAATAGCCCGTGAGTGTCAGCAGCAGTGGGGAAAAAGTGAGGAACACTTACTGGAGGTAAAGAGTCCAGGGATTCTTTGGGGTCAAGTCTGCAGTTTGGGCCAGTGCTGTGTTGTACAATGTTGTTGGGTGTGTCGTCTCTACACCTGACTGTGTATTCTCTAACTCTGTTTTTGAAGGCCTCAAGCTCTGTATGGAAGACTTCTAAGTAGACATCTTGTCCTTCCTGTGGAGCATTAAAGACAATAATATTAAGAAAACATAGCGCAAGATGGCTTAAACCAAAACAACAATCATCTGAAGAGATGTGAATCAAATTACAATTAGGCATGCCCTGACATCCAACAGTATGAAAGCCTAAGTTTGGCATAAGGCACAGTGCATAAAGTACTGATAAGGTGTTTACATCTTACTTTGGCTTTGTGGAAGAACTGTCTGAAGCAGCCTCTGGGGTCCTGCTGAGAGGTCAAGGCCATCTCCAGGATGAACTGCATGACTACAGCTTGGTGCGCCACCTGCTCCATCAGTGCTTCTTTCTGCAAGACACATAACAAAAAAAATAAACTAACTTCAGAGTTCCTGTGTGTCTCAACAGATCACCCATTAAAACTATTTTTTTCTTTTATAACGCAATACAGTTCACCTGCACCTCAAACTGCAGCCCCCTAAATGATGATACAGTTGAATCAACACCTCTTAAGCACAATTTAAACAATCAAACTCTCATGAAGGCAGGATTTATTGGTGGCTGTTGTATTAGACTGCTTTTGTTTTAGAGAAATGTACGTAATAAACTGACAACTGAGTATTTCGATAAGCAGAGTGTCTCCAAAATTGAGAGCTGAAGGGAAATTCTGAAGTCATTGTCTGGGTGCGTTTGTGTGTGCAAGCACACTGCCTGAGTCTGCTGGAGCGCTAATCTCAAGAGGAGCACCATGAACAGCAAAAGGATAACACTAAATCCTCTGATGAGACAGTAACCAACAATTAATTTATCCTGCTAGCAAGCACATTCTGTGTCACCACAGCGTGATTCAGCCCCTGTGCTACAGAGATAACTGTTAACTGTCACACTGTCATGACTTGCTTGGGGCGCTAAAACAGAAGTGAGCCATCAATAATGTTAATAGTAACACCTGCACTTTACCCACAGTGACGAGTTAAAATCTCAGTTTTGATTGCAGAAGATCTTTTGCAATCGATATGACCAGTGCAGTTGATGCTAAAACTTTTCCAATATTACACTGTCATTGTTAGTGCACATGCTCAGGCATGTGGCTCTATGTTTACACTGCTTTTCTAGTCTGACGAGCTAAAAGGAGCAGACCATTTTCATCATTAAAAAAAAAATTGCACCTCCAAATGATATCCGCCTGCGACTACAGAGACAATACTGGTCACCAATTGTCAAAGAATTGTTGATAATCATAAAATAACACAACCCTTATCCTATCAGTAAATTACCCCTTCTTGCTGTAGTCTCATGCACCACACAATTAAGTAATTGGCCGTTTCCTCACAGATGAGCTGAGGCATGTCTGCAAGGAATCGCTGACTGTCGTCCCATCTCCTCAACATCCCTGACAAATGGAAACAAAGCATATTAGCTTGTTTTGATGAAAACATGCAAAATGTACTATCTGTCTGTCTGTCTGTCTGTCTATCCATCTAACAGAGTTAAAATGCTTTCTTGTCTCCTGTGTATCTTTATATAATAAGCAGTTATTATTCTTTCAAGGCCGTGCAAAATATGATCTCAGACACAGAACACCTCCACATTTGCTACTGTTTTCTGAATATGTTGTTGATCATATATATATATATGTCAGAAATGTACAGCATAACAACAAAGCTGCCAGTAATACTAAAATTAAAGCAAAAAACAAAATGAGTTTTGTTTCATTAGGCACTTAGTCTGATTATGGACAAAAGCTAAAAGGGCTAACATTACTATGTAAGCATACAGGAAATTTGTAGTTCTTCCCAATCGCTGACATTCTCATGTTCACAGTAAACCACAGCTGACTGTAATGTGTTGAGACAGAATTCCCATACAAAACTTGATCATTCAACTATGCACCTGAAAACTAAATATGATCTCTTCCAGTGAAGCTGGAGGAGAAATCTTGCCAAACCCATAACAATCTTAAAGGCACATGATGCGATACTTTATGTAACTGAAAACAAACTAGTCACTGCCTTTTTATCATCAATCTGAGGGCAAGACAATTCTTACTAGAGACTTCCGATTTAGTGCGTCACTTACCAAAGTGCCTAAGCTCTTTCTCGTACTTCTGGAGAAACGTATTGCACTTGTCTTGATCCATTTCAACGGGCTGATTTTGGACATTAATGATACTCTGTCAGAGTGAGAAGACATTAAGCAAGTGCTTACGATGTCACTCCATGTTCAGCAGACAGTAGATGCACACAGTCAAATAAGTGAAAAGATTAGAAGACAAGTGCAAAATGCAACTGCGTCTTAAGATCTTCCAAGGATTACAGGAGCTCTGTTACCTTATCAAAGACGTCCCAACTTCCGACAGTTCCGAGTACAGGACTGCGGTTGGGTTCCTGACCTCCCAGCATGCTTTCCTTGCGTCGCCACTCCTCCTCAGTGTGTGTTAGTTCTGTGGGGCAGGCCAATGTCCGAGCACGTTCCTGCTCCAGGGACTCTGAGCTGTGGACCCCTAGAGAACATAGC
This sequence comes from Toxotes jaculatrix, assembly GCF_017976425.1. NCBI lineage: Eukaryota > Metazoa > Chordata > Actinopteri > Toxotidae > Toxotes > Toxotes jaculatrix. The sequence continues at coordinate 13,568,753 of NC_054409.1, forward strand.
TGGTCCTGTGCCTCAGCCAGTCTCCAGCTGGAGACGATAGAGGCCTTTACACAGCGCTGTTGGCTCTGGCACAGTGAAGCCATGGCACAGTCACAAAGTCGTGATGATGGTGACTGGTGTGAAGTAAATGGAAAGAAAAAGATATTGGGACACAAAAAGGAACATACTGTCAGTGCATCCAGTCAAATTACCAGTCCATATTTTGTACACAGAACAGAGAAAAGTAAGATGGACTTAACAGTTTAAGATTTGAATGTAAAGGAGCAAATTTGAAGAGTGCCTGTGCTTGTACAGGATTCTTGTTAAATTTGTTTGAATACAATCTATCAACCTGTGTTGAGTCTTGACAAAATATGCAAAAGCCCCCAAGGTCACAACAACAACATCCTCCTCCAGAGAAGAGAGGGATTATTCTTATTAGATACTCTTATCACAAGGCAGTCTAACTTTAAAAGTTAATCTTAATCCTTTACCCCCCAAGCTTTCACTGAATCCAAATACATCTTTTTCCACAGAATGATTGGCTAACCTAGGAGTGAACAGCTGACAGCTACAAACTGTGGCTAAATCCCAAACAAAATGTAGGCCCATCGGGGTTTTAAGCTTTCATGACCACAACCATGCTGTATTTGGAAGGGGGTGGAGCAAGAGGGCTAAAAATAAATAAATGCTTGTTTCCATCTTGTCCGATGGATTCATGGCTAGCCAAACAGCCAAATGCCTTTTCTAGTCCCTAACAGCCATCACAGACAGCTGTCAGTGTCTGCGAATGTGTAGGACTTGGGGGAATGGGAAAGTGAGCTGCTGCTTCATGTCCTGTTGTAACCTCTGATCTCACCAGCCATCCCAAACGTGGATGATCTCTCTCCGATATTAGCAAGTGGTGACATTATAGGCGATCTGTGTACCGTATAGCCATATGTTGGGAGTGGAATATAAGTAGCTTTGAGGCTAGTATTTACTCTGGCTTGCTGCACGGACAGAGATGTTTTGTAGCTACCCCCATTAAGCGAACTGATAACAGTTACACTACTGTGAAAGTTGGAAACTAGGGAACGGAATAAAAAACTGACCACTTTAAAAAAACAGACAGTAGTCCATACTTTGCTAACGATCAAATAATGTAACTTGGCACGAACTCACTTCAATGGTCCCCCCAAACAGGCTTAGCTAGTTAGCATGCTTTTAGTACCGTTAACTTGCCCCTGTGATGCCAAGTAAGCCACAACACGACCGCTAGTATGAGCAAATTACCTGCTGGTGAGGATAAACACCACCGTGGTCCCTGGCTGCTGAAGCTGGGTCACTGCTGGACTCTTCACCGGGGTGAAACGAAGCTCCGTTGCCCCGCCACTCCATCACCGTTAAACAGCTAGCTTTTAGCTCTGCTGTGGGACCTGCTAGCTAATGCTAGCTGTGTTTGGAGATGAGAAACAGAGTTGCTCTCTGTGATCAGCTGTCTGTTAGAGTCATATATGAAAGGTCAGTAGACTCCACTGGGGAATAAGATGCGCCGCAGCACGGTGGGGGTTGAGGGTTTTGAAATGAGGGGACGCAGCTTCCGTAAATAACAACGTTAGCTTCAACAACAACATCCACTCTGGCTGCTCAGCCCGGTTGCGTATTTTTAAGAAGTGACACACTGAGCACGTGGTAAACAACTCTGACCACGTGACACTGCCTCAAGTTTTTCTACTGCGTTCCAGTCACTTCCTGTATACTTAAGAGACAGGGTCATGGACATTGACTAATAGGTTTTTATATAAGGACAGCATCAGAGACCATATTATAGGACAATTTACGGCAGAAGATAAACTGTTCGAAAATTAATTTAGGTTGTAATCTTTAAATAAGTCTGGACACTGCTTGTTATTAAATTAAAATAAATGAAAAACAGCTGTGGCCACAATGATTTCTGCATTGCATTTCGGTTTCTAGGTTTATCAGGTTTATATATATTATTATAATATCTATCTATCTATCTATCTATCTATCTATCTATCTATCTATCTATCTATCTGTCTATCTATCTATCTATCTGTATGTTTGTCTATACATTATTATTATTGTATTATTTGTATTATACATATTTTCTAGCCCACTCTGGGATGTATTTGAATTCTGCAGTCTGATTATCCAAAATAAAATAGAGATATGGATAGCATATAGATTTAGTTAAAGGTTGTTTTTGAATAAAGGTATTTTGAGGGATGCTTAGCTTGGGTTACACTACCAGTTATTGTTAACTGCTCTTTTAGAGTTTGAGTCGTGTGTTTATATGAGCTTTGGCCAGCAGGGGGCGGTAGTGCACTCTGAAGTTGCATGAGAGCTCCGTCTGAAAACCAAGTAGTAGATCAAGAAAAACTGCACGTTGCTTTGCCCTATTTTCACACTTACGTGGTTCAGGTGGTACGGTCGGCGATTCGCCTACATCGTGGGGGCAAGCGCTGCCTGAGAGGTTTTACTGAGGGCAAATTTAGCCTTTTCTCAAATAGGTCCAGATGTTCAACCACACCAATTAACCAGGGGTAACTAGTTAGGTACCAGTTTACCTAACATTCGCAAACTGGAAGAAAGTAGCATACGGTGAGTCCTTCCTCATCAACAATATAACCTTAGAGTAGTGTAATTATATATTTATCGCTTGTTGACACACCAAAAAATAAAATAGACAGTGTATTGGAGAGAAACAGCATTACCTAATACTGAGATCTGTGAGCTAGCTTAAAATGAGTCGTGGTAACCAATTCTAAGTAGTTTACTAGAGAAACGGCAAATACCGCTATGTCGCTTAGTTGTCTCTTACAGCAGGAGGACAGCAGCAAACTTGCGCGACAGTAACACGTGCACAGGTGACAGGGAAACTCGCTTTACCTTACTGGGCCACACAAGCTACTGTTTGCTAACATAAGAATATGAAATCAACCACTGAGGAAGTGGGATGTTTCTCCTTCTGTACCACTGGGTGGGGATAGAAGACAATAAAACAGACTTGACTGCAGGTGCCGTATCTCATTTCTCTTCCCCCCTCCATCTCCTGGAAAAGTGCAGTTGCCCGGGCAATGTTCACTGCCAAAGCCCGCCTCTAGAGCCTGCAGACATTCAGACACGGAGAAACAACCAGACTTCTGGCCTAAAAAAACATCCTCAGCCTGAAATCTAGTCTCATAGCCAGCTGGCACCTTGCCCTTTCTCAGGCTGCTGTTCCCACAGGTTTCTGTGTGTGTGTGTGTGTGTGTGTGTGTGTGTGTGTGTGTGTGTGTGTGTGTGTATGAAGGAATGATATTATCAGCAAAATTGGTTCATAATCATTAGTTGCTGAAGAGTTTTCCCTGGTATTGTTGTTTGAATCTGCTGAATACATGACATTTTCTCGCTTTCTTTTGATTTGATTTTTGTACCTTTGTTTTTTGGTACCATGACATCATAAGTTAAGTTTATACTTTATTCATCCCTCCTGGGAGGGATTACTCTCTGCATTTTACCCACACAAAGTGAACGAAACACACACACAAGCATGCACATGCACTAGAGACGCTGTGGCAGCGGGCTTCCCTAGAAGGAGCCCGGGAACTGGGGTAGATCGGTGCCTTGCTCAGGGGCACCACGGCCATGGCCAGGGGGGGCAGGTCTCCTTCTCCACCACCCATATCCATTGTGCGTATCCATTGTGCTTGGTCGAGGAATCGAACCGGCGACCCTTCGATCTCCGGGCGGTCCAAAGTGATGTCATGGTACCAAAGTCCAAAGCCGCACGCTTAACTTGCTGCGCCAAAACATTTTTTTTATCCTATTAGCTCAGTGTAATACTTTTACTGTATTTTTTGCACTGCAACAATTAGTTGAGTGACTGAAAAATGGTAGCCATTTTAATAATCAGTGAAAGGTTTCAGTCATTTTTCAGGCAAGAACGGTGAAAAAAAAGCCAAACATTCATTGGTTTCAGCCTCTAAAGTGAGGATAATTTCTGCTTTTTTAAAAAAAAATCATATATCACTGTAAACTCAATGTTTTTGGATTATGAACTCTTGGACAAACAAAACAAGACTTTTAAAGACAACACCTGGGACTCTGAGAAGTTGCACTGGCCATTTCTTAGTTTTTTTGATATTCAATAATAAAAATAATCAGCTCCACATATTTTGTAAATGAACATATTTCTACTTTTACGTTGTGAGAATAATAAATTGGAGCAGTTGTGGTGGAGACCTCCTATTAATAGCACTGTGATGTTCTGTTTGCCTTTTACAGAGTGACAGCAGCACACCATCCGGAGGACACAAATGAATCGTACTCCTCCAGAGGCAATGGGTTTGTATCACAGTTTTTCCACACACCCTTTAATATAGACGCGGTACACATGGAGGTTAATTCTGATATGATGATGTGTATACAGACTCCAAAGGTACAAGGAGTAGTTTAATAATGTCTCGTGTGAAATATACATTAACTCTAATGTCACTAATATCAGGTAACCAAGCTGTTATACAGTGGTTATGAGGCATGTGTATTCACACATATGTCATCCAAACATTTCTGACGTCTGGAGAAAAACAGTTCAGGAGAAAATGAAATGCATTAACTCTGATAATCAAAGGAGTTAACAATAAGTAAAATAACACTCTAGGCGTTTCAGACTGGTTTGAGAGAATTTTTTTCTCCAGCATTTTGTTGTGCTGAAACTGCGACCTTATTGTGTTAAATCACCCCCCCCCCCCCCTTTGAATCTATTCTTCGTGTCTTCATATCACAAGTAGAAACATAATTTGTCATGAAAATAATCTCTGGTCTTTTGATAGATGAAATTTTAATTACGTCTCGTGAATACATTTGTTGCTTCTGCATTGTTACTAACTTTGACCCATCTCCGCCTTGTAGCTTTGTTTACACTTGTTTTTTGGCAACGTTAGTTTGCTGAACACAAGGAGCACATGGAGTTTATAATGATATCAGCATCATCATTCTTTTTTTTTTTTCCACTGTGGAGCCCGTAGGTATGTGTCAGTCCACACTGGCACAGAAACCAAGCTGTAGTGGGTCAGTTCTGGAGAGGTCATTAACATGGAAACACTGCTTTTATGAGAATCAAATTCTGCAAGTGCTCGTACTCTCCTCATTTTCAAGATTCTGTAATAGCACCTGTTGAAAGCTTTTTCCAGCACCTACAACAAAATACAAAAGAAGAGAAGCACTTGTAGAGGAATGTTGTGGCATCCTTCCAGTGGAGTTGAGCCACTTGCACAGCCTCTGCCAAGTCACACTGAAGCTGTTCTGGTGGCTGTAGTGACACCAAATGCCCCATTTAGACACTTGATCTTTGTGTTTCCTTTATTTTGGCAGCTGCCTGGCAACAGACTGTTAGACCTGCCTGTAGATTTAATCTCTGTCTACTTTTACTGAAATTTAAGTGTGACTTTTATTACTTTTTAAAGAGTGGGCGACTAGAACAGTGTCAGATTACTTTAAAATCCACTTAAGGAAAATGTAGTATTTTCTCATATTTCAAATTCTCAAAACTTAAAGAAACACCTTCATCCCCCCCAAAGGTGAATGAGTGCATGTACTGTATGTGTGTCCATGTATTTGTGTGTGGTGATGGGGTTATTATGTTGTAATGAATGGGGAGCCTCCAGCTCTGTCATTCACCCACCATCCAACACTATAAAGAAACTACTTGCTCCACATTCCTCTCCTCTCTGCTACTTCTCTGTCCTCTTCTCATACAAACAGTGAGGGTGAAGTGAAGTGGGTTGTGCTGTTTGTGTTTGTGTGAGTCCCTGTGCACGTGCGCATGTACGTCAGTGGGATGAATGGGCTGGAGTGGGGTTTATAACAGCAGAGAACCACACAGCAAGGGGAACGTTCCCATTCAGATGTTTGAAATTAAAGGACCTTTCAGTGGAACATAACAGTGTTTTTGCACGTATTAGTCCATTTACTACAAATCCGGTCTACACTGGTGTTGACCGTTTTCCATAGCATGCTGTAATGGTGCTGTCAAAGCTGTGGCATCGTGGTGAGATACTGAAGTGTAGGTGAACATGAAAAGCCTTTTACAGCAGCTTCTAAGTAAGTGCAAGTAGATTTTCATATCAGGTGGAAATTATCTTAAAACACTAATTGTCTAGAAGGTAGGAAATGCATTTACAAAAATATGAAATGGCCGTATACCTACTATGCTGACACTAATGTAAAGCATGCATGATTTGTACTAAATGGGCCAGAACGTGCAAAAAGGCTGGCAGGGCACAACTGGCATTTTGGAAAATAAAAACACTGAACCAAATCACAGAGGAAATGATTCATTTTTTTGTTTTGGCAAGGAGATTATTTTTTTCTGTGCTGTGCTGTTTTAAAATGAGAAACAAAGACCAGAGAAAATTGCCAGGAATGAAGGCAAACTGAGAAACAAGTGATAAACAATGGACATGGAAGTGAGACAAAGTTACAGATAATCTTATGAGAGTGGAAGTGTAATTTTAAATAGAAATTCAGGTGTGTTTGGGTTAGTGAATCAAAGAGAAGCATAGTGAGTGAAAAAATAAGCTGAACTAGAGAGGGTGCACATGGGAGATAAATACAAAAAAAGGATTCACAGGCAGGTAAAGTTCATGTCTAAGAGGCAACATAAAAGAGATAAAAAAAAAGTGTCAGGCCAGGAGAGATAAAGTAAAGAAAGAGGCCAACATAGAGAGAGGGAGAGGCCTTTTGGTCTGGTTTCCCAGGCTATGCATCAGGAAGGCTGTATTTTTTACACCATGACCACCGCATAGCCCTTTCCTGGGGAAATCCGAGACAAAATCGAGAGAGGCTGCCGCAGGGAGGGAGAGGAGAACAGGAAAACTAGCCCTGGGAAGGAGGGAGGTGGTGGGGGGGGGGGCAGGTACGGTGGAGCCCACACAGCATGAGTGACAGAGAGAGAAGCTGAAGCTATTGGGAAGCCTCAGTGGAACACACGCACAGGCAGATGGACACAAAACGTGAAACACACATGCATGTACACATCCCTTGTTTCCAGGCCCTTTTACCCACTGTGGCCTTCCCCCAAAAAAATTTACCCTGAGAGTCTCCTCTTGAGTATTTTGGCTGCAGCTTCAGCTGGAATGCAGAGCTAATGCTGGGTTCCTCTTCTATCCAACCAGCCTCAGCTGTTAATCCAATGTTACGGCTGCTATGTTGTGCCTGTTAAAGAAATAATATTTGACGTTATGGCTACTTAGCTATGCCTGTTTTAACAAACAATATTTCCAGTATATCACATTACTTACAAGCTAAGATTTAGGTTGGACACAACAAGGTATTTCAAGACAGTTTGGCAACAAATTCTAACTTTTTATTAACACGACCAGTCCATAAGAGAGAGGCCAAATCAACATTGCGGCTTTCATTGTTATTGTGACCTGTTCGAAATTTATGTTTACACAGCAAGGTAAAGGCTCTTATAGCCAGGAAACTGTGATTGGAGGAGTAGATAAACAATATTAACTGTGCTAATGGGACAAAGTAAATGTCATTGTAGGCTTCAGTGGAAATTTAAACAGTAGAAATATGAAGTTGGTAATGATTATCAGAAAAGGTTTAGCTCTTGTATGTTTCATTTTCTCAAATCAGAATTCTTTATGTTAAGATGCCAAAGAGCCAGAGCTCAAAGGTCAGAGTGAAATCCCACCTCATCTGTGAATGTGTGTGATCCCTCCCCAGGTCTTGACCCATCCGTGCTGAGAGACCAACTCTTCGAGCTATGGAACCGGAAAGATCTGCAGACGGTGAGAGTCACTTTCACAACGTGTCAGTTCCACACATGCAATATTGAGTGTGTGTGTGTGTGTGTGTGTTTACAAAGGTAGAGAGGAGATGGAGTCTTTGTGTCTCTACAAGAAGCACTTGTACAGGAAGGAACAAGAGAGAGGGAGCTTGGTTACCCTCATGTTTAAATGAATCTCACCAGGGTGTGTGTGACTGAGCGTGTGTGTGTGTGTTAATGAGGAAACCAGAGTGTCTGTCAGTAGGAAGGAAGGAATTTGCGTTGCACTGAATGAACTTGAGATCTGTGTGAGGAGGATATTGAGTGGATGACATCTGTTTTGCAAATTAAGACACAGTGCGAGGCATTCTCACACAGATATTATTTTCTCATGTAGGAAGTTTCTAATGCCAGAGTTTGCATTCTTAAGCTGAGACCCAAAATGTGTCACAAGCCTGTGTCTGCGGGGCCCAGAGAGGGAAGTTAGCTGTTTCTGTTTGTGAACTACTGTGTTCCGGCTAGTCTAAAAATTCACTTGCCCATCGTCTCATTTTACCAACCACTGTGACTCATTTGCAGATGTTGATTTATCAGAAAAAAAGTGGAACATGTCATATTTATTGCAAAGCTTTACGTTTTGGCCTTCCTCGAATAGTCCGCTCTAACAACTTACAAACAAATTGTTAGGGGTAACTCTAAAACATTTTGAGAAAGGTACAGTTTAAACTGAAGTCATAAATTAAAGCACGTAAGCTCAGAGTTTCAGACTAAAACAACAGTGTTCTGGACACAAATGTAGAGAGATTACCTTTAACATGATCTGTAGTCTGCAAAGATTGTAGCATTTTTCAGTAAATACTGTCTGGTTGTATAAGGAATGATGCACATACAGTAGGGTTCAGATTTGAATGAAACTACCTTAAAAAAAAGATTAAAAAGACAAAGCTGTAATGTTTTATACATTCAATTGTGCCTCTCTAATATTAGGATTTTACCACTTCCTCCCTCCCTGTCCCCCCACAGCTACATTTGGCAGCCCTCCAGGGATTTTCAAAGCTGTCTGAGCCTCTGGAGGATTTACTAACAATCCTGGAGGGCTGTCCAGGCAAACAGAAGAGTCGGAGCCACACCCTCGGCAACCACATCCTCATGGAATTCCAAGCATGGTTGAAGGAGCATCCTCAGGTAGACGAGATTCATTGAAGATACTGTTTTTTTTTTAACTACAGAAATGTATGACAAAGTTTAAGGAGTTTCAGACCTGCGCTTCTGCCGTTCCAGTCCAACCTGCGTCACCTTTAGCAGTTTAGTACACATGCAGATGTGCACCATTTCTAGCAAAAAAAGTACTTCTTTCCTCTTGTGCCACCTGCAGAGTGTTACAGGTGTCTTTTTTAAATTTATTATTTTCTATTTTTTAAGGTACCGCTTGTAATTTTTGGGAGTCCTCATTATTTTTTTCCCTCCACCAGGTGACCCTGAGTTCACTCCCAAAGCAGCAAGCACTGGAGCTCCAGCATCGTGCTCTGAACTTACTGACAGATACCCAACCCAACTTTGTAGAGAACCTCATAAACATCTACCATCTCAGCTCCCTGGACCCAGCCACTCTCCGACTGTACATTGTGAAGTTGCAGGCCCTCAACTGTTACAAAGAGGTGGATGCCTTTTTCTGATACTGACAGTTTTTTTTAATGTATTGGACTGAATGGGCTGAATTTCTCTCTTTTTTTTCACAGGCAGCAGTTCTCGGCATAAAGCTTAGGCTACAGAAGGAACTGAATATGGAGGAGGTGAGAATATTTTCAGCAGATATGTTCATGCATGCTTATTTATAAGCAGTAAATACATGAGCGCACTGTAGATGTGTTAGATCTGAAATTGTCAAAATGTCCTGTTTTAAATCTCTTAGCAAGTTTCCAAACTGTCATCTTCATTTTTTTTCCTTGCAGATGTGTGTGCCTTTAATCCTGCAGGATAAGCTGCCATTGGCAGAGTCCTTCGTCACAGGTCACAATCATCTAGAACAACAACTCGTCACACTGCTCGACTCCTGGTGCCACCCCAACTTCAGTGTAGAAGATATCAGCAAGTATGAAGCACGCGTGAATCCATGCAAACCCATACTCCACATGCAGGCAACAGTGTGCTTTTGTATTACTTTATATGATTGTGTGTGTTTCCGCAGGCAGTTCCCTCATCTTTCTCTGTCCAAACACTGCATGGGCCAGATCCACCCCAAAATGCTCACCAAACACATCTTACGACTTGTGTTAAAATTCAACATAGAGCAAGGTGTGTGACAAGGCGCATGTACAGCTTTCCTTGTATTATGTTTCTCTCTGAGGCAGAAATGATTGTGATTTCATGTTTTTGACATAGGACTGTATCCCAATGCTCTTCACAAGAGGAGACTGGACTCTTTACGTTTCCTTATGTACAAGGGGTTTGTGGAGGTAAGTAATGCAGCACGATTTCTACCAGGTATCTAAGAGTAAATATACACCAGTATATACACCTTTCACACTGTCTTTATGGCATGTAAATTCAACAACACCATGCTGTTATAGTCTGTCGAGAAGGCAAAATTCTAGTCTAATTAGATAGAAGCTTTGCTTAGAAACATTTTAAAAAGGCTGATTTTATATCCTTTTTCTATCTGCATTTCAATTTTTCTTTTAGAAAAGCATGACAGAGGAAAACTGGAGTGACCATGTACAAGTAAGTTCTGCTTATTGATGTGACAATGTCTAGACAAACAACACTGCACATACATTAGTCTCACTTGGTTCTGGCAGATGTGTTTTTTTTTTTTTTTTAAGTGCATGTGTGTATTTATGCATAGTATGTAGTGGCAGATGACGTTGAACTGCAGATTACCTTGGTGGAGATGTTGGTCAAGTACTGTGGTCACCAGAAAGCCTCTCAGTGGTCACTGAGATATAACATCCCCCGAAATCGACTTCCCTATGGGGTATGGGAAACGCAGCAGAGTCTACCACCTCATCTACAGTAAGTTAGCCAAACTATGCAAAATATATCCTGTTACACAACTTGTGGCATGTACTTGTGTTTATGAGGAGGAGTAGTTGCAGCCTTAAAGTTTTATCCCTTGGGTGCAACGTGGAGCTGAAGATTTGTTCACACCCGCTTACTCACACATTGCAAGTGTGTTGTGCTTTGTTGTTAAATTACACCTGATTTACACCTCCTAATCCAAAGCTGTTCAACATTGTGTGGGCTAAAATATTAGATTTAATGTGGGTGAAAACCACCACATTGCCAGAGTTTGTAGTAGTACAGAGTAGTACTTTTTTATGAGATGTTAAAGATGCCACATACCTCATCTTTCACTGAGACACGATGCTAATTCATAAGATCTAATCCTATGTGCTGTGGTTTTCTTTTATCCTCATCTGTCTGTGTAATGAAGCTTTCTGTCCACTCTCATTGTGCATTCACTGGCTTGTGTTGTATCTGTATGTTCTGCTCTCCGTATGAAGTGCACACTCGCAATAACACACATTTTTTTCCTCTGCTCAGACAGATATGTCTGAGTGATTCAGCACAAACTGAGGAATGGATGCCATCTCAGTCTCACTGTCAGAAGTTCTACCAGGTGCCCCTCACCAAAGACAAGGTTCACTTTGTGGACACGGCAGAAGCTCTCCAGAAATGTCGGAACATTGTGCTTAAGGTACAGAGAAGTAAACGCCAGCAAAAAAGGAAATTGGTGCCCCCGTTTGTGCTATTAGTTTAAAACAACCTGAAAATCTTGTTAATGGATGGGGAGGCTCTTGGGGTAAATAATGAAAGTACTTATGGTTACTTTTCAATTTAAAAATAACGTTTTTTTGTTGCTAACTTCTTGTCCTGTCTTCATCCTTTCATAGGAAGGTGTTATAGTAGGAGTTGACATGGAGTGGCAGCCTACATTTGGTTGCATCTCAACTCAGCAGGTTGCCCTGATACAGCTTGCAGTTTTTGACCAAGTTTTTCTGTTGGACCTCTGTGTAAACGGATTCTGTCAACACCCAGATACTATTAGTTTCATCAGGAGCTTGTTTTCAGAAAAAAATGTACTTAAACTGGGTAAGCAACAGTTTTAAAAAAGGTTAAATCAAATTTATTTGACGCCTTTCGGTTTATATTTCTGTCCCTCACATTTCTCTTTTTATTTCGATCTAGGTTATGGTATGACAGGGGATCTCAAGAGTCTGTTGGCCACCTGGCAGCAGTTTTTAGAGGAACCACTGAAGATGGAGGGGGTGCTTGATCTTCTAAGTATACACCGAAAGGTAACATTATCTTGTCATTCACATAACTGTTAAGTCCTTTAGATTAAATTCAGCAGGTGGTATTATATCAACAATAGAAAAGTTTAGAGCATTCTTTTTCTGTAATTAGTTGGGATATAATGTATCAGCAAGTCAGGCTTTTGTTACTAATGGCTGACAAGAACTGAGCAGACTTAGTCTGGCTCAGCTCTACGAGCATCAGTGTTTGCTGACTACTTGTCCACAGTGTCCCATGCAACCAGGAATACTGTACTAGAGGTTGTAAAAAGTTTACTGTGATTATAGTGAACATTGCTCTTGGCTATATTTGGATGCTATACTGCTGCTGTGGCCCAGTAATTTGTCTGAGATATATGTAGCTGAACTCACTGTCTCTGAGGGGGATAGGAATGTGGTAATGGCAACAAGGGCCAGTAACTGATGAGGTTTCTTCACCATCTGCTGGAGTAGGCTGCATGTTGCAGGATGTGAGGAATGCAAGACATATTTTGCAAAATCACAAGGAATGTCCGGTTGACACAGGATGTTGTGGCAGGACATAAGAAGGGAGGGACTGTTTAAAAGTTCAAACATGCATTGCCTGCAGCCACACATATAACAATAAATAGTAGATCATTTATAATTAATGAAGTTGCTGTAATTGCATCCATCCATCCTTCAGTTTTTAACTGAAGAAATATTCATTCAACTATGCCATTTAATTATAAGTGTAATGTCTGTAATGCCCTATATAGATCCAGAGTGGTAAGGTCAGCAGGACTCATAATGGCCCTAAAGAGGTGCTGGTTGGAGAAGGCTCTGTAGAGAAAGGCCTCAGTCTGCTGGTACAACAGGTCCTGGGAAGGCCCCTGGACAAGACAGAGCAGATGTCCAACTGGGAGAAACGTCCACTGCGCATCAGCCAAATTAGATATGCAGGTAAGCTATTACGCATGCACGGACACACAATGACAGAGAGACAGATGGTCACTGGTCTTTTCACCATTGAATATCACAGATTATTTTGTTATCCCCTGACGAACTGCAAACCAATAAATTCACCCCCCTTTTCCTCTCTTTTTCCTCTCCTTTGTTGCTTAACCTCCTTCTAGTTGCAGATGCCTACTGTTTGCTGGACGTGTACTCTGTCCTCTCGAGGAACCCAGCACACTTTGGGCTGCCAGCTGACCTGCGCAGCATCTCTTCAAGCCAATCAGAGAAGAGTGGAGACAAGAAGCAAAAGGAGAAACAAGCCAAGCAGAAGAAACAGGCCCTTGGCAAAGAGGTCAGGGGTCAATTGCCATTTCTTCATAGCAGTTGATCCTCAGAGTTTACATCATAATGATATTTTTAATAAAAGGTACTTAGATGCAGACTAAAGAGGACAATGTCAGTGTCTGAGATTTTTTTCCTTCCATTTGCCAAATTTTAGCCTTTTAACAGGCTGCAACTGTGAATAAGAAGCCTTTTTTTAAAAATAAAGAACTATTGTGACAATATAATTAACAATTTCTAGGTATAAGCAACAACAAAATTTTCTGAATGAATTCAGAAAACCTCCAACTGAAGAACCTGGATTTGAGCATCCAGCTTGCAGGGAGGGATAATATCTGTTTGACCAAGACTCTTCAGCAGTTCCAGGGGTGCAGTTGTATAGCTCACCCTGTGCTTTGACCTCCCTGCACTGTGGTGCAAGTGAAAGGAAAATCCCCCTGTGGGGATCAGTTAAGTATCACATTATTGTCTCTGTCCATTTAGGAATGTCAGGGGGCTCAAAGGGTCAGTCCCCCTCACTCTGACACAAAGAAGGGCCTCCTGTGTGGCAAGAAGCTCTCAGAAGATTCCTCCCCTCTGCCCCCCCAGCAGTTGCGGGTGGTGTGCGACAACATGCTGCAGGGACTCGGGAGGTACCTGCGCTGTTTAGGGGTCGATGTGGTCATGTTGGAGAACACTGATGATCACAAAGTAGCAGCAAAGGTGAGTTAGTAGTCTGGACTGAGAACATACAGAGACGATAAATAGTTACAGAAAGAAGATAAAGTCAAACAGAAACACTACAAATTGTAGATAACTAGTTAATAGTTAATAGCAGTTGGATTTATTTAATGTGTTTGATTTAATGTGTATTTGTTGTGTGTCAGTTAGCACAGGCTGAAGGCCGTGTCATACTCACATGTGGACAACCGTTCCAAAGTGTAAGTACTAAATATACAAACTCATGATGCATTTTGCATGTGTGGTTGCATACACTTGTGTGTGTGTTTCTTGTTTGCTAGTATACATGTGTCGCTTTTACCTTTCCATATAGTTACGTTCCCAGGTGGGTGAGGGTCGCTGTCTGTCCCTGGACTGTTCAGAAAAGGCCAGAGACCAGGCTGTTCGAGTCCTCAAACACTTCAACGTCCAGCCCACTCCCAACGATATATTCAGCCGCTGCCAGGTGGGAAAGTTCAAGCTGGTTCTGAGTGTATATTTAAAATTAACCTGTGTTGTTTTTCTAGCTAAAACAATGTCAGTGATTATCATTACATGGACACGGAAAAATTGTGAGTACAGTTCAGGGAGGACAGAGAATGATAAAGTCCACCATCCAAAGTCTTAAGTGTGCATCCAGCCCTGCTTTAAAACAATGTAGAGCCCCTACATTGTTTTAAACTAGAGGTGGATGTGTTGCTTAAGGTGAGACAGTGAAATACAATCCAGGAAGTCCAGTTTGAGCAACAGAATTTGAAGTTGTGTGGGGCCGATGCACTTCACAACGGTTTATAATACTGTAAGACAGGATTTTACATCTCTTTAAAGTTACCACAGTGGCAATTATTTTATCATTCGCTGCAATGTTTACGAGTTAAATTGTAGAAATATTCATGTTACAAACAAATCCACCAGGAGCACTTGCATCTATTTTATTGGCTGACAGTTCCTTTCCTGATTCTTATGTACACAAACTCTTTTAGTGAGAAAGAGGAAAAAGCCTGAGTTCCTATATTAATCAGAAGTACAGGCAACTTGAATATGCAGACAATATTTTTGAGGTTATGAAGCACTGCCAAACTAGTTAAGTTCCTGAATCATGAGAACAAAGCCTGTGGTGTTTGTGGTGTATTGTGTAATCCCGATTGAAAGGGGAAGAAATTAATATACGATAAGGGAAATGGAGAAAATGGGTTTTTAAAAAAAAAAAACCTCTATTGTACTTGCGTGTTTGGAGTGTTGTCAGTGGGGCTGCACACAGAGGGAAGGAGCTTCTCTCAGGGAAGGAGCTGAAGCTAGTCCAGAAGGTGAAGCTACACAAACTTGATATTGGCTAACCTCTTCATGCTCTGGAATCAAACTCTTGAATGAGGCCTGGGGCCCCCTTTTCCAGTGTTGCCCTGGGAGGAGAGAACGCCTGAGTTTTCACCACTGTGGGACAGAGCCTTGTGGTCTTATAGGATGAGGAGCTAGGTCATTCAGAAAGAGCTGCATCACCTTCACGTTGAAGATAGCCAGTTGAGGCGGTTTGGTTTGTTAATTAGTAGACCTCCTGATTGTCTCCCTGTGGAGGTATTCTGGGCACGTCCAACTGGCAGGAGACCCTGGGGCAGACGCAGGAGACACTGGAGGGATTGCATATCCCATCTGGCCTGGAAGTGCCTCAGGATCCCCAGGAGGAGCTGGAGGATGTGGCCAGGGAGGAGGGATGCTGGAGTTATGTTGCTCAGTTTGCTGCCACCACAAGCTGGACCTGTGCAAGTGCTGAAAATGGAGGGATAGATGGATGAAGGAGAAAATGAGTGATAAAGGGGGAGGAATATTAAAATGAAAGAAATTAGATATTTCCTAAGTAACTTTTCACCGTGCAGTGTAATACAAGGAGTTTGAGGACAGTTTAACTAGAGAACCAGTATGGGAAAGTTGAACCTGGAGGAGAAATGAAACTGGATATTATTCAATTTCTAAGTTTCCTCAAAAGCCTTTTGTTATGTTCTTCTTTCTTCAGTAAAAGAAACTTAAAGGCGCCCCGCACTACATTATCAAAAGTCTAACTCAGTTGCTATCAAATGCTGGATTTACGGTACCTGACTCTTAGACATCTCTCTGGGTGGCTGTTTAGTGTGTGCTCTGACGGCTGTGTTTGTGTTTGTGTGTGTGTGTGGTGGCAGTGCTGCTGATCAGGAGGGGTGTCTTTGCAGGACAGTTTCTAAACTTGGGTGTTCTGGTATGTGCCTAGTAGGGGGGCCCTCAATGTGTCAAGATACACCGCTGGGTGCATTTGTGTCAGACACAGAATGTTGAGAACCTGGACCACCTTGATGCTACCTCCTGTCTTGATGATATGATGATGACACACACACACACACACACACACACACACACACACACACACACACACACACACACACACACTAAAAAAATCTGTCTGAAACAGACAGCAGCCAAATGGTCACCCACCTTCCATTTATTGGTCACTCCTGACGCCACTTCAAAGTGAAATCTCTTTGATATATTATAACAAAAGGAAAGCCAAATGTGACCCCTAAAATTACACCGTTAACAGCTCTGACTCAGCTCTTCCCTATCAGTTTACATACTGCAGTCAGTAGACTTGAGAAAACCTTGATCTTAGGATGTGGGTAATTTTTTTTACAGCCTCAACCAGAGCATAACCATCTGCTTTTAAAAGAATCTGGAGTTCAAATCAAAATTAAGTTAATCGCTGTTTAAATAATTTAATATTTTTACTGAAACAGTCAAAGTGGAATTCTTAGTTTATACCAAATTAAGGTGGACACAATTTATGTGTATAGGTGTGTGTGAGTGAGTGACTGAGAGAGAGAGAGAGTGAGTGTTTCACCCTGGGGGCTGCTCCATGGCCCACCCAGGCGAAGTGAACCCCTTTGTTATGTGATTGTAGAGCTCTGTGATTAGCAATGGATGGGTTAGTTTCTCTCCCTTTGTCTCTCTGTGATTCTCCCTCATGGACTTACACCACTGATGAATGTCATGAGAGGGGAGAAGTAAAAAAGACAGAGGGGAGGAGATAAACCACAGATTTGCTTACATGTGTTTAAAGATTCTGCGGGGAAAGGGTTAATGTTTGTCTCTGTGTATCAGTAGGCCACACAGAGATTTTAGAGGCATAGCAATGTGTGTCCACCATGGAGACCCCAAGTTTTGGTTTTGTTGCTATGTTTACACTATTTTCAGCTGTTTATGGGACAGAAAATGAATCTTATTGACTCCTCCTAAAGTCATGGCATGTAATAACCCCAGTTGTTCAAATAGCATAATCTCACATGGCTGTATTTTTAGCACTTTGTAATTTTTAAGCTGAGAAGAATATGGCTTTGTCACTCCCCTCTGGCACAAATGAAACCACAGGATGTGAACACACAATAGATGTGTTTTAATACTGACCTGTGGAATAAATGTACTGTAAAGTACTTAAAAAAACAATGCATTTATTTTGAAATAATAGACATTTGTTGATAGTTTATCCACAATATATCACATTTGAAAGAAAATGGAGTATTTTTAACCTGAAAATTCCCGTTTGTTAACTGTCAAGATTTTAACACGTGTCACAGTGTGGTGATTGGTCCATCACAGTTTCCTTATTCAGCAATATCCCATCCACACCACTAATGCCTGCTGTGTCTATACGTTCCACGTCTGCACACACACACACACGCACGCGCACACACACTTCCGTTGGGTTGGATGGTTCCGTCAGATGTCCCATACTGGCCTTTTATAGACATGTTGAGATAGCAGAGATTGCCTGAGAGATAGACATGAAACCAACCAAACACACACATATACAGTGATTCGCATACACAGTCAAATTCCACAAAACTGACACACAGCACTGACACCACCATACACACGCACACACACTCACCTCAGCAGCTTTTCACACTCACACACACACAGCATTTGAGAGCACACTAACTTGAAGCACAGGAGTCACAGAAGCACACACACTCAGACTCAGTCATAGACACCACTGCAGCAGAAACACTTGTTCCCACGCACCAGACTACTGGGGAAGTGAAAACAAGAGCAACAGGAACCGCCACACCACGAGAGGGAGGGGTGGGAGAGATGGGGGGTTAGGGAGAGGAAAAGGGGAGGGAGGGAGTGAGAGAAGTGAGAACAGAGGTGATGGCAGGGAGGTAAAAAAGACAGAGAGAGAGAATGCACAGCAGCGAAAGAAAATTAAAAGGAACAAGTGAGTCGGAGATAGGGAGAAAGATCAAAATAACATGGATTAGTTGAGATTATATTACAGAGATTGTGTGCGGGGTCAGAAGTAATCAGTTTGTGTCTAAACGAGATGAGCGTTTGTTGAGCGAGGAAGGGAGAGTGTCTGAGGAAGGTGGCACTGACGGAAGAAGAGGGGTGGAGGAGGGCGAGGCGATAGAGAGACTTGTTGTCTGTCCTTTGATCTACAAAGAGGGCCGCGGGCTAAGAAACAGGAGGAATGTGAGAGGTTGAGACACGTTTAAAGTTACCCTTCGCTGGCTGTGCGTGAATGTGTGTGCATATATGTCCGCATGCAAGTCAGACTAGTGCGGACTAGATAGACCGATGCGTATGAACTGATGAAGCCCCTTGGATAAGAGGCGAAATGTCTTCCCAGACAAACATATGTCCAGTTGCCTTCGATTCAATTTTCAAAGAGAGAACTATGACCTGGATGAATGAGAACATTCACAGACATGCGAGTGTGTGATTGAGTTGATCAGCGTCAGGGTGTACGTATGTGTTAAAATTCAGCAGGAAATAGGAGATACGTCTTAGACTTGTATGTTCTCACACCTTAAGCCTTATTCACTTCTCATTTTTAAAAACGCACAGCTTTTGCTGACAACCACAAATCTATACACAGTGTCACACTTTGGTCACGCACAAACGATCACGCCTTGATTGTTTGTGTGTTCAAGCTTGATCTGACATCTCTATGCATATACCGTCGCAGTGACAAAACAGGAGTCATATTTGTGCGTCCCGCCTATTTCCCTCTCTCTCTCCCCTCTCCGGAGACTAGAGGGGAGCGACAACAAGAGAGGGGAGGAGGCGACGGTGGGGAGGGGGGCATTCCATAGGCACGCCAAGACATTCCGAGGGAAACCATCCCAAATATTTCCCACTGTGTGTGGCGAGGGCTCCTCGTCTCTTGTTACTGGTGCACACACGCATACAGTTTGAGAAAGTGCAAAAAGCGAACACACACACACACACACACTGGAAGAAAGTGCTGCTCATACATAACACAGGTCACTCTCACAGCTACTCTTTCTGGCAGGCACACATGTAGATAGTTAGTGGATGCAGTTATGAGTGACTGATGGGCAGCCTGTACGTCCTTCTCCTTTTGTCTTTTTTTTTTTTTGTCTCGGGCGTCGTGTTGTCTGTCTTTCTGTCTGTCTGTAGGGGAGCCAGATCAGGCCAAGCCATTGTAATTGTTGTGTCACTCAAATGTGTGAGTTTATGAATGAGTGGGCAAGTAAGACATGACCACAAATATTAAGCTTTCACTTTGCTGCTCAGGGTGTAATGTTTTCTGTGGAGACGAGTCATTCATCAGAAAAATGAATGCTACACTGGGAAGCTCTGCAATTCACAAGGAAGTCATTGAAAGGGGAAACAATGGTTGGTAAATAATGGTAAATATCAGTCACATTTATTAAGATATGTGCACGCAATTCACACAAGTCACACAATATCATCTTCAAGCATTTAGTTAGAATGTGAAATTCTGGAGTTCACACTTTAGAGTCCCTGTGCAGCAAAAGTGTTACGGAACATAATTGTTCGAGTATGGGTATTCATGTATTCACATGTGAGCTGCAGTAGATGGTTGTAACAATTACCCAGTCTCTCTGTCGCATCTCAGTCGTGGTTAAATGTTGAATTTGTGAGAAGCCAGCATTGTTTTTTTTAATCGTTTTTTTTTTTAAAGGGGTGTGAAAATACCTCAGAAAAACCCGTAGGTTTTGTCTTTAGTGTCCATGAGTCATTTTGAAGTTTATTCTCATGGCTGTCTGAGCAGACACAATAGCAGATTCACATACACAAATACGGACAGATAAGGAATAAGATGAGCCATCACTCACCAGGCGTCTGTCCCTTAAGAAATCATGCATGCTGTCTTTTCCCACAGTCAAGTTGGCCCCAGGATAGCATAGCAACGAAATGACACCTGTGTGTGCGGGTTAATGCATGATATGTATCTCTGGGTGTCTGTGTGTGTGTGTGTACGTGTATGTGTGAATCTATAGTTGCTCAAATGTTGCTTAGGGGGTGGTTGAATGTGTGTATGGGTTGTTTATTTGGACATTTAATTACAGTCCTGGGAAGCACTCAAAAGATAATAATCTGTTAAGAAGCCAGCGTTCTGCTTTTTCGTTCGAACGTTTCGCGTTCCCTGTTATTCTTATTTTGTGTGAGCATAGACAATCACACCGCAGGTGTTGACACTGACATATTTTTCTGTTTGTGTGTTAAGACCAAGCGATTCAGTTGATTAACCTAGATAAACAGGCGACATCTGTCTGTAAATCATATAATTCTTTTACAGTGGCATATTTGTCAGAAACCAGACGCAGAAATAAAGGTCAATGCGAACACCTGTGCTGAGCAGTCTGTATATTGAAACAGAAAAAAACTGATCGCAGAGAGAGGATCTAAGCTTGATCTTGAAGACGGTGTGTTTGTTTGTCAAGCACCCACAGCAAACCTTCAAAAACTGATATGGAAATGTCACTGCGGTTGGAAAATTTTCAACATACACTTTAAATGGTATTTTTAAATTTTTGCCTGTAACGGTGTAGACATGCCTTGAGTATTTCTCTCTCTTTTCCCGTTTTCTCTCATTCGCTCGGCCTTATTTCACCTCCTCTATTTGTCTTGCTCTTGCTTCTCCTGTGTTTGGTTTCTTTCTCTTTTCTCAGTCTGTACATACATGCCAACGCCTTTGTTCCTTCCAACACACAGTCGGGAGAACTAGATGAGGAATTAGATAGTGTCCCTGCTGCCCTGATTTAAATTAAGTTCTGATTTATTTTAAAATCACTGATGACAAAAATGTAAACATCAGAAATATTTGTCAGGGATCATGTACAAAACAATAATAATGTCAAACAAAAAGAAAGAGAAAAGAAGAGATTTAGCTACCGGCTACTTTCAATCTGCTGTCCGTTGGCATGTATTCATCATGTGCGTAACCTAATTTATATACATACAATAATTTAAATATTTCTTAGAAACACGAGGACACATGAAGTGTATGCAAATATTCAACAGTAACACATAATTTTTTAAAAACTCCTCAGTGGTGATTCACCTTCTCTCATCCCTGCCTTTCCAATTTCCCCTCTTTTGATCCCCAGCATTCCTTTTCTTTGGATCCTTCTCTATATCTGTTTCTCCTTCTCACCCTCTCCATGGCCCTCTCTCTCTGTCTTCCCTGCTCTCCCTCACCCACTGTTCTCACCCTGCCTCCCTGCCCTGCTCCACTCCCAGTCTCACTCTCCGTTTCAGATTAGCCAAGGCGAGGAATCCGGTGCAGCCGGCAGCTGGAATGTCCTGTTTGTCTTGCTCTGTTTGTGTGTGTGTGTGTGTGTGAGTGAAGTTGGTGAGGCTGGTGCTGCTTTTTGATGTGTTCCATTGTCTGAGAGCCAAGCTGCTTCCTGCCCCTGCTTTTTCCCCAAAAGCCTGAGAGAAACCGAGAGGAGGAAAAAGAGAAGGGGGAGAAATTGCAAGAAAACATGACAGTAACAGGTTGATGTGGAGAGAGAGAGGAGTGACAAGGTGCAATAAGAAGGGGAAAATAGTAAGGGGAGATGGGCGGGGGGGGAGGGGGGGGTTGACTAGGAGGAGAAAGATGAGGCAGGAAGTGATGGAGGGATGGAAAAGGGAGGAGAGAGTTAGAGAGGGAGGAAGAGAGGTGAGAAGGAAGGAGGGAGAGCTTCAATAGGGCTTTTCCTCCAAACACCAATACAATGAAGTAGTGCGTAATTTCCCATGTCCCCCACACCCACACACCCACACACACACACACCTACACACACAGACAAACAAAGTTTCTCATAGGTTACATAGCTTTATTTTCTATTTCTTCTACAGGCAGTTATTCTTGGGTCTGTCTTATTTCTCATGTCTCACGCTTGCTTTCTGTTTCTGTGGTCTGTGTGTGGTCTGACACTGCGGACGGCATGGGCCATACAGATATGAGAGGATGAGAAATCGTGAAATTATGGGGAAGAATGAGCAAAACAGTGTGATAAAGATATGGGAGGAGATGCAGAGGAAGAGGATGTCTGTGTGCAGAGACACGCAAAAACAATTGCAAAGTAAGAAAATTCCAGAGGAGAGAAAATAGCTCAAAATGCCATTTGGGTGCGTGTTGTGTGCATGGTACGTTTCCCTGTGAAAATGTGGACGTGCATAAATCATTCAACATGTGTTTTTGTGTATGTGTGTGTGTGCGAGTTGCTGGCCGGTGGAGGGGTTTTGACGGGGCAGAGCAGAGCATTCCTGTTGGGCGGTGATGTCATGAGAACTAGCTCTCCGCTCGCAGACAGACAGCCCTGTTTATGTTCCCCTCCAGAGGAGAAACCACACTGTGTGTCTGAGTGTGTGTGTGATTGAGAGTATGTGTGTGTGTGTGTGTGTGTGTGTGTGTGTGTGTGTCTCTCACTCTCTGTCTGACTGCGTTATTGGCTCATGGGGGAGGTGGGGAAGCCGAGAGGCACTCGAGAGGGTCTACTTTCCCCTGCCGCTCAGGGAGAGGGAACCACTTACTGATGCCTTCCTCTCAAACATACACACAGAAAGAGGAAGTTTCTCATGTTTTGCAGAGCACAGTAGCTACAGAGCCAGACTGTGCTGCTCTGAGTGATTGCCCTCTGCTTCTAAATAGTCTCCTAAGGGAGGCAGAATTCTTTGCAGTATAATAACAAAGCATGGGTCAGCTAATGACAACAGTACCACACAGAAAGCAGATATTTAGCCATTAAAAGTGCATTATTGTTCACTTTGTTGTGTAACTTGAAGGTTTATGCTTTTCTTTAGTTGCATGAGTCAGGCTAAAAGCATAATTAGGACATACTGAGACCATAACTACACGAAACCAGTTGCAAAAGTAGGTCACAATGGTATTGATTAGAAATCTGAAAATATTTCTGAACAATCAGATTAAATTTGTTTTCCCTACAGTGTGTGTTCTCAACCAAACATGTTGTCTAGATTTACTTTTAGGTTCTCCGCAAATTTTGCTTCCATCAATAAAATGGAAATCAAACTGGTAACTTTGCAAAAATGTTGTGAGAACAAGCCCTAACAATCGTGTTTTCCTCTCCCAGATACTGCTGGTATGACTGTCTTTGTGTCTGTGGTCTTGGTATAATGGTTTCCCTTGCGATCGTGAAATGTGATCTTCGGTCTTTGCAGCTTAGTGAATCATACATCATTCTCCCACACTCAACACCCAGTGCAACATAGAAAACCATCCAAGCTTGTTCTGCCTGCACTGCACACAACTACGATGATAAAGAACTCTTGTCAGCTGGCCTAATACCTGCCAGTGAGAAATAGCTGAGAGGTTTAAGGTTGTTAATATCACAACTCTGTGGCACACGGGCCTGCTTTAGTAGCTCTGGTAACTCCACCGCATGCAGTCTTTTGAGGCAGCCATTCTTACAAACATGTGAGCCTTTCCAGCAGATAGTCATTTCTAACCTATTTGAAGTGTCTTTTTTTTAAAATACTGTGATCAGATGACTGTGACTTCCAGGAGGTAGAATAACTTGAATGTAAGTTTAAGCCAAGAGTATGAGTATATTACATCAGTTTTTGTGAAGGCAAACAACTTAACAGGCAGACATGGAGCCAGTCTTCTGTTTACTGATTGACTCAAGGCTGCTTATCACCATGTAGTTGTCATTCTTCCAAATTTACCATGAAGTTTGTAGTTTTTATTCCAGTCTAACTACATGACCAGATTGCATCAGAGCACCAAACCAAACAAAAGGCTGCAGAAAATTACAAGCTAAAAATTTATGATTACATATGTGGTGGCATTTTTATTTTCACATGTTTAGGACACCAGCATAAGCTCTACTAGACATTTAACAGTTATAAAACAATATTTGAGAAGAAGAGATACTTCATCCTAGGTAGGTTTGTGCTTACAATAACAACATCCCCTATGGCATGAAGGCGTTCTAGGAAGCAAATCATATTATCCTGCCCTGCTGTTTTGCTAATGTTAGGTTACTGACTGCATAATTTTAGCTACCTTTCAGCTCATGATTGCTGTCTCTCTGCGTGATGAATGTGTGTGGTCTGCTGTCTGTGTTTAGAGTCACACAAGAGTAGGGGTATTGAAGTTCTGTGGTTGTATGTGTCTTCCTGTCTTCTGTTTATAGAGTTTTGGGACTGTTAAGATAAAAAAAAAAAAAGGATCTCTGAGTTATAAAAAAGTGGATGCTTCATGATTTCCAGTTTTTCAAATCATATCATTTGAGGAACTGTAGAAGTAAAAATCAGGACTTTTCACATTTGCTGAGTGTTAAGCATCTTTGTAAATGACAAAGGCGTGTGAAAATCAGCTCAGATGCTGGTTCACAGGAACCAGAGCCCTGCAGGTTTTAGTTCCAGCCAATCAGTCAACAACTGATTTACACTTTCAGTGTCATGTGAATGTGGTTCATGCAATGCAGCTGATAAGACAGAAAACCAGCAAGACTGGGAACCAATGACCTATATATCTGTACAACAGTAACCCTATCCACTGTGGGCTGAGTTGCTCTTTTTTTTTTCTTTTTTTTTTTAATTCAACACCCTTCTGTATGTACAGGCTGTGTGTTAGTGCATGCTTGTGTGCGTGCAGTTTCCGAGAATGAGTTGTGTCAACAATTAAATTTAAACCTCATGGAGACAGAGATAATAGATGGTAACCCCTCACATAGTCTGTGGTTTGTGAACTCTACCACTGTGCTTGTGTGTGTGCGTGCATGTGTGTTGTGTTTGGAAGCTGATTCTCCTGTGATGTATTGCTTTTTTTTTTTGTCTCTCGTCTGTAAAACTGTGAATGTCATCATTATGACTGCGTGTTTTCACAGTTTATATTCTAAGTGTAGGCCTATGCATTCTTTAAACGTCTGATTTACGTTCCTGCTCGCTGCTTGTACGTGCATGTGCAGGTCTTGGGAATGTGAGACTAGCTCAGCCTTAAAACCTTAAACTATGTCTTGCAGTGGTTCTTCCCAAAGCCTGCAGTGTGCGTGATGTGATGCTATCAAGAGGTTAGAAGTCTGTTTTCTTTTGGAGCTCCAGGCTTGGCGGGCACACAGACACACACATTTTCTCTGTTTTGTTCTGTCTTTCTCCTCTGTTACCCACAGAGTCAGATTAAAGTGAAAGCTTTTGCAGGGTGGGAATGGTCACAGGCAGACACCCCCCCCCCCCCCCCCCCCCTCCATACTCCACCCCCAGGGAGCAAAGAGGTAGAAGGCTGGAGAGGTCAGGATGCTTGGCCTGGGAAAGGCCTGAAAGAGCAAGGAGGGTGGGGGGGTCAGTGTAGATAGAGAGAGAGGTTAGATGGATTGATAGAAATTGGAAAGGAGAGAATAGAGCAAGGAGAGAGTACAGAGAAGAGATATATGACAAACATATTATCAATACTGAAATAGACAGGAAGTTTGTCCAGTGTAAGGGATCAGTATCAACAGAATGAAGAAAGAGGGAAAGAAAAGAGAGAAATCAGACAGAATTATACTGAATTATGGAAAATAACTGTAAATATGGGGAGAGATAGAATGAGATAAAATAAAGACTTCAAGTAAGAGTCGCTACTGAGAGACATGCGGGATATAAATGGAATGGAAAATTAGACCCGCAGTAGGTAAGAAAAAAAAAAGACGATGATGCGCAACTTGCGTCTTTCCCCATTTCCGTCTCCTCCTCTTTCAGGCCAAGGAAAACCAGCGTCTAATGTTTCTCATAGGAACAACATCCCAGCGTTTTAACTCATGGCAGGGAGTCTGAGAAGCGTGTTTACATGTATATGCTGTTGTACTCTCTGGTGACCAGTAGAATTGCCTATGGACCAAATACATACCAAACAATTAGGTAAAGTAAGAGCAGTTTTGATACATAGGTCAGCTCTGGTAATTCCTGATATTTATCTAAATGTGTATTCAAGCTGTGGTCACATGTCCATTTTCTATGACCAATGGGCCGTTGGTGAGGCCCTAGTACATGCAAAATAAAAAAATCAACTGGTCTTTAAATACAGATAATAAAATGATAATGCCGTATTTCTTCAAATAGTGGCCAGTGACTTTATTTCCATCAGCCGGAGGAGATTAAAGGAGGACTGTATTGTTGAATTTATTAAATTAAAGCAGTAGAAAGGCACATCATGTTTAACTGACATGCACATTACATGATGGATACCAGGAGTTTATCCATGTTAATTTCATACCCAGACTATATTTGGGGCACATCTTTATTTGTTTGTGTCGACCACACACCCTGGCCAATATCAGAGACCTGGCTTTTAATTGACTTCTGGTTTTTATTTGATGAAATACAGTAATAATAACATTAATTCATGAAACAAAGTTATGACATGCTTTCACAATGAAGAGAGGAGAAGCCTGGACCAGTTGCAAAAATAAATGTAACAGGGTGATGAATGTGGTTAAAAACAAAAAAAAGAAAAATCCAAAAACCAAAAAGCTAATATAATATTGTGACATATTCCAATCAGGATTTATTATCATTAAAGAGCATTTTATTGCTTAATCTTTGGTATTTTCTCCAAATTCAGTGCATCGGTGCTTGAGCCTCGTATTGGTTACAAGTAGTCCTTGGACCATTACTCTAAGTTTTTGAATGCCAGCCGTCCCAGTCATCTCATTCCTTAACTTGTGTAAACTCTCAGTGTGAATACTTGTGTTTGCATGTGAGCTTTTAGAGGTGCGTGGTGGCGGGTGTGACTGGGTGTGTGATGGTGTAGTATTGGTGTACAGTTTGGGTGTGGGTGTTTGTGGTCGAGGGTGTTGCCTTTTTGCGTGGGACACTGCTTTCTAGTAAGTGTAGGACCGTTTAAAGTGTATGTGTGTGAGAAGGAGAGCTTTCAGCATGTCCCACCAACTCAAACCAAAGCTGCATATCCATTAATGAATTAATGTAGCAACTCAAGCCACCCAGCGTCCCTCTTTGTTGCCGGTGGAAACCAGAGGTGACTGGAGTGCCTGAGTACCTGTCTGTCTGGATGATCCCATGGACCTCCTACACACACACACGCACAGGGCTCCTTGGACGCAGGGAGCCCTTTCTTTCTTTCTTTCCCTCCATTTTCCTGCTGTCTATTTTGGTCAACTGGTGGCCCGTTCCCACAGTGCTGCTGTTCCCATGGTTATCGCCGCGGAGATAGCGAATGGGGGTTGGGGCGGCGGTGGTGGGCTTGACAGAGAGCGGGAGAGACAGCGTTGCTCTGTTCGAAGAGATAGGGGACTCTGTGGCTGTAGAGGAGGCGGGGGTGAGGTGGAGTGGAGTGGGGGGTGAATGAAGGGTATGGGGCTGTGTATGTGTGTGTGATTTTGTGTGATGTGTAGCTCCCATGAACATCACAGGTGGCCCATGAGGATTGAGCCAGTATGGGCTTTCAATGGACATATGATTTTTAATTGAATCTGTCACTAGGTAAAATCATACCTTCAATATCCTTAAAAACATCTGTTTTATGCACTTGAAGGTATATATCATATTAGATACAGATGGTGCAGGGTGGCATGTACTTTGATTTTAATATAAGGTCAATACCAGCGTCAGATGTCAAGATATGTCTGTTCCACGCTATGTGAGGCTTCTTTCTGAGGGTAGATGCCACTTCCTGAGATCAAGAACAGAGGTGGGGTGCAAAACGAGAGATGGCAAAGGAAGTGCAGAGGAAGGGTAGGGGCCGGGAGCTGGTTTGGGGTTGGGGGGGTGGGAGGGCGAAGCGAAAGGGGGTAGCAAGGGAGGGAGGGGTGCGGGTGGGAGTGCTGGGCTCAGAAAGAGGGACGGATTCAGTTCCCACACTTCTAATTACTGTGTCACTGGAGACTGAAAGGGGACTGCCCCTGGCCCTAGGGAATTTGTTGGGGCCGGTCGCAGAGAGAGAGCAACGGTGGAGGGAGGGAAGGGGACAGAGGAGGGCAGGGGAAGGGAGGGAGGGAAGGAAGGGTGGAATTAAAGAGGGTGTATGACACAGGAACTCTCTCCATCGTCCTTTCTTTTGGTTTTACCTCATTGCATTCACACTAGAGGTGAACCCCTTCACCGTGAGTCCCCTCCCCTCCTCTGCCCGAATACCCCAACCTCTCACCTCCGACCCACTTCTCCTAACCCTCCCTTACCCTCCTCCACCTCAGTCTTCTCTTTCCCTTCAGCCTTTGTTCCCTATCGTGTACTGCTTCCTTTTTACCCCCCCCCCCCCCTTTTTTTTTACCTCCCCCTCCACCTCTCTGCTTCTCTAATGTTGTGTTCCTCTCCTGTGTCTCCTGTTGACATGAACAAGGCTCCTAGAGACACTTTGAAGTGAGTTTGAACTCTGTCTCACACGCACACACACACACACATAGATACCTTATCCTGCATCATTACTGCCACTTAACCCTTAGCCCTTTCCCTCTTTTATTTGCCTTTATCTCACCCTCCCATAGCCTGTCCACTGTGAGTTGTGTGCTTGGCCTGATAATACCTGTGATGACTCGGTGAGAGACATGTATGTGTGTCTGTGTAGCACCACAAGCTCAGCAGTGGTCTGAGCGTGATAGCAGTTCGGGGGAATGATGATGTTACTATCTTGCACAGCATCTCATTCTGTTGTCTAATGGGCCATTTGTTCATTTGTGGCCCCCATAAAATCACATCTTAACACCCCTTGCTGTCCTTTGTTCTCAGCTGAACACCAGCTTTTTGGGTGTACACCAGGGATATCTACCATTACCTGTGAAGTCAAGGGAAAAGAAAAGCAAAGGTGCATGTTGACTGACTGCATTCACTGCCAGGACATTGAAATCAAATCGCATGGGAAATCACAAATGTTTGAAACAATGTGTGAGTCTCCGCCACAGAAGATCTTGGTCATTTTCACCATTGTCTAACTTTGTGGTCCTAAATCCCACCCACTACCATGTGTTTACGACTAAGAAATTCCCCCATCTGGTTCCGCAGGCATTCGCCTTTCAAACCAGTGGACACATGGGCTGGCGTGTAAAATGATTTGCTAGTACACCGCGACACCAACACCTTGTCTGTCAAGAAGCCATGTGGGAGAGTCACTTCCTCTCCTTTTTCTCACAGCTCTTCAGGAGCGAACAGACCAGACCAGCAGCAGCCACCACTGTCAATATTTACGGTCCTTGATGATTCACTCTGCATTACAATAACATTCCCCGCGTGCCTCTACATCAGGAGGGGATGAGAAACAAGGAAAAATGAGAGACGAGGTGAAGAGGGGGGCTTAAGGGTGAAATATGCAGCAGCAGCGATAAACGTTGAGCAAAGGAATCTGCTGGTGGCTCTCCCATGACGGGACTGTCTGTGTGTGTGCGCGCAGATGTAGTTCAGGTTGATGGATTCAGGTCGAGTGGGTGGAATTTATGCTTGGGCTGTGTGTGGGTGTAGTGACAGTTTGAGAACTGTTAGCGCATGTCGAGGAAAGCTTTAGATGTCGTAACATGGGGTTGAATGAGTGCAGCGAAGGCATGGGAAAAATGAGCATATTTAGACAGTTTTAGTGTGGAAGCGTGTTCAAACGCGGAGAATAATGGGGGGCGGGGGGGGAGAACAGCATTTGGAGCGCCAGGTCTGTCTCAGAAAGACAAATGTTAACTGACAGTTGTATGGATGCTCTATGTTTGAGACAGCCACTTGCCTTTATTACACATATGACAGCGCCACAACACCCACCATTTGTCTCCTCAACAATTTGTGTTTTCCAAAAGAACACAGGCAGAGAAGGATCCCAGGGGTTTCTCCAGCCTTATGCAGTTGAGCATGTGGAATTTACGCTCAGTTGAACTTTGTTATTAGGTTGTGATAATAATCCGGAGTACTATTTTGTTTAATGTATAAGACGACAAGCAGGCATTATATGATTTCTCAGGGTCAAACCTGAGTGTGATTAAGTGGAGATACTTTTTACATTGGCAGGGTTTCTTTTTTTGTGGGTGTCTTTTACAGCACTTGCTTGTTTGCACTTGTTAACAAAGTTACACAACACCCAGTTTGTTAGCACTCACAAAAACTACAGCTACACATGTAACACACGATCGCAAAATGTTTGCCCTTCCTCTAATATCTTTTTCTAATGTCATCTTTCCAACATCGTTAGCTGCAGTCTCTGCTGTCTACAAATGTCTTACCCATTCAGTTTTGTTTTTTTTTTCTCTATACTGCTGCTGAACAAGTTTATGTTATAAAGCTGGATATTTAGTAATGTTGCGTCCCTACCACAAATGTCTATTCTCTGTTTCATTTATTTCATTGCAATACATTAATGAGAGAAGCAACCTGAAAGAGATCCAGGGTCAATGGCAATTGTTTCAGGGATTAGGGCTGTGACTAACAATGGTTTTCATCACTAACAACTAACAATCTGCCGTGTACATTCTCTTTTAATCAATCGTTAAAAATTGTAAAACAAAACAAAACAAAATCCATTCATAATTTCCTAAAGCCAAAGGTGATGTCTAAACATAGTTTGCTTTTCATGACCAGCAGTCCAAAGCCCAAAGATATGGAGTTTACATTCCTGAAAGACAAACAGCTCATCCTCCCCCTTGAAGAGCTACAGTAGATATAAGAACTGTTTAGAATTTATGCTTCATAAATGATTGAAAAGATGAATCAATTGTTAAAATTATTACAGATTATTTTTCTGTCAGCTAGTCAATTATTGGACCAATTGTTTCACCTTCTGCTCCTCATACACTGGCCAGTGGTAGCTCTTAGCCTTCATGTTTAGAGGCTGAACTTCTGAACACAAAAGACCTTTTGCTTGTCATAACCCAACACTGACATGGGAATTAACTAATGCTACAGCTGAAAAACACAGCAGGGCAAGTGCTGAATGTCATGTGCCACCCAACACATTGTCCCTCGAACTTGTTTAGTCTGGTTGTTTTAATTTTAACCCATAAAAAAGCAACATATCAATAGAGGCCGGCTGGCGATTTAATCCAGCTTTTTATGTTTTTTAGATGAGCTGTTTTTATCCCTCTTCAAAAGCCACTGCCCAGTGAACAGCATTGTCAACGGACCTTTTCAGCACGTTGTTTTCCTGAGCTGTTTGGCTTAGACCGGCCCCAGCTATCTGGCGTCTGAAGAGAGGGAGAAAAAAAAGAGTACTTGGGGATGGAAAGAAAGAAAGAGGTTAGAGGTGAGAGACAACCAGAGGGAAGGAGAGAGGGAGATTGAAGGGAACGCTGGAAGGGGGTAGATGGAGCTTCAAGCTAGACACAGAACAAGAGAGAAGACATAGGTTCAACTGGAGAGAGGGAGAGATGGAGGTTGAGGTTGAAGGTTGAGTGGGTAAAAAACAGAATGAACTGACTGTGCCAAGCCGAGGGAAAGCATTAGTGCTATTTGTGTGACAGCTAGACTGTTATCTGCTGGACTCCAGACTATTATCTTCTTCATTACCCCTTTTAGTAAGCTCCAATAAAGAGGGACCAAGGGAGCAAAGGAGGGAGGGAAGAAAAAGGCAGAAATGTTGAGACCAAGTGAAGGGTGAGAAAATGGTCGAAAGTGGAAAACAAAGTTGACAAGACAAAGAAATAAAAAGAGCTTGAGCAAGAGTTAAACAGAACAAGGGCTGGGAGAGGAAACAAGCAATGTGGGGAACTAGAAAAGTTTCTCTACATATTCTGAGAGACAGCAATAAACAGTCATAGTGATGCTTCATTTTGTGTTGCAACTGATGATCTGTTGCAGCTCCTTATAAAATAGTACATTAAAACAATATAATACATTTCACATTCATGTGGTGATACCTGCACACAACAATCATCATTCTGCATGTCAACTATAACATAACCTAATGTAGTAACTAGATTATAATATCACATTTTGGGTTTTTTTTTTTTAGTAAAAAACAAAGTACAGCAGTTGAAATGCAGAGATGAGATGTCTGTTAACTAAAAAGGACAGAAACGTATGTAAAAGCTATTGTGTTTCATATGAAAAAAAAACACAATACAACCATTTCACAGTAGATACTGCACTTCACATATTTACGGTATGAATCATTTGAATAAGACGAGATTAAAATATTAACAGGTGTCAACTGAGAAAAAGGAAAGTGTGCTTAATTCTAAAAGAATAAAAAGTGGACTGAGCTCTAATTCTGCTTGTTAAAAAAAAAAAAAGTCTAGATTTTCAGTTCAGAGAGGACGTTTTTCATCGACATTATCGCCAAAAAGAAATGGATGCTAGTGAAAGGAGGTCACAACCCCTCAACCCTTAGAGAATTGAGTGAGTGGAGCACAAAGAGCAATCAAAGAGGACTGAAAAAAAATTAAGCAATTTGATATACAGTAGAAAACACAGCACATCTGTCTTGGCTGACTTGCAAATATGTTCACAGGATTTGTAATATCTACTTTGTGCGCACCAATATCCATGTTATTTTCATGCACAGAATATATGCACAAACGTAAACTGGCCAGCAAGCTTTAACTTTCTAAACAAATGATAATGAGTTGTTTTCAGTGGAAAATCAGGAAGGAAATCTTATGACTCCTATAATTTGTGTTTCATGCAGGTGAAATGAGTGGGTGTAACATGAGTCAGGGAAGGGAGTGTGTATGTTTAAGTGTGTGTGTGTGTGTGAGAGAGAGAGTTACATGTGAGTTTTTACATCTTCTGCATGCCTTTTGCAGTATGTGCAAGTGCTTATGTTTGTACATGTGTGCGAATGAGGTGAGTCAGAGGAAGGTGTGTGTGATGTCAAGCCCAGACAGGCTCCCCTGTGGTCCAAGTTCAGGTTGCTGTCAGGTGGTAGTGGTTAGTTAACAGAGCTGGTAATTACCTCAGACTGTTGGGCTGAGACACTGGCCAGACACCCTCAGGATACTGTGGGAAAGTACATTTAGTAGGTCATCGCAGTATTTCCCTCACGGCCATGCTGCAGCAGAAAACTGACCCCTACACAAGGTGGTTAGACACAGTATTTACAGGAAGAATTTATTTTGAAAAGGTTCTACTACCAAACTACTTAGAAAGAAAACGCTCAAAAGACGCTAATAGCCTGCAGCTCGTTCCACATGCAGTAGAAGAATAATAGTAATAAAAAATGAAAGCTATGACGGGTTTTTACTTGGGTGTAGACAAGCTTGGTTTTTTTTTTTTTTTTTGTTGGTTTGTTTTACTAGTTAAGAGAAATGAGGATTCAGTTAAAACCTTTGATTCCGTGACCTGCTCTCACCACTTTGGTTACTTTCCACTCAAAGATAACAACTTGATTTAATGATCAACACTGAAATGATGTCAGCTTTTTTTTTTCAGTGGTGGAGTGTTAAAAGAAGTAAAGACGTTTCCAGTCTTTTCTCCTTCCTTCTGTCCAGCCAAAACAATTAACTTTTTCTGTTGTTTATATCCATCAGTGAAAATCGTGTATGAGATTGTCTGTCGCTCTTGGAAAGCATTCAAATCACCTAGAATGACCTTGGGGCTGTGTGGGAAAGCGGAGAAAAAAGTCAGTGCTTTCGGCCTGTTCGCTTCTCTTTACTCATAATTTCTATGGTAGCATGAGGCTGCTTTTTCCAGTTGAGCGTGCCACCCCACTTACAATGGACCTACATCATTTCAGAGTGTCAACAGAATGTTATATCTGCCCAACTGAATGAGAGGGAAGCAGAGATGGCAGAACGTCCCAGACATGGGATGATGGGAGCAAACAATGAATCTCTGGTGTTGTATGTTTTATTTCTCTCTGCTTGGAAGGGAGACTGTAGTTTCTAGAAAGAAATCTGTTCTTTTCTTATATACTGTGTATATGTTTTAGACCGCAGCAACCTTGCACAGTGGAATTAAGTATTTTTAACCTTCACTTGGACTTGACATTCACATTGAGAAGGAAAAGACAACATTTTCAAAAGGAAATGAGGATGCAATTCTTGCTCCTCTTCTCGCCAGTTCCCACGCTGCCCCTTACCTGACTAACCACAATTTGAATCAAATCACCAGTGCCCAATTGGCTGCTCCAGCCATGTGACCTACATCGGCCCTAAAAGCACCGCCTTTTGAGATTGGTCGAGGATTTTCCCATGGGAGCTGCCTACAGAGCCAAAGCACTGTGAGCAGTGTGTGTGTGTGTGTGTGTGTGTGTTTGAGCACGTTAGGGGAAAATCTCCCACCCCCCTCCTCCCTCTCTTTCCTACCTCCTCTCCACTATCCCCCTTTCTCTCCTCTTTTTTTCCACCACCTCCCATCCTTTGAAACACAGTATCACACTTTAGATAGCCTTTGTTGTCACGGCAAGGAGCATTCTTTCACTGGCACGGCCACACGGAGTGTGAGAATGCAGGAGGTTCCCTGAAAAACACAGAAAGAACAAAGGACAGTGAGAGTAAGAAAATGCAGCAATGTAGTGACTGCCTAAGACTCATGTCAGCATAAATAAAAATAAAAGTAAGACTCATGTTTGCTTATGTTATTTTTGGTGAGAACACCAACTTAGAGCCATTAATGAACTATCATTTGACATGCACCTAATGGACACGTTTACCACCCTACCCATAACATGGCAGTGTGAACTGTACGGTTCAGTGACTGAAGCCGCATGCTGTACTTCCTGATGATCACAAACATGATATTTTTCTTGTGCAAACATGCCATATTTGAATTGTTTTGACAGCGTGTTCATTCTAATGCTTTAATGCTTTCTACGTTGGCAAATATGCAGGACCTGCAGAGAGGGCACCTGTATACCTTCGCACTTCATATGCTCTACATGACAACCGCGAGCCCAAGAACTGTAGTACTTAGGTTGTGCTGTGGAAAAATCAAGTCGTCATGTTGTGCAGCGAGGCCAAGAACTGAAAAAAATGTCACCAAAATCATCTGGTCCAACCCAGTTTCCAATCTTAGATGAAGGCACAGAACTAACATCTGCATTCATTCAAAGTTGATATTGTCACATACATTTCAGTGAGAACCACTAATGCACTTAAAGCAGTGTGTGTCCACAAGGGCATTACGTTTTATCTGTAAATCTGTTAATACCATTATAATCTGTGTTATATCACTGAGCCATTTGTCATACTGTAATTTCTAAATTTATGTTCTTTCACTTTCTGTGTAGCTTTCTTGTCTAATAGATCTCTGCAGGATCTTTGCATTTCTAACTCTCCGTGTTTTGATTAATTACAGATAGAATTATTTCCATCCAGGTTGCGTGTGTGTGAGGCGGTGTGCGTGTGTGCCTGCCTGTCCGTGGCTTAGCCTTGAGAGTTCAGAGCAGGTTCTGGCTTGCTCAACTCTGGGAAACTTTGAGCTGAGCAAATAGCTGGGTCTGTTTTCCTGGCTGCCGCCACGCTCGTATGTGTGAGCCATGTGTATGCGCTGTGAGCGTTTGTATGCATGTGGTTTATGTGCACTGTAGTGTAACCTGTGTGAATTGTAAAGTGTTTTGTCTGTGTGTTGAACTTTTGTATGTGAATGTGTATGTTAGCCTGTGTAAGGAAGAATACAAAGAGGGTAATACAGAATGTGCCGAGGGAGAGATGAGCTTTATTCCCACAGACAAGACAGAAGATGACACCTCTGCTATTCCCACACCTCCACTGTCTAGCCACTTTCTCCCGTCCTGACCTCAGTTACCACAGATGCAAACACTGATGTGCATGTGCACACACAGACAGAGGACATAATTTTGCATTGTGTGGGTGTATGTTCCTGATTTGCAGTCTTCATTAAACTTTTTCCGGGTAAAGAGAGACAAACTGGCTTTAAGTGAGCTTAAAGCTTTTGTGAGGTCTGCGAGCCTGGTTTGATTTACAGCCCACCTCTAAGTGGAATGCTGTTTGCTGGGTGGAGCTCAGGTGTGTTGACAGGGCTTTTAGCACTGACATGCTGTCAGGATGGCTTACAGACGGGTGTGTGTGTGCATGTTAGGGGCCGGCAAACAAGAGGTCACTAATGTCCCCACCAGGGAGTCCTTTGCCGTGGAGAAGGACAGGACGGCATGGACATGTGAACGTTACTGAGGCGTAAACGCTGTCTCTACACACACACTCACACACCGATCTGATCTTTCTCTAACACTTAGGCCCTTTCACACCAAAGCAACAACCAGGGAAAAAATGTCTGTTTGCCATCTGTGTGAATGGGTCAATGCAAGTTATCAGGCTCTGAGACCCTGCTTTAGACCAGGTTTTGGGATAAAGATTGTGTAGCTGTTTTTTTCCTTTTTTTTTACCAACTTAAAAAAATGCAGTTTTTTCTCCTCAGTACATTTTCAATGACTGAAAGTTGTTGAAAATGTCTTTTAACACTGCTGCTGATGACTATTTTCATCTGTTTGTCCAGGCGTGTAACAGTGATCAGTATGTGGCTGTGCCCAGACAGGACATGACCAGGATGCTTAAACAGAAAGGTCAGTCAAACACCTCTGCCTACATGGAAACACATAAGGGAAAGGGTGAATTTTTTACATGAGCTCTTATCTACATGCCATTACTTCAGGTGTTAATGTGTCTGTAATGCTTCCATTAAGGTAGTTTTGACATTGCTGTAGTCAGTATTACTTGATTTTGACTTTTTAAGAAGTCATAAAGTTGTCCTGTTTTGCCTGTAGGATTTCTGCAGGAACAGGACAACACTGATCACACACAACAGAGGTCCCACCAACAGCAAGAAGAGAACCTTGGTGACATCTTGACCTCCAGCGCGACCCCTGAACTCCCCAGGTATGCCCTTCAGTGTCGCTGGGCCTCCCTTTCAGGGCTGGACCCCGACACCCTGACCTTTCCCGGGGGGGCACCCATACAGCTCCACACCGTGCCCCCTGCCCTCTTGCCGCGGATACCGCTCTTCTATGTCTGCACCAGATGTGGCAAGGTGTTCTGGGAAGGCTCTCACTTTGGTCGCGTCCTCTCCATGTTTCAGGAGGTCTTACACATAACAGACGAGGACACTGAGTCAGTTGCAGCGCCCGTTACAGCGGCACAGCAGAACTGACTAATGTCGAGGTCCTACAGTTAAACTAAACAAAAAACATCCAGAATAACGTTTTACACACATCACACACACACGCTCTCCTGAAATCTAAAAATCTGAAAATCTGAAAATTAAATGACCTCATTCACAATGGTAGTTCTGTTTTTCCCTTTTCCCTTACAAATAAGAAGTTTCAACTGCAACTTCAGATATTTATCACTTGTGATAACAAATCATTTGAGTAAAAATAGAAAAAAATCATTTTTTACACCTGAATAAACAGACTGCACTCAAAAGTCGGACCTCCCATTGCCTGTTATTAAAAAACAAAAGGTAATTCCTATTTTCACATCTTTTGTTATCTCAGCCTTATTTTGCAATATTTGTATGTTCAACAGTTTTAAATCTATTGTGTTTATAACTAAGTTTTGACTAAGTAATTTTTATTGCTGATTGCATTCATTGTCATACCCAGGCACATATATGGTGATTTACAGTTTGGATCGTATCGAGATAAATTGAGTTGCAATAGGTTAATTCCTCAAGAACTCTTCAGCTCTCTAAGGAATGTTATATTCAAACTATAAAGAACATTATGTACTTGTTAAATGTGCACTGATGTAAAATTTGTTCCTTCACCATTGCTATTATATTCTATATAGTGACAATGTTTTTCTTAATTATTTTGGCTTTAAATTTGAAGTTAAATGATGACAAGACTCAGTTCTAGTACTTTTTTAGCAGTATGTGATACTGTATCCTTTGATTCTCTGATTACATGTATAAAATTGTTAATTATTTACGTAGAAGCAGAATATGTGTTAATAAACATGGTGTTTATTTCAATTATTAATCTGCGAGAAGTCATAAACGTTTGCAGGTATTTTTTGATGTGGTTCAGAATTCACAGAGCGGATGGCAAAGGACCAAGAGTGGACAGATTGATGAGATCATTTAAGCTTCACTGATGTCTGTCAGGTGTAACACTAACAGTGTGGGGGTTTCCTGCCCCGAGGCTACAGAGCAGACGGGTCACGGAGTAACCCAACACATACACCGCCTGAGTCCCTTCGTATTTTCCCATACCTTCCTTTCTAACTCTCCTCTCCTAAGTTCACAAATCCCTCGTTGGATTTGTGTGATCGCAGAAAACAGAATTACCCAAAATGGTTTTAAGACGTCTTATGTGGAAAAT
The DNA here is from genome assembly GCF_017976425.1 of Toxotes jaculatrix. Lineage (NCBI taxonomy): Eukaryota > Metazoa > Chordata > Actinopteri > Toxotidae > Toxotes > Toxotes jaculatrix. The sequence continues at coordinate 13,607,175 of NC_054409.1, forward strand.
TCAACAATTAAAGATTTTTCTGGTTCTTTCTGGACAGTTTATGCATTCTGTTGGAACTACAGTGGAAGGCTGAGTTTGAATCTTTTTACGCTCATAAAAGATAAGAAGCCCTAACCAAAGCCAGATGTGCACTTTATTTTATTGATCACTTAACTTGCATCAAAAAAGCCACAGTCATTTCCAAAGACAGATCATACCGTGAATCACTGAGGTAAACGTGTTTTCAGTGACTGCTTTTGAATTGCAGTGGCTAAATCTCATGATGATTCACTGACGGTGGACAGTGAAACTTTTCCTCTTGACTAACTTGGTGCTTTTTTAAAAAAGAGATTATATAACATCTGGTGAAAGGTTCTTTCTCTAAAAAAAAAAAAACATAAGCAAGTTACCACATTAAGTCTACAGATGTAAATAAAGTGTTGAATCAACATTACCAGATACATTGCGAAAAATGGGAGGAGGGCTTTTTGTTGAAGCAAGTAATGTTACACCATCCATAATGCAGTCTCTAAAGACATAAGTATTGTCACTTCTCAAGAATAATGTTACAAAAGTGGGCGTCTGTGGCTGTGAATGTGAAGTTCACTCCTCATTGTTGTGAAAGCTGGGTGAGCCGTTGTACTCTGGATGTGAACTTGCTGCTCCTATGGGCTGGGTAAACCTTACCATCTATAGGCTGTCACTCCCAACAAGACACTATTCTGGACAAAGGAGATCATGTGGATTACTCCTGTCTCAGACATGACTTATATGTTCTCAAGCAGAGCATCTTGTGGTGATGTGATATGTTAACTGATCATTCTTAAACTTTTAGATCTTTTAATTTATGATATTTAGGAAAATCCTGCCATGAAAGGTTTGTGAAATGTTGTTTTATAGACAGTGTGACATTAGGAACACTGGTTCTGCTTTCTAGGAACACCACATTTTGTTTTTATGAATAGCATATAATCGATACATCATTAGTATCAATGACTTATAAACCAAAAGTATACTGTATTGAAAAGTGACACCATAGCGTTGTTGGAATAGCCAATCAGCTGGTGTTTATAGTGATACCAGACACAAGGTAACACCTTACTTTGACCGCAGTCACGCTTGAAGTCGTTATGAAAATGTACAGTTTTGTTTCCTTAAACCTTTCATTTATTCTTCATTCATTCATGCGTTTGTGTTAGGAAAACAGATTTCCAACTCTGTATTAGAGGGTGTCACATTAGACTTTCAGGTGGGGGAAGAAAAAAAAGGTTGATGATAAACTGGATGCGTGACTGATCTTGCCAGCAGAAAATGGCTGTTGAGATAAAGTTGCCTAATTCTTATCTGCAGAGTTGAAAAATCTCTTCATCCATAAAATGAGAGTTGACCAAGACGCCTGAAGTTTCAGCTTTCTCCAATAATGTTTATATCATGGCCCTGTTTTTTTTTTTGCTCAGACATACATCCAGGAGTACAAAGACATCTTGGCATGTTGCCATGCGGTTTTTTAAAGCAGTCTGCATAATAACTACAGTAACATTAAGCTACCCTGAAGTATTTTTATTGCTATGAATGAAGTCGACACCCAAGCTCCCAAATAAGCCCCTCTGTGTGCGCCCTGTCCCCGTCCTTGTCCGGGTGGTCGCAGCCCCTGCCTCTGTGCAGAGCGCGAGCTTTCTGCTGCAGCACCGTGTTATTTGATCCTTGCTCTTTCTTTGCTGGGAAGAAAAGCTCGCCTCTTTCCCACGCTCTGAGGACACGTGGTGCCCGGAATGAATTGGATTCAGAAGCCCCTCCCTCCTGGTAAAACGTCACTCTCTCTCTCTCTCTCTCTCTCTCTCTCTCTCTCTCTCTCTCTCTCTCTCTCTCTCTCTCTCTCTTTCTAACACACACACATACATGGAGCTCATTTCAACATGCTTTCGGGCATGAATGTTAAAGAACAATATTGCCAAAGCGTCATAATGAAAAATCGACATTTTTACATGACAGCTGCGCATTTATTTTCTCCTCTGTGTGAGTTCTCCTTTCTGGACTTTACTCTTCAGCGACATGCATTCACACAACATCCCGGGACGCGACGGGACGGGACGGGAGGCTCCTCCTGTCTTGTCTGGCCCCGGCTGCCCCGGGTCTCGGCGCCAAAACTCGTCCCTGCGCACCGAGATGCCTCAATCTGTCTCCGTTTACAATGCAGTAACACAACACTGCACACACGACTCTGGGTTCTTTCTCTGACTGCACGTCTTGTTTATCAACACACTGCAATAGAACAGAGATATGGCTGCACAAACAGAACCAGAATAGACTTGGATTATCTCTGTGTGACCAGTTTGAGGAGAGTTGGCACAGCCTCTGTACACAGGTCACCCTATATGTATGTGATTGGCGCGCGCAATTACGCACGCATGGAATGCGTTTTTGTTCATTTTAAACTGAACTTTAGACCTTGTTTGTTTCTTTCAGATATTTCTTTACACGAGTGCTGTGATAATAACTAGGCCCGCGCATCAAAGAGGAATCCAGAGATTGTTTAAAAAAAAAACATCAAGTACTTTATCTCTGCTTGAACAAGTATACCTACACAACAATCTCAACGATTGTGTCTGGTTTTGGCTGCTTCCCAGACAAACATTACCAAGAAACAGTCAGGAGCAAAGTGGTGGGGGCAGAGAGAGGAGAGCAAATGCCACAGAGTCTGGGGGAGAAACTCATCCAATCGTAGAAACTTTTGGCTCCTGCGGTCTGTGCAAATGTTTTCCAAGTGTCCAGACGCAGTGCAGCCAAAGCTCTGATAGCGGACAGATGTTCCTAATTTTCCAGGAGATGTTCTGCACCATTCAGTAACCCGAAGGAAAAAGAAAAAACACACATATATATAACATATACACACAAAGGTACGATAAAAACGTAAACTGTTCCTACAAATACCATTCAAATCCGAAAGTAATAAGCCATAACCTGTACATGCATGCGCACACGCACGCACACACACACACACAGACACATACTGTGAGAATTTTGAACTAGAAACTCCATTGAAGACCATGGAGGAGACCACACATCTGTTACTGTGGCCTTCGTAAGAAAAGTATGAGTCGAGTGTTCACCGCATTTCTATGAATGACTCAGAGCCGCCCTCTTTGTTTTGGGGCATTTGCAGCTGTGGGTCACTTGTTGCAGAGGAACAAACAAAAAATAGGCAACACGCAGACACACAAACGGTCACCTGCAGATGCTCATACGAATATCCAAACCAGACGAGTCACGGTCACCACCACGAACTGTTTGGCCTATTGTCCATCTTTTAATTCTTAGCAGGTCCTAAATTCGAGGAATCCTCGTTTCTGGTTGTCTGGCAGGTGTCAGGTTAAATTGCACTGTACTCTGACCCCTTTAACTATAAATCAGGCCAACAGTTAAACCACGATTCTACATGCGATTACATGGATAACGATGCAGGTATATTACCAGTTCACTCACAGCAGAAACTACCATTATATCATGGGTTAAAGCCAAGTCAGTTTTATTTAAATAGCACCAAATGTTACATTTGGTACCATAAACTGATTAAAAACATCGCACCTATTCCATGATTGTTGTTAACCCGTGGTTAAGTTCCTCTCTGTGGTAACATAACCTGAAACATAAATACTGTTGCTATGGTTAACAAACCAACTTGCGCACTGACTTAGAACCGTGGTAACGTGTTTACTTCCAGGTGCCCCAGTTTGTGACTTTAACACAGACCTACCAGCCAGGCTGAAACAAATATGTTCTTTTAAAAACATAGAGAGAGGAACTGGTGGATCTCGTTCTATCTAAATTATTGCTGCAGTCATGTTTTCAGACGTGCTTTCATTGTGTTTTTTTTTCTCTCTTTTTTTTTTAAGATTAAATCAAATAGGTTGTGACCTTCATATGTGGGTTTTCTGTTGCTGTCTTCCACTCGCGCAGACAGATGCAGCCACAGACGTGCGCCAAATGTACAGTTCAGAGTGTGGGAAAAAGAGGACAGTGTGAAACCCGCCAAACCATCAGAGCGGAGAGCGGCTTATAAAGTGTTACACAGATGACATGAAGCATGGGCCGCCAAACGGAGCAAACGGCCCGAGGGGAGGCTGAGACGTACCTGGTGTGGTTTCCACACAGGCTAATTCTCTCTATTTCCCTCTATCCGTGCGTCTCTTTCACTTTCACATGTATTTTTTTCTGCCGCGACGTGCCTCTATATATCTGTATCTATCACCACCTTATTCTCTCTCTCTCTCTCTCTCTCTCTCTCTCTCACACACACACACACACACACACACTCTCTCTCTCTCTCTCTACCTCTCTCTCTCTCACACTCACACACGCGCACGCGCGCGCGCACAGGCACAGGCGCCCAGTTCCCACGGTGGCGGGGGCAGCTGAGCGGCGTGTCAATCTGCGCACAGCGTCACCTCTTTTCACTTGCAAAAAGGAAGTAGCGCAGGGCTTTTGTTATTTGAAGTCCCACCGTCTAGTCTTTTAAAAACAACTGGAATATATCCACAGTTTATGATTTAAACAGCCACCTATGATCTCCTCCTCAGAGGTGTTTTTGTGTGGAGCCGTACGACTGAGAGACTCCCGTTTGGAGTTTTTTTTTTTTTTTTAATTTATTATTCTTTATTTCACCCCGGCCGAGGTTTTAGATATTTAGTTGTTCACACTTGAGCCTTGAGCCCTTTGGGGAGTAAAACTTTAAAAGCACCAAGAGCCTGTAGATTTAACAACATATCCATCTAGGACAGATTCACACATTTTCATTTTTTGTTCACATTTGTGTACAAATTATCTGAGATGTTCACTGGTAGTCGGTAGCTGCAAGTACAGTTCTTAATTAGACAAATATACGGTGTAGTCCACGAGCCATTAGCCATTTTTTTTTATCCTTTAAAGAAGTGAACAGCAACTGCTTCCCCTGATCTTCTGTGAGAGCCAAAATCAAAGTGTATACGCCAAAATGTCATAATACTGAGTAAAATATATGAAATATGCATTTTCAGTAATTTAGATTTTTTTTTTAGAATGAATTTGGTTTTCATTTTTCAGCAGCCTTATCACTTTGCATAAGTAAAATCCTCGCTGATGCTATTTACATCCCTGTCAACGAGACTTGATTGACTTTTTGTTTCAAGTTCCTGTTAAAGACAATCCGGTGGATGATCCTTTACAACGTGCCCGTTTTGTCAGCAGTTTACAGCTCTGACAGCACCATGCCTCTGGCTCTGAGTCCACTTCCTGGGGTCGGCTACAGGAGATCGGATATAGAGCTCACCATATTATTGCTGCGGGCGGCTTGTTTAATATTTCTGCAGCAACATTTGGCTCCCTCCTCGGGAGACCACGCCCCCTCCCTGCAGATTCACAGGGCCCAGGTCCCTCCCCCTAACCGAGCCGGCAGCCTATAACCTCCCCGGGTTTCCGCCCATTCCTCCACAGTTGATTCTTTGGGAAGGTATTGTCATGCATATAAAGGACGCGTAAAATATTCCCCCAGAGCGCAGCGCAGGGCAGAGACTCACACGGAACGCACGGAGGATACAGACCGGGCCACACGGTGGATTTCTATCGTTTTCGTCGCTACGGACCCGTCCATCTGTCACAGGTAAGTCTCATTTGCAGCGGATTACATTTCCAGACATGTTTAATGGCAAAAAATCAAGCCGTTTATGCGTGCGTAAACGTGTGCGCACGGAGGTCTCCTCGCTCACTCCTGGATGTAGCGGAATGTAGAGTCTCTCGCGCAGTCTATAGGTGTGGGATCTGGATTCATGTGGACTTTTTTCTGTCTTTTTTGTCTTCCCCAGATACCCTGGCCACATGAGCAGCGACATATAGCCGGGACGTGTAGCCAGGAAACAGGTCGGACCGTTTAAGGAAAACCTACGGGGACCCAGCAACGAGGAGGCTGCCCTGTGGAGATAGTGGTCATACTTCCAATTTCCCCCAAGTGAAGTCGGAGGTGTCTCTCTTCTCCATCCCCTGCGATAGGCTACCTGCTGCTGCTACAGAGGGGAAACTACATCTAGAGCCTCCTGGATCGCTCGAGAGCACCCTTTAATGTTTTAGGGATTTTAGGATCTCTCAAATATTAACATTTTTTGCACACCGAGTGTGTTATTTCCTCTCTTGTCCTTTTTGGGATATATACAGTGATCTTTTTTCTCTTTTAGTACTTTAAAGTGCCTTAATAACTGGTCATAATCCAGTGTAACTGTGGCATTGTTACCAGACCAGAGACGCTCAACAGGGAGAAGACATTATCAGCTTTAGAGCCCAGGCAGGATTACTGGTTCCCTACCATCCAGCGAGCTGCAACCATGAGCCAGGCGGATGTGTCGACTTGCTCCGCGCCGCAGAGGGTTTTCCAGGAGGCGGTGAAGAAGGGGAACACCAAGGAGCTTCACTCGTTGCTGCAGAACATGACAAACTGCGAGTTCAACGTCAACTCCTTCGGGCCAGAAGGACAGACGGCCCTCCACCAGTCCGTCATTGACGGGAACCTGGAGCTCGTAAAACTGCTGGTGAAGTTTGGTGCAGATATCCGGCTGGCCAACAGGGAAGGGTGGAGCGCTTTACACATCGCCGCCTTCGGGGGCCACCAAGACATTGTGCTATACCTCATCACCAAGGCCAAGTACTCCTCTGGCTCCCGGTGATCTGTCTCTGCTGTCAGGTAAAATAAGAAAATAACAAATAACAAAACAACAGCAACACGTGGAAAAAATACAACTGCAACACAGGAAAGTCAGGCTCTTTCAAAAGCAAAAAAACAAAAAACATCAAAAAACAAGCAAAAAACTAAAAAAAAAAAAAACTAAAAACAAACAAACAAAAACTGCCATTATTTACATAGTTGTGCCAAATTATATATATAAAAAAGGAAACACAAAATAGGCCTGCACAATAATCTTCCCTCACTGTAAACCAAACGGGGCCCCCCTCTCTGCACTCTTGAGTGAAGCCACCGCATGGTTCATACACAGCGCTTCAACACGAATCTTTAACAAAAGAAACGCCAGTTCGGTGAGTTTGTTGGTACTAAAGCTTTCCTCTTGAATGTGTAAACTAGATCGTGTCGTCCACTATAAAAGAAGCCAATCTCTGTGTATCACATGTGTGTGTTTGGACTCCAGAGTGCAGATGGCCCAGTTTTTTTTTTCGTTTTTTTTTTCCTGTCCATGACCTCCCACCCTCAGTACAGTTGAATAGTTTCTTTGTGGGGGGCGCAGATTTTGACCTGTTGCTCCTCATTGTTCACTTGTAAAACCCTTTTTAAGTTATTTTATATGAAACACGGCACTTGATGCTATATGGCTGCATGCTGGAATATCTGAAAGGGAAGACACATGAACAAGAGAAGAAGGGTTGCCCTCTGTTGGCTACCAGAGGTCTGTTTTCCTTAATAAATTCAATGATTCCTTCTTTTTTTTTTTTTTTTTAACTCAAAGAGCGGCATTATGGCTATCCAACACGCTTTTTCAGATGTGTAATCATTATGTAACAACAACTGACTTCATCAATGTTGTGAAGTACTGTACACAATAGCTTTACTTTTTTTTTTTTTTTTTTGGGAAAGAAAAAAGAGACAGTAGCTGAATGCGCTGTGCCTGCTGCGTGCAGATCTTGCCATGCTGGCGTCCAACCTTTCAGGCCAGTGCGACCACTTTGCCAATGGTCATTGTGTTACTAAAAAAAAAAACCGCTGCTTTCGCTTTGTATCAAAAAAAGTTGCATTTGGAATTCACTTTATAATCTCCTTTCAGTATTTTTATTAACATCCTAGTCATCACTGTGAAAGCAGGCTGGGTTTTTTTTTTAATTTATGAAGGTACATTGAGAAGATGCATTTTTGAATATGTTGTGGTTCTTCTTTTTTTTTTTTAAAGTGTAAGAATATCTAGGGTGACTCAAGCTGCTTCAGACTCGTAGTATAAACTGTCCCGTGTGGAGGTAGACCTGCCACTCTCCTCACCCATCACTATTCCAGAATCACCCCCCCCCCCCCCCCCCCAACCCACCCCCTGTTATAGCCTGTTGACCCTCAAGAGGACCCCCCCCCCCCCCATTAAAAGGACTTTGTTTGGTTGCCTTTTGCCAGCTACCTCGACTATAAAGTATTCTCAAGTTGTTCAGCTCTCTCACCACTCCGCCACGTTGTTTGGAGTCTGAAGAGATTCACAATTTGTCTTGTCTGTGATCCTCCGCATGCCAGTATGTTTTTTTTTTTTTTTTTTTTTTTTTTTGCTATGTAGCCTAACAGACAGATGGACTTCAATACAGAAGATGCAATGAACCCATCCCTGCATCCTCAGTCGGGACAGTTTATTTTACACTACAACCAAACCTATTCTGCAAGGGAGTCTGTGGTTCTCTGTCTCTGTCACTGCCGTTGTTGCATGTTCTCCCTATAAAACCTCCACCTCTCTCTCTCTCTCTCTCTCTCTCTCTCTCTCTGTCTTCATCAGCCTGTTTGGACTTTTTTTTTCAGTCATACAAAAATGGAATTGTATCGCATGACTTATAAATGCAGGGAGTTTTATTGCACAAAAATGCGGAGCCTTGTGCGCCCCCAGTGTTTGTACGGGGTAACTGCAGGAGCCAAGGCTTTGGAATAGTTTCTACTACTGAGCAGGACCCTAATACTGTTGGACGATGAAGACTTAAAGAAAAAAAAACGCATGACTGTTGCAGGATGTCACAGAAAAGGAAAAAAAAAAGAATTTGGTTCCATAAACTTGCCTGCTGCATTTTGAAAGTCATGGCACCCTAACATTTGTATCAATGCTGCTTGTATGTTTCTTTTTTTGTGTGTTAATGTTGATGTTATTATTATTTTTTTTTTATAAAGCCTACTGCTCAAATGGCCAACAGTTGTGTAGAAGCTTCACAGCAGCACTGCTTCGCCTCATGGGAAGCTGTTGAGAAAGTGTGTTTCTTTTTTTTTTTTTAATTGAAGTGTGTGTGTGTATGTCTTTATGTATGTGTGCTTCTCATGAGGCCCCCAGGCCGCTGTGTTAAACAGTCATTCAGACTGAGAACTTTCCATTTTAAACCTGGAACAACCACAAGTAACTGAAGCGAATGATCCACTACATCAAGGTATAGATTGGTGTCAAACAGCAAATGAAATATGCATCGCTTGTCTTAAACTTGATGTTTTTTTTCTTTTTTGTTTTTGTTTGAATATTGCACTGATGACTGTTGTTGAAAAGTTGGCTTTTATGCGTCAACATTTAAATTTTTTTCTGAATAGAAAAAAACAAACACAACAAAATACTATTGTATAAATATATGCTCCAGGTGATAATGTCCTAATGTGTGTGTTACTTTGTGGGAAAAAAAAACATGATGTTTTTTTTTTTTTTAACAAAGATGCGTGTATCTCTGTGATTGGGTGTATGTATATATACATATGGATATATATATCAACGCTGATGATGATGATGATGATATCTTGGGGCACTTTCTTTTCTGAAGTGCTATCTTCCTGTTTTTTTTTAAAGGGGAATAACACATTTGATGGTAAGATCATTGTAACATGATTAAAAATTGCACGGTTGTGTGGTTGTTTGGCTTACCAGGGTCATAACATTTATGACGTAAGGAGCCAGCCGCCGGATTGGTGTACATGATTGAGATGATTTTTTTTTTTTAATGAAAATAAAAAAAAAGTGCTGACTTCTTTGGACCAAGTTGTGTTTCTGGTCTTGCTTCATTTCAAGCAAGGGGAAACAGCTGATTTTTCATGAGTGATGCAGATGTTCCATCATGTTTAATTTCTGACTTTATTTTGTTTGTTTTTGTTTGTATTCTTTTATTTTTGAACATTTGTAACACTGTGATGATGACGTGATGTCATGTGGAGATGAGTGCTGTATTATTTTTGTACGTTTGTGTACAAGCCAGTAAAGAAATCATTAAACTCAAATTCACTGTGTATGCATACATTTCTTCCTCATCTCCCAAGCCAAAGCTACGTTTTCTACTGGCTCAACTCCCCCCCTCCCTCCTCCTGTATTTTTCATAGAGAAGGTTGGTTTGGGAAACACACCCCCACCCTCCTCACTCTCTTTTCCCTCCCTGTCTTCCAAGCCGGGCCCAACCCAGATCCCCATTCTCTCCTTTTGTCATTCATCTGGCCTCATCCTTTCACTGCCGGGATAAAAGAGCCCAGTGCATTGTGGGTAGGCTCAGTTTAAAGAAGGGTCCCCTCCCCTGTGTGTGTTGTGGGAGAGCTGGTTTTATGTTACCCCCACACACTCAAAAACTTTCCAACGCACACTCTTTTCTTGTTCTTGTGCTCTCTTTCTAACGATTAAGGCTGAAGTTTTGCACCACAATTCAGCTCTCTGCTAACAACCTGCTTTTGCCTCTCGCACTTTGCTTTTGCATACACTTGAGTATGGCTTGTGCTCATTATTAATGCTCTTTTTCTCAAATTCTCTTTGTTTCTTTCATTTTACTCACCCTTTCCCCTAAGCTTTATTACCCTGCTTCAAAAAAAGATTTACCAGTTCTCAATCAGCTGCTTGGGCTTCATGTTACAAGCCACTTTGTTGGAAGAGAACAAAACCTATTGCTACTTGAGTTTTTTTTTTTGTTCATGTCTACTTTTGTGATATTTTTTTTTCTTGTGAAATATGTACTTTGAAGCCTCCTTGGCCTACTGTAATGATGCATGAAATGGCCCTGAAAATGCCTGGTTAAGCTGTTAACCACTCTCACTTCATTTGGACCGGTTGAAAAAGGTTAAGAGAGGAAAAGAAAAAAAAAAGACTGGAACTCACTCACTGATTTCAAGCCAAAAGGTTAAGAAACACTGTGCTAGTGTGTGTGTGTGTGTGTACAGTCTGTACTGACTGACGAAAGTTACTGTGATCTTTAAGTTAAGCCTGTAAATTAATGTTCGTAATTTTTTCAAGTTCAGCTTGTCACTGCGCTTGTGGCACTGAGAAAACAAGAGTAAGATACCCACAGGTGGCATTTTGGCTGCTTGCATTGTGCTTTTGAGTCTCAGCACCTGTTTATTTGTAATGAAACCTTTGATTGAGTCATGTTCTCCCCCCGTTTCATGAAAATGCTGAGTTGCAACTGATATAGCACGACCGTGGGAGGATCGTGGGAAAGGCGACACGACAATACATCTTTCTACATGTCAGACCTGTTCATGTTGCAACATTTACTGGGTGTCGACCTGCAGTTAACGGCAAATGTTTGAGCAAAAAAGGATTGCAAATGTGATGGGAATAGCTTAACGACTGTGGTTTGAGAGTTTTCATTTCAGTATGATCTTGAATTTGAATGCCAAGTGAAAATAAGGAGTAGCAGCGGCGTACATCTGGTTTTCACCGACAAGTAAAAGTTCGTGCTATTGTTAGAGCAGCTGTTAAACCTTGCTCTCTGAGCTGCAGCTGAACCATCTATGACCTCAGCTCAAATGTTCTGTACTGACCACATCAAGTGCACCGAACTGATGTATTTCTTTGTCAGATACAAACTCAACACCAGGCAAGTTAGCTCCTCCAAACACCAGCCCCTCTGTGTTTTGATACCGTGGCTGGCCGAAGGGGCTATCTGGCTTGCTGCTCGCTTGTCCTTTCCTCCCTCCCTCCCTCCCTCCCTGTCTCTCACTTCTGCAGGATGTTTTTGTTGAGCTGGGTTCCCATTGTTCACACACTGAGTTGGCAGGCCTCCCAGGGTTGCTGCTGGCTGCTAGGCCCCCTAATAGGTTCTTCATGTGCCTTGGCTTTCCTTACTCGTCTTGGTCTGGCCTTTTGCATGGAGCAGCCTGCTTTAGCGAGCCAGACAACACAAGGCATTTTGAGAGGAATTTTGCAGAGAAGACAGAAAAATCAGCTGAAGAACTGTTTGGGGAATCGTATCAGTTCCAGTAAACTTAGAAGAGCGGTATCAAATTTCACTATATTTTAAAAAGTGAATAATCCGATATATAACAAATAGAACTGGTGACAGTCCTGTGTCTTTGTATCTATTGTCTGTTTTTGCATTTCACAGATATAGTTTAACTTTGTTGGTGCAGCAAAGTTACAGCAACTGTGATCAAGAGCATCTGTGTGATTATCTTTCATCTCTGTTCAAAAGACCATTGTTCAGTGGCTCATAAAATATTCATATCCATGCTAACACCCCTCATTTGAAGGGTTACACTTGATCTGTAAGACACAACATCAAGAGAACGTCTTGTGATACGTGTAAAACACAATTTAATTGGTTTGGCAACACCAAATTCCTCATTTTATAACGGCCCCTGTTCAACCTGTGCACAATATGAGCCTTATTTGTGAGACCCTGCTTGTGACTTCCTCAAAGTGCCTTCGTACTGACATGATTTCTGTCTGGTTGAGTAATAATGAACAAACGGCTTGTCTGAATGAGGTCTGTTTTAGATTTAGGATGAGAACACATATGAGGAACTTTTAGAGTTGCTGTAGGAAAATGTTGAGTGATGACAGCCTCGATAAGAGGAACTCAGAGAAACGTTGAACAGTCTTTCCAGTGTATTGAACTAGGCTTCACAATGTGTTGTGTGTTATTGTTTCTGGTTGCCCTCCATATGACACCTGTAATGCTGTTTGAATGATCTCAGGTTGTGAACTTGAAATTTACAGGACTTTTCCCTGTGTGTCCTACTTGGGAAAATAATGTTACTGTATTTATCCTTTTTCTGTTTGCTACTTGAACACACAGTGTCAGCTTCTAAAGCTGTTTGACTTGCAGTGTTGACATTTCAGAAATGGTTAATAACTATAACCATGGAGGCTCAAAGTCGCCTTTTAAAAACTTTTGTCCCAAAATGTGGTTAATGTGCTATTTGGGATTACCTGCACAGGTGTTTTCAGTCGGGTTGATTACATCTTCTCTGAACCATGGGGGCATGTACACTTGACTGACATCTACTTAACTTGATATCAGTTTTGTGTTTTTTTTTTTGCACACTGTTGTCGTTCTTATCATTGTAGGCATTATTAGTTTGTTGATCTCACTCAGTTTCCAGCATAGCTCTACTCAGCTTCTACCTGATCAGCCAGAGTCTCTGGAAATGCCCGTGTGGGTGTGCAGGGACTTTAAATATGTTTACAATGATTCATCAACTACGGCACAGTAGAATAGCTGCTTTGGCGTGTACTTTGTGCTCTCAGCTGTTCAGTGAATACATTTGATGGTAAGCTCACAATGTACAGTACACACCTGTGTGCCTGAGGCCTCTTTGGTGAAGATGTTCTTAGGCTCTTGCCTTGATTCTGTTTCATGAAGGTCGTTTGACTTGCGCTAAATCTGGTGTTTGGTAAATTAAACTAAATTAAAGATTTTTTGGCTTCAGGTTGTGGAGCAGCGCAATAAGCTGTGAAGACACTTTCAAAGTATCATATTATAAAGTTGATACAGTGAGGTTGTTAGCAACTCAGTCACTCTTCTTTTAGCTCTGTTTTGGTCTCGATCAAGTTCTGAGGGAAATATTTGACTCTTTAGCGTCTAAATGGACCTTTATGTTTATCAGCTTGCCTCTTAACCCTGTCTGTCTGCTGTTTGGTGTTCGGCAGGAAGTGTACAGTGGGTCTATGGAACCCTTTTGCTGAAAACTACTATGTGAGAGTGGAGTAAAACAATAAGTTAAAGAAGTTAAATGTGCATTTGATCAAGTGTTAATTTAAAACTATTGATTATAACTGCTTTAAAGGTGATGCCTATCCACAAATCTTGAAAACACTCAGTCATGGTGATTTGTTTTCTCTGGATACATGTAACAAATTGATGTCCTCTGCTGTTTTCATTACCAGCAGATCATAGTTAGTATCCTCTCTTTTTTTTAAAAAGCACTGCCATTGTCAAAATACTGCAAAACGTACTTATTTCTTCATTCAAAAGTTCTATATGCATGCTGTCATGCCACTAAATTGTATTCAGCATTTCAGTTTATTGCTCTAAGCTGCATAGAGAACAGCAGCAATAACTGTCCACCTGTAATACCTAATAATCTTGTATACATGAGACACAACTTCTCTGGTTTTCTTTCAGTTTTCTTCTGTCTATCAGGGCATGTGCTGTTGATAGGACATGAGATTGTTTATTGTTGATTTGGGTTCTGCTTCCTGGTGTCCATAATTGTATCCCACAGTCTCATTTCCTAAACTATCAGCACATTTTCTGTGCGCTCATCCTTTTTGACAGTCTCACACTATGTTGCTTTCTTTTTTGTGGTTGCAGGCATTTCACAGAATGGAGCAGAAAATGACTTAAAACCACAGCACCAGCCCAAAAAAAAAAAAATCAGCACAGAGTCAGTGATGCTGGTGGATGACAATGAGCAATGAAATCCTGCTGATACGGCACTTTCTCTCTGAAAACAAAAACATGTCTGTCGCTAAACACGACCAGGGAACACCCCCCTCCCCAAAGTCTGCCTGTGAGTAAGAAGGGGAGTAAAAGAAATAAAGTGAGAGAGATAGAGATAGAGATAGAGAGAGAGAGAGAGAGAGAGAGAGAGAGAGAGAGAGAGAGACAGGTGGTCAGGCTGGTCTTTTCCTTGCCCTCCGCTCCTTTTTGAACTTTTCTTTCATTCTTCCAGTTCATTCTGTGCTTCTTTCCATAGCGCTAGTGACAAGGCGCTCCATTCACTGCCTCATTCTTCCACCCCTCCCTGCTCCCTCCATCTCCCTCACACACCCCGACCCCATCCCCTCCCTCCTGGCTCCTTTGTCTAGCTTGCGGGGGCCTGCTATAGCTGCTATTCACCAGCCAGACGGACCGCCATTGACTGGACCCCCACCACCACTACCCCCTATCCCCCAACACCCCTCCCTCCACAAAACACCCTCACACACACATATGCACACAGCAACCTGGCCATTCCCCACCCTACGCCCTGTATCAGGCAGCTGCTATGCTAATAGGGAGGAAGGGATGGATGGAGGGAGGGAGGGATGAGGAGGAGAGACAGAGCAGCCAGCCTATAGTAAAGGAACAGAGGGAGGGAGAGCAGGGAGAGTGACCCCGCTCCTCCATCTCCATAGCCATGCCAGAGCAGCAGCAGACCTCCTGTTACACAAAGGGAGTCCCCCAGCCCTCCTCCTCCCCTTTCTCACTCCTCTCCCTCCTCCTTCCACCCCTCTGTTCCCCTCTTTCTCATTCAAATCCATTTTATACCCCAGTGGTAAAGGGAGCTGTAAGTGCAGTATGTAAAGTAACCTTACTCCTGCCCTGCGGGCGTAACCATTCAGGGCTCAATACACAGAGAACAGCCTGTGTGTGTGTGTGTGTGTGTGTGTGTGTCCATTCCCCTGCTTTGTTTAGGACTGCAGCCCATACCTCCACACACACACACACACACACAGACACACACACACACACACAACTGACACCTGTCCTTGAGTTGAGTTGCATCTCCCTTCATAGTCAAATAGTGTTAGACACATTAGAGACATGCTTCACACACACACCAAATCACTGGTTTTATAAGAACAGTTTAAGTACACTCAGTTGCCATTTGATTAGGTACACTTACCTACTACCAATGTAGTCTAACGCAACAGCCCTGTAATAAATGCTAATGTCATAAAAGTTATAACTTTCAGTGAAACAATTTCAGAAAGTTGATTTGACTTTATGGTCACAAATGGCCACTTCATTTATATCAGTGAGAGTGGACTTAAGTCATTTAATCATTCTATACTAATTGGCAGTGCTTGCAAAAAAAAAAAAAAAAGCTTTTGCCAAAAATACAAATGAAATATTGACCATTAACTTTAGAGTGATCAGGTGTGTGCATAATTTAATATCACACTGAGGAGCTTGTAGTTTGCCAGACTGATTGGAATACAATGCACCATGCCCATGGCCATGTGTTGGTATGTTTGTGTCAGCAGGTTTTTTTTTCTGGTAGCATGTGTATGCTTCTCTTTTGGTTTGGTGTGTTTTGGGGTGGGGGTAAGTTGGCAGGAAGGCATTTCTCTCTCTCTCTGTCCCTCCTGCTCTGTTATTTACTCCTGTGCAGTGTGACCCTGTGCCCCCACGTCCCATTTGACATCTGCCTGTTTGCAGGGGGCGGGGGGCATACAAGGGGTGGGGTGCCCATATGGAGTTTTAACCCCCCCCCCCACACCCAAACCCAGCTACCCGGCCCTGACACACACACACACACACACACACACACTCACTCACTCCAGCACAGCTCCTGCCGCCTGGAGCTTTTGTTCCACAGTGTGTGTGTGTGTGTGTGTGTGTGTGTGTGTGTGTGTGTGTGTGTGTGTGTGTGTGTGTGAGATGTCATGCCATTCCAACACACAGACCTGCTGTAAGCTGGGAAGGGAGAAGGAGGAATGAGATGATAGATAGATAGATAGATAGATAGATAGATAGATAGATAGATAGATAGATAGATAGATAGATAGATAGATAGATAGATAACATAAAAAAAAACATGCTCATGGGTCTGATGGGGCCACTGTGTCATGACCTAGCGCAGCTGGACCCCCTCGACTCTGCTTGTGTGCATGTGTGTATGGGTGTGTGTGAGTTAGAGAGAAGTTAAAAGCTTAAATTACTTGGTAACTATATTTGTGTCATTTGCATTTGATGGGTCGACTCACCCATCCTTCCATACCTAAATCCTGCTGTCCTTATGTATTGCATGATAGAGTTTAACAATTACCCTGTATGGATTATCCTCCTACACAATGATTCAGTGTGCTGGACACACAATGAGCAGGCTGGCCGCAGGGCTGGATCTAGGCTAACAAGCTCGGTGGAGTTTAAATTGCTCAGTGTAACACTGACAAAAACTGTCGGTGATACTGCACTCTGCGACAGCACTTTCTTTGTCAAGGCCTTCTGCCTTTGTCTGACAGGCTGTTTACGATAATACCTCTTGTTAAAGGGCTTACTGTGAATTAGGTTGTTAACACATATTGTGACACAGCTGTTGCAGCAATTTTTTTCTATTACAGCAAAGAAAACGAGGCTCAGTTGGCTTTGGAAATTAATCTCTATGTGCACTGGCTGAATTGTTTGTTTCTGGGGTGATTTGGTTCATGTCCTATCCTATATTTAGGCCAGGTGCAGAAAAATGGTAAATGCAGTGATGGAAAAAGTAGAGGGTATCCAGCTGACTGGTTACTGATCACAGTTTTAACCCTACCAGGTCTTCATCAGGCAAAGGGCTAGCGTGAAGAAGAGCAGGGTATATACTGGCACAAAGCTGACTACTTCATACTGATGTTTGGATAGAAAATAACACTTTCAATAAGATATTGTCAAAAATCTAAATATTGCACAAACATAGAACTGTATTGCAGATATGGGAGGACCTGCTAGTTATCTAGAAATAGACAACATATCAAACCCTGTCTCAGAAAATGACATTATGGGTTTTGCCGTTTGCTTCAGTGCAACATTTATCATCACAACCCAGCAGAAATTGCAAAGGCATTGCATTACAGAACATGAGATCATAAGATGCTGCATGCTTTCAACACCACATGGAAGTGGTCAGATTCGTGCTGATCAGAGCTGTACATAATGTACTCTGGCTGAAGTCCAGCCACAATGTCCATACAGGCAATGTCACATGCTCCAGAAGAAGAAGAAAAAAAAAAAAACACAAAAAGGTAGCTGTCCTTAGAAATGTTCACAGATTGGAGATAAGGAGATAATCTTGTTACACAATGTGATGTGATGTAAGATCATATTTTAAATAGTGTTAAAATGAACTAAACTTACAGTAAAAACACAAACTTTTCATTAATTAATGTAAATGTGTTATTGTCTTCCTTCCTGTCTTTATTTTACTGTCTTAATAAATGTATATTTTCATCATTCCCCAGGTGAACAATTTGACTTCTGACACATGCTTATGTGTCAAGAGTCAAGAATCAGTAATTTTTGTGATTAGTGGATGACATTATTTAATATATTCATACATAATTTGAATTTAGGCATGTATCTGTACGTATACGTGTGTGTGTATGTGTGTCTACGTGTGTGTCAAGGAGTAATTATGGAGAATAAAGGCCTGGTTGTACAGAGTGAAACTGTGGGTTTTGAAGTGAGATGGGAGATGCTTTTCTGTTTGGCTGAGCAGACTCAATGGTCCTATTCAACCAGCCCCCTTACTGCCCATTGTCCTCCCACCACAAGCCCTTCACACACACACACACGCACGCACACACACACATATACACACACACACACGGCAGAGTGGAAGCCTGGAGGAGAAAGAGGGATGGAGTGCTGGGGGATGAGGGAGCTCCTGCTGAATCCGAGAGCTGTTGGGGGGGTAAAGTGAGGAAGAGAGCTGATCTGGTGGAAGGAAACATTGTTTGATGGAGCACTGGGATGGACAGAAAATCATAATGCCCATGTTTCTCTTAAACGTAATCTTTAAATCTTTCTTAATACAATTTCTCTGCAGCAGCTTAATGTCTTACCGGCAGTGTTATTGCAAATACCCAAACTGTTTAAAATATGGCCTTTGTTCTTCGTGTTTTTAAGTGTTCCTCTTCAACCAAAGGAAACAGGATTAAATCCCTATTTACACAAACGTTAAGTGGATCAGGACCCTGAGCTGGTGTAGCTGCAATCAGATGTCCTTGAGATCTTCTGTGACAACAAATTAAGAATTTGTCATCATTTTCTACAATTGATGGACCAGAGAGAAGTCGTAACTGCCTCTCTTAAAGACAAAGGTAACGCTTTTTTGTCTATCACTCCTGTATGGGACACCCTTTTTGGCCCATGTTAACGTCCATTTGTGCGTTCACGTCCAGAGTTTACACAGGTCAAAAAAACACATGTTGTCACCATTTCAGTTAGACCTCTCCCCAAGCAGTTAACCAGCTCCACACAACAGAAAAAACCCTCACACCATAGTCTGCATTCAAACACACAGTGGTCAAACAATAGTCTGGCTAAGGGTATGAGGAATTCACACTTGTCGGGGGTTAATGATCGTCGGCCTTTGGTTTGGAGGCCATTAGGCCATTGATCTGACTGCGTCTTTTATACCACCTGGGGAAAGGAATGTGCTGGGTCTCCTATTGTGTCTGTCTGTCTGCGAGTGTCACAGAGTGGTCATATACCCTCTGTGTGTGTGTGTGTATGTGAGTCAAAGAGAGGTCAGTCACAGCAGAATGGGCCAGAGCATCACACACTGTGCAGAGAGACAGTGGAGGGTTGAATATTCTTTGAGGTCACTCGGTCAAGGGTCGTGGTTTGGATCAAACTGAACAGAATTTAAGATGCGCAGAAAAACATTTATGACCACACACTGACTGTATATGAACACAAATATATAAACACTTTCTGATATCCCGACTCACAAACCTGCACACATCTGATGCCACTGCACCCCCCCACCCCCCGAAAAAAAACCCACCAGGGAGGCAGATAAATGATAATGCAGAGCTCAGCACCTTTGGTGACTACGTGAGGCGCATACTTACACACCACACGCACAAAGGGAAGAAAGGAGCTTCATTCATAGCTGCTTCTATTAGGTGGCTGAATTTATTGCCTCCTCCTGTCCTGTCCTCCATCCTTCTTTGAAAACGATAAAACTTCTCCACAGGTGGAAAACAACTAATTACAAGCTCTCTTGTTAGTTTATTCAAACAGTTTTTTCATGCTCTTTTACTTTGTTTCCAAAACATTCTTAAATCAGTAATTAGAGTAGTAGATTTTGGATCAAGTAAGTATGGCGTATTTCATAATGGGCGCATGAGTTGTAGTTAACAGCTTAATTATTCAATCATAAGTGCTTTATAGAATATATAAGTGCTTCTAGAATATGCCATTTATTAAAGCAAATTCTGGGTTTGCAGGTGTACACAGTGAGAAAGTGATAACTCTTACTAAGCTGTTAGTCCCTGAATTTGGAAAGGGTCAGATGTCTACTCGTGGTGAGTTACAGAAAACGGGACACTAAATTTTTCTGGAGGATAAACAGCTGCCAAATTGATGGTTCCTGAACAACTACTTATTACCATTATATAAGTCACAAAAATGATTGATTAACCCTTAATTCTCAGAGGCATAAGAGGAAAAACAGACTATTTTGTTTTGTTTTTTGAAGCAAACAGTATTTTATTTTCCAGGTATTGCTCAAACATCTTGTTTTTGTTTATTTACCTATTTTACTTTTTAAGAAAATTACGTTCTTGTGCCATTGCCCCACAAAAAAGACTCTTAAATGTTTCCTATGGACACTTATAGGAATCTTAAGAGACTTTCATTAAAGTATTTACTATGGTCCACGTTATCCCTAACCTACATTACCTTAAATGGCAAGGCAAATAATCCTTTTGATATATGTAAGTGCTATAATGTTTGTATGTTTTACTTCAGAAAAACTGATAGCATTGTTTCCATAAGTGCGTGTCTGGCTGGCTTGGCAGCTGAGTTGCATAACTTTGAGAGATAGACTCTAACATTCTGCAGGATTAGGTTCTAACGACATCTGCATCTAGGGGTTAGCAAAGCAGTTAATAGTAATTTAATTTAAAGTAACTCTTTAAGTATTCCTTATTAGAGAGTGTTACCATCTTGCTGTTAGGACACAAGCAGAAAATTTCGATTACATTTTATATTTATCTTGTACTTGACTAGAGACTTACTCAACCAGAAATCAGTTTCTGCTTGAGTAAAATTTGAATAAGTAAGATTTTTTCGCTTTCTTTCCAAACCTGAGCTTAATTGCAAATTATTTTGAATTCTGTCTTTTTTCGGAGCAAACGTCTGTTCAGATCTCGGACCTACTGAAAAGACCCAGATGACACAGCTGGGATTCAGGGGAGGGGGTAAGCGGGGGTCTTTAAATGTTGGGGGCTGCCAGTTGGTCGGCCATGTAATCAGAGTTGAACTTGAAGAAGCAAAGAAAGTGATGTCCAACACAAGATGAGAAAGAGGGAGAGTAACATGTGTCTTTGTGTGTGTGTGTGTGTGTGTGGAGGGGGTCCTCTGTCGGTAGGACAATAGTCAGTGGCAGCAGCAGCAGCAGCAGCTGACCAGAGGATCCCTTCTTCTTTTGTCATCCTGCATAATGACGTCTCCACCACACACACTCTGTCTCCCCCTTACCCTCCCTCCCTCCTCACCCCATCACTGCTCATCCCTCCTCCATCCATCCGCTGAACCTCAGCATCTTCTCTGTCTTCCTCTCTTTACCTCTCCCTCTGCCCCTCTTTTTTGGCCTCTATCTTCTCGCCTCTTTCATTTTTTCCATCACGCCATTGTGACTTCCCAGTGTTTTTCTGTCCCTCCTGCTCTTCACAGTCACATATTCGTCCTATAGATCATTTGCTGTATAAATGTGTCCTTGTATGCCTGTGTTTGTGTGTATGAATAGAAGCGCTAAGATGCTTTCCATACTCAGTAAATAGCTCCACTACAGGCCATATGTTCTTTGTGTGTATCACCAGCTCCCATCTGTGTGCAGCCTGTGTGTATTGACATCTGTTTCACCTTGTTCTCTGAAAGAGATGCCAGTTCACTTACAAGGTTGACTGAACAAAAATATTATCAGCATTTTACTTAAGTCTACTTAAGTAAAAATATTTGCTCTGCATAAAAAGTGGCCCATGTGCCTCAGCATTATATGTGACGTCATTAGACTGTTAACACCAATCCATTGGTGTGTAAGCAGCACTTTAATGTTGTAGTTGGTTGACATGGCTAGTTTTAACTACTACTATTAGGTAGTTTACTTTAATTAGTCACCAGCCTGGGGGTCTGTCCACCTCTAAAGGGTCAGAAGGTAAATCTAGGCTGTGGGCAGTGTGGACCCTGAACAGGTGTTACAGTAAAAGGGCTGGTGGAGCATGTTTTCAGTAGGATGGAGGACAATCTAGAGGCCTTCAGCTTTGTATGGACAGTAGGCGGAGTGTTCATGGTGCAGTGAAGGAGGAGGGGGGCTGGTTTTATCCTTCTATTTGTCTTGAATGTTAAATGAAAAACTCCCTTCTCCTTTCCTTTCCTTCTAATTTGTTGTAAACCGTTTTTTGGAATTAGTAGCCTTGCAGAGCATCAACTCGCTGCATTTTGTACAGTTCAAATGAGTAATACTAACTGAGATTGTCAGCCAGTAAGAAAAACACACAGGATAGTAAACATGTAGAAAGACACAGCTCATCAGCTGATGTGAGGAACCAGCTGAAGAGTGGTGGGAATTTGCCTGTTAAATGTGTGGTTAGCACAGCCTGCCTATGCAAAGGTACTGGAAAGTTTTGTACATGACCAATTGAAGTTATCGCTTCCTCTCTCTCTTCGTGGGAACTAGCTGCATTTTTTTTCCTCCTTCACTCTTTCTGTTCTGGAAAGCAAACTGAGGTGCGAATTATGTCAGTAAGTTTTTCTTTGTGTGTGTGCATGTGAAAAACAAGAGAAGTATGTACCTCTGATTATCTGTGTGTGTGTGTGTGTGTGTGTGTGTGTGTGTTTGCACTTGTTTGGTAGCTCTCCTCCCGGCAGCACCAGGTGATATGGCCTGGTACGGAAGGTCATCGCTGTGATGTCACTTCCCCTTCCTCTCCGGATATTCCCAGCATTCTACTGCCAGCAGCCGGGAACTCTGGGAACTAAGAGCAGGAAGCCTGGCTCCTTTGCAGGAGAGAGAGAGAGAGAGAGAGAGAGAGAGAGAGAGAGAGAGAGAGAGAGAGAGAGAGAGAGAGAGAGAGAGCAGCAGTGAGGTTATGTGGTGACTTTGCAGCATTGATTGTCAGTTGCTGTAAAAAAAAAAAACAGTGAGGAGAGAGTTAAAATAGATAGAGTACAGCAAATGACACAAGAATGAGGAAGGTCCTGTTGTGTACTGTGTGTGTCTTTTACTGTAGAAATGTGTGGGAGTGTGTGTGTTTGTGCGCGTGTGTGTGCATCTGATGGAAACTGTGTGAAGTACATGTGATTCATCTTTAAACAGAGCAATATCGCCCCCTCCTGGTTATGCCCACACAATGAAAATCAGTAGACCTCCAATAAAACTGCTTTAAAATGCCAATAACATAGACTAAATTGGGATTTGGGAAATGCAATACTGCATAAGAAACACTGTCAAGACCAGCCACTGAAATCCACTTTATTTAATCATTTTACAAATGAAGTCTCTAATAAGCAATTCTCATAAAAAGTTTTTAAAAAATCAGCTAAATGAATAATTCTTTTCATATTGATCTGCTGTGACATAACTTTATATATCACAATACAAAGTCATTATATTTCTTTAATGTCCCCCTTACTGTAGTTAATACTGGTTCATTTTGAACTTCTGTAAGATTAAAATGAGCAATGTTTGCCTTGAGGAAACAGGTTCTCCTGCACCAACGACAGATCGAGTTACTCGTATCATTACCAGTTACTTTACAGGTGTGTCCCTCGTGCTACCACACAGCAAACATTCAAAAAAGCAGCCATCATCATGCACTCTATGAATCCCTACTAGACAACTTATGAGAATGGAATAACTTATAAGTTATGAGAATGGAAACATTCTCATAACTTGTGTAATTTGTATGTATTTATGTAACCCAGGAAGCAATTACAACAGCAGAAGCCAATGAGAATCCTGTAAACAACAAAAATACCAGCCAAACAGAGTAACAACTTGTTTTATTGATGATCTGTTGTGATGTATCTCATATTTTGTGAATCATGCTTCTTTATTGTGAGCCTCGTGATTCTGTATGAGTTCAGGTGAGCAGTGATGTTTCCTACTCACACTCAATTTGCATTCAGGAGGTCTCCGTCTGTAAAAGAACAAAAAGACATTTAATACATTTATCATATTTAAGTGGAGGCAGTTTAACCATCTTCGTGGTGTTTATCAGTGTGTTGAATTTTCTGCCTGTGGGTTTTCCATGGGCTGGCTCATCTCGACGACACATTCTGCTTGTGTTTCCTCATTTCTGAATTTATATTTAATTCAGCATCTCACCATCTTTAACCACCCCGCAGTACTCCTCACACTCAGCCTTGCTGTAGAACTTGTTGCCGTTGGTCTGGCAGAAGCCCTGTTTGTAGGGCACACACAGGCCGATGGTGGAGTCGAAGGCCCAGATGGGAGGCTGACCTGTGCAGGGTTGGGCTGCCATTGGCAGACGGCACACAGCTGGAGAGACAGAACAGAGCAGAGTTGACATTTTTCTGTATTTTCATTGGTTTATATTTATTTCCAACCCACACATCAGCGTCATGACCCATGGATGTGCTTTGACAGTTCTGTTCTACATCCTTCCACTACAACCCCGTCATCAGTTAGTAGTATGTAGGGGAATAGCTTTTCCAAATTTGGAAGAAAAAAAGTTTAAAAAGAAAAAACAAAAATGTTGTGTTTTGTATTTCACTCCTCACCCTCAGTGCGACATCTCTGCAGACACTCTCTCTCATTTTCAAAGTTGTTCTGGTTCCCCAAACACCCTCCGTACTTGAAGAGCTCACAGCTCATTGAGGAGGCGTTGTAGTAGTAACGATGATGCATCCCAAAACACGGCCCTGTATCTGGTGCTGCTTCACAGGCCTCTATGAGGGGAGGGGGACAGTTACAGAGCTGAAACATCAGAATCGAGATCTGTGATCTTCCATTCAGCATGTGCATTCAGGTGTTCTGCTGTATATTTATATGTAAGCTTATCAGAGTATGTCATAAATCAGCCGAGTACGCTGATCTCCTACCGGTTCCATTGAAAAGAGGTGTGTCAATACCAGAACCCTCCTCATCTGCCAGAGGAAGAGGCACCACATCTCTCCTGACCCTCTATATCACAGCCAAAGACACAGTCAGAGATACAAAGCCACTAGAAACCCCAAATATTCCAAAGACCCTCCTTAGTATTGCCACTTCAAACAACATAAGTTTCAGAACTACATTAATAGTAAAATTATACATGTCTTGCCAATATTAATGGAACAATACTAAAATATATTGTATGCATTTGACCACAGTAATTTGAACTAATAATTTATCTCTATATAGTTTGTACTTCAGTGCATACTAGTTTTACTTGATGTAAAATTATGATTTTATTTGGGATATTTGACATTATACTTAATAATAATAATTATACATAATATTAATATACATCAAACAATCATTTTACTGTGTCACAGAGAGCACAGCAGGAGTTTGTCTAGTTTGCTGAAAGGAATTTATAGTTATTTGGCTAAAAACTGATTGTATGTAAACTACTCAACAAGAAGAATAAAACAAGCACTTCAATCAGTCAATTACTGAAAGACATATGATGCACTACAAAACAATATAAGTTAGATTCGTTAAATGTATTTTCAGAACCTGAGGCTGAGACTGAGCTGCTGGTCCTGCCACCTGCTGTCCGGGAACACAGTCACCTGTGCAGAGATTAAAGGAAAACACATCATTTAGATGTTCAGACTCTTCAGTTGTCCTAATGTCTTCCTCTTGTGTTTATCTTGTATGCTTTTCTGTTGCCTTCTTGCAAGAAAAAGTTCAACAAAGTTCTGAACTGGACTGATTTATGAAGAGTAATATTAACATCTCTCTCCATGTATCCTCACACTTCTTTCACATATCATCAGAATGTTTCATGTTTAGAGTCACGTCAGCTCAAGTACGTGTGGGATGATCCGTGTGTCTGTGTCGTACCTTTGTTCTGCTTGATGATAATAGAGCCATCGCTCATTCCCTGTTGTCTGACCAGCGTTTTGAAGTCTTCCAACACAGAGTTCCTCACAGTGGTAGTTCGACCTGAAAAGGACAGAGTCATTTAGATGACACAAATATAAATGAACGTTTTAACACGGTGTGAGGCTTTGAGGTAGAAGGATGTTCTCAAATTCACCCAATGATCACTTTAACCTAAGATAGGCAGACATATATATAAATAAATATAAATATAAATAAAGAAAAAGAAAAGAAATATGCCTGTGCCAATGCCAATGTCCACTTACTGTAGAGCTTAACTGAGGTGTGCTTCTCCCCTGATGATTTCTTTTTGCTCATTATTACTATCGCATACTCATTGTAGTTTGTATTAACCACGTAGGCATCCACGTCTGCCCTCCACTCTGCAGGAAGAAAAATCACAATTGCTGTAAAACCTCCACTGAAAAGAGCGCTGCATCGCTACGAGATTGTGCAAAGGGAGACTGAGAAAGTGAGGGACACATACTCTCAATGTGGTAGAAGAATCGTCCTGGTGTGGCAGTTAACTCATATTCCCCATTGATCTCCATACATGTTCCATTTCTGCAAACACCCAAAACATGAACACGTCTGGCAGGCGCTTCTATATCATGTATAATGCTGCAAACATTTATACATAAATATACTAAATCTGACTAGTCTGGACTAAATATATCTGATGAAATCAACTTCAGCCAACTTTATTTTGGCAGTTGCACTGCGGTGTTGATGCAATCTTGACAAACAACTGACAGGATGTCTGTCCTAAATCATTTACAGAATATGTTGTTAGTTTTGTCCTTGAGATAGTTTTTTCACCTTGATTTCTTCCATATTTGCATTGGTTAAATCCCTAAAATATTCAGCAATAATTGCAATTTTTTTCATTTTTGACACATTTCTTATTTTAATCTGTTTATTGAGGAACTACGTCTTTCAAAAAGATGTTTCCATTTGTGTGTTTCTATGTGTTATACATGATACATATACTTCTTACAAACCTGAGCTTAGTGCGTGTCATCTTGAGTTTTCCTTCAGTGGTGCTTCTCTGCAGTACCAGTTTACCAATGGCTGCATCTCTCCTGTGACGCTGCATATAGGGACATGTACTTGCCGTGGCAATATCGCGCCATGTTCCCAAAAACTGTTAGGAAGAGATGCCAATAATAAATAGTAAAGCACACTAACATAACACACATAAGACTTATAAGTGAGATAGGTGCAGTACTGTTGGTTCAGTATGTATGTTTTTTTTTTTTTTTTAACAATACTTCTCATCACACATGCGACCTGCTC
Organism: Toxotes jaculatrix; assembly: GCF_017976425.1. Lineage (NCBI taxonomy): Eukaryota > Metazoa > Chordata > Actinopteri > Toxotidae > Toxotes > Toxotes jaculatrix. Next base: position 13,634,146 of record NC_054409.1, read on the forward strand.
AATTTACGTTAGATGAAAAAGAAAAATAAAGTCCTTCCATTAGAGACACAGGACACAAAATCACTTTTGATGTACTTACACTTGACTTTTCCACTCTATAACTGAAACTGACATCTTTATTCCAAACTGCTTTAACATTTTCAACAATTTTAATGCATAAAAATCGCAGAAGGCTTGAAGTCTTCTACAATATATACATTTTGAGTTCAATGATACACGAGGGTTTCCACTGCCTGCAGAATGAAACATTTAATCCCCAACATGTTAAGTAAAAGGGTATAATTTCATAATAGAAAGAAAAGGACTGAAAAGAGAACATACAGGAAGTGAAAAAGTGCATTTGCTTTAATCTTAATACACAATGCATACATTTGAAATGACAGAATACTACACATGAAGGAGGAAAATTGACAAGATATGTGAGATATCAGAACTCAGTCACTCACCCGGGCCAGATCAAAGTTCTCCTGTGTGCTGTAGAGAGGTTCTGAGAGGACAGGGAGCCCTTGGAGGGTCCAGGTCCATCCCAGGACCAGCAGGGGAACCAGAATCACTGCTTTCTGCATCCTAACAGCCTGTCTGCCCACTCGTCTCTGAGAGGACTAAAGTCTGGGACACTGAAATCCCAGGAAAGGGCTACCTCCTCTCAACTCTTCAAAGTGGGACAGGGCATTGACCTGTTACATGTGTGCTGTGGCCCCCGCATGTACACACTCCTACAGCCAAGTAAAAAAAAAAACAAAAACAAACAAGTAAAAGAGCAAAGTTCTGCTTGTCTCTCTCTCTGTGATCTGACTTGTCTGGGCAGCTGACAACTTAAGCATTGCACTGAAGTTTGGCAACATCAACAAATCAATATGTCTTACTCTGAGAAACAAACTGAGTAACAACTACATGTTTTTTTATACTGTATTATGTAAATGTCACATACATGTGACATTTACATTGCAAATGTTTTCTGTTGGATGGGACTTTTTTTTTAAATGAGAAGTTGTCTAGTCAAATTCTGTATTTATGCAGTTTAATCTGTGGAACAAAGTCCATTTACCGACCAGATCCCCGCTTTACGTTTTGGAATTACAGCTCCCATAATGCCTTGGGAGATGTAAACAAGTAGAAAGTTGCCATGGAGTCAATGAGTCAGTCATGGGTTAAACAACTTGACCCCTGTTTTATTTAACCCCATATTTGTCTACATTTTTGACACCATTACAAAGATGCCAAACTAGGTATTAGCAGTTCCTGTTTGCGGGAACTCATAGATGTAAAGAAAATGGTCACTGAATTACGTTGATACTGAAGAAAACCTAAAACCGTGATGATTCTGGGGCAAGTTCTGCAAAAGTGAGGAGCGTCTTATCTGTTAAAATTTCCAAGCAAGTTTGTGGACTTTTTTTCACAATGAACAAATCTAAATATATGTCTGTGAGTTCGAATATGACCGAGATGCAGTGTTATTTAGAGGAGAATTACATTTTTAATGCAGATAAAGACACTCAGGTGCTAAGGGTTTCCTCTACGAGCTGTGAGTCACGGCCGCTGCTGCAGCTCCAACTGTAGGAACAGGACATGCAGAGAAAACCCTTAAAGCCTTTAAATGACACTGTATATTTTTCAAGTATATCCATGCATTTTCTTCTGAAACATCAGTTGGTGCTTTTCATCCAAAGAGCGTTTTATTTGGAATAACAATATCAACTTCATCTAAATAATAATTGACTCAAATAATAAATATCGCTCCAAACTACTTATTCTATTTTTATTTATTGTTTAAATTTAGAAAGAAATCAATGATGGCAAACATGCTACTTATACTGACATGTTACATGTCAGTATAAGTAGCAGGAAATGTTAGCACATCATTCAGCAAATAGACACTTTGGGAGATGAAACTGAAATACCTACTGTTCCCTAAATCATTAATTATGAAACCATACTTCAATGGTATGTCAGCACTTCAGGACCTCATGTTTTTGCATTTCTTTCTTTCTGAGTTTGTTTTGATATTATTTTACATTTGAAAATGATCTGAGGTTAAGGCCAACATATCCCAGTACTGTTTTCAAACTGGTCTAATTCATATAGTTTGGATTTCAGCCGCTTTATTTGTAATGACATTACAGATCAGTTTGAACATACCAAGCATTTCATATATATATATGAAAATACAATACCACAATAAAATAGTGATAAGGTATTCACACAGTTTGAACTGCATGTGCCCATAGGAAATCAATACTAACAAAACAGTTGTTTTATCCACTCAAGAAAATGAGAAAATCAGTTGTCACAACATGACAACAGTTTATGAAATTCCAGTGTTGGGATGGCCTGAAAGGAACCAACCATCAACTGCAATGAAAGTGATTTGTACCCAGCCTTTGTTGCAAGTCATTTTTCACCTCTCTCTCTTCATTTCCTGTCATCTCTAGCTCTAATAAAGGCATAAAATGCCTAAATAACCACTGCTCCCATGGTCTATTACATGTGATCTGTGGAAGTCAAAGAAAAATTGTATAAACACTAAAGTTCATGTAATGTGACCTTTAAACAATGAATTATTTATTCTCTCACTTGGTCAAATATTAGTAGAGTCCACAGGCGGCACCACATTTCTCTTCGACCTCTTGGGAGCGTGAATCTGAATGATAGAGACACAAGGCACCCACAGCTGGTGAGTGATCATGATTTGTGGTTTCAGTACGCAATTGTCATCTCAGCTTGTGTACCTGAGGCTGAGTAGTGGTTTCTGTCACCGGTTCATCTGGAACACACAGATCTGGAAAGACGGTAAGATGGGGGCGGTGGGGGGGGGACAACATTTTTCTCCTTGGGTCAAAAAAAAAGGTAAAAAAGTAATTTGTGTTTCAAACCTAAAGCAATTTTTATACTTGCTGTGGACCTCAACAGCACACTAAAACCAAATACAACTTTTGTTACTATAAAATGTTTCACCTGTGCTTTTCCTGCTATGACAAGTCCAAATTATCTGCTGTGAGAAAATGTGTTGGCTGTGAAAAGTCTACAGCGTGCTGGGGAAAACATCTTAAAATAGTTACAGTAAGGTCACTGTGAGACAGAGAAAACATACCTACATACGTACTTTTGTTCTGATTCATGATGATAGTGCCCTCACTTATTCCATGTTGTGTCACCCGTGCTTTGAAGTTGTCCATCACTACAGGACTCACATCCATAGTTCGACCTGAAGAAGGCAGAATTTCTATCACACACACTGATCTGTCTTTCATATGAAAAAGGCATTCACTTCAAAAAAAGGACATCGTATTGTCATTTTTAAAGATTCAAGAATGGTCACTCACTATAAAGCTTGACTGTGGTGGTTTTATTTCCTGATGGTTTCTCTGTGCTCAGCAGAAGCATCATTGCGTACTCATCATAGTTGGTATGAACCACATAGGAATCAACATCTGCTCCAAACCCTGCACAAAGGAAAATGTTTGCAATATACTGCATGACAGATCTGTAAACTGCATTTCAGTTTAACTAACATTACTAAGACCTTGTTAATGTAGGACCATATAGTAAGATAAAAAAGGACAGGGAGATGAAAGAAGCTGAGAAACATACTGGCAACATGGTGGAAGAATCGTCCTGGAGTGTTGGTCAAACTGTAGTCTGTGGACGTCTGTTTACATGAGCCATTCCTACAACCAGGTGCACACACACACCACACACCACACACACACACACACACACCCACACCCACACCCACACCCCCACAGGTTACATTAAGTTTAACACATTTCAAACCATGTGTGTGTGCTGGCATGGATGTGGGTCTGACCTGAAAGTGGTCGCCATCATTGTGAAGTTGCTCTCAGAAGCAACATGTTGCAGCTCCAGGGCAACAATGACAGGGTTTCTCCTCTTGCGCTGCATGTAGTGGGGACAGGTTGATACCACTGCCACCTCATACCACTGCCCCATGAACTGCAAGTAGGCAGAAATATTTACTGTACATATAAATATATGATAGTAAATGTAATATCATCTAAAACATTTGCATGTGGAAGGGCATGCAGCCACAACAAGTACAGTTTGTACTTGTTGACTTGTACTCAAATACACACAATCTGATACATTCACAAAACTTTTACATCGTAAATGATCATTTCCATCTCCAGTTGGACGGAGTTTGAAGGACACAAAAGGGTCAGGAGAGTTGTCAACATCACATGATGAATACCCAAGCAGGAAAAAGTATTGGACACCAATCGTCAGACTAGTTCAATAACCATATTTCGACTCATAAAAACAAAGATGGAGGAAAAAAAAATATGACACTAGAAATTTTAAGAAGATTAAATTTTGTCTCACAAATAAATAATAAAACTTACTCACCAGGCCTAGATCAAAGTTCTCCTGTGTGAGGGGAAGATTTTCTGGGAGCATGTGAACCCTGTGGAGGGTCCAGGCTGACCCCAGGATCAGCAGAGAAACCAGATGTGCTGCACTCTGCATCCTGTAAGCTCATCTGTCCACTAGAGGCTCTTACCACGTCTCACCAACCAGTGCCTTCTCCACTGCTGCTGCACTGGGTTAAACTGACATAGTGTGAATGTGAGTTTTGTAAAATCTCACCTGCAACCTGCACAAAAAAAAAAAAAAAAAAAAAAAAAAAAAAAAAAAAAAATCAGGCAACTAAAAGAGCAAAGTTCTGACCATATCTTTATCTGCCTGTCTGTGTCATGGTGTGTGTGTGTGCACAAAAGCGTGTCCATGTGGTGTGTGTGTTTGTTCATCCAACTAATCAGCACTGAATCACTGGACTTCAGAATCTGCAGCTAAAACAAACAGACAATCAATCGATACATGGCAGAATTTAACAGCTGACAATCAGTGGGGAAAAGGCTGCACTGCCGTCTGCCACAGTGTCACAGCTGTGACACTTTCACAGTTAAACTCTGAAGCTCAGAAATTTAAAAAGATTTTCAGTTGGACTAATGTTGTCTTATAAACCGTGACATTTTGTTACACAGCCAGCTGCAGCATTAGCTAGCATTGTATAGTGCCTCACACAGCTTTGAGGAGCTGTGTTGTTCACAACAGAAACAACCTGATGTGTAGTGAAATCTGCCACCTGGTGTTCACATAAGAGTAAGAATCCTATTTACACAAGACACAACTAAGCATTTACCTTTATGCCAAAGTGATTATATTCCGGTGGCGGTAATTATTATTATTATTATGTTTTTTAGTTTGGTGATTAAACCAAACAAACAAAAGACAATAACATGCTAATGTCCTTGCTATATTTTAATTAAACCTGTGAAAAGGAATACATACACACACACACAGGTGGTTAATTTGTTTATGTCAACACAGCAGAACAATGAAAATGAAGAACAACATCACATAAAGAACATGATTTATACATTTCATCAGCACGATTTGCTATTTATCATGTTTGTAGCCAAAAAGATGATGTTTGCTTTTCTAAAAGAAAGTTAAAGGTAAATGCTGAGACAAAATCTGGACTGGAACAGCACATGGGACCACACTGCCACCCTCACCTCAGGTACATCTGGGAATCTAGAGGGAGAAACAGACACTAATTTAAACCAATAATTTGTCACACAGCCCTGAATCTGCCTTGGTTTTCATATGTTCCAAAAGAAATAGACCCACCTAACGCCCAGATCCAGATGGTGGGCAATTTTCTGTTGAAAAGCATATAGACGAGAATTAGGAAATTTTGCAGTCATTTATTTCTCCCCATTATCTGTGTGTGCATGTGTATATACTGTATAAGTATGTGTTAGCTCCTACTTTACCTGCTGGAGGTGGAGTTAGAATAGAGTCTCTGGGGAAACCCCGGGACAAGGCAAAGGCTTTGAATTTATTAATTACATCAATCCTGAGTCTTTGAGAGCGACCTGCAAATAATTAAAGAGACATGTAGACAGGCAGAGTTGTTAAGAATAGTGCTGATTCTGCAGTGGAGCTAAAATCTGCAGGTCACATGTTTAGATGTCATGTAAAAATGTATGTGTCTCTCACCGTAGAGTGCCACCTGTGTGTACTCCCTGTTAAAAACCTTGTGTTTGAGAACCACAGCGTACTCAGTGTAGTTAGTGTCCACCACTGTGATGTCCTTCACCATGTTGTGGCCTGACAGAAAACACAAGACGGAAGTGACAGACAAAGACTTCTTGTTATTCAGTTTTAAATATTAACTTAATTAACCAGAAAAAAATTACAGTAAATAGAAAACCATGTACGTGACATTTCAACGCACTCACTGGAATCTATTGAGCATAAGAACCAAGAATTTGGAAGATCTGACTTTTGTGATTTGTGATTAAATTGTTTGGCAGAAATAAAAACAAAGACAGTCTACATAGGATTGAACTGAGTGCACCAAACCAAAGGCAACAATATTAAAAAAAATCCTGTATATGAATGAAAATGAAAAATACTAAAAATGTGCAATAAATATGTACAATACACAAAATATTCTATACAAACTGACAGTAAAAGGTGATAGAAAAAACATGAAAGGTTGAAGAGTTTAAATACATGTAGTATGGAAATAAATCAAGATGTGTGCCCTTGTGTCAGTAGCTATCAGTAATGTTTGTTGTACTAAATCATTTTTAAAAGAAAAATCTCAAAGTGCTATATTGTTTTTAAGAGCAGACTTTATTCAAAACAAAGAGCAACAAACAACATTAAATTATTTATTTCTGCTTTGCTTTTACTTCTGTTCTCATCCTCGCACTTCTTGCACATCATGTGACAACATGCAATAATTCATACTGACACGTTGTGGCTGTGGTATGACTAACTGAGCTAACTGCCAGTCATGTTTTTACATTTCTCATGGGAACTGTAATGTCACAGAGTTTACTGAACAGAAAAATTGGTTGAGATGATGAGTCAGATCAGAGGTGAGCAGAGACTTACGTGTGCTGAAGTAGGTGAACTGTCCAGGCACATTGGTCCTCTCATACTGGTACAGCTTCGTCTGACAGCCCATAGGCCTGAAGCATACAGAGGAAAAACAATATGTCTTTATCTTCTCCAAACATGTCCATGTCCATTAATCTGTCTCTTTCCTCAGCCTGCTTTCCTCTCTTCTTTGACTAACACATGTATATACTTCTGTATATACTAACATGGGCTGTACTGTCTATGCCCATGTAAAGACTGTGCTCACGCATGTCACCCCTGCACACACAGACTCACGTGGCGTCCCACATGGTGAGGTTAACGTTGCCGTTTGGCAGCGGTGTGATGATGCCAATGGAGGCCTTCACTTTGTCTCTGTACGGTACAAAGCTCGGAGAATCATAGGCCAGGCCCACACGGACCCATTTTCCTGCAAACTAAACACACACGCGAAAATCTGTCATTTTGTGGCTGTTTTATATGTATACACAGATTTTTAGAGTCTACATTTTTAGCATAAACAGCTCCAGCAGGAAAACAAGAGAGCTGTATTTGTACCATGTTGCAAACACTGCTGTTAACCACAGCATTTCCTCACATCTGTACATAAGTCATTTAAAACCCAGACCGGATGGAGGGGCTGTGAATGTTGATTGAACATTTCCACTAACAAGACTCAGTCAGCATTCTGCTTTATGTAAGGAATAAACAACTTTTATTCCCTGCTGGATATTCTTTGAGCTGCTTTAGGTTTTGTAGATAACAAACAGACATGGGAATTGGAAAATGAACAAAAAACAGAAACAATCAAGGTGAAAATTTCAGGTTGGGTGTTGTCCTACATTTTACACAAAGTCACACTAGATTAGCCAGTAAGTGACCTTTTGATAAATATGGACAAATCAGCCACAGGAAACAAGGGAAGATCTTCCTTTTCAAGATATTTCTCATGGCATATCTGCCATGGGAAATGTCAGATTGACCTCTCTCAACCTCTGGTGTGTGACGAAACCAGAAAAACAAGGATTCACAAATTTATTAATCATAACAATTTGTGACCTGACTGTCGGCGCTGAGGAGAGACTTAAACCAATAGTTGTTTGTTTTGGGTCACCAACTGAGTAGCTGTTCTCAAACTCTGACGGCACACACACACACAGACACATATATATACACACCAGTACACAATGTTCCCTCACAGATGGAGTCACCCAATAAACAACCAACAAACCAAACCAATTTAAATACATTTGTGCTTAAAGACAAATACGAAAAGCTGAATGTGTGTGTATATCTGTCTATATTACCTTCTGCAGGTTGAAATCTCTCTGCGGCTTCACGTCCGCGTGTACCATCATCACGCACATCATCGCCATGACAACAGCGACCACCGTGGTCCTCATGGCTGCGGGGAGAAGCAGAAGCGAAGAGGTGGATGGGCTGAAAGGTTGAGAGAGGGTATCTGACCAGAGCCTAAAGTGAACTGTAGGCAGTCAACAGACAGGTACAGAGTGGCAAAGGCTGTGGCAATGTTTGTTTTTCTCCTGATCCACCCACCTGGTCGTCAGCCAATCATCGCTGAGGATCAGGGAACAGTGGCCAAGTGTTGTAGATGTGTGGTTCCAAAACAACCCAAACTTAGACTTCACTTCCCATATATACAGGAATATATCATGCTTGTGGATTAGTGGCATCAGCTGAGGATCACACTGTGAAGACACAAGCTCAGACACACACTGGTTTCACAAGACCTTATCCCACACTGAGAGATACACAAAAGATGAAGAAGCTTAGAACATCAGTAACTTCCACGTCTATACCGCTAATAATGCTGCCAAATTTTTACAGACACTAACAGATAGTGGTGGAAGAATTATTCAGAAGTCAATCAATCAAGAGCAGGCTATAAAAACACTCAGTTACAAGCAAAAGTCCTGCATTTAATATTTGAAGAGTATAGAAGTATTAGCAACAAGATGTACTTCAGAACGGCTCTGCCATTGTTGTATTATTGGATCATTATTACTGATGCATTAATATGTAAGTGGCACCTTAATGTTGCACTGTTTGGAACTGTTCTAAATACTCTTAGGTAGTTTAATCAATAACAATACAACACATTAAATAAGCTGATAACATTTTTAGAAGTATAAAGTAGCATAAAATACTCATGTAAAGAACAAGTACCCAAGATTTGTGCCCACAAATCAGTATTGTGTTTCTTAGCCTTGCATTAAGCATTAGCTTGGCATTGCTCAAATTAGGACTGTGGCTGTAATGGATGTTGTGGTCTGTGTAAATGTTAAGTACAACACTTTTCCACCACTGCTGACAGATTAAGAAATTGATAAGCCACAGCAGTGGCTTTCAGTATTAACCGAAAGCTACTTCTCTTTTAGACAAATACTGTCCTCACTCTTGCTGGTTGTAATTATTACTCATGTCCCAACAAGAAAAGAAATACCCATAAGAGAAGTCCATCTTTAGAAGTCCAACACATTTTGAAACTGCTTTTTAGGTTCCAGTTTCAATATTGTCTGTCTTCATGAGAATCATCTTCTCACATTGAAAGTGGTTTATGTTCAGAGAAACGTCATTGCTGTTGGTTTGATGCCAGTTTTTGCTTTACTGTAAAGTGTAAAGCTATATTACTCAAAATATCAGTCAACCATTTTATAGATTAAGTCAAAGCTAAACAGTAGCAATGAAATAGTCTAGTTTAAAATCACTATTGTGTTTCTGAGCCTTGCATTAGGCATTAGCTTGACATTGCTCAAATTAGGACTGTGGCTGTAATGGATGTTGTGGTCTGTGTGAGGAGAGTAAATGAATATACAGAACATACGATCAATGTTTAAAGTGAGTTTGGAGGGAGGTGTGTTTGTAGGACACAAGAAATTACCATTGAGCCTTGTAGATGTGGTGCGGGTCTAATTCAGTTTTGGTTTCCTGTGAATTCCGACCTTTTTTTCATGGAGTAGCAAATTGATTATCATATAGAAATTCACCAGAAATACACTGAATTTGCAAGTCGTTTTTCTAGTGATTTGTTACAGCAATAAATAAAATACATGTATGTAGATCAGATGTGATTTAGAAAGAATGGTGTAGTTGTTGAACTGTCAAAAGGGGCCATTCATACTTTTTTGAATAGAATTTAATAGTTATGGATCGATCAATATTTTTTCTTAAAATAAGAAATACATTTTGACTAACATCTAAAGTTTTACCTAGAAATTCTCTTACAGGAAGCTGTAGTGTAACCTAAAGTGAACCGCTTAACCCAAGGTGTGGCGCAACGATAAAAACACAGCCTTTTAGGGTAAATGGCCATGTTGTTCGTGCTGAAACAGTTCAGCTACTGCCAGCATGAAAAAACAAAGAATCTATGTGGATTAGCGAAGCTAAATTCAATTCAATTCAGTTCAATGTTACATAGCGCCTTCCACAATCAATCAAACTGTCTCAAATCGCTTTACAGAGACCCAGAGCCTGACCCCAGAGCAAGCACTTAAGGCGACAGTGGCAAGAAAAAACTCCCTTTTAACAGGAAGAAACCTTGAGCAGAACCTGGCTGGGAGACCCTCCTGTCAATGAGAGACCCTCCTGTCGATGGGAGACCCTCCTGTCGATGGCCGGGCTGGGTGAAAGGAGGAAAAGGAGGAAGATAGGGCAGCTGGGAATGGAGGAGAGGAGGAGAAGGACATGCAGCATATAAAACATGATACAAACAGGGTTGGCAGTGGACAATGTTAGAGGGCCAGCATTCAGAACAGAACAGTTAGTGGATACTGTGTGATCAGCAGATTACAGTTATGACAGGAAACAGAGCACAGAAGCAAAAAGCTGTCATGATTGGTAATTATTTACATTACAGTTGGCATAGAATATTAATCCAAAATTTACCTGGAGCAGAGTGGAACATTAAACATTGTGTTAATAATGTGTTAGAAATAACTGTAGACAATAAATAGCGGTAGGTCGGTGAAGCCAGGACCAGGAAAAAGCGGGCACAACAATCAGGACCCGAGTGAACAATTTAAATAATTTTATTAATAATGATTTTCCATTTGCAGCTTTTATCTCATGTTCTTGAATGCATGATGTACACAGCTAGCCTTAAGTGGACAAGAGGACATCAGTGTGTGTGTCTCACACACACAGCACACCTCACAGACCTCCCCTACGCACTCCGCACAAGCTTAGAGCTCCTGTCTGTGCAATGAGACAATGAACTTATTAAAAAACAAACAAAAAAAACCCTTTCACACACATAGGCAAACATATTCCTTGTCTAGCACTGTTTGATGTTCCTGAGGACCATGACAGGAAGCAAAAGACAAACAAAAAAAGTGCAAAAAGCAGGGTGAGAAATGTTGATCAGAGGCAACACAGACACATGCACACAAGTCATCAGTTAGTGTGTGTGATCTGTGGCCTGCCTGGTGTGTAATGATCCTCCCGTGATCGTGAACTTCACTGTGCACTGAGAGGCCACTTGTTCTATGATCACAAGTCGTTTTTTTTCTGAGGTGACTTACACTCAGAGACTCTGGTTATTTTGACTGATCTCAGTTATGAGTTGGGAAGGGTGGTGACAGTTAGATGACCGTGAGGCTTTCTCATAAAACTGTTCACTTCTATGTTTGACTGAATAAACTTATTTATCAATACATACATCAATCATATTAGGGACAGGCATTAAATTCTGACAAGCTTTTGAAGCGAAAACACAAATAATAAGGGGTGAAGTGATTTTCCACAGACCAACTGAACCATCTGAATATTTTATACATTTTAATATATTTTGAAATATTATGTAAGGTTTCATTTAAACCAATACATTTCTAACTACAGTAGTTTACGTTTATTTATAGGTCCTTTCATTAGTAATTGTAAGGAATGCATAATAAAACAATGGCATAGGTACTGACTATCCCTTGTCTGAGAAAGTATTGGTGAAGGTACAGCGCCTCCCTCTGGTCAAACAGGGGGACTCAAGACACCATGTCCCACAGACCCCCTCACTCTCTGATGGCCTTCAGCTGTTTTATACATCGACCTATCTGGGAAATGGCAAACAGGCTCATGGTCAACATTTATAACCAATTTAATCCAGAAAGGTAGATCCTTGGCTGGTTCCTTGCGCCAAAGATAGAAAAAAAAAAAAAAAATCAAGGAAAACAAAAAGACAAACAAAAAAACCCAACAGCCATTTGATTGTCTTCCACTCATGCATGAATCCCCCTTTTTTTATACCAAAATCACAAAGCTATAATTTCACACAAAGAAAACAAGAGCAAATACATTTAGCAGTGAAACGATCAAAGTATAATTAACAGTTCTTCAAAAATAATAATTTAAACTCATTTAAAAAAAAAAAAAAAAAGGTGAAAATGGAAACATCTTATTCAGAGTGCTCTCCTGTGGGGCTGTTTAGTCACGCGCCCCCTGGTGGTCAGGGTTGACAAGTGCAACCCTCAGTCAGAAGCATCATTAACAGCCAAACTGTGTTCCCATCGATAGGTAAATCACACCTTACTTCACAAAAATCATCATCATTATCATCACTGGTCGCTCATTTGCTTCTCAGACATTCATGAGAACATTTCACACTCATCATTAAAGAACAAATACATGTGAGAGAGAGACAGACTCTTTGAACTAAGACTACAGAGGAAGCAGGGATGAATCTCAATTTCCGTCAAACGGCTTCGTTGGTCTTTTTCCCAAAAAGGGGAATGATGAGTGAGAGCAACTTTGACGAACACTGTCAACACTGCAGCTATCAGTGTCAACTGTGTCAGTCAGCACAAAGTACAAACTAAGGAAAGCCGTTGAAACATATTGAGAATCAGTCTGCAGAAAACAAAGAAGTCTAAGCATTACCACAGTAAAACATAGGAAGAACAGTGAGTCCTCTATATTACAGCCAGTCCTCAAATGTTGGAAACAACCTGCCTGGCTGTACCATAGCAGACTCAGGATGTGGTGAGTTGCAAAGGTAAGAAAAGGAGTCACAGGGTAACGGCAGACTACACACAACACACATCTGCAAAAGATACTTGAAAACAGTTTGGAGTGTGTAGCTGGAGCTTTATGCTACCAAACCTCCTGAACAATCAAAAAAAATCAATTAAACATTTGAAGATCTCCAATTAGGAAATATTTGTTTTCTACTGTTTTTACCAATGTCTGCACACAGCTAGATGAAGCAGACATGGCAGAAGATGGGGCTTGGTACCTGACAGAGATAGCCAGGATGAGACAGAGGTGCCTGATTGAAGGGATGGAGGGCCACGGTCAGAAAGAGAGAAGATAGAGCAAAGAGGGAAGAGACGGTTTAATGGAAAGAATTAGGGGTGGTTGGCAGAAAGACAATAAAGGCTTAACGTAAAGGTGCTGAGCAAATGGAAACTTGGGCAAGTGATATCTATGAGACAACCCAAGAAACAAACAGGTAACAAATAAAGACAGCTAGAAGACACATTAAGGTTACAGTTGGGACTGAGACATCCGAGGGAAAGGAAGAAAGGAGGATAGAGTCCTTGAAAATGCTGTGACAGCAATCTCGCAACATTTGGACTCTTGCCCAGTGAGACATCAACACAAACTTGTCCTGCACCTGTCAGGATGAAGTTGTCAGTAGCTGGGCTGCCTTTGTTTCTTAGGAGATGAGTAAAATCCGAGCTCCCAAGAATATGGGCCAGAGCTATGACAAGGAACTTGGACAAAGACAAATGTGATTATGGTAGATAGAAGCTGAATGAGAAGAGTGAAGGTGAAAGTCCAACACAGGGAACCATATGAGACACTATGTGTGGGCCAGGGCCTGTGAATCTGGGAGGTGAACTCACAGTAAGGCACAGTGCTCTGCTTGTGGTTGACGATGCTCATTCATGCTGCTACAACCTCCGATGACAGCTACTGCAAACAACAGACAAGACATCGATGACAAAGCACATTTTCTCTTCTTCTACCGCTCCATTTCGATGCATTTTCTCCGTTACAATGTCCTCACTCCACGCCTTTGAATCTTTGGATCGTTCGGCTCTCCTGAATCTGGCAGGACGTCCCACTTTAGCACCAGAATATTGTTGAAAACACAAGTCCTCGCCGATCAGGCGATTCGGTGCTTCTCTCTCTTCAGTCAAGTCCTCTTCGTATGTTTCAGAAGAATATACACGCACCCTACAATAGGCAAAGTCTACCTTTTACGACAAAACCTGCACAATACAGCCACACAACCATACTGCGCATCAGCTCAGTAAGTGAACAGTGTTGACATAGCTCCATGTCTTTTAGCCCAGGGTTGAATCAGTCACATCACTTTACTTTGTGTTCCAGCAGCTGATATAAAATGCATACTGCAGCTTCATTTGTGACGACAGATTTGGATACACATAAAGCAGTAAAAAACCTGATACATTTGCACTACAAAGAAAAAAAGAAAACTTTTACAACATAAATTACTAAAACTTTCATATTTTCTTAAATATGTAAACAAACACTACAACTTAAATATATTTGGTGTAATGCAGACAAAGCTTTGTTTTATATCAGCTCTCATGTGGTACGGCTGATTATTGCACTGCAGATGCTGGAGCCCTATTGCACTTTAGTAAAACTTTCAGCTTCAACCACTGGTCTAATCGACTTCTGGAGCCACTGGTTACATGTCAAAGACTTTCCAAAATCCTTCACATCTTTATGTGTTCCCTTTAAAAAAAAAAACCTTTAGTGTCCTTTCTTCATTTTCACACCAAGCTCTGAAGAGCAAAGACGGAAATGAAGACAAGGAGACCAGAGGGTTCGAGAAAAGACTTTGATAAGTTAACTTCAGATAGAGGAAAGCTGTAGTTGTCACACAGGTCTGTCACTGCTGGCTGATTGTGCAGGTGAAGTCAACGATAGAGACTCCGGTCTTTCACTAAACAACGATAACAATGACCAGAGAGAATATTTAGGTCCTCATAGGTCCCTCCGCCGTGCCACACACTGTATGCACTGCGTCCATGTTCCTCTTTATCATCCATTAAGTTTGTGGTTATCTGTAAATTCAAGTTTTTGCATTCTGGATGCCAGGCAGCCCGTACTCCTCACCCTCCCCTGTCGCAGTGATGGTGTCCCCCAGCAAATCATCTGGTTATATGGACCATGATGAGCAGGCCGGGGTCGTTTAAGCGCTGTGTGCACAGGGATTGTGTGGCTATGAAGAGTAGTTTCAAGTTCCCAAATAGACCTGGTTATTGGATTTGTGCCTCTCTCTGTGTTTGCTGAGGTAGCGAGAGGAGTTGCCAGGGAGATTTCAGGAGGGATGGATGGAGTGGTGCTGTGTGTATGTGTGTGTAAATGTGTGTGTGTGTGTGTGTGTGTGTGTGTGTGTGGCGTGCATAAGTATTGTTTCAAGGGATCAAAGAGCAAAGTGGGTTTGGGAATACAACATGTACGTTGTGTATGGGTAAATGTGTTGGCATTTGACGCTGGGTGCACGGAATGTGTATGGCTATTTTTTGTGTGTATATGGGGACAAGGTTCTGCTTTCTGCTATCCTGCTGACAAAATATTGTATTTTTATGTGTATGTATGTATGTGTGTGTGTGTGTCAGTGTGTGCACATGTAAATGTAGTGGTCAGCCTAGTCATCACAATTTGTGTTTCCCTGACAGTATGGAGTGGTAAAGCCCCTCATCCAGCTGCACATAGCGCCCTCTGCTGGAATCCAGGAAGTAGAGTCTGTCCGATACCGTGCTGGGGTCAAAGCCGTCCCTACGCAGGTCGGTCTTCTGAAACTTAAATGTTCCTGGGAAAAAGGCCAAAAAGAAATAATGCTGATATTTCCCTTAGCTTCTTTTTTAGAACTGCTGTCTTGACTGTTGAGTGTTTTCAGAAAAATACAAAAACACACCACTATTTAATAAATCAATTTTTTTTAAGTTTTACACAAAGAGCAACGAAAAGAGCATTGTACCTGTCTTGTTGACCTCTGGAAGGAAGCGAAGGAATACAGGTCTGGCATACGGAGGGAGAGCCTTCTCCATGTCCTTCACAAACTTCTCCAGGTCAGTGGAGTGTGATGGATCAGCGATGGCTGCCATTCCAGCCTTTCCCTCTGCTCCTGTGCACACAGAGAAAAGGCAAGTGAGAGGTTTAAGACTGTAGAACACTGAGGTTTCAGGTCTTGTCTGCCGGTGTTCATTTACCTTTACCCCTGTACATTATTAACTGATTGTACTATATATTATTTTTTAATTTGGTGGCTAGACAAGCAGTGTGGCGGTATGTCTCTCGTTTGCTGTCTGTTGTGATCTGTATGACTAGTGTATCTTCTGTTATTTGTCACAGTGAAAGAGCGAACCACTTCCCACCTTTGGGGATTAATAAAGTTATCTAAACTAATCACAGTGACCGGAAAGTGACATCTGCGATTTGTCTTTTGTGTTGCACAGTCTGCAGAGCATCAGCTACAGCTCAGCTTTATATGTGGTGACATTTCTAAATGGTAGAATTCATTTAATGTCACAATAGGTTAAGAGTAAGGCAAGACACTGCACCCTTAAAAACGATCCAGTATGTTCTTCTCAAACATCGGTTCAGTATTCCATTCATCTCTCGATACACACTGCAGTAAGTCTGGATAAAACTTTTAGACACAAATTGAAGAATGGCTCTTTAAAAAAAAAAAAAAAGAAAAAAGAGAAAAATATCCAAACAGTTACAGTAGGTGAGACGATGTTACCTGGTACTTCCACTCCGTACACAACTACATCTTTCATGTCTAGCAGCCTGCTGAGAGTTCCCTCCACCTCGGTCGTTGAGACGTTCTCTCCTTTCCAGCGGAAAGTGTCTCCTGTCCGGTCTTTGAAGTACATGTTGCCGCAGTCATCCATGATCAACACATCACCTGGTAAGGCGGGTGGGGGGGTGGGGGGGGGGGGGTGAAAGGTCACATTCATTTATTGCAATCAGGAGGGAATACGGTGAATAATTGTGTGTGTGTGTGTGTGTGTGTGTGTGACTAACCAGAGAGATAGGCACTGTCTCCCTTCTTGAAGACATTATGAGCAATCTTCTTGCTGGTTGCTGATTGGTTGACGTAACCATCAAACCTCCTAAGAGGGTCATTCTGAATGATCCTGCCTACCAGCTGGCCAGGCTCACCTAGAAAGAGAGAGAAAGAAAGACAGACAGACAGACAGAGAGAGACAAAGAGTGAGAGAGAAGTGTGAAAGAGATTTAATTCACTGTTAATCAAGCATCTGATGTGGATGGGAATATATGAACAGCTGTGTATGATCCTGAGGTGTGTTTATTTTCTTCCACCTCTCTGTTTGATCATTCAAGCTTAAAACTTAATGTGCAGGCTTTAAACTTGATGTGTAGGTTAATATGTGTATACAGTAAACATACCAGGTTTACAGGGAATGCAGACTCCATCAGGTCCCCTAATAAGCTCCATGGTCTCTTCATCAACCCTCACCAGTCTGATGGGGTAGATGAAGGGTAGAATCTGACTGTTGAAGCCACACGCTCCAACCTAGAGGACAGACAAAAAAAATGTCAGCAACCACAAAGCTTTCAGTAGATGAAAGATGAAAGGCAGATCTTTATAAACCAGCCAAAAAACTGCAGTGCTGAGTGTTGTGCTGTATTAAAACTAAGAAAACAACACATTTATAGAACAACAGAGTGCTTAATATAAGGAGGCTTTTAGAGTAATAATGAAAAAAAAATGGTCTGAAGATATGAGAAGAAGTTTGCACAGAGCATCATCACCACTTCTCTGCAGAGCACTTCCCCACCTTGTTACCGAAGTTGCCCAGGCTGCAGTTGCACTCTGTAGCTCCGTAGAACTCTGCAATCTGCGGGATATTGAATCGGTTCATGAACTCTTCCCATATGGACTGGCGAAGGCCGTTGCCCAGTGCCATGCGCACTCGATGTTGCCGCTCCGTGTCCCGAACTGGCTGGTTCAGCAGGTATCGGCAGATCTCACCAATGTACTGCACAATCTGGATTATGGTAGTAAGAAAAACAATAAATCAGTGATGAGACATAGCAGAGAGATGAGTAGACTAATTACTGATTTAATACTAAGCTCCCAATAATGAAAAAGGGATTCATAAAGCTTAGCTGGGGAACAACATGAAATCTTGAGATGAATAGATTACAGGAAACGACAGGAAAGAAGCCTTTTCAGCAACACTGAGAGATTGTAGTGTGCTACTCAATAACTAAATCTGTGGGCGGGGGTTATAATTTACACTATGCTTACAGTGCAGTTGTATTTGACACAGTCATCCCAGAAACGTGAGGCAGAGAACTTCTTTCTGATGACGACAGTCATGCCATGTATGATACACTGGCCCACCCCCACAATGTTTCCTGTGGACAGAGAAATACGAGCTGTCAGGGTCAGAGTACCAGCCACAACATGGAAATATACAAAGACATAACATTTAAAGAAAAATTGCGTATTGTGGCTATGAAGGCCTAGTCAAACCTGCATTGTTAATGCAGCTGAACTGGTCTGAATTGGTGTATTTCATTTGTGCAGATCTGAACACAGCTCTATGCAGACCAAAACACCTTTTAGAGGAAGTACAGTCACAAACAAATTCTGGTGTAGTTTGTTTGTGGTGGGAATATGATTCCACATCAATCCAACTACAAGGCCTACTCTGCTAGTTTGAGCTAAATGGCTACCATTGCCAGGTGCGTTCTGCATACTGAAGTGCAGATGACCTGAATAAGGAATGACACTGGCTTGTAGTGATGCATTTGGTTTGCTCTCGCTGACAAGAAATCAAGTAAGAAAAGTAAGAAAAAGAAAACAAAACAAAACAAGTTTACCAGCTCATTCACTGATTTTGACCAGAGCTAACCACCTATAGGTTTGAAAATGCTCTTGCTCTCAACTTCAACAAATACGATTATGGCTTTACCTGCAGAGTGGTAGAGTGGAAGGCAATCATACAGCACATCATCTGGTGTCATCCTAAAGCCATAATATACCAAAGCTGCCATGCGGTAGTACCTGAAAACCAGGGTGGCATGAGGCAGGGAAAGAGAAAAAAATAAAATAAGTGAAAAAAACCCCAAAACAAAACATGTTTTATGTACTTCTCTTCCATTCACTTCTAACAGTATTTGTACTACACACAAAAGCTGAGTGGATCAACAAAGAGAGCAGCTGCAGTTCCTGTGTGTCTGTTAGTGAGCTGCATGGCTCCGTCCTACCTGCTGTGCACAACAATGGCAGCTTTAGGCATCCCGGTGGTTCCTGACGTGTAGATGTAGAATAGGCGATCTGAAACAGACAACAACAGAAAACATACATATCAGCAACAAACTGCACTTCCCAAATAAACATTTTGCTGATGCTCACTTCTGATTAGCTGTGTTAGGAGTGTAAATACTTGGCTTTGGTCCTTAATTTCAAGCCTATTTACAGCTTTGACTGCCAGCCCATTTTAAGTTATAGAACTGAAGGAAAGAGGCAAACTAGAGTGTCAATATTAGACCATTAACTCCCCTTTTTTCTCAGGAATACAGTGCAATGACTAAGCAAAGTGCTCTTATGGTTAGACAGAAACTCCCTGTTTGGAGAATCCTGCTTTCGGAAGTATACAAATTGCATCTACATGTGATTGAGAGATCTGTGATCACAGTGGCCCACTTGTGTTTGGATTTTGCTTTCCTGCTCATCATTGATTTTATCTGTAATAAACAACAACCACTATGAAGGAGCCCGTCAGTGCGGCAGCACTTACTTAACATTCACACTAAACAATATACTGTATGTGTATACATGCATCTCTAATCACCCTTGAATGTGACCTGCCTGTTATAATCCTGATGCACTCTGTTTGCAATCTGTGCGGATTGCCAAAGAAACATTTTGACCAAAGGTCACAGGTTTTTATTGCTGCACCTGCCTGTGTGGTTCTCATGTGGTGCTGAAGTATCCTGTAGCAAAAGTGACTGAGCAGGTAGGACTCGGTTCATTGTTCCGAATCACATCTAACTGACTAGCTCGGTGGATACAATAAAAATATGAAATGCTAAGCAATATAGATAACAACATAAAATTATTAACTGTTCTATCTACATACTTTTTCCTTATTTGAACCAAGGGTCTGAACATAGAGGGCGTTGCATGGCGGTACAGATTATAAAGCCATTGGAGGAACATTTAGGATTTACATGACTTGTTTATTAATTTTAGGGATGCAATTAATTCTACCTTTGACTGTGTACTGTATGTGAGTTGCCTTAGAAACAAGCAACCCATTTAATCTCTGGTGATGTGCCATCAGTAATACCCTTTAACAATAACAACAAAAAGAGTGAAACCATTTCTCTAATTTAGCTGGTGAACATCAGAAAATTAATCACACATTTTACTTAATGAAAACATAGTGAATTAAAGTTTTCTGTCTTGCCCTGTTTTTATTTGTAAGCATAAATATCACCAACTGCAGCAACAATTCAGAGATGACATTCTTGGTATTTCAGTTCAATACACATTTTTTATGGTTTCCTTTTTCTTTTCCAATCTGAGTTAGTGGTGTGATTTCACTGACTGTGAGTCATTGCTGGGCTCCAAAAGTATTACTCACCACTTGTCAACTAGTCTGTGCTGTCAGACCGTCAGTAAATGCAAACAAAGCAAGCAAATGACTTTTTGAAATTGCTGTATTGCATTGTTGAGAGTAGGAGCTGAAATTCTGGCATAAAGAAATATAAAGTTTTATTACTTATTTTTTTATGACCAGAATATCTGTGGTTGGTTGGTGCATTAATATTACATGACAGAAAATGTTCCCTAAAATCAGTCCTAAAAGCAACTGTAAAATGTCTTGAAAACTCTGATCCTACTTGTAAGAGATTTGATGGACACAGCGTTTCTCACCTGTGAAGCAGCGTTGTGGCTGGCTGGGCAGGTGAGACGGGGCACCGGCCAGCAGGGGCTCTAGGCACTCGGTTCCCTGTGGGACTCGTTTGGGGTCCCAGTCTCCAGAGCAGAACATTTGCACCGCCTTCCCCATTGAATTGTGGATCTCGGAAACAGCTATGAGTGGGAGACGAAGACATTAAAACAAATTAGATTAATTTCATTAATCCCCAAATGCAAGAAGACCACATGTGGTGCAACACTTAAGCACCATAGCAGACAAGGAACTAAGGGTGGATCAGGGTGGGTTAAAATAACTTGGGGCGGAAGGTGGAAGAGAGAGCAAGTACAATGTGACAAAAGTAAAATGTAACAGTGAGAGAAGAAGAAAGAAGAAGGGAAACAAAAAAAACAGTCAGTGTATCTTAATTTAAAAGCCTTATGTCATGCTGGCTCAGTACTAATGCTACTGGCTTGACTTTGGCCTGCTCAGTAGCCAAGAGACTGCGTTTCCAATTACTTAAAGGCATAAAGCGCATGACAGATCCAGGATCCAGTACAAAGACGGCTCCATCAGTCCCCAGGATGACCGGCTCAAAATTCATTCACTCTTCGTAGCTGTTGAGGTCAGGGCTTTTCAGATTGGGCAAGGACCCAAAAGAGGGTCACGAGGAAATTGAAATAGATCCCTAATTTATGTTGACGACTCTACTGAGCTGCTGCAATTTTATATTATTAGTACCTCCAAAGTCCAAGCAATATAAGGCTTATTTAACGATACCCTGCAGGATAGCAGATTAAATATTATAACAGATATTATCATTATTAGTTCTACTTGTACCTTCAAAAATAGTCATAAACAATTTTTTTTATCATGTAGCAGTTGGTTTAAATCTTAGAATAATTTGTTTAATCTTATTGATAAATATAAATCACCAATCATTGCACATTGGACAGTTGCTTGGCAACTAATTTGTTTATCTATTAGTCAATATCACAGTTATAAGGTCAAGCCCAGTATTGAGAGGAAAACACAGAGCTATTTAAATATTTTAGTTTTAGTTTTTGTGATAACTTTCAGTCTAAAATCTGTTAAATGTTTTGAAAATCTCTAGTTATTATTGTATAATCATATTATCAGTTTTTAGCTGAATATCTTACTGTACATGTCTATGTCTCAGTGCTGTAGGTCAACCCATTCTTCTTTATACACCTCTTATCTGTTTCAGTTTATCATTTATCAGTCTTCTTCTCTCAGACCTTGAACACTGCCAATTTATGATCCAGACATTTCTCCACTTCTGTCTTCAGTACGTTTCCCCTTTTTTCTGTCCATCAGCAATTTAAAGCTCCATTGATTGATTTTAGAAAGACATCTCCTTCAAAACCCATCTGTCTTTTATGACCTCTGTTGCTTTCTCCCTGCACCACTCAACTCTCTCGTCACAGCAAAAGCAGAACAACACTCATCAGCAAAAGGCAATGTTGTGCACTCTACCCATTCCCCTCCTCCACTGTCCCTCACTCTCACCATCAGTCAGCTCTGAGCCAAACACCACAGCCTTGGCATTGGAGATGGTGACACAGTGGACCAAGGCCTCTAGTCTCAAGTTGAAGTTGATGAGAGCAGCCTCTACTCCAATCTTGGCCATGCCCAGCCAGAGACCCACGTACTGGGACCTGTTCTCCATGAAAAGGGCCACCACATCACCCTCCTGAAGAGAGAAGCAACAAAAAGAGGGGCTTGTCAAAATGAGTGCCAGTAGCTCATCGACTGACATTTAATTTTATTTATCCCAATTCCCTATAAATGGGTCATATCATGCCTCTTTCTGGATGGAGTGAGCTTTAACAAAAATCAGAAAAATCAGTTGAGCTTTAACACTGTTTGGAAAAAGAAGCTCTTTTTGCAATAGGTTTTTTTTGTGATAGACACAGTATTAATTCTTTTTCCACCAACAGAAAGATAATTTATTTTTAAAACAAATTTGATTCTTAGCAAAAGTTGGCAAGTTTTAAATGCTTAATCAAAAGCAGGTTTATGCCATGAAGACATTTTTCAAAAAGGTTGGCAGTCATGAGAGGTTAAATTTGCCATAGAGCTCTTTTTTTTTTCCTCGGTCAATAAGTAAAATTTTGTTTTGTAGATCTACCTTGAAACCCCGTTCCAGGAGCAGGTTGGCCACTCTGTTGGAGTACTCGTCTAACTGTCGGAAGGTCCACCTCTCCCCGGTCCCCTCGAAGATGAGTGCCGTTTTGTCCCCGTAGCGGCGCGCTGTTTCAGCAAAGATCTTGGCAATCGTGTTCTTCTCTCTGAGGTGGCGTCTGACATTCATCTTCACCTGCAATAGTACACCTGCCGCACTGAAGGAACAAGAGAAAATTATTATTAAAAGGAAAAACAAAAAGTTAGACTTCCTGGAATTATTCTAAAGGACCACTGGCCCTTTACACCTCTCCTCAATAACCACTGCACTAGTTTTGCATGTTTTACCTCATGTTTTATCCCATAATTTTATTAATTTCAATGTTAATATTAATGTAAATATCAATTTGTTGCCTTTATTTTGTTTTCAGTTGTGTCATCATTACATACATACTTTAAAAAAAAAAAAAAAAAAAAACTCTCCTTTTGGTGATTTTAAAGATGTTTTCACATCTGAGACTCAGCTGCCAAAAAGCATTGTAGTCGTGTCACTATGTCAGAAAATCACTCCACTACCCACACATATGGAAACTGTGAAAAGTGTCATGTGAATTTGGTTGTTCTTGTGCACTTTGAAGTTCATCTATATCTGCATCTATCCTATATTCTATCTATGTAAACTGTGCAAGATGTAATTACACTGTGGAATAAAATATTATGGCAGAGATGGCTGGTTAGGTCCAAGGGTCAAAGTCTGCATAAATGGAAACATCTCACTCTATATTTCACTTTTATGGTGCAAAGGTACAGGTAGTGTGCATTCTACTGAGCACTGTACAATTACAGAAACATCATAAAAGAGCAAGTCATGGCAACACTGTGGTGGTGATTACATTTTTTATCATTACATGAGGGACTAGTTCCATGTTGGTTCAGATAACCATAATTTATTGTTGCACAGTTGTTCCATTAGTAAACTTGACCACAGTAAAGCTGTTTGGGACTCTTTGTAATGAAACAGAGGAGCTACATGAACTTTACACTATGTAATTAATTTATTTTATTTAGCTACCTTTTAAAATCATGCTGACCTATTGTTAGCAAAGTGACTTTAAGATCCATAATTAAACTCATATGATTAAATTTGAGATGAATTTGTGATTTATGGGTTCTTTATTAGTGTTCATGGCTTGAGTTTAATACTGGCAACAAACTGCACTGAAATATTAAGAATATAAATTCTATCTACAACTAGTTTTAGCAAACACAATTGCTTTATGCCTACCAAACCACCCAGTTACAGTCGCTGGCATTTACAGGGACAGAATTGTGTATAGAGAACTGAGATGTGAACCATGGTGCTTCTAACAGTGTAAATACCTAAGCCTTGTCACAGCACATTACACAATAGGAGTTTATGAGTCTCTGAGGAAACAGCATGCTTTGACAGAGTTAGATATGGTGAATTTTTAACCTTGAGGTTTCGGACATTGTCAATACGAATTCAAACAACCACAGCATTATCAAAACTCTATTTATAGCTTGAGGTATTTGTATCTTAGTGGGTAGACCAAACTGGAAGGCTGAAGCTTTGGTGGTAATCGGTCTTAAGAAGCTAACAAGTTAGTTATAGTATCCTATTATTATATGACAATTCATCAAAATGTCTATAAAATAAACTTGGAAACTGCAATCTTTATCTCTCTAGCCAATAAGAGAGCAGAGGCAATTTTTGCATATAACTGGGTCACAGAAAGGCACAAACCACTACTGGTTCAGTCACTTTGGCTTATTTCTAATGGACAGGTCATAAAAGGTCACCTTTTTCAATTTCCTGTTTTAGCATTACTGGAGCTATTGAGGGAAAAAAGGAAGTTAACCACAAACCTGTTACCATGGCAATCACCAACTGCAAATATTGGCTTTAGGTAAGACAGTTTAAAAATTTGCTTATTCCCCATCCTCTCTATTGTTTATCTAAAATATTTCAGGCTGCCTGCCGTGTCACAGTTTGCAACATGCACAACAGGATTGTGCAGTCAGATGCTAAAGCTAACTGTAAAACTAGACCTGTTGAGGGATAGCCTCAGGTCCTGGCTGGTGAGTTCTTCAAAGCTGCTTTCAAAGATGACGGTCTACATTTTTGCAGGGTTAGAAATGTGAAAACACTTCACTTGCACATGTTCCTCCAAGGGACTAAATTGTTATCACTGAAACAAGCAAAATCATTCTGATTTATAGCCCTTCCCTAACTACACTAACTTCTTTGTCAGTGGTCTAAGAAAAAATGTGCAAAAGTTTTAAGGTGCCCTCCCCTGACTTTTCAGTTATATATGGCATAATTTTTGATGGTCACTGTTTGTCAGCAACTACAGTGTGTCCAAATGTCAGATTTGTACAACTTTGTGTGCTTGCACAATTATTATCCTCAGGAACTTTCCTCCCCGTGAGTGTTTGGAGCAGTGATACATTTATTTAGTTCTTACACTGTTCCTACAATCTGGATTTTTATACTCTTAAAATTAAAGCTGAAAGTCAGCACTTTACACTTGCGGTCCATTTTTATGGAATGCAGACCCAAAACAACGCAACTGACTTAGTCACTGTCAAAATACGTACGGACTGCACTATATTTTGGCTGACACTTCCTGTGACAGCAGACAGTTAAGACAAGACACAACTGGTTGAAAAACAGAATGATTAAAAAAAGGAAATTAATTAAATGGCCCAAAAAAGAATGAAAATGAACACAGAACATCCCCATGCTTACTGTAAGTCTCTGCCAATTGTTTTGGCAAAAATCTGCAGGAACTTCCATCCTCCGCTTCCCAGGTAGAAGATCAGGATGGCCGGGAGAACCTGGTACCAAGGCAAGCCCACCAGCAGCCTCAGCACAAACAGCAGGGCTGTACAACACGCTAGACGCATCATCCTGAAAGAATGCAAACACACATAAATAGATGGAGATAATGGCCCACAGGCTGCAGACCCTTACTAGTAACCACAAGCAGTTCAGAACAAACGTCAGTTCAGTAGGACAAAGGTTACATGTGGTTTAAACAAGTAAAACTGTTCTTGAATCTGCATCTTCACAGTGGTATTTAAACCAACCACTTGAGAATGTTATCTACTATGAGTTTGTTTACACATCCTGTGCCCATTTTAGTGCAGTGACTCAGCTCTAGTGGACTGAGTTCGTAGTGAATGAAGAAAGGGTTATCCATTTGAAATAGCAGAATAAAATTAGAGCCATTTATCATTTACATTTTTTTTCTCATTGCATGAACTCTTTAAGTGGACATAATTGTGAAAAAAGGAAAGCACAAACACTGTAAATAGCTACACATAGTAGTGAGGTAATTTTTTATTTTTTATTTTTTTTTACATGTGCAGAATTAATAAAATCCTTGAGTTTTCTTTTTTTTTTTTCCTTGCAGCTGAATTAAGCCCAAGGCTGCAGAGACCCTGAGGAAACCCTAACTCAAAGTAAGTAGTCTTTTTGTGACAGCTGAGGGGCAACAGAGGACAGCATGTGTTGACACTAGTGTTCAGTGCCACCTGATAGCTAGGAAGATGACCCTAAAGCAGTAAAAGATAGGATTGCACTGCTTATTATCTATTCATTAGCCTACTTAGAAAAGCACTGATGGGTTATTTCTGTTTATAGTTATGGAACAACTGGGCCTTTTTTTTTTTTGAAGATGTCTGTTTTCTAGAGACAAGATGCTGACTACATGTTTTCTCCTCTGCCTCCCAGCCTGTGTCTGTAATAGTGATGATGGCTTTATCGTGCCAATTGAATTAAAACCCCAGACCGACGCTCTCTGCGTGGACGATTAAATTACTGTATACGTCCAACGCCTCGACATGACAGGATCTGTCACACGTCAGGGGATAGAAATGCAGTGAGAGCAGACACTTCACAGTAAGGGAAAAAAAAAAAAGCTTCATCATTCGCTGCTGCTACACCCGGAAATTTAAAAGGCGCGTAGCATCATATTGCGGTAGTGGATGTGGAAATCATAGAGAGGCTCAACCTACTGTTGGTCAGGCTACACCTCACTAACCATGCCATGTGCGCTTTCACACAGGGGCCTTCAACCGCAACCCGGTCGGGCAGTATTTATCGGGCTAACCTGATGTAGGTTATCATGGTAACAGGCGCGCCTGGGAAGCAGGATGCGCAGCGTATTGCGCGCATCGGCTTAGCGAGGAAGCGGATGGACAGCGTGACAACGCCAGCAGTCTCTTTTAGCCTGAAGAGACATGCTGAATGTGCTGCCCGCATTCACATAAATTACCTATCGTGGACCGAGGGCTGCCCGGTATTTAAAGTGTCGAGCCACCTCTCGAGTCTCGCCAGTGGATTGAGCGCCCACAAGGTTGACAAAGGACAAGAGAGTCGTTGCCGGGCTCTCTCCCTTTCTCATAGCAAATAATAACCGGACCCATCCGTGAAGTTGAACATCACGGAGGCGCTCAGTCAGCTTGGGCTGTGGCTGGGATGACCAGTTTTTTTTTTTTTTGCTTACATACCTTACACTTCGCTCACACCGTCAAAGCATGTAGGTGCGAACAAATCCCTGACGTGAAACTCGGTGTGCGCGATTCCACCTTGATCGGCTTATAGGCTAGCCTGGTCTCCCCCTCCTCCGCTCCTCACCGCCGCTCGGTTGGCTTGACAGAGGCTCACGGAAAAACGCACACAGAGACGGACACACGCACCGGGATCCCCTCCTGTTGTTAATACCACAACGAGCTGCTGCGGCTGCTCTTCTCAACCCGGTGGGTCGGGAATCAAATTCGCCTGGCTGTGCGCGTCGACTTCGACCCCGCGATCATCATCCGTTCATTGTCACAATCCCTGATATCATTTCTGAGTTCATTGTGGCCGATAAGCTCGCTAGCAAGCGTAATTCAAATGACCTTATAATTTTCTTAGCTGCGCCCGCCCACCACCGTCAGCGTCCCATCAGTGCATCAGGAATAAGCGCTGACGGACGGGCGCCAGGGCCAATGGAGGTCGGCGATGCCTTAACATGTCCCATCCGGTAGGGGCGGGGTTTGCGGCATCGGTGAAGAGGAAATGCGGCGCGGCCCTCCCTGCAAGCACATAGACGGCGAGGCGAGTATGCACAGCCGTTTCCATCCAGTAGTGACAAGGCCCTGATGCGGAACCGTGTGGCGTAAAACGAGCCCTGCCTCTGCCTGTAGAGTCCGCTTCACCACGTCCATTCATTACTTCGCGCTCAGCCACAAGACGTGCTTTAAATACCCATCTGTCAACAGAGGGGGACCCGAGGAATGAGGAAGGATATGGTATCAAACAATACCCCGTGCCAACTGTGGGCCAAGATCTACAATAAAAAGTAAAACCTATCAGCCATCAGCCTGCTGGTTTTCACTGCAACCAAACTCTACATCAGATGATTGCATGATTTAGATAGTTGGTGGGGTGGGGGCTGGTTGTTCACTCGAAAACCTGCAGCTGTCTTTAGAGAATTGCCTTTGCACTCACTAGGCTGACAACCAATACATGCGAAAATACTGTAGATGAAGCTTACATAAATACCTAGACTGCAGGGGCAGACAGCGCTGAAAAAATGATTAGAAGTGATAAGTGATATGCCAACCCTTAGTGGATATAAAACATTTGCTTCAGCCTCATGAAATGCTACAATTTGGTTCCTTTTTGCCAATAACAGATAATTGTGAGCAGAGTCTTGCAGTACACAATGACAAAACAGAAAAAACTATTATTTCTTAATAAAACACGGAGGTTGGCATTTTACAGTGTTGATTACAGCAATGTGACATGTCATGAAACACATTGCACAACTGCAAAAGATTACAAGCGGTCGGCTAAAGTTCTCTACTGCAGGTGAACAGAGGTTACACAGAGGTCCTCTGTTGTCTGGAGAGCTCAAGTTGACAGGAAGACATTTATTTTTAAATTCTTGCAGAACACCTGACATGTAACCTATTTGGAAGAGTACCAAAGACTAATCACATAAAAAAAATCACATATAAATCTTACACCTTGATCAGGTTTTATCATCCAGTATCATCTGGTACATGAACATATACCACACTGAAGCTAGTGTGTGAGATGGTAAATGAGTGATAAGCAATGCAAAGGATCAGGATAAGAAAGTAGGATGAGCTTTGACCTGCAAATGAGGGATTAAAGTGCGCACACACTTTTTTTTAATCATGCACTCACAATTTGACACGATAGAACAGACGCCCATTGGCACACAAACCCACACACATGGTCAAAAAAGCATCATCAGAGCTGTGCAGCTCTTCGGCCACTATCAGTCCGAGACGACACATTATCAGTGGTCCTCAGACAGATAAGGGCACGCCCAGTATATTATGCCTCTTGTTTGTACTCTCTGTGCAGTACATGTGCTGAATATTTAAGGCAATTAGAAAAGAATTGTGGACTTTTCTTTTTTAAGAACTGTAGGTACCCTCCCCCTTTTTTTTTTGTCAAACTTTTGGATGATGCCGTGGAACAGACAGGAAATGAGTGTGACCGTTGTCTAATATCCTTTTTCCCTCCACAAGGCTTTTATAAGTGAGTGGTATTAACATGACTTTCAGGGGGATGTTACCACACAAATGTGTTGCAATTTGTGTTGAATTCAACAGACAGGCCCGTTATAAAAGTGGACTCTGTCAAATTAAGTTAAATGCATCTATTATAAAACAGTTTCACAGAATTTACTTAACTGTTTGGAGGGTGTAAAACGAATACTGAAAAATCCATGGTTCAGCTCAGATGTTTCATTCCACAAAATTAATGCTATAAAAAACATGATGTATCTGTAAATGTTTTGAGATTCCATAGTGGGCTTAGAGGTGACAATGCAAACAGGGACATACTGTGTGTGGCGATGCCTTATTACATGTTGTTGTCTTTGTACACAACGTGTAAAACTTGGAGCTGAAACTGTCTATTTTACACTTTAAGGTCCAGCATTCTCACTTTTCTGTAAAGGCCAAGAAAATAACTGATATTCATTCAGCCATCGTACTTGCCCTTATCCAAACTCCATTTAGATAAGCTCAAATATCAAAACAAAACAAGTAAATTCAAGGTTGTGTCTCAATAGCATTTATTTTCTTGCACAACTAAGGTAGGCACTAGGCTGGAGAAAAGTCATTTAATATAAACATTTGTTTTCTGTCACAGCCTTAAGTTAATATTTTAAATTAGATGGTCTCTCTAAAACCTCAAATATCAGGTCTGCCCGCTGGACTAACACCATTCTCATCTTATCATGCTCACTGCTCTTAATCAAATCTCTTTCATTCAGAGGTGAAAAAAGAATTGCAAAGAAAATGGGCAAACCTCTGTCTGGAGGACAAAGTTCAGGTCAACACAGTTCCTCCAGTCACATCTTTAGTCCAAGTCCATTCTCCTAGCAACAAGTTCTTTGGTTATTGCCTTTTTATCTTTATGTCCCACTCCCCTTGGTCCATTAGGTCCTAGGAACCATTATCACGACTGTTTTTTTTTTTCAGTCATCCAGTTCCAGACCAAAGTGGCTGTATAGATCTCGTGTGGTGGTTCCCCTCCGAGCAGCTGCAAGACACAGAAAAGTGGGGGTTAGGCCCTTTCAGCAGAATATGTGGTCAACTTCCTCTTGTCTTCTTTTCAAACAATCCTCAAAACACTGAACAGACAAAGACCAGATCATAGTCCTAAACAAACTGAATCATTTTCAACATGAGGCCTGAAAAAAGGGGGATTCAAACAGTAGTTTTAAAGTTTTATTGAAAAATAAAACAACTCTTACATTAGCCCATCTCCCCTGTCATTTTCATTGCAGCTTAAAATATAAAATCAGCCTTTTTCAAAGTTTGGTCTTCAACCCTGTTAAAGTATAATTTACTTGAAATTATCCCCACTTGTTAGATCTCTGCCTCTTTTGATTCACGCTAAGTTGTGTCAGTTAATATATGGATTTTATTAGATCAACTGAAGCCCATAAATGTGAGAGCACAGCGACACAGGCCCATCACAATTTATCATAACCAGCACAGATAACTTAAAATTGTTTACTTCGCTTAACCAGAATAAGCAATGTGAAGCAGAAAAAAAAAAAACAGATAAAATATGCCAGTGGAGAAGAATAAGAAGTCTTGGTATTCTTTTTATCTTTATTTTTTATTAATAGTCTGTTTCTCCATTAAACATAACTTTACCTAATCTTCCAACTAGCCTTGACTATAACAAACAACAGTTCAGCACTAAAGTGGTACAACTGCTTGTCTTTTACCTTATGCAAATTATATCCGTCTAGTAAGGGTGTGTACATGCAGTATTGTTGGAATAAGGGGGTTTGAAGGCCTGGAGCTACAGTTTTTTGTTTTGAAATGTTTTTGTCAGTTAACTTTGCAGAGCAACACTCAAGACTTTATTAAGTTACAGTACAATGTTTTGAATGGAAGTTTCCTTTCAAAATCGTAATTATCCTGTATGTTTGCCTTGATTTCATGAAATTTCAGTTGAAATTTTCTTTCATTTCACTCTTTCATTCAGACTGCTCTGTTTCAGTACAAACTTCTCATAGGTAAAACTCAAGGGTCATTTAAATAGTTAGACACTTGTGAAAATTTGAATATTTTACATATTATATACAGAACAAAAGGACAGTTTTAAGTGACAATGACCTTAACCCTGACCGACAGACAGACAGACGGACATGGTGAGAGACAAAGGGACAGTTGTCCTCAGAGGGTACTGCAGGGCATCTCCACTTGTCTCCTGTCTCACTCCACAGCCTGCCCACTGACCTCCTCCCTCTCAGCATAACAACATACAGTACAACAGCAACTCAGTGTTTAAGTGTAGACTCTTTGTGAAAGTGTGTGTGTCTATGTGTTTGAGAGAAAGTGAGAGAGAGAGAGAGAAGGAAGGGGGAAGAGAGGATGATGGTATGTGTTTGTATGTTACAGTGTGTGCACGCGTGAGTGTATGCATGCGTCTGCGCAATAGACAGAGATCGTAATTGTGTGTGTGTGTTTAAGTGATGTGAAAGAATGTCATTGTGTCACAGGGGAAACGCCATCTCCATTCACTAAGAGGTCATTATCATCCTGACTCTTCACTGTACTGAGAGAGAATTTAAAGAGATAGTCAGCTTTTAACTCACAGTGCAGATTTAAAATGAGAGCTCACCCAGTATTTCTGCATAGGTTAATGCAGAAATGGAAAATAAGTAAGATCATACCAGGAAATGTATAACTATCTGTGTTGTTCTTGTGTACATATTCTGCAAAGATCAGTGAATTGGGGGATGTCAAGGTTCTATTTAACACCTCACACACAAGCACATGCATGTCAGAGTAGGTAAAAAGTCATGTTTGTTATGAACCATGCACAAGCTATAAAGTGACTTGGCTGTGATTCACTAAATCTTTCCTAACAGTGTCAAAGGTGTGAACCTCTACAGCCTCGTGCAGTGTCAACACTTACACGGAAATAGACTTTAAAGA
The DNA here is from genome assembly GCF_017976425.1 of Toxotes jaculatrix. Taxonomy (NCBI): domain Eukaryota; kingdom Metazoa; phylum Chordata; class Actinopteri; family Toxotidae; genus Toxotes; species Toxotes jaculatrix. Next base: position 13,666,614 of record NC_054409.1, read on the forward strand.
CACACAGACGTACAACATTCATTCAAGCATTGCAGTCTGTTTCTTCATACTGGTGTACCCCAAATGTACATTCATCACTACTTGACAGACTTACACAGTATGATGCAGTGTCACAGAAACTATGGTAAAAGCTGTAGGGAGAAGGTGAAATGCTGACATGACTTTTGATCTCACAGAGAAAGCAAAGTGATGGGTTGAAAGTGGTGATTTCAGTCAGGTGATCACTAAATGCACCACCAAAAGTATTTCAGTTTCAACAAAATCAATATTCCTGTCATGTCAAATGATGGAAGAAAACAATGCCGATCAATATCAATATTAGCCAACATATCACTAAACACAGAAAATTAAAGGACTTTCAGTGGCTGGTTTGATTAAGTTGGATGAGGTGGGAATCTATGTATAACACTTCAACCAGTGACAGTTTCATCTAAAGTGCTAATCTAATGGGACTGAATATTTCACAAACATGCCATTGTAATCTAAATGCAGACGTAATCAATGTTTTGTGATGAAACAGTGTCTAAAGTTAAATGCAGGACTGGCACTGGCTTTTGCTTCAGGCTTAGGAGGCAAAGAGATATTGCTCTGTTGCCCTCTAGTGGTTGGCTGTAGCACAACTTCAATACAGATACAGAATATTAAGTGACGGAGCCAAGCCAATCCTTTTTACTTCACATTTTTCCTACATGCAATAGCTGTAGTAGCTACTCAATACCATCCCTTCAATGATAACTGTTTTATAAATTCACTATAATATTTTAATGAAGGATACACAACAAAATGCCATCATGTGACAACAATGTATATATACATGCGATCTTGTCACTGCAGTAGCTTTTAAGGATGTGATCACACCTTTGCTTGGTTTGTTTTCTTAGGTCCAAATCACACCACAAAAAGACATATTGTTGTATGTCTCATCTAGTCTGTTCAGGGTTCACACTCCCTGATAATAAGTGAGCCAAGAGGTGTAAACATGAGTCACACAGACAGACAGACTGACAGCTCATTCAGCTGACAGTTTTGGTCAGCTGTCATATTGCAACACTCTTTACACTTTTTTGGTGCAGAAGGCTTGCAAGGAAATAACTGAAAATAAATCATAAGTCATTATTGTAACTGGACTTCATCTGTCATGGCTACAAAAAAGGCCATGGCTAACAGAGGGAGGAGAGAAGACCTATCCTATAAATGGCTGCCATGATCAGACAACAAAATTAGTTTTATATGTTTACTGTGGGTGGTTCAAGTTGCTTTCCTACCATGAATTTTTGACACTTCAGTGCACATGGAAGAAAAATTAGACCCAGTTTCAGTTACATTGTGCACCAGAGTTGGACTGACATCATACCAATTTGATCAAAAGAACTGAGCTAACGGAGTGGAAAAATTCTGTATTTGATCAGGGGTTTTCCTGTGTATAGATTTGTCTAGATGGGCAATGTGTCTCACCCGCAATATTCTAATTTAAATTTTGTTTCTAACATCTTATCATGGCCTTGTAAATTTTGCACGCCTATTATTATTGGCAGCTTTAAATGTCACTACAAACTTGTGAATGGGAAAGATGTCTTGTCTATATGAGCAATGATCTTACCAATGCGGCCCAGGATTGATTGTCCAATGTCTTTGATGTCATTGTATTCATGCAGCATATCAATATGATGCTCCAGCTCCTCTTGTCTGTATCCCCTGAAGAATCACACACACAACTGATCTCATACAAAAGCAGGTTTGTGCAATTTCTCAAACAGAGGCACACACACAAAAATATACAGTAAACATCTCAAAAAAAGGCAAATAAGAGTAATACTGACAAAACTATGCAGAAAAGAACATTCTGAGATTGTGGGTATTACCTATGGAGATCACTACTGATTCCCTGTCCCCCATTCCTAAACTGAACCATAAACATTCAACAATACATGCTTAACCTCAACACATACTATTCAATTTGGACATCAAAAACAGAAATACAGCAAGACAAACACACACACAGCTGTACTCACTCAGCCTCCAGCTGTGCAATCTCCGTGCCCAGCTGCTCTCTTCTCCTCTCTAGCTCTGCCACCTCCTCTGCAGGACTAACTTTGGCACTCTCTGTTACTTGAATCTGTGAGGTGGAATGCACATGCGGCACTAATTATATAGCCTTTGCGTGTATGTGTGTTACAGAGACAAGGTTTACTTACAGGTGATTTGAAGCCGGAGTGTACTTTCTTAAACTTTGAGAACGGAGTTCTAGGAAAAGTGGGGAGGGCATGTTTCATGAGAAAGTGTTGACAGAATAGCAGAATAAAGTGTCTTTGAAGTGACTGGCTAGATGTTCATTAACTTTCCAGAAATAACAGTCAGCACTAACAACAACAGCTGTACAGTCTGTTCTTTGGTTACAGACAAACTGCCAATTGAAAATGAAGAAAAACCGCCCTGAGAAGTGTGTACACAGAGAAAAGATGTATAAAATAAATAAAGTGAAAAAAATAATGAAAATAATGATGAAATAATGAAAAATAAGAACAAAAACAAAATAAAATAGTTGAATAAAAGTAATACTGCAACACCCCCTCTTAGAATATACATATACTCCCATATCAGAAAAAACAATAAGGAGGGTCTTGAGACATTATCTCAACGAGGCAAAGGGGACAGTGGAAGTACCTTATGTCAAACACATTTTTAAAGTGATAAAATTCATCTTTTATGTCTGACATTAATGTTATCCGACGTTAGCCCAAACATTAGCTAGCTCGCCAAGCTTATGATAAAGCTAGCGATAAATGTAAAATTACCTTTTCAGTGCTCCTTTCTTCAAGTCGTTCCCCTCTGGCGTTGAAACTGAACGATAATATGCACTACGGTGCGTTTCAACGGGCTGTTCTGGGTTCATACTGCCATAAATGTCACGAAATTGAGAGTATTATGGCCGATTTTAGTGCAGCAAGAGACACTATATTAGCAGCGTTAAAAGTAGGAAGTTTGCAGCTCGCGCCTTGTGGTAAACAGACATGATTGGTTCTTGAAATCGAGAGGCGGGACTTGAAGTAGTTTGGTTACCTTGGCAACGACTGTGCGCCAATGGTGATTCAGATTCGCTCACGACTCTTATTTATGATACTTCTGAGAGACTAAAGTATTTGCATATATATCACAAACAACCTGCAATTGTATTTTGTTTTTACATGTGAATGTGACACTCCACGGTTAGGCTAAATTTTAAGCAAAAACAAATTACTTGTTTCGCGTCTCCTGTGTAATGCACGACGTACACAAGGTAAGTGATGTACAAATGCATTGTAAACAAACAAAACAGTAAACTGTAGACTTTCAATAGCAGTCACAATGTAAAAATTTATAACAAAAACGCTTTCAGTCATGGATAACTTGAAAGGAAAACTCCTATATTAAAGCTATACATATAGACATTTCTATGGGTTTCTTTATATTCTGCTTTACATTACATCTAATTAATTGGACAGCCACCGCACTGATGGTGCTGTGTCCTATAAATGTCTCAGGACACCTCATCCAACTAGTAAATTAGACTCTACACAAATCAGCAAATCTTCACACTGGAGAGCTGTCACTGTTGACCACCAGATGGTGACAAAGTACCGTTTAAGCCGACTCCTTGATTTCTGTCCTCATCACATCTCTCCCTTGATTCCCTCTCACATCACTTACATGCAGATTCTCTCTTTCACTCTCTGTCTAAAACAACCCACACACTTCTTGACTGAGAAGAATATTGCATAATCAGAGAGTGATGCTGTGACATGTGTTCATGTGCTAATCTAAACTGAGGCTGCTGTAGACTGACTGCTCAGCAACCAAGCTGCCTCTTAGGATGATTCAAAGCCACCAGTGCTCTAAATCTAAATCGGTGGTGGATTAGCAAAGCAAAAGGTCACGTTCAGTCCACACACAAAAAAAAAAAAACGCACATAGACACACACACATGCAAACAAACATGCACACTTTTCCACCACATATGGGGGGGCCAGAGTCACTCCAGTACGGTTCACTGGGCAGGTACCAAAGGAAGAGGAACACAGCAAAAATGATTTAGCTCTTAAAACACACAGAAAAAGAGATGGAGAGCATGAGTGGAAAAGAGAGCTAGGGTTCACAGAGACAAGCACAGGGTAAAACAGAAAGAGAAAGGCAGACAAAATGTGTATCTAGGGTAGTTGATGTTGGGGTGTGGAGGACATAAATTCGAGTCCATTCTTGCTTTATGTCCTCAGGATTCATTGCTTATTTATCAGTTGTTATACAGAGACAGAGAGGGTGGGGAATGAAAAATTCAGACAGGAGGCATGGCCTTTTCTCCTTTTAGAAATCGAAAGATTACACACACTGGGTGGTAATGGCTCCTGCATGCAATCGTGTGTGCATGCAGGATTTGTGGAGAATGGCTATTTCTCCTTCTCTCTGACACAGCAATAAGCTTGTATGTTATATTAGAATGGTTGTGATTAAGGACACAAAGTCATACCCTACATTTGTGAGAGTGCACAAAAATTCCTTCAGTCATGACAGGTTTTTGTTTTTTTAAACCATCACAGCAAACATAACATCTGCTCTTCTTAATGTGAGCAATGTGTTTTTAGTGTTGTTTGTGCTTGTGACTATAGTCTGAGGACAGCGCTCCTTCCAAATTGCTACCAACCTTTCAAAGTTTCAACAGTTTATTTTTGGCTGTCTGGGTAATGTCCATGATGGTGGTGAGAGGTCTCAGGAAAACCAATATAAAGGATTAAAGAACTGGCAAAGGATGTACTGTATGGTCTGAAGAACACAGTGTCATTACAGGACTTAGCAGCAGTCTTTGTGCTCAAGAACACTGCTGATTGCTTTAGAACATTAGAAGTTGTCAGTCAGGCTCGTGGGCAGCTGCATCACTTGAAGCTCATGGGCTCGTAGCTGTACTCTGTAGGTTTTTGTAACAGCAGATGTTTTGAGTTGTCATAGTAGGAAAACCACAGGTGTTACTAATAATATTAACAATAGCTAAGCTCTGTTGTAGTGTCCCGGTAAGTCATGATAAAGTGACAGTGAGCCAGCATGAACAATAGCAGGACCCTGAAGCAGCTAAGGTGAACTCATTGACTTTATTACTTACACCTGTGCTTTCCCTACTGTAACATGTCAAAATGTATTCTGTGAAAAAGGTGTATGGTGAAATATGAATTTCCATATTAACTGCATATGGTACACTTTCATTGTTTATGTTCTTTGTAAATGAGACTATACTGAGTCCCAAATTCACATTTGTAATAAAAAAAAATCTAAATTCTAGGCCAACTTCCTACCTTTCTCTGAGAAAAGTCCTACAACTGAGGAAGACTGTTGATGTGCTGTAGAACAGCAATGTAGTAAAAGTTATTTTATAATGCTTTGAGTACCACAAACAAAATTACATGAATGGTCTCATAAAGAGATATCTGAAAAGTTCAACAAATGAAATCCAACCCACCTATTTGTCTATTACTGTTGGCAATCGAAAGGAATTTTCTAATTGACATTGTACAGAGAAGCACAGTTTGAAAAGAGAGGCAGCAGGCAGTGAGGAAAACAAGGAAATGTAAATGAGTGGAAGGAACAGGACAGGAGGTTGAAACAGCAGGACATTAAGAGGAAAGGAGGAGAAGGGGTAGGAAGCTTTGGTTTGCAATATTAGTTGGAAAGCCTCCCATCTATCATGTCCATAATTCATGGAATCCCAGCTGCTCCTCTGTGCTGCATCTAAATTCCACTGCTGGGGAATTATGGCCAGGAACCATTTAAAAATAAATAAATAAATAAAAATATATACACAAGCACACACATACATACACACACAACATGCAATACCAGAGAGTATGGGAGGGGGAAAAGATAGCAGAAGATGTAAGGAAAGAGAGAGACCATAAGAGATGCAGTGGACAGACAGAGAGAGTGAGTACACTGCTACAGGGTGAGGAGTAGATGAGGGGTAAGATTCAAAGCATGTCATAAGACATCGATACACCTCTAAAGGCCGTACTACAAGCTCTGCTTACGCAGGAGGCGATTATGGCACTAAATAATTCATTTAGCCTGCTCAAGTGCTTATTCGCACAAATACGCTTTCTGCAAACAAATACAGGGATATATACAAAAAAACAAAAACCACGCATTTCACAGAGGACCTACACACAAAAATGTTTACCCCTGTAATGCACACATGTAAGTGTCAAGGCAGTTTAAACTAGATAATTCCCCTGTGGGAAATCGCGAGAGTGGTGTGCTGTGCTGTGCTGTGCTGTCCATTCACTGTCTGTACTGTTACTGTAAAGCAGAAACCAAAATATATTCATGACCTTTGTAAATGAAAGAATGATAAAAGAGAGGGTGGGAGAAGAAGAAGAGAGTGAGTGTAGGACAGATAGAAAAGGGTCCAATTCACAGAGGGGAGAGGAATGATTCAAAAAATGGGCTAGTATGGAAAATCACTGTAGGAAGGAAAGAAGGAAGGGAGGGTAGAGGAAGGATACAGAAAGGATGGATAGATGGAGATGGGGGCACAGAGGGGTTAGGCGAGTAGGAGATCTTAAGAGGAGTTAGGGAGGATAAAGGATGGAAGAATGTCAATAGTAGTGTGTGTCATTTAAATAAAATTCAATAAAATATGAACGAATTACTTTGGGTCTCTAATTACATCACATTCAGTTATATTATGAACATACTTATCACAGTTCAACACAGACTGACCAGAGACTGGAAATGACACAAAGCATCCGCTAACAATCAGGAGAGAGCACAATAAGAGCTAATACTGACCTCACAATACAAACTGAGAATGGTAACCTTGGAAACAGCACAATATCCCATATCATAAGAACCCAAAGTTAGAACAATAATTTGCTGTGGTTTCTTCTATTAAACATACACATAATTCGGATGCCAATACAGATTTGAAATTCATTCATAAAATAACTCACTTGGTAAACATACAGCCTTAGGACAGTCAACAAAAGCCTAAATCAGAGGTGTCCAAACTGTTCCACAAAGGGCCATGTGGCTGCAGCTTTTTGTTGCAACCAAGCAGCAGCACACCAGTCTTGACTCATTTAACAAAAACCTGCAGCCACATGGCCCTTTGTGGAACAGTTTGAATACCTCTGGTCTAAATGAACAATAACTACTTACAAAAGAACTATGTTTGATCTTATTCACTACATAATGGAGAAGTTCTGGCTATTTGAATCCTGTTAATGACACCAAATTACTGCCAAAATGTGAGCACTAAATAAAAGACAAAGAATTAAAAACTATAAAGTACAAGATTTTCTTCATGCAAGTGACAAAATTTAATGAGAAACATATGAGAAAAGGGACAAAGAAATAATTTGACTTCAACCTTTCTTTTTTTTTTTTTTTTTTAAAGATACCATTTCCTTTAAAAAACACAGATACCAGCACGTGTTCAGACACTTTATCCAGGGTTTGGATTCACATGTTCAACTTCAAGTATGTCAATAGCATGTAGCTCAGAAGGAGCAAATTAATCATTAATGTTCAACCTGGTAAACTTGACACATCTCACTGTGTTCATCATCACCACTAGATGGAAAATGAAGCAAATATACCCAAACTGGGTGCATCTTTACAGTCATCTGAGCTATCTGAGTCGTCTCTCTGCCAGGCTTCCTTCCCTGACCCTGTCCACCACCCAATAAGGAAAAATAAAAAAAAAGGTACGAACACACCTACACTTAAACCTGACCCAAATAACCCCACGTCGCTTGATATCGCAGTGAATCTTGTCCGCGATTGACCGTACATAGCGCTTTACAGGGGTGGCAAAGATTCCCCTGCCGGGAGGCCTCCCTATGTGCCGACGCCAAAAAAAACGTAAGAATCGCAAAACTTTTCCTCACCACACCTACTTCAGCCCAGAAAGGTCCTACTCCTGTCTCCCCTTGGAACGAAACTTGGCAGAGCGAGACGAGCCAGTGTTTGACCTCAAAGTCCAACTCACCCTCCCTGTATAATAAAGCTTCTATCAAAATTTGGCTGGTGATGATGGACAGCAATGCAACTATGCTCAGGACACAACTCTTACTTTGGAAAATCCCCTATCGATCCATATAAGACCTGCCCATGTACCTACACCAATTAATGACGGAAAACTTACCAACTTACTGACCTAACAATGATTTTACTCAATATGAAAATATTTGATCACAAATGTATCTCAGATGCCAATATAGATTTTTAAATGCATTCATAAAACATCAGCCATGGGCTGAATAACTGCTTAAGAAAGCCAACATCATATATCCAGCTGTGTCTCGCACTTTCCTGACACCATGTCCTCTTGAGGCATCACAAGTGAAGAGTTGGTAAAACTTCGGTTCCAACAACAGAGTTAATAAATGGTCACAGTCTGTCCTTAATCAGCACTTGAGCTTCACTACGCAGAAAACCAGCCCATCCACCTCCTAGATGAAGCAGGCTCACTTCCGGGTCATGTCCTGTAGTTTGAAGAGCAGCTTGCAGACTTGTGCGATGTGGGCTTCAACAGTCCTTCAAAGGTGAGGTCAGGAGATCTAGGTGGTGTCCGGGGCTTGGTGGATCAGTTCAGGCCACAACATTCCCCTTCCAGCCTTCCTTAAGGTTGGACATATGAGTCAAACAGAGAAAAACAATGATTAGTAATAAGTAAAAAGCAAACAGACTAAAGCAAACCCTGTGACCTCAAATCTTACCTTTGGTTGCCACTCTCTCACTTCTCCTGACTCTGGTGTCTGCTGCTTTCACATACTGTTGTGGAACAATCCAGTGCATCCATCCCTGCAGGGTGGAAAGTCTGCTGGGAGTCTCCAAAGTCATCTATCCATCAGTCCATGAACTCGAAACTTCATCACATTCCAGTTCTGTATTGCCTGTGGAACTCCTCTTCAGCATGTTCTGCCGTGGTCTTGTGATCTTTGGAAACCCTTCCACAGAGGCTCAGCAGTAATTAGCAAGTCCAATGTCCTGACATACATGGAGACAGTCTGAGAAGACGCTATTGTCTCCTAATGCAGTTTGCACCTTTTGCAGAATAATCATATGAACAAGTTGACAGCTCCATGTCTTGGGCTCAGAGACAGAAAAGTAGTTCAGCCACAGAATAAAGCCCCAGTTCACTCATAATGGAGATACAGAATCATTTAAGCAGAACTTATGGTCTGTCCAAACTTCAACACGTCTTCATCACTCTGTTCCTTAAAGCACTGGAACGAGGCCTTGACTGTGTCTTCCCCTCTGGCAACTTTGACATGGTTTTTAAAACATAGTGAAAGGTTTCTCTACCACTTGTAAACATCTCTTCAGGTTTGCCTTCTGAAATGGCTGTCACTCTGTTCATGTTTATAAAGATTAGCAATTCTATTTCAAGACAAAGCCTGTTATCCTTTAGACCCTCTCTTCAATTCAGCCCATGACAATGTCTGATTTCAAGTATGTTGATAGCACATAGCTCCGTAGGAGCAAATTAATCATTATTGTTCAACCTGGTAAAGTTGACACATTTATTAGGTTTTCACAGTAATCACTGCGTTCATCATCACCACTAGATGGAAAATGAAGCAAATATACCCAAACTGGGTGCATCTTTACAGTCATCTGAGTCGTCTCTCTGCCAGGCTTCCTTCACTTGCCCTGTCTTCAACGCAATAAAAAAAATAAAAAGGTACAAACCCACCTACACTTAAACCTGACCCAAATAACCCCACGTCGCTTGATATCGCAGTGAATCTTGTCCGCGATTGACCGTGCGTAGCGCTTTACAGGGGTGGGAAAGATTCCCCTGTCGGGAGGCCTCCCTATGTGCCGACGCCAAAAAAAAAAGTAAGAATCGCGAAACTTTTCCTCACTGCACCTACTTCAACCCAGAAAGGTCCTACTCCAGTCTCCCCTTGGAATGAAACTTGGCAGAGTGAGACGAGCCAGTGTTTGACATCAAAGTCCAACTCACCCTCCCTGTACAATAAAGCTTCTATCAAAATTTGGCTGGTGATGATGGACAGCAATGCAACTACGCTCAGGACACAGGCTGAATACTATTAAAAAACAAGTCTTACTTTGGAGGATCCCCAATCGATCTACATCAGACCTGCCTGTGCACCTCCATCATTTACTGATCAATGATTTTACTCAATATCAAAAAATGTGATCACAACTGTATCTCAGATATCAACAGCGATTTTAAATGCATTCAGAAAACATCATTCATGGGCTGAATAACTGTTTGAGAAAGCCAACACCAGAAACACATTTACAACCAATTCATCAGATCAGAACAGCAATGATCAATCAATAATTCAATTTAAACCAGTCAGTCTCCTTGCTCACACTCTACCCTTTTACCTCAACAGTAATCACTTCTATAAACAGTAGACCTATGATGTACATATGTAAATATAAATATTTGGACGTGTTTATTTTTTTTTCTGATATTGGAGTATATGTATATTCTAAGGGGGGGGTATTATAATTTTTTTTTTTTCTATTTATTTATAATTTAAATTTATCTAAAAAAATGTTTAAATATTACTTCTGTCTGTCAACTGTTCTGCATACTATGTTGCATTTTTTTCATTTTCTATTGTGAGTTTGATTGTAACTAAAGAATTTCCCTCCAGGGATTACTAAAGTTTCTCTGATTATGACACATACAAAGAAGATTGTGTTTGTTTCTGAGTAACAGAAAAACAAAAACACAGCTGGAACATTCATTCATAACACATGATCTATGAGCTTAAGGCATCACAAGTGAAAAGCTGGTAGAACTTCAGTTCCAACAACAGAGATAATAAATGGTCAGAGTCTGTATTTAATCAGCACTTGAGCTTCAGTAGGCAGAAAATCAGCCCATCCACCTCCTAGATGCAGCAGACTCACTTCCTGCTCATGTCCTGTAGTTTGAAGAGCAGCTTGCAGACTTGTGCAATGTGGGCTTCAACAGTCCTTCAGACGTAAGGTCCAGAGATCTAGGCAGTGTCCAGGGCTTGGTGGATCAGGTCAGGCCACAACATTCGCCTTCCAGCCTTCCTTAAGGTTGGACATATGAGTAAAACAGAGGGGGAAAAAAAACAATCATTAGCAATAAGTAAAAAGCAAACAGACTAAAGCAAACCTTCAACATGATCTCAGATCTCACCTTTGGTTGCCACTCTCTCACTTCCTCTAAGTTCCCCCGACTCTGGTGTCTGCTGCTTTCACATACTGTTGTGGAACAATCCAGTGCATCCATCCCTGCAGGGTGGAAAGTCTGCTGGGAGTCTCCAAAGTCATCTATCCATCAGTCCATTAACTCAAAACTTCATCACATTCCAGTTCTGTATTGCCTGTGGAACTCCTCTTCAGCATGTTCTGCCGTGGTCTTGTGATCTTTGGAAACCCTTCCACAGAGGCTCAGCAGTAATTAGCAAGTCCAATGTCCTGACATACATGGAGACAGTCTGAGAAGATACTATTGTCTCCTACTGCAGTTTACACCTTTTGCAGCATAATCATGTAAACAGGTTGACAGCTCCATGTCTTGGGCTCAGAGACAAAAAAGTCCAAATGTAAAGTAAGAAATTGAAAATAAAAAAAAGACAAAACAAATAATCAAGCACTACAGAGTACAAGGTTTTCTTCATCCAAATGACAGTTAAATAAATTCAAAATAACAAAAAATTTAACAAAAAGGGTAACTATGAAAACAAAAGAAAAACAAAAAATACACATTAATATGTAAAGTCAAACTAAAATAAATAACATGACAAGTATAAGAAAAAGGTGCTAAAAGGTAGAGAATTGACAATTTGTGAGCAATTTGTGCAACAGAGAATTTAGAAGTAAATAGCATAGATAAAGAGAGTAACACCATCACTGGAAGTTCAGCCACAGAATAAAGCCCCAGTTCACTCATAATGAAGCTATAGAATCATTTAAGCAGAAACTATGGTCTGTCCAAACTTCAACATGTCTTCGTCACTCTGTTCCTTAAAGCACTGGAACAAGGCCTTGACTGTGTCTTCCCCTCTAGTGTCTTTGACATGGTTTCTAAAACATAGTGAAAGGTTTCTCTACCACCTGTAAACATCTCTTCAGGTTTGACTACTGAAATGGCTGTCACTCTGTTCATGTTTATAAAGATTAGCAGTTCTCCTTCAAGACAAAGCCTGTTATCCTTTAGACCCTCTCTTCAATTCAGCCCATGACAATGTGTCATTTCAAGTATGTTAATAGCACATAGCTCAGTAGGAGCAAATTAATCATTATTGTTCAACCTGGTAAAGTTGACACATCTATTAGGTTTTCACAGTAATCACTGCGTTCATCATCACCACTAGATGGAAAATGAAGCAAATATACCCAAACTGGGTGCATCTTTACAGTCATCTGAGTCGTCTCTCTGCCAGGCTTCCTTCACTTGCCCTGTCTTCCACGCAATAAAAAAAAATAAAAAGGTACAAACCCACCTACACTTAAACCTGACCCAAATAACCCCACGTCGCTTGATATCGCAGTAAATCTTGTCCTCGATTGACCGTGCGTAGCGCTTTACAGGGGTGGGAAAGATTCCCCTGTCGGGAGGCCTCCCTATGTGCCGACGCCAAAAAAAACGTAAGAATCGCAAAACTTTTCCTCACTGCACCTACTTCAACCCAGAAAGGTCCTACTCCAGTCTCCCCTTGGAATGAAACTTGGCAGAGTGAGACGAGCCAGTGTTTGACATCAAAGTCCAACTCACCCTCCCTGTACAATAAAGCTTCTATCAAAATTTGGCTGGTGATGATGGACAGCAATGCAACTATGCTCAGGACACAGGCTGAATACTATTAAAAAACAAGTCTTACTTTGGAGGATCCCCAATCGATCTACATCAGACCTGCCTGTGCACCTCCATCATTTACTGATCAATGATTTTACTCAATATCAAAAAATGTGATCACAACTGTATGTCAGATATCAATAGCGATTTTAAATGCATTCAGAAAACATCATTCATGGGCTGAATAACTGTTTGAGAAAGCCAACACCAGAAACACATTTACAACCAATTCATCAGATCAGAACAGCAATGATCAATCAATAATTCCATTTAAACCAGTCAGTCTCCTTGCTCACACTCTACCTTTTTACCTCAACAGTAATCACTTCTATAAACAGTAGACCTATGATGTACATATGTAAATATAAATATTTGGACGTGTTTATTTTTTTTTTCTGATATTGGAGTATATGTATATTCTAAGGGGGGGGGGGGGTATTATAATTTTTTTTTCTATTTATTTATAATTTAAATTTATCTAAAAAAAATGTTTAAATATTACTTCTGTCTGTCAACTGTTCTGCATACTATGTTGCATTTTTTTCATTTTCTATTGTGAGTTTGATTGTAACTAAAGAATTTCCCTCCAGGGATTACTAAAGTTTCTCTGATTGTGGCACATACAAAGAAGATTGTGTTTGTTTCTGAGTAACAGAAAAACAAAAACACAGCTGGAACATTCATTCATAACACATGATCTATGAGCTTAAGGCATCACAAGTGAAGAGCTGGTAAAACTTCAGTTCCAACAACAGAGATAATAAATGGTCAGAGTCTGTATTTAATCAGCACTTGAGCTTCAGTAGGCAGAAAATCAGCCCATCCACCTCCTAGATGCAGCAGACTCACTTCCTGCTCGTATTCCTGTAGTTTGAAGAGCAGCTTGCAGACTTGTGCGATGTGCGCTTCAACAGTCCTTCAGAGGTAAGGTCCAGAGATCTAGGCAGTGTCCAGGGCTTGGTGGATCAGGTCAGGCCACAACATTCACCTTCCAGCCTTCCTTAAGGTTGGACATATGAGTAAAACAGAGGGGAAAAAAATCATTAGCAATAAGTAAAAAGCAAACAGACTAAAGCAAACCTTCAACATGATCTCAGATCTTACCTTTGGTTGCCACTCTCTCACTTCCTCTAAGTTCCCCCGACTCTGGTGTCTGCTGCTTTCACATACTGTTGTGGAACAATCCAGTGCATCCATCCCTGCAGGGTGGAAAGTCTGCTGGGAGTCTCCAAAGCCATCTATCCATCAGTCCATTAACTCAAAACTTCATCACATTTCAGTTCTGTATTGCCTGTGGAACTCCTCTTCAGCATGTTCTGCCGTGGTCTTGTGATCTTTGGAAAACCTTCCACAGAGGCTCAGCAGTAATTAGCAAGTCCAATGTCCTGACATACATGGAGACAGTCTGAGAAGATACTATTGTCTCCTACTGCAGTTTACACCTTTTGCAGGATAATCATGTAAACAGGTTGACAGCTCCATGTCTTGGGCTCAGAGACAGAAAAGTCCAAATGTAAAGTAAGAAATTGAAAATAAAAAAAAAAGAAAACAAATAATCAAGCACTACAGAGTACAGGGTTTTCTTCATCCAAATGACAGTCATATAAATTCAAAATAAAAAATGTAACAAAAACGGTAACTATGAAAACAAAAGAAAAACATAAAATACACATTAATATGTAAAGTCAAACCAAAATAAATAACATGACAAGTATAAGAAAAAGGTGCTAAAAGGTAGAGATTTGACAATTTGTGAGCAATTTGTGCAACAGAGAATTTAGAAGTAAATAGCATAGATAAAGAGAGTAACACCATCACTGGAAGTTCAGCCACAGAATAAAGCCCCAGTTCACTCATAATGGAGCTATAGAATCATTTAAACAGAAACTATGGTCTGTCCAAACTTCAGCATGTCTTCGTCACTCTGTTCCTTAAAGCACTGGAACGACGCCTTGACTGTGTCTTCCCCTCTAGTGTCTTTGACATGGTTTCTAAAACATAGTGAAAGGTTTCTCTACCACCTGTAAACATCTCTTCAGGTTTGCCTTCTGAAATGGCTGTCACTCTGTTCAGATTTGTTCATAAAGATTAGCAGTTCTCCTTCAAGACAAAGCCTGTTATCCTTTAGACCCTCTCTTCAATTCAGCCCATGACAATGTGTCATTTCAAGTATGTTAATAGCACATAGCTCAGTAGGAGCAAATTAATCATTATTGTTCAACCTGGTAAAGTTGACACATCTATTAGGTTTTCACAGTAATCACTGCGTTCATCATCACCACTAGATGGAAAATGAAGCAAATATACCCAAACTGGGTGCATCTTTACAGTCATCTGAGTCGTCTCTCTGCCAGGCTTCCTTCACTTGCCCTGTCTTCCACGCAATAAAAAAAAATAAAAAGGTACAAACCCACCTACACTTAAACCTGACCCAAATAACCCCACGTCGCTTGATATTGCAGTAAATCTTGTCCTCGATTGACCGTGCGTAGTGCTTTACAGGGGTGGGAAAGATTCCCCTGTCGGGAGGCCTCCCTATGTGCCGACGCCAAAAAAAACGTAAGAATCACAAAACTTTTCCTCACTGCACCTACTTCAACCCAGAAAGGTCCTACTCCAGTCTCCCCTTGGAATGAAACTTGGCAGAGTGAGACGAGCCAGTGTTTGACATCAAAGTCCAACTCACCCTCCCTGTACAATAAAGCTTCTATCAAAATTTGGCTGGTGATGATGGACAGCAATGCAACTATGCTCAGGACACAGGCTGAATACTATTAAAAAACAAGTCTTACTTTGGAGGATCCCCAATCGATCTACATCAGACCTGCCTGTGCACCTCCATCATTTACTGATCAATGATTTTACTCAATATCAAAAAATGTGATCACAACTGTATCTCAGATATCAATAGCGATTTTAAATGCATTCAGAAAACATCATCCATGGGCTGAATAACTGTTTGAGAAAGCCAACACCAGAAACACATTTACAACCAATTCATCAGATAAGAACAGCAATGATCTATCAATAATTCCTTTTAAACCAGTCAGTCTCCTTGCTCACACTCTACCTCTTTACCTCAACATTAATCACTTCTATAAACAGTAGACCTATAATGTACATATGTAAATATAAATATGAGGACGAGTTTATTTTTTTCTGATATTGGGGTATATGTATATTCTAAGGGGGGGGGGGGGGGGGGGGGGGGCGGTATTGTAGTTTTGTTTTTGGTTTTTTTTGTTTTTTTTATTTATTTATTTATCATTTAAATTTATCTAAAAAAAATGTTTAAATATTACTTCTGTCTGTCAACTGTTCTGCATACTACGTTGCATTTTTTTTCATTTTCTATTGTGAGTTTGATTGTAACGAAAGAATTTCCCTCCAGGGATTACTAAAGTTTCTCTGATTGTGACACATACAAAGAAGATTGTGTTTGTTTCTGAGTATCAGAAAAACAAAAACACAGCTGGAACATTCATTCATAACACATGATCTATGAGCTTAAGGCATCACAAGTGAAGAGCTGGTAAAGCTTCAGTTCCAACAACAGAGATAATAAATGGTCAGAGTCTGTATTTAATCAGCACTTGAGCTTCAGTAGGCAGAAAACCAGCCCATCCACTTCCTAGATGCAGCAGACTCACTTCCTGCTCGTGTCCTGTAGTTTGAAGAGCAGCTTGCAGACTTGTGCAATGTGGGCTTCAACAGTCCTTCAGAGGTGAGGTCCAGAGATCTAGGCAGTGTCCAGGACTTGGTGGATCAGGTCAGGCCACAACATTCGCCTTCCAGCCTTCCTTAAGGTTGGACACATGAGTCAAACAGAGAAAAACAGTCATTAACAATAAGTAAAAAGCAAACAGACTAAAGCAAACCTTCAACATGACCTCAGGTCTCACCTTTGGTTGCCGCTCTCTCACTTCTCCTGATTCTGGTGTCTGCTGCTTTCACATACTGTTGTGGAACAGTATAGTACATCCATCCCTGCAGGGTGGAAAGTCTGCTGGGAGTCTCCGAAGTCATCTATCCATCAGTCCATTAACTCAAAACTTCATCACATTCCAGTTCTGTATTGCCTGTGGAAACCCTCTTCAGTATGTTCTGCCGTGGTCTTGTGATTTTTGCAAACCCTTCCACAGAGGCTCAGCAGTAATTAGCAAGTCCAATGTCCTGACGTACATGGAGACAGTCTGAGAAGATACTATTGTCTCCTACTGCAGTTTACACCTTTTGCAGACTAACATCAACAGGTTGACAGCTCCATGTCTTGGGCTCAGAGACAGAAAAGTCCAAATGTAAAATAAGAAATAAAAAAAAAAAAGACAAAACATGATCAAGCACTACAGAATACAAGGTTTTCTTCATCCAAGTGACAAATTTAAATAAATTCACAATGACAAAAAAAAACTATGAAAACAAAATTAAAAAAAAAACACAAATATGTAAAGTCAAAAATAAATAAAAATAAATAAAATGACAGGTGTATGAAAAAAGTTCTAAAGGACAGAAAATAATTTGGTAGCAATGTGTGCAACAGACCATATAAAAGTAAATAGCATAGATAAAGAGAGTAACACCATCACTGGAGGCTCAGCCACAGAATAAATATAATAATCGAACTACAGGAGCTACAGAATCATTTAAGCAGAATTTATGGTCTGTCCAAACTTCAACATGTCTTCCTCACTCTGTTCCTTCAAGCGCCTCCTCCTGAATAACCACTTGAGAAAGGCAACATCACAGATCCAGCTGTGTTTTGTTCGAACTTTCCTGAGACCATCTCCTTTTGAGGCGTCATAAGTAAAGAGCTGGTAAAGCTTCAGTTCCAACAACAGAGATAATAAACGGTCACAGTCTGTGCTTATTCAACACTTGAGCTTCACTACAGAGAAAACCAGCCTATCCACCTCCTAGATGCAGCAGACTCACTTCCTGCTCGTGTCCTGTAGTTTGAAGAGCAGCTTGCAGACTTGTGCGATGTGGGCTGCAACAGTCCTTCAGAGGTGAAGTCCGGAGATCTAGGCGGTGTCCAGGGCTTGGTGGATCAGGTCAGGCCACAACATTCCCCTTTCAGCCTTCCTTAAGGTTGGACATATGAGGCAAACAGTGAAAAACAATCATTAGTAATAAGTAAAAAGAAAACAGACTAAAGCAAACCTTCAACATGACCTAAGGTTTTACCTTTGTTTGCCGCTCTCTCACTTCTCCTGACTCGAGTGTCTTCTGCTTTCACAGACTGTGGTGGAACAATCCAGTGCATCCATCCCTGCAGGGTGGAAAGTCTGCTGGGAGTCTCCAAAGTCATCTATCCATCAGTCCATGAACTCGAAACTTCATCACATTCCAGTTCTGTATTGCCTGTGGAACTCCTCTTCAGCATGTTCTGCCGTGGTCTTGTGATTTTTGCAAACCCTTCCACAGAGGCTCAGCAGTAATTAGCATGTCCAATGTCCTGACGTACATGGAGACAGTCTGAGAAGATACTATTGTCTCCTACTGCAGTTTACACCTTTTGCAGAACAATCATAACAGGGTGACAGCTCCATGCCTTGGGCTCAGAGACAGAGAAGTCCAAATGTAAAGTAAGAAATTAAAAAAAATAAAATAAAATAAAAAAAATAAAAATAAATCAAACAAATGGTCAAGCACTACAGAGTACATTGTTTTCTTCATCCAAGTGACAAAGTTAAATAAATTCACAATGACAAAGAAATTTAAGAAAAAGGATAACTATGAAAACAAAATTTAAAAAAAAAATAAACAAAAACCTATACACATAAATGTGTAAAGTTAAACTAAAATAAATAAAATGACAAGTATATGAAAAGGTGCTAAAGGACAGAAAACTAACAATTTGGAAGCAATGTGTGCAACAGACCATGTAAAAGTAAATAGCATAGATAAAGAGTAACACCATCAGTGGAAGTTCAGCCACAGAATAAAGCCCCAGTTCAGTCATAACTGAACTACAGCAGCTACGTAATAATTTAAGCAGAATGTATGGTCTGTCCAAACTTCAACGTCTTCGTCACTCTGTTCCTTAAAGCACTGGAACGAGGCCTTGACTGTGTCTTCCCCTCTAGTGTCTTTGACATGGTTTTTAAAACATAGTGAAAGGTTTCTCCACCGTCTGTAAACATCTTTTCAGGTTTGCCTTCTGAAATGGCTGTCACTCTGTTCAGGTTTATAAAGATTAGTAATTCTATTTCAAGAAAAAGCCTGTTATCCTTTAGACCTTCTCTTCAATTCAGCTCATGACAATGTGTCACTTCAAGTATGTTAATAGCACATAGCTCAGTAGGAGCAAATTAATCATTATTGTTCAACCTGGTAAAGTTGACACATCTATTAGGTTTTCACAGTAATCACTGCGTTCATCATCACCACTGAGTTGTCTCTCTGTCAGGTTTCCTTCACTTACCCTGTCAGTATACTGACCTAACAATGATTTTACTCAATATCAAAAAATTTGATCACAAATGTATCTCAGATGCCAATACAGATTTTAAATGTATTCATAAAACATCAGCCATGGGCTGAATAACTGCTTGAGAAAGCCAACATCAGAAACACATTTACAACCAGATCAGAATAGTAATGTCCTATAAATAATTCTATTTAGACTAGTCAAAATACAGGCAAGTCTTGGTCTTAATCAGTTATGATGATCATAGAGAAGTTATCACAAGATTAATCAACAGATTAAAAGAATTTACAGGGAAGAACATGTGGAGACAGTGTAAAAATAAATAAATAAATAGATAGATAGATAGATAAAATTAAAAAAATAAAAATTTCATTCAAACATTCAGATTCTGATTAAACTAAAATACAGCACCTACTTGGAGGAAACGCCACCAGAGCCTAAGAGAAGGCCAGCACACCAACATGGCGGCTCTAAATGCCTCCTTGCTCACACTCTACCTTTTACCTCAACAGTAATCACTTCTATACACAGTAGACCTATGACAAACATAATTTTGTCTTACTTCAGTTGTGAGGACACACTGAAGCATAATGCCTTAGCTCCTTACCCTAACCTGACCTTAACTATCCAAACTGAAAGTTGAAAGGAGAGTCTGATTTATCAATATGCCTGTTTTTTTGTGTGTTTTTTTTTTTTTTTTTTTTTTTTAATAGCTGCCTGTGTTATTTGTCCTTCCACACTTGTGACTATGGTCACAAGTGTAAGTTAATTTGTCTTATTTGAAGCATTTTGTCTTGTGACATAACTGCTGATATATGTCACTGTATATTCTGCCAATCATCTGTCTGCATTGGAAATTTGGTGTTTAGGCTGATGTGATCTGCCAACAAAGCTGATGGGGAGGGGATAGGCCAAAATCGGCAATATTAGACAGGGAGAGAGACGGGCCCTAAACAGCCCCAATGCTGGGCCCCCAGATCAACCCCTAGCAGGCTGATTAGAGGGAGGGAGAGAGACAGAGGTGTGAGTGTGAGTCTGTGTGTATGTGTGTGTGAGACAGAGAGAGACAAAAGGACAGAGACTGGCACAGCAGCCGAGACAAGGTAAAGTGATGGCACGGTGGCCGAGTAAAAATCAGATACCACATACTTCTTGAAGACTGGGCAGACACGATGGATGGACAGATGGACGGATGGACAGCAGCCAGGTTGGAGGGATGGACAGGAACAAATTCTCTAGAAGGAAAAGTTATGGCACGGCGGCCAGACATCCCAGCATCAAAGAACTGAAAGTCGTATACCTTGTATAGCCTCTTCTCCATCGTGGTCAAAATCGACGAGCAAACAATAATCAAACAAACAATAATCAAACAAACAAACAACCGCCCGACCAACAGAACAATAGAGAGACAACCAATGGCGGCCATCTTGGATGGACAGGAACAAATTCTGTAGGAGGAAAAGTTATGGCACGGCGGCCAGACATCCCAGCATCAAAGAGATGAAACTAATACCTCGTATAGCCTCTTCATCCAGCGTAGTCAAAATCGACGCTATAATGCTGAGAGGGTTGGGGTTAGGGTTAGAGTGCAGAGACAGACAGGCAAATGGTCGGGCGGACAAATAATTATGGCATGGTGGCTGTGTGTGAGACAGAAAGAAAACGAGGGTGAGATAGACTGGCACAGTAGCCTTGCGTGCGTGCGTGCGTGCGTGTATGTGTGCGTGTGCGTGTGCGTGTGTGTGTGTGTGTGTGTGTGAGTGCGTGTGTGTGTGTGCAAGAGAGACACACACACACACACCCCAGTAGCAGAATAAAAACTTCACTTACAATTAGTTGATTCATTCTCATGCTGATCTGTTTGTGGACCTGAGTGAAGAAGAAGAAGAACCAGCTCAGTCTGAGTCTGCAGGTCAGAGCCAGTTCACCTGTGAAGACACGGAGTGGACTGATCCTGTCCAAAACTCACTCTGTGGACATCAGTTCACTGAATATAAATCCATCTGTGTGAAGCTTTATAAACACACACCTCACACTGATCAGGGAATAAACATTTCTCCTGCTGTGATCAAGCTTATGGAACATTCCTGTTATAGTTATTGATCATATTGGAGACTGTGATGTGCGAGTGAGGATGACTGTGGTGAAGCTGAAAGATGAAGATTTTCAGACTGACTGCAGGTGGTTTAGAGATCGGCAGCATGTTCTCTTAACTGCGCAGCGTTTCACAATCTTTAAATATTGTTTATTGATAAAATTCTGCTCATCGAGTAAAACGGAAAATCAACACTGATCAAACTGATGACGGTATTTTACCGTCCGAGCTTCAATCAGAGCGAAGCACCACCCTCAGTTTCACCTTCATCCAGACCTGTGAGCCAAAGCAGCAGATGCGCTCCAGACAGCCACAGTCCGCGCACACTGACCTGCAGCTCTGGACTCTAATAAATGTTTGTGGGTAAAAACTCTGAGGATTTACAGGTCTGTCTCCACATACACCTGATAACCTGAGCAGGTGGGAGGTGAACTGAGGAGGCCGCTGAGGCCTAATTATCTCCGTGCGGCTGCGCTTTCCCGCGCGTCATATTCAGCCTTTATCTTTACCACATGAACCACATCACGGTCCAGAACTTAAATATGTCAAACCACCAATAATTAAGAAATATTTACTACAGAACCAGGTGATCTCCACCTTAAAACATAACCCCAGGTGGCACCAGCGCAACACGGAGCCATAAACTGTAACTGTTTTCGGAACCATGTCATTGGCGCGCTCGTTGGGGCTCGTCTGAAACCGTGGACTGAAATGTTGTGTGTACTCACTTTTCGTAGAAAGTCCAGAAAGCCGTTTCCAAGCCGTCTGTCCAAGGTGAGCGGTGCCATGGAGACAGGTGCTCTGAGGCTGTGTGCGCGAGCGTGTGCGCGGGCATGAGCACAAAGTGGCGTCTGTGGCTCACAGGGTGGAAAGGCCCCGGGCGCCTCCGTTGCAGCATCTGAAGAACAGAGATTCACAGGCTGATACACCTGCTCTGATACACCTGGTCTGTTTCCCTCGGTGTGCTCGCACTGTCTCCATACTCACTCAGAAACTCGGTGGAAGTCTGCGTTCTGCGCACACGCGCTCTCCTCTCCTCCAAACCGGCGCTGTAATGGCGGACTCGGTGCACGGCGTGGTGGTCACAGTGGTACCGTGGTTTAGCTGAACTACGAGCTGAAACCAGCTCCAACACACGACTCAGCGTCCGCTTTTATCAGGTTACACTTTGACTCAAAGTCCCGGGTCTTCACCTGATGAACAACAGTATTTCACAGATTTGAATGAACTCACAACCAGCGTCTCCCTATCCACCTGTTTCTAGCGTTTTCGCGGCGTCCACCTGCCCCTTTTAAGTCCCACCCCTCTAACAACCAGGTGGGTCGTCATCTCTGATTGGCTAATGATTGGCCAGTGATAATTGAGCCAGACCATAATATCACAGGCCATGTATTACGAAACAAAACATAGAAACTAATAGGAGTGTGCGATACTGCAAAATTTGGTATGATCCCACACCAAGTACATACATGGTCAGTACTGCTGATACCAGTACCACTATCAATACTTTTTTACTCAGAAAAGCAGCTTATCTACTTTTGTGTCGGGCGGAGCAATGCGTCACAATGACGAAAATTTGAATTTTCGCCTCAAGTGGTCCTAGTATTATTACATGTAAATTATGGGGACTGTAAGGAGAACAAATAAATACATTTCCAGCCAATTTGTCTTGGGGGTGGAATGCAAGTGTGACAGTAATTCCCTGTTACAGTACTTGCAATTCATGTAGAAATAAGTGGGAGTTTGAATATATCCACATCAAAGGGAATCCATCATAATCTTAAAGGGTTTTCATGTCTGAAGCAGTGCCGTTGTATTAATGCCATTGCAAAATGGCTATTCACGTCTTTGCCAGGGAAGCCTCAGTTTGATATCAGCTCCTCTACGCCTCCATCTGTCTGTGTTCTGTGGTATTTGCTATTTCTCATTCATTAGCTCTGACTCATCCTCCTAATAACTACTTCTATTTCCTCTCTGAAATAGTTTTCAGTTGTTTTCTATTGTATGATCAGTCTCATTGCCTCTGTGACTCACTTCATTTATTGTCAGAGTAAAGCTTCCTGTTTTCACCTCTTGGCCTTCCTGCACACTTGACTTTTCATTGTTGCTATCATCTCCTCGTCTCTTTCAGAGTGGTTCATCATCACAAGCATCTCCATTCTTGTTTCTTCTACTCTTTCCCATTCAAACACACTTCTGTCATGACTCTCACCTTATTGCCTCAGGGCTGACTGGATCTGTGCGCAAACAGACTTTATTGCGTGTGTTGTGGATAAAGTCTTGGCAGGCTTCACTGTTTTTACATGTGAACATTTTATCTGTTACAGTATGTCTGAAATTTGACTTTATACAAAAAAAAGAAAAACAGTTTAGAGGATCCAACTTTTGGCTGCTGCAACAACAGTAGTTTTCCTCTCTGAGTTGAGAGGATGAACAGATGTGGGCTTATTAGCTTCATCAACATCAAATATCCAACATATGGACCAAACCAAAGCTGAATTGTATTGGTTGTCAGTCTAGGGTGAGACAAATTCATTTTTTTACATGACATATCTAGACAAATGTACACTATGCTACTTTGATCAGTGAAACTAGTGATCTAAATCCCACTTCCAACCCTGTTACCAAGACAAAAAATAAACTGAATGTGATATACTTCTCTGAAAAAAACAACAACAACAACAACAACATATATTTCAGCTAGCTGATATTTACCCTGCATTTGGCAGGTCACTAAATAAGATAATCCAGGATGATGCACCATGCTTTTAGTTCAATCCACTGATCAACATTTGGCAGCTAGCAGATATACAGTATGGTCCTGTGAAGTCCTTACCAGGGAAGACACATTCTCACCGTAGAAAATGTCCATTGATAAGCTTTTTCTCTTGAGGTTTCATTCCATAAATAAGCACACATTGCAACCATCTTTGTAAATTTGTAAATTACTTTAACTGAATGAAAAACTTCCCTGGCTTGTAATTTAAAAAACATTTTAAAAAGTCTGAATATGAATTTGAACTGTAAGAGATATTTAATCACCAATTGGTTTTCACAATGTTAATAGCAACAACAAAACAGATCAGAAGGATTTTCACACCATTTTATTAGCAACAATGTGTCTGTTAGTTATACATTAGAAACAAGGACAGAAACATTTCTGCTGTACTGTACTGAGTCTGAAAAAACACCTGGATCATAAAGTAAAGCAAGTAATTCAAATACTTTAAGGTAAAAGCAACACTGCATTTGAATGTACACTTTAATAATAATAATAATAATAATAATAATAATAATAATAATAATAATATATTTCTCTCATAATTCTTTATGGCACTAAATTTCCTGTGCAACTGTCACATAGTTTTAGTTTCAAAAATGAGGAAAGCATAGCATTGAGAACTATTTTATGTGTGCGTGTACTTGTACTTCTATCTTTGTGAAGATCTTACGACTTATTGGCAAAGTGATTTTTGGCCGGTCCTCACTTTCTGACACAGCTTCCAAGGGCTGCTTGAGGGTTAAGACTTTTAAGGTTCAGGTTAGAATTAAGTTTATGTTAGGGTTAGGCATTCAGTTGAGAGGGTTAAGGTTAGGGGGCTAGGGACTGCATTATGTTAGTGAGTGTCCTCACAAAGACAGAAGTGTGTGTGTCTGTGTGTGTGTGCGTGTGTGTGTGTATTGTGTTCTAGTGTATTTGCAGGAAAGCACATGTCACAAAGAAAAACTTAAAACATAGTCAATTACTGTTTCATCCCTTGGGAAAATAAAGGAGCATGGTTTCTGGTAAAATCAACAGAGAGACAGAAAAAGAGAGAGAGAGCAAGAGAGAACAGCATTTACCATCCATTTTGAAGGACCAGGAGGGAGGGGGTCCAAGAAGGACAATCCAATCAGCTTCAAATTCCTCACACAGCCACCAGTAAATAATTTCATTCATTAAATGTGTGTCCTGTGTCCATAAAACTCAGTGGCTGCTGCTCCAGTCAGAATATCAGCCTTCCAGCCAGGCCGGTCAGCCAAGTGCAGAAAATAAAAACAATCCCAGGAAGGAACTCTCAGAGTACCTCAGAGAAAGAACAAATATTCCTCAGTCCAACGAGTCGAGAGAAGCGAGAGACTGCAGTGTATGCTATGGCCTGTTAAATATTTATAGATGTGTCTTTAAAGGTGAATTAAACTTTAGCCCATGAATCCATATATCAACAAATCAGAGACAACACAAGGAATGCAGTGAAGCGTCCAGAAACTGAAACTAGAACTAGAATGAAGATCACATTGTAAAGTTAAAAGTGTGGGTGTAAAAACTTTTTGCCTCTGACTTCCACCTACAGCTTGAACCTGCGTTATAGCATTAATCAGTAAAATAAACGCTTACAGCATTGTTGCAAACCCACGTAAGAGTTTGTCATAACAGCTGTTTGGGTCATTCTTTGCATTATCATGAATTTAGGGTAAAGTGGCACATGGGAACTTTGCCTTACAATCCACCCTTTACCATAAATGTTTAAAATGTTATTGCAACCCACCACTGGGCTCAGTATACACAGGGGTAACAGAATGTGTTTAATTGTATGGAATAAGAACTCTAGTGTAACAACTGATCACACACACGCACACATGCATGCAAGCACACTCACACATATGCACACAAATGCAAGAACACAGCCCCCTTTGGCACCTTGTCCACCCTGCCCACAAGAACACAGAGGTCTTTCTCAGCTTAAGTGTAGAATATTGTATATACACTTTGTGTTTTCAGCAAACACTCAAAGAAACCAAACTCTCATCAAACCAGAGACCTCTATGAAAGGATGTGGAAAACAAGGAGGGATTTACATCTTCTGTGAGCCCTTTATATCTTGAAATATTATGGCCTAAGTTAAGTCTGTTTAAAATATCTGTGGCTGGCAGCTAAAACATGACGCCCCTCTTCGTTCTCTAGTCTTTCCACTGGTGGTGAGTGATATTTTATAATCTCTATAATCTGTGGATAGAGGAACAGACAGATCATCCCATCATAGGAGAGGGAAACACTGGACTCCTCCTAATCATATTTTGTTAGTAGCAGCTATGGCAGAGAGAAAATCCCTGCCGATTATGTCATTTTGACATGGCGGGAATCTGTCTGTCCTTCAGGCCATTGGTAGAAGAGTCCAGGGGAAATAGGGCTACACAAATTTTATCAAATCTTGAAACAAATTCCATTCTCGTTGTTAAAAAAGGAACTATTCAAAACAAGTTCATGTTAGTGATATTTCAACATTTTTTAAATACTTTTAATTCTGTATTGGCCCAAGTTTAAGGTCCTGGACCAGAGCATAGTACCTTTGAAATTACTGTCCTGAGAGCCATCTGAGTCCTCCATTCTGCAAGAGGTGACCAGAAGCAAGAGACCAGACTACATCAAACAATATTAGACTGGATAACTAAACTGGTCAAGATGACAAAAAACAAGTCTGACTCAAGCCCAGTCCATCCGACCTTGCTCAGCTAAACATCAGTGCTGATGCTACAGCTGCGTGTGAACATGTCCCTCATGGTGACTGACCGGGCAAGGTTTGGTTTGCGATAGTTTGAAATGTTCACAGGCACTGGCAGGTCCAGATCCTGCTGCTGGACACTGCGGTAGCTGATCCGGTCACCTCCATTCCTCAACCCATCTGGCTGGTGGTGGATCTGCGGCTGAGGAGGCTGGAGGTAGAAAGGCAGCTCATAATGAGTACAGGATGGACAGAAGGTCTGCGAACGTGTCAGTTTCCTGGCCAGCGGAGGGGTGGAGAAAAGGGCGGGGCCATTCGGGATGGAGGAGGCGGCGGCTGTCGCCGCCACAATGTTGTGATTGGAGTGGACTGGTGGGAGGTGGGATGTGACAGCAAAGTCTGGCTCCTCCTCCTCCGACTCGGACTCTTCCTTCTTACAGCAATAATACTGATGGGAGAGGGATGATGGGGAGCAGGAGGAAGGGAGAAAAAGTACCAAATGATGTAAAATATATAAGAGAGATGAGGGAAAGAGGATGAGAGAAAGGGTGGGGGGTTAAAAGAGCCATAACAGAGTTAAAAAATAAAACAAGCAAAAACAAAAACAGATGAATAGATTAAAGAAAAGGAAGAACATTTGTTATACTAGAAAGCCAGTATCAGTAATATCATGGTATTAGCAGTAAGACAGCAAAATAAATGTTTTGGCAAATTAGTTTACAGGCACCATCCGGCCAGTATTCGGCTTAGAGAGGTTTTTGGCATTATTAGAAGAAAATGATGAATAACATTCCATATAAAATAAATAATAGCCTTTGTTACGGTATCTACACATTTGTCAACATTGTTAAAACACCACAATTGTCTACAGTTTGCACACTATGGACAGAAAGCACACATTCGCAGTTCATACAGACTCATACAGACTTTTCAGTGGGGAATTTGTGGTTGCTATTTCTGGTCCACAGAACGTATCTTTCAAATTCATTCCTGGCATCCTGCCAACTTACATGAAGCCATAATTTGTGGATTACATTTGATTTTACTATGAAATATAAGAATACTAAGAACAGTAATCAACTCTAAGTGGAAAGGATTGTATAATTTCCCCACCTGCAATGTTACCTTAGTTTCCAGTTGATTTCGGTAAATGGATTGTATTTATATAGCACTTTTATACAAGTTGCTTTGCAATTTGCCTCTGATTCACTCACTACTCACTCACACACCATGCATGGTCTACTAAGGTATCATGCAAACACCTGGCATAACCACCAGAAGTGATTTGCAAGTCCAGTATTTTGCTTAAGAACACTTCTCTAAACCTTTCAGAAAGTGTTTCTGGGGTAACGGTCCCTAGACAAAGAGAAATAGATGCAATTCCTGGCACCTGGTTGTTGAGACTTTTGTGTAGATAGAAGCTAAAGAAATAACATTGTTCAACAGTGTTTGCCCAGGTATTCATGTTGCTGTCAGGATGAATTGTAATAACTTTCGTAACGTCCTGACTTTTCTTCACATCTTCGCCATCATCAGGTCAAATTTTCACTTAGTCCATTTTTTGATATATGATCAAATACCTGCAAAGCTAGTTAGCATTGCCATTTTGAGCATTTTAGCATGACGATGTTAACATTTTGCTCAAAGTCCTGCTTTGCCAAAGTACAGTCTCACAGGGCCACCAGCAGCGCGACGGACTCATGTTGACCAATTATCACTTCAGCTAAGGGGGTACACTTTTTGGTTCCATATGTTTCATCGTGCTTTTTGTTTTGGATCTTATAAATTACTTAACATATTGTAGTGAAACATTTCACCTATAGGTGGCGCAACATGGTTGATTTAAATGGCCATAACTCATTGGTTAAGAGACTGACTTAAAATTCGTCCTTGTGCAAAGCCCTAATACTCTTCAATGGGCTTTATAAGTCTTCCAAAAACCACTATTACCCAATCAGAGTGACCATCTATCACCGAATTTGGTTGTGATTCTGTATACAGCTACAGAGTGAAAAAAAATTCTATTAAGATAACAGATTTAGAGGATTGTGCAGCCTTGGCAGACGGACAGACACAGAATGCAGCTCTACCCAGAAATTAAAATGTTTATTTGAAAGAATGATCTTATCATCCTTTGTAACTCAGAGTCACAAACACAGTTTCACAGATTAAAGCAACTGTACAGTTATTTAACACAATGCTATGACTGTCAATAAACTGCTGTAATCAAGGACATCCTTTACCCACAGCTCTGCAAACTTTGAGAGAAAAATGAAGGCAACTGTGGCCTCACCTGCAGCCTACAGTAGCACAGTACTGCGATGATAAGGAGTAATATTACTGTAGCTAGAATTCCACCAGTGATGACCACTGTCCCGGCTGTCATTCGAATGGCTCTCCATCAACACCCTGCAGTGCAAGAGGAGGGAGGGATGGCAGGAGAGGGAGAGAGAGAGAAAGAGTGGAAAGGAGTAGAGGAGTAAGTGAGGAGTAAGGAGTGAGTGAAAGGAGAAATGAAGGAGGAGAAAGCACACAATTCATCAGTACAGTGGCTTCATTAAGTAGATTATAACTGTGTGTCATCTCAGTGGTGCTTATTGAATTATCCAGCAGTTAGGAGACACGTAATCGAATCATCCTACAAATGCTGCTCATAATATTGACGGGATCTCAGACTGGAACACATAGAAAAAGAAGAAGTATGAGAGAGAGGGAAATCGGCGCTCAACAGCAGAACAGCAATAAAGATGAGATGCAGAAATGACAGGGGAGCTAAGAGGTAAATGGATGGCAGGAGTGAGAAGAGCTGAAGTGAGTGAGCAC
Organism: Toxotes jaculatrix; assembly: GCF_017976425.1. Lineage (NCBI taxonomy): Eukaryota > Metazoa > Chordata > Actinopteri > Toxotidae > Toxotes > Toxotes jaculatrix. The sequence continues at coordinate 13,696,283 of NC_054409.1, forward strand.
GCGATAGAAACAAAGATGGAGTGCAGTGAATGGACACAGAGCGAGTAGGAGAGGGGACGTCAGGATGAGCTGAGCAAAAGGGATAGCAAGGGATTAGATGAATGACATGACATGGGGAGACAAAATGATGGGGTGGAGAAAGCGATGTGAGACGAGTAAATGTGAAACATAAACAGAAGGTACACAAATGGAGAGGAGTGAATGAGAGAAAGGGGAGATTACAATGGAATGAGGACAAAGGAAAACAGGGTGACTAAAAAGATAAAGCTTAAGAGAAAGAGAAGCAATTTTCCTGACATTTTGAGTCGTGAAATCTTCAAGCGAAACACATGGTTGAATGACAGGTCAAAGCAGGTATGCATGCCCCCAGGATTCACAAATCCCTAATCTCTGAGGCTTTTGTTCACTTAAAATCTACTAAAAATATATAATTTATATATCATGACAAAGAGCCTGTTTGGTGTCACAGCTGAGGTTGTAATTCACCGTTCACTGTGTTCTCCTGTTTTCAAATCTAATACTGAACTGCATATGACAGAAAATTTATACCAAGACATTGACTGGAGATCTTATGGGCAGAGGTATAACAGGTACTAGAGAGAAATCTTTGGTCAGTGGTAATGGATTTGTACCTGATGCATTAACTGTCAGGATCATGGCCAATATGTGATCGATGTATTGGTGTATCACGTCAGTGAGTGTTTGGGGACACTCCTGAAAGGGTTTTCAAAGTCACAATGAAACAGCATTTTGAGAGCATTGCTTCCTTAATCAGATTCATCTCCTGTCTAGACCAAGGGGATCAGATGAAGGAGAGAAAAAAACAAAACAGTCTTATATGACAGGATGCATGCTGTGATTCAACAACACGCAGAAAGAAAGAAAAACAGACACAGAACAATGTGAGGTACAGTGCAAAGCAGGCAGAAAAAGATCATGACCTTTATTGCATTAATCAGCTGGAAACATTTAGGTGGACAGCTCTGGGTGACCTATGAACTCTGACCTTAAATCAGAGGTCATAACAAAGACAAATGGCGATGTTGGCCCTGAGCATTGAGCTCATTTTCATCGAGTTCTGCAGAATCACAGTGTAGATCTACATTTACTGTTATCTACAGTTGTTATCTGTCTTGTTTCCATGTGATTGTTCTCTGTCATTTTTGCTAATTGCCTATATGCAATATGTTTCATTTACATTTATATGTAATTTATTTTAGGTAGTGTAATGTAGCTGTGGATTTAGCATGCTGCCCTTTAGTGTGAACACAAAAACCTTAGCCATTGCCTTCTTGTCAGCCGTAATGTATGTGAGAAACTACTTCCTCAATTCAGTTGATATTTGTTAGTTTGACCAACAGTGGGTTTACATGTCACATGCAGATAAAAGACTGCGGGTGAATGCAGCAGTACATCATAAGAACATTTGCAGCAGTGTGATTGACTTGAGTCTGAACTGCCCTCATTTTCAGTTTATTAGATCAATGGTTCCCTTTAATTACCTCTTTTCTGTCTCCACAGCAGCCGGAGTACCGTAACATGCCTTGAGCCTGGAGGCTTTAAATATTCATTTTGCTCTTGCAAGTAATGTACATTAATCACAGAACAATGTAATGTCATTCACATAGTCAAAAGCAAGTCCTTAATTTCCTATTAAGCTTGAAAGTGCCAGTGTGTGTGTTTCCTGCTCTCTCATACAGAACAACATGAGCTAAACAGGAGCACCACCCTAAATTCTGTATGAAAGAGAAGCACCACGCTGACCTCAGTGGGTTAACAACACAGCTGAGTATATGGTCAGGGGTGGTCTGCTACAGTGATAGTTGGGTGTGGTAGTTGTGATCTCACTTAGCCATAAAGCAGCATCACACAGTGGTACACTGTGTGATGCTGTATACTGTGCAGAATGTGGATACAGAATGCAGCCTGGTTATGTGGTTAATCTTACTATTGCTTACTAAAACTACACTTGTAAGCTCAGTATTTTCTCATTATTGATGCTATTCTTCTTTACTTAATAACCTGAGCATTCCTTGAAAAATCTCAACATCTCAGTGTTTTCTACACATTACAACAATATAACACTGTATTAGGCCCTTTTGCCTTGGTGCTTTGCATATCAGAAATATATACTGTGTCTTTATCTTTGCACAGTTGTCGTGAAAAAGAAAAGAAATTTTAAAAAAGCCGTCTCAGTTTCCAGGCTAAGTAACATTCTTATATATTTGGGGAAAGCCCTGCAGATACTTGACAGATGTGGGTACAGACGTTTTCCCTTCATTACATCCACCATCTGAAAGTGTCATAGGACCATGCAATCACACTGCATTGTGGATAATTGCCTGAAACCAAAAATAGGCCAACAGGCTTGTTGCTAAGCTATGACTCAATGGTGCAAGCCATTATCAGCACCAAGCACACAGCAGTATAGGCCTGTATTGTCAAGATCTAACTCAACTGTGACATGGACACACCCTAAAATAGAAAAAGATGCCAGACTGCCAAAGTCATCACACAAAAAGTATGGAGCATTCTGGGGCAAATGTAAATGAACAGTCATATTGTTTCCTGCTTAGCCACTACTACTTCCATGACCTCATGTCAACAACACTCTCCAGCAGTATCTATCAGCCTACTCACTTTGCACTTTACTGTAAAACAGAGTGTGTACTAGTCAACAAATGACTGACAGTTCTGACCTTCTCACCCTGAAAAAAAAAACCCTCTAAACCATGTTGAATTCCTTTGTGGGTAACTTGTCTAAACCATATTAGCTTTGATGTGCCCCTCCAGAGACACTCTATACAGTTAGAATGGATCAGACAGTCTCTACAGAAGCCACCCGCCCTGTCTACAAGCACAAGGCAGCTTCTCTCCCCTCAAGCTGTAATACAACTGGACTCTAATCCAATCTGCAGGCCACACAGTCCACCAACCAAATCAATATAAAGGAACAACAAGAACAGAGTGTTTTGGCCTCCCAGACTTAGAGTTAAACTGAGGAGGGAAATGTGGTGACTGTGGGACATTTTTGGTGTCCGGAAAAGAGAACAGCTGAGGAGAAATAGAGTTGGAATTTTTAAGTATGTCTGAATACTTCATTTAGGTGGAGCTGAGAGTTATTGATGTAATGCACTGCAGGCCTCTAATCAAGTCTCTACTTATTGCTTGACTTAGATTATGATTAAATATTAATAATCTGCCTATTGACAATGATGAACCAAAAGCTACACTAATCAATGTTTTTATATGAACAATAGATCTAATGACTGAATGTAATGAGAAAGAGGCAGTACTGACAAACTGAATGAGTTCCCCTCATCTCCACAGAGGGTTTTGGTTTATTTCAGCTCATTTCAGCTGCAGCTTTACTGTTTTGGTTCACTCTCATCAGCATTGCATCCGACAGAAGCAGGCAGCTGTTTTCCATGAAAAAGCTTTGAAAAACCCACTGTCCAGTTTCAAACAGCTGGTGAACACAGTGGAACATTTAGCTTCTAAAGAGCCAGCTATTTTATCTGGAATTGCTTCAGACTAAGAGTCAGTATTGGTAACACAACTCCAAATTAATGCTAATGGTACTATTTGTCTGCAGGATGTGTAAATGGGCAACTGTTTGAATTACATGTCTTTATGAGGTGATAATATGTCAATCTTGTGTTTATAGCTTGTTCCAATGACCTAAGTTGCAAAAGAAATCAAATAATTGCTACTTTTAAAAAACACACACACAAAAATAATATTACGGATCAAAAATACTTGTCATATGCTTCGATTACTATGCTGGACGCAACGTCTTTTTTAACTAAAAAATGTGTTTTTCAGTTTTATAATAATAAATCCATCCATCCATTTTCTATACCGCTTAATCTGTCAGGGTCGCAGGGAGCTGGAGCCTATCCCAGCTGACTATGGGTGAGAGGCAGGGTACAGCCTGGACTGGTCGCCAGTCAATCGCAGGGCTGACATAATAAAAAATACTGTACATAATGAATACAGCCAATGAGACAATTTTCGGTGTAATGTTTTTTTAGTGAAATATACAGTTCTAGGATGTATTTCACTGTATTTGTTGACACAGACATGATATTTTTGTTTCATTTTAAAAGAAGACATAATGAGCAGTGTTCCCTGTGGAGGCATTGAACTGTTTTTGTAGAAAATTAGTCCTACCCCTTAACCTCTGACCCTTCTCTCACATAGAGAATAACTCACACAAAACACACACATACATAAAACAGGGAAACAACAAACAACAGCCATGTGGAAGAATAATATTAAGTATGTACAGGATGTCTATGCAACACTATGCAAAAAACAAATACAAAACTACTTAAAATCTTGACAATCTTACAAACACTACAATGCACAAAACCAATGACACAGGAAGTCATTACTCTTAACCATCCTCCAGTACACACACGCACACAAGCACACACACACACACACACACACACGTACATGCGGCATTAGTCATTGTGCAGGGTAGACAGGCAGTGTGTATCTCCTGGGGCTCCCTTAATCAGATCAGTGTGTGAGGGATGTGTTGCACCAAGGCGACGAACAGTGTTAATTATTTAACCACACACACACACACACACACACACACACACACACACACACACACACACACACACACACACACACGCACAAACACGTAACTCCATTGTGAAATAATACTGGAAAAAAGCAAACTTGTCTGCTCAGCTCCTTTTGCTGGTATTCGTCCACAGGAATGACAAGTGGGTTAGGGGCGAAAGAAGAACAGCAGTGGGCATACGCACACACAAACACACACAAACACTCACATACAATAATTTTAGTACTAGCTAACATGCTCAGACACTGGGCTTTGGAATAAATTGCCACAGTTTGATGAAACATGGCAGGGATCACAGCAGAGGTCTTGCTAGGAATAATGGTTGTTGACAGGCTTTCAGTTCAATGGGGGAGAAGTACACAGTAGGTGGTGGAATCGAGTCATACACAAGAGACAATAACGTGCCCTGAAAACAATGGGATGAGCTCTATTATAACTGTAGCCATCAAAAACTGATGTCACACACACACACACACCTTTGGAGCCATATACAAGGACACAGTGCATGCACACATATGGTTATCCAAGGAAATGACACAAGCCAAACACTCCTAAAGAAAAACTATGCTTTTGTGTAAAAGTTTAGTGAATGATGTCTTTGGGCTCAAGTTTCAATACCAGGAGTTCATTTTCAGGCTCTTTAGTAACAGCTCCAGTCTAATAATATTAAGAAAGACACAATGGCTGCCGCCTCTTCGTGTGTCGGGATGAAGTCTGTTTGATTACAGCCTTTTGTCCTTCATTAGTCTATGTCTACCCTCTAATAAACTGTGCAATCAGTGAGCATTCAACCAGTATTTGCCAAAATAATTAAGAGCTTACGTAACTTCCACCTACAGCATGTACCATTTTATCAGAGGATATTAAAATTAATTCAGATCTCCATTACGCAACATTAACCATCACTTGCTTACTACCAAGGTGTGATACATACTGTAAATGAACCATCATGAAGATGATGTGGATGCTACACTCATGTCTAGTGTGTTATGTATAGAACTACAGCCAAGAGGCAAATAGCTTAGCTTAGCACAAAGAAAGAAAACCTGGTTTTCAGCACCTTTGAAGCTGACTAATTAACATGTTTCATTTGCATACAAACAGTGATGTAAAACACCAATTTTAATTTTAGAGGAAGTGAAATGCTCAAACAACTTGTTGATCATTCACAATTTATCAGTCCATCCAGTACTTCTCTGCTTTTTCTGGTTGTCTGGCAACCTCGCTATGGTAACAGGACCCCACAGATGCCGACTGCAGATTTTATCACTAGATACACGAGTGTTTGTGTCACTTTTCATGTGACCAATGAGGTACAACACCATGAATGTCTTCCTAGAGAGATTGTCTGAAAAGATGTGCCATTGTTCCCATATTTATGTGATATCATGTCTCCCCCTTCTCTATGATCACAGGCTAGATAAGCATACAAATTCCTCCTTAAGCCTTGTCTCAATATTATCCTTTGTGGCTGCACTGACCATCAGCTGTGGCATCATTCTTCCTCTCAGGCTCTTGTTCACCCTGTTCCAGCATAAAATTTCACTACACGGATAAATTTTTCCTTTGCTCCTGTTTCTTTGTGTCCCTGCACCAACCTCCAAGAATAATGGCAACACACCGCTAGCCTCAGGTAAAGCTCTCCAACCTCATCCCCATACTGAAAGGTAATGATCAACTTAACTCATCCCCAACTCTGACCTTGAATCAGGCACTAGGGAAATCCCAAAGGCTGTAAAGAGAGAGAGAGAGGGAGGTTGTGGGTGAAGAAAAGATAGGAACTAGTTTTGTCTGGTAGCCATGAATGGAAGCAGGAATAGGTTTTATCCTCCTCCTGTGTCCTAGCATTGCTTGGACAATATTTCTGCAATTAGTGCCCCTCTGTGAACAATGTATCATAAAAATGGCTCTTGGCTAGTATGAATATAGCACCACGAGGACATTGTGGGGTCTTCATTTAATTATACAGCTCACTAAATGTCTCTCATCCATCTGAATGACCTTGCTTAGTTATTTTTCCAGTTCAAATTACATGCTGATGTAAGAAGCACCACTGTAATTTTAAACGTGATTTGCATGGTTTGGAAGCAACAATGTGTGATAGCTCTTTTTTTTTTGGCCACTGCATAGAAAATGTGTTTTTTTAAGCTTTTCACTACAATTCCAATCCATGATTTTAGGAATATTTGGGAATGTTGTAGTACATAATGTTATCAGTATTTAAGGAAATTAAACCTTTTGAAATATCACCATCACCTGCAATGTTTTTCAAAAATGAAAATTTGTGTTTTGTCTCGATTTTGGATTACACCACTATAAAGTAACAAAGAATATTGATGCAGGAGAAATGGATGCTGTTCCTGCTACAATATTCCACTAATGAAAACTACAAGCCTCTCATCTGATGACAAACAAAAACTGAAAACCACACTCCATCAAGAAGTAGAAACATTTTCAGTGTAGGCAACGTCTGATGAAATTAAACTGCTATTATGCAGTTATTTATCGCATTGTAATGGAAAATGTTTTTCTGCATTTTTGTGCAGACAGGATTTGAATATTTTAAAATACATAAACTCTTTTTGTACCTTTTTATGTTCTTTGGTAAACCACAAGTCAGTTCAATCTGCCCTCCTATCCCTTTTAACTACAAATCAGATTTATAAATGATATACTTTAGCATGCACAATCAATATGGATCTACTGTGACAGGAGGAAGCAGTCAGTTCTAATATTTTGTACAGACATGCAACAGAACATGGATTGTTAGTGATTGTAAGTGCTGTAGCTCCTTTTTTTTATGGTATTCCCATCAGTGCTTGGGTGCAGGCTCCCACCATGTAAGTACAAAAGAAGCGGTGGTGTGGTGTCAGGTGCAAACAATGTAAAATCTTTGATTTCCTGTCTCCCTTTTTGAATTGTCTAATTATGAACTGTAGATAAAAATTGTACAGAAAAAAAAAAACTAAAAAGGGTGTCATCTATCTAGCTGTCAGTCAGTACATTATTTTTTTCACAAAATCATCTTTTTCCATGAATGGTTAAAGAAAATGAGCTGCCATTTTCAAATCATCTCAAGAATAATTGCATGTAATCACATTTTGTCAGTCTGCCACAGCACTTTCTGCTCCTCCTCTCTGCCATGCCATGCTCTACCCTCTGCTGTGCAAATAATACCACTAGTCCGTGTGTGACAGGCTGTAATCTTGGCACCAGCAGGAACTGAAGTTGGCTCAGAGATATTACAGTTCTTTGAACTTGATGGACTGAAGAGCAGTTCTAAGTCCTGAAACTGAGTGATGCAAGCGGTAAAAAGGTGTCCTCAGTGCTCGTCAACTGTTGTCATGCAACTATGTGGACTAAAAGGGCAAATTCAGGCTTTTTAAAAGGCTGTGACAGTTACTGTTCAACCTTATTTTTCACTTTAGGCCCTAAATAATGACCAAATTTCATAATTTTGATACTAATCATGTTTCACAGGACACATAGATAGGTTCTGTGGCCAAAAAATGGGAATCTGGATAAATCAACTAACGACAGTGAAGAGAGCAAGTAACCCTGAATTTCAAACAGTAAACAAGTCCACAGTGGAAAAAAGCTGCAGCAGTTGGAATCTGATGTATTTTACCCCTTCTAGGTTTGTCTAATGTATAAAGTATCTCACTGGCTGCCTCTGCCGCTAATTCAACATGCTCAATCTGCCACTGATGAGGCATGACTAGTGGACTGGACACACCGCAAGAACTACATCCAGCGGTCTGCTAGTGACGCAATCAGAACTCAGTGGGACCATATGGATGAATATCTGCTTGGTGTGTCAAGCAACAATTACAACAAGCACATTCAGTAAAAACATGCTTACCTCAGAATATAGAAAGAATGTTGTATTTGTGTGCATACCACTGTTTAATGTACAAATTGTAGTATATGTAGCATATTTATATTTGTTTGTGTCTGTGTGTGAAAACATAATAGTAATTTTCATGTGAACAGTGAAGGCAATATTTGATACAGCAGAGCAAATTATTTATTCCAATGTGTCTGTTTCCTCCTCACACACACACACACACACACTTGTTTAGTGCTGCATAAGTTCAGCCGACAAGAGCAGAGCTACGGCTCGACAGCGTCTCAGAGCCCCTCAGAAATAAACTGCAGCTGATATCAGTCTGCTGAGAGATATGCAAACTGTTCTTGCTGTGTTCTTTCATACTGAATTATAACAATAATGAAGGCAACAAACAAACAAACAAACCAAATCTCAGCACGTTTCGCTCACCTTTGGCAATGCATAATCTCTGCACGTCTGTGTGCGTGTAGTGTGCACTAAGCTGTGTCTATTATAACTCTAAAAAGGATAAATCTATCCATTAACACTACATGCTGCCTGCAACTGCTTCACTCTTCGGTTTATAAGTTCAGTGTCAGTCACATCTGCTCCTGAGAAATTGCAATGACAGAGGAGACAGTTTGTTGTGACACTCAGAGTTCCCTAAGGACCTCCTGGTGTGAAAAACGTTAGCCATGCAAACACACCAAGGAGATAATACTGTACTGAGTCTCCCCCCACGACAAGTTAATACATTATTGCACACACTTAGCATATTAGTCGGGATTTGTCACTGACAAAATGCATTCCCTAGCCCCGTACCCTATGCCAAGCCCCAACCCTTACCCTGGCCCTAACCTAAACCTGATTCTAAGCTGAACCTTAAAACCAAGTCTTAACCCTAAAGCATCCCTTTAGGTGTGTCAGTGTGGACCAGCCAAAATGTCCCCACTCTGCAGGGTGTACAACTCATACTGGACCTCAGAAAGATAGAAGTACAAGTACACACACACTCACATGCGTGCACACACACACACACACACGCACACGCACACGCACACACACACACACACACACACACAAAACCCTTCCCTCTGGCTACATGGTCTGTTCAGGATAATACACTGCCCTCAAATAAATTTAATTCCTTTTCCTCTTCCTGAATTAGATAAGACACCATTAAATTACATTTGCTCCTTGACACTTGACAATGAGATCATTCCAATTTTAGTCTTTTTCCTTACTTTGCTTTCTCTCCCCAAGCAACAGCATGGTACATAAAATGTCAGCCCTGGGATGGGGACTGGTTAGATTATTTAGGTTGGGTTGCCTGGTAAAAAAACAAAAAACAAAAAAAAAGCGTCTTGAAACACCTCCTTGTGTCTCAGATAAGCTGCCCGTTGACATTTATGTATGATGTTATTTGGCAGCTTTGACAGACATAATGTGTGAAATCCAATAATGTCAGATATACCAGAATGATACAGTGTGATCACATCTGGACCTGTTCACAGAAAAGTAGATTAAGTTGAGATCAAATGCTGTATTTTCCACAAAGGACTAAAGAGGTTGCCTGATATTGTATCTTTGCTAACTTAATTTTTTCTACATCTAACAAACATGTCTGTTTTCCTTCACAGTGCCTATACAGTAGTTTACATTCAGACCTGGATACAGTACTCCTTCCATTTCTCCAAGTTTGGAGTCAGTCAACTCAGAAAAGCAACTATCTGCAGGAAGTCAATTCACAGTTCACAGGTAATGTTATCTTGTTTCCTACTGTGCGTGCAAACCTCCTGCTGTTCACAGCTGTCATGCGTGGTCACCCCCAGAGTGTGATTGGCTGTCAACTTGTCAAACAAAGTTTGGTTGAAAACAGAAACCGCAAACCCACATTTATCAGCACAGATCTGAGTCTTGAATATGTGGGTACATCAAACCAGCATTTATGTGTGAAAATATAATTTTTGTGGCATTACTGCACTTTGAAGTTGAACTGACGTTTAGAGTGACTCCTAATATTTCAGGATTTTTTTAACAAGTGTCTCTTATAATCAGAAGTCCTTGATGGACACTGAAACATTTCAGCTATAGTCAATATAGAAGGTATTTTCATTGTTTCTATCTTTTTCTTTTTTCTAGCTTTTTATCTTTTTTCTATAATCCACTTATAAACAGGAGAAAAGTGCCTGCATCTGTGTGTGAGAGGAAAGAAGGATAAAAGAGAGGCGGGTTGTTTTTGCAGACAGTGTGAATGCAGAGTCCTGAGCTCCCGTTAAGTCAAGGACACATAACCTGATCAGTCATCATGTCCTCATACTGGGTAATGGATATTTCATCTGATATTTAATCTGAATGTATGCATTAAAATGGACCATACAGTACCTGAAGGAGACAGTTAGCAAGGACACACACACACACGGCCAGAAGCCACAGTAAATGTAGTGAAACAAAAGGTTCGTAGCGAAGGTCAAGTCGCATTATGGCTTCATAACCTGGTTATCACAGCACTCACTGCTACTTAACCCCCGCTGCTGCTGTTGATGCGCACATCTGACGAAGCATATGTTTTTTAGGCAGGAGAGAAGAGGAGAGGGGAGGAGAGGAGAGGAGAGAAGAGAAGAGAAGAGAAGAGAAGAGAGAGGAGGAGTCCCTCTCTCTTCTCTGGAGTCCCTTGGTGGCAGTTTTCAGTTTGTTAGTGTAATAAGACTTAACTTGAAAGTTATGTGTGCATGCATTTATTTTTATGAATAAGGGAGTATTTGCGATGTGGGCTAAATTGTCTTGCAGTTACCTGTGTGTGTGTGTGTGTGTGTGTATTTATCTTTTCCTCTTCATAGCAAAAGGACAGCTGGGCACCTGTGATGCTCTGCTGCTCTCCTTCATCTTTTCATATCCCCATCCATATTCCTGGCACACTGCCAGTCATGTCTTGCACTTTTTGTCATCTTTCCCTTTCATTTGTTTTCAGCTGTCTCACTCTCTAACTCCACCTGCTCTCTTGCTGTCTCTTTCCCTGTGGCCTGTCTCTATCTGTTCAGACTCTCCCACCATTTGCTTTGTTGTCTTAGTCCCTGTCTCTGCTCTCCCCCCGCTCTCACTCTCTGTCTGTTCAGCTGATGTACACTGTCTTAAGGAGCATAGGCAGGCTTCTGTCTTAAACATCAGTTTGAGCAGCAGTGCCACTCACGAGCACAGACAGCGCCTCTGGCATGGAGATGGATAGATCCTGCTGTGTGCTACTTCGCATATTCAGAGTTTGTCAAACATGTTATTTACAAGAAGTTACTCAACTCAGAAGAGTCTCAGGAGAGTTGCTGATGAAATCATCACACAGCTGTGGCAAACAGCAAAATGTACTGTGGGAAATGATAACCAATGATACACACAAAAACGTGTATGCACAAAATATTGAAAGTTCGAATGGCGCATGTGCATATTGCATTCTTACTGTCTATGACTATTTCTACCTCCACCCCTAACTTGCTCTGTTGCCCAGTGTCAGCACTATTTCAGTGAAACCAGATGTAGGACATGAAGCTCGGTCAATGTAAAGTGTGTAGATGACCTGGTCCAAGCAGGTGTGTGGCAGAATGCACATCATGACACCACCATCACTGACACCAAAATTATAGCTCACCACTAGATTGTAAATGACACACCCTCTCCTGCGCCTGTCCTCTAACTGTGGCACACGGCAAGTCACAAAAATACTAAACTAAGTGCCACTTCATTTTTCATGTAAACCTAGGAAAACTTTAACCACATGTCAGATCAGAAAAATGAATCATCATCAACAGACATTTGAAACATTGAGAAACAACGTTGTCCTGCTGATAAGGGCATCAGTCTAGAAAAGAGTCATATGTGTTGTTTTGGAACATTAACTATAAAAATGTTTTCATCACATTATAATAACATTAAAAAACAAAGTGTTTTCAACTTTCCAGTAATTAGTATTTCATGCGGTATTAAAATCGCTTTACAGACACAGAAATCCCACAGAGTGAACATCTGCTTTTAAGTTTGTCACATTTAAATTATGTGTTTGCAGTTGCTTAGATTGTTTTGAAAAAAAAAAATCCTTATTGCTGGTGTGTTCATGGGTTTTTGTTTAGGCAAAAAAATTTATATCATGCTGAAAAAGAGTTTATCATGAAAAATCAAAGGTATGCACAGCTTTTATCTCTGAATTTGCCTTGATCTTATCCGACACATACACACACGTGACATACAAATGTGCCACATAGAAACCATGTGCTACTCTCTGTGTATGTGTCATCAAGATCATTACAGAAAAGAGGCTTTTGAAGGGAAAATTTTATGTCATTGACTGTTAGTGACATAAAGAGAGCGTCAAAGAGAGAAAGAGACATTAAAACATCAGCTGAAGGACATTTCCAGTGTTGTGCATGTGTCTCTTGTGTACATGTGTACCTCTAAAGGTCAAAAGGTCCATGCAAGAACAACTGTGGACATGTATGATTAAACTTTGGAAACTCTGGGAAGGTGGTAAAGATGGCCTAGACGGAAAGAAATAAAGAGAATAGAAGGGAGAGTGATTAGCAGTAGAAGGCAGTGGGAAAAAACAGAGGGAAGAGAAAGAATTGATAAAAGGAGAAGAAAATGTAAAAATAAGTGAAGAACAAAGAAGAATATGAGGCAACAGAGGGCATTTTCAAGAGGATGAGAATATGTATACATGTCCTTGATGAAATTTATAGATAATTGAAGAAAATGTGTTGAAAGCTTAAGTCTGATGGTTGCTTGGTTGTTAGTGCTAATGGTCAGTGCTCAAGAGGCAGCGTGTGTAAAAGTATGAATAGGTCCTCAGTTACTATGGTGACGGGGCTATTACAGACTGACATTTTACCATTGCCTTTTCTGTTTTTTTTGAGTGGGTGGTTTACGCTTATAAGTTCTGGTCTGATTGTACTTGAACAAACTTTTCTCACTGCGTGCTAATCTCTAAGCTGATAAAAATGAAGCACAGTGCAGTCAGGGAGGACTGCAGAGATGCATAATAAGATACAACACATCGCATAGAGCCGAATTTATGAATGAGAATCTCTCGTCTGAAGCACACGCTTGTTGCGATCAACTCTTGTGGCGGAGTGAGTCACAACCTTGCCGAGCTAGCTTGTTCTTATTCTTTTCGCTTCATCACTTTCCAAAAGGAGCACGTTGGCCTTTGCAGCTTTTTAGTCTCAGATTTAAAACTGAACAGCCAAACCTGGCAATCCTATGATGAGCATATGGGCTTTGAAAAAAAGGTTTGTAATGAAAAAGCCTCTAAGCATCTTTGAAATAGGTTACACTTACACTTATACTTAGACGTAATGCAAATTGTAAACTTAGTCTGAGCAGTGCACCTTTATATTTAGTATGTAATATATGCAGCATGCTGCAGGCCATATAGACAGTTTGGCTGTGCAAGGCTGAAAGGAAAAGTATGCATTCTCACAACATAGGTTTTATTTTTGTAGCTTCAGCCATCATTCCTACTAAGTTAAAACATTTCACAAAATTCAATGTGGAGATCTAGAAACACAGCAACAACAGGGCCCGTTAGGACAAATAATAAGAGCAGTGATTAGGTTATCAGGATATACACAGAAGTTAAAACATAAATCAGAGATTTTTATGGCCACACTGTCCATTGCGAACACCTATTACTCTTTGCAGAGCTACTTCTAAAATCTAAATTCTAAAAGAGTGTGTGACTGTAATGGACATTTTAGGTGTGTTCACCACTTTCACTTCCTACTTATTTGTTTTATTTAAGCTGGATAAACTGTCTGACAATCTGACTGCTCATTTTGCTTGCTCTTTTCTGCATTCAGGTAATGTCTGCAGAAAGGGAACATCAAAAAAAACACTCCTTATTGTGTGTTGCACTAGCACTAACCGTGTAGTCACACCAAATAAACAGCCTTATATACCTACTTTTGTTAAGCTATATATTTGTAGCAGTTTGTTACCAAGTGAAATCAAATGCAAACAAACAGTGTGAAGGTCCTGTAAAAATAGCTGAATCGATTGAGGAATAGTGTTAATACTGAATTTTATTTTGAGCCAAATCGGAGGCTCACATGAACTTTTTTCCACTCGAAAGCCAGTAATTACGGCTTAAACAATAGGACATGAATGTGGCAGTGACTCTTGTGATGTCATTCTGTCTTCAGACACAGCAATTAAACTGTTGACTAAACTATTAATAACTGTAGGAATGATGGTAAAAAATATCTGAAGATGTGATCTATACTCAGCACAATTATTGGCCCTATTCATATCACATGTTGAAGAAAATTCATTCAGGAAGGAGACACAGAGACCACACAACAAGAGGAACAACAGCTTTTCTTCTGCTGCTGTTTCACCTCAGCCTCTTCCTGTTCTCTGTCCCCGCCTCCCCCTCCTCCCTTGCCTCCCTCACCTCCCTTCTACTCCTTGGAATGAGCTTCAGTTTTTTACAATCACTCATTGGGATGAGGCCAGCTGACCAACAGCTTGTGTATGTGTGTGTGTGTGTGTGTGTGTGTGTGTGTGTGTGTGTGTGTGTGTGTGTGTGTGTGTGTGTGTGTGTGTGTGCGTGTGTGCGGATGCGCTGGTCACATTGGTGTCTGTGCAGGAACCCATCTGTGCATGAGCGTGATGTGTGAGCATGTCAGGGTGTAGCTGTGAGGGGAGAGGAGAGCGTGGTGCCGGGGGTGGAGGAAGGGAGGAGCGGGTGGTGACTGTTTAACATGATCATTGAGCAGCCATATTCCCTTCCCCCAGCCTCAATCCATCCACTCCACTTCTCCTATGTCCTCTTTATTTTGACCACAGTGGATTTATCATGATTCCACCTCCCAATAGTGCATTTTAAAGGTAATCAAGCTGATATGTAAGTACACTTTAAACAGCTAGAAAAAAAAAAGAAGTGGATATGCTGCCTCTGTAATTGTATTCACTCATGACTGTTATACCAATGTTTAAACATTCCCTCTTCCTTCCTCTTCTCTATCCCTCTCTCCCTATTTTATATGCACTCCTCTCTCCACACCTTTCTTCAGCTTTTTTCATCACCCATCTGTCTTTGAAATTTGCTTTTCCATCCTACTCATCTGCTTGTCCTTCAACTCCCTCTCCCTCCTCCTCTTCTCTATCCTGCTGTAATGACTGAGAGGCTGGTAAAGCAGCAGCAGCAGCAGCAGCAAACAGACAAGTAACACACAGTCACTCATAGTCAAGCTCCGAGGGGGACTTAAGTGTGTGCCTCTGTGTGTCTTTGTCTGTCTGTGTGTTTGTGTCTGTCCATGTGAATATGTGTGCACGCAGGAGTATGACTGATCTCCCAGGGGGCCAAGGTTGTTGCAAGGGTCACTGAGGAAGTCACCATGGGAACACAAGCTCCTCCTCTTCTTTCATTGTTGTAGGCTCTCTAAAAGCACAGTATGAATCTATGTGTGTGTGTGTGTGTGTGTGTGTGTGTGTGTGTTTATTTATTTTCTCTTCAGACCTCAACATGAATATAGTCCCAGTTGTTATTCCCTACTCTAGCTTTAGGCCATATTGTCCTAGACTAGGTAATATGATATGATAACAGCACTGGCATCATAATTGAATTCACTGTTTCTAAATTAAAAACATATACGGCAGAGGTATCAATCTTAGTAAGTGTGCAACCTCCAGGCCTCGTTCCCTGTGGCAAATTGAAGGAAAAAAAACTATATTAATCTTCTTATAATGGTGTTGGGCCCTAACAAGCCTCCAGAGCCTCTGTGTAACTCTACTTGAGGGATGAACACCACCATCCTTCCATAGGATATTCCCTGATTTGGTGTTGGAGGAGAGCTGGTGTTCACATATGGGATATGCTGACTACCGTCAGTGACCCCTTGTGACCTGTATGCAGACATTTGAATATTTCTTAAATTTGTCACCCATCTGTGTGTGGTTAAAATGATTTGAGGATGTGGTGAGATTTTATTTCAAACCTTTAAGCGCACGAGGAAGAGGCGAGGCTTCTGCTGATACACAATCACAATATAATTGTGAAGGAATGAATATTATTCTTCCTTGGATAGTTTAAGCATACAATAGAGCCTGAACTGTGGCAGAAATCTGGGCTTAAAAATGGCACAATGGAGCTTTGATACTCTAACAGGTAGGGATGATGTATTACTTTGTAATGATACTTTCAAACCAGTTATTTTCCAGTCTGGGGAGTAGGAAATAATGTGTTTAATAGCAAACATACAGGTTTTACCAAGAGTTTTAAGGTCAATCCCTCCACTATAATACTAAAAATACCTCTGCCAGAGAGAGGGGAGGCTTATGACATAACTATTCCCAATCACTTGTATGACACATAGACTACAGAGGAAAGAAGTGATCATCACTACATATTAAAAATGAGTCATGTTTTACATATCCCTCTCTCTTAAGATAACGTGGGCTGTTTATTCCTTTTTGTGGGGCTCAAATTACTGATCTGAATCCTCAAGTCCCTCACTGTGCGTTTTTTATAGACAGCAAACATTTTCTCTTATCAAATCTGAAAACAGCAGCTGCAATTTGATCTCCCCAGCTACACTTGTGGGTTCACATTTTAGCTGGTTAGCTGTTACTTCATCCTCCACAGTGTTTCCAAAACACCCAGTAGGGGGTGGGTTGCATCCTGCCTGTTCCTTGCCTAAAATATTTTGTCATTTTAACCGCATTTGGTGAAATGTTTTTGTGGTGCACGGCCTTAATGCCGCTTGAGAAGCATTTCCACCCTGCCTAAAAATATCTGGAGCAAACAGTTTGGATGTGACCATGGCTAACAGTTGGTGACAGTAGCTGTGGCTCACAAGCCATGCTGTTTTGTCAGCATGTGGCAAACCGGCCAGCCAGCAAGTCTGTCACAGAAAGGCAATGAACCTCTACCTCGCCTTTACCCTCTCGTTCTCATCTATCTTTCTGCCCGTTTGCATATCTGTATCTGTTAATTTAGCCTAACAATCCACCACTGTATCTTGACCGTGTTTTAGTCAAGGCTTCTGGAAACACACTCTGACACTGTACTGGATGTTGGGATATATGGACTATAATCAATTATACATGTGGGGTGAAATAGGGAGAAGAAAAGCAGATTCCTCCTGCAAAACAAGTGTGGTTCTGTCCATGGTGCTGAAATGAGAAACCCATGAATCGCCTCATCTGTGTATGTATGTATGTATGTATGTATGAATGATCTATCTATCTATCTGTCAAAATGAATCATATCTGTTCTCTAACATGCAGGCAACAGCCAACTTCTCAATTCTGACGCTCTCCACTGCATGCATGACTTGACAAGCAGATGCATCTGTTCTGCTGCAAAATAAAACCAATACAAAAACCCACCACAAGGATGACTGAAGACTGAGCCGAAGACGAACGAACCTTACCTTCAGAGATAAGAGGAATTCACCGGGTCACATCTGGGGTAGTGGTGGCTCCTTGGAGCTCAGGTCCCGACCTCTGCTGGTTTTGGTTTGGTTTGTGCCGACCTCAGTCACTGAAGAAGGAGACCAATGTTTAGAAAAAAAAAAAGTCCCCAGTGTCGGTAAAGTAATCAGCAAAACGCCGGAGTGCGCGCTATCTCAGTAGACAAGGGGCTCGACTCGAGTCAAAACAAACCCCCGCCGGGCCTGATCCTCTTTAGTTTTTAATTAAAAAAAGATAAAAGAAAGAAAGAAAAAGAGAAAAAGAAAACAGAAACAGCAGATGAGTCCGTTTGGAAAATGTCCACGTTAATATTCTAGACTACTTTTCCCGACACATTCTTGTCGTTCGCATGCAAAACATTTTCTGTCCAATCCCTGACTCGCAGAAAGAGAACTGAAAAACACCTCCAAAGGCGACAAAATGAGCCGGGCTCCAATAGCAATATTAATAACGACAACAACAACAATAATAATATCTCTGGAAGATGTGTTTGCAGCAGGCAGCCAGTCACACACACACAGTTCCATCCACCGCTTGTCTGGAGTTGTTTGAACAGTAGAGACTGGTTAACCAGCGCTGGCCGCAAAATAAAACACTCCTACGCAAACATCATCATCATCATTAGCCTCGGCAGCATGTGTGTTGGAGGAGGAGACGGGATGATAGCAGATCTCGACATCTCCATTTCAACGACCAGTTTCCCCACCGTCCGAGGAGGTCGAGGTCAGATATTTGTTGTAGTGCTGGTACAGGTTCCGCGGCCAATCTACGAGGGGATTTATTTTATAAGCACGCTTCCCTTTCTATTCTCTCTTCTATCAACCTATTTATCTATCTTCTGTATGTTTCTCTCATCATTGCATCCCATGTTTGGCGAAAAGGAAGCTGGCCAGTCGCTCTAGGGCTACAAAGTGTCTGCAGCTGGCTAGCAGCAGAAAAATATAGGCTACTGTATATTTGATGCACGGTTGTTGGACCTCCGTGTAATTACTGATTCCTGCAGAGCGACGTCCGGCACTGCGCTGGAGACGGGTAAAATGCGCTTTAAATCCAGCGGTGGCTCTTAGTGCCCGCAGACCTAGTGAGTAAATGCAGCCTGGAGTGTGCAGCCAGGGAGATGGCGCTTTAGTCACAGACCCAGATTGGCTACGGGTGCTAGAAAGAGGAGACAAGAGAGAGAGAGGGAGGGGGGAAATGAAAAAAAAAAAAAAAAGGACAAGATGCTGGATGCTTTTGATTTCCATGCAGAAGTCTGTGAGCTGTGCGAGTTTGGAGGGCATTTAAAGACGTGCAAGACTGCTGAGCTGCTGAGTTTTTTCAGTAGGCGGATGTGGCTAGAAAATTTCATTATGTAAAAAAATAAATAAATTTTGAAGCACTTATAATCTACACAGACATTCAAATACACATCTACACTGCATTTAACATGTTAAAAAGTCATCATCACAAATCTGCAGAAATAACTCAAAAAAAAATGTGTGTCCTTAGACAAACTCTAGCAAATGTCACCAGCAACCATCACTGTAGCCTAAACCTGAAAGTCAACCTTCGGTATGTCCTGCTATTAGGCTGGAGGAAGCTGCTGCAGCATTTAGAGTGGATTCATTAAACTTCCCACTTGCAGTCACAGCAGTTTATCACCCAAGCCATATGCATATGTGACAGCCAACCCTATAAAGATAATTAAAAAATTACACCTGTCCTCTGCCCAAGGTTCAGCCAAGGTGGAAAAACAAACTGGCCCTCTGTCTGGAACAAAACGTTCATTAAATTCCATTAGGACAACGGACACAACTGTCCCTGGATGGATCATTTTTCTCTCTTTATGCCTCCCTCATGTCCTTTCACTCAGCGTCTATCACTCTGCCTCCTGACCACAGGACACTTTAGGAATCCATCCATGGATGTGACAAGATTCCAACTTGTTACCCTCTGTGATGTGATCCATGTGCTCTTTGTGTCTCGCTTTACTGCCACAGTATTCCCTTCTTGTCAGCCTCTGAACCTGAACTGTGTCACCACTTGTTTTTCCTTCCTCTGTCTCTCCATCTCTCTCTTTTCTCCTCTCTCCAAATTCTTCACTCATCGTCTCCTCTAATTATCCAATCCACCCCTACAACTGCTCGCCTCTCCCATTCAGATCAGACGAGGCGCAGTTTGAGGCAATGTTACGAGTAGCAGTGTGAGTTTTATTGCATTCATTATTCAGACTCACAGAAGTGAAGATTAGTGCACTTTGAGTGCGTACAGTGTTGAAATATTTATATTAGAGGAGAATGAGATGGTTGGATTGGCCATGTTGAGGTGAGTTCTGCTTTTATCCATTCCTCTCACTATTTCTCTATTTGAGCTTTTGTTCTCTTTTGTTCAAAATAAAAATAGGATTTATTCGCAGAATTTACCTTAAGCTTTCATCGTATTATCAAAGAACAGGGGTGAGCACAGTAATATCAACACCTGTACAATTTATTGTATGGGTGTTGTACAATACATGTAAGGAATTAGCACGACTGACTGTAAAATTAGACTATGCAACTTTAGAATAAAGAAATAACACTGTCTTCTTTGTGAATTCAGAAAAAAATAAAACACACTCCTGCTCAGTTCAGTACACTCTGGGGTTTTGCTGTTACAGCTTTACCTGGTCTGGTAGCTCATGGTGACCATGTTAGCTAATGTCACCAAATTTTAACAAACTGTAACTGACACACCATTGCCATGGTCCTGTTATTGTAACTTGTGGCCACAATGGCTGCTGTTCTGCAAATGTTACAGAGGCTTGTTTAACAAACTAATACAAATCTTGTATTTTTACCAAGGTTTCCATCCAAATGTAGCACAAAATTTAACCACATTTCCAGAAAACTTATTGCACATGTCCTACCACTACTGTTACACAAATATTAAGAGTTGGTTCATCAAGATAAACAGTTGGTGGGGTGAATTCTTCAGTCTGGTGCCACTGAGCACTGCAGAAGAAGATGGCAAAACAAACAAATCAAATTCTGCACAGTTCATATTTCTAAATAAATAATACTAATCATATTTCTTAACTTCAGAAAGTTGTTTAGTCAACTTTCTCCTAATTCTTGTGACTGTAATTTCTGTTAGTATTGATATAATTGCATTAAAGGTGTGTTACTGTAATGTTGTGTTGTCCCACTTTTATGGAAATAAGGGGGAAATATATACAGTATATGGCAAAGCTGACAAAAACTGCAAAGAACAGACGTCTCCAAAATTACCTAGTAGCTTACTCAATGCAATATATGTGTAGGCCGGTGCGGAATCTGTAAAAGATGAACATGTTGCAGGTCTAACTGTTTTGCATTATAGTATAGATATGTTACAGTGCAAACACACCCTAAATGCAATATAGACCATAAAACAACAACCACAAAAAATATACATACAATATAAGTTATGGATCATTTGGAGCATAAATTCCGATTTTGTCATCTGTGTGTCCATGCATGATGGGAAATTTTGGGGGGCAATATTTGGATTGTTCTAGGCAGGATAATGTCACATATACCCCCAGGCTTTTTGCACAAACACACCCACAGATATGATTACACAAAGGTCCATCTTTTTCTCCCTAAATCTGCTCATCCCCACCCATCCCCCGTTCTAGCCCCATCTCTCCCCTCTCTCTTCCCCTCCGGATCACTGCCGACTTTACGGCGTCTCGTCTCATTTGTGTTTGCTGACACATCAGGAGCAGCAGCAGAAAGATAAGTGTGCATGTAAGAGAAATGAGAAGGCAGGAAGAGAGCGAGAGAGTGGGTGATCAGCAGTAATAGTGACAGGGGGGAGACGGACTTGCAAAGAGGTAGAAATGTGATGGTGTAAAAGATAAAAAGACACAATCATTGTACAGATACAGAAACACACATATAAAGAGAAAGAAGATTAATGAGCCTCACGTGAAGGCCAGAGACATTAGAGGGACACACAGATCTCTGTTTGCCTCAGGGACTAATGGTCTTTATTACATTAACCAACACGATACCAGCCTTTCTGTTCTGCTCTCTCTGTTTTCTGCTCAAATCCAAACCTTTCTCTTTATGAGCCTCTTCCGGAAAAAGGATTCAATGGTTTGACGTCATGTACAAAATTTAATCCAGCACACACAGAATTTGCATTCACCCTACAGCCTATTTAATGACAAGCTTTCCTTGGTATTCACAGGAACTAGAAATTTATTCAACCATCCCTATAAAATAGGACATGAAAGGAGACGTGCAGAACTAATGCACAAACGAGATTGGATTTTCAATAAATTGGCTGACGGATGTGGTCAGAAGTGTACTTTGTTATACCTGGAATCCCACTTAACAGTGATATCACAGGTTTCTGGACTACACCTGTGCTTCACTGCAGCGGGGTGTGAAGTTGATTTTCAGGAGTGTGAATTTTTTTTTTCCCCAATGCTCCCACGACTCAAATCACTGTCTTCCTTTTATCTCCTTAAAACCCATGTGTACTGATTAAACTAAGATATTTTTTTTGTGTGTGTGTTTATGCTTGGGCTGGCTGGTGGCAGGCCAAGAGTCAAGAGTCGTTTTTTTCATTCCTACCACAGACTCCAACAGCTGATTAACACCCATTCAGGTAGAGAAGAAGAACTCATCAGTGAAATCACCTGCAGAGATGATCAGCTGAAATCACACCTGCAGGGTGCTCGCACAGAGACCCTGGTCCAGCTCTCAAAAAGTTGACCTCTTCCTTCAATATTTTTGCAGTAAACAAAAACAAAAAACAAAAAAAAAACCAAAAAAACAAAAAACATTAGAGCTGCTATTGAACATGCTTGGCATAGAACCATATCTGAAGCGACAATTACTCTTGATTCCCCAACCAACTTTGATTAATTTTTAATTCTCAAATGTGTGTAGAAGGTGGGGAAAGACCAGATAGCAGTGTCTAATTTCTCTTTAACTAACCTGTTTTTCACCAAATGCAAACACACAGCACAACACAAGCACACACACACACCTTACCACAGGGCCTGCACTAACCTTTTAAACCAACCTGGATGTGTCCCTCTTGCTTTTGAAACCTATAATTGACAGTTTGATTAGGTCTTCTGCAGCCTAAGGCGGTGGCTTAAGGAAAGGGCCTAATGCATTAATGCCTTGTTTACACCTCCGCAAGTGCTTGCAGCCGCCTAAATCCGCTTTGAATCAAATACCCTGACTTTTTTTGTCAGGAAATGTACAAGGAAATGTATGATGTATGCTCACCAAAGCAAAAAAGACAGAGATGGAGCAAACAATAAAGTTTAGTTTGGTGAAACTGATTGTGATAATGTCCATGGTTGAATTTGGATCAATTAGGGGCTGGCAGATGTGCAGAATCATGGTTGACCCCAGGGCTTAAAGAATACAATCCAATTTTCCTCAACAAATGTAATACCATTAGGCCGGATAAAAACAGACAACTCAGAAGGGAGGAGTCTCTTAAAAACCAGTTGGGGGGGATGAGACAGAGAGCGAGAGACAGAGCAGTTGCTCAGAGGAAAGAGACAATACCCACAAGGGCTTGGAAACAGAGAAACCTAAAGACTGGAAAGTTAGTGATACTGAAACTAAAGTCAAACTTTTCAGAAAATGAGGGCCTGAGAGGATAGAAAACATAGGAAAAAAAGAATAAACAATCTCACCTGATCACTGCAAGGGAGATACTGAGTCTGCTGTGGCCAAAAGGAGAGCGGAGCTGACAAGGCAAAGAACACCAGTGAGTTTGGAGAGTTACAGCTTATACAGAACTAGAAGCATTGTTACAACAGCAAGGGAGAAAAACTTTCTCACAACTTTTCGGATTGAACTCCAAATCAACTCTCGGGCTGTTGAAACAAAACAAGTGAAGAACGAGAAAAAAGAGACAATTTGTTCACCAATACACTGAAGCTGACTGAGATCTGTCATTGGAGTTATGAGGATCTTCAATAGGAACCTTCGCCTTCAGGACGTCACCATCATGTACTTCACTGCTCTGGCTGCTCTAATGGTCATCTTGGTTGCTTCCTACCAGGCACCCACCAATGCTGTTAATGTGTCCAACCTTAATGCAAACCCCTCTAGCCCGCTCCCGCCTCTCCCTATGCCCTTCCGCGTGCCCCTTGACCCCCGTGGGGAGCTCCAGCTGGCCTGGAACATCAGCTATGCCACCCAGGAGGTTTACATGGAGCTCAGGGTTGCAGAGCTCAGATATGGCGTGGTGCTGGGGATGTCTGACCGCGGGGAGCTGACCAACGCTGACCTAGTAGTGCTGTGGGACTCTGGGACGAAGAGCTACTTTGGGGTAAGCAAGCCTGGGATGTATGTTATCTGTATAATCGGTTTTCAAATGACTGAACTTAAAAGAATTTGTGTTGAATTTATAAAAAGTCAGACCGACAAGTTTTGCCATGGAAGTCAAGTGGGTTTTTTAAAAAGGTGTAAAGAAATCTTTCTCTCTCGCTCTTAAAAAAATTCTCTCTATGTTCACTTGTCAGATTCATAAATGCACAGGGATTACATGAAAGTCTTTAAGGAGTGGAGGTTTCCCTGTTTCTAAGCATTCCTCATCTGTCTGTGGTCCCTGGGGCGTGAGATTGGTGTTTTTGAGCAAGGAGCCGGTGGACGGCTTGCTTCATGATCACACATTCACAAAGGATGTTATCGGCCCCTGCTAATTGGAAATCACTCAAACTGCACTAATAGCTGAAGTTCATTGGGGAATCATTAGATATTAGCATATCAAAATTGAATCCTGTGCTGATTAAGATGTGCAAAATGCCTCATTTTCATTTTGCCACACACAAGCCCTTTTAACAAATCCAACTCAGATTTCTTGCTGAAAAATTGCTGATAAACTATTTTTCTGGAAAAACCATTTATCTTGCCATAGAAATCCCATTTATGTTCCTTTTCAAATTTTCATTTGCATTTCTGTCCATTTAGTTTTGTGATAGGGTTTATGTGGAAACATGAATGAAAAACAGTAAGCAGGGGGAACAGTAATTCACTGCAGTTAAAAAATGAACCAGTATCAAATCTGATGCTTCGTCAATGGAAAGGCCTTTTCTGTCTACTTTGTCTGTGCCTGTCACATTCTCAGTATATAAAATATAGAATATCTACCAATATCTGATTGGTTGGGAAATCTTGGTACATAAATGAGATAGAATCGAAGGCAACTGGACTTATATTTGTCTGGGAAGACGTTTCGCCTCTTATCCAAGGGGCTTCATCAGTTCGTATGCATCGGGCTTTCTAGTCCGCACTAGTCTGACCCATTGTTTTAGTACTCGGTCAGACTAGTGCGGATATTATTTTTATTTTAGATTTGGGGTTGTGTGTTGTTTTCAGTTTTGTGCATTTTAGAGCTTTTGTGTAATTGAAAAAACACCTCATTGTAGGTACAGAAAGGAGCATGGTATACGTTAACATCAACATTAGTTTTGACCCTTGCATTCATTTTTTATCTAACTTCAGTCTTGTTTCTCTTTAGTCTCTTTAGCCAAATCCCAGTGTACCTCATCCCTGCAGTTTAAAATCTAACCATCATAATGTAACACTCACATCACTGTAAAGTATTTTCTTGTTAAATTGATCTCCTCCCTGCTATCTGACTCTCCTTCTCCCCTTGTTCCATCTGTCTCTCTTCCCTCAGGAGGGCAAAATTACCAGAAGAAGAAAGGTCACTGCTGTGCTTCAGCAGTCCCCTCTCTGTCTTTCTCTCTCTCTCTCTTCTGACAACACACACACGCTCGACAGACATGATCTGCAGTCTCTTTTTAAATCAATGCCTTCAATCAACTCTCGAATTCTGTGCCATGGAATTTAACCAAAATATAAAGATAGACGTTTTTCTTCTCTTTTCCTTCTTTCTTCTCTTGAGTCAGGTTTGACTTGAACAGCATTTATGGCTACATACAATATTTCCAGTAATACCCAGTAGATACTACAGTAAAACATGAGACATGCTAATAATTTCTGGGGAGTGATACTCTGTATTTGACAGTTTCTGGGCACCTTCGGGAGTTCTCTAATGGACAAAGCCATGGTACTTGTACCTCCCTTTGGAAACCACAACTCAAGCTCAGGACCTGGACAATAAATAATAAGCTGGTGCAGGTTTTAAAGGAGTGCTTCACATTTTTTTTCAAGTCTATCTCAAAACAGTAATCAAGTGCAAATATGTACACTGAAACCATTTTAGGTTATGGTAATTGCACCTAATAAAGCAAGTTACAAGTCGATGGTTCATCCCTTGTGTAAAAATGCATTCTACAGTTAGGCTAAAGCTAAAATGGGGCTTTAGCATTTTTAATTAGTCAAATCAAGAGGCAGCATGAAATCCTCTCTTTGTGTTGCTATCTCTCAAAGTTCGGAAGAAGGAGAACTTGTAGGAACTTTTTAGACCTTAAAATCCAATAGTCACGATATGACTCTGTCTCTCAGATACTTGTTGAGGTCGCAGCTATATGTCTATTCTCCACACAGGCATGTAACACACATAAAACATACTGTATACTTCCCACATTTTTTTTTAGATTTATATATGCTGTATGTATTTTAAAAATTGTTGGCTTCAAGATCTTTGCAGTTTGTGCAGAACAGTTATATAAGAGGGACAGAGAGGGAGACAGAAATAAAGAGAGAGATCTTAGGTGCTATTCTGGACAGATATGAATGTGAGAAACATAACAGAAGCAGATAGACTGAGCTGTTGCAAAGCCTCCTGGCAGAGAAGAAGAATCGTGCACACCGGGTTGAGAAGTTCTTACAACACGGACACAGCCACACTAATTTCTTTCTATTAACTGTATCATGCTCCACTGTCAAGTAGTCCAGTAAAAATAATGAAAATTTGTGTTAAATTTTATTGCATAATTTGAAAATTTTGCATCTGAACTTACACTCCAGCATGGTTTGCATTAACACAGATCCCCTGAAATGTATTCAGTAATGGCTGAATAATATCTTTTACAATGGAAATGAGCTGTTTCTCAAAACATCAATTGAGACAAGGATATCCACTTGAAAATATGACTTAATGTGATAAATGAAATATAACAACATGCGCTTTAATGTTTTGTTTTACTGTGTCTGTTTGGTGTTTATTATATTCACAGGCTTGATTTATCACATTGTGTGTGTGTCTTTTCCTTTAGGACGCGTGGAGTGACAGCGAGGGTCACGTTTCATTGGACAGCCAGCAAGACTACGAGTTGATCGAAGCCAAACAGAAACCTGATGGATTCTACCTGCTCTTCAAAAGACCATTCAGTACCTGTGATCCCAGAGACTACCTCATTGAGGTGTGTAGATTCTTTATTTTACAGTGTGTGTGTATCTGTGCACACACACCAGGGCGGAGAATGTGGGTCTTATTAGCTTCAGAGTGTGAGTGAATATAATTGTTATTTGGGCTCGTTAACAGCAACGACAATTGTCTCATCTATGGTTGTTTGGTTTATTTATACATGTAAGCTCTATTGTGTGCACTGCACAAAGAAAAAAAATGGTTTTGCCTCTCTCTCTCTTTTTTAACCAAAAAAGAAAAATCCACTTTTTGTGGCATCTCTTTGTAGCATTTTCAAAATTTTGAAATTTGAAATTTTGGCAAAAAGTTTTTCTAACTACTGAAGGTGACACAAGTGCTAGAACTGTGACTTTGCTCTCATATTCTCACGTCAAGTTTGTTCTTCCTGTATGAACCTCTGGAGCAAACATGACACGACCCATTGACAGAAAAACTGAATATATTTAAGGAGGTTGTGACATTCTAATTCAAGGACTTAGCTCTTATTATTATTTTTTATTTTTATTCATTTTTTTTTAACTGGCTGAGGGATCAGGTGATTCTCTTCCTGCAGCCACTAGCTGCTAGCTATTGTTTTACTAATCATCTTTCTGCTTACTAATCTATCTGCTTATTAATCTTATCAGTCACTTGTAAAGCACTTTGAACTACACTTGAATTGGGCTGTGCAAAAAGTTGACTGATTTCTACGTTTATGTTACCCCTCCATTCTACCCGAGTGCATGTGAAGGGCAAGCACACTTTATATGTCGCATACGGCCTCAAGCCAAAAAAAAAACGTCTGTCAGTCCTGAACTGACTGATCTTGACAGTTAACAGGTGGCGAGAAGAAGAAGATAACGTGGGGTGATGGAGGGAAAGATGATGCCTGAGTGCACGCATGTGTGCAACCTAAAGAACAACACAGTGTATTTGCACTGTACATGCATCCATGAGAGTGCCCATGTGTGAGTGGGAAGGTGTGTGTCATGCATTTTTGTGATATTTTTATTGCTATATTTGATGCTTATGAAAAGAAAGGAGAAAAAAAAAGCAATGAGTCTGCTCATGGGGAACTCATGGTTTCAGGTGTTTCAGGCTAAAATACTCTGAAAGTTGGAATGATCAGCACAATTTCTACTGAAACATTCACTATCATGATTATGGTTTCCATGGTACCACATCAGACCACTAAGTTGCAGACACAAAACCAATTCACATCACTATGACAACATAATGAAAAGTTCTCTGTGTTTGCCTTCGTGGGCATTTCAGTCAAATAATAATCATGAGAGACTATTAATTTGAAATACACAGCCCTTCTGTTCACATTTTCATGCTTTGAAACCATCAAACATCCTTTCTTTTCTTACTGTTTTGTCTGGTCAGGAGGGAACTGTGCACATCATCTATGGCTTCTTAGATCAACCACTTGCCTCGCTGGAGCAGCTGAACCTGTCCCGGATCCACACAGGGGTACAGAGAGTGCTGATGCTTCGCCCAGACACGCCGTCACCCACCCTGCCTCCAGATGTGCAGACGCTGGACGTGGTGGCTCCAGATGTCATCATACCAAATCAAGAGACCACCTACTGGTGTTTCATCCAGAAGCTGCCTGAAAACATGCCCAAGAACCACATTGTTATGGTATAAATGCCTCTAAAAATGGAAACTCTTAACATAGAGTTTATTTACACACAGTAGAGTGGGTGTTTCAGATGGAGAGCGCGCACAGGCAGCTATTACTGCTCCTTGTTTGCCAGCTGGGCCAAACAAAACATGAGCTGCATTGTCATGGTTAGAAAGAAGAAACATAAATCAAAGGAAATGTAAAAACACACGACAAACACATCCCTTCACATCCTCCTCTTTTTCACTGAGAAACAGATCTGGCATATTTACTGTAATGAAATGTGAACAGATCCAGTACAAAATATACAGTAGGATATGATATGTAATAGTATGTTGCGCTATGTTACACATAACTAATACATTTTTTTACATTTTTATTGACAGACCTGTTTGAGCTGTGTTAAATTGCCACAGCTTTTAGCAGTAAAAACGCATAAAACAACATGACTTCCTCTTTTTCATTTGTTTCTTTCTCTCTCTCGCTCTCTGTTTCTGTCAGTATGAGTCAGTGATAACTCCAGGTAACGAGGCCATCGTGCATCACATAGAGGTGTTCGAATGTTCTCCGGATATCCCCAACGTTCCAGAGTACAGCGGTTCCTGTGATGACAAGATGAAGCCGGGCAAGCTCAACTCCTGCCGCCATGTGCTAGCTGCATGGGCCATGGGTGCTGAGGTATGATGGGAAACCGACACCCACACACACATTCTCTTACTTTTACCTTTATGAGGACTCTACACTACCTGTATTCACTGTTTTTTGTTTTTTTTTAAGTTTTAAGACTCAAATTAGTTAAGTCACACACAAATGCCATCAGATCAAGTCGAACAAACTGATGCAGGTATATAGTGATTTTTTTTTAATACACATAACATAATTGAAAGCGAGAGTTGGAATAAAGCTTGATTTTGGTCCAGTCCTCAAATCTATTATAAGAGATAAACAGAAACTCCTACGAGAGTAATATCCAAGCCTAGAACTGGGAGCAGAAAACCTTGTAAAGATGAACCCACACGCAGCACAAGTCTATTAAGAGCTCGGAGACAGTCTGTGTGTGGGAAGCACACTCACATGCAAACTCACAAACTTGCTTACATGGACTCTAAAGTACACACATGAACATGAATGAATCCACATATACATGTACATTGGTGAGGTACCGATGCACAAAAGGCTTCATCATGGCAGTGTTCTTACTGCAGCTTTCTGCCAACTAGAAAGTCAACCGATTAACCAGTCAGCCACACACTAATACAGTTTTGATTTTCATTTGGATGTTCTGTAGATAATCAAGCAGCAAAATCAAATGATAATAAACACACAGCTCTATAACAGTGTCATCTGACTTCCTCCTTTGCTCCTGTCATAATTACACCGGTCACCTAATAATAAAACGTAACTACAGGTCGTACTAAGCTGCTTGCACAGATCACCTATGGGGTTGTTCTTTAGGGGAAAACAGCTTCAAACGAGTACGGTGTTGCAGTTACAAGCTCCGAGCTGAAAAGTTTGGTGCAGGAGAAGTGCACTTGTTTCGTCTTCTTAACCTGTCAGCCAACTAGTTATCCAGTCAGTTATCTATCAGCCATTAAATCATCCCACTTACATACATACTACGGGTACCAAGAAGCCAGCTGACCAAGCAAGCAAGGAGCTTGCTGGTCACATAAAGCAAACAGGACAGGGAACGGTGAGCCTGTCACCATATTTCTCTGCTCTGCTCCCCACTGTATCGGAGCCAGCCTGGCCCCACTCTGATTGGATTATCTGCCAAGCAAACAAAAACAAGCAGGATGCCTTCTGTGAGCTGCGAGCTGTGAAGACAAGATTAGGTGGGAAATATTCAGGCCTCTTTCATCACCTCTTAATAGTGTTGTTACATTCTCCCCGGCACCGCATCAGAAGGGAAATGCGGCCTTGCAAAAACACAAAACAAGGGAGAAAGAGGCAAATATAGTTGAGGAAGTTTGAAAGAGAATAACAATAATGTGCAACACTGTCAGAGAGGACAGAGAAAAGAAGTACGTGTGAATGTAGGGGAGGAAGCAAGTCTCTAAGGATTTTACCGTTACACATTAAAGCAAGATTAAATAAAACAATTCTTTCTTCCATTACAAACGGTATCAGCAGAAGCGGCTTAAGCTTGGCCTCTCTAAGAAATAGGTGAAGACAAAGATGACGAATCAGGATTAAATCAAGATGCTCTGATAACAGCATGCCGGTTTGACACCCATGGGGCCAGCGGTGCCTCAAAAAATATTTTCTTGATATGATAAGCAGAGCACTTCAGAATCCAAGGAGTGCTAGAGGAAGAGAACATATACCTCACATGTTCAACCGGTATCCCAGAGGGTGCATCCATGTGAGAATGCAACCTTTCTTGGTGTAGAAATAATCAATAAACATTTTTTTTTTTTGAGCTGGCTCAACCAATCCCAGGAGGCCTCAAAAAAAACTTGTTCACAACAAGGAACGTACTTGATGCAAAGACTGAAGTGACATAAAACTATGTGTTAATCTTCAGTTTTCTGTAACAAAGTCTATTTAAAAACTCACTTTCAGCCTTATATTCTGTTCCTGTTACAATATTAAATTCTGTGGGTGGTTTGTGGAGTTTGTGAGTAGGCATCTTGTTATTTTTAGCGCTGGGTTATCTATTATCTCTGCAGTATGGTCAAAGAAGCTGAATAAGACTGATAAAATAGTGATTCCTTTTATATAGCACTCTGTCAGAGGATCACGTCTTAAAGAGGATGGAGGTCTGGTTTGAAGTGGTTTGCAGAAGCTTGCAATTGAATTTTCAGACATCCTGCTGTGTGCGAAATGAAACTTTCTCTTCTGGAAATTTGAGAAACACCTTTCAAAACTTTGGAGAGGCCAGATATGTGTCTTTCAACATTTAATTGGTATATGCTCATACAGGGTGACTTCTTTTTGTCCTGCTCTAACAATGTCTGCCTTGAACAGAATCAGCAAGGATTCCTCCTCAAACTTTGAGACATTTTAATGCATTTTTGCCTTGGGACACTGGAACTTTAAAGTCCCCAGTTGTGATAATACTCTGGTTTCTTTCACTAAAACACTGTCAGGCGCCACAAGTGGCTTCTCTGAAATGCATTGCCTCCATCTCCTGTACAACGCTTATCAGAATATAACAACTACAAACTGTGCATATTGTGAGGATATTAAATCTAAAAATGTTTTTACTCAACAGCCCTAGATCATCTGTACTATATGTGAAGAGCCTATTCTACAACTTCAAAGCAGCTCTGCATAAGTGAGAGGAATAATGAATCATGTGTCTCCTGAATGTGCATGTGTGTGTGTGTTTGCTTGCATGCTTGCAGGCTTTTTACTATCCTCCTGATGCAGGGCTGTCCATGGGTGGACCAGGATCCTCAAGGTTCCTTCGTCTGGAGGTCCATTACCATAACCCTCTCCTTATATCTGGTACATACAGTACATATATAGACACACACACACACAGTCTTCAGATCACTCTTTTTTACACACACACACAGAAGCAGCATGATTCTGTGCGTTGCCCTTGGAGCCCCAGGCTTATCTTCAACAGAGCAATTCATTTAAAATTTTCCAGATATACCTTTTGATCTTGCCTGTAAAAGTCACTAGACTTAGCTTTTCTTATCCTTATCTGACCTCACAATGCACACATTTCCTACATAACTATCTTCTAATTCTCTGCACATCTTTCTTGTTTTAGATTTGTTTTATATTATGGTTTTATATATCCTCTTATCTCTTCCTTCAAACTCTCCTGTAGTTGAAGACAGATAGAGCTAAGGCTTTGCAAGGTTCCTGACTCTAAAAACCAAGCCTCAACATTAGCAACACTGGTATGCTCAGTGATTGATTTGAGTTTGTTTAAAGTATTAGAGAGTCAACAACAGATAGATGCAAAGAAATGAGAGGAGAGAGATGGGGATAACATGCAACAAAGGTGACCAGCTGGACTTAAACCGAGACATTGCAAACTAAACCTGTAGGCCACCAGGGGCACCTCCTTGATTTCAATTTGAAAGCCCATTTCAGAAATGTGACCAAAATTGTCCCTAAACATCTGAGGAATATCGCCAGGCTACAGTGATTTTTTTTTTCTTTTCACTTGAAATTTTTTTTTCTGTAGTCCGTTTAACAACCGTAATGCTGTCTTGCTGGTTGATGCAAGATAAATGCCAAGATGATTCAAAATGTAGCAGCATATGTGCTGACCAGGACCAGATGGAGAGGACATATTAAAAACTCATTACACCTGTGAAATCTTTCTGTGACATTAAAATCCTGTCTCCTCTCTTTCTATTGTAAACCTCCCCTCAAAAACCTTTAATTTGTTGCTCTAGGACACAAACAGTACCTGAAATAAACTGATTATTCCTTCATTCACATTCTTCATAGCCTAGTTTAGTGCAAAATTATTCTGGCTGTCACATTTTTTAATATGATCTACTAGTAAACAGACTGTGTGTTACATATTTTAATATTCCATGATATCGTACACACAGGCCATCGTGACTCATCAGGGATCCGGTTGCATTACACCCCCAGCCTGAGGCGATACGATGCAGGGATCATGGAGCTGGGCCTCGTTTATACTCCTGTCATGGCTATCCCACCCAAACAACACACTTTCTACCTCAATGGGTACTGCACCTCCAAGTGTACCCAGACTGTACGTATACCAGAATCTCCATAATTTAGTATACTATTTATGGTTCAGATGTTCAAATGTTAAAACTGCCAGATGAATATTTCAGCTGGGGTGCCACATGTTTTAATTTTTCTTTATCCCTAGAGCACAAAAACCTTGGTTGGAGCTTGACCTAAAGAAAAAAGTCTGTTCCTCTGTTTGTCTGCTTGTTTGTCTATCTAGGCTTTGCCTTCAGGAGGAATCCACATATTTGCGTCCCAGCTGCACACCCACCTGGCAGGACGTGGGGTGAGGACAGTTTTGGTGAGGGGAGGCAAAGAGCTGGAGGTGGTACAGGAGGACCAGCACTTCAGCACACACTACCAGGTGAGCAACAGCAGGGCTCAGTTTACCCAGAGGAGCTCAATGCAGAGATCTACCTTTGTGCATTGTATCTCATATTGTATTAGATTGGATAAAAGTGAGTTTTGATTCATATCACTCTGAGCTCTGTTCCACTGGGACAAAGATTATCCTCAACAAATAACTGAGAAATGAAGACTGACTCTGGCTGTTGGCTAATTTTGCTGCTTTTAGTCTTTCATTTTTCAGTGGTAGATCTATAGTAGCTATTTATAAATGAGCTGAATATTACAAGCAAATGCTTGATGATCAGCAGTGTACTTGTTACTGACAAGTTTTCATATTATTTATGACTTGGGCAAGGGGACTGGCATTGTAGTTCTTCACACAACCCCTGAAAAGATTGCCGTTATTTTACGTACTCCTCTTTTACGCAAAGAGAAAAAGACCATAACAACAATGTCTGCCCATTGATTCAGCTTACAAATGTATGATTTCAGTCTTTTAAAATGCTAAACAATTCCTTAAAACAGCTGGGCGCTGTAGAGACTATTTTTAGCAGTGGACTGATACACATGTGGTGCTCTAAAGAGAATTTACGGCGGCAGGACAGCGTGTGCAGGACTGACTCAAAATAAACTACAGAGCCGATGTTTGTTGTAATGAAGGATAGGAAGGATTGTAATGTGCTTCTCTCTTTGACTAATATAACTTACTTTGCCTTTACCTGACCACAATTTACTGACCTGCCCATTCATAGAAAACTATAGGACTTGGACAATGAGGCTGTTAGAAATTACACGAGTCAGGAATTTAGGCCTCATCAGGTGTAGCTCAGTATAATTTCCATTCACAAGGCACCAAAGCCAAAACCCTCCTGTCCATCAACTCAACATCAGAACTGACAGACAACAACATTAGCATTGAATGTTGAGAGGCAGCAGCTGACATCTGTTGTGTTTTATTTATGCGCAATATCCTGAGGCAGGTACATGAACACACACAGACACACTCGGAGACAAGAAGGACATCTGCAGGACTGCCTGATAAAATCTCCAGCTGCTGTTGATGTCGAACTAATCTGAGCGTACCTGTGTGGTGGTGTTGTTTCAAACCCTGCAGCCTCATTAAGGCATAATATGAAGACTTTATCAAACCATTCCCAGCAAAGCTAATAGGCCTTTTCTCTCTCTCTCTCTCTCTCTCTCTCTCTCTCTCTCTCTCTCTCTCTCTCTCTCACACACACACACACACACACACGCAGCTAATGAAAGCTGCTCCCAAGGAAACCATCTAGAGCAACTGGTGTTTTATCTTTCTGTGTGTGAAATAAATCTATTGTACACAAAGTGTTCAATTATGCACACAATTAAGATGCTGGAGAGGGAAATGCATTGTAGAAATGTATCTAGCGGTAACAAGGATTTCAATTTTGACTTGAGCAGACTTGAACAATAAATCCTTGTCAGTAGCATCTAATCACATCACAGCTTACAACCTCATGTGTGCAAATGTTGGATGTATTTTACTTTTAATGTGCTGTATTCGTTTTTGTATTCTTTCTTGCAGACCATCCGAGTTCTAAGAAAAATGGTGAATGTTTTACCCGTAAGTATAAAATTGATCGCTGTAACTGCATTTGAAATGACCAAAGGCAGTGACTATTCTGTGATTGAGTTTTTGA
The DNA here is from genome assembly GCF_017976425.1 of Toxotes jaculatrix. Classification (NCBI taxonomy): domain Eukaryota; kingdom Metazoa; phylum Chordata; class Actinopteri; family Toxotidae; genus Toxotes; species Toxotes jaculatrix. The sequence continues at coordinate 13,731,793 of NC_054409.1, forward strand.
CTGTGCAGATTTTACATTCACACACAGAATGGACATTTTACTATTCTCCAAGCTCAGCCAAGTGCTCTTGAATGGCAGTACCCCTCCCCTTTGCATTTAAAACACAGAATTAGAATACCTCTCTGCAGTACAAGGTGCTTAAATGGAGTGGAAATAGGGACAGGCTGTAAAATCAGTGCTGTGATAGGAAATTCCCTGGAGACAGACAAGACAAAACCGCAGCAGCTGAGCTTCACGAAGCAACATTCTGTTTAACAGCAAACTGACCGCTGGCTCTCTTAAATAATTAATTTTTTTGTCAGTAACCTTAAATTATCTTCTGGTTCTTTGTTAATCTTACAATATGGTGAACTGCTGGTGTGTTTGTGCTTGATCCTGCAGGGCGACGTCCTCATAACAAAGTGCACTTATAACACGGAAGACAGGAGCAAGCCTACAGTGGTGAGCAGTACACCATCAATACACAGTACAGTTCTTATATTGCTAAAGTTCACCTTAGGTACTGTCAACAACAGAATAACCTTAAGTATTGACTTTCTTGTCTTTCCTCCCTCCATCAAACTCAAACTCAACATATTTCCTCCATTCTCATAATTCTTCCACCTCTCCCCCTCTAACACCCACCTCTGCTCTTTGCACTATATCTTTGCCTTCTTTCTCATCTCCCACCAAATTTCTTTGTCTCCTCAGGGAGGTTTTGGGATCATGGAGGAAATGTGCGTCAACTATGTTCACTACTACCCTCGGACTCAACTGGAGCTCTGCAAAAGCCACGTTGACCCAGGATACCTGCAGAAATACTTTAATTTCATTAACAGGTAACACATGCACAAAAACCCTTTCTCGCTCTCCCTAAAATCATCTGCTTGTTCCTCTTGTCCTTCATTCTTTTTCATTTAGCATCTTGTTCCCCATCTCCCGTGTGACTAAGCAATTTTTGTTTTCAGCATTCAGCCGACCCTCATCTATCCTTCACTCCCAGGGACCAGAGTGGTGATTGCTTCTTTTAATCTCAAGAACCAGATGCTTTGTCCTTTTAAAGTGAAACTGTGTCCTCCTAACGCCGATTCTAACTGCTTTTTTCAATCTCTCCCTCCTGTCTCAATCTCACTCTGCCTCCCTCTTTTATCGACTTTCCTTCAACCTCCCTCATCTCACTCCATCCCATCCTCCCTCCAGGTTCCAAGGAAATGATCAGTGTGTGTGTGGTGAGGTGAGTGTGACGGAACAGTATTCTCAGCTACAGTGGGACGCATTCACTGGAGAAGTGCTCGACTCCCTTTATAACACAGCCCCCATCTCCATGCACTGCAACCAGTCGACAGCACGCCTCTTTCCTGTAAGTCTCCCAATCACACACATACACAGACACAAATTACAATGGACAAGCCACCAATTAAACCAGTTCAAAAGCAGACATCAGTTGGACAAGAGGGTCAGACAGGCTGAACAGACAGCTTTTTAACTTGTGATACACACACACAAGATGTTTGGATCAAAGCGAATAAATTGAATTCACTTCAAAACTATGTATACAGCTCGAAGTTTGTTTTTTTTTTGGCAGAAAAAAGTTTTCTCCTTGATGTGTAACATCAGTTGTGCAAGTACAAATAAAAAAGGACAAATACAGCTGCAGAACATGAAACAGAATCCAATGTTTGGGTAAAAACATTAAGAGCACCACTAAGAGGGTCACTAGACAAGTTCAGAAAATGTCATGAGATGATTAATTATTGATAAACCCCAATTGGTGCACAGAATAATGTGACATCACCTTTTCCGAATTACCAAACCAGTGAGGAAAGCACAGGCAAGAAAAAAAAAAACAAAAGAATCTAAAACTGGTCTTGGTTTGACAAAATTGTTGCATTAATGTGGAACCCCATCACCTTTACTGTGAGAAACTAGGTTTTAGGGACTATGAACTCAACCACAGCGGGTGGCCTTTGAATAAACTGACATGCATACCATTAATGGTGCCACCACTGGAAGGCATTTCAAAGACAACTATTTTCAGGATATTTTGGGGGAATCCACCATGCGTGAAATAAACTCAAAGCACTGCAGCAGTCCAGCTTGTAGTCCAGCTCTCACAGTTTTAGTCTTTGTAGTGCCAGTACTCCATACAAAGGGCAGGAGTTAGTGTTTGGCTTTTGAAAACTTTGCAAGGGATGATGAGCAGTGTGGAAACTGTAGGCAGGAGGCTCATAAAAAAAGTGGAGTCTTATTAACAAAAAAGGTAAGAGACAAAAAAAACTTGTGAAATTCAACAAAGACAACTTAAAACTGAAATCAGCAACTGAAAGCCGCAGCCTCTCAGCACGCAGCCACCTACTCTCCTACTACAGAGAAGTGATGGCATTTTACCACCACAGCCTCGTCTAAATAGAGCCTACCATCTGCTCAGGTATGTGGAGGGCGAGCTAGAGAGGTACACAGAATATGCAATAACAGATAAAGCAATAATTTCTCAGCTATTGTATTTAAATTTAGCTATGAGCACACAGAAGCAGAGACACAATTACACAAAATTCAACAGTTATCTAATGCAGAACAGTTTTGACTGTCTTTTCATCAGTTAACAGTGTCCTGTCACTCCAGGACCTAATGATGCATGGCTGTCTTCACTTCCCCTGACTGTGCAGAAAATCTGCACCAACACTGTAATCAGGGGAAAAAAAACACACAATGAGTCAATATTTGTGGAACCACACAATGCAAACAAGCTTGTACTCCATCATTTAAAACAAAAAAAACTACTACTGTCCAGAAACAGGACCTGGTGACAAGGTAGGGGAGCCCACCTTGTCTCTGTCCCATAAAAAACAGACTGGAGACAACAGTGACCTTCAGTGCAATTTTTTGAAGATGCACAATGTTTGATGCATTGTTCAGTGACAACTGTGTAATTACCTCAATAAAATCTGCTGTCTAAATATCAAGGCCAGTTCCTCTTTTTGTCACCGTTTGAAATTTTTAGGAACAAACAACGCATCAGATGTCAAAAACACAATTTATCTGTTTCTCCAGGGAGAGTGGGAAAAACAGCCTACACCAGTGGTGACCACCATGCTTGAAAAACCACGCTACCCCTGCGAGGGAGGAGCACTTCCCACCAGCCAACCACTTACACCCCCAGTCTGAGCTCAGTCTGGGGCCTGATGGCATGCTTCCACCTACGGTGAGAGCACCTATCCTGGGGCAAGTTAAAAAAGCTCCAGTGACTTTGTAGAATTTACCCTGGTTTCATCTCTGTGTTGTGGGTGATAAATAACATCTTCTGTTGGGTTTTCTGACACATGCTGTGATTATATGCTTCTATAAACGTATAAAATCCATTGTCTGTATTCGTATGACTACATACAAGTTAATAAAAAGTCCTGTTCACATGTAATGTTTCAAAGCAGTGGAGCAGGGCAAGGATTTGGGGCCGGCATGTAACAAACAAAAAGTGTGACAAAGTGTTGAGAAGCATTGCCATTGGTTGTTAACTTGCATTATTGGAAAAGTAAATTAATATGATTTTACAACCCCTATATATTAATTGTGTTCTATTTTGTTCTCATGATTCTGTTGAGTTCTTAACAAGCATTATTAAGACATCAATCCTTATCATGTTGTTATGTGAATAATTTTAATCTGTAATAAACTGTTCTGTTACAGATGAATTGGGTGGTATTCACAAGCAAATATTTATAAAACTACTTAAAGTTGACCACTAATCTACACTCTCTTTTGCTACATACTGCTGTGTGTCATTGCATCACTTTCTATGTGTTAAATAATAAATGTCACAAAAATGTTGGCAGTTAAAAAGGCATTTATTAATACATGAATCCCTTTGGACAGAATAAATGAGTCTAGCTTAACATTAAGTTCATAATTTTACTGGTCACCATGTCCTTCAACTGATCATTTTTTGTTCTTTAAACTGGTCAAAATGTTTGACAACAAGAACAAGGATGCAAAATTTCAAGAACTATATTTCAAAGCGCAGCAATGAGAATTAATATTTTTACCAGCTTTTATTATCACCACGGCTTTTCCAATACCAACATCACACTCTGGGAAGAAGAGAACTTCTATAAATTGTATTAGAAAAAACCTCTGGACACACTGTGGTTGAGGACCAGCAGTGATAGTGTTTATCAGTCTGTTTCACATTTCCCATATAAATCTTGTTATTAACCTAAGCTACTCGTGAGAACAACCATTTAAATGATTAATGGCCTTCTGGGTAGAATCAATGAATCATTCTGCATTAGTAAACATTTTGTGCTGAACGTGCAGCAACACACATCTGAGAGGCAAGTAGTAGTTATACATACAAATGCCTTCGTTTCGACCCACTTTTTTGGCTGCTGTTCACATAGTGTGTGTGATGAGTTTTGGTTTTTGTTTGGCCCAAACAGCGTTAACGTAAGTGGATGTAAACATGGATGGAAAATATACATATACATTCAGGTAGCTGACTTGTAGACACTCATGTAAACACAAAAAATTAACAAAACATCATTAATTACTGTGCATACCAGCACCTGCGTTTAAGACTATGAATCAGTTATCAAGGTGCTAAATTCGTGGTTTCGCTTTTAAATTCCTAATGTAAAGACTCAAATGACTTCTCCCAAAAAACCTCTACAAACTCAGGTAGTTGATTTGACACAATTAACATTTGTTATTTTCCACAGTATTATAACATGAGTCCTACAGTACAGTCCTAGCATACTACTGGATACTCTGCTTATAGTAAGCCTGTATTTTAAATTGAAAGTGTTCATTAATGAGGCTCAGGCAGGTTTCAACGTACTTTCTGCAGATGCTTTACAGTTAAAGTACTCTTGGAAAAACGGAGAGGCGATAATACCCGCTGCACTACTTTACTATGAAGCAGATGCACAAAGTGTTGAGTTTGATTCAACAGCAAAACAAGACAAATGGGAGCACTTAAGCATGTATGAGTTGTCCGCAGACAGACTCATTAAAGAACAATGTATCCTTTCAAAAAAACAAAACTAAGATCACTGAGTTTGCAAACAGCACCGACAGCAGATTAACACTGCAGAGCACAGCGACACGGGGACGGGATCAGAAAACAAAGGAGTTTTATCTGTTAACAGCTGCTTTCTGATAACTCTTGTTTTTTTCTGTCATTCCTCTTCAGCAGTGTTTTTGTCCCTGGCTGGTACACTTTGCCTTGGGGTATTTCTTTCTCCCTCTTCCTCCAACTCAGGCTGTCTGCCTCAGATTTAGATACCACATGTGCAAGTACACCTTCGTGTTTAGTCGTTATTATCAGCACAAACATCAATCTTTGTAATCTGACTCCAACTGCCAGCTGGATAAATAAATGAAATATTACACCACTACAATATTATTTAAAAAAAAATAAATTTAAGGACAAAATTAGGATTAACAGCCTGTTTCTAATAAAGGTCTAATAAAGTATACAAAGGCTCTGGTCACTTACTGAGAATTTATGTTATTTACTCTGAGTGAAAACACACTCACACAGATAGAGACAGACGGACGGACGGACGGACACACACACACACACACGGAAGCCCATTTCCTCCGTGATGAAAAACACAAGAGATCCTGTGAGTCATTATAATGAGAACCTGCCTAAAAACAATGACTTAGTGCTACTAAGTCATAATTTAAAGATACTAAATCCATTAGTTTGAGAAAGTTTCTCATTTTTCTGAGACATTAAGCTAATATTTTCAGATGCTAACTCATTTTGAGAAGGTTTCTCATTATAATGATGCACGGGATCTTTTTTTTATCCAACTGGCAGAAATGTGCTTTCTCACACACAGACACGGATCTGTTATTGTTTCTTTTAGCCATATTAATAGTGCTTTAGTTACAAAGGCAACAACTGTCTGTGCTTCTTATAAAGTATTACTATCACACCTATAATCATAGTAATTAATCAGATTGACTGCTATGCTAGTTCCTAGCTCCTCATTGATTTACCTCTTGACCACAAGAGAACACTGTTACTCTGAAATCCAGAGTGGGTATAAAAATGTGGACTTAGAACCTGAAGCACCCTCAACAACATAACAATCATAACAGACTCAATTCAACACCACTTTAACATCTTGATGCATTTTTCTGAATAAAGTGAATCGTTTTCATAGTAGTCAGAGGTAAAAAAACAAGGCTTAGTCTACACGTACACGTATTTTCCTTCTTTAATCCTTCTTTAATCCCTAGTCATTCCTTCTTTAAGACCTCCATCCACATGAAAACACTGTCAAGCCCTGTTGGCCAATGAGAAACCTGACAAAAAGTTATTACTGGTTATCCTCACTCTGGAAGGCGTTTTGTAAAAGATCCATTTTCAGTGACCTAAAAAACACAGTTTGCATGTGGACGCTAAAATACACAGAAAAAATACCAATGTATGTGTTGACTAGTGCTAAAACAGTTGCACCTGCATGTAAAAGAAAAATCTGTTGCACCTCTCTCAGCCTCCTTCTCCAACCAGAGTGTGTTTGCTTTAGGTTTTACATTTGTGGTCCTTCTCAAGCATAGATGCCCTTGACTCGTTTATTCTCAGGGTCAAATGGAGATTTGAGGTGGGCCTTGGCCTTGTACGTCACTCCCATCCTCTCCAGCGTAAACTCACCGCTCTTTATGAAATCAGCACTCACCTGATAAAGAAAGGAAGAGACAGATGAGGTAAAAAAAAACAAACAAAAAAAAAAAACGAAGAAGAAGCAAGAAAACACAGAGGGGGATAAGCAAGAAAAGGTAAAGAGGGATTTAAAATTTGAACTTTTCACTCTTTGTAAAAACTGTGTTCCCAACTGGCACAGCCATCAAGAATCGACAGTTTCACTGGGTTTCAAATTTGACTCAAGAGAACATTGCAGGAGTTATAAAACGCTGAAAGCAATTAATTCACTCATGAGTCAACGTCAGCTCCCTCGTAACACAGGGAGCTCATTTTCACTGACTGACTCCCTTTTCCCTCCCTGCAGCTCTCCCACTGAACTGTCACTGTCTCTCTCACACACACACACACACACACACACACACACACACACACACACACACAGAGCTCTCTCTCATCATTACTTAGTTTTTACTACCTCCATGTTGAAGGTTTTAGAGAGAAGAGCACTGAGGTCAGAGACTCTATCCAACCAGCGACTTTATTCAGGAACAAAGCTGCCTTCATTCCAGCTTAAAACGTCTACAACTGTATGACATTACAGCAAAGGCACCACAGGAAGGACACTAATGCCCTTGTCTCTGTATAAATGGAAAAGTGCTTTACATGCATCATATTCTGAGACCAAAGCTCGACCCAGTTAGGATCCAGATTTATCTGAAAAATAATTTTAAAATGTTTTTAGATAAAAACAAAAACTTTCTTCCTGTAAAATATTAACATATTATTAATGACTCGCCTTGAACTAAGGGGAGTAAACATAAATGTGTCTAATTAAATGTGTTTTGGGGTGACTAGCTAACTAGCTAGCTAGTGGGTTGTAGTAGCAAGCAGAGCAACATCAAGTTGGAGTTACGTGTTTGGATGCCAGTGGTGAAAAACTTGAATGTGTTTGACGTCTAATTTATTCCTTTCATCCTTTTCCTCCTCCTCTTTATCTCACAATGCAGGTGAGGGAAGTGTGGGTGGAGGATAGGCAGTAATCTACAGCTCCATATCACACAGTATTTGTATTTTGAGCGATCCAGTTAAAATCTGAGAATCCCTCTTGTCTCAGTAAGATGCTCCTAATGCCGTTTTACCAAGACTTCAATGAATTTACTTTATTCACCGTTTGCCCATTTTTATTTGGTGTTGTACTACACGCAGGCAATGCAGAGTAGCTACTTGTTTTCAGGAAACCACGAATACACCACTAATGCGTGACAGTACTCGGTCTGACAGCCAGTGTAATCGGAAGATATATTTTAATGGTTTACTCATTTCCTTAGTTATCACTGTAGCACACGGTAGTGAAATGGTGCATTGAAAAAAAAAGAAACTCAAGGAAGCTGTTTGAAAGAAAAAGAAAGAATCAAAGTCAAACCACTTCTGTGGCTCTCTATATGTGGGTCTGTTTAGAAGAGAACACACACACGCACAGGTATGAGGGATCTGGTCTCCTGTCACTCAGTATTACAGAACACATCCCTAACAAGCACATCACTGACTTCAGCGGTGTGTATGTGTGTGTCTTTGTGCACATGCGCTTGCATTTGTGTTTGTGCATTTCCAAACTCAAGAGCTTGACAAAGCCAAGGGTCAATCCACTTTGTTTTGCTGGTCACGACTCTGGGATGGATATTAAACGAATGAGCCCAGGCACGCCGCGCGCACACACGCACAAACACAAGGACACAAGCACAGAAGCACAGAAGCACAGAAGCACAGAAGCACAGAAGCACAGAAGCACAGAAGCACAGAAGCACACACACACACACACACACACACACACACACACACACACACACACACACACACACACACACACACACACACACACACACAGTATATGTGTCTATTGAGCACGCACTCAGATCTCAGAACCAGATCTAAACACTCGATAAATCACAGGAAGGACTTTATATTTTTAAAATTAGAAAAATTGTCTTTTCCTTAAAGCTCACAACCAATAACTTCAACAAATAATATCTGATCTACTGAATTCACCCACTCAAACTGTTCAATTGTCAAGGCTCTAAACAAGGCATTCTGTTCATGAACAAAGTCCAGAGAATCAGGTCGAGAGAGGTTGTTGTTGTCTGGAGCTGCCCTTTCACGCATGCAGCACATATCAGGAGACTGTCAGTGTGAGACATGTTTTCACCTATTGCAAATACCCTGTTTGGTTTAGGTGAGGGTTGGCACCTGAATAATGAGTAAAATTTCTTTAACAAGTTATGATAACCAAAGTTCGTAGACGATCTTTGTCAAATTTTGTTATAACTCGTCCACTAGCTTGTGTTTTGGGGCCATGTCAAGTTTCACATTTCTATGTCTGATGGTTTTTGCTCCACAAACGCTTTTAGCAGAGAAAAATAGATAATAATAATAATAATAATAATGATCAGAACAAAAACAATCGGGGACCCACAGTTTCACTGCTTGGACTCCTAAAAATATATAACTACAGACAGCCAAGAAAACAAAAATGAACATTACCACTCCTCCATCTGGGTTGCGGATATATCCATAACCAATAGTTTTGTCGATATAGAAGCCATAGTCCGCACGACGTAGGTGACCAACAGGAACTCCATTACGGAAGATGGCCTCCAGACCGAACATCGGTACTTTTCTTTGAGAGAGAAAGAGAGTGTGAACGTGACAGAGAGAAGGTTTAATTACATTCAAAACACACACCATACCTGCCCTGTTTCTTTCACACACTCATTAAATCAACTAATTAAATCTCAATTTGATTTAATGTTAGACTACACTCTAATACCATAGCCATTGTCCTGCACACACATATACACACACAAATATGAAACAACTGCACACATTCGCTCTAATCAGGACTATTAGGCCCATCCAGAATATTAACAAGATTCATTAAACATTCCCATGATAGCAAATTCCTGTTAATGGTTAAACTTGCATCTTCAAAATTCAAGTTTATAAATTGAGAAAAATATTTATTTATAGTTTAAGAGTGCATTTTTGTGTATATCTAACTGGCTTCATAAACCAAAATCCAAGGTTTATATAGTATTCTCTCAGACCATTTGAGGATGGTATCCTCCAGCTGACTATTAAATATTAATACCCACCAAACCAAACCAGTTGTTTGATTTTCAGTGGACAGCAATGAAATGGTGGAAGTACATCCTACACTTTGATAAAAATATTTTGAATGTTTTATATGTTTTCAGACAAAAACCTAACAGAAAAAAGATAGAAATGTTTTGTTCCAATTAACTGCTTCTCCATCCATTCTACATCTGGGGCTCAGAGGCATTAATCAGTATATAAAATTTCCTATAATGGCTAAATTTTCTGATGTCTTGAAGACATTTTGTTCACTTCATTTCTTTCTTTCTGGCTGACATATAGTCTCATGACAGAAGCTTTACTGACTCATCAGTGGTGAAGCAGACGATGCGCCTCCTCAGGCCCTCGTCCTTCTGTTTCTCCAGTCTATCACGACCCTGGAACGGAATGGGACTCTTCAGTTTACAGGTGAAGGCTAGCCCCGCCTCCAAGGGTGTGTCATCTGGGCGAAGGTCAGCATGCCAATGTCTATACCCTGATGAAGAGAGAAGGAGTTGAGGAGCAAGAATCACTGAATATGGAGATGTGAGCAAAAACCCTACACCAAAAACTTATGTATATTCCTTTTAAAATATACGTAGGCTTGCTCCTTTTCGTTAAAGGCCTATCATCAACATGTGGTCACCTTTAGGTGTATAACACCTGTATAAAAAATATTCCCTTCCATTCCTATGTTGATCTTGTATTAAAATTGCTGTAAGATCATTCACTGGCTGAATTCCAGATAACCTGCAACCTGAGCTGGATTTAGATGTTAGGATTAGTTTTTGTATGACCTCTTCTTAAAAGGTACCTTTCTCTATGCTGAGCGAGTCGATGGCCCTGTAGCCTGAGTTGATGATGCTGTGCTTTGCACCAGCAGCCATGACAGCATGGTAGACAGGAAGGCAAGAATCTTTGGGAATGTGCAGCTCCCAGCCGAGCTCTCCGACAAATGACAGACGCATAGCTCGCACCTGGACAAGAGAGGGGTAGAGAGGAGGCTTAGAGAGCTGGAGAAAAGCATGCAGAGGACCAGGCTGCCATGCCTCTGCTTGTGCTTACTCGCAGATTAACACAAAACACACACACACACTCCATCTTCATCCATCTACTTGTCATGCATTTTAATACAAACAGCAGTTTCCATGTGCTGCTGCCGAAGAGAGAGAGAAGCAAACAGACAGAAAGCAGCAGAAAAGAATGAGAATGGAACAGATGCAAGGATAAGATAAGGTGCACAAAAGGAGGAAAATGGGGAAAACGTAATCTCCTTTTTAGAAATGAATGTTGTGTCCAAACTGTTTTCAGTCTTGAAAGAGATTTAAAAAATGCTTCTGGGGTGAGATGCAATGGAAGGAGAATAAAGAGGGAGTGAGGTGACAGAGAAAACAGAACAGAGAAACGTTACAAAAGAAAGAAAGAAGTAGGGACTGGATGAACTACACTGAGGGTAGGAAAGGACATGCCAGAAGGTAAAAGTATTTGTCAGCCTGTGCATAATTCTAGTAATTTTATATGAATATTGTTCATGGTAACATTTTACTCATCACCTGCATTGTAAAGATTTGGGGAAGCGCAGCAAGAATGGGGTTGTATGGGGTAAAGAGAACTCCTATAGCTTTCAAAAAAAAAAAAAATGAATTTAACAGATATGATCTCAAAAACTTGCCTTTACACCTGAAAGTAAGCACAGAAAGTAGTCCCCTGGAAATCCCTGTACCTGCTGCATTGAATTGCCAAGCAGTTATAGAACAATTACCCACAAGAGGAGTCTCTCTCTGTCGTATGGTGGCAATCGGAAATTAGGAAAGTGTCAGTCACAAAGTAAAGCATTTAACCGCTTCAATCCAATTTAAAGAAGCCAGTGTATGAACATTATATGGAAGACAAGAGGAGATTCTGTCATGTTAGGCAGTGTGCAACAACAGCTACAACGACTTCCATGGGACTGCTTTCTGTGATTAATTTCAAATTTAATGACTAGGGTTTTGAATTAATTCAGTTGAATTTAAAATTTTCCTGTATCTGTCAGACTATTGTAATTGCAACATAATAATATGAGAATAACACCAGAATGGTTAAGATGCAAAAAACATGTTGTGAAAGACGAAGGAAAGCTAAGAAGAGGAGGAAAAGGAAAGTAAGAGAGTGAGAAAATGTGGAAGGGAGTGAAAAATTAGGAAAAAAAAAAAAACTCTCTCCAACAGTTTCCCCAGTGGGTGCTGTGACAGCCAGGCCATCTGGCCAGCCAGGGATCACCCTGGGCCCCATATGTACACCATGAAACTCTGGGGAGGACAGTACATGTAGGCCTGTGCTTGTTCACAATATACACTCCACCAGATACACAGACAACAAGCTTAAACACACGCAAACACATGGATGCCTCATGCATACTGTCACTCAGATTTACCGGGCAAACATCAAACACAGACACACAGCACAGACACAAGCACAAAAAATGCATATAAACATGGCATCATGTGATCTAACACACATGCCAGCACACTTGCTTCAACTGGCTAGAGAGAGAGAAAGACAGTGAGAAAGAGTGAGAGAGAGAGAGGGAGAGGGAGAGAGAGAGAGAGAGAGAGAGAGAGAGAGAGAGAGAGAGAGACTAATGAGCTATGAGGGGAGCAGAGGGCAGAGAGAGAGCTCTGTTCTCGCAGCAGTGCAGCCATTAAAATGTCACCCAGACAAGGCCAGCAACCAGCTGGAACACAGCACAAGCAATTCGCACATGCACGCGCGCACACACACAAACACACAAACACTCCTGCAGAGCTGTGAGAAGATGCTGACTGCAATCACTGGAGCGTTGCATAATTCATGCAAGAGCAACTAACACAGAGCAAGAGTGTGTGTGTGTGTGTGTGTGTGTGTGTGTGTGTGTGTGTGTGTGTGTGTGTGTGTGTGTGTGTGTGTGTGTGTGTGTGTGTGTGTGTGTGAACATATGTGTTGCTGCATGTGCCGGTACAACATGCTCTTTTTGAGGCCTGAAACACTGTAGAGGTCAAGTAGAGAAGCTGAGGCCTTACAGCATTATTGTTACTATTATTGAAAAGTATACATACATGACTTCCCCAGTGCAACAGCACTATAAACTTTGTTTTGAGTTTTGAGTTGCTAGACCTCGAGGGCAGAAGTAGAAAGAAATAGAAGGCGGAAAGAGGTAGAGAAACACAAAAAATGTGGGCAGACCTCACATCTAAGTAAGTCAAAGGGATGCCTTGGGACATGCCATCTGTCCCACACACACACACACACACACACATACACAGAGTCTACGATCTCTGTTGACTGAACCTTTGAAATAATGAACCGGTTTCACTCAACAGCATTTGATTTACATAAAAGTATTTTTTAATTAACTGCATTTTTTTTTTAATTTAACGAGCACTGACAGGGTTATTCTGAAGCTGACACATGTACCACATCCAATTACTGCAGAAATTAGTCGAGGCACCACGCAAGTGTGTGTGTGTGTGTGTGTTCTCACCTGATGTCCTGCTGCATTCACAACTTTGTGGGTAGAGAAAGGGAAACCTTCATTGCTCAGGTCTGTGTCCAACACCTCCTGAAGAACCTCTCGACTGCACAGACAGAGAAAACACATTTAACACAAATACATTTTTTACATTTACACCTATGTAACTGGTGTATTTCTCACATCACAAGTAATACTGGAACTATAACAAAATTAACAACAGTTCACTAATCTACATCATAAATATCACAAGAAAAAATACTACAAAACTTTAGCAGCAGTTGTTACATTTGCTGTAGAAATGTACCATCTCTCCTTCTCCCACAAACACAAACACACACACACACACTAAAAATCAATATTACATAAAGATGAGTCAACAGAAAAGAAGAACTAAGTTTAGCTTACTTTGCCACTTGTACAGTTGTATGTTTGTGAGTGGGCAGGTAGAGAATACAATGCAGGAGGCCTTTTCTAGAAGATATTTTTTGCAACAGTGTGGCAGGAAGCCAGGGTTGATGATATTTGGGGAAGGGTTCAGGTTACATTTGTGTGTACATGTTTGTGTATCTGTGTGGGAGTCCTTTTTTTCCTCTGAAAAGCAACTGATGTGGCCACAGTTGGATATAGAAGCGTGTATGCGAGTGTGGTCTCCTCTGTGAATAAAACATTTCTTGCATATATGCACAAGCATGCATATGGGGTTGATGCACAGACTGATTTTTTTCCTCCAGCTGTCCTCCAGTTTCTGTCCTCCCTCAAGCAAGGGTTTATTCACTGAACTCAAAAGCCCAAGAGTGAGGCCAATTAGCTATATATAATCAGTGAATGGCTCTGTTTGTGTGTGTGTGTGTGTGTGTGTGTGTGTGTGTGTGTGTGTGTGTGTGTGTGTGTGTGTGTGTGTGTGTGTGTGTGTGTGTGTGTGTGTGTGTGTGTGTGTGTGTGTGTGTGTGTGTGTTAAAGAGGTCTTGCAACCACCAATTTGTTTCTCTGCCTTGCTGCTTAAATATGGCTCTCAGCTGTGGATCAGAGGATGGATCCACACACACACAGAGCTCCCTTCCAGAATATCACATGCTTTCATATATTATAAATAAGGTTTATAATGTAGCAAACTGTGGCAAGCACCAGTTTCACCCTTTGGAGCGTGCTGCCAAGCTGTGTGAGAGAGAATCTGCAAGTTTAGTGACTGCCCTCTCCAAAGAATTTGAATGAGACATCTCAAGGAAGGAAAACACAGACAACAGCATTTCCATAAACGCTGTAATTTTCTCTCTCCTCAAGCTTTAAAGAGATCAATTTGCTTCATAAGACCCAAACATTGGAGGGCTGATTTTTTTGCAGTTCCTCATATGTGGCAGAAACAATCAAGAGAGCTCAGAATCATTACAGTGCTGTGCAGAGAGAGACGCCAATCTTGTTTATATTATCAACACACTCACACACACAAACAAGGAAACATGCAAACACAAACATTCAGAGTGCGTTTTGGATGCTCAAGAAAACTTTGAGCTGCGCCTTATCGAGTGTGTGTGTGATTCTTTAATATAATCTATAATGACATGCATATTGGGCTACTTCTGCTAGTGACGCAATGATTTCTGGTTTGGTGTGAGCAGTAAAAGCAAGAGGGACTGAAAAACATGAAAAAACAGAGTGGGGAGAGGAGACGGAGAAAGACCTGGATAAATTCTACACAGACATAAGGAAAGAGAGAAAAGAAAATGTAAGAGAACAGAAGATGAGAAAAGCCTCAAAGAGAAGAAATCGACGCAGCCCACACAGAGAACAGAGTGGCCTAACCCTGCTGCTGGTAAGAGGGAAGAACAAAGACAGAGGGCGCTGAGGTGGGGAGGAGAGGTGGTGAGAGGGGAAGAAAAAGATAGAAGAAGAGTTCAGAGACTCAGATCAGGAACAGGTAAAGGTGGCACGGCTTGGTCTTTGAGTGAAGAACAAAAGAAAACTGTAGGAAGCAAGAAGAAAGTGACAAGTTTGGGCTAGCTCCTATGTCCAAATGTGAAATACCATTTCTACCTGTGCAGCACACGGTTCCTAATCCTTAGATGAAGAAATCAATGGATGATGGTTCTGATGGATGAAAATAGGAATCCTGGGACATTTTCAGGTTAGGTAATTTTGAGTACAGAGTTACAGAAATCTTCTAAGAAAAATCCCAGGAATCACAAAACTGGAGATAAAGTGAGGAAGAAAGTGTTGAAAGAAGAGAAAAATGAAAAAGAAAATGCCAACGAAGAAATGAATTAGGAAAAAAAATCATGCAAAAGAGGAAGGATCTAGAGGATAATGGTATCTTATGAATTTAACTGTGTAAAGTATTTAAACTGTTTAAACTACCGTACATTAGATGGAAAAAATACAGTTTTTAATATTTAAAAACACAACGTGACCAAAGGTATTTCCAGATGTGTTTTCTTTAGGCATACGGCAAAAATATAATTTATCTGAAAGACCCACATTTTATAATATTCTTTTTAATAAAACTACTAAGAGTAGTGCAAAGCAAGCACTCTAACCCCATCCAAACCCCGCCAAGTTCAATCCATGTTGAGAGCTGGGTCCATTCAACCACACCATATGTTCATTTAGAAGTCAAAGTCGCTGCTACCATAATGCTTGGTGCTTTTAGAAGGGAGGGTCCAAGTAGATTTAGATGACAGTGCCGGGTCACGACAGGTACGACTATTTAAACCAATAAACCTCTAACCCAAGGTGTTAACTGTTGTTGAGACCCAAAGTGCAACTGCTCTGAGAAATCGTTGGAAAATAGATTTAAACATAAATCATTTGCAGAGTTCACACCGTCATGAAACAGCCAAGGGCTACATTTATGTGCAGCATTAACTTTGAACCTGTCTGCTTTCTGTCTCCTGTTTTCAGTCCACCTCTGTCCCTGCACTCACCTCTTATGGTTAAGGCCAAGTCTTGAGAACAGCCACTTAACCTGCTCTCCTCTTATCGATCCAACAGCTCATCTTGTTGGTTTCCCCACTGCTTGTGCCCAGGATGATCATAACCCATCTTCAGACCAATCATTTACCTTCTTCTTTTCTCCTCTCTCCTGCTCTTTGTTCTCACTCACTCCTTTTGTCCTTTTCTCACCTGAATACATAAATCATGACAATGTCTCCATTCATTCATAGCCTTCTTCCCTCCCTCCCTCCCTCCCTCTCTCCCTTCTTTTCCTTTCCCACCTCTTCGGCCCCTGGATGCTGATCATCCCCATGTCTTCAGAGTGGTCTGTCAGCTGGCAGCGGAAACCTTGGTCCTGAAGAACTGTTCTAATGTGGTTCCAGTTGTGTTCTGCTACACCTCCTCCAATGGCCAGGTAGTATGCATCACCTGGAGCGAAGGTGGGAGAGGAAAGAAATGATTAAGGGAAACAATGACAAATGGAACATTAGACAAGTACTGACCTGTCATATACCTGTTTTGACCTAGTCTTGTTTATGGATATATTCATTAAATTACTGCCTCCCAGCTACTCTAACATGGTACTACTTAATAAATGAATTTGTCTCTTCTGATCTTTGTGTACCTGGAGGTACCTTCAATCAGCTGCTATGGCAGCAGAGATAGGGCTAACTCACATCTGATTTAAGACCAGGTAAAAATGAGTGATTGAAGTTGGAAGGTAGATTTCAAACAGGTAGAATGGCAATGATATATGACAGAGAACAACATTATGAACAGAAGAACAGCAAGCAGAAGAACAGAATGATGAACACAGCAGTATTTATAGATAAACTGGGAGACAGAACAATAAACAGAACAGAGCAAAATGACAATAAATCCAAAATAAGATACAACAGAATGGCAGACATATCCAAGAAGAAATAAAATACAACAGTTAAAATGACAACACAACAGTGATGGAATGACAAAAAAAAAGGATGGAATAACATAGAATGCAACAGATATAACAACATAGCAGATAAATATGAAGCACACCACATGCACTCACACCAACACTGTTTCTCACCGTTGGATTCTGGTGCCAGGGGCAGGTTGGCAGCACCAGGCTCCAGTCTGCTCACTGTCAGGTCAGCCTCCGCCCCTCCTCTTTTATTCAACATGCAGGTATACACAGTGGAGCCTGAAACACACACATAAACAATTAATTCTGACGGAATAATATGTAGGCCACTTTAAGGTGTGCAATCTCTTGGAACCAAGCTAACAGAAATCTTGAAATTAAAAAAGAACTCAAATCTGATCAAATCAATCTTCTGTTTGTAACTGGTTCTGTGTGATTAATCCAGTTCCTCTGATTTTATGTGACTGTGTGGGTTTATACTTATGTGTGCATAAGTATAAATTTTTAATAACCTCAAGTGTACTTACACTTCTTTCACAACTTTGTTGTTTTTAAGGGGCATTCATTATCAGTGTCTGCCCCCAGGGAATACACTTGTCCCAACAACGTGAGCCTTGCCTTTTTGAGCAGCAGTTACCAAGGAAACGACTAAAATATGAACCCCATTAAAAACTGTAATGACTGATGAGAACATCACTTAACAAAGATATTCATAATGAAGACATCCTCATAGTAATTTACTAATGAATGAAGCCTGTATCTAATTACAAGAGACATAAAATGATGATGACACGTCTGTCATCCCTTGGCCGAAGGAGCCGATGGCTGCAGTGACATTGGTAATATGTGACTGTACCCCAGTCATCTCTCATTTGACTGTATGATTGATGACACAGTTTCATTCTGTCACAGGTATTAAAGAAAATGGTGTCGAAATATGTCTACGAAACTCAAGTTGGCCTGCTGGGGCTTTAAATATCCTCTGAGCAAGTACTGAATCTGTAACTGCTTTAAATCAAACACTGGAAGTAAGAAAGAGTTAGTGGTAGACAATAAGGCAAAGAGCTGGGTCAGATGATGGGTCATTTACCATGTTGAAAATCTACCTTTGTAAAGCAACTGGAACGAGAGCTGGTGGTCTCCGTGAATGGAGGATAATAACACTGAAGTACAGGTTAGCACAAGAAATCCACAAAGAGGCTACAGAAAGTGAATTAAATATTGCTTTAAGAGGTATCGCACGGGTAAACACACCTTCTGTTTGTTGTTTGTGTTTGTTAAACACTAGCTGTACAAGCTTAAAGCAGAACTCCACTGATTTTACACATCAGAGTCTGTTTACAGGTCTTGAGTACTACTGCTTATTTGAAAAAAAGTTGTTTCAAGTCTTCTCTGGCTCCAGAGTGAGCTGCATGACGTCTGATAAATCGGCCCAAATGATTCACTCGAGTCAGCCTCTTTTGAGCCTGACGACTACAACCCTGAAAACACTCCTGGATCCTACATCCTATCATTATAGCCTAAATATCTGTTTATATGTGACTCATAGCTCTAGCCTAGGTATTACTCTTTTTTTTCCTTTTTTTCACCTGAGTCTCCATAGGATCTGTATGTGCACATGACATGAAAAACAATATATCTATAAAGAATATTTGTGAAATTCTACTTTGTCCATTTATATAAACTGTTTTTTACAGTTATAAATATTTGACACATTATACATATACTTTTAATGACTCTTGTTGCCCTCCAGTGCCTTGTTACCCACGTTGTTACTTAAATAAAATAAGTGTTTTATCTATTACTTGGATGTTTGCCCAAGACTCCTTTGAACGACATTGCCTGGTGAAGACCTACAGTGGGTCAAAACGTTGCTAATAAAATTTAAGGGCACTATGATACCTCTGTGTGTGTAACCCTTATATTGGATCCTACATTTCCCATAATGCAACCAATAGCATATTTTAGTTTAGCGATACATGTTTTTACAGGTCGAATGTTATTCCCCATGACAAGTAAACTGACCTTTTGTTTCTGACAGCATACGTTTTATTTGTCTATGTACATTTCCAAATTTCCTTTACAAAGAGGCTTAAATGTAAAATATATATCTGTCCCAGCGTTTGTTCAGAACTTGATTTCAGTTTTTTAAAGGACATCATAGTTGACACAGGTAATCTCTCCTGTTCAGCCGCAAACAGGGACAACCGAAGAAGTAGGAATAAACGAAAATGGAGAAAAAAAACTATCCAGAGCATTTGGAGCTCTGCCTTACACACCTGTCACTGCAGAAAGCAGGCACAGCTGTCGAATTGCTGGTTTGAAAAAGTCATAAAACGATTAGACAATGAAGACCGCCCTGTCACCACTTTCACCAGCACCTCTGAGAGACTACATACTTGTGTGCAGATCTGGTATTTTGAGATTTTGTTGAAGCGTGGCCTGTCTCTCTCCTGCGCTGGCATCTTTAGTCCCTCTATCCATGTATCTGCCCTCTTCATTCGGTCAGTATTTTCTCCCATCTGTCTCTGTCTGTGCATTTGTGTGTGAGCGTGTGTGTGTTCGCATCAGTAGCAGTCAGACTGACCTGGCTTCTTGTTGACATCAGCAGTGAACAGCCAATCAGCCGCCTTCTTGGCATCAGGTCCAGTAAGATAGAACTTTCCAAAGTAGGACATGTCAAACACGGCCACACCGTGTCTACATGAGAGGCACTCGTTCTTAATCTGCATTAAAAAAAAAATCACAACACACATCCAATTAACAAATATACCCTGACATTACACAAAAATTTGGTCCTCTGACTAATATGACATTTCTAAGATGGCTGTGTGTCTTTGGAGACAGATCCTTGAAGGAAGCATTCATCACAGTAGTGAAATTGCAGGGAAAATTTATAGCAAGATTTTGACATCAAGATTGGTCATTCTGCCTTTGTGGTGTGTCCTCCAAGCTGCTGAGTGGAGACTGTACTCTCATTACTGTCTGCTGTCCATGGCCGTTATCTCCCATGAGGACACGTGCTCCCTTGCCTCATGGGAGCCTTCAGAAAATGTTCATACTCATCTGTCCATGCTCAATTTTTTGTCCCAAAAGAGGAAGCTGCGTGCAGTTTATTGAACGTTGTTCTAGCTAGTAACACTCAAACACTTTTACACCGGTTGTCTTACCACGTCATGATGTGGAGGGAAGTCAAAGGTGTACTCTTTCCCCAGCAATTCGTTGTATTTGTAGTTTACGTTCTTCTTAATGTCATAAGCTCCATAGTAATCGTAGTCTTTAACCTTTGCAATAACACAGGCAAACAAGCAGTTAGAGGCTTATTAATCATTATCGTTTCTCAAGCGTAGAGAAGGACAAAGCAATACTGTGTCAGCGCCGTCCATTATTGGCGGTCCAACAGTTCCTATGCAGCAAGGCTTGTGGAAAAAAAAATAGCATCTTAATTGTTCAAGTTTTCCCAAGTGCCTTTCGTCAATATGTGGATGTAAATCATTTGTGTGCATGTGCTTGTGTACAGTATTAAGTGTGTGGTGTTAAGTGTGTGTCTCACAGGCGCAGGCCCGTCTTTGTTGAACCAGCCAGGTCTCTCCCAACCATGTCTCTCCTGGAACACACAGCCCTGCTCCGTCAGCACCTAAAGCAAACAATCACACACATAAACGCACAGTCAGTACAAAGAGAGCACACAAAGATGAGAATGTTGTCTCAAAATCCACAGATGTGAACTGTCATAAATCAATTTTCATGTTAAGAAATAGCACTCATCCATAGAAGTGATCATCCACTGACAGAGCCACCACAGATGCTAAGTCTTGCTCAAGGGCATTTTGACTGCTTTTGCTGTTCTGAGTATTTTAAGCTGCACAGACTGATTTTTTGTGGCCACTTGGGTGCAGCAAAATAAGCTGTAACTACAACATTGACATATTATCTCCGTATAAACTTGTTATGATGAACTTGCTTGCAAACAGTCGCCTCTTACACATCAAATGAGCACATATTCACTCTCTTTTTAGCTCTGTTTTGGTCTCTGTCATCAATGACGCAATGAGCAACAATGAAAATCAATTTTACACTGATTGATTGATGATTTAAAAACAATCGTATGTGGGAAGAACTGATGAGAAGTGATGGTAAAGCCCTGTTTCAGCTCAAACGGTTGCAAAAATAGTATGCTTGTTAATTCTTGATTTCTCTAACAGTGTTGATATAAGATATTTCAGCGCTCACCATCCTCCTTGTTAAAATTGACAGTCGCCCACAGTTGGTAGGTATGTTCTGCTATGCTCTCCTCCTAGCAGGCAGCTAGCTGTCTCTTGCCAAAACTTCCCACACTGAGCTATATTTACCATCCGTGCTACCGAGGTGGAGAAAACGTGTGAGCAGCAATGTCAGAGATGGCCTGTTTGTGCTCTGAAATAAGCTTGTATTGCCTCCTAAAAGTAGACAGTCTCATTACTTGCACAGGGACAGCCTGCTTGGCTAATCAAACCCCTTAAGTACCTCTTAGCCATGATACATGCTGTCATGATTGGGAGTGAGAGCCAGTATTGTGAACAAAAGCTCATTTAAAAAATAATAATTAGACTTTTCCAGTGTTTTTGCTTCTTTGCTCTGCCAACCCTACATTTCTGAGGCTCTCCAACAGCAGGAAGGCTAGTTGCTAGGTGATGGCCCTCAACGAGTGATTAGCAGGGGTCTAATGGGCTTGCAGCTGAGGGTTGGACCAACCCAGTCTCACAGGGACTGTGCTCTCTTTCGAGATACATTCTAGCTGCCTGAGAGCAGTATTTTCTCAGTGCTCCATCGTTTAGCTGACTAGCATAAAATCTGATGCCATAATTACAATCACCATAACATGCTAATAGCTGACCCTGCATTTGTTATAATTCAAATTAAGGTCTTTTTTGTTGGATGGGAAAGCTGTGATGAAAACAGGTGATGAAAACAGGGACTGAATGCTTTAAATGCATGCTGATGTAGAACGGGACAATAGATCAAACTAACACTGCATGCTACCACATTCATCTGACTGTCCATCCGCTCGTATTGTTTGATATTATGACAACGACTCATTGAACAATAGTCACTGAATGTTTAAGGCTGCAGTTCCCAATTCATTAGTTTTTTAAACATTCGTGAGAAAGCACTCCATCAGAAAACAAAAGTGAACACGTCAACTGATGCCTGTGTCACGCACAACATCAAACAGTGCCGTAACACACAGATTATTTTTTGGGGGGGAAGGGGGAGGTAATGTGATTAAACAGTTGCTTTTCTGGACAGGAACATATATACTGCCAATCTGGGATCTTAAAAAAGAAAAAAAAAAACGTGTGGGTGTTACGACACGCATCATGCATCACTGGTGTGACTCTTAGGAGTGATGAATTGAGCCTCACAGCATTATTTGCATTGTATATCATGTAAGTAAGTCCAAAAATACGTGGATTTAAAAAATAAAGAGGCAGATCAATTTGAATTGATTTTCTGTCCCATCCAAAATATACCCGAAAGATGCTGCCTTAGTTCACTAAGTCTTCTTGTAATGAGTACAGCTCTAAGACTTATAATAGAAAATGCGGAGAAAAAAAGAGGAGAAAATAAAGATGTGCTGATGATTATGCACCCTGTGTCCTTCAAAGTATTAAAGAAAACAGTAAAGACTTAAGCTACATTGTTTGCACAACAAATGGTATTTATAAAGTCAGTGCTGACATGGGTAGTTGTGTTGTTTACTTTTGTCAATGTGATTTTCACTTTTTCTGTAATCAAACAACAAAATCAGATAATTAATTCAAATATTTTTTTTCTTCATAATATCAGTGAAATACACTGAGTTGGGCACACTGAAGAACATTTAAAAAGTTACCATCCCTTCATGCCTCTTTAAAAAAGCGCTTTGGGAAATCTGTTTAATTTTGCATAAAAGATGTCAGGGAAGCTAAATAAAACAAGCTCTAAGAAAGCAGTGGATGTGAGCTACAAAATACACTGACAACATTGCTAATGCAATTTGTGTGACAGTAATCTGTTCTGCGGGGGTAGAAATTGCAACAGTTAAAGGTAAATGAAGTCTGGAACAGGAAAGCATGGCTAAGTGGGTCATTAATGCATAAAATATGGTGGCGAGGCCCATTAAGAATTTGTGTCGGGCTAAGGAGAGAAAGGAAGCTGAAGGACATCCAGGACCAGGCTCCTGAAGCTAAGTATATCATTTATAGTCATGTTGGCTGGGATCGCATTAATAAATGTAGCTGCTGGGGATAAGGTGCACCGCTAACTGCTTTCTGAGTCTGAATTTGCTATTCGCTTCTAGTTTTGACCAGAGACAGAGAAAAGAAATGAGAGGGTGACGGACAGCTAAACACACTGAGAGAGATGGGGACTGTATTTCTGGCTTTGCAAAATAATGACAGACAACGAAAGCACACACAGAGCTGGTTCTTTAACCTGATTTTTAGCAGCTGAGATGTACTCTATTCACTGCCTCCTCTGCACAGTCATGCACACAGGTGTTCAGGCCTGTACAACTGGGGGTTTTAGCAGTATCATTATATGTTGATTTGCTCTCTCAACACATTACCATCTCAATTAGCCAATCAGACACTGAGGTTCAAGAGGCTAATAGAGGGAAGGAAACAGCAGCACCTCTTTTTCTCTCACACAAAACACAAATTGTAACTAGGACAAAGACCACAGAAAGAGGGAGAAACGTATTAAGGATGAATTGAAGAATGAATAGAGGAAACTGAGCTGGGGATGGTACCAAAACGAGAAAATGTCTGATGATAGACACATGGGTGAAGGTAAGACACATAGAAGAAAACAGGACATAGAGTGGAATGAATGGCTGAAAGAGAAGAGCAAAAATCATACAGGTAAAAGAAGAACAAAGTGAGTCATGTGACCACAATAAAAAAAAATATAGGGAGTAATCAAAGATGACTGGTCAGGTTTATATGGCAGTGCAGATGTTCTATAATTTAAAGAAGTGAACTAGTTTCATCTATGCTGGGAAACCTTGTTGATATGGGTTCAGAAAACTGCCCATCGACTTTGAAAAAGCCAAAAGGTGTCTGTCTGTCTAAATCCTGAGAGATACACAACACCGCCCACACTTTTACACAGAATGAAAAAGCTCTGCTCACCTAACTGAAAGTGCTTGAATAAAGCCAAGGTTATGCTTAATGTTTACTAGATCTGAGAAAAATATATATCAATATGGTGTTATAACGTTTCAGGGAGAGGCACTACAATATGAGAACATTTCTGCTTTTCGGCTACTCCTCATAAGTTGTTCAATAAAGACACAAACAGTGCACACTGTGTTTATGTGTATATGCTGGATGAGGAAAAAAACAAAAAAAAAAAAAACAGGAACATCCTTCAACACAACACAGTAACTCCAAAACAGCTACTTTTTCTTATTTATCCATCCCTCTATGCATTTGTGTTTTTACTAAATAGTATACTATGTTATTCAATCAGTGAACTATTCATTCATAGTTTTTAAAACTCCTTGTCTAAACTTTTATAAAGTAATAGCTGTTCCCTGTACAGGAGAACAAAGAGACATTTCTTTGCCAATTAAAGCTGTCCTGCCTGAACTTAAATGATTCATCAAACCATAGTTGAAAGGAGTCTGACTAACTCACAGCCAGTGAGACAGTGCATTAGGGTTGTTTCCTTGAACTCCTCTAGAAACACCCCATTTAACCGTCTGCCACTGGAGATCAAACCGCTCATCGTACCTGATGGAAAGGGTCCTTCCTCATGTTTCGGCTGGCCAGCGGCTCATCAAAGGGGAACACCACAGAGTAGTTTTTAGCGTACGACTCGTGGCTCCTCTCTCTGATCCAGCGTTTGTTGTCTGTCAGCGAGTTATGGAAACGCCTGAGACGGGAGGGAGAGGAATTCAAAAGATTAACGTTCATTAAAAGTCACAATCATTCAGACTTCGTTACATCTTCATTAGTATTCTGGCTGCTGCTGCCCTTTGGTAAAATCAGAAGCTCAAAACCATGTTCAGCTTTGAGCTAGAGCGACACCAAACCTCTGAAACTTCCTGCTGTATCTGCCACTGCTCATAACCTTTATGTGGTTTTATACAGTTTTTGCGTGCATTGATGTACCTGATGTCATAACCATACATATCCTTTTCAGGGCGGCCGTGTATGATCCAGTGAGCCAGCTCTCTACCACAACCACCTCCCAGCATCATACCTGACACAGAAAGAACAAGGATGATACAGAAACTGTTATGAACTGTTATCTTCTGATCACACTCAGTTTGTGAGAAACACATTAACTACTGCTGAGAAAAGTAGTTGATTCATCAATTTAAAAATCAATAGAACACTTGCTGGTTCTAGCGTCTTGAATGTGAGGATTTGCTTCTTAATTAAAAATATATTTGAGTTTTGGACTAGGATGGCAACTAATTATTATTATTTTCCCTATAAATGAGTCTGTCTTTGATTAATTATTTAGTTGCTAAAAATGACAGAAAAGTGAACATTACCCATTGTAAGTTCCCAGAGCCCAAGATGACAGGACTATTTTTTTTTTTTTTACTGTTGACTGACATTTTATAAATGATTCAGTGATCAATCCAAAGAAAATATAGTAAATAAACTGATGATGAAAATTATTGTTAGTTGCAGAATAAAGCCACAGTTTTTTATCTGATTACTGGGTCCACTGCACAAGCACTACTTGGGAAATGGGAGTGGAAAATCTGAACAAAAAAACATGACCTCTCTCCCCTTGTCTCTGCAAGTATGTCTCATTAATTTGGAAGAGAAGAGAAGAGGAGAGGAGAGGAGAGGAAACCAGCGCAGTTTTTGTTCTCTGCCACAGCCTCTATATGTCACATGACCTACAGAGGATTCTTTTGACCTTTGTTCCATCATTTGACCCTTGCTCACAGCTGCCCCTGAGCAATCTGACCTCATCATCTGCACCCAACGACTGCAGCATTCTGCTGATTTCAACTCGACCAACAAACAAACACTAGCAATTATTTCATCCATCCAGTTCCAAAACTGCTGGGTTAATGAGCTGCTCCCTTTCAGCAATCCCCTTTCTTGTGTTGTGCTGCTGTTAATTTGCATATATCTTGTGCATGTGTGTTGCATGCACATATACACACTGCTGCTTATGTTGCATGCACATCAATATGCAGCAACATGGCCAGTGTGTCCTTGCATCCCTCCCTCATCTCTCCATCTCCATCTCTCACAGCGTCCCCCTCTCTCCCTCCATCTCTCTCATCACTTCACTCATCCGCGGGCACTGTCGCTCTGGGTCAGGCCTGAGCGGACATTCGAATGGCAGGATGGCTGGATGGATGGATGGAAGGGTGGATGGGTGGATACGTGAAGAGACATGGAAGGAGGAGGGTGAGAGGAGGATGATGGAATTCTCCCAAGATGCTTTGGAGACAACCAGCAAGGCGAGGTGGCACTGATAAATGTCACCGAAGATAACTACGCTGATGTGTGAGCGTGTATCTGCGTGTGAACCCTCATGCTCGTGCTTCCATTCATCTTGTCAGCCCTCCTCTCCACCTTCTCTACTTCCCCTTTTCTTCCCCACTATCTGTGTCTCACTATCATTGTTCGTTTATGCTGTGCAAACATTTGTTCCTTTTCATGTCATTATCCATCATTCCCTTTCCTCTCTACTGCATGACTCTCAGATTGTCTTTAGACATTTGCTCTCTCCTTCTTTTCTGACATTCACAGTGATGTCCCCAGCAATTCAAAAGATGCCTTTAAAGTGGGAGAATACATAACTGTATTTATTATTCTCGATCATGAGCAGCCCATTAAGGTTGTATTTGCTGATTTGCATGTGAAATAGGTTTAGACATCTAGGTCAAAACAGTGCTAAAGTTGGTTGAAAAATTAAAGTTAGAGCTAGAGTCAGGATTTGTAAATATTGGGTTACGGGAAAACAACTAGCTGTTCTGCCCAATGTTCAAAAATAGGGCTACCACTATCTATAAGACCTTCCTCTTGCCAGAGGAACATAGAGACAGGAAGGAGGTAGAGTGTGTGTGCATGTCTGGGGGGGAAGATCCCTTATATCAGGTGTGACATCGGTGATACCGGGCCCATTTCAATAAGCTTGGTCCCAGCACAACACAGTCTAGATGACGAGGGGACTGCAATATTTTATCTGCCTAAAACTGTTGGGGATGAATGTTTCTGTTAATAGGCTAATTGCTTAATCACCTGATGAAGTGTTGCTTGATGAATAAAGCATCAGGCAAAACGTATATAAAATGAACCAGCAGCTCAGGGACAGAAGCGTATGAGCACTTGTGAACTAACTGACCTCTGATCAGACTGATGGTCTGAATTAGTGTCTCATGTAAAAGTGACTGGGCAACAAAAGAGCAAGGGAGGAAGGAGCTTAAGAACAGCAACCACCAATTTGCAAGGACCTAACACAAAACCTCTACACTTCTAAAGCAAAAGAAAAAAGAAAGAAAGGTGGAAGGTCTTTGTGTTATGTGTGAGTGCTGAAACCACTGTTTGCTCACTCATTAGGACTCTCTGCACCTCCCCAGCTATTGTCATAAAAACTCAAGAGCTCAACCCTTTACTCATCTGCTCTTACACAGGAAAAAAAAGCCTTCTCTCAACTGTCAGTTAACAATAATGGAGATTACTTTACCCTTTACGCCCCCTCCATCTATGTTGTTCAGATTGCTAAGATGCTCACATTCTTCCCTGTCTAATGTCAGAGGTAAGCTCATCTGTGAGTGAAGTAATGGAATGTCTTGGGTTGTTGTTTGTACGTGTATGCGTCTGTGTGTGTCCTCCATGGACTCCAAAAGCATTCTATTATTCATTTGTGCCTTGAGAGTGTCCACCGAGATTGGCGAAGGCTGGGTCAAAGTCTAGGAAAAACACTCTCCGACCATTTCTCCTTGCTTGTTTTCTTCCTGTTTATTTTGCCACTTACTTTCTCTGAAGATTCTTCTGACCTTTCTAGCTCTATCATTTCATTGTTTCCTCAAGGGAAAACTCTGAACCATGAAGTGTTTGAAAGCA
This sequence comes from Toxotes jaculatrix, assembly GCF_017976425.1. Classification (NCBI taxonomy): domain Eukaryota; kingdom Metazoa; phylum Chordata; class Actinopteri; family Toxotidae; genus Toxotes; species Toxotes jaculatrix. The sequence goes on from NC_054409.1 coordinate 13,759,947, forward strand.
TACAACCGTCAGTGATATGTATCATTTATTTTAGGGAAAGTTTATGAAGTTAACAGTTTGACTGGAGATGTCTTTACCCTCTCTGTTATCATCATATACTCTTCATTTCTATTCTTTAGTTTATTCTAACTAAAGAATAAACTTTCGATATTTCCACCCCTTGCAACACTTACCAGCACTGTTGAAGCCACATCCCAAAAAGAAGCCTCTGACCTCTGGCGCTTCTCCCATCAGTGGCTTATGGTCTGCTGTGAATGATTCTGAAAACAGACAGAGAGAGACACTTTGCAGGTAACAGTCAAAACAAAGGTAATGTACTGTCCCTAACAATACTTTGATTTAGCGTAAAAGCTCCAGTGACTTAATGTTTCATCCATTTCTTTCAAGTCTTACATAGTTAAGGGATACAGTTAACCCTTTCTTTCGTATCATGTGGACATTTAGGAGGTATTCAAATTAATCGAATTAACACTAACAGAAACACTAATGAAGTCATTCATTTTAATGAATGTTTGCATTTTCAGTTATAAGTGTTGGAACATAACAAGAGGGAGATCCAAGGTCAAGTACTTCACTCACCAAGGCTAAAAATACATATATGCATTCACTCTCCCTTGCAGATATACATACACACACGTGTGTATTATGGTACACATGTTGATGTTCAGCCATATTCAATTCCCTGCTGTACATTCCAAAATAAAACATGTTTAACCTTTAACATTAATCCTAAACCAACCAACTGAAGAAGAGAATTTTTTTCTGTCTAGAATTTTTCTAGTATTTTTTTCTATCCTCATGAGGACGTAGGTACTTGTGGTACTCATAACGCCTGGATCATGGTTGAGAGTTCTTCTCTATTCAGCCTGCTCTCTCACCAAGGAAACAGCCGAGGAGCCAGTAAGCTCACTATGAAAATTCATGGCTCGGTGTGGTGTACTTATCATGTAAATATAACACTTGAAATGAAACAAAACCCAGCCTTGAAGAGAGAGTCACAGGTGTGGAGATGGCTCCATCTTTATTAATTTCTGACTTATATTTTATTTTTTCTACATTTCATCTGTCCTCCTTTACATCTCTACTAATGTTATCCAACTGTCTTTCGTTCTACCTTTATATCTCTATTAATGTCTCCAGTTCAGCATTTCTCCATTTATTTTTCAGTCTTTCTCATATTTCAGACTTCTCAGTTTCCCGTCTTCCATCTGTCCATATGTGTGTGTATGAATTTGTGTAAATGTTTGTTTCAGGTGTCACTCATCTCACCTGGCAAAACGCTCTCACCCACTCCCAACAGCTGTATCACAGTGTGATGATGAAAAAGCCAATTGGATATTGAAACTCTTCAGGCTGCACAGCTACAGATCAGCTCGCTCAACCGACTTGGCAACATGATATTGCCTGGACAAGGAGTCGGGTTTGAGCTAATCAAACTATTTCCTCTACAAACATGACACATAGCCTGCTAGTTTAGGTATTCATGAGTGAGAGCAGTATGGGAGCGGTGAATAAGATACTTCACAGACGGATACATTTCACTTTTAAATTAGAATGTGTCCAGTTTAAGAAGTATCATGAAAGTTGCTTGTTCCCTGCTGTAATGCATAAAGTTATAAGAAATTTGCAAAAGGGGCTTACAGAATTTTCAAAAAACTTTGTGCTGTTTGTGTGCATGTGTGTGTCTGTTTGCGTGTGTACCTGGTCCACAGACAGTGGACTTGATGCCAGTCTTCTCCAGATCAGGGACTCTGTTGATTGCACCCTCAATATGCTGCATGAATACATCCCAGTCCAGGTCAAACAAACTGAAGGCAAACTTATCAGATACCTGGGAGGGAAAACACAGAAAAATACATCACTTTCTCACTTCCTATAACTTTAAAGGCAGAAACACAGCAGGTTCCAAAAGTCTGAGACCACTTTCCCATTAAAGTTAATGAATCATTGTTAAAGATCATTGCTGTCAGTTTTTTGCACATTTTTTCGACAGCCCCTCCACACTGCTACAGCAGATCTTTGGAAAGTTTGATGCTGGTGCACCACCTCAGAACAAATATTACAAATACTGATGGTCTCCTTCGTCTTTTTCCTCCTCACTACTGTCGACAAAAACATTGTCACTTCAGTCAAAATTAAAACATAACACTGTAGAGAGCCAACTGTGTGAGTGCGGTGCACACTGCAGCCACAGCACACATCCCGTAGCATCTGTTGATTCGACTTTTTCTCACCAGGGAATCAACATCTGTCAAATCAGACCCTTCTCTCTCAGCTCCTTTAATTTGCTCCCATCTGGGCCTCTGTAACTCCCTCCGTGTCGGCCGGGCCAAAATGCAGCCTTTAGCTCCTACAACTCAGACCGCCTCGCCTCTAAAATTCTCCCCTCCTACACTAATCCGGGGTGACTCAGGGTGCTCAAAATCAAAAAGTCCAGCACACCAGCTTGTGCTCTGTGTTGCGATTTTATCAGTCACGTATTCCTCCCCATATCCTGGCACTGATCTGGTCCTCCCTCCACTCAAACTTGACTCTTCTCCATCCTGGCTCCTCGATGGTGAAATGCAATTTCCACTCCCCACAAAAGGAGTCATTCTCTTACTTTCAGAGGTTGACTGCTTTTTGGAGTCACTGCAGACACATCACAGCATCAGCTTACTGCCTAAAAGGCTAAATAAGTTCAATATAAGCAATTCTTTAAGTTAAAAGTCTGCAGTTAGGCAGGAGAGCTAAGGGCATGCTGAAAGGGATTCCTGTGGCTGTACAACGAACGTCAAAGGTGACACAGTTTTGATTAAGACTTGAACATCACATGGATGTGTGAGCTGACAGTAGCTGCTTTCATGTGAACAATGAATTCTGCATTATTACCGAGCACTGAAGCTCAACTGGAGTATCTGAGGAGCAGTGCTCTTTGTCCTAGACACCACACTTCTTTCAATCCCTCCCAAGCCATCGATCCTGCTCATCTTCACTCAGTAGGCATCCTCTATTCTCTCCGTCTCCCTGCTAATTCTCCTCTCTGTATCTGCGCTTTCTTCCTCCGTTCGCCTCAAGACATCAAAGCAACGCTCAGCTGCAGAATGAGAACAAAAGAAGCTGCTTCTGCACAAAGAAAATCCTCTAAAATGTAAAACCACTGAGGAGTCTACAGACAAGGAGGCAGCCAGACAGAAAGACAGAAAGTCGTCAAGTCACTCTGAGGAAAGAAGATATTATCAGTGTCATGCAAAAACCCTGTGTCCTTTTACAGAAACTACTAAATAGAGACTAAATATATGTTTTAATTATTTACATTATATTAACATTTTTGAGCTCAATACCTTTTATCAGACTTGCATGGCTTTTGTTATCAGTATACTTGACAATCCTTCCTTTGCATATCTATAATGCTTTCTTACACATGAACAGGTTGCACAGATAGGAATCTTTATTTGTGAATGGTAATGGGCCCAGGATTATATTGCTTTGTGAGAGCACAGATATGAAGGAATAAATCGGAGAGGCCTGCCACCAAACCTGCCAGTCCAGTTAACAAACTGCTCCAAAACCTTGTCCTTGAGAGAAAGTACATATCCATTAGGACATAGACCACCTGTCACTTCAAAGGCCTTTATAAAGATCAATCTCCAAAGTCAACCACTACTTTAAAGAGTCAGACTGTGCATGAAAGTACTGCCTGTAGAGTTTTCTTTTTTCTCTTTTTTTTCTTTTTACAGCTGCCAAAGAATAGTTTGAGTGAGTTATTTTCAGAGCCACTTATTATTTCAGTCTTTCACAGTAATGCTTTGGCTTTTGGTTTTAATGTTACAATAAAGGCGATTTCACCAGCAGTGAAGCTAAAAATATAAAGTTTGTGGGTGGTGCTAAAAGAACAGCTATGGGGTTTATCTCCTGTATTATGTTCATCAGTTCAGTTTTAATTTTCAGTTCTATTAGTTTTTTGCATTTCTCTTTAAATATAACTTAAATAAAAACTGTAAACTGTAAGTCAGCTTTAGACCAGGTATATTTTAGGTTTTTTTTTTTGTTGTTTTTTTTTAACCTTTGGACAGAGCCAGACTAGCTGTACTCCCTACCTCCAGTCTTTATGCTAAGCTAAATTTAACACATCCTGAGTACAGCTGAAAAAGAAGACTATGACTATCAGCTATGGCCGTTGTTCATACTGGTGTGCAAATAAAGTCATAAGAATGAGATCCTGCCTATCAGGTTATTATTTTCATTCTACTGTGTTTTGTCTGGTATCATGTTTTTGTTTTTGTTTTTTTGGGTTTTATTCTGTATCAAACTAAAACTAACCAGGTTTTCTTTATTAAAAGCTAGAGTATGGCCTTTTTTCATTTTGGTTTTATGCTGATATTCAAATAAACGTCATAATAATTAGTTCCTTCCTATCAGGGTATACTGTAAATTGTCTTGCTTGAAACCAGTGGAATGTAGACTTTCACTCGAACATGTGTCAACATGAGAATCTACAGTACTTGGACCCAAATTACACACAAACATAATTACAGATATTATTAACTTTTAGTCAGAAAATCTGAATAGGTGTTTGTATGTGTGGGCATGTTCAGTAAACATAGCATAGAGTTGAACATAGATACCTTCACCCTAGAAGCATTTTTTGCAATTTAACTTTAATGCTAGCTAAGAGAACTGTCTCCCACTACTTCCAGGCTTTATGCTAAGCTAGGCTTCTAAATACTCCTTTTGACCACAGTGGGAGTGAATACACATACATACACACACTCTTGCCCACACACACACACACACACACACACACAAACTGTTTTATGAGTCCTATTATGAATACGATTTGACCTCCAAGCTAATACAGCAGTAAGTAATGAACACAAGGGAAAGAAAAACAGGGTAAATAAGAGATGAGGTCAAACTGACAGAGAGAATGAGAAGCATATAAACAGGATTAAAGTTTATTCAGCTGCCTGATTGAAGTATTTGATTTTATGTCAAAGAAGACAGACATTACGTCATGTCTCTAACTCTGGTACACAGATAGTCAATACGTGAGGTCTCCGAGCTACTGAAAGAGAATGAGATGGTTAATCACTGGTTAATATTCGAGCTTACCTCATCCCAGAAGATGGGGTTCTGTTCATACCCACCCACAGACAGGGCGTCGCCTTGGAGACGCAGGTACACTGACGCATCGTGGTCCCTGACATTTGGCATGTTCTGCAAAGAGTTAAGATTAAAGTGGAAGCATTCATTACATGACTTGATTCAAACACATTCTGCTGCAGAGGACAAGAAGATAAGGATAATACACATAAAGAGTTTTCACTTTCATTTTTTCATTTATCAATTAATTGTTTGCCAGTCGTATTTTGACTCATAAGTGGCAAGAGCCTCAATCTTAGTGTAAAGCATTAATGACTGACTGGCAGCTGAAACTGTAAAAAAATTAATTCATAATGACAAGACATAACAAAATGCACTTAACATATCTGAAGGTGTACCACTATTTTTTTTCTTTAAACCAGATAATTTATGATAAATCTAATTAAAATTGCCATTAAGATTCTCACATGGTATTCAGTGTTTCTTGGTAGTTTACACAGTGGCATATGTACAGAACAGTGTATACAATACAGGACGTAACAACCATAAAAATCTACAGTACCAGTGGCACATACCATGACATAACTTAACAAACCATAGCGTTTCTTTATGTATGGAACTGACAAACCATGAAATCTTCTTTAAAACACAGCAGAGGGAAACATTCATCCTCTTGTATCCCAGTAAATATTCTTATGCAAGTGTCTAATGAATAGTTACACTTGTCGTATGTCGTGTCATTTGTATTCATTCTGTTGCGAGTGCTTTTCATTCCAAAGTCAATTGGCTCTCTGAGTCCAAAATGAAAATACCAGTGAACAAGTTGACATTTGGAAAACGGCTCACTACATTTAATAAAAGCCAAACTGCCCCTTGCTTCTCTCTCCTGTGTGGACTACAGCCGGGCAGTTCGCGCCATGTGATCAATGAGATGAAAACAAACACCAGTTACTATCAGCAAGCCTGCTATTTTTTAATTTAAAGCCGCCACAGCCGTTCAGGACTACACACACGTCTATTCACACACAGGCCTGCGGTCAGTGTGAGATGTTTGACGTGAAGCTGCACACCCTGGTGGGAACAGATTTTCTGATGGCATCCAAGTGTGTGTGTGTCTTTTTGTGTGACACACTTTGTGTGTGGTCTGATGTCAGTGTACATGATGTAGCAGTAATACTGGTTAATCTGCTCTTAAACTACATAACACAGGGAAGCTCTGACAGCCTGTCCAAAACCACCAGCCTCTAGAGGATGAGCACAATTATGCATGTGTACACTAACTAAATCTAACACACACTCAGGACTCACAGTCACAGAGTTACAGTGGATCGTGTACACAAGCCACGTCAGCTGTTATATCTGCATACAGAGGCCTCCCCAGTGCTCCCCAAACACACGCACACACAGATTTCTAACATTAAAGTACATAAATCTCCCTTTCTCTCTTACACAAACAAGCACACGCAACTCATTCCAACACACACTAAAAGACTGGGCCGTTTGAAGCTGAAATCTGTGTGGTCACAGTGCCCCCTGCTGGTCATGTAAACTTCATATGAAGGAATTTCTGTCTCCATGGGGAATTAAATGAACAATAAAATCGAAATTACAATAATCCAGTCAAAGAGGATGACTGAATAATTCATTATAAATGATTGAAATTAGCCACAGAATAGACCAGAATAGAATAGAATAAAACAGAGGAGAATAGGACAGAACACAACTTTATTGTCCACCAGACAATATTTTTTGCTTACCAAAACATAAAAGCAGCACAAGAAGTAAAAAAAATAAAAATAAATTACACATAGAATCTTTAAGACAAAGCATGAAACATTAAAACATAATTTGTGATGATGATTTGTGGCTCATTTTAGTGAATACTGATTGCACTTGGAATAAAAGACTTCTTTAAAATATGTCTGGCTGCCAGAGGCACCACACAGTGCCTTCCAAAGTTCAGAGTCTCAAACTGAGATAATTAAGGATGAGAACCGAAAGCTTAAGGCTTTGTCTCTTGTCCTGGCAGTATAACGCTCACTGATTTCAACTGGGGCTTTCCAGTCATTTTGGTGAGGATGAAGAAGATGAAGCCGTGCATTTCTTAAAAATATAATTAGTATTTTCAGAAACATTTCATAACGAAATATACCCTACAACAGGTGTCGCAAGGCAACCTGTGCCCGATTTTACTTTATTATAAAATCTTATCTTTATTATTATTATCTTTATTATTATACAATCTGTTTAACCACAGTCAAGCAGTGAAGACAGATGGCGGTCCTACCTGTATGCCTTCAATCCTCTCTGTCACTACATAGGCATGATGCATCGCTATGAGAGGCACCTTGACTCCAGCCATTTCTCCCAGCTTGGTGGCCCACACACCTGCGCATAACAAGCAGAGACAAAAAGTACAAAATCATACCACCTTGCATCCTAGATAAAAACAATTTAGGCAAAACCTGTGAGAATGATTTTTTTTTTAACTCTGGAGAAATTATTCTCTGCATTTTACCCACACCAAGTGAACGAAACACACACACAAGCATGCACATGCACTAGAGACACTGGGGCAGGGGGCTGCCTAATGAGGTGCCCGGGGAGCTGGGGTGGATCAGTGCCTTGCTCAGGGGCACCACAGCCATGGTCGCAGAGGCAGGGGAGGCGCGTCTCCTTCACCACCACCGTATCCATTTTTTTGCACTTGGTCAAGGGATCAAACCCACGACCCTCCGATCTCAGGCCGGTCCAAAGTCCAAAGCCGCACTCTTAACTTGCTGCGCCACGGCCACCCCAATAATGTTTAAATAGTGATTGTAATCTCACATTTGCTTGCCATACGTGTATCAACAGGGAGACCTGTTGCACCCAATTAACACTCCTTAACAAAACCAAAACCCTTGTCACCTCTGATTTATTTTGTCTTCGAGATGATAAGTTAGCTGATCTCACCAGCACAGTTCACCACACAAGGCGTCTCAATGGTCCCATGAGGGGTCTCCACTGCCTTCACCCTCTTCACCCCGAGGTCATCTGTCCGCACTTTAATACCAGTCACAGGGCAGTTCTCGATCACCTGATTTAAAGAGGATAGTGTGGAGTTTATTTATGGAGATACTGTATACGTAGTGTTCCACCCTTGCAGGAGTCCCTGTGTTTAATGAACAGAGGAGTTGAACAGTAAATCACTCAAATAATATTTGAGCCCTTTAAATATCTGCCCACGGCAAAAAGATTTCTATTCACAAGCGCAGCCTTGCGTTCTCCAAAGCTGCTGTAAAGGTGGCATGAAACAATTGGCTGTACCTCAAATTCATATTCATATTTTCATAATTCCTCATTATTATACGATAAACTGATGTAAACTGCTTAAAAATGCCACTGACATGTAGTTCTTTGAGAGCAAATAGCACACTGAAATATAGGTTAGCTGATTAATTTTGTCAATTTGAGGACAGTGTTTTTGGATCCAGCAGCTGTGTAGTCTCAGTTACCATAGTGATCTACCCAAAAAGCAGCTGCCTTCATGAGGCCAAAGAGTCAGACGAAAGCCTCAAGTCTGCATTTTATTAATAAAAAGTATTGCCTCTAAATTTGCATGTAAAAAGCCAGTTTCTCTCTCTCAGTTTTTAAATCTAAAATTTCTTTTATCTAAAGCACTTCCAAATAAATTGCCTTAGTGTTACTGCATGTGAGATAATAACACAATAGTCTGTAGCTTACGCACTTACCGTCATGAACTTACGGGTCATAGACCACTGATCAGTTAAAGAAGAAATATGGCTTTATGTGTGACATTTACTCACAGCCATTAAAGCCCTCATCTGTTTGAAACAGCAATTAATGTTAAGCTGTACACAAGGTTGTGATACTGCTATCTGTACTAGATTGTCATGTTCAGATAAGGGTGTTATTTTTACACTACACTGTTGTGTCACACATAAAAAAAAAATCTGACAGCCACTCACTAAACTCCTGGAGTGTCATATAGAAAATGAGATCATTTTTGCAAATGACATGCTAGAGTCAAACACTGGAATTACAAGGTTTGTACCATTGTATAGGCTTCTGATTGCAATGCTGCATTGTAACTTCAACAGTTCTGCTGTTCTAAAAATAATAAACCTAAATATGCTATAACCTCCGAAAGGTAACCTTTATTTATTTGGTTTAGCAGACCGCTATTACAAATGTGTACATCCACAGTAATATACATATATATATATGATGTATATTCATGGTCCAAGAGGAGAACAACCAGTCAGCATATCACTATACATTACCGTGGCTCCCCTGGCGGTAGCAGCTCTGGACAGGGTGGTACAGGTGCCTGCTGGGTCCATGGTGCCATCTTTTGGTACATACAACGTTCCATACAGATCATCAACGTTCATCAGAGGATACAGGTCCTTGGTCTCAGCAGGTGACAGCACGTGGGACTCGATGCCGTAAACTTTACCCAGCTAGAAATAACGAGATATAACATGTTTGAGTGGCTGTGGTCCTGAGAAGGATTTATTCATTCAAAGTAATCAGTTGTATCACCTCAATTTTATATTAATACGCTTTCTATATTCTAAACGCTCTCTATTTTTTATGATTTTTTAACTGTTAAGAGCAGCTGGCCACAAAGAGAAAACGTCACACAACACTTCCTACTAAGCGTGTCACAGTAAAACATTTGAGGAAAACAAAAGCTATTATCCTTCTTACTCTGAAGCAGCTGCAGGATGCGTTAATAGCGCAGCATATTGTTAAGTATGATCTGAGGACTGTCAATCTAAACACTTTTACTGCCATTTTGTGGCTAGATTGGTTTTCCTTAGATGTTTCGTTTGGTGAAACAGTGAGGTTCTGTCAGGTATTGCATTTTGGTAACTGCAATAACACCGGTCATTAACCAAATAATAGAATTATTTACACACACAAAAAAAGGTTATGTGAAGAATGTACTGCACAAGCCTGGCTACTGTAAAACCTTTATTTACATGCAGTAGGCAAGTAATCAGATGTGTCTGTGACACAAAAAACTTATATTGGAATTATGGCTTTCTTGTGGAGAGCATTTGGAATTAAAGAGAACAAAGAGTTTTTTCTTGTTGCACAAATGTGTGTGTCTGAATTTGTTAGTCAGACAAAAACACAGCCATCTCTGTTCTTACCGACATGAGGCGCTTGTACTCATCCAGTCTCTGCTTGTTGGAGGCAATGAAGAGTCCTCCATTCTGGATCCAACCTGTGTGGAGACCAGTTTCCTCTTCCAAGTCTTTGCTAATCACATTCCTAGTGTGGGCCAATAGCTCCACCTCAACATCACTGGGACGGAGCTGCCACAGCAGGCCTAGTGAATGGACAAACAGATCAGCAGATGGACAGAAATACTTATTAACAGACAAGAATGCATGTCCAGTACGTGAGCGCACGTACAGGTGAACATACAAACACACAACTGTAAGTTCTTTATCTACAAAAACCTAATCTAGACTTGAAGTACAGGTTAGAACAAACTGTAGGCTGATAAGTAAAGAGTTACTGCTGGGGAGAATGGTTTAAATTGTAGAAAAGTGCACTTGGTAGTGGTACTGTATATACTGAAAACATGATATTTATGTAGAATAAAAACTCATTTGTTAATAGTAAGAGAATATTTGGGTACTAAGCTTTTCAGCACATATTATTTCAGGTAAATACACATTCTTTTCAGTAGTCCATATTGTTACAGTTTGTTACCTGCAGTGTGCCAGGTGGTGCCAGCAGTCAGTCTGTCTCTCTCCAGCAGAACTACGTTGGTCACACCCATTTTAGCCAGGTGGTAGATGGTCTGACAGCCCAGACTGCCTCCTCCAATCACTACCACATCCGCTGACCTGAGGCAGGTGGCAGATAACAGCGGGTGAACTGAGAACATGACTTTCAAACTGCGATAAGGACGATGGCCCTCAAAACTCAAATAAGTGCCACAATTCACAATTCAATCAAACCAACTCAACAGTCAATAGTTTGATATCCTCAAATATTTTTTTCACCTAAAATTAAGAAACAAAATCAATAGCATTTTTAATTCAGTACATGAATTATATCACTACTTATATCCATAGCTGTCATTAAACCAAACTTTTGTTTGTTTCATTAAACTGACAAATGTCTTTGTTTTTAAACCTTTTCTAGACATGAGAGATGCACAGAGGATCTATGATCTGTTCGGTCATCATGAGTAATCAACTGGTCCAGTACCACAGCCATGTATTGATCCATTACTACAATAATCAACTTACACAGCTATGTACATGGTCATCATCCATAATTATCCCATGTTAATGTAAGAAAAATCCAAACAGATGTTGAATTGCAGTAACTCCTGGAAGACAACAGTCACTTTCACAGCACATACTGTAGTACAGTAAGAGCTCCTTCCATCCATCCGCTAAGCTAACCTGGGCAAAGGTTTAGTGGGTCCTGAGGATGATCCGTCCTCCTGTTTGAGCGTCTTCTCATAGGGAACACTTTTTTCCTTGGTGGGCTCTGAGCTGTAGGACCGAGTACTTGTCCGGCACAAAGGAGAGAGAGAAGGCCGTACTGCCAACGCCACCCGTCGCAATGCGCTCCCTAGGAAGGCCATGATCCCCTGTGGACAGTAAGAGGACACCAGGGGACAGGGTGAAGCCACAGAAGCATATGTAAATTTCACTGCAAAATATGCAAGGTCTTAGAATACGGTCTTGAAAATGCAACTAGTTTCAAAGTTATTTACAATGATGTTTCTTTCTAAACTACATGATAACATGACAGGTGACATGACACATAGTTTACAGTATATTCTGCATCTATTTGTTCTGGTCCCAGATAATATGTCATGCTTCCTCAGCCAGGTGGCTGTTGTTTGCAGAAGGATCAAAGCAGGCCATGGTCGGGTGCCTTCAGTCCAAGTAGTAACACGGCAACCCTAACAAAAGAGCAAAAACAGCAGGCTGGCACCTATTAACTAGACTGACAATGACAGGCCTGTCTGCACATATAAGAACCGAGCATGAGAAGAAACGGGTTTAAACTGACATTTGCATGGTTGACTGAATGACTGTGTACCTTATCCGTTTACACCAAGTTCTCATTCATCATTTGGCACTTGTAGTTCAAGCTTATGCAACCTCTAGTGGCTGGACAGTGAGAAGGAGGACCTGGAAAAAATGTTGTCGCAGCAAACCTCAAAGGAATTCTGTACAAACTGACTCGACTGAAGTGCAACGGCGGTGTCCCACTAACATCGGATATCGCACGATGCTGCGCTCGTTCCGCACTGTAAAGTTTTCATAGCATGCTCACAACAGCTCGTGTCACTTCATTTGAAGTGGGACTAAAACAACATAAACACTAACATGCATAATAGAACAGTCTGCATGCGCTGGAACGCCACGTGCCAAAACAACAAGAACAGCGCCAGCGGCTACGGACAGTAACGTGGCATAAAGCCTTGCATGAGATCTCCCGACACTGGCAGGCACCGAGTACAAAACACCGCGACCATTCCTGCAAGTTGGCTTATGCAGTAACTTTGTTGCGATAAAGCGGTTTGGTTTCCACATGCACACTTACACTCGGTTCCGCCTGTTACGGACAGTCCCGGCTACACTCGATGCTAGATCGAGGAAAGAAAACACACTTTACAGAGAGAAGGAACCGGGGTCGTGTGAAAATGGCCGAATAGTTCTGTTTTCCAGAGAGAAACGGCGCTTGAAAGTGTGGCACAGGAGTCGGAGTTCAGGAGTAATCAGGTGGTGCAGCTGTAGTTCTCCGTCTTCAGCCCTCCCCGCCCAGCGCGGTCAGTGTACTGTGGATCTACATACGTGTAAATGCTGCACAGGCGGATCATTCGTTACCAAGTCAAAAATTAGGTCAGTCATGTGACTGCAAATTGCTAACATTACTGTTGAGCAGGGAAAAAAAACAAAACACACAAATGAAGCTAAAATCTGCACCAGTATGGTCCTTTAAAGGGTTAAAAAGTCTGAAAAGTGAAGGGGTCAGAATTCAGTATGGTTTATGCAGGGTTGTAGTTGTTAACCTGTTGTTTTTTTTCTTCTTTATATTACTTGAATAATCTGATTGTGGATTTGTTTAAACTCTCGTTTTTGTTTTCATATGTGTACGTGTAACTCTGGAGTAAAAGGTAACATAAGATGGCATTGCATCTGCCTCAAAAATATGGTCAAAGGCCACTGGAGAAGCAGAAACTGTCAGTTTGTTGTTTGTTCTATAGAGATTCATGAATGTGTGTGCGTGTGATGGCGGATGTCAGGGTAGCAGCTGCAGAAACTGCTGAAGTCCTCAAGGTCCAGAAACCAAATCAAGCATAAGTAGAACAACAGCTCAACACAGAAAATCATATATGTAGAGTTTGCACATATATGTGCACGTGCCAAGCACTATTTATGGTGATCTTGCAATGGGGAATGAAGTGTGTGAAGAGAAATCATTTTAACATGCACAAACAACAGGTAACTCAACATTACAAGACATCATGCTATGTAGACGAGCCATATGCAGTGCCTCCTCCTGTTCAGCTGACCTCGTGAAAACCCCACCTCCAAACTAGCAGCCAATGAGGTGCTAAGTTTAGGTTCCCTCCTGTGACAGAAGGCTCTCTCCAGTTCATACAGCCTGGAACAGGAGAGGAGCTGAATCAAGGAGCTGCAGCCAATCCCTCAGTCTTATGTAGTCGTGTGTGTGTTCTGTTATAAGTTTGAGACTGGGAAAATGGTCTACACCAAACTTTGAACTTTGTTATCTTCTTTTCATGTGGTTAAATAATAGTTTCTTAAGTGCAGCCAACGCTTATGCAAACAGCTGACATCAAGACACTACACCAGAGACAAAATAGCTGAATGCATAAGATCTGGTTTGATTTGTTACACTTGTTGACAGGACAGGACTGACACACTATTAAGTGTAGCATATAGAAAGAAAAAATCAGAGCATGCTACAAAAATGTCCCTGCACAGACATACACAAAACTTTTCAATGGTTCTACTAAAGTTTTATGTCCACTTAATTTTACAATGACTGAGATCAAGACATTTGCAGTAAAATAAAAGTAAAATATAGATTATACAGATGGATTAGTCAGAAAAGAAGTAAATGAAATCTAAATTGTGCAACTGTATTTCCAAAGATTGTCACAAATCCAGGGACAAGGAACTTGCCTGGTCCACCTGATTTTATCATGAAAAATGATATTGTACCCCCTTGTGGTGGATCATGGTCAGTACAACATATGGTAGTACTAACTTCCCCTCAAATTTCTGTAAACTCCTCTAACCACCAAAAGTCTGGCTTGTCAATTAACATCATCCACAACCACATTCATACAATGAAACAATGTGTAAAAACTAATTTTTATTAACTTTTGAAAAGTTTGCTGAACATTTACCCAAACATCCTGTTTTATAACGTGAGTACAAATTTATTGCTCAAAGACGCTTAGAGAGAGAGGCTTTTGGTAGAAAAGCCATTGCACTTCAATTGCATGTTGTAAATCATGTCGTGTGACTCGTCTGTCAACCACATCAAGAGTGACTCAACAAATAAATTAAGACATACGCAGGAAAAGCAACACACATAATGAGAGCAAATGAATGCACGACATTAGACCATCTTAGATGCAAAAACATATGAATGTGGCATACGTTTAGCGTAACTTGATCATTGTAATTTAAATCCACGAGGGACGTCAGAATTACATCAGTTACTTGTATTGCAACCCTGTTCAAAGTGTCAACACATTCCTACATTGAAAAGGATCCTAGTGATTCTACAAAAAGGTTATTATTACAGGCTGTGCTTTAATATGGCTTATTAAGACTTCTGCTACAATACATGTGGGGTCACTTGTACTTTTTTTAAGTATAAAGGAAGGCATGTTGATCAGGTAGGCATGTGGCATTCCGTACAAAGCTATTCAAACAATACACAGGTTCCTATATTAATGTTTTTATTTTAAACATGTGCAGGGTACAGTGAGTAGGGTGGCCCTGTCACTGCCATTTATAAACATAGGTCTCTCCTTTTCAAATTGTGTCTGGGATCTCAGTTAGCTGCGGGACTGAATAGGCTCTAGGCCAATTGAATTGTGTCAAATGATTGGCACAGCAGCGAAAGGGGTGAGTCCCCCTCTTAGTGTGCAGAAGGCTTGGAGGGACAGGTCTAGTCTCGTGCAGTGAGTGAACCAGTGCCCAGCTTGAGAGAGCTCCTGTGTGCCGCTAAATATGTGCATTTCTGATTGAAAGATAACATCTCCTGCCATCCATTCACTAATATGTTCAATTCATGTTAACGTATTTTTATAGACATTTAAATTTGTGGGGGAAAAAATTAAAAAAATTGTCTAATCAACCAAAAATTCCATGACCCCCCTGCAGTACCTCCGCGGACCCCCTAGGGGTCACAGACCCCCCTGTTGTAGAGCTCTGCTTGAGAGTATAATGCCAGATATACTGGCATTATACTCTTCTCTTTTTGGTAGATAAAGTTAGAACTGTTACGTATGATTTAACCTAAACCTTAACGATTGAACAATGCCATTTTAGCATCTAAATAAAAATATAAAAATGTAAAAAATAAGTGTGGAGACAAAAACTTGAAGGCAATCAGAACATGAAGTTCAAGTTGTGTGGCCAAATATGAAACACGGCCATCAATTAGAGAGTAGTCTAACCCTAACCCTAACCCAAGTCAGTGTTATTTCAGTTATAGTAATGACTTGTTAAAAAAAAAAAAATTAAAGAAGCTTAAATTGTTCATATGCAAACATTCACTGTGTTAGTTTCACTAACAAAACACTTACTGCATGTAATCTGGTACCACTGGAACAGTCTTATTCTGTCCCTGGAAACCATGAAGCACATCAATTTTAAAACTGTTAATGAAGCAAAGGGAAATATTCAACAGGGTTAATCTTTGCCTTAGATACAACTGTATCTCTTAACAGTACCAGTGGAAGATATGCACAAATGGAAAAATGGAGTAGATAGATATGACAACATGGAAAAAAAGAGAAATAATAGCAATAACAGTCTGAGACTTTCGTCCAAACTTGCCAGGAGTTGTGAACAGAGTAACTACTGGATCCTCAGTCTGTGATCAACAGACAGTCCTTATAAAGCCACCTGCCAACATTCCACATGCAACATGCAATCATTAGAAGCACACACACCATTACAAGCACACATTCAAACAAAGATGCTCTTGACCTCAGCCATACAAACTGTATGAACTCTCAGAATATTAAATATGTTTGAATAAAGTAAAAAAAAAAAATCTCAAGGGTGGATTGTTCTCGAGAAAAATCTGCTGTGCACGTTCAAGCATCTGAATTACTAAGATGCACACATCCATTGCTTTTACATCTCAACAAACATCGTCCCTTATGTTGTTAAAAATTATCCTGTGCCATTCACTTACTAACATGCTTTGAAAAAAACATAGTCCAGGTCCAAATGACACTGAGCATGTCAGTGGTGTGACACAAGGTAGACTGGAAAGGGTCTGAGAGCAGTTCCTCTTCTCTGCATCTGTCTCTCTGACCTTGTGGCCTTTTGACCTGCATGTCCTCCACAGCCACGTCAGCTCCGCACTAAAGTTCATCCCTGTAGGCAGCTGACAGCATCTCGGGTGGCGGCGCAGCCCCTTTCAGGGTCTTGTGGGAACCCCTCCAATCGGTGCGTACCGAGTCATCGTCCCACAGAGTGGACGTCTCCGTGTCGCTCACCCACTGGGGATCACCAGCGTAGTGACATGGCTGGACCAGGAGAGGGCGTGCACTGAAGGCTTGTAAGTTTCTGTTGGGGAAATGGGACTTGTAGTCCTCACTGCAGAGAGAGAAAGCAGTGGTAAGAGATCACGTGGATTTGGCTGAATTCATTTGAGACTTTAGAACATCTAGTATGTAACAATATAAGAAAATAACATCTAACAACAGAATGGACAACCACATCAGAGATTAAATATTAGTGCACTTTTAGCAAATTTTCCTTCAAGTAAGCGTTGATAATTAGTATCTGTGTTATCTTTGACGTAAGTTGAAATGCATCCATTTCACAGAGGCTGATTTGCAGTTACTCTCAGCATGAAGGGCGACAGCAGGACCGAAGTGTGGTGTGCGGTTGTTGTGCATTCTTAGCTGACCAGTCAAGCATAACGAATTAGAATCACAGAGGTGAGAGAGAGAGAGAACAGAGAAAGTGGGCTGGCTTTAAGCCAGTTTTCCACACATGATGAAGCACACAGACGCTGCCAAGCCTTCTGGTTTGCAGGCACTTCAGCCCAAAGTCCATTTCATCTCTTACAGTCAGCAGCTCATATGTGTCCCTTTTACTCTGTTAGATCATCACTGTAGGACGATGAGAAGAGTTGTCTGGTTGGGGCTACTGCCAGAAATATTGGGGTTAGAAATGGGAACGGGGTTGCTTTAACATGGAGCCATTAGGTTAAAAAAACTGTTTGGAGGAGAAATATTTTTAAGGTGTCACAACTAATGCAAGCCACAATGTCTTTATAATAAACCACAAACAAACAACAAATTGCATATAGGCCTACAGCCACCTGGGTTGGAGAGAAATTAATAGAGATGAGATGGAGGAGGAATTAATGGAGGAAAACAAAGATTAATAGTAGTGGATACTTTTGGACTGCTGAGAGGACCAAAATGCTGTTGCTGACAACTTTGGAACTTTAGTTTTTTTGAATTGGACAAACTGTGAATGTAAGAATAGAAACAAGACCAATAGTCTACAGCCGCGCTAACAGCTCTGAGCTATATTTAGGACAAGTGGTGCTTTGAAATAAACAGCTCAAATAGCTCATTTGAACTAAATAGTTCAAAGCAAGGCGCTCTTGAAGAAAATACTAACATGCTTAAGCTTAGCGCGTATAATGTATAGCATACCACGTTCACTGTCCCAGTTTAGCAAATCAGTATACTAATATTGGCTAATTACCATTAACACAACATACAGCTGTGGCTGACGGGAACGTCTTTAGTCATGCAGGCATTTGATCATGAACCAAAGCATTAAACAACATTTTGACCTGATGACGGAGCTAAATCAAATGTTAAGGGATCACTGAAGTTATTAAAATTCCCAATGAAGCAGACATGTGAGCACCAAATTTAGAGGGAACCCATCCAACTGAAGCGTTTAACTAAATAAGAAAAGTGTAAACTTCATAGCGACCCCACAACCATGGCTAAAAATGTTAATCTTTTTTAAGTTCACCACAAGTCTCAAACAAACACATCTGAATCCCCTTTGGCTGTTCAAGTCTATCTGGCAACCACAAGTGTGCCTTAAAAAAGAAGAAGTCCACTTTGCCTCAAACAATCCAGGCAATCAATCCCAGAGGGAGACGCTGCCATGAAACCTGCATATCATAAAAGATTAAAGATTTATTTTCAAATGTGGTGTTTTTATTTAGCTCAAAGAGCACTACATATAAAACTGACTAGAATAGAGATTCAGGCCAAAACTGACCACAGTAAAACAGTAAGTAAAACCACAGATGTCACTATAGTTCTTTAATCTATAACTCTATAAAAGCTAGGCTAAATATATAGCATGCATAGGCAGAGTTTAGGCAGCTATAGGGAAGAACATTTGTAATTATGAGGTCTGTTTTAATTATATGTCTGGTGGCAGAAGAATGCTGAAAGACAGGGTTTTCCATAGATATCACTGAACGTGAACATGACTGATAAGGAACACCTATATAATTTCACACAAATATTCATCAAGACCAAAATTAAAACTGGAAAAGTATGATGTGTGCAGGCATCTGAGGATTCAGAGCTCTTGTCATACATACTTGGGATGTTTGTCATACATGATGGGCAGGAACTCATCTACAGGCAGCATCTTGGAAAGCGGTTCAGCATTGAGCAGTTTTTGGGCTCCTTGTAGCGAGATGGCATAAGAGAGGGTCCAGTACGAGTAGTCCGCCATCACCAAGTTACGGACATTCTCCACAGGATCCTCGTTTCCAGGATTCACCTGCTTCCTGCCAAAATATCTGTAGCACCATAAAAACCATAATGAGAAAAAAAGAAGGTAAAGAAGAAGAAAAATGTCAAAAACAACTGCTCTTTGCTCTTCTTTGCTGCCAAATGTGCTGGAAATTGCTTTTCTTTTCTTTTTGCAGCATTTGTGCTGCATATGTGTCTAACCATTTTCAGAGAGGTAAGGAAACCAAAATACACACACAAAGGAAAGCTGGTACACATCCCACCTTAATGCTGATAGATACTTTCAAAATACTTTCATCATGTGCCTGAGGTTTTGTTTCCATCTGCTTTGAAACTGTAATCACGGACAAACTGACACACAAATACAAGCCTGAGACTGAGACTATTTAGCTGTGTTTAAATAAGCTGTGAGTAACGTGTGTTGCATTCCTGAACATGGGGTCAGAGGACAGATGGCCCCTTTCTTCAACACACAACACACTTGTGAGGATACTGTATTGACTTAACCTTATTTCACCCATTCCTGCCTAATTCTTAGCCTTAATTTAAAACAGGAACAATGTAAATAGTCTGTCTTACATGATGTCCCAATCCAGCTCCACCTGCTCCACCTCCTCCATCATTTTGAGGGCTCGTCGTTTGAAGTTAGACTGAAAACGAACGTCGTCCTCAAAGACAAGTGCTTTATCCATCTGCAAGTCCACTATCTGAGAAGGAAAAAATGTTTGTTTCAGGCCGACCAAAAGATGGTTAAGATGGTTTGGTCCTTCATGTACAATTTGTGTGTCTTCTCACCTCCTTCCAGATGTAGAAGTGGCTGAGGAAGCAGCCCACCTCTCCTTTAGTCAGGGTGCGTCCAGAGAACGGGTCGTAGTAGCCTGGTAGCAGGTCAACGCCCAGGATCTTAATGTCACTGCTGTTCAGTGCACTGAACACACACATATTATTATATTCCTATAATTCCACAGACAACCTCATTGCACACTGTCCACTGCTGCCTGCAAACTGTTTGCCACGTGTTATAATTAGGCATAAAAATTGATTTTTTTTTCAGCCTCAACTGTCTTCATTTTCAGATTTGCTCAAAATAGGATAATAAATGAAATATAAACCTACAGTAAAAACAATATCCATAGTTCTGTGTTCTCACTGTATTAGAGTACTGCACTTACTTCCCATCCACAGCATCCACCACCTTGACGTCAATCTCCAGCTCATTCAGAGAGAACAACATCCGATCCCTGCGGTCAGCACGGCGTCGCAGATTTATCAGATATATCTGTGACAAGGAAGACAAATTGATATTTAACTCTGAAAACTGCATGTCATGCACTGTGGACATGCACATCGTTGACCCCATTTTTGACTTCTACAAACAGATCTACTGCTTATTCCTTACTTATTTAAAAATTCATCCAGCGACAACTTTTCAGTGATAACACACTTCACACTCATTCTGGGTGATGCTAAAATGCCTAAATAAACTACAGAATTCCTTAATGCTCTCATCATTACGTAGCCCACTGTGTGAGCATACAAATTTAATTAAAAGCTGATGTCAAGAAGCTTAACAGCAAGTTTTAGATTAACAGCATTCAAGAATTTGGGTAAATATAATTTTTCTTTTCTCTGATGCTGAGAGGTTTTGATTCTAGTTGAAAAATCTTTTTACCTCATCAAAGCCCATGAGGTCTCTCTGTTTGGGGAACATGTGAACGAAGCGAGACGGGTACATGGGAGGACCATCAACTATTTGACAAACAGTTGGAAGAGAAGAACATAAATCAGTAAAATGCAGAGATGTGGCTGATTAGACCACGATTAACAACAGTTGCTTTTCAGATATGTTTTCAGCCTGTGTGTCGGTGAATCCGGTCTGTTCTTACTTAGGGACTCAAGGTGGACATGAACAAAGTTGAGGCGATCATCTTCCAAGGTGTGGTGAGGTTTGGCCGGGACGTTTAGGTAGCCATAGCGCTCCTTGTTACACAGGTACATCTGTATCTCTGAGTAGTAACAAGGACGGATCAATCAATGAATAGATGAATGAATGACTCATTAATTGTGTAACATCCTTGCTTTCTCACTAGGACACATTAATCTAACGGTGAAAAAGTGTGTTTGTACATGCATTACTTGTCTTTAAGTGCATGTGAAGACAAAAACACAACTACAAACAAGCACCAACAAACCTGCAGCGCGACAGGAGAAGGCGAACACGATGATGTCGTCATAGGGCCATGAGTAGTCCTCGTGAGGAGGGTAGAAAGCCAGATTCTTCATGCCCTCCTTCCTTAAATCCAGCAGCATGGTGGAGTGGACCATGGGCACCGGGAAGCACCCCAGTCGGTGGCGGTGACGGGTAGGGAAATACTCTGCTGTTCGACGATAATATCCCTAAATAAGAGCACACGAAGAAGTGTTATTTTACAATAGGTGGTCGATCGCTATGAAGTTTACACTCTGAAGTGTTGCTCACCTGCGGAGTGATACCACACCAGTAGTTGGAGTACGCTCCCTGTGAATCTAACATGGGAGCAATGACGGACTTGTTCTCTGCTATTAGCAGGCTGAGGGTGTCTGGGTTGGTGAGGATATTGTCTGTGTCAGCATACTGAAACAGAGACACAGAGGAACACAGAATGTGTCTTTTCTCAGCAGCAAAGAAGGTACTAATTTCATCAGATGAATCAAGGAAGGTACTGATATGAATCTAAAACTGCTGTCACAAGTAACATTATTTTATAGCATACCAGGATGTAGTCAGCCCAGCGTTTTCTGGCAAAGTTCAGCGCTGCCTGCTTCAGCTTCATCACATACTCATATCTGCTGTTTGGCCAATGCTTAGGACCCAGCTCTCCTGCATAGGACCTGAGACAAACAGAAACAATAGAGACCATATATATATATATATAAACTATCACAGCATACTGTTGAACTGATCTGACATTTTCTAATGGAGTTAGGCTCAAAGATTTCTTTAGCAAAATACCTTTCCTAAATAAGTGATACCATGAAAACATTTAACTCAAAATGAAAATAAAAATCAATCACTAGTTTCAACCACTTTTCAATGCAGAATTTCAAAGCTAAGAAATAAATACAGAAACACAAGAAAAATTAGAATGGGGGTAAAAATGCTTAAGTAGATCACCAAATAAATTCTATATACTGTATGATAAACACCACAGACGTATAAACAAGGCTTAACATACAGCTATACTGACACCTTCAAAAAAAAAGTTCAGACTATGTAACTGACCTATATACAGAGTCTATAACTGACATGTATCCACAAAAAATCTCCACTGATGATCTCCTCAGCTCCGACAGACGTCCACACAGAGAAACTCGTATGGACAAGCAGAGGCGTGCAGCATCATTCCTTATTATCCAAAGATAAAATTCAGTGACTCCACTCAGGCTATAAAGGTGTGTTAATAAATTTTCATAGTGCGTAGGACAAAAAGACAGAATGAGCAAGATCAAAGCTTCAAGTACAGCTTTGAGCTGGAACATTAGCAAGGGGGCTAATTTATTTAATTACCACCAGTATGACACTTCAGGGAATGTTTGATTGTGATCCTGATAAAATCAAAGAGAGGGAGAGGGCTTACTCCGTTCTTTTCCTTCATATCTATGGACCTACTGAAGTGTCCTGAGGAAGATTTGCTAGTTCTACACATGACCTGCAGCATCAGGACAGGATCAGCATTGAACCAGACCACTATTGTGAAAAAGTTCAGTACATTAATACACTGTATTTGGACTTACGTGGGCTGATCCATGGGCCTCCACTCAACGTAATGGTAAAATCTCTGCATGACAGTAAGCCACTCTTTCAGTATGGCTGTGGTGTTATCTAAGTTGTGATCCGTGGCAGCCCTAAGGAGAGAGAAAGCAGATGGTACAATAGAGGCACATTTCCAAAACAGATGAAAATCAGGCTGAGTGAAATGTTTTGACTGCTGGTTTAAAGGAGTGAATATGGACAGAACTCCAATGAATCTTTACAATGTACACATATTTGTTTTTCTCTCATAAGGCAATTTCTGAGAGGAATATTTAAAAAGAGAATTTGCAAACCACCTTGAAGTGACCAAATCTGGAAGATTTCAGAGTTTCGATCAGGAGTTCACACTGGTCTTTCCATGATAACTACATGCCACAGTAACTGTATGTAATCTACCAAAGTGCTAATTTTATGTTTATCTCACTGCTACTTCAAAATATCTGCTCCAGGAAACTCTGACTTGGTTAAAAGCAGGAAGTGGACAAGATGATGACTCAGTACCATGAAACAATACAGAGATTTTGCCAAATGGTTTGTAGCGTGTTATGTGTCCATTTAAAGTCTCTGCATGATTTATGGGCCTAAATGAGAACAAAAACCAATTAGCAGAGATTCTCTATGGTGAAATACAGATTTTTTTTATATGATATTTGCATCAGTAAGATTAAGTATTTTAATTTGCTGGATTAACTGAAAACATTATTTCATCCATGAACAATTTCTCTACTAGTTCTCAGAAAATTTACTTTATCTTAACACTGATGTTGGGAAGTAAACCTGAATCTTGTGATAAAGGATATTTTTCCACATCCCCACCTCTAGTGGAAAGGTAGTGTAATATCTTAACCACACATTTTCAATTCACCGTGGATCATGTTGAATGATTGTCACAGATCTCTTTTGTACTGTTAGGCACCTGAGCAAAAGTTCACCCTTTCTTCTTAGATCCAGTTTCATCAAATCAAATCTTAAATTTACAAGGAAAATACAGTTTAAACGAGAATAATCTACTGCTAAGTAACCCACAGGCACAAAGTGCTAAAACCACTGGAGGACAGTTCACTTTGTGGGTTTTAATCGTTAGTGTTAGACAAAGTTTATTCAAAGCATTGTTAAGAAAGCATATCAGCTGGAAGAAACTCAACAGGACATAAATTCATGCAAACCACAGAAGGAAATGAATGTGGCGGAGAGAGAAAAGGCAGCCTGGACTGAGAGGAGGCACGGGGGGGATAGGGGAGGGGGAGATCGCTGCTGCTTTCACAAACTCATTTAAATGCCATTGACCTTTTGAACGGCTGCTATGGTTGGATTAAAAAAAAAGAAAAGAAAAAGGAGACCCCTGAACAAACAGCCCCGGCAGTGCATGCAGTCCTCGGTGTCCATGCAGGGAACCCACCACACAGAGATGCGATCTTTGGGGTAGTTGAGTCTCTCCAGAGCTCCGAGGTAGTAAGGCAGGGAATGGGCAGCGTTTCTGGCTATGATAGCGATAACCACGGTAGGAGGCTGCATTTTCGACTCCTCCGGATACTTTTCCTCCGCAAAGTAACCCTCTGCCTGGAAAACCAAGGCCGCTAAGACTAGAGAGAGAGGTAACATGGTGGAAGCTGGGAGGATACTAAACAATCCACGGGGCTCCAGCACCACAGCACGTAGTCGCTGTACGCGTCAGCAGTCCAAGAAAAAAAAAAATTTGGGCTTTCCCAAAATTTTCAACCCCCCTTCAGTTTATAGAACAAGCAAGCTGGTTCGATTTTTTCCAAGAACAAATCCAAACCCATTCCTACAGAGGTTTGAGTTACAACTTCCGCTTTAAGCCTGTGGCACAAGAAAAGTCTTGACAACGTCTTCCAAAGACGAAGGCGTGATTTGGCCAGACTGTGGTTCTCCAATAATCTCAGGAGACAATGGTGACATGTCCTGCTGAGGAAAGTGGAAAAGCTGTGACGTTCAGCAGTTAACATGCAGTCATCCAGTCAACAAACTCCATAAGGAATTAATTTAAAATTTTCTTTAAAAAACAAAACAAAAAAAAAAAAAACCCAAACCCTCACTTTTCTCTAAACTAGCACAAGCTCTTTCCTCCATGTTACATTTTTAGCCAACAGGTCAATCATTAGACTTAAGTGTGGGTGTTAACATTTATATACACATTAAGCACGTGTATTTCACGTTATGAAATATACTTAATAAGAAACATATTGCACAAATATGTGGTATAAAATGTAGTAGTAATATGAAAGCTGCAGTGTTCATCAGTAGTTGGTAGTTTCTGTTGTTTATCCTGGCTGCAGTTTCAGAGATCGACCAGCAGAGGGAGAGTTTGATCCAAGAGAAGGTCCATGTGAAAGCATATGTCTGAGGCCCTTGGCCATAATGGTTTTATTAGTTAATCACAATTGTATGGGCAAGCTGTGTCAAAAGCATTCTCAAAGAACTGACACAGATATTATATAGATGCATTACCTGCATCTGCTGCAAGGAGGAGCTCAACTTCTGAAATGCACTCACATTAAGGAGATGTGTAAAATAGGCTGTAATTTCTCAGAAAACATTTATTTTGTTCAGAAAAGGCAATAATGGGTAAAGTAACTAAAGAAAATCTAATGTGGAATAAACTCAGCTGTATTTATTTGTAGTTTAAGATTTAATATACAAGACTTATAATAAGCTCATAAAACACGATGCTTTGCTATAGAGTGAAGTTTATGTAGTTCAAATTTGCCGACAAAACACTTCACACTGTGTTATTGCTACTTTTACTTAAGTATCTGAATACTTCTTCCACCACTGGTGCAAGTTATTTACACTAATGTGATGCAAAGCTGATGGTGTGAATGCCACAGGGTGATCGGGGGACTTCATGACTGCAGTGTCTGCCCTTGTCTCCTGTAGGAAGGGTTAAGTGATGAGTTTAAAGCAGCAAACACAGAAGATCTGATCAGAGAGACAAAGAGAGCTGGGAGGGGGACTGATCACTGAACCAGTGGAGTTATGGCAGTTCTTAAAACAACATTGGAAATTTTTTGGTATTTAGCCGAGAGATCATCTAAAAAAAAAATTAAATACAACATTATTAGTCATCTTCCATTTGCTCTGTGGTGTTATTTATTATTATGGTCTGTAGAGGAGAGGAGTTGTTCATTGTGGCTAGAGATGCTGTAGAGACACCTTCCATTACTCACTTGATTAAACAGCTACTGGTATTGTTCAGTCTTACAGTCAACAAATTACTCTTATTTATTCATCTCCCCTGATGAGGTCATAACTGGTAGATAAGAACCACTGTGTTTCTCAAGACGGTGGATCAAAAGGAGAGTTCACTTTAGATTTTTGCTGCACTTTGAACCTCCTCAGTGACCCCTGGAGGTCCTTGGAGAAGATCTCAGTCCATCATTGGTTAGATCCAGCAAGTTTAAATCGTTCTTGACCAGTTTGTAAAGGTCCAAAAATTATTTTCTAACATTCCTCATCTGTGTGATAACGTAAATGACGTGTGTCAACAAAACCTGATCCAGTCATCTAAATCAGTTAGACTGAAAGGGCAAGAAAAGAAAAAAAATTCAAATACTAATTTTAAGTGGAAAATAATAAAAATTGATGTTCTGCTCAAAACTCAAGTGGAAAGTCACGATCTGAATTTGTGGTTGACAGGACAGAAGCTGGGAAAAGAGCAAAAAGAGGAGTGATGGGAAAAGGAGAAAGAGAATGGTGAAGAAAGAAGAAATGAGGAGAGGCATAGATGTGGGTGGAAAATAATAAACAAAGTGGTATATAATGAATTTTGACTCTTATGGCGGGCTTTGTGAATAAACTAAGGCAGTCATTGCTAACAATAGCAGCCTTTGGGTTAAAGGCGCAGTTTGTGTGGACAGGTCAGGGGGTTGAGGGTCAAATCTCTCCTATTCATGACACCCCAAGTGTTTCCACAGTCACACACAAACACACACTCGGACACACGCATATATATGTATGTCAGGGGCACTTTCCCAGCGTTTGTGGCTGAGGCAGATCTGGGAGAGTTCAACCTCGGGTGCACTAACTTTTCACTGCGAGGTCAAGGGTGGAGGTGGCGTTTGTGTGTGGGGGGGTGTGTGTGAATGAGAGACAGAGGGAGAAGGAAAGAGAGAGAAAAGATGGGGGGAGAGTGAAAGACAAAAAGAAAATCTGTATTGTTTTGACCAGATTGCAAGGGACAGATTGAAAGACTGCAGTTACATGATGATGGTGTATGTGTAGTGTGGCTTCACTCCGTTAAAAGCTCAGTTCATCCAAATTAAAAAAAAAAACAAAAAACTAATCTATTCACCAACTTTGTACCACAGAAATCTCAAAGACAGAAATATGAAAACTCCTGCAGAATACAACCAAACTACAAACTATCAGCCTAGCTGGAAACCAGCATGTAAATATGTTTTCATGAATCTGGGTGAAGTGAGCCTTTAAAGCATAGTGGGGGGTCTCTCAAGGGCCTGCTACTCATCCATGTTCACACACAGTCACACACACAAATGCACATCCTAGCCCCAGCAGGCAGTCACTATGCCACCAATCTCCCTTTCATCTTTTCTTTGCCCAGTCAGAATGCTTAAGTTAGCGTGAGAGAATGAGAGGCTGCAGGTTAGGATCTGTCAGAGTGAAAGTGTTTCTGTCTTTGTGTTTGTGTGTTGGGGACCGGGGCTGGTAGGCAGCAGAGAGTCGTGACATTCTCACAAGCTTCTGGGACCTTTATTGCTGTGGCAATAATCAATAGCGTTCCCACAGAGACGTCTTTTGGCTGGGCGGGTCAATACCTGTCACTCAGGGTCTGAGCCGTGGCACATACCCTCTTACTCAGCAGCTACAGCAGCTTCACTCTGTCGGCTCCGCTCCTCCGATGTCATCCTGTATGTACCTCAGGAGTGTAATGTTTTCACAATTTAAGGAGTCATGTGTTTTATTTGAACTCATATCCAATTCAGTCACTGTATCAGTGACTTTTTTTTTTTGCTCAATGCGGTGTTGAACAAAATCTTGTGACTCAACTAAAGGTGATTTTCTTTACCTATTCATCTTTTGATCATGGTTTATGATGAATCTTTTTACCCAAAACACAATACAATTCAACATACAATGACGTTAAACAGAGAAAAGCAACAGATCTTCACGTTTGCGAAACCAGCAAATGTTCTGCGTTTTGTTCTTGATAAATGACTCAAATGACCGGTCGATCATCAGCATGTTGTCTGTTCTTTTTCTGTCAGTCCACAAACGGATGAACTTTTTCAGCACTTGACCCAACTTGTGTTTGTTTGTTTTATTGTAAACTGAATGATTCCACAATCATCTGCTGGTTCAGAAAACCACCTGAGCTCATGAAACTCTTTCAGAACTGTAAAAATTGTTGTCAGGATGATAATTTGAAAGACAGTAATATTATCTTATCTTACCCACAGCATATGTACAGTATATTTTCCTATAGTTTTATGGGTGTACTATTTGTTCCTGGTTGATCAGTGTTGCTCATTAAATGTAATCCAAGTCAACATTTGATTTCCTGTTTGTAACTGTTAATAAAATACTCAACCTTACAGATGTTATGTTTCTGGTCACAATGACAAGTGTGAAGAGGGGATGCTGTGGAGCTTACAGCAGTATGGATAAATTGATAGCCAGGCCAGTAAACTGGGTGCTCTTTTCTTTTTTTTTTTTGAGTCAAGCACTTAAACAGAATTGCTTCAGTAAAAAATAACCTGTATACATCAAGTCCAGTCTTTACACCTCTTAGTCAGCACAGAGAAACTGATGCTCTGTCTGAATGCTCTGGCTATGCTGGAAATAATGAGATTATGAGGTCAGTGATACAGGTGTGATTGCATTATCTGTTCTCATGAATATGAAATAGATCATTTTCATCAAAACCTGTAAAATTTTTGATTTCTGATTTAATTTTTTTTTTTTAATTTATTGAATTTTACAGTTGCCAAATAAAATTATTGCTCAGTGAATTAATTTTACAGTACATGGTGGTTTTTATGGTGACAATGAGCCTTGCAGTGTGGTGTAGAGTGAAGCACAGGCTTTTTTTTGAACAGGGAAAATCTCCAGATAATGAGATATTAGGATGTTCTCTTTGGCTCATTATTTTCACCTTCATGCTACTACAGTTTAGAGTCTATTTAGAGATTTTGGGTGCAGAGGCATGATTTAGGAAAGTCAGCTTTTTCTAACTTGTAAAAACTGATATATATTTCAAATGCACATTTGCACATTTATTCAAAGCTGGATTTGCATTTAGTCTCGGAAACACTGATTCCTCTAACAATTCACAGGATATTTGTGAGCACCCTTGTGCCCCGTGATCTCTACAAAGTAATGGTGAGATTAGTGTAGACTTCTCTGCTTCTCATCTTCTCTGTTACTCCCTGGATGACGCTGTCCGTCGCCTCGTTGCCAAGCAACAGCGCAGCCACTGTCAAAGAATTCTGGGGGATGTTTAGGCAGTGGCATGCTTGGGGGGAAGGAGTGTGTGTTCCTCTATGTGTGTGTGTATGTGTGTGGTTGTGATGGTGGCAGAGGAGGAGCAAGAGGGTGAGGAGTGTGTCATGGTTTGAGTAGAGAGTAGCAGGACACACTCAGTTGTGCATTTATGAGAGAATTTTCTTTTAATCTTTTAATCTTAGCCATTGTGCCAGTTGGTGATTCTTCAAGATTTATTTTCCAGTCCAGCCTTTCATCAGTGTCACAAAGTACACCTTTAATCTCTGATGAGTCAACTTTTTCTCACACCAAGGAAAACTTCACACTCACACAAATGCACATTTGCAGAGTGTTTTCAGTGGTTTAGCCTGGTCAAATCCTTAACCCCACGAAAAACATTGAAATCTCACTTTCAGTAGATATTAAAATAACTGAAAACATGAGATTTGTCTTCTTCAGAACCTCATCAAACTCATAAAATATCTCACCCAGAAGCGGCATTACAACTTGGCGACACATCCAAGGAGTAAATGAATTTGCAAAAAGCAAAAATGCACATTCATATCAGACTGTGGGACATAGAATGAATTTATAATGAAAGATAAAACCGTCTCTCTTGTGTGTCATGGCCTTAAGACTTGCACAACACTTCTATGCCTCTCTGTAATTGGTTTCCTGCATTCACCGCCTGTCTCCTTTAATGCCCCTGGTTGTGCATCATGTTTCCTGCCTATCTCTAACATTTTCTCCACTAAGTATTTCAAGCAGCCAGTATAGATGAACAAGTCCTACTGTTCTAATGCTTGCATGATGAAATTAGTGTATCGCTACTCCTTCATTAAGATCCTTTTAGAAAATACAGTGCAGTAGCAGATAAAAACATAGATAGACAATTTATGTTTGTCCCCTGAGCCTGTTCAGAAGCTGTCCTCCCAATTTACCTCTTTGTCCGTTTGACTTTATGCCCTGTCTTACCATAACATCCTTCCCACTATAAATTCCAATGACATTCCCTGCCACAGCGTTGCCTCTCTCCCTAACCTCTCTACTCTGCTCTCCATCCTGTATGGCCGTGCCCTAGCAGCAGGGAAGAGATGCCTTCACCAGAGGAGGTTTATTTTAAGGATTCCCCTGTTCCCTTTGTCCTCTCTCTCCTCTCCATCTCTCGACGGCATGGTTTCATAGCCCACCCCGCCGACTGGGCCTCCCTCTCCCCTGCCAGGCCTTTTAGCCAGCGGGTTAAACATTGATTTGTGAATGGAGGGAAGCACAGTGGCCCCTGCCTAGAGTGCAGCGCTTCCCTACTGTTTCTGTGTGTACACACACACACCCCTACTATACACCACCAAGACTAACAGCCAACATGAAAGCTACTGAGCTAAAAGGCCTTAATTCAACAACTGAAGACAGTCGATAGTGTTTCAATTTTTTTTGTGTTGCTAATTAGCCTTTAAAAGTTGGGATTTTTCACTTTCAGCACTGTGTTTTCTCACTAACTGAAATCACAGCTGAAAAATTTAAAGGAACATGTAGAAGGGACAAACTTGTTTCTTGTGCTTGACCTTAAATGGTCTATAACCTACAAAGGTTAATATGTCTGACATTTTATCTATTTACTGTCTGAAAATTAATCTGCAGATTTGATGATGTTTCTTTTCAACAGACTAAGTTTGTTTCAGCAATGGATCCCACACATTGTGTGCATCACTTTGTGTGCTCTTCAGTCACTTTCTGCCACACATGGGTGACAGCTTTAAATCAAGGGACAAACTGCTGTTACAGATGCCTCTGTGATCTGAACAATATGTATTTAACATGGTTACAAGGTAAAGAAAACTGTGGCACTTGTCCAGAGTATCAAAACTCTGCATCCATATAACTCTGAGCACCACAAGTGAGGGATGGCAAGGTGAGAGTGAAAGTGGGCCCTCTTGACTTCTTACTGGGTTTCCCGCCTCTGGAGGAGTCAGGGCATGAAAAGGCAAAGAGAGAGAGAGACAGAGAGGGAGAGACGAGTGGAGATGGAGGGGTTTGCTTTTCACCACTCAAAAAAAGAGCAATGAATGAGTGACTGGCTGAATGAATGAGAGGCGGGCTGAGGCTGAGAGGGGCTCTGGCCCTGTGGATCAGGAGAGGTTAACTCGGCTTCTTCAGAGGGATGAAAAGGGAAAAAACGGATTGAGCTTTAAAGAGGAGGACCCCCTGCGCCCGGGGCGGGATCAGTCAGGATGATTTATTAGAGAGAGAGTGGGAGAGAGAGAGAGAGAGAGAGGGAGAGGGAGAGAGGAGGTGGCGTTTGTAAGCATCAAAAAGCTGCAGCGCAAACGCAGCATTCACAAGTGCTGATATGCACTACATGAGGATGGGTTTGATTCAGATTCCTGTTTCCAGTGGGTGAGGGAGAGCCACGGGCTTAAGACTCCTCTTCCATTTCTTTTCCTCTTTTTTTTTGAATCATAGCCACATTTATCCTAAACCTTTTTTACGCATGAACATAAATGCGTGCCAAATCCCTTGATAGGATTGTTTGACTGTGGTTAAAATGCAGTTGCAGGGGCATACAAACAGAAAACGCTCAAAAAATCTCTTTAATTTAGTTCTGCATTCTTACTATTTCTGTTTCAATGCTTGTAAAAGTATTTAATCTGACCTCATTAGTCACACTGTCCATGATTTCACCAGGTGCGCCCGAGGTCTAAGAGATTTAACCTTTTAAAACAGTTTAAAATAAATAAAAAGAACTGCTGCGCAAGTGCAACAGAACAGTAATTTATAGCGTAAAAGGACATGTGCAGTACATTACTTAGCCTATGCAAAAGGATCGTAGAAGCTTTGCACTCTTTCTGACTTTTATTGCATCTTTTTTTATATATGAAGTGTCTCAATCTAAACAAGATTTGTCATTATTTGAAGTATGAGACAACACGGTCTCTGTCGCCCCCATCAATCGCCTGTCACATGAGCATCATATAATCCTCTCATTTTCTGTCACTTCGGACAACACTTGCCACAGAGGCCTACAGTAGGCTGCCCTTTCTGCAGCAGAATGGCTGCACATGGCGCTGAAGGCACCGCTTTATGTTCAAGTGCCTGGTTACAGCGTTGCACTAGTTTGCTCACACAAGAGAGGGGGCACAGGAGAAACACTAAACGTCATGCAGTGCGGTCAGAGAGTAAACAGTGTCGGGATTGTAATCTCTTTTTGGGTAGAAAATAGGGCTGTTGTGTCTTTAAGAGGGGCTGCTGGTCCCTCATCGCAGCTGCTGGCGTGTGTGTGAGTGTGTGGATGCTTGTGTGTGTATGTGTGTGTGTGTGTGTGTGTGTGTGTGTGTGTGTGTGTGTGTGTGTGTGTGTGTGTGTGACATAGAGGACAGCGGAGATTCATTACTTAAGCAGTACAATGGACATTTATCACCCCGTGGTGTTATTCAAATTCAGTACCAAGCGAGGACCCTCTCCACTCCTCACTCCGCCTTGCGTCGCGTCCGCAGCGTTTATTGTTGGAGCAGCGTAAAGAAAAAGCCAGGAGGGCAGAGAGACATCCATCCAGTCAGTCAGTCAGTCCGAGAGACTCGTAAAGGAAGGATGCAAGGAAGGCAGGAGCGACTGTTCGGAGTGTACGAAGCCCGCTGCTCTCCTGGTCCTCAGCCTCCTTTTTTTGTCACCATCCGACGCTGCTCGCTGGGGGGCATTCGGACGGAGCACAGAGATCCGAGAGAACGCACGTCGTGGGAAACGAACCAAGGACGCACCAACGGGAACTAAGGGGTTTTTCCTCTTTTTTTTTTTTTTTTTTTTTAATTTCTTGGTTTCATCACCAGCCAAAAACAAAAAAATCAGAAGGAAAAACACAAATGCTCCAAGTATTTTTCTTCAAATAGGAGAGGGGATTTTTTTTTTTTTTTTACATATTTAACACCCGTGGAAAAAGGCATTGTGCATCTTGAGGCACCAGAACTGAACAGTCTTTCCTGAAATCGATGACAGAACACAGGTGCAGAAACGACGTTCTCCTGGCGTCCTCGCCTCGGACTTTAAAATGAAAGAAAGTCTAGTTGAGCCGCTCGATTCCCTTCTTTTTCCACCCTTCCCGAGACACTTCAAGAGTAAGACTCTGGTGAACCAAAGGAGATGACATTTTTACCTAAAGATTCAACGGCCATTCAGCCATCTTAAAAGGCCCTGGAGATCTGGACAGATTTGGGGGTTAACTTTACAACTAGCAGCCAGTGTAAAGACACGGAGAGATAACGGTAGCTGTAGTGAGAGAAAGTGGGAACTAGGCTGGGTGCATTTCAGGATGCTTTCAAACAACAGTAGGAAAAGTAACAAAGTGACTGTGACCGCAACAATGCCTCTTTAGCATTATAAAACAACTGAGAGAAAAAAGGACGGAGTTTCTTCCAATGTGGTGATCAGTCAAACTGAGGGGGCGAGTTTCTATTTGAATTAACATTTAATAAGTGTCTTTTGAGGAAAGTATATATATATATATATATATATATATATATATATATATATATATATATATATATATATATATATATATATAGAGGCTTGGTGCAACAGCTCAGCGTTGAAAATGCACAGTGAGAAAACTGATTTTTTTTTTTTTTTCAAAAGGAAAGGCGAAGCCAAGAGGCAATGCTGAGCAGTGAGAATGTCAAGAATAATGCACAGTACTGCAACTCCCCATCTTGTAAGGGGGGAAAAAGGGAAAGAAAACAGTTTTCAGTGTCAGACACAGCCAATACTGTCAAAGGGCATTTAGGAAGGCGAAGCAGGTGCACCCAAGGGCCTATACATTAACTGCTCGTACACAGTCGTGATTTAAATAATCAAATGTTTAATTTCTTCTTTTCATCTTGGCAGAGGATATACAGTCTCTAGCGGTTGATTGTCCAAACGCAATTCTTGAGTAAACTCAAATTCAACCCCAAGAATTGTGTATGGACATCTGTTGCTGCAGACTCACATTCATCACTGCTGTCTTTGGCCAAACGCCACATAAAGAATGTGGGCCTCCACAAACCACAAAGGAGGCTATAGGAAGGCCTTTAGTCTGGTTTTGTTTTGTAACTAGTCACATTTCAGGTAAGATACACATCACAGTTTGCATGTTATGGAGAAAAGAAAAGAAAAAAAGTCGCGGGACTGGGCCAATAAAGTGGAGGAAACCTTACTCTGCCTCATGTAATGTGTTTTTCGGGTTGTGCGTTGTGGTTGGCCCGATTGGTATTTACACTTTGTCGAAGATCTAATGAAGACTGTTTGTTTTAAATGGCAAATATCGACTGGAAGCATTGATGTATCGACTGTGTTTGGCAAACAGTAGGAAGCAGTAAGCTGAATGCTCACATGTAGCACAGATGCACGTTGTGGAAGAGATGAGCAAAGCTAAAGAAGACTGGGCCATATTATCAGAGACATGGAGTCATGAATGAGGAGAAGAGACACAAATGAGCGAGGCAGATTAAATTAAGGCGAAAACTGTTTTCGTTAAAAGCTTCATTTGGCTGGAAAATAGTTTGCTATATAATTTCTAATAATTTATTAATATTCTAAGAGTATATTTAGAGCCCATTAAGGCTGAGCCCAAAGTGCATCTGCAGCCACAGATATATTAGTTAAACACAATTAGTTAAAAACACAGGAAGGTTACCATATCGAATTTATGGCTCCTGGAACCAAATCAAAGGCAGATTACTAAATGTAAAGGTGATATAGTATTTTAAAACCAGAAAATAAACAGAGCAGAAGAGGCCTGATGACTGATGCTGCCAAATGTCTGGAGCCAAACAGCGTCACTGATAAATCACGTGGGACACGTTTTGGCCCATTGGGTGTTTGATCTTTTTACACTTTAATTTTTTTTTTTTTTTCAAAGGAATTCTACTGTCTGAAAAAAATTCTAAATATTCTTTAAAAACGACAAATCACTATACATTTACACCAATATTAATCTAATAAATAATAAAAACAACTGAAGGGTTTAAAGCTAAAAGTTTAGAGCAAAAATATATAAAATATTTGACCTCTTATTTTTCTAATTTTTTTTTTTTTTTTAATCTTACTTTGCTCTCAGTTATAGGCTACAGCCACTAATCAATTAATTCGAAACAACACACACACACATACACAACGCGTGTGTGTTGCTGTTGGAACATTAAAGGCTAACCTTTCTTAATTCCAGGGGATTAGTGCATCATGTTTGCTCTTGTGCAGCAGAAATACTTCTGTGTCCAATATACTGAAATGGACACGTCTTGTCTCTGGTGTTTGTGTCACAGAAGGATCGTTTTTAATCATTTATTTATTTATTTATTTCATAGAACATCAGTTGTCCCTAATTTGCAACAGCGTATTGTTTGGGCCTGTTTTAATATTTGAAGCTTGTTTTGCGCAGGTGCATGGTGTGTGCACGTGTTTTTTGTGCTTTTTTTTTTTTTTTTTTGTTTGCTTGTTTGTTTTAGGAGGCTCATTTTCAATAATAATCATCAGGCTGTAGTGTTATGTTGTAAAAGAAGCCTCTAACACTTTGATTGTGGCGATAGATGCGAAAAAAATCCCTCTAAATAAGGACTTTTTGAACATTACAGAGGCCATAAGCTTAGTTTCAACCGGTTAGCTCAATATCTACAGTTCCAGCTACAGTGTTTTGTTCACATGTAACTAACATATCTTGAGGCTCAGCACTGGCTTCACTGCAGGGAGGTATGGGAGCCTATGGGTGCAACAGCAAAACAAGATGGAGAGCTAAACAGTTGGCAACAGTTGCCTTAAAGCACGTGTCATTTTATTCAGTAAATAATCTCAAATTATATGAGAACATGATCAAAAAAAGTAATTAAGAACAGTTCAAATTCTGTCAGCATAATGGAAATATTAAGTGTAAATATATACTTTCTTAAAGACAGGGATGCAGGTTTTCATGCGTTATAGACAAAACCGTTTTACAGAAGGACCATCCTGTCAGCGTGATGTTAAAAAAAAAACACTAAGTCGATGCTATTATGTATAATCATAGTCTAGTACTTTATTTTTTATTGACTAGTGTTTACTTTATGGCTGTTTACCTCAGACTGGAGATCACAGGCGCCTTTTTTTTTTTTAATTCCCACTGTTGTAACCTGAACTGCTCTGAGTGGTTATGATACACGTGTGTGATGTGATGTTGGGACCAGGTCGCCCCCCCTCAGCATCGTCACTCTCTCTCCTGCTAAGCAGTCAGCTCAGTCAGTGTGCAGCCTGTGCACAGTAAAGACTGTGCAGGACCAGGTAATAGTCCAGACCCCTGAAAAAAATAACAATGGGAATTGGCAGGGAATAAAATGTATAAACCTGGTTTGCACAGGAATTATGAATCATGTAACATAACATGTACGGATCATGTAACATAATACAGGCTATAACATAAAATCATTTTTAAAAAGTTAAAAGGTTATACACTTTAAATCTGCAACAGCCTAAAAAAATTTCAGTCTTTGATGTTTTTAATACTTAGACTAAATAATGAGGAAAGAATTTAATAATGGAGGTCTGTAATAGACGCTACGCATATAGATAAATGTAGATGAGCATCTCCTCTCTGTCAGTCTCTCTCTCTCTCTCTCTCTCTCTCTCACACACACACACACACACACACACACACACACACACACACACACACACACACACACACACACACACACACACACACACAGTATCCCATGCCTGTACTAGTTGACACAGTGCTACATTTTCTCCTCTCTAACCCCCTCGCAGCTTCATTAGCATTTCCTTTCTACCGGCCATTATCGGCCGGTTTCCCGTTGCAAATCGGACTCCACAACCGAGAAAAGGTTTTAGGTCGCCCCGGGCGTTCAGGGGAGGACAGCCCGGAGGCTAGACCTCGACCTCCCGCCGTGCTCCTGTAGTTCATACCCCACCCACACACACCCATACACCCCCTCCTCTTTTATGAATATTCCATCTGAGTGGGGCTATAGGATGGTAAAATCTCCCTAAAGTCTCGTCTAATCAGCCTAAAACTGCAGTGTGATCACAGAGCCGGGTTTAAATCGATCAGGTATAAGCTATCACCAGGAATTATCGAAGCGTGACGTAAAATCCTAATTGAGAAAAGCGTTTGGCTGTAGGCCTCTGTGTGTGGTACATATGGATGCGTGCAGTTAAAACTGGACTTCATGGTGATTCTGTTCAGAGAGAGTCAAGTAGAAATACACAGCGTGGTTTTGGAATTTGTAAGACAAGAGCCTTTACATTAGATAACAAATTCATAACACTGACGACATTTATCATACAGAAGTAGAAAATTACAACAAAAAGATATTTGTAAATGAAAAGTACTATATAACAATTACATTTTCGTAATTTATTCTATCTTTAATTTGTAATTTCACCACTGAGGTTATAACTGAAAATACTCGGTCCTGTCAGGGGTGTAGGCAAAAAGAAAAACGTTAAAAAAAAAAAGAACAAAAATACACTTTGTTGAAATATTTAGAAAAATAAATTGATAATTAAGAGTGAAACACCAGAAATTAAAATTGCGTAATTACAAAAGTCACTGTATAAATTATCATTAACAAAAACATTCAGGCACAGTGTTTCTTTTAAATCTTTTTTTAAAATATCAGAATTAGAAGAATTAAAAAAATATAATAATAAAAATGTTTTTTTAAAATCACATAGGATCCAAAAAAAAAGAAGAAAGAGAAAGAAAGAAAAAACTTATTTATTTCAACATTAGTATTTATAAGTACTACATAAACATTTCATAAACAGTTTATAAACTATGATGTAGGTGTAACAAGCTAAAAGTAAATTTTTAGGTGTTTATTAATGTATAACCTATAGCTCCACCTGTGAGGCATTCATAAGTTGCTGCTGGTGTATCTAAAGATAAAGAATTACACTAACAGTTGTAATCACATAAAAGATGTGTTATATGAAAGGTTACAATTATTGACAAATACATTAATAAACACTTAAAATGTCACATCTGCATACAACTACATTATAGTGTGTTATGAACAATTTATGAATTGTTTATATGCAGCTTATAAATGCTAATTACTGGGGATGTTATCTTGTCTTCAATATTCTCTGGACCAGAAAGTTATTTTAGAATTCATGATGAGGTCATTTTGTTTTTCAGTCATGTTGGAAGAGACACTGCAGGGAGAATAAGGTACACACACTAACTGTAGATCTTTATGCATCTGTGAGCTGACCAGTACAACCACAGCGTCGTATCACTGCTCACTGAGCCTGTCCAGTCTGATTCTATAAAAAAAAAAAAATGTTGGTATTTTCAAAATGTCCCTGAATTCCTGTCTCACGGCTTCCACATTTTTCTCAGTAGCCATCTCTGAATTTCCACTCATTCCTGCGGACTAGCATCAATCACCTCAGTCGCCACGGAGCATGGTTGACACATTCACAGCATCCAATGGGGTGACGTGTTGTTGGCATGTGGGGGGAAAGAGTGAAGAGGATGTGGAGTAAAGGCTGTTACAGAGATGTCACGGATATGTTTGCATTCCTCGCTCACTGTCTATCCTCCATGTAGAGTAGAAATAAACACAACATTGTCTTGGTCTTGTAGTTGGTAATCCAGCTCCCCCTGAGGTTCAGAGACCACACAAAATGTTTAATATTCAAACATCTGTACAAGTCAAAGGAGAAATATGTGTGTTTACCAATACAAATATGTGCATTACTCCCGTGCTCCCTTTGGGGTCCAATCAATAACAAACTTTTCATTTCATTTACATTCTGTGTTGAGTCCTGTAATTGAATCAATGGATTTAAATTGAAGCATTCAGACTGTTTGTGCATGTAAATATGTGTTTCAGATATGAGACCCCAAGGACCAACTTGTCTTGCAGCTGCTTCCACATTATATGAAACATTAACTGACTCAGAGAAAATGAACAATCTCACTATCAGTGAACATACAGGCTAACTTTCACACACACGCACACGCACACACACACACTCTTCTTCTTGCTGATTTAAACGTCCACACAAGCATTTTTATATAGTCACAGGGATCTGTGCACGCAGGCTGAGGACATAAACACTGCTGCATTCATGATCTCAAAACATTAAACACGGTAATAGTGCATCATGAAAACAGAGCTTAAAGTGAAAAATAGTACGTTTTACACACTGCTAGAAACACACACATATACACTCTCTCTCTCTCTCTCTCTCTCCACACCATCTGACAGTGAACATGGCTCCCAGTGCTCACCATTAGTTCCCAGTCTGCATCATTGATAAGTACGAGAATCCCAGGTCTCCTGTGGGAAAACACACCGTTTTGAGTCAGACGCATTTTCAAAAGGTAACAGACTCAAATGCACGTATACGTATACACACGTGTGTAAAAGATACAAACAGCTGTAAACAGCTCACACAAAAAAAACCCCCAAATACTAATTTTGTAAACATTAAGGGAAAAAAGCAATCCTCAAATAAATAATTTAATAAATAAATAAATATAATTGAGAGAAAACATTCAAGTTGTTTTGAGTGTAAATCTGTCAAACTGAACCATGTTGTGGGAAAAAAATTCAATTATTACTAATTAAATTCCCTCTAATTCTTACTAATTACAATTTAGTCTTCAACTCTTTGGGGTGGTAGATTGAGACACAGGGATCATTTGTTTGCTAACACAGCTTGACTAACAATTGCAATCAAATTAAGGTAGTTAAAAAAAATGTAAGTGATGAATATACCTGAAAATAACTAGAAAGAATGTAAAAAAAACATTTGGTTGAAAAAAGGATTTTTTTTAACAATCTATAGCAAAATGTACCCCAGAGAAAATAGGAAATCATATCCAGTGTTTTAATTTTCAGCACTTCACCGTATAAAATTAAAAGACAACCAGTATTATGTTTGAGAACAAACATTAATATATTCATGCAATTAAATGTATTAGTGTAAGTGACTGTGTGTGTTTTTGTGAGTGTTACATCCATTTTACAGCACATATAGGGTCATAAATTACTGTTAATGTTATGTAATAAACTGCTCTGTCTCCAAATATGCATAAAGCACTTTCATTACCAATCACAATTTCCCAAATTGTTTTCTGGCTGAACACAATGATGAGTTTTCTTAAAATAAAAGTGGCTTAAGTAAACGAGTAGAGAGAAAATGGGGAGAAACAAACTGTCACTGGAAATTAATGGGGGCCCAAAAATAACATACAGATGTAGCTTTAAAAAAAAAATTAAAAAAAATCACCACCCTTCGAAAGAGGATAATGGGGATAATGGGGGAGGGTAACAACAGGCACCTTTGGGTGCAGTTTTCTTAACAGATGCGAGTGTATTTTTTCTGAAAGCCAGAGAGCTCAGTTGATGTGGATGGTGAGGTAATGCCTGAAACAGAGACTGATGCCTCTTGTATAGTTCAAACAAGCATCTTTCCACCTCGTAGATGCTCTATGACGTCACTGACAAAGGGCAATGCGAGAGGAACCTGTGAGAACAAACGTGTCTGCACAAACGTACACACACACACAGGTCTATGCTGAGAAAGAACAAAAGAACCGAAAAAAGGCAAAGACTGTAAACTAATCACTCACAGCACCCACAGATCTTTTTAAAAGATAATGAGGAAACACCTTGATGGTGGTTTGCTCAAAAAACAGTGTGCTGCCAACATAAAGCACGCACACAAACACACACATCTAATCTATAAGGTTTATAGGTAGCCTAGCTTTTTCTCCATTCATTGGTTAGGTGGTGCTATAAATAGTCCTGCACAAAGGCAGCTGTAAAAGTCAGCCAGTCCTATAAGACTGCTGTGAGCCCTGGACCCAAACACACACACACAGCATACAAACACACAACCTCAAATGCACACACACACACACTTGCACACAGGTAATCATCTTACTGAAACCTATAACCTGAAGGCGAGACTGTTTTTTCCCCTCCGCATTTCAGCAGTTTTAAATTTCAGGAAAAAAATGCTTCAGAAAAACTCACAGTCTGGTTCGGTTTCATTTTAAAATTTTCAACATACTGAGAGCTGTTCTTTCAGAGTCATTTTGATCAAATCTTACAGTTACTCGTAATACTTTGCAGTTACGATTTTGTTCCAGCGGTAGTGCGATGAATAACACATCTTTTAAGGTTACACTGTTGTACACAGATCAAGTGTGTGTCAAGTGCACACACACTCACACAGACTCTCCTTGGACAAAGAGCTCAGGCCTTTCCTTCAGCAGGTTCCGTTGGATCCAGACCAGCAGCTGCTTCATGTCCCCTAGAAAACACAACCACACATACACACATACACACACACACACAAAGCCCATACACAGGCAGACAACAGAGGTCATAGGTTAGGGGTTAAGGGTCAAGGTGCATGGTTCCAGCCCCCTGGTCGATGTGACGCGACAGAGGCACCAGGCGGGACGAGGCTGTGTATATATGTGTGTGTGTGTCTGTGTGCATGTATATTTATGAGTGTATGTGTATGTTTGGGGGGGAAAGGAGAGGACACTGGAAATTGGGGGAGGGTTGAGTGATGTCAATGGCCAAGAGCGACATTTCATTTCACTTTGGTTAGAAAGAAATAAAATTAATGATTTGTGGGTAAAAACCTAGAAACCACGGAACAGATTGGAAAACAAAGACCATCTACAGCCAAACAGGTAAATTTTAAGTGTTAAAATGGAGAAAAAAATAAAAACATTAAGGCCGATATTTTCTAAAAACGTTCACCTTAAAAACAACTGAAATGCAATTACGTTTCTCTCTCATATTTGTGGTGAAAATTTTCAGTGCAGGACTAATGAAATAAACAGCAAAGTCCTATTTCAGAATAATAATTTCCTTTGTTAGAGTCGGACATTAAACGCACTGTGTTTCGCCTTGAATATCAGCAATGCCTGAATTTTCTATGAGTCTGACCTCTCTAACAATCAGATTGACCTTGTCTCAACAATAGGTTGAGCCTCACTCAGACCGACTGACAGCCACAAAGGCAACGACAACGAGAGGTTTTAGGATAAATCCCCACTAAATAACTTACAATGAATGTATTATAGTTATGGCTATCGTCATCATTAAGATTCAAGGTGTTTAAGAGCCTTTGAGTGTTTGTGGGAATGTGTTAGTGCTTGGTGTGCTTCCTTATAAAATGAATAATGCTATGATGTGGACACACAAATTAGGTGAATGCAGTAAAAACAAAATCCACTAATTTAATATTTTCTTTTAACCATTTACTGGTTGTGTGTTCATGTATGTGTGTGTGTGTGTGTGAGAGAGAGAGAATATGCTCACAGTTGTCCCCTTAATGTACATGTGCACGACGACTCGCAATAACACTTGAGAGCAGGACCACAATCGCTGGAAGCTCCATCGTACACACACACACACACACTGCACACTCACACACAACATCAAAATTAACAGTACCGGCCTCCTCCAGCAGTTTACACAGGACTTAAAGAACACAGGAGATTAGGTACAGAAATGTGCAAGGAGAGAGTAAATAAATAGAGGAGGGAAAGAGCAAATACACGACAGGAGAGCAAGAGGAAAAGAGAGCAGCAGCAAATGGAGCAGATACGAGGGTAAGAGGACGACAGTGAGTCATGTCGAGCCAGGTGTGAGGAGAGCGGTGAAGCCGTAGCAGGTAGGCGTCGAACCGCTCAGGGATTCGCGAGTTCAGCTGGATCAAAGGCTGCGCTAATATCACATTAAAACAGTACACAGGAATCAGCTTTGACCTGAAATATGTTCAGAAAAATGCAAGAGAAAAAAATGTAAAAAAATAAAAATAAAAAATGTTGCACTCTTTCAGTGGAGCCAAATCTGGACTTTGATTTACTTTTCAGTTAATTATTCTATTAGATATAGAATCTGGGTTTGTCCAAATCTAAAATTACTGAGACATTCGGGTGTCTGAATTTCATCTGTACAAAAATTCACCAAAACACCTGCCTTTTCCAGGTTTTCAGATTATGAAATTATATTGAGAGTGGTGTATCAAAGGGTCCACACAGCTACCAAAAACATTTTTTGTTTTATTTTCTGGGAAGGAGTCGTCTTCCGTAGTTCAGGGTGTGGTTATTCGTGCATTAAAATAATGGAAACCAAATCAAGCAACGCTGATCACAAAAGATAAAATACAAATACCCACAAGATAAAATAAAACATAAACTCAAGAAATATCAAAATAAAATCCTGTTTAAGGGCATCTTTTTGAAATTTATACTATTTAACAACAAAACAAGAAAAAGATTAAAGAAAAAAAAAGAGAGAGATTTCTAGAGGCACCTGCCTGGTCACTGTGGCTATGAGGGCAACAGACTGTGTGGATGATATGCCATGTATAAGGTGTGTGTGTGAGTGTGTGAGTGTGTGAGCGTGTGAGCATGTGAGCGTGTGAGCATGTGCACACGTTTACACGTGTTCCTCCAAGCCTGTGTGGATGGTGTTCAGGTTAATTGCAGTGCTGTCGGCCAGCTCAGTAGTATAATGATAGCGCTAGTTTTCTACGGTTCCAGGCCTCCATATAAAAAAAGACAAATACCTCCCCTTGCAACACACACACACACACACACAAAGAGTACTAGGCAGTGAATATTGACCTGCACCTCTGTGGGGCTAAAAACAGAACTAATCACTACAGCAGTCATAACTCCTTCTTTGTGGTGACTCATTTCTTTGCTCTCTCTCTCTGCCTTTGACTATTGGTATTTTTCTCCACCATTACCCCTTATTCTCTCTTTCATCCTCTCGTCCATTTACTTTTTCATT
Organism: Toxotes jaculatrix; assembly: GCF_017976425.1. Lineage (NCBI taxonomy): Eukaryota > Metazoa > Chordata > Actinopteri > Toxotidae > Toxotes > Toxotes jaculatrix. The sequence continues at coordinate 13,804,102 of NC_054409.1, forward strand.
TACTCTCTCCTTCTGACACACACTCACACACTCTCTCTCGTAAAACCTGCTCTCCCACCCTCGTTCTCTCCTCCATCTTTTGCCTTCTGTGTTATATCACCCTCTTTGAACACACACACACACACACACACACAAGCAAACATGTTAAAAGTTGCACATAGAGAATAAACAGGTTGCCTTAGCTCAATACATAGGCTGGTAATAATTCAAACTTTCATCAATTAAGCTTTTTATAAGAGAAACAGTCATCAGCCGTTGCCCTCTTAATGGCTGCCTTGTAAAAGGTTACACAGGTCTACGAATTTCAATCACCCACAGTCTGGAGCAAAAAGACAGGCTTGTATAAATGAACTGCATAAAAGATGAAAGTCAATGTAAAGAAATAAGGAGGTAGAGAGGTGAAAGGAAAGAACAATGACACGGAGGAACTGCGAGCGGAAGGTTTTTCATAGCGCTTTGCGGACCAGGTAGAGGGGGGAAAAGAAAATGAGGGAACAAGCAGACGAGAGAGGGAAAATGCGTCACAGGCTCCAAATGCATCTTGGGATAGCTGCGTTGCGTGGGTGGAAGAGGAGACATGGAGGGAGGGGAGAGAAAAGGCGCCATTTTGACGCTGATTCAAAACCGTGCCCGCTTTTCTTTTGTGCGTGCAGTTTTGCCCCCCTTTCTTCTCCTTTTGCTTTCCTGTCTTCGTGCAATTATGACGGTCATGTAGGGAGGTGGGGTGGGTGGTGGGGGTGAGCTATCCATCTTTCTGCTGATACGAGAGGCAAAAACTGTGTGATCCTTAGACCACAGGGGTTTTGTTGAGTGTATGAGAGAGAGAGAGAGTTAGATAAAGAAGGAAAGAGAGAGAGAAAGAGTGGGGGTGGGGTCTTTCAGTCGAGGGTCATCAATCACCGGCTGGGGTCAAAGAGAAATACGAAGGATTCAGAACCAATTATATCTGCCTTCACTGCACCCCCTCTGTACTCACACACACACATTCATACAAACACACACACTGATGTGTAAGGCGAAATTAGTTCGGGAGCAATATTTTCAGGATCACACAAGTCCAGACTTAAAATTACGATCAACAAATACAGCCAGGAAATGTTATGTCAGAACGTCTGTGCTCCAGTGACATTAAAATTATGAACTGCACGCACTACATGGCAAAATCGCAAGTTTTCAAGTGTAGTGCACACACACACACACACTCGCGCACACATAGACACGGTCGGTCTAACAGTCGGTTTGTGCAGCAAGGTCATATCTGGCTGACATTCCCTGTTCTGGTCAACTTTTGTCTTTTTGTTGTCGTGGTAACATCAGCGCCATGGATGAACACCCTTTGTTTAGTGAAATACCAAAGACACATATTTGTCTCGTTTGTTCTCTCTCTCCGTAACACACACACACACACACACACACTCACACACACACAAACACACACAAACACTTACATATATATATATATATATATAAAATCCCAAGACATTTTCACCTCTAGGCAGCTGCCATTCACAGCCTACACTTTCCCTCCTTGTTTTCTCAATGACCCAGGTCCTGAGCTGGGTTTGGGGAATAAAATCAGGCTGCAGGCAGGTTTTCCCTCCTCCATGCTGAGTTAGTGACCCGTGTTGGAGGGAACCTGAATCCCTTGGCAAAATAAAATCTAATCAATTTGGATCCTGAGGTGGAAAAGTTTTTTATGAATTGAGAAATGAACACACGCCCGCCTAGTCAGCCGAAATGATATCAGACAAAAAAAATTGACTTGAGCTCTGTCACCCCAACGGCTCTTTTGCAACTCACAGAAGCAAAATAAACTTCCCTTTAAACCCCTTTACTTCGCACCTTCACATACTCACATACATCGGCATTACCAGTGGGTGACATTTACAAGTGAAAGAGGCAAAAAGTATTAGTTTAGGGGCAGAACAGGCAGCCACACAGATGTTAGAAAAGAGGATAATGGAAGGAGGGAGAGGAGGAGAAGAAATGGGGAAATTGATGGGAGGATAATGGCTTATAAGATTAAGTTATGACAGAGAAGTGCAAAGGGAAATATCTATGCATGACAGTCTTATTTCCATTTTCTTAAAAGTTAAATATCAAGGTTAAATATCAAGATTTATGCACCTGTTGTATGACACAAACACAATATCAACAAAACATACAAAGTAATGTGATACTATAATCTTATGTAAAAAATTATAATCTTTAAAATTAATAATTTGTCATTTTTAAAACATTTAAATGAGTGTTGGGAATAAAATGACTAAATGACTAAAGCTTACAGAAACACTGGACTGATCCTTTAAGTGACATTTCTAAATACAGCCCTTCAATTCATTAGGGAAATCTCTCATCTTTGGGAGATGCAGCTATATGACATCATGTATAAACACAGCATTCATAGCAAGGAAGGCAATCTAGGTTATATAGACTATAAAGAGGAAGGTAATACTCACAAGGTTCTGACTGGCTTGGAAGAGTCACATGATGTTCCTTCACGCCATTAAATAGCAGCTCTGCTCCTCCTCTAGACAAAGAAATAGATAATATGTGTGTTTCTGTGGCTTTCATACAGCTGTTTTTCTAATGTGTTTGTCTAAATAATTTCCTCCAATGAAAACTCACTTGAATAAGCAACCACACTGTGACACGTTGTGGTATAAGTATAGTTAAACTGAGCATGCTGGAAAATGAAAACGCTGTTTTAACACTGGCGTTCACTAACTCCATCATTTATGTCCCCATCATCAAGAGAAAAACACCTTTACAGATACAGCATTTTAACAACACACATAAAAAAGTGGCCTAAACAGGTTGCAGGATTAAATATATAAAATGCATTTATCCCTGGTTCCCATTACTCTGAGCCTGGGGCGATTTGACCAGACAGTGAAAAAGGTGTTATGTGTGTCTGGGTTTGGAAACTTTGGGACTTAAAAGAAACAATTAAGACAAACTGTCTTCATGATCAAATTGCAGATAGAAATCTAAGTAAAATCTTTTTAAATGGTGTTATCGGAGATAAAGTCCTTTCAATGTTTAAGCTTAATAATTAAATATTCATTGTGTGCCTGTAGTGTGTGCAGCTCGGCTGGTGATAAAACTGCTAACTATTAAAGGTGTTTCTATTGCATCTATTGGATTTTCATAGAACAGACATTTCTGTCTAGTTACCTTGATCATTCATTTCTCAATTAGGGTTTTAATACCAGGTTTTAATACCAGTAAATTGGAATCGGTTAATTGGACATGCACTACAAGAACACTGTCTTTATTCTCCCTATAATTCATTTCACAGAGGCATTTACAGAAATATGCCAGTGAATTTAATGTAGATAAAATGTAGGGAGATATGGGAACCCACAAAAGTGTTATCACGTTATATATTATGAATGATATGATTTTATATATTAATGTAAAATGAAATATACCATGACAAAGGATTTACACATATCACCAACCCATAGGTGACAATGTTTACTGCAGTGTTTTTCTTTTTATCTATATTAAAACTAAGGATGTAAGGCTGACTTCAGTCTGAATCTAAGGTCTGAAAAATGTTTCACAGGCTGCAGAGAGAAGCGTGAACAGGACAGAGAGGATGTTTTTTTAAAAATCGAGTCAGTCAGCTGCCAACACTATTCATACGTGAGCGTCCTCCCTCCTCATATGCTAATTATAATAAACCAGCACACAGTCTCTATCCTCTGTCTCCTCAGACTGGAGAGAAGAAGCGACTACACTTTGATTTCATACACAAACTACAAACTAGCTACTTTCTACGCCGATTTCAGGCCTATTTAGACAAACCACGCAAAAATAAATCACTACAACGGGCGTGCAATGTTTTGTTTTGGCGTGATGACGGACACGAAGCTTAAACAGAAACGATAACCTATCATAGAGGGTTTTAAATTCGCCTACCCAAACTCCAGGTGAATCGCTATAGGCGCTGCCATATTGTCGGCACATGCAGGAAGTAGCGAAGCGGGAAGTCGGAAGTGACGTGTAAACTTTTTTTTCCCCCCCGTTTCGGTCAACGGAGATTTGATATATTAACTGAAAGCAAACTCAATGTAATGAATGTAATTTTTTTAAAAAAAGAAAAGAAACAAATAAATATATATATATTTATATTTATATTTATATTTATATTTATATTTATATATATATATATATATAAATAAAATAAGCAAAAGATGTTTGCATTTTATCACATAGTACAACCCTCTGTTATGAAACAAAAACATAATCTGTCATTTTAGAAACAACCATGATCATGTGCAGTGTTGCCAAGAGCTTGAAAATCGTGCTTGTGCAAACATTTCTGTGTAGAATAATTTTCTTTCTAATTTCTTTGAACGTGTAAAACAGCTGATCAATCCTTGCCGTTTAATTTTATTTCTTATATTTTGTATTGACAAATTAGATCCTGTCAATATGAGGAGCCATATTAGGAGCTAGGATTTCTTCAAATGTTATATTCCTAATGTATAAAACATGCTGTTTCCAGAATCCCCATGCACTTTTTAATACTTGAACATGCTAATTTTGAAACCTCTCTTTTAATTTTCCATTAGTTTTTTAATATTTTTGTTGTGAGTTGAACTGGGATGTTTACTTTCCAGGTTTCAACTGAGTGCTATGCTCTCATGCACTTTTTAGGTGAAATTATCTGATGCATTTGTTTCTAACCCAAAATCTTTGCAATTAACATGCCACATGGTGGTGACTTCATTTATGAACTGATATCCCCTTGAACTTGACTTTATTTTGGGAAATCATTATGTTGGAAAATCTTTAGTACATACAGCACTCTCTCTCACACCCACTCTCTAAATGTGCATATGCGTGTTTGCATGTATTTGCATTGTGTCCATGAATATGAAAGTGTGCAGAGGCATGACATGAGTGTGTGAATGCACATCTGTCTCTCTGTCCCTCTCTCCCTCCTTACATACATCCTCAATCATACTGGTGACAGTTCTAGACCCAGTATACAGGACTGGGAGGACGAGATGGGGGTGGGAAGAGGTCAGTCAAAGGTTTGAATTGCAAATCCGGCGCCTTCTGTTGGCGTCCAAGCCTTAGCAGGCCCTTCCCTGTCTTCATTCATGTGTTAATGAGGAGTCAGTGCAGGGGCAGATAGACAGATCGACCAGGGGCCTGGCGAGGGTGAGGAGGCAGGCGGGAAAACCAGGGTGATGGCGGAGGCAGCAGTGGAAGTTTTGAAAAGTAATGAAGACATGATGAGTACGGTTACTGGTTGCAGTCTTTCGTCCCAGCTGGGATGAAGTGTATCCTCACAACAGTCGTGGGGTAAGCTCAGAGGGAGGCAAAGATGCAGAAGATGGGGTGTGGGTAGGATTAGTGTGACTGTAGCTTCCATAGTTATGGAGTGAATTATCCAGGAATGATCACACCATCACTGGGTGTCACATCACATTTGCTAAGCTGCCTTAAGGTTCACATGCTGCTGTTATGGATAGTATGCCACGCTTCTGTTCTATTCTGATGAATTTCTTGTGCTTTTTGCATCTCAGTTTGCATGCAGTAAACAAAAAAGATCTTTTCCAAGCATTCGATAGGTGTACCAAATGTAGCTACAATTTTTTTTAGAGTTGTAAATACACACATTTGATTTTAAACCAGGACAGTTTGAGATATTTTAGTATTTTGAAAATATATATCCAGTTGAAGTGAAACAGCTGTTAACTTCAGTCTTTGTGGGAATACACATTTTAATACTCATAATACTGGATTTGTAAAATCTCAGTTCACAATACTCTGTTAAAATGATATGCTAATATTCATATGTTGTTTAAAACACAATTTCTCTAGTTTGGACTGACACGAGTATTGGTAAACTCTGATGTGACAAATATTGTGTTTTTCCCCTGTTTTGTTGGCCCTGTCCATACTCAGAGACACATCAGAGCTGGAGCTAACATATATCCTCCTCAGAATCCAGTCATGTTCTCCTCAGCCTCTCTTGCTCAAAGGTGGATGAGTTTGCTGTGATTTTTATACATTTCTTAAGAAAGTAAGAAATACAACAATCAGTCATTCCCCTGAGTCGAGTTTTCACCCCACCACCAATATTCACCCATAGATGCACGTCAAAAGTCAACGCTACACTGCCAGGCACCATCTATAGAGCAGCCAGGGTCACACATGATCAGATGACAATGACCAACACAATGGATTAGCTATAAAAGGGCTGGGGGGGAGAGATTAGGGGTGAATTGATGACGGTTGGTTGGCTGGCAGGCAGGCAGGCCTGGGAGATCTTGGGTCTGTTTCAATAAGGAACATAAAGAGCTGAAATTAACATGTACCATGATACCAAGCAGAGAGAATCCTCTTAGAGATTACATCCATAACATGTTACGCCTATGGAACTGTATGGAAAGGGGAGACAAAGAGCAGAGCGAATGATAATTTTCCATTGTAGACTATGGGGGATCCTATTCAGTTCTGTTCTGATTGATTCTATTGTATTCTGTTCTGTTTTGTTCTTTTCTATTCTACATTATAGTTTTCTTAATGTCACAAATGCAGTAATTCTTCCACTTTCTGTTCTACCCTGGAATAAACTCTTCCCCCCCACCCCCACCACCTCCCCACCACAACCTCAGCATAACAGCTGCCAGGCCGCACTACTGCCTCCTTCTTGAAGGGTGTAAGCAGCAAGGGCAACAGCAGTATTCCTGCAACATCTGTATTGTGGTGCACAGACACACATGTTGACAAATGCACACATTGATACACAAACACATGCGAGCACATGCAGAAACACACACTCACACATGCATGGATACACACACACACACACACACACACACACACACACACACACACACACAGTCCATCTGTCTTTGTCGCCCTCCCACTGCCATCGCCACGGGTCTGTCTACAAAACAATGCGTGATGCTTCGCACAACACGCATGCTCAATGCACCTCACACTGTGCATTTTCTGTGAAAAGGGAGATTCACACATGCGGATCTTTGTGCTTAACAAATATTTAAGAACACTAATAGAGTAGCTAGAGTGCCCAGAAGGCTGCACAATCCAAGAAATGGTAAGTAGTGAGAATGCTGTAATAAGTGGAAGGAGTCCAGAAACCACTGACAGTCAGGAAGTACTGCTCTGCCAGGCACCTAAACTGGATCAGGGACCAGGATTCTCATTAACTGCAGTTGGCTGGATGAGGGACTGTAATCTGTTTATGAGCGTCAACTTTGGGTTGATAGTGAAATGCTGTCCCCTACTGGTTACCAGAGTGAATCACAAGATAATGGCTCCTTAAAGACAAGGATCTTTAACTGTATACAGACTCAATACATCTAAAGTAGCTGTTGCTCAGCGTCTTTACTGGAACCAGTGGTGCAAATGTCTCCCAGTGCAACTCACTGATGTGTTCATGACAGTGTTGGGGTAGAAATTCAGGTCTATGACACAGAAGAAGCTATATCACCTAATAGTTGGTTAAGGTCTTTTCATGGGATTTGATGACTATAAAAAAGATTTATAGTAATTATACCTTGGAAAGGTACTATACAATCAAAACTTTACCGACACATGTATGCTTTTTGTCTCAACAAAGAATCAAACTCACTGAGACAAGCAATCATTTTATTTGAAAAAAAAGTGAATTGCTATGTACAGTAAGTAAAAAAACATGAGATCAGTCCTAAATCATTTCTTGTCTTTTTGCTTTTCAAGTCCATCTCATACAGCCCTGTCACACATAACAGGAGAGTCCACACACTGTCAGAGCATTCCTGTACAGCATTCAACAGAGGACAAATAAAAACATTACATCATTGTCAATTTTCATTTTCAATCATTGGAGATCGTAGATATCAAACCTAAACCAGCAGGCATCCTCTTGGTCTAAAAACACACACAATAAACATTTCCATTGTGTGTATGTGTTCATCTGTTATATTGTATTACAATTAAAGATTCAGTGGTTTTTTTGCTGACTAAAGATCGCCCCCTGTTGGACCACAGCGGGAACTGGCATATGACTCCACATCTCATGAACTCTGATCTGTACAGCTTAGCCCAAATACGGTTCAGGCTAGAAAGTGGGACATTTAAGGAACATTCATTTTTTAGAATTATTTGATTGATATCTTATATGAAATGTATTCATATATAGATTATTAGTTTGGATAAGAAAAGGTTAGAAATAACAAAGCATAAACATTTCAAAAAACAAGGTGATGTCAGGAGAAAAAGTGAAAAACTGACAAAGATTTCCTTAAACATTCTGAATGGGTGTCTGCTCTTTAGGGGTCTCAGCCCTTGGTTGAAACGATTGCATAGCCCTGAGAGTTGGCTCCAGCCCTCTCAGGCCCACATACTGTAAATACAGCAATGATTTAACACCGAACACTCAACCAAAATGTAATTCCCATTAAAATAAAACGATTCAGATCATTTAAGCTCTATTGCCAAAACACGAATTCAAAACATATAAAAGAAAAAAAATTCTCTGTAGCAGGGCTGTGGTTTACATGTCCTTCATTGATTCAGTTTGGAAGTTTTTTTTTTTCCATTTATATCTCCAAACCCAATAAGAGATGAAAGATGTCAAATTTTTCTCCATCTATCGAGTACCCTTCAAGGTCATCCACAGACATAAAATATCTTATACTTTGACACATCTTTATATCTAAATTATTAGTTTAAAGCAACATTTTACTTGGTGCAACATTTATAGCTGCATGCATCAACCATTTTAATTATTTCTGGAAATTTACAAACTGCTGCTCCAGATTGCTGAAGCTAGAGTCGTACCAAAGCATGTTCATAAATGTTTCTATACTAAGTGAAACATTGCTTCAACTAGATTTAAAGAGTATGCATCCCAGTTTTCCTCTGTCACACAATGCTTGTGTTTAGCTACATTTTGTGCACAAGACACACAATATCAAATGTATTAGTTGAACAGTTACAACAGAGGGAGGATTGCTTTGTTCCTCTTAATGTTTTTAACAACTTGCAAAGCCCTCGTGCCGAAGTTGCAGCATTACTTTTGCAAATGTTTCATTTCTGATACATTTATTAATGCATGCCTGATACATTTTTAATGGGATTCAATGGGACTGCTTGATACATTTTTAATGAGCTTTTATGAACATGGTTCCCTCAGAATGAGCACTGACAGATTCTCATGACTTTTGGTGAAGCAACATCCATAATGTTCTGATATCCTTTGATCCAATCAAATAAATAAGACAAAAAAACCCCAAAACACATGGAACATTAATGACACACAAAAATAAAGGAATGTAAACATACATACATATGCATACAAACAGACAGACACTCACTCATTCGCACAGACAAAACATCTATATATGAGCTATGTAAGTTATTGTTGTTATTTCTGCTACAGTGTGTGACAGCAGTTGAAACAAGAGTGTCTGTGTTTTATTGGAGTAAAGCCAAACTCTGCAGCTCTGTTTGGTCCTCGGGGCACACCGTACACATGTTACTGTTTGTACCAAGCAGAGGAGCGGGTCACCTATGTCCCCCATATTCTTTTCTACTTAGCTTGTCTCTGATTTGTTGCCATTTAAATATTTTAGCGCTAAGTGAGGAAGTCCAAAGGGAGGAACAGAAGGATCTCCATGCCCTATTTGGAGTCCACAGTCAGTGCAACACGCTATAAGTGAGTAACCTTCTTTTCTTTATTCATAGTGCTCAATGCACATGCTCTTTTAGCTGCCTCTGCATATGCTCTCACCCCTCCCTGTGTTCATACTGGACTTTTCCACATCATCCCCAGCGGTGCAAAACAAGACTGTTCCACTATGAGTGGTGAGTGCAGATGGGGGTGTTTTTTCGATTGCGGGAGATGGGGTAGGTGCTATAGCTCGCTGTGGCGCACAGGAGGCTCCAGCTTGTGTGACAGGGCAGTGAGAACCTTGTCAAACTTCTCGTAACGCTCCGATTGGCTGCCCTCAGAGCCACGGCTGCCCCAAAGGAGACGCATCTGAAACTCCGTCTGGAAGATCTCGTGTATCTCTGCTCGCTCCTGGACTCCTGGAAACGAAGAAGAGAAGAGAGAAGAGGTTATTCTATGAAATAAAGGTTACCAGAAAACAAAAAAAAAATTTCATAATTAAATAATAAAATTGAAAAACAAGACTATGGGAAAAGTAATACTATACTATAGCTGATTTTATTAAAGGTATTAAATAAAATGAATATTAAATTTTCACTGAAAGCTCTCAAAGCATAGTATTTTGTATTTTGTATTAGAAGCAACAACATCAAAATAAAAAAACACCAAATACATGCTGAAAAGTAATTTAAATTATATAGTCACATTTGCTATTTCCCCTATATATGCCCACTTATTATCACATGACAGACTTTCTGCAATGAGTCAGCTGTCTTTGCTGATAAAGATCACAAGAAGTGGTTGAAAGCTCTAAACAGGCTGGTTAATGGACCTTTGAGATGGGATTATTCTGTCACAGACTTTTCCCAAGGTAAAAAACAATGATTCTCTATGCTTATCTGAGTATGATCATTCTGTTCATTCTGCTCATTGCAATAAAGCTATCCAGAAATAACCCATTCCCCAATAAAAAAAAAAAGTTTAACTCTCTACCCTTCAACACAAACTTCTTCATCTGTACCAGTTTTAACAGCTGTTTGAAGAAAGTGTCTCTGTTCTGGCTTAAAGAACTGTTAATGAAAGGAGCAGACTGAGGTCAGGCTGATCGATAGCGACATGTAACAGAAAACAGAGACGTGAATTGATAGCTACTGAGAGACTGTTCAATAAAGCAGTAATGGCCTCAAACTGAGAACCAATAGAGAGGTATTAGGGATCAATACAATCAACATTGTAACCACACACACGCGTGCGATCATTACACCAAATTAGTGATGTCAAGTAACAGCATGAGATGTAACGCACACTGATCCTACGACAAGAAAACTGTGGTGAGAATTTTCCTGCGCTTGGTCTTACCCTGCAGTTTGGTCTCAGCGTTGGTTCTGTAGATTCCCCCGTGATGTGCGACGTTACGAGCTGACTCTAGGTGGTACATGACCACATCTACTCCAACCTCTGAGCTCTCCCACGGCTCCAGCACCTCCCCGAGAGCCATGCCTCGCTCCAACAGGGACAGGACGGGAATGATGTGGGGAAAGGAGGTATTGGACAGAACACTAGACTCTGTAAGCAAAGGAGAGTCTTATAAGTAAATACACACATTTTGGACTGAAACACACAAAAACACACACCAACTACTTACATACTTATTACAACTCCATGTAAACTAGAATCTCACCTTTGCCATCGTTCATATTCTTCATGAAAGGTTTGAGTTTCTTCTCATATAAAATAGCACCCTCTGTATGTCTCTGCCGTAATGTCACCCACGTCTGTTCCAGGCGGGAAATCTGACGTAACCCAACAAAAAAGTTAAAATGCATCTGAGAACAAAAAAAACTGATGGAGCTTTTGTGTTTTGTGCCTTTTATCTGTAGCTCTCTTACCTGTGGCAACTCCAGGGCTCTCATCACTGCAGCAAAGCCAAACATGTTGCCCAGGTTGCTTTTCAACTCCGCTGCCAACTGGATGGTCTTATGGAGCAAGGCCGCCCTCTCCTCCGTGCTTCCTGTGCAGCCCAGCAGGTCCACTGCCATCATAATAGACATGGTGTAGAACCTTAGGAAAGAGGAACATGAAATTCAATAATAAAAGTTCATTATTGCTGCTGACAGGGGAGCAGAAAATGTTGAATCAAAGGAAAGCCACTCTGGAAATTCACACTGTGACAGGTGATGTAGTGAAAGAGGTGTTGATGAAATATATGTAGCAAGTACTTGTAAGTTGAATAGCTGTATAAAAAGTTTATTCGAAGAATTATGCAAAGTACAGAAAAAAGCTATAATACAGTTTGATGCCTCACATTTAGTTTTTATCAAGTTGGCTTTCAGCAAGATGCTGTTACATTGATTGATTGATTGAAAAATATTTATTACATTGTTTAACCAGCCATAGAAAAGCAGAGGGGAAAAGAAAAGGTGGAATGATGAGAAGCAAGTAAAGATGATAAGAGGTCTGGAGGGTGAAGATAAGAACAGAGGGGGCAAGACAAGAGATGAGAGGGAGAAGAGGAGCAGAGGAAATCAATGTCTGAATGAATGAAGGAGTTACTGTGTGATGCATAAAAGCAGACAGAGGGAAACAAATGTGTTAGCACCTCTCCAGCAGGTCAAGTCTCAGCTGGTGTCCATGTGGAAGTGTCAGTAACTCCAGCCCTGAGGACACTCCCATCATCCTTTGCATCTCTGAGGTTACGCCCAATATTCTAGCCACCTGCCCGAGAATAAAGAAAAAAAGGGTTAGATTGCCCTTGTATCCATGTGTGTGCACTTGCATGTGAACTTCATATATTTGTGTGCATGCGTCTGTATGTACCGTGCAGTCCACCATGGTGATGTGTTTAGCCGCAGTCCTTGCATCCACCTCAGCCAGCAGCTCTTTGACTCTCTTCAGCACCGACATCTCCAGAGGCTTATTCTCAGCTGGCAAAAGGCAAGACTCGTACCTGCACAGGAGCGATTACACCGCATTAGAAAACCGGGACAGGACATAAACGCTGGGAAGGACTACAACAAAAGAGAGTTGTGAAGATAAAGAGGTTCCAAAAGAAACCTGGCAGACTCACACAGTCTAGTTGTTTAGTTCAAAGAACAAAGAGAACATTAAGAATGTTTTTCGATAAAGGATTCCTTAAATTTAGCTACTAAAGATTGATTTTACAGATGAGAAATACATTTATCTGTGCTCTATGACAGACAAACTACAGTAAAACTGTAACCAAATTACATCAAACATACTCTTATCGTTGTTAGTTCAATGAACAAAACCAATAATGTAAAGCTGAAATTTTACCAGACTGGTGCCTTAGACATGAGTAGCCTTTACTTTGAGTTTCCCCAGCAATCTTAACACAGATCTAGCAATAATCCCCTGACACCAAAATTTCACAGCGGACTCTCAGATGTCCAAAGCTGCTGCCTGCTGCATCTCTACTACCAACACATACCATTCTCCTTCTACAAACTGCATTCGCTGTGTTCTCCCATGGCACTGTGAGTCCAATAACATACAGTATCTGCTGTGTCTATGACCACAGAACAAAGTCTGCCCTCATGCTATTTCCCACAGGACTACCAGCAGTTTATTCAGGCCTGTTTCCAGTCTCTGTACACTCATACTGGGGCTGTCCTGCAGTGCCTTGCCAGAACTGCCTCACTCTTGTTCTGTTTTTTTTTTTGTCCTTTATGGCAAAATGAAAGCACATGTATTGAAGTTTGAACACACCAGCTTTACATCCTGATAGAATATGCTTCAGTGTGGAGAAAGCTGTGCAACAGTCAGGAGCCACAGGTTGCAGCATTAGGAAAATGGAAATGCATGAAGATTAATCGAGTTTGGTTTGCTTGCATTTTTCACATCTCATTACAGCTATTGTTTTTTTTCCCCTAGATTTTCCCAATTCATTTATACAGCCTGCTTCACTTGATGAATGACATATAACACCCCACGGCTCCATCCTCCTTATGAATTTACTCTAGAGAAGTTTGTTTTATCATTTTCTTTCTCCTAACAGTTGCCTTTTGGCTAACCTTATGACTTTACAATTTCCCATGCTATGTAATGTTTCACTCAAAGGAAGGAATAAGTAAAGCAAATGGGACTTCCACTGTTGGTGCAAATAGTAAGTTGATGTGCTCTGTTTTTTAGCAAGTGTCTTACTGTATAGTTTGCTTGTTACGTGTCTGAAGCACAACATGAAATCTGGTGGTATTAGCCCACAATGCATTTTGTGTACACCTGAATAAGCTTCTGAATTTCTTTCGTGTCACTGATTTGCACACTTAACTCCCAAAGTTGTCTTCGTGAGCAAGTCCTTCTCATAAAGTATTCTGAATCGAGTTAAAAGAGAGCTTTGGAAGCCTCGTCTTGTGTGTTTCTTTGTGTCTCGTACCTGGATGGTCTGAATGAGGATGCTGTTTCCACCTGTGGAGCACAGAACATCCCCTCTCCTTCCTCCCTCGCTCCATCCTCCCTCCCTTCCTCGACTCGCAATCGCTCCACGTAGCTCTTGGCCGGGGGCTTGGGGGGCCCGGGTGGGCAAGGTCTGAGGTCACAGTAGCTCCCTGCTGTTTCTGAGGAATGTGATTGGTAGCTGGGATGATGGGCAGGTGTGGAGTGCGCCGAATGAGAGGTATGCGCGGGATGCTCTGGAGGGTTGTCACTGGCTGAGGGGCTGACCTGGGGGTCGCTGGAACGACGCATCACAGGGGAGGGTGGGACGACAGCCAGGACCCGCCCGCCTGAGTGGGCTCTTTGTCTGGTGACTGAAAATAAAGAGAACAGTCTTAAAATCCCCTCTGAAAATTGTGTTTGTGAATGTGAGGGGGAGTGTATTTGTTGCTTATTTGTGTGTCACTAGAACTTACTAGCACTATATGCAGGAGACAGTGGGGTTTCCCCAACAGGTGATAAGGGGCAACGATATTCCTGAATCTGGTCCATGCTCATGGCACAGTTCCGCATTGCATCTTTGTGGTGGTGGATTGTTGACGGGCTGCAAACACAGCATTTTTTTAAGATGTTAGAAATCTTTGGTTACGGATTTAAAAGCTGGCATGGCAGTGAAGGGAACCTCACAACTTAGGATGTCACATTTATCAGTTTCAGATGACAGGAATGGTGTGGTTAGGTATGTAAACACTAATTATTTCGGGGTGAGAAAAAAGGGAGACATTTGAGTTGGTGTTACCTTAAAAGCAACTTCATGATACACACAATCTTGTGTTATTTGTGAATTACAACCATGTTTAAGACCTAAAAGCAGGAGCAGAAAATAAAGTACAGAGTAGCTTTGTGGAAAAAGATTTACTGCAAAAAAATACTTAACTAATGTTCAAGTTGTACTATTATCCTTTTTTTTTTAAATCACAGTAACACTGGGAAATATTATCAACAATCACGCCCAAATACTTTTCCTCCTAAAGCACAGTGTGGCTTTGGTTTTGCCCTGTGCTAAAGCTTGCAGAACTCCTGTCCATACTCCATATGAGACTAAAATTTATTTCAACTATACATAACATATTGTCTGCTCCTTCTTTGTAGATTCAAGTTTCAAACAGCCTTGTTCTGTTTGAAACTTGATTGACCCAGTGTAGAGGTGAGCACGTGAACGAGTCATTTTGCAACTTCACTCTCAGAGCACTAACAGGACTTGATTACTCATTACTAAGGGAGGTGCTAATGGTGTCTGTGAAGTGAGGGGACCACAGGACCACACATTAGTTTAGTGCTCAAACACAACACTAGTGTCACACAAACACACAACCTGTAGTTGGGCACAGGTTCCGGCTCTGGTTCTGGTGGTGCCACTGGTGTCTCAACTGGGCTGGGACTTTCTGAGTCACTGATCATGTATATAACATAAAGCAAGAATGAAACAATGACAAATATAACTGCAAAAAAAGAATCGTCAGGATTTAATTATTGGCTGCTCAGCTGTTGTATTTCAGGACGGAGCCGCGTCTCCACCACTCAAAAACACAGACAAACACTCCTCTCCTGTTTCTCCTGGCTCACCTGTGAGGTATCATTTTCTCCGTCGTCAGCCCATCAGTCATGGTGACGCTCCTTCTCTTGATGTACGCTCCCCTCTGACTGGACGGTGAGTAGGCAGAGCCTTGCTTGCTGCTGGACAGTGCGAAGGTGGCCTCCAGGTAGCGCAGAGGGAGAGTCCTGCTGACAGGACAGTAGATGTGGGCACCGCTGGACTGGGAGACAGATTTGCGCTGGCCTACGTAGAACCGCACAAGCTCCTGGACCGAATCGAAACTGTCGGTCTCCAACACGTACTGCACCTGAGGACAAAGAGACAACAGCATTTGATATACCATCTTTGTTTTTTTTTTTTAAATACCTGCTGTAATGATCTTGTACTATGAACATGTGAGACAACAGAAGAAACAAATTTCTTTGAGTGGGGACCACAAAAAGCTGCTGTTCCTCCATTATTTGCACAGTTCTTAAAATCAGTTTACACAGTGCAGGATTATGTAATAAGTCCTTAGTACACATAATAAAATAAAACAGGAATCAGAAAGCAGGGTGGGAATTGAGATTCAGAGGCAGAGAGACAAGAAAGGCACAGCTGGTCAACAAGGCACACCTGCATCACATTAGCCTCCTCCATCATTAGTGGCAACAAGAGAAAACAGGCCTTTCTCATAGAGGATGGATCCTGAATTGCCAAACACAGGTGCTGAATGTAATGTTGAAAATGCATTCCATTCAAGTGTGATGCTGATCTGAAGTGAGATGATAAATGGAGGCTGTGGGAAATGCTGCCATGTCTATAAAGGCAGATAAAGACTAAATAGGCCCTTCTCACAGTGGACATTTTTACAGGTCAAACACAGATGTGACACAAATGTGCATGCTGACTCATAGTACAACTTACTCTAAACAGAACAGAGCCACTATTATAAAACTTTTAAAAAATTATTCTCTGCTGTCATGAGAGCACATGAGAGCAAATATAGCAACAAAGTGGAAGGCAGTATACACAAAAAAAACACTTGTTAAGAAGTGACGGGTACTTAAACAGAGATGAATACATACCTTGGTCTCATTCGATTTGACCAGGACTTTGCTAATCTTGAAGTGCAGCACTTCATTATTCCATCGACAGGTCAGAACATAGTCACCCACACTGGTCAGAGAGTCACGCACCAGGAAATCTCCATTACGCAAAACCAGAGTCTCTGACACCTAAAAAAAAAAAAAAGAAGTGTATGTTTTTAAATGAGTAAAAGCAGACAAAAAAAGCTCCAATCCTAAAGAGCTAGAAGGAAACTTGGCTCACTGAGCTAGAGCATGTGTGCGAACATTTTGTTACTGACACTCTGACTGCTGAATAATTGAATTTAGAGAATCATGATTATTTATGACAATGCCTTAGGACAGTTTGTGTTGCTGAACAAACACAGCAACATCTTTCTCACTGCCAAACTGTCTCTGCTATGCGCAGATTGAATTGGCAATGATAGATAAAACGCCAGCGACAATGGCCCGAACGCCTTTCTGAGGATACATTTTATGGAGTTCAGCACTTCAGTAAAAATAGTTATTATTTTTAATTTATTGACAAAATAAGCAACCCAGCAAAGCAATCTTCCATTCACAGTCATTGGAACAGCTACAGGCCGAATATATATCTTGCTGATACCAGACACTGCAGATGTGTTACTGGTTTCAGTGAGAAGAGATCACAAATATCGATTCGGTGGTCACGTAGTAAAAGGGAAACGTATTTCAATTGAGCAGCATCCCCTTTAAAACTGCCTGCAAAGGGGCTGCCCGTGAAGACCTAAGGTGTAACACTTTCAATCCACTCAATGCAAGGGATGAAATATGCAATGCAGCACAGAGTGTCGTAGACCAGCAGGAGGCAGTATATACACAGATGAAAAGTTCAAACCAAGTGCAGGATCCTTTTATCACCCCTATTTCTAAACACGGCTCTATTTTGGTGAGTTTTTGTAGGCGTTTCTTTAATCAGATCCCTCATTGCGTTTAAGAATATGTCATGTTTTTTTTCATAACAGTTTGGAATAAAGAACATAAAACAATACTGTAAGGAAATACACATTAGTCCATTAACTCATGACTTAAACACATACTGGAAGTCTTAACTTTAAAGGGAAGAACAACAAAACAGGATGAAGAAAACGAGCAGGAAGGAAGGATGGGATTTAGGTACGCTAAAGTACAGTATCCGCCGACAGGGCGGGTGTGAGATCTAGTCATTAAGTATTGTTTTGGAAACCAGGGCGTTCAGGGTATCCCCAAGTTTACACTGGGGCAAATCTATGAATAAATGAATATTTTATGTAAATTAAAAGAGGAAAGACTCACAGATGGCTGATTTGAATCTGTGTGTGTGTGTGTGTGTGTGTGCGTGTGTGTGTGTGTGTGTGTGTGTGAGAGAGAGAGACAGAGAACAGAGGTTGATCATGAGACAGAGGTTGTGTCTATTTATGAGTACCCTCCACATGTGCATGCGGCAGTGTGTGTGGGCGTAGGTCTCTTGTTGTGTGTCTCTGTGTATCTGTGTGGTGGTCACCAGCTGTGAAATTCAATTGCGTACATCAGCAACACACGCAGCTGTCTGTTTGGCAGAGTTTCCCTCCTTCTGAACGCGAAAGCAATTTCTACTGAGCTGTGACAGATGATGGGATTCATTAATCAGTGTCATTCTGTGTGTAAAGCATTTAAACTGTGCTCTCAAAGCCAGAGATTTTGGCCAAGTAATCGCTCAACTAATACTATTGGTTGACAACCACATCTACCCACACAGAAATACCATTATGCCTGTACTTCTATCTCAATTAATTTTTGCTTTTTAAAACAAATTATGAAATGTGAGGGTATTGAAATACAAACTGCAGCAGCAATACATCATTTTCATGATATTGCAAAAGAAATGACTATCAGTTTGTTTATTTATTTATTTATTCATAATCTATTTCACTGCCGCAGGGACTGAGGGACTGTGATGAGAAGTTTAACTTGAAGCTTTCATTCATATCTTTAGTGGGTTTCTTCATAACTAAAGGCTTGAAAATATTCTGATATTCTCATGTGGAGTTTTGGTTATTTTTAGATATGAAGATTCAGAGTGTTAGACTTGATTCAATGTAATCAAAACACACTGAAACTGAACCTAACAGATATTAAGTATTTTTTCTTTGTGAAATAAACTTAACAGTTAATCAATAAACTTAACAGTAAATCAACAGTTAATCAAATTATTTTATAAGTAGATCAACTAATAATTTCAGTGTTTGTTTGGAACTTGCTTTTTATGTATTTGCCTGTAAATGGCTACGCAGATGTGAGCGTGTGTGTGTGTGCGCACGCACGTCCTGCACCACAGTACACAGGCAGTGTGTTACCTCAAGGGTTTATTGCCTTGGAAAGTATATGTGTATCATCTGTTCCCAAACATCCATTCAGGACTTCCGATGACATGACTAACTCAATGTACTCTGCTCTGTATGTATATTGATTATAGAGTGTTCTTTACAGTGTGTGTGTGTTTACCTCTCTGGGTATGTGTCCATGGTACCAGCCATGGCTCCGGATGTCAGCAGGGCTCAGTTTCAGCTCCTCCTCCAGCTCCTTACGAAGTTTCTCAGGGGGAGACTCCAGCAGGTACTTCTCCTTGGAGAACTGCATGAAGCAAACAAGCAGAGGAAAACAAGACGTCAGAGGGAGTGAATTTACACAAGAGACTCACAAACATGTGGCTCGTACAGTGTATTCACATAGAGATGGATCATAGATCAGATGCACAGTTTGTATTTGACTTTTATTTATTCAGGTAAATCCCATCCATATTATCTCAAATCCAAGAGGGATCCAAGAGGGAGTAAATATGTATATAAATACATTTTTTATGAATTTGCAATACAAAGAGTAGTAGAATAATAATGTAATATGTGTGTGGTTGGTGCCATTTATACAAATACACACAGACGTGCAGAAATGTACACCTGTGTTACAGAAGGCAACACCGCAGGGAGGCAACACTGTGTGCTGCCTTCCACACATTCACACACTCACTCAGGCACACACACACACACACACACATAAACACTCATATACAAGAACCAATCCAATCGACCCCGACCTGATTACTAAGACGCAGAAATCATCACGAGTAAGCTCTTATTGTTCTCATGCACTGTGGAGACCGAGCTTTAGCATTTGAGTGCGGTCACTCAGGATGCCCAGTGCACGCACACACACACACACACACACACACACACACATTCATTGACTCCACACACAAACAAATGGATCAGATTACAAAGCGTCATATTTCTATTTGCACAAAGAGCGGCATTTGGGGGAAATCTGGGTTGTAAAACATGAAAATAAATTCCTTTGAACATTTTCATGGTTATATACCTACTAATACTCCACAGTTTTGTGTGTGAGCGATAAAATGTAACAGCGTAAGTTGATTTCTTAGCAGATATTGACAGGTAGATTGGTTGATATGTCTTATTAAGTACTCTACTTTGACATTAACTCCATGCATAGCATGAGTTCCCATATCAGATCTACTCAAGTATTATTTGCTTAGGTAAGGAAGGAAAAACGGAAATCCCACACTGGGACTTTGATGTTATGTGAAGATACCACAACAACCAGTGATTCTGGAAAGATTGAGTTCAGACAGATGACCTTAGATGAGGCAAACAGAGGACGCAGATACACAAATACACGAGCGCACAAACACAAACTCTTACACAAATATGCTCAAAACACAGAAATCCACACAGGAATAAACAGTGAAAGGAAATCATCTCGACTCTGCCAATATGAGGAGAAATGAGACTGGAGACAAAAATAAACAGTAAACAGCCTTGTCGCTAAGGCTAGCCTGTCGTTCCTCCTAATATTTTCCTTCAATCTCTCACTCACTCTCTCTCTCTCTAGCTCAGTGTTCTGCTCTCACTTTCTCTCAGTCACACTCTTTTCCCTGTTGCCCACAGTTCATCTTCCGCTATGCCTTCATCAACCCCACAAGCATAAAATTTCAGTAAGTTGTTAGACAGTTGTTGTGTGCGACAGACAGAGAGAGAGAGAGAGAGAGAGAGAGAGAGAGAGGGAGAAACAGTGTGAGGAAGGATGGGAAACTGTGATGATCTGTGTGTGTACATAGTGTTTTTCCACCTGCCAGCTTTAATGTGTGTGTGTGTGTGTGTGTGTGTGTGTGATATGAGGAGACTACAAGAGCCAAACAATCGATCTTATCGTCTCCAGGTCACTGCGAGATGAAATTATTAACTTCCTCCTCTCCTCTTCTCTTCTGCCTCTCTTCTCCAATCCTCAGGGGACGATGGAGGAATATCACCATGGAGGTTCACTCTCCCAGATTAGATTTGAGGTGTGTGAGTGTGTGTTTGTATGTATGAAGGGGAGAAGAGGCCAATAAAAGAGCAGAGGGGTCAAGTGTGCTGTTATTGCTTTTCCTTGTCTCCGTGGAAACCCAGATGAGGACTGCCACTGAACTGATGCTCAACAATGAACTTTGTGTGTGTGTGTGAGTGAATGTGTGTGTATATATATGAAGGGTTATGGGGCCAATTGAAATGTCAGTGGGTCTCTATTTATGATACGGTTCAAGGAATAGACTGACATCAGAGGGGGCACACTGACAGAGAGACTGAAAAATAGTCAGACAATAAAAAGTGATTTGACAAGGACAGACAAAGACATAGAAAATACCCTAACCCTAACATATGAGGGAAATAGACAGTATGTGTCAATCACACACACGCATTTCTATCTGAACTGATCCCATGTAAATATTGTAGAGGAATTCCTCTTTGTGGCTATTTGTGCACCATGTACAGTATGTTCTGAATTCACTGAGAAACATTTCCACACTTCTTCAACACAAGTACAGAGACTGTGTGTGTCCTGTGGTGTCAGACACAGTGTCCTCTCACAGAGAGGGGGAAACAACGACGAAGCAGAGACGCAGGAGCTCAAAAAAGCAGAGATTAAAGAGGAGAAAACTGTATTCAGGAAAAAAATATTTTGACTGATGACAAAAGGGGAAGACACTGGGAATTAGAACAGTGGGAGACATCTGCAAAGACTTACTATAATATTAATAGTATTAATACGATCTTGCCACTCTTATACCGCCACTATGCTGAGTCCTTGGTTACCAAGGAAACATCTTATTGTGTTTGTTGGACTGTTGGTGTGTAAAGAAGAATAAAGTCCTCCATCTTTCATCCACTACAATGGCAGTAACTCCACTTATTGTGAACTACAACTAGTACTGCTGCTACTATTAAGTCTACGCTTAGTAACACTAATACAACAACTATATTAAATTTACCTACTTTGATTACTATTAGCGATACTACTGCCACAGTTTCTACTACTGGTATCACTACAATCAGTAATGCTCCTCTCACCTGCCACAGTTAGTAACCTGCTTGTCTTGCTCCTACTTCTATAACCACTATGACTATTAGCATTATAACTGCCACTATTACTAATATTAATATTGCTGTAAATACTACTTTTACTAGTAACACTATTAGCACTAGACCTTCATTTATATAACATTGTAAAAAGTGCTGCATAGATAAAGTTTACTACTAATCCCATTAGTATTTCTACAGCACTACTTCGGCTGATATTACCCTGCCACTATGCTTCTGTTAGTGCTATATATAAAGATGTGTATATCGAGAGCATGGACTCATCAACACAACAGTCATATAGAGCGGCCGAGAAACGTCAGATCAAAACAAAGAGGCCGACAGTTTTATGAACCAATGGACAGACACAGAGGAGAGGAACAGAGGCACTCAGGCAGCTGAAACAGCCAGAGACGGACAGACAAAACAACCAGCCTACATAAAGACAAGACATCAGACATTCAGGAAGGCACAGAGGCAGACAGACAGACAGACATCAGAAACTCATTAGAGTAGGCAGAGAGGCAGACATGCAGGAAGACAGGTAGCCCATTAGCAGATGAGAGAGTTTAGGCAATTTAGCAGCTGATGCAGGACTTTGCTTTCCCCGGGGGGTGAAGAGAGGAAAAGAGATTGGTGAGTGTGTGTTTCCATGAGTGTGTATGTGCAATTACGATTTGTGTGGGTGTGCATTCATCCATTCAGTGCATATGTGTGAGTTCTACATGGGAGGCACTATTAATGGATGAGGCTCTATTTTGGGTGAGGGCTGAATTGAAGAGAAAGTAACACCAGGTTACCAAAGATAAAGGCATGGTTAAGATAAAGGCAAGTTAAAATACATTCATTATAATGTGACTATAATATATGGTTTGAATGGATGGAAGGGAGTCAGGAAACACGCTATAGGGGCCAGAGGGGTGTGCGAACGTGTGAATTTGAGTTATAGATAACAACACAGTGTGATCCATCACCTAATTTACACCAACACGCACTTGAGCCCCTTTTTCCTCGCAGCGGGCCAATTAGGCGGTTTTGTCTCATGACATCACACCACACCCTCCCCGGGTGAAAATTGACCCTGCTATCACTCAACATCAGTAAGAGGAGAAAAAAAATGGACCACCTAAAAGGAAATTAAATGAAAGGGATGATAATGGGGAGAAATTCTAAATATATGCACATATTTATACATATATAATGTCCACACACCATTCCCCTTTTTTCAGCATGTTGTCGACTGTGTGTGTGTGTTACTGTGGTTCTTGGTTTGTTTTGTTGTCTGCTCTGTGCTGAATTGGTAACTTCCATGTTTATTACTCGCATGCTTGTATATTCGCTTCGAGACAACTGTCCAGGGTTAATATTTCTAAAATACAGTTAACGAACATTATTTGATTAAATGCTGTGAATGTTCACTGGTGTGGGATTTAACTGAAAGCAATCACTTTTCAATATAAACACTCTCATTTGGAAGCGCAAGACAAGAAATAAACAGGCTCAGGTATTTACCATGCACAACACAGAGGGGTAGAGTGTAAACTGTGGCACAAATCAGCATGTTGTTGTTTGTTTTTGAACTAGTTTGTTTGCTAATTCTTGCGGAAGGAGCACAAAGCCAAGTACCCTGAGCAATTTAAAGGGATGTAACTAAAAACAAACAACTCTGAGAGCGAAGGCATGAATGAGAAATGAAATGGAAGATAATTGCTGACAAGTATGAAAAAACCTGCAGGGGAAAACAAAAAGTCTCTGGCATTTACCAGCATGGATGCAAAGTGAAAAAAGAGGAACACATTCCAACGAAAAAAAAAAAATAAAGCACCAACACAAGAGAGGAATGCATTCTAAACAGACTGCAGCACCGAGATCTAAGCTCATGTCAGAATGCACCTTCTTTCCTTTTCAGCTCGTGGACTAGCCTCTAACCCCGTTGTCATAGTAACATCCTGAGTGGTAGTGGCAGCGGGGGTGGGAGAGAGGCTGGGTTTGGGGCGGGGGCCTGGGGTCCCCAGCTCCTGACACACAGACACACACACGCACACACACACACACACACACACACACACACACACACACACACAAAATGAGGTGAGGGGGTCCAATTGTTGAGAAACCTTACTATCCCTTGATCTGCTTTCTCTTTCTCCTCCTCTCTCTGCCCCTTTCAACTCTATGGCTCCTCTCTTTTGGGGAGATAGAGACCAGGATTATTGCATATAGGCCCTTGAATCCTCCTATCTCCTATTACACACACACACACACACACAGGCATGTACACATTATAAGGGTTTATATATACGTTTGCGGCCAATATCACCCCTCTCCAGACTGTTGTAATCCCTCTGTGCCCTCCAGCCTGATTTCCACTGTTATATTTCACACTGGTTCACACGGGTATAATAGTCTTTAAGACACATGTAAAATGATACGAGCAGTAGAGGGAGTGCTGGTAACATTAGACGTTTCATATTTACCCTGTAGTTTTTCTTTGCAAGGTGTGGATGGCATTGAATCAAAGCTGATGAATTGCTTTTGCAAGGCAGCTCAAAATGGATTTGACACCTCACCTTTTTTTTTTCTTTTTTTTTTTTGGCAAGTCAAATAATATTCCAGGAATGCACTATATACTGGGGAGTGTTTTGTTTCTGTGTTTGGACTAAGTTGGCATGTTCAGATCTTGTTTTTTTCAAATGATGATTTAGTGTGAAAGGTGTGCTAAAGACAGGTTTTAAAAATACTCTCAAGCAAGATGTTACCACCATGAGAATAATGACCAAAGTAAATAGCCTACTTCTTCCACCAACTCACAGAAACAAAAAGTCCACAACCATCCTTTTCAATAATTAATGCCTATTGAAATGTGTCCATTGTAAAAAGTTTTGGAATAGCAATTCATAAAATCATATCACATACATGTGTACTTGCTCTAAATGACAGTTTAAAATAAAACCAAACTTCAAACTGTAACACTGCCTCTTTCGTTTAAAAAAAAAATTACCCTACCCTAAGGGTGAAAGAAAGAAAGAAGAAAGTTTTGACTTACACAGTCACAAAAAAAAGCTATTATTTTCCACTATGAATTCCACGTTGCCTCGTGTGGCAGTATGCACACGCACTCCAAAAAAAATCCAAAAAGAAAAAAAAATGGATGAAAATAACTGAGCTGATGTCTCATATGATCAGAGAGTATCAGACAACCAGCTACTCCCTTTAAACAGAGAGGGTGACGACTGGTACAGAGACAGAGAGAGAATATGAGACTGATAACAGTGACCTTCTACTGCCATTACACAAGCACACACAAGTGCACACATACACACACACGACGTTCACCCCTTGAGGCAGCTGGATACTGATATATATCCTACTACAGAAATATACACACACAGACACTCACACATACACACATATATAGAGCGCTGGTGTGAGCTGTCAGTCAGTATGATATCAGAGAAGAGACCCCCTGGATTGAGTGACAGCTGGTGGACAGGATATGACACACACCTACACTCCCACTGAGACGACAGAAAGCTTAGTGCCACTCTGCGCTGCACGGCTCCTCTCTCTTTTTCTCAAAACTACACTCTCCCTCGGCTGTACATTTTTGTTTTCTCCATCAGCTCTGTCACTGTCTCTTTTTTTTTTCCTTTTAGCTTTGAGCGTGATTTCTGACAGCTATGGTAATATCCATATTTTCATTGCTGAAGATTTGAGAAAGCGGTGATATCTCTAAACATGCTGTATTACATACTGTTTGTATATGGGTCAGTTAAGCCAAATTGACAGGGTTTAAACAATTTTAACCCAATTATCTTAGCCATGGAAGAAAGGTCATGTTGTCCTCCCTCAGGCTGTAGGTACAACCAATCAGAGGAAGGGGCAACAGCCTCTGTGGTAGTCTGAGGGACACCAGGACACCCCTCCAGGGACAAGAAAGTCAGCAGTTTCCCCTCTTCTGCTCATAAAACTTAATTGCTGTGACAGTTGAAAGTGACCTTCATCAGTATATCACTTTTTTTTTAACCAACGAGCTTCTCCTCTCATGTGAACTGTAGTGTCTGGACAGTGAGAACACTGTAATTTACAGAAATTTTAGTGACTGAATCGAGTGTGTGTGCTAAATGTCTGTTATACTCATCTTCTGAACTGTGGCACTCCTATTTCTGATGCTTGATCTTTTGACACACAGTTGTAAAGCTATGGCACCCCCCCAAAGCCCCACCATCCGACTGTTTCCGTGTCATAACTGACATGAATGAAGGCCACCAGTAATGAAAATAAAAGACAAGTTGTTAAAAAGAGATTAATTTTCCTTTTAATATATGAATCCAAGCATCTGCCTCCTTCTCTGTGGACCTAACATCTCTCTCTCTGTCCCTGTCCTTATCTGACTCTGCCATTCATATTTTAATGTCTCTTCCTCTGTGAGTCACTTCTGTTCCTGCTTTTTGTTTCTGGCTCAAAAACCTACTAAAGCATTTCCTCTCCTCTCATTTCTCTCTCTAATCAACCTGGTGAGCAACATCTATCAACACTTTGATGAGAAGACCATTACTGAGAGTGAAACATGAGTGTGTATGTGTGTGTGTGTATCAGTGTGCATCTCATCGTGCCAAAAGATATATGCTGACAATCAGCTGCCTAAAGGTCTGAATGTCCTCTCCATGTGTGACTGTGTAATGTGTGTGGTTTTGTGTATTATTATCATTATTATGTATGTAGCCACAAAATCAACACTGAACAGAACTGTGTCTTTCTGGGTTCATTTATCTTGGTCTTTTAAAATCTGTTGTGTGTTTGTACATGACAGCACTGTAGGCGACGATAAGAAGGAAAACAGAAAAAAGTAATCTAGACATCACAGAAAATGCAAAAAAGAAAAAAAAAGAAACATAAAAAACTTTTTTTATCCTGACAAAGATGAACAGACGGAGAGACACTAACACATTTGTGCAGAGATATAAATACACATGACATGCAGATACACACACAAACATACACTCAGGCACATACACACAAAGGAGCAGAGCAGATTTTAATGATGTTTGACTGTTAAGTACGACTCCTGACTGCACGTCTCTCCCTCGCCTCCTAACCCCATGGTTTCTCTGCTAAACAGGCCTATAGGCTACGCACCACGTCTGTCTCTCTCTCTCTCACACACACACACACACACACGCACAAACACTCAGAAGAGTGAGGGGAGTAAACATCCATTTCCCCAAAGCATCCACACAGACTCAAATCCCACAAATAAACCTGCACAGTGAACAGAAACACAAAAATAGCACGTGTACAAAGACTACACAGGAGCCCACACAGATATACAAACACACACTGTTAGATACAAGTGTATGTGCAGGTAAAAAAAAAAGAGGTGACAGCGTTCCATTTTGCTGAAGGTACTGATAACGTGTCTGGTTATTAAAGAAACAGATTGGAGTGTTAATGTCACTCAGATACTGATTAGAGATTACACAGATTCAATCAGACATTTCTCTGGATGAAATGAGATCGCTCGCTTGAACCTAATTCAATTCAAATTAGTTTAATACCTCTGCTAATGACACAGCGATACAGGCATAACACATTGCATTGCTGTAGCCAGATACACATACAAATTTTATACAAACACATTCACAGTTTAATTGCAGGGTCTCGCCCAGTGACTAGAGAGCAGAGAGCAGATGACTAAGGGGTCAAGTCTTTTCCGAGCTGTTTAGCTTAAAGGCCTTGAAAACCTATTTCCTCAATCAGCTTTGTACTTTAAGTGATGGGATCATACAGGAAAACAATTTTCTGACAAAGACAGAACAGTTTTGGTTTCGGTTACATCTGTATTTCTGTATAATAAACAGTACCCTAAGATATATTTTTAAAATTACAATATTCAGGATTTTAGTCATGGATGTGTTATGTTATCAAGAAATACCTTAGATTTGAAGCAAAGTTTTCAGGGGAAGTTTATGAGCATTTTAAATGCGCATCAACATCAAAATATGTGTGTGTTAATAATGACAAATACCAATGAAGGCTGATGAAAAGTGAGCGAAAACTCATTTTTGACATGGGAGATGATTCTGCTTCATCTCCTTGTTTAACTTTCAGCAGTCTACCAACATATACCAACATAACCACATATTGACACCCCACTCCTTTACTGTCGACTCAGCAATGCCACACCTATAGATGCTGTTGCCATGGTAACTCCGTAGTCTGCAGCCCCCAGCTGGTGTTTTCCCTGAGGAAAAAATGTATGTGTGTGTGTGTGTGTGTGTGTGTGTGTGTGTGTGTGTGTGTGTGTGTGTGTGTGTGTGTGTGTGTGTGTGTGTGAGAGAGAGAGAGAGAGAGGTTAATGTGCCCCATGTGTGCTTTGCTCTGTCATGTGCAGTGGGGTGTACTGAGGAGGAAAACATGGCTGGTTGGGAGCAGTTATCATGGTATCCCATTGTATGCATGCTTGTGTGTGTGTGTATGTGTGATCTTTTCCTATAGTACTCCTATATTAAAATCATCAGTTTTCTTTCTTTCAAATTGGTTGGTCGAGTAGTTCACACCCCTAAATGAAGATCATGAGACTTTCATTAAAGTACGCTGAAGATACACAAACCAATGAATGAAGATAAAATGCCTCAAAACCCTTTAGATCCACTTTACTGCCAAGAGCTTACAACAAGAATCTGAACTGAATCCAAATTAATTAAACCACCACACCAATAGCTGAAAACAAAGTCATGGAGCCACACCAGAGCGAACAAGTGCGGCCCACTCCATCACTCTGCTTTTTGCTGTTTTTCTTACAATGACTCATGCTTTAAATTTACACACATTACAGTGTGTGGTGACCTGGGCTCCTGCCAACAGGGCTGAGAGGATTTGGGACAAGTACAACATTTAGTAGTCATGTTCCCAGCTGTGCAGTTTTGTTGACTGTAGCATCACTCCACACAGGAACTTGCACAGAGAAAGGTCGGCCAGTACAGAATCAAGGATTTAACAACAGCGTAACTTACATGAATGTGTAATCTATGACATAATTGGTGACAAAGTAGCTAGCAGCTAACCCACCATTGTGGGACCATGTTGTATTGTGTAGTTTTCTCTCTGTGTTGAATAACAGGAAAAGCATGTGTGGTGTGAGGAACTTACGTTTCCAAGCTCAAGAATGAACTTTCATGCTCAAGATGAAACATGCACACAATGTGCTGATGCTCACTGGCAGGCTTCTTCTTCTCTGACATTTATTGGTGCATTGTTACACTTCTTTCCACCAGCTATTGATTAGCGAAAGACAGTGAAACCATCAGCAAGACTGTGCTTTGCATCGCACATGTGCACAACCACACCTTGTGCGTGTACACGAAAGGCTAACAAAACAGGCGTCCACTCTTGAAAGACGGCTCTATAGCACTGCTCGCAGTCAAAAACTGCACAAGGTACTTCTAAACCTGGGTATCTGTCTATTTTTTTCCAGGACATTTTGGCAGACAATTGTTAATTGTCACACACCTGCATGTTATCGTAGCCAAAGTCAAACCATAGAGGGTAATTCAATCCCTGGTGGAGCCACACAGGTCTGCCCCCGGCTAAGAGCCAACTTGCATGAGGCACTCAGATGACATTAATAAATGCTGATCACCGTGTTCCTGGCTCTGCCTCTGCATCTTGCAGGGACCCTGTCATTGTTTTTTCTTTTTTGTTAAGGGCAGCTTACAATGTGAGAGGTTTGACAGTTTCCCCTGCATCATCTTCTTCTCTGGAGCATGTGGAAACTGTTTCAAAACACTTCATTAACTGTTTATTAACCCTGACTGGCACAGGTGAACTGACCCTGCCCATTTTGGCGGCTGGTCGAAGCTCAGAGTAATCAACGAGAATGAAGGTTCTGCTGTTCAATCATTGCACTTCTGCCTGCTTTTCTGTGCCTAACATACTTCACTTCTCCCTCACTGCAGTGCAATTTATAGACAGCTCAAATGTACACACACACACACACACACACACACACACACAGGTGTGACTCTTCATATGGCTTTCTTTTACTTCATCACTTTATTCACACCCCCCCGTGTATTAATTAAACACTGCAGCCTTTCTCTACATTCCTTAGCTTTCCTCTTGCCATGTTGTACTCTTTATTTGAATGCTTATCTTTTTCTGAACTTGTCTTTTTCTTTGTTTTTCTCGTACACCTCCTCATTCCGTGACACTTCTACCTGTTTTCCAGATAGAGGCAGGAAGGCTGGAGATAAGAAAAGAAGTAGAGGGAGGTAGGCTGTCTCATTTCCTCTTTTCTAACCAGCATTCACGGCTGGCCTGTGTCACCTCTTAGACTTTCTCTCTTAATATGTACTTTATTGCAACTCAGTCCATTACCTCTTCTGTTTGCTCCTCCTTCATTCCTTTATCCCTAATCATCTCAGTCTCTCTCCTATTCACTGCCAGTTCATCTCGCCCTCCATCCCCTCCTCACGCTCTAACCTGCCATCTCTCAACCACATATCATATCATTCCCCCGCTCTGTGCACTTTCCCTCACCGATCCACTAAGCTGCTCCGTCAGTGTGTATCTGTTTGTGTGTGCGAATGTGTGTTGATGCCATACAACAGCAGAGGCATCACCTTGTTCCATCAGCAAAACAGAGAGAGACAGAGAAAGAGAGAGAGAGAGAAGCAATGCATTAGGAGGCAGAGGAGAGAGAGGGAAGTAAAAATGCTGTATAAAAAATTAAGCCTTCAATCAACCAATCCTAAACATGCGGCTACATTTCTATAGATATTTATTTCGTCAGTAGTTCTAAAGAATTCACTTTTTGCCTTAAGTGAGAGCACATACTGGTCTACTTTCTGCTCTATTCATATAACACCAGCTCAGTCTTTCATCATATAATTATGTTGCAATTATTCTGAAATCAGGCCCCTATAAAATCCCAGTATTCTGCTGTTAAAGGCTCATTCTTAATTACTTTTCTTCAATTTTAGCACCATTTCACCCATGTTAAAGAGTATCCTCTTTTTGTCTTTAATTGAAACAGGAGCTGTTAGTGTCTATGACAACCAGGACCAGCTGGGACAGCTGAAAGATGCTTTGGGCAGTTTATTCACTCGGCTGGAAATACAAATCTAACCTTTCATTTTGGCTGCTCAGCGAGATGCTTGCGATTGGTGGGGCTGAGGGCTTAAAGTATCATGAATGTCAGCAAACTGGAAAAGTACTATTTCTAAATATGGCCTCAGTGTGACAAATAAGCTAATTATGGCATGTTAAGTCAGTGTCACAATAACAAACACCTTTTCCAAGCTTGGTGTCAATATTTCTTTCGAAAGACAGAAAGAGACAATCCCTTTCTCTCTCTCTCTCTCTTTCTCAAACACACACACACACACACACACAGTCACACACAATTCCCCTAAGGGCTGTGCCACTTGCTGTCATCTTCTCTTCTCTGGGCTGGACCATTAATGGCTAATTTGTAGGCTTTTGGGGGTGAAAGGTCATCACCCTGACGGAAGGTCTAAAGGACTCAATACTAAGCTTGTATATGTATACATAAATACATATATAGTACATATATATTGCAACCAATCAGACGTATATGTTGCTACACACACACCCACACAGACATCTATTCCGTACTTGCCATTTAACCGTGCGCTAGTACCATTACCATCCATACTAGTACCATCTATCTTGACAGTGACAGGTGTGAAGGGAAAACCACAAACCCACAATGCATTTCTCCCATGCAGTTAAACAGGAAAGGGACAAAAAGGGAGGCAGCAGTTGAAGGACAGGCAGCAGAGAGGCAAAATAATGAGAGGAGGGGGTTGGTGAAGAGGGAGAAGAGGGCTTTGGTTGGTTAAAATGAAAATAGAAACCTGTCTCTCTCGTCGACTTGTGATCTTAAGAGGGATGATAGAGCGGAAAGCAATTAATGTGCTCACCAGTAACTTCAGAAATTTGGTCAAGTGATGGACAATGCAAAGGGTCATGATTTTGAAAACATTAAGAACATCTACTTATATTGTACTTACATATTATGCCATTAATATCATTATTATTTTAGTTCAACAAAGGCTGTGGCCTAAGCTGCAGCCTCGTTACCATGGATACAAGGCATATGGTGACACAGCATCTAATTAATTAATCAATGAGTGACAGCAGAGGATTAATCAGCTTTGCTGGTTGAAACACAGCCAAGAAGTGGGATGTAAATAGAAACATGGACACAGACAAACACAAACACAACTTTTGATGTTTTTTAGTTTTTCCTTATTATATATTCATTTAATTGTATGTGCACGCATACTGGTCACAATTTACGATTGTAAATGCTACACTACTTACCGTAGCGTTAAGGAATGAGGTTCAACTTTCTGTTTTAAACAAAAGTCAGATGGGATCACATCAGGACTCACTGGCCTGAAAATGGGACTCTGCATCTACTGCAGGTGGGAAAAACTACTCATTTTCAGAGAGCCCGATGAGGTGACTGTGTCCAAATTCTGTTCCAAGCATTGAGACAAATACACTGTGACCACTTTATTTTTATCAGACCACACACACCATTTCAACATCTTACATGTTATTTGTTGAAATGACAAGATGCAGTTTCACAGGGGTTTATGTGCTGTATTTGCCCGTTCAATATGAAGCTATAGAGCCAGGAGGTGGTTAACTTAGCCTTGTACAAAGATTGGAAGCAATCTTAAACTGAATTTTCCAGAAACTGCATGTAAGAGAAAGATCATTTTCATATCATTTCAGCATATCTTGTTTCCAATTTTGAGTCCAACAATGATGCCATTATTTTTTTCCTGAATGAACACATACAGATTCAAATAGAGCTCTGTCTGGAAACCATGCTGCAAACACTCCCTTTAGATGGAAGGTCACAGTAGGGAAGTGTATCATAAACAAGTTTGTCCGTAGCTCGGTCACGGTGACATCCGACTGCTGCGTCAGTACACACACATATACACACACGCAGACATAAATTTTGCCTAGTCACAGTATAAACAATGACCTATCGACAGGCTTTGGAACTTGATACACAAACACATGCACAGGAAGAGGTGATGATGATGATGATGATGTAGTTGAAGATGCAGCTGTAGAGGTAATGAAGAGGGGGTGAGGGGTGAACACACAGTAACAGTAGAGACAGGAAAGAAAGAATGGAAACAAGAAAGGAAAGATGAGAGAAAAAGAGGTTAAAAGTTATACAGCGAGAAAGGGGAAAAGAGAGAGGAGAGAGGAAGGGAGGGAAGAAAAGAAAGTGGTGACCATACATGATGAGATGGAAATGAGGAATAGTTTGATCCCATAAGTAGACCACGGGTGCATTTCAATCAGTTTCATCTCCATATTACAAGCACACACACACACACACACACACATACACACACCCGTCCTCGACACCCCTGATCATGCAGACCAGCAGAAAGAAGCACGCCCTAGAGCTGTGATGCCATTGGCCAACAATGATGTCATCTCTTCCTGGAGGATGAGCAGCGAGCTGTACAATTGGCTGGCTGAGGCAGACAGTAGGAGAGCGGCGCTGAGGTATCAATTCCATTCATACAGTGGCAGCAATGGAGTGTGAGTGTGTGTGTGCGTGTATACATGTCTGCATGTGTGTGTGTTTGTGTGCGTGTGTGACCACTCCCCATTGGGGTATACAGGCAGGGCTATTAGGGCTGTGTCCATCATTCATAGACACAGACAGTACCTGCTGGGATGCTTCCTAATGGACGTTCTCTATCTCACACACGCACACACAAAAACACACACTGGAATTTCGCTCAAATGCACACTATCAAATATGCAAGTAATCAAGCATGCACACACACAGCTGCACACACACACACACACAGCTGACAGGGGTTAGGAGGGTTGAGATGGGTGTTGTCTCCCTGTTGTTACTGGGCTGTTGTCATGGTGATGCAGATGGAGCTTTTACTGCTAGCTGGGACTCTCACTTTGCAATAAACTACACACACGCACAGACAAACACTCTCACATCTCTTTTCACCAATATGTGCACGTGAACACCTTTTCAGAGCAGCCTTGCCCTCACAACTGCTTTCAAGTAACAGAAAAAGGAACAGAAAGGGACTTGCTTCCATTGTTTTTAAGTGTGTGTGTGTGTGTGTGTGTGTGAAGGTGTGAGAGTAAACACTCCCTTGAGACACTAGACACGTTTCTCTAAGAGATGCTCATGGGAAATTAGCCTGTGATAGCCTGTTACAAAGTACTGCGCATTCACTCTCCTTCTTCTCTTGCTCTCTTTCCTCCTCACTTGTTTTACACTCCCCTCCCCCTCTTACTACCCACACCTCCCACTCCTCACCCCGGCACCCCCTTTTTTAGAGTATGATGTCACTCGGAGGCTTGTAATTGCCAGCATAGCTGCAGGGATTTCTTCCAAGACTTCACGTGTGAACACAAGATGCAAACCAGCCGTGAATCTAAAATCGTACCTTAGACTCGTTGCGAGTTTATATGAAAAATCCAGCACACACACTGTAAGATAGATACAAACCCAGATATCACACACTGAAAGCAACCATGATAATGGGAGATGTTCTGATACAGAAAATAATTGCCTTGCTGGAGGATGTTCTTTGCCACAGCCTTGTCCATTATTCTTTTATATCTGGACACTTCCATTGCTTAGTTATTACACATGAAAACAATAACAACTGCTATCTACTGCTCTGTCAACACACTCTCCTCATCTGTGTGTCTCTGTTTAAACTAATCACATTTGCTAAAACCCAGTGATTATGTGTATGCCTGAGTTATATCACGCTGCGGCACACAATCTCTGAGTCCACACCGCATGAATTCCGTCTTAGTGTTAATCTAATTTGAATTGAATTAAGTCCAACAAAGCTATCAAATTTCAGTCAATTAAATCTGTTCAATGTCTAATCAGTATCTGTATCTGGTTCACATTAGCACGCCAACCTGCTTCATTAACGACTAAAAAGTGTTATCAGTGCCTCTACAAAAATGGCACTCGATCTGCCAAGTCTTCTTCATCTCTGTGTTTAACCTGGGCATGTGCAGTAGTCCTGAAAAAACTCGTCAATTACAGAAAATTGACATTTTTGATAATCAATTAATAATTTAAGCTGTTCTAAAAGAACAAACACAAACTGTCTGACACCTTAGAGACTTACAATTCATTGATGTGCAAAAACAATCATGAGATTAAATTTGTTGCAGCCCAATCTGTAGACCCATGCTTGCCCACATGTGTAGGCATGTACACATTCAAAACTGAATGTCTGTGGGTGTGTGTGTATGAGAGAGAGCATGAGCAAGTGTGTGTTCATTGCCATTCTCAGCTGCTCTCTGCAAATCACCCAGAGACGCTTTAACAGCCCCCGGGTCTTTTCATAAAGGAAAATGATGCATTAAAAACTCCACAGAGGTCCAGGGCCGTTCCGTAACTCAAACACACATTACCCGGTGGGATTTATTAGAAATTAGAACAAAAAGCAACCCACTGGCATGGAGAGCTAGAAAACCTTGACCTAAAGAAAATACTCCCTTGCAATCTCCCTGACATGACAAAATTTAGATATTCATCCTATATAAATAAATGAGGAGTTTGAAAATAAGGCTCGCGCAGTGCAGGGAAAACAGAAATATAATCATATCATCGCAATATGCTCCAGCTAAAAGTATATCAATAATAACAAGAATAACAATGAATTCTTTAATATTAACTAAACTTAACTTCTCACTATCATCAGGGGCATCTCAGTGTCTGAGAAAGTTGTGTCATTGTGTACCATTTCACACCAGAAGGCCCTATTTTTTTGTATCAAACAATGGGCTTTAAAAGCACGAGGCGGCAACTGCCCGTGCCGGAACAGCTATTTGTTTCATTTGGGAGAAGTGAACCCTTAAAGCTGCAGCCGCCTGCCATCCAATAGCCTCAGCGTTCTCCGAGGTCAGGAGAGGTCAAAGATGAAGAGAGCAAACAATTGCCAACCTCCTGCTCCAAATCCCTTCACTATGCCACACTCCCTCTCAGCTGTGTCTTTCCCAGCATATGTGAGCATGGTGTGCGTATGTGTGGATCCACAGCAATGTGCGATTTCTCCAGCGTGAGCCTGATGTAGAGACTTCAGAGGACTGATTCACACACAGCACGCACACACACAATCACACACACACACACATACACACACACTACGCAGCCCTCTGTGTCAGTATAGAGGCAGACACTTGACTTCATTCATCTTAAAACACTTCACATTGAAATTTGTGAATGAAAGTTCTCGCAATAAAAGAAGATTCAGAACGAGGGAATGGGAAGTGATGAGACCATTATCCCTACTATGGATCAATGACGAGCACAGGGTGTGAAATACATAAACAGCACTAAAACGGTGACTACATTCAGTGTGAAATTACACCTTTATGTTCAGTTATCAAGACCTCTTTCATTATTTGAGATCATCTATAGATCGTTTCCCGCTCCTCAGCATCCATTCACGTCCGGGAACAATTAGCTTTCAACATTAACATCCCTGTGAGGCCATGGTTGCTATTATTTGGCATGTTTTACTCAGCTCTCAGTCCACAGATTCAAACAAGACAATTCAGATCCAGTAAACAGAGTGAAACACAATTAAGCATAACACACTGTAGACTGTAATTGCAGAGTCTATAGAAGCAAAGGCATTAAAAGATGAAGAAGCAAAATGTAAATATTCACCTAAGTAATTACCTTAAACCCTGCACCCTAAATGCTGAGATAATTATAATACTGAGTTGAGGGGCATTTTCATCTCTAACCTACAGGCAGGTATTCTTCAGAATAATCTCTCTCCTCCACCAGCCTCTGTTTAAAGAGTCTAGACCGTGATTAAATGC
The DNA here is from genome assembly GCF_017976425.1 of Toxotes jaculatrix. Classification (NCBI taxonomy): domain Eukaryota; kingdom Metazoa; phylum Chordata; class Actinopteri; family Toxotidae; genus Toxotes; species Toxotes jaculatrix. The sequence goes on from NC_054409.1 coordinate 13,841,095, forward strand.
ACAGCCGTGTTCGCCACAGGTTTATGTTCTTATGTTATTCTATTTTAAAGCTTTCCTCTATCATGTCAGGAGAGAGAGCCGATGATTACATGAGGCACTGAGCTGGAAAGCTCTGTGATCCTGGCCTGCAGCTAAAAGTCGTGATATGAAGAGACCAATTCCATTTTTTTTTTCTTTTTGCATTTCCACTTGTTTGAGCGGTGAGCGTGTTATGCACTTGAGTTTGCTGAACCACAGAGTGCCTGAAGACATATTTCTACTACACAGCCTCTACTATGCTCACACATATGACTGGTTAAATTTATGTATATTACAGTATTTAGAACTCTTTCACTATTCACCTGATTGCTCTTTGGTCTGAAGACTGATTGCAGTTAGAGCTGAGCCTTTAATGTGTAAGATTAACTTTGCAAACAAGTTAATATTATTTAATAAAAGGCTCAATGAACCATATGTCAACACATCTGTTAATCCAAAATGTATCTCTTTAGGAGTTAAAGCACTTCAGGGGCAGTGACCTGCAGCTGAAGGGCCACTTAACTCTCAGTGTTTTCTCCAACCTCTTAAACCAAGATGAGGATTAAAGGGGAGCCTGAGAACAATGTACCAGAAGGACAAAGCACTGCTGACAAATGAGACAGTAGAGGATTCTTTACTATGTTGCTGAGGTAAACTGATTGCTTCCTGTAGCTGCTTCACAGTAAAAGCCTCTAAGCGAAGCCTTCTGGTTGGCTTTTATTGTGAGGCAGCTGCCAAACGTTTTGAGTCCTGGGTAGTTACGGAAGCTTTTAAATGATGGCAGGTCTTTCATCTAACTTTGGACATTTTTTGGTGCTTTTATTGTGACAGACAGCTTTACAGAAATCAGCTGGTTAGGCCAAAAGTCTTGGACCTCAGCACCTTCTTGTGATGTTTCATTTCCCTACCATGTTAGCATCCACGCTATCTGGGAAAGACCTAGAAGGAGACGACTTCGAGGAGACATTTCGTAAAAGGCTTCAGGTTGGTTCAGGCAGAACACTGAAGTTGCACTTACATTAGCTGATTGGCATCTGTTGTTTCACTCATGCTCAACACTGTGGCGTGGTTATCCTCTTGTGATTGTGCAAATCATACCAGTTCTCTCTCAGAAGCAAGATCAGGAGTAGCCGGATGGTTTGGTTACTTTTAGGCACAAAAACTACTCTGGAACCTGCGAAGTTGCAAACGTCAAACAAACTTAAAATAATAAAAATATAAATTAGTTAATCTAAAGAATTGTTGATTGATTATACCAACATGAACTAATCCATGTCTCAGTTAATGCCCAAAGCATAACAATCTGACAAATCCATATCTTGATACGTTCTGAAATTTGATTCGATGTTTGGTACAATTTAGATATTATAAACCAAAGAGATGCTGAGAACGTAGAAATATGAATGAAGAACAATTTCACAGAATGGACTGGAGCACCACACACACACACAGTCATACACACAGGAAACATACATAGCTGAGACGTACAAACACAGACAAGCCTGTTCCTCGTTGCTGCCAAAAACATCACAGTGCCTTAATGAGAGTACGGACTCTGGAACAAGGCAATTTAAGCACACGCACACACACACACACACACACGCACAGCTGCCCTTCACACTATGAGCCCGCAGGGTGTGACAGGCAGGCACGCCAAAAGAGGATTTGTGGTGAAAAGCCTTGGGGAGGAGGGCGAGAGGGAGAGAGAGATAGGAGGAGTGGAGAAGAGGGGATTACATGGTGAATATTTCAATACTAAAACATACCAATTGGCTTGGGCTCTCTTTCTGGCTCGGACACAGACACAGACACAGACACAGACACACACAGACACACACACACACACACGCAGACACACACACACACACACAAAGGCATTAGCAGGGCCATATCTTCCACAGTTAGCTTAGCACTGACTATATAGAGAGTGGGGTAATGGGTAAAACTAATACAAAAACCATTGGGACCCCCCAGGGATCTGACTGACAAGCTGATTGCTGGTTAACCTGCTGTGACTGACTGAGTGGACCAAAACCAGCCAGGCTTTTTCTTTCCTTGTAAGACTATGTCATCTTTCTGGAAAAAAAAAAAAAATCTAAAAAGGACACAGATCCAGCATCTATCCAACATGCAAGAAGAAGTGACGTGTGAAACACTGATTTTGTTACTGAAACTAATAACATCAAAGGTATGTAGAGACATAAAACATCATATAGGGCATAACGCCAGTGCAATTTCTGTTATTAAACTGTGACTTGCTCTTGAGGATAAAGATAAAGCTTAGATGAGATGTACAGAAGGGACAAGAGTGTAATAAAGCTGGACGGTTTAATATGTATGATCTGTTTGTTGCAGGATTTCTTGAAATAAGCCTCCGTCTGTATGTAATAAACCGACTCCTATGATCTCTTTTATTTATAACTAGGGCTTTCAAGTTGTTAGCCATTTACAGTTTACAGCACTAACGCTGTATTTTCACTTACTGAAACAGACTCTGCTGCATCATCAACACCTAATTTGTATTAACTCCCCATTTGTCTCTTCACATTCTATAACCAGAAGATTCTTTTATCTTTGCTCATCACAAGAGATTAAGAGGATTAAGAAACCAGAAAACAAGATAAAAAAAAATGGAACTACATACAAAGTCATTTTAAGGCATCACTGAGAATCAGTTTGCACCAATTAATGTATATAAAGATGGTCGGCACGTCTCTACGTCCTCCCACTGTATAAAAAGAAAGCCAAAGTATCCCAGATAAGAGTGCTCCCATCTTGCACTAGTGATGTCATTTGAAGCCAGAGTCTCCACAGTAGTGTCAGGGGTGTGGAGCTATGGTATCGAGGTCCCGCCCATACACCCGCCCAACCCAACTGAAAGTCAATCACAGCTTTCAATCATGATGTCACACACACTTTTTAGAGCTACCCTGTGAAAAAATAATTTGACCTGTACTTCGATTTTTTATTTTGTCCATTAACATGGAGGAGGCAGGGTTTATTACTTATACTGCTGCCAGCCAACAGGGGCTTTCGCTTCTCTTTTACTAAGCTGTCATGCCGTCCATCTTTACATAAAGTCATTGGTTTGCACAAGCAGAAACTAAGTTCACAGTGTCCAGGATTCGTTGGCAGAGAGGTTCCATGTTGTGAGGTTACAGGTCGACAGCAACATTGTAGATACAGTCGGGCTGCAGGAACGCTAAAGGACAGAGGGGCCGGCTGCTGGCTGGCATGATGGCTGCCACATGCTGGTAAGGTCAGCAGGGAATGAGGCTACAGAGTTGAAGTGGTAGACACACACACACACACACACACACACACACACACACAGAAGGGGGAAGGAAAGGGAGAGTGGCTGGCAGAAAAAAAGGATTAACTTCAAAAACAATCAAAGCGTAGGGGAGGGGACCATTCTGTGTATTTTTGTGTCTATGCATCTGTTTATGTATTTGTGGGTGTGTGTTCATGTATGCATGTGTGTGTGTGTGTGTGTGTGTGTGTGTGTGTGTCTCTCTGTCTTTTTTCTGAGGGCTGATATGGGGGGGGGGGGGGGGGTCACCACTGCAGGAGTCCAGCAGGCAGTTACATTGTCCCAATTTTTACATGCTGGAAGCCCTGGGTATAATGCAGACACAATGGTTAAGCTGTGTGTGTGTGTGTGTGTGTGTGTGTGTGTGTGTGTGTGTGTGTGTGTGTGTGTGTGTGTGTGTGTGTGTGTGTGTGTGTGTGTGTTCATAGTTAGCATACTGCAGTCAAGACCAGGGGATTAAGAGTAATCTCTGTCCACTGATACAGCTGATGAGCAGAGGTCACACACCACTAACACTGCATCAACAACATCTCTGCACATCACTTGTGAAACAATGCAGTGTTACTAATTTATTAATTATAAAAAGGATTTACATGTTTTATCCTTTCTGGCTGCAATTTTGGTTTTAAAACTTAACTGTGGTGTATCTGCTTTACAACTATATCTGAGTTTATTTTGGGTTTAAAAAGAAAATATAATGGTTACAGTTTTCTGTAGTGGAAGCAGTTTTTCATGATGTGGTTACTGACCACAAATGAACATTCATGAAGCACAAGCCAAGACAGTCTGCAGTCATTAGTGGTGCACAGACAGCAATGAGACACTCTGTGAGTAATTACTCTATCTACGGTATCCTGAAAAACATACTGTACAGTCTAACGTCTATTTTAGTTTTTATGGAGAAAGTACTATTAATACACATAAGCCAGATGTTAACATCTGGGTTCATTTATAATGTATCTAAGATACATTTTTATCATTTTATCTTATCAAAGATAGAGTAGATAACAAATCATTGAGGATTTACGTTCAGAAGTAAATAAAAAGTGTATGAAAACACTGCTTCAGTACTGAAAACAAGTGGAAAAAACTAAACTAAACTAAAAACCCAAACTACCAATTAATTCTCATCAAATTTTATCACAGTTCGAATGAGATGATAGCAGCGGCTTTCATTTTCACCAAATGGAGGTATGCTCAGAGATGAACATTATTAGTTCCTCTGAGCATTCTCAGTTTCACACACCAGTGAGGCAGTGAATTATCCTTATTTTTGCAGACAAAAGAAGAAGCAATCACCGATTGTGGGTGTTTAAGAGAAAAGTACTAAATGTGAAATTAAAAGTGTTATATTCTAAGTAATGATAACCCCCAGGAGGCAAAGAAAAACCATCAATATGACACTGAATGTGCAGAACAACTAATGATTAAAGCATTACTTGTCTGGGTAGCAGACAATGTTTGGGTTACATGACACAGTATTGTGCTTGTCAGGCTATGTTAAATTAAAATGGATTGGGGAATCAATATAGGCCTATAGACAAAATCACGCTGTTTGTAAACAAACCCAAGTTGCAGAGAATTAAGTAATTATTATTTTTACAATAGAAAGGCTCCCACTTAACTCTAACCATTCAGTGAGTGCTAATTAATTTACCCCCCACTCACACACACATACCCTACCATAACCACCACTACGCAGGAGCCCCATGACAGATTTAATTAAAATAACTTCATTACTCTGAGCTTCAAAACACTTCACTCTAAAGGAAAGCACATGCCTCTAAAAACTGGGAAAAAAGACAGCCAAGAGTCATTTTCTCTATGTTTTTCTCAAAGACAGGCATTTGGTTTTTAGAACAGCAAAGCAACCAAAGTAATCCAAGATGAAAACACCGACTGTGTCAGCTAGTTGTCACGCTGACGAAATGTCCTGCTCCCACAGACAAGGTGGGACACGCCGACACCTAACATGGGGATTACTGCCCTGAAATGCCGCTAAACCACACACACAAACACAACTCCACAGCTTCCCTTAGTTTAAAGTGAAGCCATAATTATAACAACACAGTCTACAGAGCTACAAATAACGTGGCAGAGAAGAGAAGAGAAGAGAAGAGAGGAGAAGAGAAGCGGGAGCTTCTACATGGTCTACTACAATCACTTCAGTCCAGCAGTATCATAACCCCAGGCAATAACGTCCTTTGGTTCCTCATAGTCTACTATTTCTCATTATCTCATCTATTAACCAATACCCTTTATGTATTCTCTTCTTTTATCACTGCTGTCTTGTGAAATACTTGATACTCCCACTCTGAAAAAAAATTCTTTACTAAAACAAACCCCTGCCAGATAAAACCCAGAGAAGCACTGCAATACCCCCTCAAAAAAAAAAAAGCCTGATTCTGTTGGACCCTGAAAAGTTGACAATTTGGAAATACAAGCACCAAGTATCAAGCACAGCACATACAGAGCCGTGTTGCATATAAAAGTATACACATACAAAACATACTTTTGGTGTCATTCTGTCCCCAGCAATAAGGTCGGATATACGGTTTCAAGCACCAAGCCAGAATTAGACCAAAGTAAAACTGATACTGTAGGATACTGTACGCTTCACTCTACTGTACCCTTCACACACATGCACAATCACACACAAACACACAAATCAGAAACACATATTTCCTTTCTCTCTTTTTCATACACACATACAAAACTCCCAAACCTCTCTCCTCCCTCTATCACTCTCTCCACGCTGTGATTTCACACAGTCCATCTGACACCCAAGTACTGTTCAGCATCTATGATATCATCAGTCTGCCAGCTAGCAGGCAGGCTGACATTACCGGCTGCCGGGACAGGAGAGGAGCCAACAGTGAGCACACCTCCCACAAACACACACAAGAGCAAACCTACAAACACACACACACACACGTGCATAGACGAATGCGCCAAATATGAGGAAACTTGGACAGTATATGAAAACAGAGCACACATATGCCTTGTAATGACATATCATGCACTGAAAACACTTTGTTACACACTGGGAACCACAGGCTCTGTGTTTTTGTGTCACAACACATGCAAACAAACAGAAACACACACACACACACGCAGACAAACAAATAGATGCTCACTCACCTGCACCTGCATGAAGGACCCCCGGTAGAAGCAGCATGCTGCAGCCGACAGGGCACTCCACAGACTACACCTCTCCGTCATGGTAGGTACACACCTTCCTCTGCTACCTTTCCTCAGAGCTTTCCCCCCGCTCCTTTCTCCTTTTCCTCTACTTCACCTCTCCTTCTTCTTCCCTTTCTCCTATCCTCTTCTCTCTCTACCCCACCCAGGGTGTCCAATCTAAAACCCGAGTCCCCCGACTAAGCCTGTCCCACCCCTGCCAGCCTCTTCGCCTGCCTGCCTGCCTCTCTCTGCCTGGCTAACAGCCCCTCAACATAGTGCCACCACTACAAAACCAAGCTACAAGCTAAACAGCTAACACCACAGCTACAGCTTGCAAGAAGCTGCTGGTAACCACATCAGCTATTAGCTACAAGCGAGCTGCTAACAGCTGGTTCTGATAACAGCAAGTGATATTACAGCTCCTGACATCTCCGCTGCTTCTGCCCTGCACCGGCTTCTGTCGCTTCTGCTCTCGCTTCTCTCCCTCTCACTGCACTTGCTGCACTTCACGCGGCTGCTAGGGATTACCTCATTGCTTGCTGATGAAAGGAGTGTGGGTGGGGGGAGGGCGGACCAGAGGGAGAGAGGGTGGGAGGGATGGATGGATGGAGGGAGAGAGGGAGGGGGGTGGTGAATGCTAGAAGGCACAAGCAGAGAGGAGTGCTGTCGAATTGCAGGGCTGAAACCCCACCCACCCACCCATCCAGCCACCCGACGACCCCCGCTTCAGTGCTGAGACAATGCTGACACGGGGTGAGAAGGGGTTGGGGGTGGAGGTATGGATGGAGTGAAACAGGAACAAAGTGAGAAAAAGATGGGAGGAGGGAAAGAAAAGATAATTAAAAGATGGGATGATGAATGAAGAAGATGCGGATAGAAGGAGGGAAAGGAGGAGGAGGAATGCAACCTCCCAAAGGATTCTAACCTTTCTTTTGCCAAGAAAGGAACCCAACTGAGACACACACACACACACACACACACACACACACACATACATACAAGCATGCTTGAATGACTACTCACACCTTTTATTCCACCTACATGTCAACACATACACAAATTACTATATATTACTAGAGATAGCAGTGAATGTGAGTGTGTGAGTGTGTGTGTGTGTCTGTGTGTGTGCGTGTGTGGCTGAATATAATGATGTGTCTCTAAAAAGCCATGCAGACTGCAGCTAGACAGCTCATTATAAGCTGAAACACACAGGCAGGTGTTTCAAGGATAACACGGTGTGATTTTCACCGGCCCATTTCACATACAGACACACACACAGACGTGCACACACACAAACACAAGCACACATACTGGCAGGGAGATGTCAGGAGGGGTGGGGCTCTGTCTCCAGAGGCCTGAGTGAGTGACATCATTGAGGACGCTTCACCATGGCAACACTGCGAGAGCCTTGACAGCATCCAAAATTCTGACACTGCATTTAGTTGGGTCTGCACCACTGCAGGGAAGCATAACGCAAGAAGGAGACATCGCCAGGGAAGGAGAGGAATATGCAACGCACAAGGATCACAACAATAATGTATGCTCCTGTTTACTGTCCTTTACTTTACTTTGTCTTCGAGGTCATCTCTGGACAACACAAACACACACACGCGCACAGAATCAGATGATGCCGTAATCACTTTGCTAATCTGCCTCTTGAATGCATGCTAGTGGGTCAGAGGCAAAGAGACAAAAGGCCGATAGATAAGGAGCTACAAGACACAGGATGGGTTCATTAACTGCAGCGTCTCCTCTTAATGTAATCTCAAACCATCCAGCACTGGATTAGACAGATTACACAGTTGGGACACAATTAATCTCATAAGAGGGACCCTGTGCTTTCCTTCCCTCCATCCTCTGTAATACCATGTCAAAACAATCCCAGCATACAGCATGTTACATCTGGCTGCTGTGCCACACACACATGCAAGCTGTGGGGGAAAACACATGACAATATGATGGATGCAGAGTTTAAAACATAGATGGTCTGCTGTAGCTCAGAGCTTAGCATTAAAATTGCCAATGTTAGGGGTGTAATTCCCACTCAGACAGATCATAATGAAAATGTATTGCAGTGTAAGCTGCATTAGCTAAAAGCCACTTTACAAAATTACACTTTTTGAAACATATATTTTTATATTGCACCACCTAATCATTTTAAACAAGTGTTTGCACAAGTGAAGGAATCCTACCAAGAGGGTGCTCCTCTCGCTGTTTTGATGCAAAATATATTCTGAAAGCTGCAGCTCAACTTTCAGCAAAGCAAAGCAACAGATTCACCATGTCCTCCAAAAATGCATCAATAACTTTTTAAGTTTAAATACGATGTCTTGAAAGGGGTTGACAGTGAACCAAATGAATCTCTTACAGACCTAAATTAAGTCAAATCACAATTTTCAATTGTCTGAATCCCACAGCTGTCTGAGAATACAGTAACTAAAACAACCAATTACAATTATCCTGTAGTGTAACCAACCAGTCCAAACTTTTATATGGATTTACTGTAATTCAAAAGGACAAACAGACAGGAATCGACAAAAGAAATGAAAGAATGTGTATTAAAAACCTAATCTTCACTATTCCACATCCTTTAAAATTTTTTATTGTAATAGACTGAGCTCTCCACAGACACAGGTTGAAAGAAAAATGGATGTAACTTGGTCCCATTTTGTGCCTTTGGGAAGACTAAAGAGAGTCTCACTCTTTCTTTAGGGTCTTGTACACTTCATTACCCTCAATTGTCTTTCTTCTTTTTCTTCCCTAGCCTCGTCCTTACTTTGTTGCCACTATTGCTTCCCTCTAAACCCTTATATCTATCTTTATTTTAATTCTCTGCATTTACAACAGGTGCTTCTGACAGATAACGCGAGTACAGGTACTTGTTCTTCCATTTTCTTTTTATCTTTTCACTCTTCTTTTCATGTCAGTCTTTTCTCTACTTACGCTTATATTCATTCATTGAATCTGTCCTTTCTCTTTCCAGTGTTTGTGTCCCTGAACTCCCTCTGTCTATGCTCTGTCGAATTCAACCTTTCTCCAACCCTTCTTATCACCACGCTCCTCCCCTTATCTCTCCCTCCTACTTATCCCGACCTCTCATCACTAGCCTAACCTCCTCCTTCCAGCCTCCTCCTTTCTCTGATCCCCGTCTTTACCACTCTCCTCTCCTCTGTCCTTCCCTTCTCCTCCACCTCCGCCATCCCTCCACCTTCGCCTCCCTGCAGTCCTCTATCTCTACATCTCCTCCCCTCCTCGGAGGCGGTCTTTAGTTATATATTAATTAGTAAGCCCCATCCCGCAGGCTGATAGGGAGCACAATGGAGAATCCCTGCATGTGCCTGCAAGCATCCCACTAATAAAAGGAGTGTGTGTGTGTGTGTGTGTGTGTGTGTGTGTGTGTGTGTGTGTGTGTGTGTGTGTGTGTGAGAGAGAGAGAGAGATAGAGAGAGATACAGAGATAGAACATGAACAGTGAGAGAGAAAGTGTGTGTGAGAGGGGAGAGAGGGAAATGTATATATGTGCATGTGTGTGAAAGATGAAAAGAGACACACCGAGGGCAGATCAAGATTATATGTGCACACATACCTTTGTGACTGTCTGTGTGCACACGTCTAAAAACAAAGACTGGGCTCCACTGGGAGTTGGGAGGGTACAGCTAATGATCTGTGTGTGTGTGTGTGTGTGTGTGTGTGTGTGTGTGTGTGTGTGTGTGTTCGATTGTCATCAGTGTGTTTTCACGGGGTGGACCATACACACCAACTGGTTAATCCGTACTGAACCATCAGATATGTGTTTCAAAGCCTGTTTGAAACATCAACCAGCAATAATGATGCAGAGACAGAAAGAGGCCTGCTCGAAATGCTGTGCCTATGTTCACGTAGACATGTAGAACAACATTCATTTAGGTTTGAAATAGCACAATTAAAAATCAGCTGTCTTGCTTTAATCGCATTAAAATGACTAAACCTTACACAAATGTGTTGCTGTAGCAACTAGACACATCTTTAGCGTGAATAAAGAAGTGTGTAATGCTGTCTCAGAGAGATCAATGTGTCATTATTCTCTGCCTCGTGTACTGCTTAGTGGTATGAGCATGCTGTCCTTGACCAAGGTGGACAAAATCACAAAATAACCGGAGAACAAAACAGCCCTGCAGTAAATAGTCGAGCTTAATGAGACTCTCAGATGTGTTGATTTAACTGAATGATTTTTTTTTTTTTTTGGAAGGCTGAAGCAAAAATCCAAATATTTTTTGTGTTTTTCAGTCAGTGTCGCTGATGTGCTTGCTGGTGCAGGTTTCCTCTATTTTGCATGTGGTATGAAGATTTTTGACACTTTTCATGACATCACAGATTTTTTTTCAGTGTTTGCAACTGAAGCACCAGTAGTTCAGGCGGGGACTACTGTGCTGTAAATCATAATTACAAAGGCAACTAGACAATGACTCATTAAGTGTGCTTGTCAGCATTTTTAGCCACACTAGCGGCGTTGCTTGAGGGATGGTGACGCTCAGGTCTGGTCAGTCAGTCCACCATGTGGTCCGGACTGAAATATCTCAACAAGTACTGGAGAGATGTGTTAAATGCGGCCCAGATGTTTATGGTCATCTGAGGATGAAGCCAAATTACTTTTTTGATGGCCTCACTTTTCCTCTGGTGCCACCATGAGGTTGACAGTGCTACCATTCTTAATGGGTATCATCATACTGGTATATTCTGAATGGCGCTGTATGGTACTCCAGGTGTTTCTGTTATTTTGTCTAGGGCTGAACGATTTATCGTTTTCTGATCGAAACCGCGATTTCAGACAACGCGATCACGTGATCGACAAAGCTGCGTTTTTTTTTTGCAGTGCTCCTGACTGACCCAGGATCTGCTGTGTCAACTATTCCTACCTGCCAAGCTCACCAATCAGAAGCGGCATGCTGCTCGTGGACAGGTCAGGCTAACGCAATCAGTATAACCTGCTCCACCTGCTGCTTTATTTCTGAAATGGCTTCAGCTGGACCAGACGTGCACCAGAAACAGGTACTGTGCAAAACCTGTCGCGATAAAGTTGCAACATCCAGCGGAAACACAACCAATTTATACCGACACCTGAAAAATCACCACAGGTGTTTGCATCACGAAAAAGTTTCGCTGAAAAGTCTGAAAATGATGCTCAGGCCCGGAGCAGCGAACAGACAATTACAGCATGTTATACCAGCGTAACTCCGTATGATAAGAGCAGCCGAAGACACCGGGAGATAACGACTGCCATAACACACTACACTGCCAAGGACATGGTGAAAACCTCCTCCACACGCTGGGCAGAAGATGTGTGACTCCCTCCCGCACCTGCTTCAGCCAGGTTTCCATCCCACAGCTGTACGTGTGAGTGTAAAGAAAAAGTGGTAACAGCTGAAACATGTGGAGTATTATGCCACAACTACTGATATGTGGTCAAGCAGAACGACCGAGCCATATCTTAGTTTGACTGTGCATTTCGTAAATGACAGCTTTGAGTTGAAAAGTCGCTGCCTGCAGACAGCATACTTTCCCACTGACCACACCGGAGAGAATATTGCCCTGGGATATTTCACTTTTTAAGTTAACACTGTCAAAGATGCTCTTTTAGTTCATTTGTGATCACTGCCATTGTCAAGGACTTTATAGAATTCCCCTTCATGTTTCTTGTTAATGCACTTGAAATCAATTCTTAACTGTATTTTTCATTCTTACATTAGAGTAATGGCATTTAATGTTTCAATGGTATGATGTAGTTTTTTGTCATACTTGTAAATGTTACTGTACATTGTGAATATTGCACTGAAGCTTGATTTGGAAAAAAATTGTGAATCAAATCGAAATCATAATATCTGCCAGAAAAATCGCAATTAGATCTTTTCCTAAAATTGTTCAGCTCTAATTTTGTCCACATCATAGTCAGATCTTATAATCTAGTCTTACATATGACTAAAGATCGTGCTACTGTGAGTCCTTTTTTCTTTTTGGTGACCTAAATAAAACCAATTCGTGCAACAATCCAATATGTAAATGGCTTTTCAGTAAACAAAGTATGTTTTGTGTGTGTGTGTGTGTGTGTGTGTGTGTGTGTGTGTGTGTGTGTGTGTGTGTGTGTGTGTGTAGGCATGTGTCTGTGGTCTGTCTTTGTGAGTCCGTCTGCACATTGAAAGAACAGTAACTAAACACTTTCACAGGGGTGTGTTACCGAGGACCAGCCCTGGCAGTTTGCACCCCCTCTCATTTACAGAGGCGCCACATTAATTCAATCTACTGTAATTGTCACACGCACCCACGCATACATGCACCCACAGGGCACTGCCTTAATTTAATCGGGTGACACGCAGACACAGATTTTGGAAATTCAAACCATTCGCATAATCAAACATGCACTAATGCAGATACACAGCTGAGTCCCTCCACTCATACACACACACACACGTAGATTTTTTTAGGGCAGTGAGTCACGTGCCAGACATATGTTAATAAACCTCATATGAACCAGCCTGTTTCACTTCCCCCCTCCTACCCCTCCCATCAATCTAGCACCAAACCTCTAAATAGGACAGGAGACAAAGCAGGGCTGGGCTGCAGGCAAAAAACACACAATCATAGAGCAAGTAACCACACACGTACACATCATACAAATTGTTCAAAAACAAGCTCACACTTACACTGAACAATTTTGATTAGTTAGCTGATAGCACAGTATAGGCCTGTTTTATTTTTTCACCAGCCATTTTAAAGCTGCTTTTTTCCAGCTTTCACTAAAAGTCACAAAAACAGTCGATATCGCTTGACCAGTTGTGCCTCCCCATGAAAAATGAATGATGATGGATATTTTATGATAAAGCTGAAAAGATGAAGAGTTTGTCCTGAATGCTTTGGGGACGTACTGATTGCTTATTTTCTTTGAGCATATTCAGAGCAGAACTGTTTGCCTCTGTTTTCATTTTACGTGTGATGCTGCATGCGTGCGTGCGTGTGCAAATTGTATGTGTGTGAGTGTGGACATGTGATAAACTGAAGAAGGGAGAGTCACTGGCCTGGTCTTTCCCATTATAACAGTGAACACTGAGGCCAACTCCTGATTTAAACATCAGCTGTCATAAATGTTTCAGAGAAATGGAAGGAGATGGAGGGACTGCTGGCAGCTTTCGGGGGGGTGAGGGTGGGTGGTGGTGGGAGGGTCTGTTGTGGTGTGTGTGAGCAAACAAAAAGAGAAAAGAGACATATTTGGGTGACAAAACATGCAATGGGATTTGGAAAAAAAAAAGTAGGTGAGTTGGGGTTAAAAGCAGGAAACAGTGGCCCTACTTCTCTTCTTCCCTTTTAAAATCGGAGTGATGTGCTCATGCTACAAGCTAGAAATATGTTGAAAATTCATGTTAAGAGCTCTCAGTCACACACACAGTATGTCAGGCTTATTCAAAAATTTAAAAACTTCAGAACAGAAACAAGTCAGGCAAAATTTTGTGTCAGTGTGAGCACAGGAGCATCCACATCTCAAAATGTCCATAATCAAACAGTGACAATAATGCCCTAAAAAAAATGTGCTCATTACAATAATACCCACATAAAAATACCTTGTTTTATGTGACCATGTCATAAACTTCTACATTTTATAAAAGCTCTGTATAAGGAAGTCTTTTTTCATCTTAAAGTTCAGCTCAAAAAATTCTGCTGGAATTCAGTACTCCCAAACTGACTGACATAATACACAGCAGTGTTTTATAATGGATGTGGGCAACCTTGCCTGAAGTAAAGACCACATCACTAACTTAACAAAAATCTATACACTATAAAATATAACATTATTTTAGAGGAGAAAAGAGGAGAGACCTTTGTTTCAGCCAGAAAATGCCACATATCTACGAGTTGCTAAGGCCTTCATCTACAAACCTAGTCAGTCCAAACTGGCTAAACACTAGACAGCTTGATGTAATTTATAAATGTATTTTGATGCTATTTAAGTTGTGTTTGCATCAGTTATGCTTATAAATATGGCAGTAAAACAAGCCTATATTCCTAATTGTGAGAAACTGACGCAAACTTTGCAGATTTTTTATCTGGATCCAAACTCTTTGATTATACCTGTGACTGAAGCTCAAATTTATAAGGTCAAAGTCAAAGTATGTCTGAGGCAAGCAGAGTGAGAGGTTACGTAAGTGTACTATTTGCATGCTGTTGTTAAAATCCGAACAAGAGAGGCAGTGCGGTGGGATTTAACTGTTGTCAATTTGTGGGTGTCAGGGGAAGTTGGATGTATTTGTTTTACAAAAGGGATATAGCTCAGGGTCATAGGAGAAGGCTTTTACCGCCGCACCTGTGATGTATAATCAATAGAAAAACAGATCCCATGAGCTCAACAGTTCACTTCAGTCTCTCCTGCCCTCTCCCTTACTCCTTCCTTCCTTCCTCACTGAGCTTCACTTCCTTGTTCTCACTCCTCACGTTTGCTCTCAGTTTAAAGTCCAATATTTGAACTTATGTGTGTTTGTAGTATACAGGATGAATGGTTTCCTTATCATCCAGCTCCAAAGTCATGAATCAGCTTCACACGCTCTCTGATCTCTGAAGGAGAGAGCATGTGAGTATATAGCCCCACCTACTGGCTGCAGTACAAACTGCCTTCTAGCTGCACAGTGCTGACATTAGCACCGCCTCACTCCAAATTCAATTAGCTAAATGGCAGACTGAATTAGGCTAAATGCAGAGCGAGCCTGCTGAAATGAAGTACAACTGTTGAAGACTAAGAGCTAATAATAAGCCGCAATTATATCTGAGTGCACACGTTAAAAAAATCAAATTCAATAACATGGAAAGGAGGAGGAAATTCAAACTGTATTGCTCATTTAGGCGGAAAACTACAACTCATATCTACCAGCAAGTGATGAAATGAGAAAGCAAACACTGTAAATTATTCTGGGTAGGAAAAAGCTGAAAACTTTTTGTTGCTCTCTTTGTCTGACTCTAATCAATGCCTATACCTACCAACAGGGTTCTCACATTCATCATCAATATCACTGGGGGACTGAGAGCTGCAGAGGTTTAATCAAACACCAGCACTGTTAAAGCACTGACATTTTTGCTTAAGCAGAAGAAAAGGTGTTTTAAACCAACATTTTTCTCTGTCTGAGGAAAAGCTA
This sequence comes from Toxotes jaculatrix, assembly GCF_017976425.1. Taxonomy (NCBI): domain Eukaryota; kingdom Metazoa; phylum Chordata; class Actinopteri; family Toxotidae; genus Toxotes; species Toxotes jaculatrix. The sequence goes on from NC_054409.1 coordinate 13,856,761, forward strand.
AATATATTTTCAATGCTGAAATATATGGTGCTACTTTTTTTGAGGATAATGCTGTTGGATATGATCTTTAACATCAAACATTTCACAACACAAGACTGAAAATAAACAGTATGGAATATTGATTATCATTTTAGCCAGAGTTATGAAGACTTTGCTTCATTAAGAGAGAAAGATTTATTTTGGAAAATATTCAGTTCCATGCATGTACGAACACAGAATCACACCACATATTTGAAAGCATGCACCCTGACAGAAGATGACAAAGACGCATACAGATGCAAACATATATGGACTGAAACTTACCTGCACATATTCACCCTGGTTTTCTGCTGGCTCCATGTGGCTGAAAAGACAGAATAAAAAAAGATGGTAAGTGGAAAAAAAGAAGCAAAAAAAGAGAAATAGAGGAAATGTTAAGCAATGTAATAACAGGAAAAAGACTGTAAACCTCTGTCAAAATTGTGTCTACATGTGCGTTAATACACACAGGTACACAGCCTTGGGCTTTTGTGTTTGTTCTGGTATTGCAACAGGTGCAGTGCATGTTATCACAGACCAAAAAAAAAAAAACCTTCCTTCCTGTATTCCCATGACCCACTTCTGCAGCGGCCTTTCCAGTGATTAAAATGTTATTGCAGTTCAGCTTCATAGAAAATGGATAGATAACAAACCCCACTGAGCATCTAAGGTTGCTGAATATGGAGCTGGCCTCTCAAATCTCTCGGGTACAACAACTCATGGTTTTACACTCATGATGGATTCGTATCATGTGTCAAAAACCCTGCTGTGTTGCAGTCTTGGAAGCCATACTGTGGGTACTGCTGTGCAGCTTTGTGATATAGAGCAAGTGTGAGCAAAAGGGGGCAATTACACTCCCAGACAAGTTTTAAGATCAATCAGCACAGTTCCCAGTTGCATGATGGGTCTCATAAGGCCCATGGCAAGGCTGTGTTAAACATGACCACAGAGAGACCAGATCAAAGGGCCCCATCGTGGCATTGGGCGCAGGAATGTTAATAGGTCCCACGGCAGAGGAGCTGTACATTCCCTTCCCAAACTGCTCCTGTGCTGGATCTCAGTTTTTTTAAAAAAAAAGAAAAAAGTAAAACATTTTCTTTCATCATTCACACTGATATCAGCATTTATTCAGAAAGAATGTAACCAGGCTGTAAATACAAAAACATACCAATCATACATGAAGCTTTGAAAACAAATACCACACAGGCTCTAGATAGGAAGAAGGCTGTCATGCACTACAGTAGAGCTGCAGTCAGTGTCAAGCATACCAGCTGTGGTTCACACTTCACACAAACATTTACTGACACGCCTTGTGTTTATGTTCAGGCACTACAGAAAACAATTAAAACCTCAGATTTAGGTTGTAGATATGATCACTGTTTGATGCCAAATTTCAAAATATTCCAGTGTAAATACAAACTGCTCCGCATAATTGTATTGTGCTTGACTTTAATTTAATTAATACTGAAACTCTTTCAAAAAGTCCTTATTGTTGGCTGTTTTTCCAGTGCTAGATACACCTATATTATATACAGAATGTCCATTCTAGGAGGAGATGACAAACTTCTAAACTATTATTTTCATTATCAATTAATCTACAGATTATTTTCTCAATTAGTCAATTAATCAGTTGCTCTATAAAATGTAAGACTATAGGGGAAAATCCCTGTTACTCCCCTTTGCAAATTAGTGCCAAACATTCTGAATGCTCAGCTGCATGATGGACAATGACACCAAAGAACAAAGGCTATAATTATGCCAGTTAACTGAGAAACACCATAACTACATTTCATTTCAGAGCCAAATCTTACCAGCCACCAAAAGCATGAGCAGCAGAGTCAGAGAATCACCTGAAAGGGTTCTCCAGAAAAGAGGGCAGACCTTGTCAAAGAAGTGAGGAGCTGCACTTTGGACAGGATAAGAGCCGGAGAGACCTTATGGACAGTTAAGCTGAGACATGGAAGGAACCCGTGATTTAGGACTGAACAGAGCAGAGAGAGCTCTTTGAGGTGCCCATACTGAACTTGCAGTACCCTATAGAACTGTATTTCCCACGACCCCCGGGCTGACCTAATGGGCTGATGCTGCACGCTCACACATGCGAGCCCATGGATGCCAGCACATCTACAGCCCCTACCCACGCATGCACTTACACACGCAGCACAAATCCCACTGTAATACGATACATGCACTCTGCTATCATGCGTGGAATATTGGAGGCAGAGAGACCTTGGCATGTCATGGGAAAGCAACGGGAAAATGCAATCTGCTCGGCTGAGAGGAGGCGCTGGGGTTGGGGGCATCTTTCAGGAGATACAGTACATTTTCCCCTCAAACTCTTCGAGAAACTTCTGACTTTGTTAATGTTTTGTTTGATACCACAGTATAAAACGCACACAATAGCTAATACAAAAACTTATTTCTGCAAGTCTCCCGTGTGTCAGAACAAATCAATGCAGAATGAGAAAACATCAAACCGGCAACAGTGCGGCAGCTTTCCAGCAGCATCTGATCAATAAAAGGAATCAATGTTACCTGCCGCCTTTAAAAAGTGAAGTAATGAATCGTGTTAGCTTCTCACCTCACACCCATCGCCTGAGAGAAGTCCAGCACACAAAAAAGTCAGCGATAACTGGGAAGTGCCAACTGCCCAAACTTTCCCTATAGCTCCACAAGCCGCAGACCTACGCCCCCTTGCTTACACCCAGAGCATGGCCGGATTAACCTGTTGTGGAGGCCAGGGGGCAAAAATGTGCTCTGGGCTCCAAAAAACCCCGGTTCCTACACTCTCAGAGCAACGTGTTCCATTTTGGGTTTTTTTGTTTTTTGTTTTTTTTTTTTAGAAAACATTTTTACAGATTTAGGGATGTGCAACATGTAAGCACAAAACTGAAATAGTGTGGTTCTTAAAACAATACAAACATTAAAATATTGGAGTAACTGTACTTACTTTCCAGCACTGATTTTGATTTACAATAAACTGCCACTCACTATAAGACTGGAGCTTTCAGGGCCCCCTGGAGCTCTGGGGACTTTGAAAATCCAACCTTAGCATAGAGGATGGAAGCTAAAGCTTAAACAACTGCAAATTCCATATTTTTTGAAAGGGAAAAAAAACTCACCTGTGAGGGCTGTCAGACTTTTGGTTTCCTTCATCTGCTCCTTCGGTCTGCTCTCCACTCTCTGTGACCTCCACTGTTTTAGATACAAGCCCAGACTCTAACCCGTCATGCTCAAGAGTCTCGGACTGATCGCTCCCCTGGCTTGGTGGACGTGATGAAGTCTCTTCAGGGTTCAAGTCTGCTCCTGCCTGGCCGGTTTCTTGCTTGTCACCAGTCTCTGCTTGGAGTGTAGCACTTGGGCCACCAGATGGTGACACATCTTCACAGACGCCTGTGGGTCCAGAGATGATGTTTTGGGTGCTTGTGACATTGATTTCACCTGTGGCTTCCATCTGCGTCTTGGGATCAGTGGCAGAGTCTTGGTTGTCAGCTTTAACTGCAGCTTCATCCCCAGTCGCTTTGCATGAGGTGGCTGTGATTCTTGGGAGGTCATGGTCTTTGTCCCCTGGAAGTCGCTGGCTTTGACTTCTGCTGGTGCTGCTCTTGTCTTTACTCTTCTTACTGCCACTGGGGCCTCCTATAGAAGAAGGGGACATTAGAAATGATCATAAAAATAGAACCTGGACTAATTGCAGTGTTGCAGCATTCATCACTTCTGCTGCTTTACCTTTGGTACTCTTTTCCCTCTTCCTCCTCAGCAGCCGTGGCAGCGTGCCTACATGTGTGTAACTTTCACTGGAGCGTACGTAGCTGGCTGTGCGAGGGCGTATGGCACCCAAGTCGTCCACTGTTGTTTCAGCAACTGAAGCCAGGACCTTTGTGGGGACAGCAGCACGGTCACTGCCATCTCCAAGTGCACACTCAGACTTTGATTGAGAAGACTTGGAGTCGGATTTATCACTGGAGCGGCGAAAAGAGAGGTTGGTGAGGCTGCCGAACCACTTGAAACCTTGGGAGGAGAATAGATTGAAAAGAAGAGGGAAAAAAAGAAATAAAATGAAGCATAATGAGTGGGCAATTCTTTAAAGTTTATTTTCTTATTTGTCAGTGTTTCTGAACTCATCCTCATGAGTTTTTTTTTCCTACATTGTGAGTTCAACTATTTCAAAGTTGAAGGAAAGTTGGTAATTTTGTTATGATCGCTGAAGTATCTGGAAGACAGAAGTGACAAACTCACAGAGAATTTTCGCTCAGCACAGTGCCTCTCAGATCTACAGAGCATTTAAGGGTCAAGCAAGCAGCTCTGACGAGCTACAGCACAGTGCCTCTCAGATCTACAGAGCATTTAAGGGTCAAGCAAGCAGCTCTGACGAGCTACCAGGCCCAGCATTAAACAGAAGAAGAAGTTAGCAGCTGAGTGGAGCCTCTCGCAAGATAAAATGGGGATGTTTTTCTCAGTAGCTGATTCGTGGATGTCTAAATACGCAGCAGGTTTGTTATCATGTTCACTATAACAAACTACTAAGGTCGGTAAAAGTCAAATGTTGTGTTTACAGACCCTCCCCACCCCCACCACCACCACCCCAAATGGGCAAAAAATAAATTAATGACACTTTAACAAATACGTTCTTCTCTCTCTGCCTTGATGTTACAGTAAAATACCCTTTTGCAGAACTAGTTTTTGATTGTGTCCCTGTACAGATGAGACAATGGAAGCAGTCAACTGATGAATATTTGTTTGCATGTGCAGCTATTAAGAGAAATGTATAGGTTCATGTGTATTTGCATGTAAGATGTGAGTGGGTGCATGTAATCTTCCTTGATTATCTCTGTGTTTTAACATTAGTAGGCATGAAAGGGGACTTTTTTCCCCTCTGAATAGAGAAGCAAAGATATATAGGACTTGGTTTTGGTTCTGTGCAAGTCTTCTTTCTCAAGAGAAATCATTTCAGATGCAGGTTGATTCATTATCACCGAAACATTGCAAAACTGACGTGCCTGACCGTCAGCAGTGGTTAACCTTAGTGCTCACACACAGTGCTTATTTTAAATGTAAACACATGAACAAAGTGCAGCTGCTCTACACACAGACTCACACAAACACACACAATACTCACTCAGTTTCCGCATGCTCATGTTGTGGCTGAAGTGTGGCTTAAAAGATCAGCTGCAGGTGGCTGATAGATGGATCATTTGATGAAAGATGAAGATGCAGTGAAACAGAGGAGGAGAGCCAGATAGGGTGGATAAGTTTTTGCTGAGGAAGAGAAACATCAGAATGAACCACAGTTCCTCTCTGTGGGTGAGATACTGCACATAGTTTGCATGTGTGAGAGAGGCAAAAGTGAGAGATGAGCGGCAGTGGCAGTGGCAGGGCAGACCGTGACACTTCCTGTGTAAACCTAAGAGGGCCAATGGTAAGAGGAAATGAAAAGACGACATGAGATGACAAGGGTTAACAGGGTCAGATAAAAACATAGAAGTATAAAACATGTGACATTGTCTTCTGGCAAGGATGAAAATGTGTTGATAAAATAGAGGGCGTGGTGGTGGAAACTAGGAGGAGTCTGAAGTGTCTAAAATAAAGAGCTGGTCATAAACTCTCCCAGAGGTAATAATAACAGCTATCACCTTTGAGTATCCACTTCAAGCTAAGAGTCCTTTCCCACTACAGTTTTTATACATAGTTAATGTTCGATGAGGGCAGTGATTCTTATGATGTTGGTGCACACTTCTGCATGATTAAGATAATTCCAAGGTAACTTTTGTGTGTATAAGAAGGTTTATGTTGGAAATGGAACAAGTTGAAAGTCTGTACTTATCTGCATGCAGGACATCCTGCAGCACAACCCAAATTTGTATTTCATTCCAATGAGTGAGGGTGAAAGTCACACCGTATATTAATGCCTGTTTTAATTTTTCTTGTTCTTTTCCTTCAGGCAGCAATGATGTGCATGTCATTTCTTTTTCCACAGGGTATAGATGAACCAATTTCAGCTATTTGGGGGGCTCATCTTGGATTTCTGATGTAAGGCTGGTGGGTGAGAGCTAATGTGTCATTTGGCATTATCAAGTGAAAACTTGCCACTCAGTTGTGTTTAATTAAATTAGACACAAAATGCCTCCAGAAAGCGCAACACATCTCAGAATCATCCATCTTTTAAACCTCGTAAGAGGCTTGCCGATGGGTCAGTCAGTAAAAAACTCATGCTGTGCAGACAAGTATTAATCAAAGAAGACAATTTATTGTTTCAAAAGATAGTTTCAAAAGATACTGAATATTTCAGGCTGAATTTTGGGCATACGTACATGAAATTGTACAAAACACAGATAGCAATTTGATGGAATTTTCACAGCTGTGTAAAACAGTCTGGTTTCAATATTTATTTTAGTATTATATGTATTATTATATTCTTTTATGTCACTATAATGCAGTATATACTGGCTCTGAAGATACAGATACTGTACAGGGTTTTTGATGAGACTGTATCAACAAAATGTTAGCATCTGCAGATTATGTTTTCCCTGACTGGTAACCTCATCATGTGAATAATGATCAGTTTAAAAGTAAAGTCAGGAGGGGGACACTATAAAACCACAGACCAGAGATAGCATTCTGTCCCCTTTCAGTGGTCACAGTTGGTTTCTTATAATCACAACCACAATCTTTAATTCATGTTTTTTTGTTTTTTTGCCCACACTTAACCAAATCTTTGCCACAGAAGCAGGAGATCAGAACATGATGATTTATTTTTTAGTTGTCGATTTGCAGGGACTGACAAATGACTTATTTGGTTAATTAGGTACAAGGACTTGTTGTTGTTTTTATAGTCAGATGTTCACAAGAGACAGACAGTCCAAGCTCAGAATCATTTTTGTATGAGATACATATTTTAATGGGAGATTATATTTGGTTGATTTACAGTTTTTGTTGTTTTTGTTTTTTTTTTTTTTTAAACAAGTTTCATTTGGAATAATTATATAATAATAATATTGTAGCACACAAACAAGTAGTGATTACTGTAGTGTAGTCTTTGCAAGTCTATGTGGTGTTCAACATGAGCCACATGTCTGCCTGGGTTTTCACTTCCTGTTGACTTTTGGGTGTGCGGTTTCTGCAAAGACACTTTTCGCCTTCCTGTCAATACATACTGCACCAGGGTAATTTTGAAACTGTGAAGTGTGAAGGCAAAGAACAGAGTGAAATAAAAAGAGCAAAATGAAATTTCAGTACATCTGAAACATGATATTTTCTTTAGTTTACTAAAGGAAATATCATGTAACTCGCACAGTGAGCACTGTGCGAGTTCTCTAAATTCTCTCACAGTCTCTTTTCCCAATCTCAGCTTAAGAGAAAAATGAGACATATTGCGCCGCTCTCAAGTTTGTCTCAATTTGATATCCTTACTTGGAACCCCTATCTCAGTTATGTCTCGGTGAGAAATATACATGGTTCTGTCTCTCACTGCTCACTATTTGAGTTCTCAGATTAGTCTCTTTTCTAGCATCTCAGCAAAAAGAAAAAAATGAGAGTAGTGCAAGCTCTCAAATGAGTCTCAATATGAAACACAAGATTATACCTCAATCATATCTCAGTTTATCTCTTGAGAAAATAAGTAATCAATTCAGGCAAACAATGTATGAGATATATGTTTTATTTACATGATCTGTCTTCTTCCTGCTTAATCTAAAGTTAAACTTCTTCTGAAAACCTTTCTTAAGAAACAATGACCTTATTTGAGCCTCAATTGGAACCTCTATGAAGAATGAGGATCTTTCTTCTGACACACTGGTCCCACAAGACAGACATTCTAATTGTTCACCTTCTAATGACACAAAACAATTACTGCAACATTTATGCAATACAATAGGGGATGATGCAGCGTGGGAGAAGAAAAAGTCTTTGAACTTCTGTACATTGTTTAAGCAGTCTGTATTCAGACTATCAGGACAAAGCAACTTGAACATTTTAAGCAAATCACCAAGGACTTTAACACTTTATGACAGTTTATGTAAGCCATGAGGCACTCTGCCACAGTTATTGATGCATTGTCACATAATGGTTTGTCTGTTGTGTCCTTGAAATTTGACTCTTCTGCACACTCCTCACTCAAACACTCTTCAAATCCCTCACTGAATATATGTCAATCCCCCACATCAGGGAGCGCTTCCTCAAATGACCGAGGTGGATAAATGTATATGTTCATTTGTTAGGCCATCAGGAGGATCTCTGAAGGCTGATGTGGAAGATGGTTCTTCATTGTCCTCGATAGAGTCAACAGTTGAAATACTCTCTTGTGCCATGCTTCCTTCTGCTGGTAATAAAACAGAATAAAAATCATTACGGGTAAAAAAAAAAATCTTGTCACAACGCAAAACTTATATAGTCTCAGCCTGTATATCACATTCTTACACTCAAATGATTTTCTCATATTTTAACAGGATCTGCTCAGAGACTAAATTTAATGAGTCAAGTGCCACAGCAGCATACCAAACATGAGGCTGCAGCCACACGGTGACCTATATGAAAGGATCATGGCCTTGTGTTATTAACAGCCTTAACTTAAAGGTGAAGCGTTCAAACAAAGAACATTAATTATACATGCTGAGATAACTCACATTTCATGTTTCATTCTTCACACGTGCTACTGTTATCAGGATAAGAGAAAACAATATTGCCATGCTTGGTTTGACCAACTGTGGACTGCATTCTATCGATCTATCTATTTATCTATAGTGTGCATGTGTTTGTTCAGTATAGAGGTTTCCATCTAATCAGCTCTTTAGTAAAAAGAAATACATTTTATAGCAAGCGTCTTATCACTTCCATTTTCACTTGTGTATTCTTTATCCTGCATTAATTCTCTCTGCTGCTTGGATAAATTTAACAATTTACGCTATTACTTACTTTTAGTGCTTATTCCTTAGACGCTGTCCTGTTTCTTCCAAAACAAGTCAGTTCTGCCCTCCAAATGAGCATGCGTGCAATGCGAACTCATCATTGGACAAATCCATGGAGAGCTGTTCCAAATCTCGCGATAGTGTGTTGTTGCGACAGTGACAGGTCAAAGTTCATTTTCTCCATGATGTGTCCATCTGAAAATTGCCATTTTCGTGTCAAAATGTTCAGAAGAGATATGTCTTGTGAGAAATGAGTCCAATATTTACTTAAGTTACTATGGAGCGAAAAAACTGACCATAATCTGTGTTCGCGTTTCTAAACCATCTGTAGTTTGGGTTTCGCCGGCGGGAAAGTTTAAAAAAAGAGAGCGAGCGAGAGGGACGTGTCCGCTCGCCGCAAGTTTTGCTCCGGACACGCCGAGACTTCAAGAGGTAAGAATCATAATCTGTATTAGTTGTTCAACTACGTAACGTTGTGAAGAGGTGAAATATTTAACTGTTTCGACGACGGAGTGGTCCGTTGGAAGGTGGAGGTGACGTTAATGGCGTCTGTCCAACAAGTAACGTTAGCATAAGTCTTCGAAATGAGCCTCCACAATGCATATTAATTTGGGGGCCTTGGCTTTTGAGAAATGTTTGAGAATACTGCTGTAGGTATAGTAACAATCAACAAAGAAACTCCGGACTACCTTTTTATTCAGACCGGCGGAGATGGTATGGTTGGCTAGGTGTAATAAGAAAAAGTGGCAGATAATGGCTAACACCAAGCTGTGCTGTCAACACTTAGTCTTTGCCAGGAAAATGCTTACAAAACACATGATACACAGAAACATGATTAACGCTGATACTGTGTCATCATGAGTTAAGGCAATGTTTGCTAACTTAATGGAGAGTGTCTTATGCTAACGTTAACTAACTTTATACGATTATTAATGAATATTAACATGTGTGGCTTAGTAATTAGTAATAATCATAACATTATGGTCCAAATGGGGTAATAACATAACATAAAAATAAAGAAAAAAATAACAGTATAAATTGTTGTGCCCACATAGAAATTGTTAAACATTTTCTCTCTCGCTTTCTCTCTCCCTCAGGGTGTTTTTCATTTGTCAGATGGGAAGACAGTTATACCGGCAAAATCTTTACAGGATCTAACATTTTGCCAAGAGATGAGACTCCTGTGCAGCTGCAAGATCTTAGATCAGGAGATCCTGTTTTAGCAAAGTGGTCATATGGTAAAATGTATAGGAACCCTTTTGAATATATTTCAGGGGAAGATCAGACTAAGCCGCCAAAAAATGCCGCCAAACTCCACAGGAGTCATTTTTAAATATGTTAAAAAGCGCTGAGCCATCAGACTCAAGGTCAGGGTCTGACACCATTATATTAGAAAGGAGCCCACTGTCTGAACATGGTGAGAAAATCCCAGCGCTGAATCAATCACCTGATGGGGGACATGCAACAGGCCACAGCACCGCTGGCTCACCATCCTATGGGTAGGCTTGTCATAATTATTACATAATCGCCGGGGCCCACGAGTTCAAAACTTTTAATCATTGTCTGATCAGATTTGGCCAAGTTCAAAACCAAGAAAACATGCATTAGGATAACTTTGTTATCCCATCTGTGTTTATAGGATTATACATTACACATAATCCTTGGTAGCGTTAGCAAATTAGAAATACACTTAAAATGTTATTAAATTATAGTATGAACATTTAACAGCACAATAATTCACTGTATTAATTATTATTGTGATGAGGTAATGATAAAGTATAAGGTAAAGTGTATAAATGAGCTAAAGGTGATCAAATTAATCTGAACTAGTACAATTAAGTAAAATCCATTTTCACTCCTTCACTTCCTTCCTTTCTTCAACTATATAAATATTTTAATAGAAAAAAAATAAATGCAGCAGAGATAGGCCTATAACACAATGGCTCAGACTGAAAACCTAGTTACATGTCCAGTTATACAATTAACAGAAGTGCAACAAAGATAATTTGTGTAGCTACAAATTGCTGATGTTCCCTAATTTAAACTTACACTAGTTCTACTCAAGCACTCATAGCTCTCTCCGTCTTTTAGAGACTTCTACTCACTGCAGTTTTTTTTAGCTGTAGCTGTATTGTTCCACATTAATTGCTATCTAAGATACTTTTAGCTTCATGGGTTAGCTGCTAATGTTCATATTAGCATTACACACATACATATCTTTTTTTTTTTCTTGTGGTGTTGTATCTCTTTCTATTTGCCTTGAAGAAGGCCTATGCGAGGTCATGTGGGCATGTTTTTAATATGTTCAAAAATGAATTTGCCTGCCATTAAAGCTGTGTAACCATTTTGAAGAGTAGCTTGGTATTTTCTCACTCTTGTATTGTTTGTACTATTTCTCCTTTTCAGATCCAGGCCAGGTCAGAGAGCTTCAGACTCTTTGCGACCTCACTGGAGAGAGACATCGTGACAGCGCATCTTCACCATCAGGCCAGCAGCTTTTTCCTGGGAGTGGTGTGTTCATCTCATCGATCCGCCTCGCTGCCATGAATCATGCATCAAAACCACATTGCATGTGTCTTTTTCATGCACCTTTTGATCATTTCTTCACTGTTGAGTGTCAAAATGCAGTCCCCTTCGGTCGCCCTGGCAATAACCCCTCAGGAAAGCGGGTCCTTGACCATAAAAAAGTTGATGGAATGCTAAGTAAGTATTCTCAAAATTAGGCTCTGTGTGTTTTCAGGCCAGGATAGCAGGGACAATGATTATATCCAATCAGGACAGTGTAGCGATGATTACTATCAGAATAGAAGTTTAACACTAGAAATGAAGTTTCATCCAGTTTCACTTACAGCACCTTTAAGGATAACAGACTGTTGTTTACATTTATGTTTATGATTGGCCCAAAGAACTAACTTGCTGTTTTGCAATTCTTTGAACTGAAATGGATGTCACACAGTTTTATGTCCTTTTAACCTGAAGTGTGGTTGTGAATTGTCTATGCGGTAATTCTTTTTGTCAAATTACTCATGCCAGATTTTAATGCTCTTATCTTATAGCTTATGTCCTGAGATGTGCTACTCTACCTGGTTGGGAACAAATCGTGGAGGCCAAGCTCAAGAAGGCCTTTATCAACAAATGTAGGGCCAGAGAAGGCTCTAAGGAATAGGCCACTGCTATAGTCTACAGTATGTGGACTGCTTTCTCTCTCACCCTCTCAAGGGGGTGAGTAAATGATGACTGAATTTTTATTTTTGTATTTATTTTTATTTTTGTATCTTATTTACGTTTTATATATTTGTATTTTGTTTTCAGGTTTAAAAAAGTCTAAATGCTGCTACCCAAATAAAGTCTTAAACTTTTCAATTTTGAGTATTGTTTTTACGGTTAATTCTAATTACTACAGATAATCTTTAAATTACATTCTCAATATGTTCTTGTATTTCTCAAATATGGCTCATATGTCATTCTCATAAATAGCTTTGGTAAGACATTTAAGAGAAATAATCAAGACATGGAAGAGACATGACTGAACCCAGTGAACGTTACTGCTGATCACTGCTCTGTAATCCACCAATACGGAGGTAATGAAGTCAAGTAAGAAATTCTGTAAATATACACACTGAAGCATGTGCAAGCACACACACACCTTGAGGTAATGAGCTGGACTTTCATTTTAGACTTTTTGTCCCTATCAGGTTTTTCACAGAAGTAGTTTGCTGGAGCGAGCGAGCGTGTGTGTGTGTCTGTGTGTGTGTGTGTGTGTGTGTGTGTGTTGTGTCTGTGACTGCTGCTTTAATTTCACCTTGATGAAAAACAAGCCTTCAATAATTCACCTCTCCCCCTCCTCATATGATGACAAATGTCGGTCACTTTGACCCAAGGCCACGCTGATACACTCCACCCTGTGAAAGAGACACACAAACCTGAAACCTTATATAGACAAAATTAGAACTGCTGTGGTCCTGACTAAGGTCCCACCCAGATTTTGCCCATTTTATCTTGTTTCATTTCATCTTATTTTATTTTATTCCCTCAGTCACATATGAGGGACTAAATATTACTTAATCATTTCTTTACAAAGCCTATGTACAGCTGTGTTCTGCAGAAACACAATATGATAAGCTTTCTGAGCAGATTCAGTGTACAAACACTTCAGTAAATCAGGGCAACAAATGTTGTTTCTCATTGGTTATTTATGAGCTTAATATCGATGAATGCGGTAAGAAGTAAAAGAACTGATAGGTAGGTAATAGATATCCACTAGATGATAGGGAACTATCATGCTCCATTTATATTTAGCACTGTCAGAGTTTGAACAGACAAACTGAGAGTCCTACAGTGTTGCCTAAAAATATAATCACGTGATTATTCTTTTTAGCCTTGATAATATATCCTAAAATGTCAGCTTTAACTTTTGTTGAAGGTTTCCTAATATTGTATTTGCTGGGATAATTTGGTTTATAGTGAAAAAACTTTGTGATTATCTTTTGTATTAGTTTCTCCAGTCAAACCTTCAGTGTACTGTGGTATTTAAACAGCACTTTGATTGAATTACCCAGAGCTGTTGCTCCTTAAACTTGAATTATAAACTTATTTCTGGATAACTTCTATTATGTATTGTATCTGCTGTACATGACTATGCACTGCAGTGGGTGTGTTGTGCTACATTGCATTTACAAGATGATGTATCCTGATTACTGATTAGCAATTACCTACTGTCTTTACCGGAGCATGACTGGAAACTATGGTAATCCTGTAATTTGCAGCTGTCAGAAAGAAAGGAAAAACTACAACAAAAACACAAGAGAATATGTAGAGGAGGAAAGAAAAATTAGAAGAAGAAAAAGTCATGGCCAAAAGAATGAAAGTAGCTGCTTTATAACTGAGCGGTGTATATACAGTATATTTTTTGTCCTTTTTCTTTTGTCCCATGAAGCAGCAGGAGATAACTTTAATATTTTTTTTCTATAGTCCCTCCCGTCAGGTCAAATCTCCCCAACAGTTTATCGTTGTTTATTTTAAGCTCCGTTTTTGCACTGTGTGGCAATGCAACCTTGTATCTGTACTTTACATCCCTCCTCCTCCTTTGTGTCATGGCATCTCCTTTCCCTTTCAAGCATCCTATCTGTCACTTATTATTGCGTACTGTCCAATAAAAGAGAAATGCTGCAAAAAACAATAATCGTAAAATAAAGTGAAGGTGGAAGAGGAAAAGGTCAAGCCGACGGTGTTTCAGATTGTGTTGTCATCAGGTTTTGGCACTTTGTATTGATGTGGCCTCTATTTGTCACAACATAAGGGAGGCTGAGAGCTGAATTATTGAAGCCTTGTTTGTCATCAAGGTGAAATTAAGGCAGCGCACACCTACAAGCACACACATTCATCCTGGCATGCACAGACACATCCTTTGCTGTACTTGTGAGGACCTCAACATTATGTTACTGTTTCCAAAGGGGAGGAAAAAAAATTGCATGACGTATGTCATTTGTTATGAAATGGCTGAACCATCAGAGGTGGCATTTTGTCCACCAATGACATTTACTATCTTTTGTGCTAAAACCTTGAATAATTTAGTCCATTTGAATGATATTATCACAGTTATTTTAGTTTTATTAATGTTAAAAGAATGACCTCAAATGTCCAAAAATCCTCCTTGTAGATGAGTTAGGGCAATGTGTCAACATCATGTCCAAACTCAGATGCACAAAGGTTTAATGTGAAACAGATTTAAGGTATTGTTGACTTTCTTGCACAACTCCATATTGAAAGTAGTTTAGTCACTAGCTAGTTGTTACTGCTGGAGATGCAGCAATAATTAGAATGTTTGTGTGTGTGCAGTATTTGTTCTGTTCAATATGCAATAACTCTTGGTACCCTGTGTGAGAACACATTTGAGATGCACATTTCTATCGACTGCTGGAAAAATGACAAAGATTTAGCAACAACAACAACAACCTGATTTTATATTTTTTTGTGAAATAAATTTGCTTCCAGGTACTTTGAAGCAGAAGGAACTGTCTGTCCAGATTTGCATCAGTTCATACCCAGTGTTTTTATTTTGGAGCTCCAAGACAACACTTCATTCTCTCAAAGTCAACCACTGCAACAGTATTAAAAATCACAATACACAAACAGTGCCCACAGTCTTAGAGCACAAGTGTATAAGCAATTGTAATGATTGTACAATTATGGAACTATGGTATGTAGCCAACCTGTTGTAGCAAATAACCATTAAAGAGTGTATGTAATCATGTTAAATAGCAGAATCCAGTGCATTTGTAATGTGTCATGGTGGATTCAAATACAAAAGAGCTTTTAAAATTTATAGTCATGTGTTTCAGACTGTAGGGGGCACCAAAGACAATTGAATTTTCGATTAGAGAGACATGTCTGTGTGGATCTTACAAAGACCAGTAACATTAAAAAAATAATAATTTAAAGTAAAATTTCAATATCAGTTTCATCTGATAAATCCTATTATAAGAGGATGTGATATGTGAGACCATAAGAAACTTTAACAGTTTATGGGACCAAACAGGTTATTAAGCCATTAATTAGGCAAAAAAAAACAAAACTGTTTGTGAATAATTATAAACAGCTTAATGTCAGTGGTTGTAATGATACAAAAAAGTGTGCAGAGTCAATTTATCATCAACACTGTAGATTGGACTTAATGTGATCAGTACACATGGAGTAAAATGGACTAAGTGGGTTTGTAGTTTGGTTTACATCCAGAAGACGATTAACAGAAGTTGTGTGGAAGGATCACTGAATGACTGGTATGGTTCTGTATAGACAGGGACACTGGAGCCGTGTCTGTGATGCTCAGATGTTCACTGAATGAGTTTGTGCTGAATTATTTTGGAAAAATACACAAAGACCTGAGAAAACTCCAGCCATGGCTCCAAGTGCTGTATTATTTTAAACCGTGGACACTGACCTGGGCAGGTTTTTACTTCAGAACCATCAGTAAAGAGACAATTGGAAGTCACAGGATGAGGAAACAAGTATTTAACTGGCCTTTGCTGACCCAGATTTCCTTGACCTCTGACCAGGACTGTTACACAGTAAAACTGGAAAACCTTTTATAACAGGATTTAAAACAGACTTTATCTGACTTTATCATTCGTCCCTTTCTGTTTTACCAGACTGGGTCAAACTGAAAGTGAAATACACATGATTTATATAGAGACATTTATATCTTTTTAGTAATGGTTGTCACAGGCATTTTACTGCTGGTTAACTGCTCTTGTGGCCTGTTTGCTCTATTATATTATCAATGTCTAGAAGTTCTGTCATGAACCTGCACCTCTGCACCTCCATACAGTCACAGCAAGAAAGACAGAATGTGGCTTTCCCACACTGATAATGCTGTGTTGGCCACCATGTTGTCTATTTTGCTATTTTTGGACAAAAATCAATTAATCATAGACTCAACAAAAGAAGGAAGGAGGGAGCCTGAGGTTCTATATCAAAGGATGTCTTCTATGATAAGAGTGCAAAACAAGTGTTGACACAGTTGGTCGACTGCTATCACTTTCTGTGTCTTCCCCTTTGTGGGTTGCAAGGGAAGTAAAGAGGGCAACTTAGTCATAAGGAATCCAGGTGTATGTGTGTGCCTGCATGTGTGTGTTTGTGTGTTTAACTCTGTAATGAGTCCAGCAGTCCAGCCAGCTGACAGTGACTCATCTGCACCAGGTTTCGCTTTCATAGTAGCACTCTTTTCTGTTGGTGTTGAATCATGAGGAGTAAACACTGACTCTTCAATGAAAACTTCATTTTATTTGATGTGGTGCTGCTCTGATCTTTTACTCTTTATACATTGTGCATTTTTCTATATTATTGTCTGCTTAGTGCAGTGTCAGGGATAAAGTTTTATTGGTAACGTTGGTAAGTAAGTAATTGGTAAGCAAGATAGATTTCTTACTTGGTCACTTCATACATACTGCATGTAAACGTTCTCCTTCTACTAAACTGTATAGGCACTTTATATGTTACATTATCATGAGTTAATGTGATAACCAATGGAAAAACAATTAAAAAAACATTTTTGCTGCAGCAGTGGGGGTAGCTGCAGGTCACAGGGTTACATCCACGCACTAACTCTGTCCAGGGTCATCTCACTTCTACTTTTTGCCCCTGAGGAAGTTCAGCAGAGCAGTTGGGGATTAAGTACTTAAGGGCACTTCACTGAGGGCTGTTGAAGGATGGAGGAATTCTTCTATTTCACATCCCTGTCTGGTCTTGGAATCCCAGGGATTCAGTCCACTGGCATTCAACACATATACTTGCCTCTAAAACTTTTCAGCTATTGTTGCTACTGCACGTGTTAAGACAACAGTCATCAGAGACCAAGTGGTTATAAAATGTATTCAATAGAAGAAATAAGCAGCACAGTACTGTAACTGCAGCAGGGCAACTCTGTGTTTCTAATTCAGAGACAATAGAGCTTATGCAATAAATGCTTTGAGATTTTTCGCATTATGTAATGTCAGCTTTCAACCACTAGAGGACTGCAATAACTGAGGTCATAGGCGGAATCAATCCAAATTCTTGTGCTTGATTTGAATGTAAGTCACCTAAATTATATTTGTGTGCTTTGAAGATGAATCATGAGAACTGCAGAGCATGCATAATAGCATCTTAATTCACACCATAGTAGTATCTTCTGCTGTCAGTACTTGGAAATTTCTCTAAAAGTAGAGAGTAATAACACATAGAATGGTTATCAACAACAAAGACAACAACAACAACAACAGTAATGGTCAAAGCAAGTTTTAGCTAATCGACAGTTACAGTGCAGAGATTGATTTTCTGTGAGGACCAAATCTTGGGGGGTTGGATTATGATAAAAATTTTCAGACACTCCTGAGCTTCAAAGGGATTTTGGTGATTACTGAGACTGGTCTCCCAGAGGAAAAAAGTTTTAACACAGATGCTACCCTGGCTGAGCAGAACCAGATGCAGGTTCTGTTTCTTGTCCACGTCCGATGACGCTCATGCATGTCAAATGAGGGATGAGATTATCGAATCAGTCCAAACATTCAAGCAGAAAAGAATAATCTGGATCAAATTCTGGGCATGAAGTCATG
Organism: Toxotes jaculatrix; assembly: GCF_017976425.1. Classification (NCBI taxonomy): domain Eukaryota; kingdom Metazoa; phylum Chordata; class Actinopteri; family Toxotidae; genus Toxotes; species Toxotes jaculatrix. The sequence goes on from NC_054409.1 coordinate 13,874,774, forward strand.
CCACTGACATGCTGTGTGCTTCACTATAGCATAAATCCCCAGCTTCACTCCCCCAGCCCTCACCCCCCGAGACTAAACAGACAAATTTGCATGGTTTTGAACACAGTGAGGTTTACCAAAGCACAGACTGACCAGACCTCACACAAAGCTGTTACACAAACAGCACAAAAATAGCGAAAGACGCATGGTGGCAAGACAAAATTCCCATGTGCTGCTTTGTCACTCAGCATGGACTCGGAGGACAGGGGTGATCAGGACCATGGACAGTTATCCAGACAAAAAACTGAAAGTTTGTGAAACTTAAAGGCCATCATTACTTCCCTAATTTGATAATCCCTGTTGAAACAGGTCAGTGAAGACTCAATCCAATGCATAAACAGTTGGGCTGTTGGTGTAGAAAGAAAAGGCCAGAAAAGCAGGATTGCTGTATTGGTTAGTTCAGTAGTTCCACTAGTTCAGTAAGATATCGTCCCCAAAGATGACATCCCCTGAAAAAGAAAAGACATTTCACACAAACAGCCATGTTTTAACAATATTTATTTTATAACAATCTCCAACTCCAACATTGCCAAAACAATTTAGAAATTCAAGTTATCAGAAATTTTCTGGTTTTCCTTGATGCAAAATCATCAGTAATGTCATCATATGAAATCTGCTCCCCTATTGAGTGATTGATACTGATGACAGCAAGGCCAGTGAGCTGTTACTGAGACATGGTTGACCTCAGGTTCAACTTGATCAACTTAGCTTGAGCCACAGTGACTGGCAGAGTAAGTGCAATCCTGAGCAGGATTATCAGAAAAACAAAACTGCAGGAATTCTAGGCCTGTATTTATAATATGAATGAAATGTGCGTTATTTGGAATAAAGTCGAGGTGACTTTAGCCCACTAATTCCATTAGAGTATTGCTCTATACAGTGCCCCCCCCCTCGTCCATTAAATTCTGTCCCCCAGGAGCACTGCACCTTCTCAGCAAGCAAGAGCGCAGGCCTGCAGCTGAAGGGGGCACCAATTTGCCAAATCTCCACACAGTAATATGATAGATAATAGAAAACCGCTTAGCGGCACAGATGATTTTTTTTTTTCAAATGGTTGTGCCGCCCCCCCATGTGATGCTGCGTGACATAAATGGTTTGGCATTAATTTAGCTTGTTTACATAACCTTGGTAAAATCTTTTGGCAGTGCTGGCATCATGACACATAAATGTAGCCACTTTGTCATATGTTTTCTGTCTCAGTTGGCGCTTGGCCTGGAAGAGTAAATAATATTAAGATGAAAAATACACAACACTAAAATGCATGCAGCATCTCAACCTATGTAAAGTTGCCCATAACGCCGCAACCAGTCATACTGGTGGGGGGGACAGCTGCTTGCCCATGGTACCTTTGTGTCTTGTGCTGTCCAACCTATTGAATCAAGAGACATGGCTTTCCTCTCTAACAAACTGTCACGTCTAGCCCTTGATTCCAGTTATGTCTTTTTGTTGTGTTCCTGTTTTATTTTGTAGCTCTAACCCTCTGTCTCTTTTCATATTTACTTCCTGCCCTTCTGTGTTTCCCGCCTGTTTCTTTACCTGGCTCCACCCTAATGTGTTGCATCTGTTGCTTATTGTCTCTCCACCCCCTCATGTATTTAAGTTGTGTCTTCCCCTTTGTTCTCTGCCAGTTTGTCTTCGTCCTTTGAGTCAAGAGTTCCAGCAGTTTTCCTACTGTGTTTTTCCTGTGATAATTGGGAGGGAGGGAAGCTTTGGGGCGGGAGCCTAGTGATGGCCACCAAAGCATGAAGCGTGTATAATAACTAAACTAAACTAACTGAACTATAGCTAAAATATGCCAAAAAAGTCATTTTAGTAAGACCTCAAAATGTCATAAAAAACGTCATAGTATAGTAAGCCGTCATATTCGGCCAAAAAAATTCAAATTTTTTTTTAGCCTGAAAATGTCATAAAAATGGTCATAATATAGTAAGGCGTCAAAATCGGCCAAACAAAGTCAACTTTTTTTTATCCTCAAAATGTCATGAAAATGGTCATAGTATATGAAGGTGTCAAAATGGGTGAAAAAAAATTATCTTTTTTTTAGCCTCAAAATATCATAAAAATGGTCATAGTATAGTATGGCGTCAAAATCGGCCAAAAAAAGTCAAAAAATTTTTTGACCTCAAAATGTCATAAAAAACGTCATAGTATAGGAAGGCGTCAAAATCGGACAAAAAAAGTCAAAATTTTTTTTGACCTCAATGTCATAAAAAACGTCATAGTATAGTAAAGCGTCAAAATCGGCCAAAAAAAGTCAAAAAATTTTTTGACCTCAAAATGTCATTAAAAAAAACGTCATAGTATAGTATGGCGTTTTTTTCGGGCAAAAAAAGTCACAATTTTTTTTGACCTCAAAATGTCATAAAAAACGTCATAGTATAGTATGGCGTTTTTTTCGGGCAAAAAAAGTCAAAAATTTTTTTGACCTCAAAATGTCATAAAAAACGTCATAGTATAGTATGGCGTCAAAATCGGACAAAAAAAGTCAAAAATTTTTTTGACCTCAAAATGTCATAAAAAACGTCATAGTATAGTATGGCGTTTTTTTCGGGCAAAAAAAGTCAAAAATTTTTTTGACCTCAAAATGTCATAAAAAACGTCATAGCATAGTATGGCGTTTTTTTCGGGCAAAAAAAGTCAATTTTTTTTTGACCTCAAAATGTCATAAAAAACGTCATAGTATAGTATGGCGTTTTTTTCGGGCAAAAAAAGTCAAAATTTTTTTTGACCTCAAAATGTCATAAAAAACGTCATAGTATAGTATGGCGTCAAAATCGGACAAAAAAAGTCAAAAATTTTTTGGACCTCAAAATGTCATAAAAAACGTCATAGTATAGTATGGCGTTTTTTTCGGGCAAAAAAAGTCAAAAAATTTTTTGACCTCAAAATGTCATAAAAAACGTCATAGTATAGTATGGCGTTTTTTTTCGGGCAAAAAAAGTCAAAAATTTTTTTGACCTCAAAATGTCATAAAAAACGTCATAGTATAGTATGGCGTTTTTTCGGGCAAAAAAAGTCAAAAAATTTTTTGACCTCAAAATGTCATAAAAAACGTCATAGTATAGTATGGCGTTTTTTTCGGGCAAAAAAAGTCAAACATTTATTTGACCTCAAAATGTCATAAAAAACGTCATAGTATAGTATGGCGTCAAAATCGGACAAAAAAAGTCAAAATTTTTTTTGACCTCAAAATGTCATAAAAAACGTCATAGTATAGTATGGCGTTTTTTTCGGGCAAAAAAAGTCAAAATTTTTTTTGACCTCAAAATGTCATAAAAAACGTCATAGTATAGTATGGCGTTTTTTCGGGCAAAAAAAGTCAAAAAATTTTTTGACCTCAAAATGTCATAAAAAACATCATAGTATAGTATGGCGTTTTTTTCGGGCAAAAAAAGTCAAACATTTATTTGACCTCGAAATGTCATAAAAAACGTCATAGTATAGTATGGCGTCAAAATCGGACAAAAAAAGTCAAAAATTTTTTTGACCTCAAAATGTCATAAAAAATGTCATAGTATAGTATGGCGTTTTTTTCGGGCAAAAAAAGTCAAATTTTTTTTTGACCTCAAAATGTCATAAAAAACGTCATAGTATAGTATGGCGTCAAAATCGGACAAAAAAAGTCAAAATTTTTTTTGACCTCAAAATGTCATAAAAAACGTCATAGTATAGTATGGCGTTTTTTTCGGGCAAAAAAAGTCAAAAATTTTTTTGACCTCAAAATGTCATAAAAAACGTCATAGTATAGTATGGCGTTTTTTTTCGGGCAAAAAAAGTCCAAATTTTTTTTGACCTCAAAATGTCATAAAAAACGTCATAGTATAGCATGGCGTTTTTTTCGGGCAAAAAAAGTCAATTTTTTTTGACCTCAAAATGTCATAAAAAACGTCATAGTATAGTATGGCGTTTTTTTCGGGCAAAAAAAGTCAAAAATTTTTTTGACCTCAAAATGTCATAAAAAACGTCATAGTATAGTATGGCGTTTTTTTCGGGCAAAAAAAGTCAAAAAAATTTTTGACCTCAAAATGTCATAAAAAACGTCATAGTATAGTATGGCGTTTTTTTCGGGCAAAAAAAGTCAAAAATTTTTTTGACCTCAAAATGTCATAAAAAATGTCATAGTATAGTATGGCGTTTTTTTCGGGCAAAAAAAGTCAAATTTTTTTTTGACCTCAAAATGTCATAAAAAACGTCATAGTATAGTATGGCGTTTTTTTTGGGCAAAAAAAGTCAAAAAATTTTTTGACCTCAAAATGTCATAAAAAATGTCATAGTATAGTATGGCGTTTTTTTCGGGCAAAAAAAGTCAAATTTTTTTTTGACCTCAAAATGTCATAAAAAACGTCATAGTATAGTATGGCGTCAAAATCGGACAAAAAAAGTCAAAAATTTTTTTGACCTCAAAATGTCATAATAAACGTCATAGTATAGTATGGCGTTTTTTTCGGGCAAAAGAAGTCAAATTTTTTTTTGACCTCAAAATGTCATAAAAAACGTCATAGTATAGTATGGCGTCAAAATCGGACAAATAAAGTCAAAATTTTTTTTGACCTCAAAATGTCATAAAAAACGTCATAGTATAGTATGGCGTTTTTTTCGGGCAAAAAAAGTCAAAAAATTTTTTGACCTCAAAATGTCATAAAAAACGTCATAGTATAGTATGGCGTTTTTTTCGGGCAAAAAAAGTCAAAATTTTTTTTGACCTCAAAATGTCATAAAAAACGTCATAGTATAGTATGGCGTTTTTTTCGGGCAAAAAAAGTCAAAATTTTTTTTGACCTCAAAATGTCATAAAAAACGTCATAGTATAGTATGGCGTTTTTTTCGGGCAAAAAAAGTCAAAATTTTTTTGACCTCAAAATGTCATAAAAAACGTCATAGTATAGTATGGCGTCAAAATCGGACAAAAAAAGTCAAAAAATTTTTTGACCTCAAAATGTCATAAAAAACGTCATAGTATAGTATGGCGTTTTTTTCGGGCAAAAAAAGTCAAAATTTTTTTTGACCTCAAAATGTCATAAAAAACGTCATAGTATAGTATGGCGTTTTTTTCGGGCAAAAAAAGTCAAAATTATTTTTGACCTCAAAATGTCATAAAAAACGTCGTAGTATAGTATGGCGTTTTTTTCGGGCAAAAAAAGTCAAAAATTTTTTTGACCTCAAAATGTCATAAAAAAACGTCATAGTATAGTATGGCGTTTTTTTCGGGCAAAAAAAGTCCAAATTTTTTTTGACCTCAGAATGTCATTAAAAACGTCATAGTATAGTATGGCGTTTTTTTCGGGCAAAAAAAGTCAAAATTATTTTTGACCTCAAAATGTCATAAAAAACGTCATAGTATAGTATGGCGTCAAAATCGGACAAAAAAAGTCAAAAAATTTTTTGACCTCAAAATGTCATAAAAAACGTCATAGTATAGTATGGCGTCAAAATCGGACAAAAAAAGTCAAAATTTTTTTTGACCTCAAAATGTCATAAAAAACGTCATAGTATAGTATGGCGTTTTTTTCGGGCAAAAAAAGTCAAAAAATTTTTTGACCTCAAAATGTCATAAAAAACGTCATAGTATAGTATGGCGTTTTTTTTTTCGGGCAAAAAAAGTCAAATTTTTTTTTGACCTCAAAATGTCATAAAAAACGTCATAGTATAGTATGGCGTCAAAATCGGACAAAAAAAGTCAAAATTTTTTTTGACCTCAAAATGTCATAAAAAACGTCATAGTATAGTATGGCGTTTTTTTCGGGCAAAAAAAGTCAAAATTTTTTTTGACCTCAAAATGTCATAAAAAACGTCATAGTATAGTATGGCGTTTTTTTCGGGCAAAAAAAGTCAAAATTATTTTTGACCTCAAAATGTCATAAAAAACGTCGTAGTATAGTATGGCGTTTTTTTCGGGCAAAAAAAGTCAAAAATTTTTTTGACCTCAAAATGTCATAAAAAAACGTCATAGTATAGTATGGCGTTTTTTTCGGGCAAAAAAAGTCCAAATTTTTTTTGACCTCAGAATGTCATTAAAAACGTCATAGTATAGTATGGCGTTTTTTTCGGGCAAAAAAAGTCAAAATTATTTTTGACCTCAAAATGTCATAAAAAACGTCATAGTATAGTATGGCGTCAAAATCGGACAAAAAAAGTCAAAAAATTTTTTGACCTCAAAATGTCATAAAAAACGTCATAGTATAGTATGGCGTCAAAATCGGACAAAAAAAGTCAAAATTTTTTTTGACCTCAAAATGTCATAAAAAACGTCATAGTATAGTATGGCGTTTTTTTCGGCCAAAAAAAGTCAAAAATTTTTTTGACCTCAAAATGTCATAAAAAACGTCATAGTATAGTATGGCGTTTTTTTTTCGGGCAAAAAAAGTCAAATTTTTTTTTGACCTCAAAATGTCATAAAAAACGTCATAGTATAGTATGGCGTCAAAATCGGACAAAAAAAGTCAAAATTTTTTTTGACCTCAAAATGTCATAAAAAACGTCATAGTATAGTATGGCTTCAAAATCGGACAAAAAAAGTCAAAATTTTTTTTGACCTCAAAATGTCATAAAAAACGTCACAGTATAGTATGGCGTTTTTTTCGGGCAAAAAAAGTCCAAATTTTTTTTGACCTCAAAATGTCATAAAAAACGTCATAGTATAGTATGGCGTTTTTTTCGGGCAAAAAAAGTCAAAATTTTTTTGACCTCAAAATGTCATAAAAAACGTCATAGTATAGTATGGCGTCAAAATCGGACAAAAAAAGTCAAAAACTTTTTTGACCTCAAAATGTCATAAAAAACGTCATAGTATAGTATGGCGTTTTTTTCGGGCAAAAAAAGTCAAAAAAATTTTTGACCTCAAAATGTCATAAAAAACGTCATAGTATAGTATGGCGTTTTTTTCGGGCAAAAAAAGTCAAAAATTTTTTTGACCTCAAAATGTCATAAAAAACGTCATAGTATAGTATGGCGTTTTTTTCGGGCAAAAAAAGTCAAAATTTTTTTTGACCTCAAAATGTCATAAAAAACGTCATAGTATAGTATGGCGTCAAAATCGGACAAAAAAAGTCAAAATTTTTTCTGACCTCAAAATGTCATAAAAAACGTCATAGTATAGTATGGCGTTTTTTTCGGGCAAAAAAAGTCAAAATTTTTTTGACCTCAAAATGTCATAAAAAACGTCATAGTATAGTATGGCGTCAAAATCGGACAAAAAAAGTCAAAAAATTTTTTGACCTCAAAATGTCATAAAAAACGTCATAGTATAGTATGGCGTCAAAATCGGACAAAAAAAGTCAAAAAAAATTTTGACCTCAAAATGTCATAAAAAACGTCATAGTATAGTATGGCGTTTTTTTCGGGCAAAAAAAGTCAAAAAAATTTTTGACCTCAAAATGTCATAAAAAACGTCATAGTATAGTATGGCGTTTTTTTCGGGCAAAAAAAGTCAAAATTTTTTTTGACCTCAAAATGTCATAAAAAACGTCATAGTATAGTATGGCGTTTTTTTCGGGCAAAAAAAGTCAAAAAATTTTTTGACCTCAAAATGTCATAAAAAACGTCATAGTATAGTATGGCGTTTTTTTTCGGGCAAAAAAAGTCAAAATTTTTTTTGACCTCAAAATGTCATAAAAAACGTCATAGTATAGTATGGCGTTTTTTCGGGCAAAAAAAGTCAAAAAATTTTTTGACCTCAAAATGTCATAAAAAACGTCATAGTATAGTATGGCGTTTTTTTCGGGCAAAAAAAGTCAAACATTTATTTGACCTCAAAATGTCATAAAAAACGTCATAGTATAGTATGGCGTCAAAATCGGACAAAAAAAGTCAAATTTTTTTTTGACCTCAAAATGTCATAAAAAACGTCATAGTATAGTATGGCGTCAAAATCGGACAAAAAAAGTCAAAATTTTTTTTGACCTCAAAATGTCATAAAAAACGTCATAGTATAGTATGGCGTTTTTTTCGGGCAAAAAAAGTCAAAAAATTTTTTGACCTCAAAATGTCATAAAAAACGTCATAGTATAGTATGGCGTTTTTTTTCGGGCAAAAAAAGTCAAATTTTTTTTTGACCTCAAAATGTCATAAAAAACGTCATAGTATAGTATGGCGTTTTTTCGGGCAAAAAAAGTCAAAAATTTTTTTGACCTCAAAATGTCATAAAAAACGTCATAGTATAGTATGGCGTTTTTTTCGGGCAAAAAAAGTCCAAATTTTTTTTTACCTCAAAATGTCATAAAAAACGTCATAGTATAGTATGGCGTTTTTTTCGGGCAAAAAAAGTCAAAATTTTTTTGACCTCAAAATGTCATAAAAAACGTCATAGTATAGTATGGCGTCAAAATCGGACAAAAAAAGTCAAAAACTTTTTTGACCTCAAAATGTCATAAAAAACGTCATAGTATAGTATGGCGTTTTTTTCGGGCAAAAAAAGTCAAAAAAATTTTTGACCTCAAAATGTCATAAAAAACGTCATAGTATAGTATGGCGTTTTTTTCGGGCAAAAAAAGTCAAAAATTTTTTTGACCTCAAAATGTCATAAAAAATGTCATAGTATAGTATGGCGTTTTTTTCGGGCAAAAAAAGTCAAATTGTTTTTTGACCTCAAAATGTCATAAAAAACGTCATAGTATAGTATGGCGTTTTTTTCGGGCAAAAAAAGTCAAAAATTTTTTTGACCTCAAAATGTCATAAAAAATGTCATAGTATAGTATGGCGTTTTTTTCGGGCAAAAAAAGTCAAATTTTTTTTTTACCTCAAAATGTCATAAAAAACGTCATAGTATAGTATGGCGTCAAAATCGGACAAAAAAAGTCAAAAAATTTTTTGACCTCAAAATGTCATAAAAAACGTCATAGTATAGTATGGCGTCAAAATCGGACAAAAAAAGTCAAAAATTTTTTTGACCTCAAAATGTCATAAAAAACGTCATAGTATAGTATGGCGTCAAAATCGGACAAAAAAAGTCAAAAAATTTTTTGACCTCAAAATGTCATAAAAAACGTCATAGTATAGTATGGCGTTTTTTTCGGGCAAAAAAAGTCAAATTTTTTTTTGACCTCAAAATGTCATAAAAAACGTCATAGTATAGTATGGCGTTTTTTCGGGCAAAAAAAGTCAAAAATTTTTTTGACCTCAAAATGTCATAAAAAACGTCATAGTATAGTATGGCGTTTTTTTCGGGCAAAAAAAGTCCAAATTTTTTTTTACCTCAAAATGTCATAAAAAACGTCATAGTATAGTATGGCGTTTTTTTCGGGCAAAAAAAGTCAAAATTTTTTTGACCTCAAAATGTCATAAAAAACGTCATAGTATAGTATGGCGTCAAAATCGGACAAAAAAAGTCAAAAACTTTTTTGACCTCAAAATGTCATAAAAAACGTCATAGTATAGTATGGCGTTTTTTTCGGGCAAAAAAAGTCAAAAAAATTTTTGACCTCAAAATGTCATAAAAAACGTCATAGTATAGTATGGCGTTTTTTTCGGGCAAAAAAAGTCAAAAATTTTTTTGACCTCAAAATGTCATAAAAAATGTCATAGTATAGTATGGCGTTTTTTTCGGGCAAAAAAAGTCAAATTGTTTTTTGACCTCAAAATGTCATAAAAAACGTCATAGTATAGTATGGCGTTTTTTTCGGGCAAAAAAAGTCAAAAATTTTTTTGACCTCAAAATGTCATAAAAAATGTCATAGTATAGTATGGCGTTTTTTTCGGGCAAAAAAAGTCAAATTTTTTTTTTACCTCAAAATGTCATAAAAAACGTCATAGTATAGTATGGCGTCAAAATCGGACAAAAAAAGTCAAAAAATTTTTTGACCTCAAAATGTCATAAAAAACGTCATAGTATAGTATGGCGTCAAAATCGGACAAAAAAAGTCAAAAATTTTTTTGACCTCAAAATGTCATAATAAACGTCATAGTATAGTATGGCGTTTTTTTCGGGCAAAAAAAGTCAAAATTTTTTTGACCTCAAAATGTCATAATAAACGTCATAGTATAGTATGGCGTTTTTTTCGGGCAAAAAAAGTCAAAATTTTTTTTGACCTCAAAATGTCATAAAAAATGTCATAGTATAGTATGGCGTTTTTTTCGGGCAAAAAAAGTCAAAAAATTTTTTGACCTCAAAATGTCATAAAAAACGTCATAGTATAGTATGGCGTCAAAATCGGACAAAAAAAGTCAAAAAATTTTTTGACCTCAAAATGTCATAAAAAACATCATAGTATAGTATGGCGTTTTTTTCAGGCAAAAAAAGTCAAAAATTTTTTTGACCTCAAAATGTCATAAAAAACGTCATAGTATAGTATGGCGTTTTTTTCGGGCAAAAAAAGTCAAATTTTTTTTTGACCTCAAAATGTCATAAAAAACGTCATAGTATAGTATGGCGTCAAAATCGGACAAAAAAAGTCAAAATTTTTTTTGACCTCAAAATGTCATAAAAAACGTCATAGTATAGTATGGCGTTTTTTTCGGGCAAAAAAAGTCAAAAATTTTTTTGACCTCAAAATGTCATAAAAAACGTCATAGTATAGTATGGCGTTTTTTTCGGGCAAAAAAAGTCAAAATTTTTTTTGACCTCAAAATGTCATAAAAAACGTCATAGTATAGTATGGCGTCAAAATCGGACAAAAAAAGTCAAAATTTTTTCTGACCTCAAAATGTCATAAAAAACGTCATAGTATAGTATGGCGTTTTTTTCGGGCAAAAAAAGTCAAAATTTTTTTGACCTCAAAATGTCATAAAAAACGTCATAGTATAGTATGGCGTCAAAATCGGACAAAAAAAGTCAAAAAATTTTTTGACCTCAAAATGTCATAAAAAACGTCATAGTATAGTATGGCGTCAAAATCGGACAAAAAAAGTCAAAAAAATTTTTGACCTCAAAATGTCATAAAAAACGTCATAGTATAGTATGGCGTTTTTTTCGGGCAAAAAAAGTCAAAAAAATTTTTGACCTCAAAATGTCATAAAAAACGTCATAGTATAGTATGGCGTTTTTTTCGGGCAAAAAAAGTCAAAATTTTTTTTGACCTCAAAATGTCATAAAAAACGTCATAGTATAGTATGGCGTTTTTTTCGGGCAAAAAAGGTCAAAATTTTTTTGACCTCAAAATGTCATAAAAAACGTCATAGTATAGTATGGCGTCAAAATCGGAAAAAAAAAAGTCAAAAAATTTTTTGACCTCAAAATGTCATAAAAAACGTCATAGTATAGTATGGCGTTTTTTTTCGGGCAAAAAAAGTCAAAATTTTTTTTGACCTCAAAATGTCATAAAAAACGTCATAGTATAGTATGGCGTTTTTTCGGGCAAAAAAAGTCAAAAAATTTTTTGACCTCAAAATGTCATAAAAAACGTCATAGTATAGTATGGCGTTTTTTTCGGGCAAAAAAAGTCAAACATTTATTTGACCTCAAAATGTCATAAAAAACGTCATAGTATAGTATGGCGTCAAAATCGGACAAAAAAAGTCAAATTTTTTTTTGACCTCAAAATGTCATAAAAAACGTCATAGTATAGTATGGCGTCAAAATCGGACAAAAAAAGTCAAAATTTTTTTTGACCTCAAAATGTCATAAAAAACGTCATAGTATAGTATGGCGTTTTTTTCGGGCAAAAAAAGTCAAAAAATTTTTTGACCTCAAAATGTCATAAAAAATGTCATAGTATAGTATGGCGTTTTTTTCGGGCAAAAAAAGTCAAAAAATTTTTTGACCTCAAAATGTCATAAAAAACGTCATAGTATAGTATGGCGTTTTTTTCGGGCAAAAAAAGTCAAAAAATTTTTTGACCTCAAAATGTCATAAAAAACGTCATAGTATAGTATGGCGTTTTTTTCGGGCAAAAAAAGTCAAAAATTTTTTTGACCTCAAAATGTCATAAAAAACGTCATAGTATAGTATGGCGTTTTTTTCGGGCAAAAAAAGTCAAAAATTTTTTTGACCTCAAAATGTCATAAAAAACGTCATAGTATAGTATGGCGTCAAAATCGGACAAAAAAAGTCAAAAAATTTTTTGACCTCAAAATGTCATAAAAAACGTCATAGTATAGTATGGCGTCAAAATCGGACAAAAAAAGTCAAAAATTTTTTTGACCTCAAAATGTCATAAAAAACGTCATAGTATAGTATGGCGTCAAAATCGGACAAAAAAAGTCAAAAAATTTTTTGACCTCAAAATGTCATAAAAAACGTCATAGTATAGTATGGCGTTTTTTTCGGGCAAAAAAAGTCAAATTTTTTTTTGACCTCAAAATGTCATAAAAAACGTCATAGTATAGTATGGCGTTTTTTCGGGCAAAAAAAGTCAAAAATTTTTTTGACCTCAAAATGTCATAAAAAACGTCATAGTATAGTATGGCGTTTTTTTTCGGGCAAAAAAAGTCCAAATTTTTTTTTACCTCAAAATGTCATAAAAAACGTCATAGTATAGTATGGCGTTTTTTTCGGGCAAAAAAAGTCAAAATTTTTTTGACCTCAAAATGTCATAAAAAACGTCATAGTATAGTATGGCGTCAAAATCGGACAAAAAAAGTCAAAAACTTTTTTGACCTCAAAATGTCATAAAAAACGTCATAGTATAGTATGGCGTTTTTTTCGGGCAAAAAAAGTCAAAAAAATTTTTGACCTCAAAATGTCATAAAAAACGTCATAGTATAGTATGGCGTTTTTTTCGGGCAAAAAAAGTCAAAAATTTTTTTGACCTCAAAATGTCATAAAAAATGTCATAGTATAGTATGGCGTTTTTTTCGGGCAAAAAAAGTCAAATTGTTTTTTGACCTCAAAATGTCATAAAAAACGTCATAGTATAGTATGGCGTTTTTTTCGGGCAAAAAAAGTCAAAAATTTTTTTGACCTCAAAATGTCATAAAAAATGTCATAGTATAGTATGGCGTTTTTTTCGGGCAAAAAAAGTCAAATTTTTTTTTTACCTCAAAATGTCATAAAAAACGTCATAGTATAGTATGGCGTCAAAATCGGACAAAAAAAGTCAAAAAATTTTTTGACCTCAAAATGTCATAAAAAACGTCATAGTATAGTATGGCGTCAAAATCGGACAAAAAAAGTCAAAAATTTTTTTGACCTCAAAATGTCATAAAAAACGTCATAGTATAGTATGGCGTTTTTTTCGGGCAAAAAAAGTCAAATTTTTTTTTGACCTCAAAATGTCATAAAAAACGTCATAGTATAGTATGGCGTCAAAATCGGACAAAAAAAGTCAAAAAAATTTTTGACCTCAAAATGTCATAAAAAACGTCATAGTATAGTATGGCGTTTTTTTCGGGCAAAAAAAGTCAAAAAAATTTTTGACCTCAAAATGTCATAAAAAACGTCATAGTATAGTATGGCGTTTTTTTCGGGCAAAAAAAGTCAAAATTTTTTTTGACCTCAAAATGTCATAAAAAACGTCATAGTATAGTATGGCGTTTTTTTCGGGCAAAAAAGGTCAAAATTTTTTTGACCTCAAAATGTCATAAAAAACGTCATAGTATAGTATGGCGTCAAAATCGGAAAAAAAAAGTCAAAAATTTTTTTGACCTCAAAATGTCATAAAAAACGTCATAGTATAGTATGGCGTTTTTTTCGGGCAAAAAAAGTCAAAAAATTTTTTGACCTCAAAATGTCATAAAAAACGTCATAGTATAGTATGGCGTTTTTTTTCGGGCAAAAAAAGTCAAAATTTTTTTTGACCTCAAAATGTCATAAAAAACGTCATAGTATAGTATGGCGTTTTTTCGGGCAAAAAAAGTCAAAAAATTTTTTGACCTCAAAATGTCATAAAAAACGTCATAGTATAGTATGGCGTTTTTTTCGGGCAAAAAAAGTCAAACATTTATTTGACCTCAAAATGTCATAAAAAACGTCATAGTATAGTATGGCGTCAAAATCGGACAAAAAAAGTCAAATTTTTTTTTGACCTCAAAATGTCATAAAAAACGTCATAGTATAGTATGGCGTCAAAATCGGACAAAAAAAGTCAAAATTTTTTTTGACCTCAAAATGTCATAAAAAACGTCATAGTATAGTATGGCGTTTTTTTCGGGCAAAAAAAGTCAAAAAATTTTTTGACCTCAAAATGTCATAAAAAATGTCATAGTATAGTATGGCGTTTTTTTTCGGGCAAAAAAAGTCAAATTTTTTTTTGACCTCAAAATGTCATAAAAAACGTCATAGTATAGTATGGCGTCAAAATCGGACAAAAAAAGTCGCAATTTTTTTTGACCTCAAAATGTCATAAAAAACGTCATAGTATAGTATGGCGTTTTTTTTCGGGCAAAAAAAGTCAAAATTTTTTTTGACCTCAAAATGTCATAAAAAACGTCATAGTATAGTATGGCGTTTTTTTCGGGCAAAAAAAGTCAATTTTTTTTTGACCTCAAAATGTCATAAAAAACGTCATAGTATAGTATGGCGTCAAAATCGGACAAAAAAAGTCAAAATTTTTTTTGACCTCAAAATGTCATAAAAAACGTCATAGTATAGTATGGCGTTTTTTTTCGGGCAAAAAAAGTCAAAAAATTTTTTGACCTCAAAATGTCATAAAAAACGTCATAGTATAGTATGGCGTCAAAATCGGACAAAAAAAGTCAAAAATTTTTTTGACCTCAAAATGTCATAAAAAACGTCATAGTATAGTATGGCGTTTTTTTCGGGCAAAAAAAGTCAAAATTTTTTTTGACCTCAAAATGTCATAAAAAACGTCATAGTATGGTATGGCGTCAAAATCGGACAAAAAAAGTCAAAAAATTTTTTGACCTCAAAATGTCATAAAAAACGTCATAGTATAGTATGGCGTTTTTTTCGGGCAAAAAAAGTCAAACATTTATTTGACCTCAAAATGTCATAAAAAACGTCATAGTATAGTATGGCGTCAAAATCGGACAAAAAAAGTCAAAATTTTTTTTGACCTCAAAATGTCATAAAAAACGTCATAGTATAGTATGGCGTTTTTTTCGGGCAAAAAAAGTCAAAATTTTTTTTGACCTCAAAATGTCATAAAAAACGTCATAGTATAGTATGGCGTTTTTTCGGGCAAAAAAAGTCAAAAAAATTTTTGACCTCAAAATGTCATAAAAAACATCATAGTATAGTATGGCGTTTTTTTCGGGCAAAAAAAGTCAAACATTTATTTGACCTCAAAATGTCATAAAAAACGTCATAGTATAGTATGGCGTCAAAATCGGACAAAAAAAGTCAAAATTTTTTTTGACCTCAAAATGTCATAAAAAACGTCATAGTATAGTATGGCGTTTTTTTCGGGCAAAAAAAGTCAAAAAATTTTTTGACCTCAAAATGTCATAAAAAATGTCATAGTATAGTATGGCGTTTTTTTTTCGGGCAAAAAAAGTCAAATTTTTTTTTGACCTCAAAATGTCATAAAAAACGTCATAGTATAGTATGGCATCAAAATCGGACAAAAAAAGTCGCAATTTTTTTTGACCTCAAAATGTCATAAAAAACGTCATAGTATAGTATGGCGTTTTTTTCGGGCAAAAAAAGTCAATTTTTTTTTGACCTCAAAATGTCATAAAAAACGTCATAGTATAGTATGGCGTCAAAATCGGACAAAAAAAGTCAAAATTTTTTTTGACCTCAAAATGTCATAAAAAACGTCATAGTATAGTATGGCGTTTTTTTTTCGGGCAAAAAAAGTCAAAAAATTTTTTGACCTCAAAATGTCATAAAAAACGTCATAGTATAGTATGGCGTCAAAATCGGACAAAAAAAGTCAAAAAATTTTTTGACCTCAAAATGTCATAAAAAACGTCATAGTATAGTATGGCGTTTTTTTCGGGCAAAAAAAGTCAATTTTTTTTGACCTCAAAATGTCATAAAAAACGTCATAGTATAGTATGGCGTCAAAATCGGACAAAAAAAGTCAAAATTTTTTTTGACCTCAAAATGTCATAAAAAACGTCGTAGTATAGTATGGCGTTTTTCTCGGGCAAAAAAAGTCAAAAATTTTTTTGACCTCAAAATGTCATAAAAAACGTCATAGTATAGTATGGGGTTTTTTTCGGGCAAAAAAAGTCAAAATTTTTTTTGACCTCAAAATGTCATAAAAAACGTCATAGTATAGTATGGCGTTTTTTTCGGGCAAAAAAAGTCAAAATTATTTTTGACCTCAAAATGTCATAAAAAACGTCATAGTATGGTATGGCGTCAAAATCGGACAAAAAAAGTCAAAAAATTTTTTGACCTCAAAATGTCATAAAAAACGTCATAGTATAGTATGGCGTTTTTTTCGGGCAAAAAAAGTCAAACATTTATTTGACCTCAAAATGTCATAAAAAACGTCATAGTATAGTATGGCGTCAAAATCGGACAAAAAAAGTCCAAATTTTTTTTGACCTCAAAATGTCATAAAAAACGTCATAGTATAGTATGGCGTCAAAATCGGACAAAAAAAGTCAAAATTTTTTTTGACCTCAAAATGTCATAAAAAACGTCATAGTATAGTATGGCGTTTTTTTCGGGCAAAAAAAGTCAAAATTTTTTTTGACCTCAAAATGTCATAAAAAACGTCATAGTATAGTATGGCGTTTTTTCGGGCAAAAAAAGTCAAAAAAATTTTTGACCTCAAAATGTCATAAAAAACATCATAGTATAGTATGGCGTTTTTTTCGGGCAAAAAAAGTCAAACATTTATTTGACCTCAAAATGTCATAAAAAACGTCATAGTATAGTATGGCGTCAAAATCGGACAAAAAAAGTCAAAAAATTTTTTGACCTCAAAATGTCATAAAAAACGTCATAGTATAGTATGGCGTTTTTTTCGGGCAAAAAAAGTCAAAATTTTTTTTGACCTCAAAATGTCATAAAAAACGTCATAGTATAGTATGGCGTTTTTTTCGGGCAAAAAAAGTCAAAAAATTTTTTGACCTCAAAATGTCATAAAAAACGTCATAGTATAGTATGGCGTTTTTTTCGGGCAAAAAAAGTCAAAAAAATTTTTGACCTCAAAATGTCATAAAAAACGTCATAGTATAGTATGGCGTTTTTTTCGGGCAAAAAAAGTCAAAAAAATTTTTGACCTCAAAATGTCATAAAAAACGTCATAGTATAGTATGGCGTTTTTTTCGGGCAAAAAAAGTCAAAAAATTTTTTGACCTCAAAATGTCATAAAAAACGTCATAGTATAGTATGGCGTTTTTTTCGGGCAAAAAAAGTCAAAAAAATTTTTGACCTCAAAATGTCATAAAAAACGTCATAGTATAGTATGGCGTTTTTTTCGGGCAAAAAAAGTCAAAAAAATTTTTGACCTCAAAATGTCATAAAAAATGTCATAGTATAGTATGGCGTTTTTTTCGGGCAAAAAAAGTCACATTTTTTTTTTACCTCAAAATGTCATAAAAAACGTCATAGTATAGTATGGCGTCAAAATCGGACAAAAAAAGGCAAATTTTTTTTTGACCTCAAAATGTCATAAAAAACGTCATAGTATAGTATGGCGTCAAAATCGGACAAAAAAAGTCAAAATTTTTTTTGACCTCAAAATGTCATAAAAAACGTCATAGTATAGTATGGCGTTTTTTTCGGGCAAAAAAAGTCAAAAAATTTTTTGACCTCAAAATGTCATAAAAAATGTCATAGTATAGTATGGCGTTTTTTTTTCGGGCAAAAAAAGTCAAATTTTTTTTTGACCTCAAAATGTCATAAAAAACGTCATAGTATAGTATGGCGTCAAAATCGGACAAAAAAAGTCGCAATTTTTTTTGACCTCAAAATGTCATAAAAAACGTCATAGTATAGTATGGCGTTTTTTTTCGGGCAAAAAAAGTCAAAATTTTTTTTGACCTCAAAATGTCATAAAAAACGTCATAGTATAGTATGGCGTTTTTTTCGGGCAAAAAAAGTCAATTTTTTTTTGACCTCAAAATGTCATAAAAAACGTCATAGTATAGTATGGCGTCAAAATCGGACAAAAAAAGTCAAAATTTTTTTTGACCTCAAAATGTCATAAAAAACGTCATAGTATAGTATGGCGTTTTTTTTCGGGCAAAAAAAGTCAAAAAATTTTTTGACCTCAAAATGTCATAAAAAACGTCATAGTATAGTATGGCGTCAAAATCGGACAAAAAAAGTCAAAAATTTTTTTGACCTCAAAATGTCATAAAAAACGTCATAGTATAGTATGGCGTTTTTTTCGGGCAAAAAAAGTCAATTTTTTTTGACCTCAAAATGTCATAAAAAACGTCATAGTATAGTATGGCGTCAAAATCGGACAAAAAAAGTCAAAATTTTTTTTGACCTCAAAATGTCATAAAAAACGTCGTAGTATAGTATGGCGTTTTTCTCGGGCAAAAAAAGTCAAAAATTTTTTTGACCTCAAAATGTCATAAAAAACGTCATAGTATAGTATGGCGTTTTTTTCGGGCAAAAAAAGTCAAAATTTTTTTTGACCTCAAAATGTCATAAAAAACGTCATAGTATAGTATGGCGTCAAAATCGGACAAAAAAAGTCAAAAAATTTTTTGACCTCAAAATGTCATAAAAAACGTCATAGTATAGTATGGCGTCAAAATCGGACAAAAAAAGTCAAAAATTTTTTGACCTCAAAATGTCATAAAAAACGTCATAGTATAGTATGGCGTTTTTTTCGGGCAAAAAAAGTCAATTTTTTTTTACCTCAAAATGTCATAAAAAACGTCATAGTATAGTATGGCGTTTTTTTCGGGCAAAAAAAGTCAAACATTTATTTGACCTCAAAATGTCATAAAAAACGTCATAGTATAGTATGGCGTCAAAATCGGACAAAAAAAGTCCAAATTTTTTTTGACCTCAAAATGTCATAAAAAACGTCATAGTATAGTATGGCGTTTTTTTCGGGCAAAAAAAGTCAAAAATTTTTTTGACCTCAAAATGTCATAAAAAACGTCATAGTATAGTATGGCGTTTTTTCGGGCAAAAAAAGTCAAAAAAATTTTTGACCTCAAAATGTCATAAAAAACATCATAGTATAGTATGGCGTTTTTTTCGGGCAAAAAAAGTCAAACATTTATTTGACCTCAAAATGTCATAAAAAACGTCATAGTATAGTATGGCGTCAAAATCGGACAAAAAAAGTCAAAAAATTTTTTGACCTCAAAATGTCATAAAAAACGTCATAGTATAGTATGGCGTTTTTTTCGGGCAAAAAAAGTCAAAATTTTTTTTGACCTCAAAATGTCATAAAAAACGTCATAGTATAGTATGGCGTTTTTTTTCGGGCAAAAAAAGTCAAAAAATTTTTTGACCTCAAAATGTCATAAAAAACGTCATAGTATAGTATGGCGTCAAAATCGGACAAAAAAAGTCAAAAATTTTTTTGACCTCAAAATGTCATAAAAAACGTCATAGTATAGTATGGCGTTTTTTTCGGGCAAAAAAAGTCAATTTTTTTTGACCTCAAAATGTCATAAAAAACGTCATAGTATAGTATGGCGTCAAAATCGGACAAAAAAAGTCAAAATTTTTTTTGACCTCAAAATGTCATAAAAAACGTCGTAGTATAGTATGGCGTTTTTCTCGGGCAAAAAAAGTCAAAAATTTTTTTGACCTCAAAATGTCATAAAAAACGTCATAGTATAGTATGGCGTTTTTTTCGGGCAAAAAAAGTCAAAATTTTTTTTGACCTCAAAATGTCATAAAAAACGTCATAGTATAGTATGGCGTCAAAATCGGACAAAAAAAGTCAAAAAATTTTTTGACCTCAAAATGTCATAAAAAACGTCATAGTATAGTATGGCGTCAAAATCGGACAAAAAAAGTCAAAAATTTTTTGACCTCAAAATGTCATAAAAAACGTCATAGTATAGTATGGCGTTTTTTTCGGGCAAAAAAAGTCAATTTTTTTTGACCTCAAAATGTCATAAAAAACGTCATAGTATAGTATGGCGTTTTTTTCGGGCAAAAAAAGTCAAACATTTATTTGACCTCAAAATGTCATAAAAAACGTCATAGTATAGTATGGCGTCAAAATCGGACAAAAAAAGTCCAAATTTTTTTTGACCTCAAAATGTCATAAAAAACGTCATAGTATAGTATGGCGTCAAAATCGGACAAAAAAAGTCAAAATTTTTTTTGACCTCAAAATGTCATAAAAAACGTCATAGTATAGTATGGCGTTTTTTTCGGGCAAAAAAAGTCAAAAATTTTTTTGACCTCAAAATGTCATAAAAAACGTCATAGTATAGTATGGCGTTTTTTCGGGCAAAAAAAGTCAAAAAAATTTTTGACCTCAAAATGTCATAAAAAACATCATAGTATAGTATGGCGTTTTTTTTCGGGCAAAAAAAGTCAAACATTTATTTGACCTCAAAATGTCATAAAAAACGTCATAGTATAGTATGGCGTCAAAATCGGACAAAAAAAGTCAAAAAATTTTTTGACCTCAAAATGTCATAAAAAACGTCATAGTATAGTATGGCGTTTTTTTCGGGCAAAAAAAGTCAAAATTTTTTTTGACCTCAAAATGTCATAAAAAACGTCATAGTATAGTATGGCGTTTTTTTCGGGCAAAAAAAGTCAAAAAATTTTTTGACCTCAAAATGTCATAAAAAACGTCATAGTATAGTATGGCGTTTTTTTCGGGCAAAAAAAGTCAAAAAATTTTTTGACCTCAAAATGTCATAAAAAACGTCATAGTATAGTATGGCGTTTTTTTCGGGCAAAAAAAGTCAAAAAAATTTTTGACCTCAAAATGTCATAAAAAATGTCATAGTATAGTATGGCATTTTTTTCGGGCAAAAAAAGTCAAATTTTTTTTTTACCTCAAAATGTCATAAAAAACGTCATAGTATAGTATGGCGTTTTTTTCGGGCAAAAAAAGTCAAAAATTTTTTTGACCTCAAAATGTCATAAAAAACGTCATAGTATAGTATGGCGTTTTTTTCGGGCAAAAAAAGTCAAAAATTTTTTTGACCTCAAAATGTCATAAAAAACGTCATAGTATAGTATGGCGTTTTTTTCGGGCAAAAAAAGTCAAAATTTTTTTGACCTCAAAATGTCATAAAAAACGTCATAGTATAGTATGGCGTCAAAATCGGACAAAAAAAGTCAAAAAATTTTTTGACCTCAAAATGTCATAAAAAACGTCATAGTATAGTATGGCGTTTTTTTCGGGCAAAAAAAGTCAAAAAAATTTTTGACCTCAAAATGTCATAAAAAACGTCATAGTATAGTATGGCGTTTTTTTCGGGCAAAAAAAGTCAAAATTATTTTTGACCTCAAAATGTCATAAAAAACGTCATAGTATAGTATGGCGTCAAAATCGGACAAAAAAAGTCAAAATTTTTTTTGACCTCAAAATGTCATAAAAAACGTCATAGTATAGTATGGCGTTTTTTTCGGGCAAAAAAAGTCAAAATTTTTTTGACCTCAAAATGTCATAAAAAACGTCATAGTATAGTATGGCGTCAAAATCGGACAAAAAAAGTCAAAAAATTTTTTGACCTCAAAATGTCATAAAAAACGTCATAGTATAGTATGGCGTCAAAATCGGACAAAAAAAGTCAAAAAAATTTTTGACCTCAAAATGTCATAAAAAACGTCATAGTATTATAGTATGGCGTTTTTTTCGGGCAAAAAAAGTCAAAAAAATTTTTGACCTCAAAATGTCATAAAAAACGTCATAGTATAGTATGGCGTTTTTTTCGGGCAAAAAAAGTCAAAATTTTTTTTGACCTCAAAATGTCATAAAAAACGTCATAGTATAGTATGGCGTTTTTTTCGGGCAAAAAAGGTCAAAATTTTTTTGACCTCAAAATGTCATAAAAAACGTCATAGTATAGTATGGCGTTTTTTTCGGGCAAAAAAAGTCAAAAATTTTTTTGACCTCAAAATGTCATAAAAAACGTCATAGTATAGTATGGCGTTTTTTCGGGCAAAAAAAGTCAAAAAAATTTTTGACCTCAAAATGTCATAAAAAACGTCATAGTATAGTATGGCGTTTTTTTCGGGCAAAAAAAGTCAAACATTTATTTGACCTCAAAATGTCATAAAAAACGTCATAGTATAGTATGGCGTCAAAATCGGACAAAAAAAGTCAAAAAATTTTTTGACCTCAAAATGTCATAAAAAACGTCATAGTATAGTATGGCGTTTTTTTCGGGCAAAAAAAGTCAAAATTTTTTTTGACCTCAAAATGTCATAAAAAACGTCATAGTATAGTATGGCGTTTTTTTCGGGCAAAAAAAGTCAAAAAATTTTTTGACCTCAAAATGTCATAAAAAACGTCATAGTATAGTATGGCGTTTTTTTCGGGCAAAAAAAGTCAAAAATTTTTTTGACCTCAAAATGTCATAAAAAACGTCATAGTATAGTATGGCGTTTTTTTCGGGCAAAAAAAGTCAAAAATTTTTTTGACCTCAAAATGTCATAAAAAACGTCATAGTATAGTATGGCGTTTTTTTCGGGCAAAAAAAGTCAAAATTTTTTTGACCTCAAAATGTCATAAAAAACGTCATAGTATAGTATGGCGTTTTTTTCGGGCAAAAAAAGTCAAAAAAATTTTTGACCTCAAAATGTC
The DNA here is from genome assembly GCF_017976425.1 of Toxotes jaculatrix. Classification (NCBI taxonomy): domain Eukaryota; kingdom Metazoa; phylum Chordata; class Actinopteri; family Toxotidae; genus Toxotes; species Toxotes jaculatrix. The sequence continues at coordinate 13,897,300 of NC_054409.1, forward strand.
ATAAAAAACGTCATAGTATAGTATGGCGTTTTTTTCGGGCAAAAAAAGTCAAAATTATTCTTGACCTCAAAATGTCATAAAAAACGTCATAGTATAGTATGGCGTCAAAATCGGACAAAAAAAGTCAAAATTTTTTTTGACCTCAAAATGTCATAAAAAACGTCATAGTATAGTATGGCGTTTTTTTCGGGCAAAAAAAGTCAAAATTTTTTTGACCTCAAAATGTCATAAAAAACGTCATAGTATAGTATGGCGTCAAAATCGGACAAAAAAAGTCAAAAAAATTTTTGACCTCAAAATGTCATAAAAAACGTCATAGTATTATAGTATGGCGTTTTTTTCGGGCAAAAAAAGTCAAAAAAATTTTTGACCTCAAAATGTCATAAAAAACGTCATAGTATAGTATGGCGTTTTTTTCGGGCAAAAAAAGTCAAAATTTTTTTTGACCTCAAAATGTCATAAAAAACGTCATAGTATAGTATGGCGTTTTTTTCGGGCAAAAAAGGTCAAAATTTTTTTGACCTCAAAATGTCATAAAAAACGTCATAGTATAGTATGGCGTCAAAATCGGACAAAAAAAGTCAAAAATTTTTTTGACCTCAAAATGTCATAAAAAACGTCATAGTATAGTATGGCGTTTTTTTCGGGCAAAAAAAGTCAAAAAATTTTTTGACCTCAAAATGTCATAAAAAACGTCATAGTATAGTATGGCGTTTTTTTTCGGGCAAAAAAAGTCCAAATTTTTTTTGACCTCAAAATGTCATAAAAAACGTCATAGTATAGTATGGCGTTTTTTCGGGCAAAAAAAGTCAAAAAATTTTTTGACCTCAAAATGTCATAAAAAACGTCATAGTATAGTATGGCGTTTTTTTCGGGCAAAAAAAGTCAAAAATTTTTTTGACCTCAAAATGTCATAAAAAACGTCATAGTATAGTATGGCGTCAAAATCGGACAAAAAAAGTCAAATTTTTTTTTTACCTCAAAATGTCATAAAAAACGTCATAGTATAGTATGGCGTCAAAATCGGACAAAAAAAGTCAAAATTTTTTTTGACCTCAAAATGTCATAAAAAACGTCATAGTATAGTATGGCGTTTTTTTCGGGCAAAAAAAGTCAAAATTTTTTTTGACCTCAAAATGTCATAAAAAACGTCATAGTATAGTATGGCGTTTTTTTCGGGCAAAAAAAGTCAAAATTATTTTTGACCTCAAAATGTCATAAAAAACGTCATAGTATAGTATGGCGTCAAAATCGGACAAAAAAAGTCAACATTTTTTTCGACCTCAAAATGTCATAAAAAACGTCATAGTATAGTAAGGCGTCAAAATCGGACAAAAAAAGTCAAAATTTTTTTCGACCTCAAAATGTCATAAAAAACGTCATAGTATAGTATGGCGTTTTTTTCGGGCAAAAAAAGTCAAATTTTTTTTTGACCTCAAAATGTCATAAAAAACGTCATAGTATAGTATGGCGTCAAAATCAGACAAATAAAGTCAAAATTTTTTTTGACCTCAAAATGTCATAAAAAACGTCATAGTATAGTATGGCGTCAAAATCGGACAAAAAAAGTCAAAAATTTTTTTGACCTCAAAATGTCATAAAAAACGTCATAGTATAGTATGGCGTTTTTTTCGGGCAAAAAAAGTCCAAATTTTTTTTGACCTCAAAATGTCATAAAAAACGTCATAGTATAGTATGGCGTTTTTTTCGGGCAAAAAAAGTCAAAAAATTTTTTGACCTCAAAATGTCATAAAAAACGTCATAGTATAGTATGGCGTCAAAATCGGACAAAAAAAGTCAAAATTTTTTTTGACCTCAAAATGTCATAAAAAACGTCATAGTATAGTATGGCTTCAAAATCGGACAAAAAAAGTCAAAATTTTTTTTGACCTCAAAATGTCATAAAAAACGTCATAGTATAGTATGGCGTTTTTTTCGGGCAAAAAAAGTCAAAATTTTTTTTGACCTCAAAATGTCATAAAAAACGTCATAGTATAGTATGGCGTTTTTTTCGGGCAAAAAAAGTCAATTTTTTTTTGACCTCAAAATGTCATAAAAAAACGTCATAGTATAGTATGGCGTCAAAATCGGACAAAAAAAGTCCAAATTTTTTTTGACCTCAAAATGTCATAAAAAACGTCATAGTATAGTATGGCGTTTTTTTCGGGCAAAAAAAGTCAAAATTTTTTTTGACCTCAAAATGTCATAAAAAACGTCATAGTATAGTATGGCGTTTTTTTTCGGGCAAAAAAAGTCAAAAAATTTTTTGACCTCAAAATGTCATAAAAAACGTCATAGTATAGTATGGCGTCAAAATCGGACAAAAAAAGTCAAAAAATTTTTTGACCTCAAAATGTCATAAAAAACGTCATAGTATAGTATGGCGTTTTTTTCGGGCAAAAAAAGTCAATTTTTTTTGACCTCAAAATGTCATAAAAAACGTCATAGTATAGTATGGCGTCAAAATCGGACAAAAAAAGTCAAAATTTTTTTTGACCTCAAAATGTCATAAAAAACGTCGTAGTATAGTATGGCGTTTTTTTCGGGCAAAAAAAGTCAAACATTTTTTTGACCTCAAAATGTCATAAAAAACGTCATAGTATAGTATGGCGTTTTTTTCGGGCAAAAAAAGTCAAAATTTTTTTTGACCTCAAAATGTCATAAAAAACGTCATAGTATAGTATGGCGTTTTTTTCGGGCAAAAAAAGTCAAAATTATTTTTGACCTCAAAATGTCATAAAAAACGTCATAGTATAGTATGGCGTCAAAATCGGACAAAAAAAGTCAAAATTTTTTTTGACCTCAAAATGTCATAAAAAACGTCATAGTATAGTATGGCGTTTTTTTCGGGCAAAAAAAGTCAAAATTTTTTTGACCTCAAAATGTCATAAAAAACGTCATAGTATAGTATGGCGTCAAAATCGGACAAAAAAAGTCAAAAAATTTTTTGACCTCAAAATGTCATAAAAAACGTCATAGTATAGTATGGCGTTTTTTTCGGGCAAAAAAAGTCAAAAAATTTTTTGACCTCAAAATGTCATAAAAAACGTCATAGTATAGTATGGCGTTTTTTTCGGGCAAAAAAAGTCAAAAAAATTTTTGACCTCAAAATGTCATAAAAAACGTCATAGTATAGTATGGCGTTTTTTTCGGGCAAAAAAAGTCAAAAATTTTTTTGACCTCAAAATGTCATAAAAAACGTCATAGTATAGTATGGCGTTTTTTTCGGGCAAAAAAGGTCAAAATTTTTTTGACCTCAAAATGTCATAAAAAATGTCATAGTATAGTATGGCGTCAAAATCGGACAAAAAAAGTCAAAAAATTTTTTGGCCTCAAAATGTCATAAAAAACGTCATAGTATAGTATGGCGTTTTTTTCGGGCAAAAAAAGTCAAAAAATTTTTTGACCTCAAAATGTCATAAAAAACGTCATAGTATAGTATGGCGTTTTTTTCGGGCAAAAAAAGTCAAACATTTATTTGACCTCAAAATGTCATAAAAAACGTCATAGTATAGTATGGCGTCAAAATCGGACAAAAAAAGTCATATTTTTTTTGACCTCAAAATGTCATAAAAAACGTCATAGTATAGTATGGCGTTTTTTTCGGGCAAAAAAAGTCAAAAAATTTTTTGACCTCAAAATGTCATAAAAAACGTCATAGTATAGTATGGCGTTTTTTCCTGGCAAAAAAAGTCAAAAATTTTTTTGACCTCAAAATGTCATAAAAAACGTCATAGTATAGTATGGCGTCAAAATCGGGCAAAAAAAGTCAAAATTATTTTTGACCTCAAAATGTCATAAAAAACGTCATAGTATAGTATGGCGTCAAAATCGGACAAAAAAAGTCAAAAAATTTTTTGACCTCAAAATGTCATAAAAAACGTCATAGTATAGTATGGCGTTTTTTTCGGGCAAAAAAAGTCAAAATTTTTTTTGACCTCAAAATGTCATAAAAAACGTCATAGTATAGTATGGCGTTTTTTTCGGGCAAAAAAAGTCAAAAAATTTTTTGACCTCAAAATGTCATAAAAAACGTCATAGTATAGTATGGCGTTTTTTTCGGGCAAAAAAAGTCAAATTTTTTTTTGACCTCAAAATGTCATAAAAAACGTCATAGTATAGTATGGCGTTTTTTTCGGGCAAAAAAAGTCAAAAATTTTTTTGACCTCAAAATGTCATAAAAAACGTCATAGTATAGTATGGCGTTTTTTTCGGGCAAAAAAAGTCAAAAATTTTTTTGACCTCAAAATGTCATAAAAAACGTCATAGTATAGTATGGCGTTTTTTTCGGGCAAAAAAAGTCAAAAATTTTTTTGACCTCAAAATGTCATAAAAAACGTCATAGTATAGTATGGCGTCAAAATCGGACAAAAAAAGTCAAAAAATTTTTTGGCCTCAAAATGTCATAAAAAACGTCATAGTATAGTATGGCGTTTTTTTCGGGCAAAAAAAGTCAATATTTTTTTGACCTCAAAATGTCATAAAAAACGTCATAGTATAGTATGGCGTCAAAATCGGACAAAAAAAGTCAAAAAATTTTTTGACCTCAAAATGTCATAAAAAACGTCATAGTATAGTATGGCGTCAAAATCGGACAAAAAAAGTCAAAAATTTTTTTGACCTCAAAATGTCATAAAAAACGTCATAGTATAGTATGGCGTTTTTTTCGGGCAAAAAAAGTCAAATTTTTTTTTGACCTCAAAATGTCATAAAAAACGTCATAGTATAGTATGGCGTCAAAATCGGACAAAAAAAGTCAAAATTTTTTTTGACCTCAAAATGTCATAAAAAACGTCGTAGTATAGTATGGCGTTTTTTTCGGGCAAAAAAAGTCAAAATTTTTTTGACCTCAAAATGTCATAAAAAACGTCATAGTATAGTATGGCGTTTTTTTCGGGCAAAAAAAGTCAAAAATTTTTTTGACCTCAAAATGTCATAAAAAACGTCATAGTATAGTATGGCGTTTTTTTCGGGCAAAAAAAGTCAACATTTTTTTTTGACCTCAAAATGTCATAAAAAACGTCATAGTATAGTATGGCGTTTTTTTCGGGCAAAAAAAGTCAAAATTTTTTTTGACCTCAAAATGTCATAAAAAACGTCATAGTATAGTATGGCGTTTTTTTCGGGCAAAAAAAGTCAATTTTTTTTTGACCTCAAAATGTCATAAAAAAACGTCATAGTATAGTATGGCGTCAAAATCGGACAAAAAAAGTCCAAATTTTTTTTGACCTCAAAATGTCATAAAAAACGTCATAGTATAGTATGGCGTTTTTTTCGGGCAAAAAAAGTCAAAATTTTTTTTGACCTCAAAATGTCATAAAAAACGTCATAGTATAGTATGGCGTTTTTTTTCGGGCAAAAAAAGTCAAAAAAATTTTTGACCTCAAAATGTCATAAAAAACGTCATAGTATAGTATGGCGTCAAAATCGGACAAAAAAAGTCAAAAAATTTTTTGACCTCAAAATGTCATAAAAAACGTCATAGTATAGTATGGCGTTTTTTTCGGGCAAAAAAAGTCAATTTTTTTTGACCTCAAAATGTCATAAAAAACGTCATAGTATAGTATGGCGTCAAAATCGGACAAAAAAAGTCAAAATTTTTTTTGACCTCAAAATGTCATAAAAAACGTCGTAGTATAGTATGGCGTTTTTTTCGGGCAAAAAAAGTCAAACATTTTTTTGACCTCAAAATGTCATAAAAAACGTCATAGTATAGTATGGCGTTTTTTTCGGGCAAAAAAAGTCAAACATTTTTTTGACCTCAAAATGTCATAAAAAACGTCATAGTATAGTATGGCGTTTTTTTCGGGCAAAAAAAGTCAATTTTTTTTTGACCTCAAAATGTCATAAAAAACGTCATAGTATAGTATGGCGTTTTTTTCGGGCAAAAAAAGTCAATTTTTTTTGACCTCAAAATGTCATAAAAAACGTCATAGTATAGTATGGCGTCAAAATCGGACAAAAAAAGTCAAAATTTTTTTTGACCTCAAAATGTCATAAAAAACGTCGTAGTATAGTATGGCGTTTTTTTCGGGCAAAAAAAGTCAAACATTTTTTTGACCTCAAAATGTCATAAAAAACGTCATAGTATAGTATGGCGTCAAAATCGGACAAAAAAAGTCAAAATTTTTTTTGACCTCAAAATGTCATAAAAAACGTCATAGTATAGTATGGCGTTTTTTTCGGGCAAAAAAAGTCAAAATTCTTTTGACCTCAAAATGTCATAAAAAACGTCATAGTATAGTATGGCGTCAAAATCGGACAAAAAAAGTCAAAAAATTTTTTGACCTCAAAATGTCATAAAAAACGTCATAGTATAGTATGGCGTCAAAATCGGACAAAAAAAGTCAAAAAAATTTTTGACCTCAAAATGTCATAAAAAACGTCATAGTATAGTATGGCGTTTTTTTCGGGCAAAAAAAGTCAAAAAAATTTTTGACCTCAAAATGTCATAAAAAACGTCATAGTATAGTATGGCGTTTTTTTCGGGCAAAAAAAGTCAAAAATTTTTTTTGACCTCAAAATGTCATAAAAAACGTCATAGTATAGTATGGCGTTTTTTTCGGGCAAAAAAGGTCAAAATTTTTTTGACCTCAAAATGTCATAAAAAACGTCATAGTATAGTATGGCGTCAAAATCGGACAAAAAAAGTCAAAAAATTTTTTGGCCTCAAAATGTCATAAAAAACGTCATAGTATAGTATGGCGTTTTTTTCGGGCAAAAAAAGTCAAAAAATTTTTTGACCTCAAAATGTCATAAAAAACGTCATAGTATAGTATGGCGTTTTTTTTTCGGGCAAAAAAAGTCCAAATTTTTTTTGACCTCAAAATGTCATAAAAAACGTCATAGTATAGTATGGCGTTTTTTCGGGCAAAAAAAGTCAAAAAATTTTTTGACCTCAAAATGTCATAAAAAACGTCATAGTATAGTATGGCGTTTTTTTCGGGCAAAAAAAGTCAAACATTTATTTGACCTCAAAATGTCATAAAAAACGTCATAGTATAGTATGGCGTCAAAATCGGACAAAAAAAGTCATATTTTTTTTGACCTCAAAATGTCATAAAAAACATCATAGTATAGTATGGCGTTTTTTTCGGGCAAAAAAAGTCAAAAAATTTTTTGACCTCAAAATGTCATAAAAAACGTCATAGTATAGTATGGCGTTTTTTCCTGGCAAAAAAAGTCAAAAATTTTTTTGACCTCAAAATGTCATAAAAAACGTCATAGTATAGTATGGCGTCAAAATCGGGCAAAAAAAGTCAAAATTATTTTTGACCTCAAAATGTCATAAAAAACGTCATAGTATAGTATGGCGTCAAAATCGGACAAAAAAAGTCAAAAAATTTTTTGACCTCAAAATGTCATAAAAAACGTCATAGTATAGTATGGCGTTTTTTTCGGGCAAAAAAAGTCAAAATTTTTTTTGACCTCAAAATGTCATAAAAAACGTCATAGTATAGTATGGCGTTTTTTTCGGGCAAAAAAAGTCAAAAAATTTTTTGACCTCAAAATGTCATAAAAAACGTCATAGTATAGTATGGCGTTTTTTTCGGGCAAAAAAAGTCAAATTTTTTTTTGACCTCAAAATGTCATAAAAAACGTCATAGTATAGTATGGCGTTTTTTTCGGGCAAAAAAAGTCAAAAATTTTTTTGACCTCAAAATGTCATAAAAAACGTCATAGTATAGTATGGCGTTTTTTTCGGGCAAAAAAAGTCAAAAATTTTTTTGACCTCAAAATGTCATAAAAAACGTCATAGTATAGTATGGCGTTTTTTTCGGGCAAAAAAAGTCAAAAATTTTTTTGACCTCAAAATGTCATAAAAAACGTCATAGTATAGTATGGCGTCAAAATCGGACAAAAAAAGTCAAAAAATTTTTTGGCCTCAAAATGTCATAAAAAACGTCATAGTATAGTATGGCGTTTTTTTCGGGCAAAAAAAGTCAATATTTTTTTGACCTCAAAATGTCATAAAAAACGTCATAGTATAGTATGGCGTCAAAATCGGACAAAAAAAGTCAAAAAATTTTTTGACCTCAAAATGTCATAAAAAACGTCATAGTATAGTATGGCGTCAAAATCGGACAAAAAAAGTCAAAAATTTTTTTGACCTCAAAATGTCATAAAAAACGTCATAGTATAGTATGGCGTTTTTTTCGGGCAAAAAAAGTCAAATTTTTTTTTGACCTCAAAATGTCATAAAAAACGTCATAGTATAGTATGGCGTCAAAATCGGACAAAAAAAGTCAAAAATTTTTTTGACCTCAAAATGTCATAAAAAACGTCGTAGTATAGTATGGCGTTTTTTTCGGGCAAAAAAAGTCAAAATTTTTTTGACCTCAAAATGTCATAAAAAACGTCATAGTATAGTATGGCGTTTTTTTCGGGCAAAAAAAGTCAAAAATTTTTTTGACCTCAAAATGTCATAAAAAACGTCATAGTATAGTATGGCGTTTTTTTCGGGCAAAAAAAGTCAACATTTTTTTTGACCTCAAAATGTCATAAAAAACGTCATAGTATAGTATGGCGTCAAAATCGGACAAAAAAAGTCAAAAAATTTTTTGACCTCAAAATGTCATAAAAAACGTCATAGTATAGTATGGCGTCAAAATCGGACAAAAAAAGTCAAAAATTTTTTTGACCTCAAAATGTCATAAAAAACGTCATAGTATAGTATGGCGTTTTTTTCGGGCAAAAAAAGTCAATTTTTTTTTACCTCAAAATGTCATAAAAAACGTCATAGTATAGTATGGCGTCAAAATCGGACAAAAAAAGTCAAAATTTTTTTTGACCTCAAAATGTCATAAAAAACGTCGTAGTATAGTATGGCGTTTTTTTCGGGCAAAAAAAGTCAAAATTTTTTTGACCTCAAAATGTCATAAAAAACGTCATAGTATAGTATGGCGTTTTTTTCGGGCAAAAAAAGTCAAAAATTTTTTTGACCTCAAAATGTCATAAAAAACGTCATAGTATAGTATGGCGTTTTTTTCGGGCAAAAAAAGTCAACATTTTTTTTGACCTCAAAATGTCATAAAAAACGTCATAGTATAGTATGGCGTCAAAATCGGACAAAAAAAGTCAAAAAATTTTTTTGACCTCAAAATGTCATAAAAAACGTCATAGTATAGTATGGCGTCAAAATCGGACAAAAAAAGTCAAAAATTTTTTTGACCTCAAAATGTCATAAAAAACGTCATAGTATAGTATGGCGTTTTTTTCGGGCAAAAAAAGTCAATTTTTTTTTACCTCAAAATGTCATAAAAAACGTCATAGTATAGTATGGCGTCAAAATCGGACAAAAAAAGTCAAAATTTTTTTTGACCTCAAAATGTCATAAAAAACGTCATAGTATAGTATGGCGTTTTTTTTCGGGCAAAAAAAGTCAAAATTTTTTTGACCTCAAAATGTCATAAAAAACGTCATAGTATAGTATGGCGTTTTTTTCGGGCAAAAAAAGTCAAAATTTTTTTTGACCTCAAAATGTCATAAAAAACGTCATAGTATAGTATGGCGTCAAAATCGGACAAAAAAAGTCAAAAAATTTTTTGACCTCAAAATGTCATAAAAAACATCATAGTATAGTATGGCGTCAAAATCGGACAAAAAAAGTCAAAAATTTTTTTGACCTCAAAATGTCATAAAAAACGTCATAGTATAGTATGGCGTTTTTTCGGACAAAAAAAGTCAAAAAATTTTTTGACCTCAAAATGTCATAAAAAACGTCATAGTATAGTATGGCGTCAAAATCGGACAAAAAAAGTCAAAAATTTTTTTGACCTCAAAATGTCATAAAAAACGTCATAGTATAGTATGGCGTTTTTTTCGGGCAAAAAAAGTCAAACATTTATTTGACCTCAAAATGTCATAAAAAACGTCATAGTATAGTATGGCGTCAAAATCGGACAAAAAAAGTCAAAATTTTTTTTGACCTCAAAATGTCATAAAAAACGTCATAGTATAGTATGGCGTCAAAATCGGACAAAAAAAGTCAAAAAATTTTTTGACCTCAAAATGTCATAAAAAACGTCATAGTATAGTATGGCGTCAAAATCGGACAAAAAAAGTCAAAAATTTTTTGACCTCAAAATGTCATAAAAAACGTCATAGTATAGTATGGCGTTTTTTTCGGGCAAAAAAAGTCAAAATTTTTTTTGACCTCAAAATGTCATAAAAAACGTCATAGTATAGTATGGCGTTTTTTTCGGGCAAAAAAAGTCAAAATTTTTTTGACCTCAAAATGTCATAAAAAACGTCATAGTATAGTATGGCGTCAAAATCGGACAAAAAAAGTCAAAAAATTTTTTGACCTCAAAATGTCATAAAAAACGTCATAGTATAGTATGGCGTCAAAATCGGACAAAAAAAGTCAAAATTTTTTTTGACCTCAAAATGTCATAAAAAACGTCATAGTATAGTATGGCGTTTTTTTCGGGCAAAAAAAGTCAAAAATTTTTTTGACCTCAAAATGTCATAAAAAACGTCATAGTATAGTATGGCGTTTTTTTCGGGCAAAAAAAGTCAAAATTTTTTTTGACCTCAAAATGTCATAAAAAACGTCATGGTATAGTATGGCGTTTTTTCGGGCAAAAAAAGTCAAAAAATTTTTTGACCTCAAAATGTCATAAAAAACGTCATAGTATAGTATGGCGTTTTTTTCGGGCAAAAAAAGTCAAAATTTTTTTTGACCTCAAAATGTCATAAAAAACGTCATAGTATAGTATGGCGTCAAAATCGGACAAAAAAAGTCAAAATTTTTTTTGACCTCAAAATGTCATAAAAAACGTCATAGTACAGTATGGCGTTTTTTTCGGACAAAAAAAGTCAAAATTTTTTTTGACCTCAAAATGTCATAAAAAACATCACAGTATAGTATGGCGTCAAAATTGGACAAAAAAAGTCAAAAAAATTTTTGACCTAAAAATGTCATAAAAAACATCATAGTATAGTATGGCGTCAAAATCGGACAAAAAAAGTCAAAATTTTTTTTGACCTCAACATGTCATAAAAAACGTCATAGTATAGTATGGCGTTTTTTTCGGGCAAAAAAAGTCAAAATTTTTTTTGACCTCAAAATGTCATAAAAAACGTCATGGTATAGTATGGCGTTTTTTTCGGGCAAAAAAAGTCAAAAAATTTTTTGACCTCAAAATGTCATAAAAAACGTCATAGTATAGTATGGCGTTTTTTTCGGGCAAAAAAAGTCAAAAATTTTTTTGACCTCAAAATGTCATAAAAAACGTCATAGTATAGTATGGCGTTTTTTCGGGCAAAAAAAGTCAAAATTTTTTTGACCTCAAAATGTCATAAAAAACGTCATAGTATAGTATGGCGTCAAAATCGGACAAAAAAAGTCAAAATTTTTTTTGACCTCAAAATGTCATAAAAAACGTCATAGTATAGTATGGCGTCAAAATCGGACAAAAAAAGTCAAAATTTTTTTTGACCTCAAAATGTCATAAAAAACGTCATAGTATAGTATGGCGTTTTTTTCGAGCAAAAAAAGTCAAAATTTTTTTTGACCTCAAAATGTCATAAAAAACGTCATAGTATAGTATTGCGTCAAAATCGGACAAAAAAAGTCAAAATTTTTTTTGACCTCAAAATGTCATAAAAAACATCATAGTATAGTATGGCGTCAAAATTGGACAAAAAAAAGTAAAAAAAATTTTTGACATAAAAATGTCATAAAAAACATAGTATAGTATGGCGTCAAAATCGGACAAAAAAAGTCAAAATTTTTTTTGACCTCAACATGTCATAAAAAACGTCATAGTATAGTATGGCGTTTTTTTCGGGCAAAAAAAGTCAAAATTTTTTTTGACCTCAAAATGTCATAAAAAACGTCATAGTATAGTATGGCGTCAAAATCGGACAAAAAAAGTCAAAATTTTTTTTGACCTGAAAATGTCATAAAAAACGTCATAGTATAGTATTGCGTCAAAATCGGACAAAAAAAGTCAAAATTTTTTTTGACCTGAAAATGTCATAAAAAACGTCATAGTATAGTATGGCGTTTTTTTCGGGCAAAAAAAGTCAAAATTTTTTTTGACCTCAAAATGTCATAAAAAACGTCATAGTATAGTATGGCGTCAAAATCGGACAAAAAAAGTCAAAAAAATTTTTTGACCTCAAAATGTCATAAAAAACGTCATAGTATAGTATGGCGTCAAAATCGGACAAAAAAAGTCAAAAAATTTTTTGACCTCTAAATGTCATAAAAAACATCATAGTATAGTATGGCGTTTTTTTCGGGCAAAAAAAGTCAAAAATTTTTTTGACCTCAAAATGTCATAAAAAACGTCTTAGTATAGTATGGCGTTTTTTCGGGCAAAAAAAGTCAAAATTTTTTTTGACCTCAAAATGTCATAAAAAACGTCATAGTATAGTATGGCGTTTTTTTCAGGCAAAAAAAGTCAAACATTTATTTGACCTCAAAATGTCATAAAAAACGTCATAGTATAGTATGGCGTCAAAATCGGACAAAAAAAGTCAAAATTTTTTTTGACCTCAAAATGTCATAAAAAACGTCATAGTATAGTATGGCGTCAAAATCGGACAAAAAAAGTCAAAATTTTTTTTGACCTCAAAATGTCATAAAAAACGTCATAGTATAGTATGGCATTTTTTTCGGGCAAAAAAAGTCAAAAAATTTTTTGACCTCAAAATGTCATAAAAAACGTCATAGTATAGTATGGCGTTTTTTTCGGGCAAAAAAAGTCGAAAATTTTTTTGACCTCAAAATGTCATAAAAAACGTCATAGTATAGTATTGCGTCAAAATCGGACAAAAAAAGTCAAAAAAATTTTTGACCTCAAAATGTCATAAAAAACGTCATAGTATAGTATGGCGTTTTTTTCAGGCAAAAAAAGTCAAATTTTTTTTTGACCTCAAAATGTCATAAAAAACGTCATAGTATAGTATGGTGTTTTTTTCGGGCAAAAAAAGTCAAAAAATTTTTTGACCTCAAAATGTCATAAAAAACGTCATAGTATAGTATGGCGTTTTTTTCGGGCAAAAAAAGTCAAAATTTTTTTTGACCTCAAAATGTCATAAAAAACGTCATAGTATAGTATGGCGTCAAAATCGGACAAAAAAAGTCAAAATTTTTTTTGACCTCAAAATGTCATAAAAAACGTCATAGTATAGTATGGCATTTTTTTCGGGCAAAAAAAGTCAAAATTTTTTTTGACCTCAAAATGTCATAAAAAACGTCATAGTATAGTATGGCGTTTTTTTCGGGCAAAAAAAGTCAAAATATTTTTGACCTCAAAATGTCATAAAAAACGTCATAGTATAGTATTACGTCAAAATCGGACAAAAAAAGTCAAAATTTTTTTTGACCTCAAAATGTCATAAAAAACGTCATAGTATAGTATGGCGTCAAAATCGGACAAAAAAAGTCAAAATTTTTTTTGACCTCAAAATGTCATAAAAAACGTCATAGTATAGTATGGCGTTTTTTTCGGGCAAAAAAAGTCAAAAAATTTTTTGACCTCAAAATGTCATAAAAAACGTCATAGTATAGTATGGCGTCAAAATCGGACAAAAAAAGTCAAAAAATTTTTTGACCTCAAAATGTCATAAAAAACGTCATAGTATAGTATGGCGTTTTTTTCGGGCAAAAAAAGTCAAAAAAATTTTTGACCTCAAAATGTCATAAAAAACGTCATAGTATAGTATGGCGTTTTTTTCGGGCAAAAAAAGTCAAAAAATTTTTTGACCTCAAAATGTCATAAAAAACGTCATAGTATAGTATGGCGTTTTTTTCGGGCAAAAAAAGTCAAAATTTTTTTTGACCTCAAAATGTCATAAAAAACGTCATAGTATAGTATGGCGTCAAAATCGGACAAAAAAAGTCAAAATTTTTTTTGACCTCAAAATGTCATAAAAAACGTCATAGTATAGTATGGCATTTTTTTCGGGCAAAAAAAGTCAAAATTTTTTTTGACCTCAAAATGTCATAAAAAACGTCATAGTATAGTATGGCGTTTTTTTCGGGCAAAAAAAGTCAAAATATTTTTGACCTCAAAATGTCATAAAAAACGTCATAGTATAGTATTAAGTCAAAATCGGACAAAAAAAGTCAAAATTTTTTTTGACCTCAAAATGTCATAAAAAACGTCATAGTATAGTATGGCGTCAAAATCGGACAAAAAAAGTCAAAATTTTTTTTGACCTCAAAATGTCATAAAAAACGTCATAGTATAGTATGGCGTTTTTTTCGGGCAAAAAAAGTCAAAAAATTTTTTGACCTCAAAATGTCATAAAAAACGTCATAGTATAGTATGGCGTCAAAATCGGACAAAAAAATTTTTGACCTCAAAATGTCATAAAAAACGTCATAGTATAGTATGGCGTTTTTTTCGGGCAAAAAAAGTCAAAAATTTTTTTGGACCTCAAAATGTCATAAAAAACGTCATAGTATAGTATGGCCTTTTCTTCGGGCAAAAAAAGTCAAAATTTTTTTTGACCTCAAAATGTGATAAAAAACGTCATAGTATAGTAAGGCGTCAAAATTAGACAAAAAAAGTCAAAAATTTTTTTGACCTCAAAATGTCATAAAAAACGTCATAGTATAGTAAGGCATCAAAATCGGTCAAAAAAAGTCAAAATTTTTTTTGACCTAAAAATGTCATAAGAAACGCCATAGTATAGTAAGACGTCAAAATTGGCCAAAAAAAGTCCAAATTTTTTTGGACTTTTCTCGTCATAAAAAACATCATAGTATAGTAAGGCGTCAAAATCGGCCAAAATAATTCAAAAATTTTTTTCACCTCAAAATGTCATAAAAAATGTCATAGTATAGTAAGGCGTCAAAATCCGCCAAAAAAAGTCAGAAATTTTTTTGACCTCAAAATGTCAGAAAAAAACGTCAAAGTATAGTAAGGCGTCAAAATCGCCCAAAAAAAGTCAAAAATTTTTTTGACCTCAAAATGTCATAAAAAACATCATAGTACAGTAAAGCGTCAAAATCGGCCAAAAAAAGTCTTTTTTTTTAAGATCTCAAAATGTCATAAAAAAACGTCATAGTATAGTAAGGCGTCAAAATCGGCCAAAAAAAAGTCATTTTTTAAAACGGCCTCAAAATGTCATAAAAATGGTCATAGTATAGTAAGGCGTCAAAATATGCCAAAAAAAGTCATAGTTTAATAAGATCTCAAAATGTCATAAAAAACATCATGGTATTGTAAGGCCTCAAAATTTTCGTAACACTTTTGAATAATGGTCCTTTATAAGAGATTTATAAGCTATTAGTAGATATTAGTAGATATTAGTAGATAGATAACAACTCATGAACACATATACATTTGTAAATGTTTTTTAAATAATTTATTACTTCAGTTACTCTACATTTGTAAGCTATTATTAGTTATCAAATTAATCATGAATAAACCATTTATATACATTTATAAATTATTATAAAAGCATTTATAACTACAGTTGTACATTTATTCATAATTTAGATATTATTAAAAATGCTGTGTCAACATTGTTTGTACCTGATTTATTCATCATCAACTAATTCTCAATATGATCAATGTCTCTCTCTCTCTCTCTCTCTCTCTCTCTCTTTTGTGTGTGTGTGGTCCAGAATCATTTATTATGGTGTCTCTAACATACTCCATGATTGTCTAGCTTGGATCCTGCATAATAACCTAGTTTCTTGAAGCAGATCATAAATGTTTCATCTACTCTAATATAAAGCTACTCCATCATATTATTTTAATACACTTCACTTTATTGTGCTTTACTGTACATTTGATTGATTTGATCTGCATCTCCCTTTCTAATTTCTCCTTCACTTTTCTCTCCATTTTTCACACAAATGTATATACAAAATCACATTGTTCAACCTTGACTGTCCTTCTCCACAGCTGTCTGAGGGGGTGAGACAGAGAGAGCCAGACTGAGTGAGATGGGGGAGGTGCAAATTCATCAATTATTTATGGGTGAAATCTAATAAGAGGCAGGAATTTAGATGGGCAGAAAGCATATTGACAGACAGGGAGAGTCACTATTTGCTGCAACGTCACATCAATATGATTATCTGAAAAGCAAAGCTGAAATATGAATCTGAACATAAGATTTCTCTGTGTTCTTTGGTATCCAACTATATTTGCAACAACTGTGTGGAGCATATTTTTTTCTCTACTGGATTTTAATGACATCATTATCATCACTCAGTTTGGTCGATATAAGTGCGTGTCCGTGTGTGTGTATCCGCAAGAGCATTTGCATGGAATGGTGAATCACCGCAGTGTCTAAAAAAATGGCATTGCTCTATCAGTCATTCTCTCCTCATTACTATAAAATCATATTTGCATTTGCTGCCTGTGTAATGCATTCTGCATTGCTTTGTTGTCTTGATCTGCTCTCTTTCCAAATCTAATTCCAAAATCTACTGATCTACAGTTTGGTATTTAAGGTTTGATATTTATTGTCCTGCTGCAGTCAGGTTGGTTGATATTGTCCTCTTTGGTATATTTTAAGTTTCATCAGAAGCGATTTTAAGATTTGAAAGTCATACACATGAATTCATAAATACATACCTGTGCACTGAAGAACACAACACAGAGAAAGAAAACTGTCTCTGAGACACACAGAGAGCCTTTCTCTTTGTTTGTATTCTACTGTCCATATTTGCATACATATTTGATTTGTGGGGTGATTTGAGAAGCTTTCCAGCTCCTCATTAAGACTATTTTTATGTCTACTCATATGTGAATGTGCTGACAGCTCTAGTAGTGTTCATACAAAGCAAACTAAATGAATCCACTTTCTCTGAAGTACCAATAAATAGTCTTGTAATTGGCTCTTCAAAAGACTATTTTTCTCTGATCTATTGTCCTGCACCTGTGATTAGACCTCCTATCTCAGTTGCAACAGGGTTCTGCTTTTTTTAAGATTTTAAACCTCAACCAATCAGTCTCAAGAGGAAGGAGCAGCCATGTTGCACCACAATCCAAATATCTTCTCCGAAAGATGTTGAAAACTCACATTTTTGCAAAGTCATTTCAAATAATTTGGTTGATTTACTCGGTGTAGAAATACTAATAGAGTGATGAGCAAAAACTGGCCCAGTGAGCTAGAACTCTCATCTCAAAATGACAGTCCATTAGTTCCAATCTGCAATCACTGGAATGAGCTCAAATTGTGAACATAATATTTTATACCCTTCCAATTACTGTGCAACACTTGAACAAGTTTTGGCAGTGTTGATGAGTTGCTAAGCACCCAGAAGTGTTCAATAACATGAGCAACTTCCAGCTGATACAGTTTAAAGTGTGTATAATCAATATTTTTATGTCAACAATGCAATATGACTACTATGATTCACTACTGTGGAAGAGGTTGCTCAAAGCTCTTAGAAACTTTGGTCAAAGTTTTTTTTTTTTCTAAAAAAGTCAAAGTTGCTCAGAACTAATTTATTTATTTAATGAATTTATTTGCTGAGGTTTCGAGGCCTCTGCCTCCACTTATATAACAGAGCTGAATGCAATTTGGAGCATATGGTTTTTTTACATTTGGAAGAAAATGGCAAAATTAAGTTTTCCGAATGTAATCTATTGATGCCGTGAGCACCACAAATAAAATGACATTCACCTTGGTCTGGCAAGAGATGACCAAGACTTTGTACACAAAAGCATTCTTCGTGGCTAAAATTCCACAGCAGCAGCTGAGTTGTTGTGCCCACTGCTATTTCGTGACTTCTGACAATCACAAGGTGACTCACAAGGATACACCCCAATCTCATCACTGCCTTCCTCCTCAGTATTGACGCAATCGCTGCAAACATCAAAGGAAGTTCAAAGGCTCTTCAGGTCAAATCCTGAAAGAGTTTGGTTTAGACTAGAGGAAAAACAACTTTATTAGAGAGCAGAGGGAAGTGAAAGGTGTATGTGCTCCACTAAGAAAGAGACAGCTAATAGTACTAATGATTTTTTTCTCTAAGTGGAAACTATTGCACTCAGTGAGAGTTCAGGAAGTTATTAAACCTAAGAAAGTGACCGCAGAATAATTGGATTTAGATGATTTGAGTGCATTAAGTTTAACCATTATGTGCCGTAGTAACAAATACCAACTACCACACAAAAGACAGGCACAGGCGTGGGCTTGTAACGACTTACAGTTCACTCTAAGGCATTTTCAAAGCAATCATAATGATACTGCAGTTGTTCTGAAGTCTTCAGTGACCTTCAGAGTTATGGAAATCACAGCAGGATATGAGAGAGAAATGAGCTGACAGGGTTGTTTGGCTGCTATGTTCCTCACAGAGCCTCAGAGGCAAAGGGACGGGACAGGGTCTGAGTCAGAATGTATCAACCAGTGAGAGTTTGGGAATTGCATGCTCTTTTAAGTGTACGTGAATGTACAGACATCACAGCGAAGCAGGGAGTCTTGCATCATCAGCTGACATTTCTCACATAAGCCCTCAGATCAACACTTGTCGTTTTGTCTTCCTGTCAACTTTTCAGCTATGGAGAGGCTTTATCTCAATAAGGCCAAGGATGAGAGATTGTGGTGATACCCCAAACCCACAATGTAAATGTTTCCTACACTTAGCATACCGTCAAAACTTCTGTTGGGTATAAGGAAGCAACCAATTTTTGTTTAGGGAGGACCTTGAAATAAATTTCACCCTCTGATAGATAGATGTACAACAAGCTTAGCCTCAGTTTTAGTGTCCCTCAATAAAACAATGCCACCCAAAGCGAGGTTTGTATGTTTCAGGGGCATGTTGCTACTACAGAGCTCTGAATTCTGGGTATGAAGATATCTGCTCTGGTGTTGCTAAAAAGTACCATGCTATTAAACTTAGGCAAGAAAAAAAGGCGAGGGGAAGGAGACGGGCAGAGATAAAGGGGGAAAAGAGAGGGGGGAGAAAGAGAGAGAAGAGGGGGAGATGAAGAACAGGGAAAGAGAGAGAGAGAGAGAGAGAGAGGAAAACCAGGAAGGGACAGAGAGGAAGGGGGGAGATACACTGTAAACCCGAATAAGTTAGCAGTACTCAAAAAACTTAGGCAATCATTTGCCACTTTTTTTTTTGAGTTAATAAACTCAAAAATTATTGTGAGCAAAGCTTAAATGTTTAGGAGTTTGTGTTATATGTAATCAATGATTACACCTTAATTAAAATAGCCAATTAAGTCAACTCAAACATTTATAGTAAATGCAACACAAAAATAATCACCCATGTCTTTAATTATAATACGTAGAGTGGCCTTAATTATCTTAAGTATAAAATCACCATCATTTCATGTTCAATAAACTCTAAAATTCTATGGACCTTTAACAAAAATTTAACTGGCTACAACTCACAAATGTTGACTTAATAAAACTCAAAAGGATTTCCTCAAAACTTTAAATATTTGTGGCAAATGATTGCCTTACTCACATTAAGTAGCACTGAATTAAAAAAACAAGACATGTCAACTTCCATGTAAATCAACATTTTTTTTATTTAACATTTGAAAATATTAAATTGCTGTGCCCACACACTCCCTTTTTTTTTTACTGTTTCTAACATAAAATAACATAAATAAAAATAATTAAAATCTGAAAATAAATTTAAGGGCACATTACATAAGGAATCTTTAAAACCGTGCCTTCAGCACCTCAGCAGTGTAAAATTACTTACAACATAACTTGAAGCCTAAAATCTGTGCCATAGAGCAGCAACAACTGCTACATATAATTAACAGTGCAAAAAACAAGTGCAAAGGCAGTTTAGCCTAAAACATCGACAATGCTACACACTGACACTGGTTATGATCACTGGCTAAAACAAACCACCAGATCCACAATCAGTTCTACACATGTAACATTAGGTCATTTTTAAGTGTTTGCAGCCTTGCGGAGAGTTTGCAGTCATCCAAACCAAGTAAAATCTTTTAAATGAAGTCAAAAGTGTTGGTCAGCCCTTTGGGATAGCTGAGATGTAGTGCATAGATGAGGCCAAACATTACCAGGAAAGCATCAGGAAGTCTGGGAAGGGTAGCCACCACATCACCCTCTAGAACAACACCAATTTTCACAGGATGGTAGTGAACTGGACTCATGGCATTGTCACTGACGGTTGTAATGAGGGTCACTGATGCATCCCCAAGATCTGGCTCATCTTCATCATTCTGACAGATTGAAAGATAAACTATTATCTAATCACATTCACTGAAATACAACACACACCAAGGGTGTGGCAAAGAAAGACATTTATTACAACTGTCGTGAAAAATGTATGTACCAAAACTGATAACCCAGTTTCACATTAATGATATCTTAATTTGTTATTTATTAAAATTATTAAAAACAACTGCACATCAAGTAAACAGACATAGCAGGGTCAAGTAGACATGACAGGGTTCAAAACATCTCATCAAAAGAACAGCACATGAAAATTAGACAGCTGGCTAGCACTTGCATACTTACAGAAAAAATATAGGTGAATTTTCTAATAAATGAAAATGTGAATGGGTGAATAAAGGATGGGTCTGATATTTCTATTTACAAGGACTTACCAGACATGTTCTGAAAAAAACAGAGATGTCCTCTTGCAGATAGACAGGAAGGGCATGGAGAACAGTCGTGCGCCTTGTGTTGACATCATGTAGCTCCTGAAAGGATTAAAATAATGTCAATTCTGAAAAAAATGTACTAATCACTCCTGATGTCAGTCCCAACCACTACAATATCTATAAACAGATTTACTAATAACATGCTGCCTTAATGTGCATGCTGGAAAAGGGTGATATGCCCCGTCCAGGTTGGGGATGAGATGGATGAATTGAAGGATGGATGGAAAAAGCTGCAAAATCACCTGTTCATCATGGACTTTGAGAATTTCAGCCAATGCATCTGCAGTCTTTCCAGTTTTGGAAGCCTTCTGTCTGAAGAGGGTCATCAAACGAGGGGTGTGACGATCCAGCTCGCTGTAGAATGTGTTAGGCAGATTCTGGTTGGTTATTCGCTAAAACTCTGCGTACACCTGTATATAAAATATTTAAAAATGACAGCAAAGTAATAATTACTTCAAGAGTAATTAAAATTACACAAAGTTACACACAATTTGACATAAATGATTGCCAAGGAAAAACAAGAGAAAGGGTTTGATCCATCTTACCTCAGATTGTATACAAAGAGCAGGCCAGAGGCTCAAGAACTGCTTCACTGGTGGGCAGGACATCACTATGGTCTGTCGCCGCAAGGCAAACGTGGTCTGCATCATCTTACTCATGAGAGGTAGGTTTCATTCAGTCTTTTTTACTTCATCAACAATGGCCTGCCTCAGATGTTCAAGACTTGATGAAGTCTGTCCTTCAGGGAAGTTGGGCAGGAAGTTGACTTCAGCACACTTTGGTCTCTTAATATTTGAGAGGGAAGCCTCATTGTCTGGGTTACTTCGGCTTCTTTTTCCAGCATTTACAGTGACCTCCTGACATCCAGCCCTTCTCATCTTGGTCCTGTAATTTCCCATTTTAAAGTCGATGCTGTTCTTCCAGCCATTCCATCCAGTGTCAGATCCTGCTTCTTTTAAACAGGGGTGTTTAGCCACAAGAGCCTAAGCTGCCTTTGCTATCTCTTTATCACTAGGGTAAGCCTTGAAACCATATATAGTAGAGTTTAGAGTTTGTGTTATATGTAATCAATGATTACACCTTAATTAAAATAGCCGATTAAGTCAACTCAAATATTTATAGTAAATGCAACACAAAAATAATCACCCATGTCTTTAATTATAATACAGAGTGACCTTAATTATCTTAAGTATAAAATCACCATCATTTCATGTTCAATAAACTCAAATTCTATGGACCTTTAACAAAATTTAACTGGCTACAACTCACAAATGTTGACTTAATAAAACTCAAAAGGATTTCCTCAAAACTTTAAATATTTGTGGCAAATGATTGCCTTACTCACATTAAGTAGTGCTGACTTTAAAAAAAAACAAGACATGTCAACTTCCATGTAAATCAACATTTTTTTTATTTAACATTTGAAAATATTAAATTGCTGTGCCCACACACTCCCTTTTTTTTAATGTTTCTAACATAAAATAACATAAATAAAAATAATTAAAATCTGAAAATAAATTTAAGGGCACATTACATAAGGCATCTTTAAAACCGTGCCTTCAGCAGTGTAAAATTACTTACAACATAACTTGAAGCCTAAAATCTGTGCCATAGAGCAGCAACAACTTCTACATATAATTAACAGTGCAAAAAACAAGTGCAAAGGCAGTTTAGCCTAAAACATCGACAATGCTACACACTGACACTGGTTATGATCACTGGCTAAAACAAACCACCAGATCCACAATCAGTTCAACACATGTAACATTAGGTCATTTTTAAGTGTTTGCAGCCTTGCGGAGAGTTTGCAGTCATCCAAACCAAGTAAAATCTTTTAAATGAAGTCAAAAGTGTCGGTCAGCCCTTTGGGATAGCTGAGATGTAGTGCATAGATGAGGCCAAACATTACCAGGAAAGCATCAGGAAGTCTGGGAAGGGTAGCCACCACATCACCCTCTAGAACAACACCAATTTTCACAGGATGGTAGTGAACTGGACTCATGGCATTGTCACTGACGGTTGTAATGAGGGTCACTGATGCATCCCCAAGATCTGGCTCATCTTCATCATTCTGACAGATTGAAAGATAAACTATTATCTAATCACATTCACTGAAATACAACACACACCAAGGGTGTGACAAAGAAAGACATTTATTACAACTGTCGTGAAAAATGTATGTACTAAAACTGATATCCCAGTTTCACATTAATGATATCTTAATTTGTTATTTATTAAAATTATTAAAAACAACTGTACATCAAGTAAACAGACATAGCAGGGTCAAGTAGACATGACAGGGTTCAAAACATCTCATTAAAAGAACAGCACATGAAAATTAGACAGCTGGCTAGCACTTGCATACTTACAGAAAAAATATAGGTGAATTTTCTAATAAATGAAAATGTGAATGGGTGAATAAAGGATGGGTCTGATATTTCTATTTACAAGGACTTACCAGACATGTTCTGAAAAATCCAGAGATGTCCTCTTGCAGATAGACAGGAAGGGCATGGAGAACAGTCGTGCGCCTTGTGATGACATCATGTAGCTCCTGAAAGGATTAAAATAATGTCAATTCTGAAAAAAATGTACTAATCACACCTGATGTCAGTCCCAACAGTCCCAACCACTACAATATCTATAAACAGATTTACTAATAACACGCTGCCTTAATGTGCATGCTGGAAAAGGGTGATATGCCCCATCCAGGTTGGGGATGAGATGGATGAATTGAAGGATGGATGGAAAAAGCTGCAAAATCACCTGTTCATCATGGACTTTGAGAATTTCAGCCAATGCATCTGCAGTCTTTCCAGTTTTGGAAGCCTTCTGTCTGAAGAGGGTCATCAAATGAGGGGTGTGACGATCCAGCTCGCTGTAGAATGTGTTAGGCAGATTCTGGTTGGTTTTTCGCTAAAACTCTGCGTACACCTGTATATAAAATATTTTAAAATGACAGCAAAGTAATAATTACTTCAAGAATAATTAAAATTACACAAAGTTACAAACAATTTGACATAAATAATTGCCAAGGAAAACAAGAGAAAGGGTTTGATCCATCTTACCTCAGATTGTATACAAAGAGCAGGCCAGAGGCTCAAGAACTGCTTCACTGGTGGGCAGGACATCACTATGGTCTGTCGCCGCAAGGCAAACGTGGTCTGCATCATCTTACTCATGAGAGGTAGGTTTCATTCAGTCTTTTTTACTTCATCAACAATGGCCTGCCTCAGATGTTCAAGACTTGATGAAGTCTGTCCTTCAGGGAAGTTGGGCAGAAAGTTGACTTTGGCACGCTTTGGTCTCTTAATATTTGAGAGCTGACAGCAATCTTCCTTATGTAACACATTTAATAATGACCAGTACAACATACAAGCCACTTTAGAAAATATGAAATATTACTTACTACAAATTCGTACTTGAGTATTTCATTTTTATGCCATACTTCACTTCATGTCCTCTTTACTCCACATCATTTGTCTGTTTATTTGTCGTCCTGTAAGCAATGTACTTGCCAACCATACGTGCACAGGGTAAAGTATATTTTAGACACCTAAAAAAAAATTACTTTAAGTCTATGATATTTGTGCACACAATGCATTTACAATATCTGCGCAGCGTTTCCTTGCTGTCAGGAAATTGTTTCGTGTTTGTTTGTTAAAATGTTTGCATAATACACTAATTTTCGAAAAGTACATGATACAACTACAAAAACTTGAAACATCCTTTTAAGTACAGTACTTGAGTAAATTTATGTAGTTACATTGAACATGGTCGCTCTCTGCTTTCTGTATCCGGCATGGCGCCTGACACGCACGCACGCACGCGCACGCGCACGCGCACACACACACACACACACACACACACACACACACACACACAGACTACGCCAAGCTAAGCTAGCGGCTGCGCTGCCAGACCAAAACAATGCATGCATTGACACAAAAACTTGCCTCGACTTCATCTTTTGGACATAACATGAAGAATAAGAATGTTCGTGGGCACAGTAACAAGCAATGCAGCTAATAATGTACCAAAACTATTGAATTGTCTTATTAGCTTGCTAACGCTGCTTGCTAATCCTGCGTTAGCTGTGTGGCTAATACAGCTCAACATCTCTAAATATGAAAACACGCTGAACTTCCAAACAAATACATAACGTTGAACCTTTTTCAATCATAAGTCAAATGCTTACAATTAACCAAGAGTGACTGAATGCAGAACTCCGTGCTCCTCGGTCTGCTCTCCCGAAGCCGTCTCTGCCTCAGTAAAATTCGCGGTCTGTGGCAGCAGCGGGATGTTTGAATCGAGACGGTTGGAAGAGGAAGTGCACGTAAAACTTCAAAATAAAATCCCACATTCCGGTGAAAGCAATCTTATCAGCAAACTCTTGTGTATTTTATTTATACTAGTATAGTGTTCTACCTCAGCATGCCTTTTTAAACTCCCGATTTTTGTAGAATCAGTCATTGATTATTCCAGCGTTTTGGGGTTTTTTTTGTTTTGTTTTTTTAAATCAGAGAGTAACAATACATGACCGTAAAACTTCAAAATAAAATCATGTTAACACGTTCAGGTGAAAGCAATTTTACCAGCGAATTCTTGTGTATTTTATTTATACTACAGTGTTCTCAACATGCCTTTTTAAACTCCCGGCTTTTTGTAGAATCAGTTATTGATTATTCCAGAGATATTTTTTTTTATCCTAGCGTAACAATACGTGACCAAAAATAAATATTAACAGTTTAATCAGTATAATTTTTATGTTACTGCTATGGTATACTATTGATGATTATTAGTAATACCAAACTGAACATTAAAATGTAAACTGAAAGTTCATTTATTCTGTCAAAATAAGACACAAGTTATGTTGACACTGCAGAATTTTAAGTTTAAGTTCAAGTTAAGTTTATTCCTCTATTGATCCCTTAAGCTGGGGAAATTTATTCTCTGCATTTTAAGTGAACAAAACACACACAAGCATACACATGCACTAGTGACGCTGGGGCAGTGGGCTGCCTACTGAGGAGCCCGGGGAGCGGATCAGTGCCTTCCTCAGGGGCACCACAGCCATGGTCCGTTGTCCATATCTGTTGTTCTTGGTCAAGGGATTGAACCGGCGGCCCTCCAATCTCCGGGGGGTTCAAAGTGGTATTTGCTTAATCAGTGAAAAGTTCACATTACTCAGAAATTCTGATTATAGTCAACTCAAAAAAAATGAAAATTTTACTGATATTTAACTGTATTCAGTATTTTTAAGTAAGTAGAACTTCTGAACAAATCTGAGTTAATGCTACTCATTATAATGAACTAATTTGAGCATTTGGGTTTACAGTGTAGAGGAAGGAGGATCTTCACTTGCTCTTGTTCTTTTTCCCTCCTCTCCTCCTTCTCCTCTTTTTGTTTCAGCCTTTGCAGTCTTTCAGCTCTCTCCATTTCACCCAGGAGAGGTTTGTAGTGTCTTGACATCACTTTCTTCACATGGCGTACGGGTTGCTCTGCCTTGAATTTGCTGTCTCCTCTAGAAGAGGACAGACATTAATAGTCCCAAGAAGATGTATTCTAATGATTTGCTGATCTCTTAACTTTTTGTCTAGTGCCACCAACTGGTTGACATTATTCATTTAGTTTGAAATGGTTCCACAATGACTAAAATCCCCAGTGTCTCCACCATGGTTACACCTTTGCATCCTCGCCATGAAAATATAATAACAACAGCCTCTCCTCAGTGGCATGCCCTTTATTTCTTCGCAGTGTTATGCTCCAACAACAAAGAGCTGTAGTGTCAGGAGGGGAAATGCTGTGACTAAAGAAAGCAGCTGTCCACAAGGTGGGCACACATCAGAAACAGCTCTTTTGAAAGGTGATCTTTAAAAGTGTACACTCTGGGATGAAGACATAGAAAACTGTGTAAAGATAAAACAGAAGCTCAAAGATGTGGTAAACATTTAGCAAAGTACGTGTGTGTGTGTTCATACTAAAAATTGCATAAAGATTTGTATGATAAATTACTTAATGTTATTCATAAGTACTTGTTAATGGTACAGTCTATCTTTTTTCAGTGTGGTAAAACCGTTGACATTGACCCTGATCTCTGTGTGACAGAAAAAAAAAAAAAGATAGGGATTACACTCTGACCTGTGTGTGTGTGCTTGTGTGTGTGTCTGTGTCTGTGTGTGTAGGTGTGTTTGCACGTGTGTGAGCACGAACCAGTGAGCAGGATTTGCTGACGGTGGCATTACGTGACTGTGTTTGATCCCCTTGTAATATGGAAGATCAGCAAAATACATACGTGACATGTTTGACCATGCAAAGTCACACATTCGCACACTGACACACTCACACCAGGGAACACAGATGTGTTGCTGTTGCTGTAGCTGTTTAGTCTCAAGAAGTTCAAAGTGAAAATTAAGTACAAATATAGGCTCAGTAATTTTGAGCTAACACCTTTACTTGAGTAAACATTTCAGAACTTACTCTTTAACTTCATTAGTTTTAAATATATGAAATAAAAGTTTTTTGACATTGGAGAAGTGAGTAGAATGAAAAGCCAGGAACACAAATCATTAACAAAATGCCCCATGATTTATGCTATCTTCATTCTTTACTACAGCAGTGGTCTGCAAAGACTCTCTCTATATAGCCTGTTTCACATTGGACAAAAAAATCCACTAACATTTTGTCTTCAGTTGGAAAAGATTCAATTATGGCATTCAGTCCCAGGTCAAATATCTCTGTAGTAGTCACAGGTATTTCTCGGATCCAGGTCTGATCAGCAGCCATGGAAACATGACACCCGGGTGGACATGCAAATTTCTGCCCCTTTTCTGGTGCAGTGCTTTGACATGCATCAAAGTTCTGGATACTAGTGTGTAAATAGCCAGGGACATGTATTGTTTTTTACTGTTAAGAAGAACAGTCTGCAACAGCAAACTTACTGGCTAGGAGAAAAGAGTCAATCGCCTTTATTTGGGGTATTTGCAAGCGTATAATAAACCTGCATATATGTGCTAATTTTGGTTTAAAAAGGGTAAATGCCAGGGACAAAATAAGAAGCTTAGGGTTACATTTAGCTCTAGTGTTAATTTTAAAGTCAGGCAGGGCACTTAGGCTGACCAAAGACACACCTGGGCCTCTCAAGTGCCCCTCTGGTGTGACTTCAGGGCACAAATTCAGCAAGGAAGTGTCCTATTAGGGCCCAGAATATCCAGTTGAAACAATGCTTTTTTTAAAAAAGGCTCTAAAAAGTTGAGACAGACACCCAGAGAGATTTTATAAATACATAACCTCTGCACACGCTGCTGCCCTTGTCTTAACTTCTCATCCTGATTTGCTAGAGAAAAGCCTTTTTTTGAGCCTTTCCCAATTCGGCTCTCGTGTCACATCCACCCTGAAAAGAACAGAGAGCATCTGCAACACTGGTTGTGGGCTACTTGCTCTAATGATGTCCCAGCTGCCTGCTTGCTAAACTGCGTGTGCAGCCCTGACAAGTGACTTGATGCATTAACTTGATCTCACTGTCATATTATGTCTGTCCAGAGAGCCTTTTCATCTACAAACTTACCGCAGCATGAATAAATACAACTGTTATTAAAATGAAGAATTCTGTGCTCTGCTTCTTTGGGCTTTATTTGAACTACTACATTCAGCAAATGATGCATATTGGAGTAATCAGATAGTGCCGTGTGTTAGCAAGCAGGCACCTTCCTGCTAACTACACTGAATGAAGAAACGTAAACATTAGCAATGTCTGTGTTTTGTTTTGTTTTTTTTTTTTTTGATGTGCAATTATCTAATTTTTAATAAATCCATGGCATGATTTTATGTCACACATAGAGCATTGATTTATACTTTTTTTCTTCCTGTGTGGCCAAATGCTTGCTTCATGTCTCATTATCTGACACACACACTCACAAACACACACACCTTTATCACTGATACATCTGGACCTCAATAAAATGAATCCTGCCATCGTTCTGCTGGTCTGCTACTGGCTGACAGGAGAAGAGAAGGGCAGAGGTAGCGGGGCCTCAGGTGTTTGGTTTCATAGAAGAGCCTGCTGATCTTTTACTTGTCTCTCCCTCCCCGTGCATCCCCCTCCCTTCTCCACCTTCCTCTTTTGTCTCCACTGCTCCCTTTGTTAACCTGAGGCCATGTTGCTCCCACAACACACAATCTCATTTCCACATGTATGCTATTTTTCTTTCCCATTCTCCCTCTCTCCACCTGTGTGTTTTTTCCCTAGCTGTAATTTTTCACTTCAAATTCGGTTACACTTTCAGCTCTTACTTCACTGTAAAAACATGAGGAATGCTACTGAGCTTGGTTCAGGACATAGAGAAGAAAACTAGGAAAAATCCTTGAGCTAAAATATTATAACTGGGTAGTAGATGCAAACAACATCACGGTATAATCAAGGAAAGTTCTCCAGCATACCTGGAGTGACAGTTCTGGTTGTTATTCCACGTTATTTGTCCATTTGTCAACATATCTGTATTTCACACCATTTTGACACAGAGTAAAGAAACAAAGGGGGTTTATTCTGAGTCATTATTCTCACTTACGTTTCCTTACGTCTCTCTGCATCTTGTTTCTCACATTTTTGCAATGATCCGAACTCATTCTCTCCCTCTTGAGGAATGTTAGCTTGGGTTGTCTCACAAACACCCTGCAGTCTCTAATACGGAGTAATTTGGCTCCCTATTCCTCCTAACCTGCTCCTTTATATCAATTATTGTTTATTGCACTGCGACTCAACAGTCTTACAAGACAAATCCCTGCAAGAATTCAAAGATTGAGTGGCTGGCTTCATACAAGAACATGAATGAGAATGGGTTAAAATTTTGCTTAGCATAGAAATGTTTATATGTATCTCCTTCCCTCCCAAGGGTTGTAAAGGGTTAAAAAAAATGCCTGGACCAATAACCATTACTAAAGTATTGCATTCTCACACTCTTGTGCACACACACACAAGAACACAACCTCCACTCGAGGATAATGAGCAGGCACAGATAAGTTGTTGGCTGTCTTGTTAGCCTCTCACTTCACACTCCATCAGCACTTCGCTTCTCGATGTCAAAAATAACCAAACACAATCTTTGCAATGACAAATAATATGCATGGTGTTGTTGCTGTTACTTTTTTCCCAGCAACTTTTTGATTTGTCAAGCACAGGTGTAATGAGTAACATAACTCCTAGCTGTGCTGCATTGCAGTAATTGCAGAGAGCAATTGTTAATGTTATTTGCTCCACCTGTGCTTTGCCTGCTCCGACAAGTCAAATTCTCTGTTGTGATAAACTTGAATGAACCTTGTTGATCTGGAAAGAATAAAGGAAGAAGAGAACTCTGAAGTTGGCAAAGCTGTCAAGATCCAAGTGAGCAAGGTTTACCAAAGAAGCAAAATGTACGTGTAAAAAACAGATGGACAGATTGCTAACAGAGAAGAAAAGAACAAAAGACGATGCTGCACATCTAGTAAAAACATTAGCTGAGTGCAGCACATGACGAACACTGTCTAGAGATGAAAATTTATCATCTTCTGTTTCTCAGTGGTACAGTGGTAAGCATCGTCGTCTCACAGCAAGAAAGTTCTGGGTTCAAATCAGAACCACTGCTTTTCTGTATGGAGTTTGCATGTTCTCCACATTCCTGTGTGGGTTCATTCTGCATTCCCTCTGGCTTCCTCCCACAGTCCAAAGACATGCAGATTAAATTAGATTAGATTATGGACGGATGTTTCTCAGTGGGACACAACCTACAATTAAGTCTAAGTCCTGTTTAGTCCTGTGAAGGCTGTCTACAAAGTTTCTCCCATAAACATACATTTTACAGAGAACTTTGATTTTATGGCCACCTGGAGTATGTTTCAGTAAAAGGTATGACAATCAAACTTGGGACTGATATCATGCTCCATGTCCTCTACAGTAAATGTTAGTGATGCTGCCACCTGTCTGCTGGAAGTAGTTGTGTTTAATATTCTCCTCAGAAGCCCCTGGTTCTCAGAGAAGGCAATAACTGTATTACGATACTACTGGTGTTCTTTAATCAGAGACTTTGAGTATTATATTGCATATAAAAAGTACACTTTTCACTTTTAATGCAATTGTTTTCATGTGTGTGTGTTCTTTTGTCTATATGTGCAGCTCTTTGTATTGAAATGTTCTACAGGAAAGTGCTGCATTGTTTGTATAAAGTTTAATAGATTAATACATTGATTAGACTCAACATGTGCTAAAGGACATAACCAACAATAGGTGCCTCAGGCTTTTGCCCAGCGCTCAGTATTGAGTGAGTGATTCCACACCAACACTGCATGCGGTATTCGATGGATTTGCTTTACTCTTCCCTTCTTTCCAAAATAAACATCTCAAAGTGTAAATCAGTTCGAATCAGGCTTGCTTCCACAGGGGTCAGCAGAAGTTCAGGTGAAGTTGACAGGTAGACTGCGTCTGTGCTCATCTCACATCAGTATTTCAATTTCCCTACAGATGAGTGACCTCACCCCTGACCACGCTTTCTGAGGAAAGCTCACCCTACCATTGGTTCCCAACCCAATTAGTGTGAGTGCATTGATTTTGTTCAATTATGTGGACTGTCCCTGGTGACCTACAATTCCTTTGGGCTGAAGATCAATAAACATGATCATTGATTACTTACATGTAATGAGCATGGATTTATTTGCAACTCTCAGCAGGAGTTACGAAAAACAATTACAGCACTTTTGCATCGCTTACATTTTTAACAATTTTTAACCATTTTTCTATTTTTCCTCCAGGGTTTCTAGCAGAGGTTAACATCATTAAAGTACCCACAGTTTCATGATATAAGACATTAATCGTCAGGACAAAAGAACCAATGTACTATTTCCCACTGCAAAGTAATGATTAGACTATCATTGACTAAATGAGGTATCATGAGAAATCATGTACCAAGATCTGTGTAGCTTGTCACCTCAGCTAAACAATTTCCTGGCGGAAGTCTCATATTGACATATGACAATTAACAGTTTATGGTTAAATGTTATTCCATGTTACATTCATGGTTAGTGTTAGTAATCACTATTGTCTGTCATGGTGGACGTACTTTACTGAGTATTATGCGGTGATGTTGAGATCTTTTCTTTCTCTCTCCCTCCCTCTCTCTCTCTCACACACACACACACACACACACACACACACACACACACACACACACACACACACACACACACACAAACACACACACACACACACACACACACAACACACAACACACACACACACATGGTGGTCTAACTCAGTAAATAGTTAGAGGAACAGGTGGTTGGGTTCTTTTTGCTTTCATGAAACCTCTATAAATACTTCCACTGCACTGTTACTGTTAAGATGTGGCCCTTTCTCATAATTTATGTCATCATTATCAACATCATTGTTTTCTACAAGAGGAAAGGCCAAGATCTATTTTGCAGCCTATTTACCAAAGGTCTATGATCCCAAGCACCGACTAAAGCGGTTGCTCATTCATGTATGATTTGTGGGGTAAAGAGAAGAAATGATCCCACTTACAGTGCCAAAGCCACCACTCCCCTCAACTATTTTTTTTGTTTGAGTGCTTGCCCCCCTGCACATATCTGAGTCCTGACAAATGTACTCTACAAACAACAATGGTCAGCATGACAGAAATACCAAAACATCTTGACCTCATTGCTCAGATGTTTTTTTTCTTCAGCTGAGCAACAACTGTCAGCACTACAGCACCATAGCATTGTTGACAAATATCTGCTCACCCTGTGTGTGTGTGTGTGTGTGTGTGTGTGTCTACTTAATGTGTATGGACAATAGACTGCTGAAAAATAAGATCTCATTGTCTAAATGTACAGCAGTGGGAGTGTTAATGAAGGTGCCGTAATTCTGCTGCACCAGTGGAAAACAACCTAGAGACCACACAGGGAGAAGTTCACAGCTGTGTGTCAGGGGTCCACCTTTCACTTCTTAATTTTCATAGGATATGCTGCTGCAATACACTGTGTGCTGTGATCAGCTATTTAATCTCAAGAGTCTAAAACTTGTACTTGAGCAA
Source organism: Toxotes jaculatrix (assembly GCF_017976425.1). Lineage (NCBI taxonomy): Eukaryota > Metazoa > Chordata > Actinopteri > Toxotidae > Toxotes > Toxotes jaculatrix. The sequence goes on from NC_054409.1 coordinate 13,929,935, forward strand.
AAGTTGGTGGAGGAAGTGGAGGAAGAAAAAGTGTAAATACATATTTGCCTTTTCTTGTCCTTTGGTCATTTTACACCTTTTGAAAGTAAATGCACTTCATTGTGTTATTTTTTTGTTTAGCACCATGTAGAGTGACCATGCAGCACCTATTATTCTGAAGTTGCACTGGGAGTGAAAAAAAGAGGAGGAGGAGAGGAGACGGAGTCACGAGAGAGGTGAGTGTGAGACCAAGAAAGGAAGGAATAATGAGACGAGGGCTGCGTGAGAAGAGAGACAGATCAAAAAGTGTGAGAAGGTTATATAAAAAGAGAGGGAGCACATCTCTGTGGGAAAGGAATTTGTGCCCTAAAACACAATGCAGAACTGAGAACTAAATTAATGCAAAAGCTGAAGAAAGAAAGCAGACGAGAGGAAGGGTGGAAGAGAGATCACTGAAAATCTGACAGCGAGAGAGAAATGAGGTGACAGATTTCTGAGTGTCTTCTTCAGGTGTGAATCTAGTCTCAGCCTGCAGATTAGAAGCAGACGACTAAACCCACACACACACACACACAGTCTCTCTCTCTCTAACACACACACACACACACACACACACACACACACACACACACACACACACACACACACACACACACACACACACACAGACCTATTTGCACATGATACACACAACTGAGACATATTTTTTTCTGGCAAGCTGTCTTCATTTTCCCTTCCTCTGTCTTCTAACCCTCTACCTTTCTGTCTCTCAGGCAATGAAACACACATTTATGTGTTAAACCACCTGAAAAAGACTGCATGCACCCGCTGTTCATTTTTTATGCTTTTCTCTTCTTTTCAGTTTCTTGTAAATTAAAAGCACAGTCACAAATGGTTCAGTAATGTCCCTTTCCTCTTACACATACACGGACACACACTAATATGCTAATGTTAGACTGCTTTATGTTGATCACTGATTGAAACTGAAAAACAACAAAATTGCAAGTGTGTGTGTGCCAAAAAAAAAACCACAAATATTTTGTTTCATTATTTCAGCTGAACATTGTCATGCATGCACATTTAAATCCTGGCCACCCATCCATCTACAGATATGCAGACACATGCACACGCACATGCACACACATTTCCCTGTGCTGTGTGTTCTCCAAGGAGGAGTAGACAGCTGCCGCTCTAAAACTGAACTGTAATTAACACCTTTAAACCCAACATGCCAGACTCATAAATAAAAGAAGCAGATTAAGAGCCTGGGACACATTAAAAGTGGATTAACCCCAAAGATGTAAATATCCTGCGCTCATTTTCATCATAGTATCCAGAATACAGAGCCTGAACCATCATTAGGGAGATGAGAGGACTAGAAATGTATGCAAAGGTTTCTGAGTGACATGGTTTAAGCCTAGGAGAGAGCTAAAATGAAAGAGAAAGGGGTAGAGTAAGAGTTGGTATTGCAAACAGAGATGTGTCAATCACACATAACTCCTCTGGATCTAAGCCCAAGGGATTTGGATTGCTCTTAATACCCTACTCTAAAATACACACCCATATACGAGCAAGTTATCAGGTATCAGAAATGTGCACGCACACGTCTGACATAATACTTAGCAAGAATCAACAGTAAGACCACTAAGTTTAGGAATAATAATGGGATGATTTATATATATATATATATATATATTTTCTTTTTTTTTTTTTTTACTGGGTAGCTGTGTCAGTACAGCTCCTCTGCACAGGGTGATTTTTACCACGATAGTATTTTCATAATGTACAATATCTGCAATACAATACAGCGATTTAAACCTTGCATTCAAATTTTAACTTAATTTATATAATTATTGAAAATAAATGCAATGGAGAAAAGTACAGTATAATGTTTCCCTCTGTTTTCCTTGTCATTTGGCAGCATGGTGCCATCACAATCAACACAGTGCTGCTCGACATATTCTCCTCAACATGGCTCTTGGTGCTCTAAAACAGCATATTATGCTGAACAAATGTGGTACCAACATGTAAATGTTCTGCTAAACCATCAGCTGATTCAGCTGACATCACACATGGTTTGAATTTGTTTTGAATATTCAGCATTTCTGTTCCTTACATCAGGATAAAGATAGCAATACAGAGGCTTATGAAGTGAGGCATTTAAGTATGTTTGCCCATCAAGTTCACAGTGCAACCATGAGCCATCCATTTAGCTAATGAACTGAGTATCAAACACATGCATGATGGCAAGAGCGTCTCTGAATCATTCGTTCGTATTCGCAGAAACAATTACTGTCTTGAATGCAAACAATATAACACGTGAGAAATGCTGAATGAGGATGATCTTCTGATATCCCAGAAGATACAGAATCTGACTTTCCCATAACTAAAAAAAATCACCAGAAACCTTTTGGATGATGAAATCAGGTATGACTTTCTGCAACAAAACATCAGAAATACAATATTCCCTGTCAGGAAAAGCAATGTTGTACAGGGTTAAAATTTCTGAGGCAACCTGAATATTTTCGATTGGCTTTATTGGAAGATGTAGGTATGCTGCTGTTTTTCATGCAAAGACACTGGCACAGACTCATTTTGGTAATCACTGGCACAAAATTAAATCACATTCTCTGTCAAAAGTCACGTAACAGAGTTAGAACTGATGAGTCAAGTCATCACTCTCACTTACAAAAATGGGTAGGTGTGTGCTTAATTGTATAGTGAGTGAAACAACATTAACATTTAGAAATGTACCTGTTTGGTGTGAGCAGGAGAATGATTGAACAAAATGACTGATGCACTGACTTTACCTCTTCAGTTAGGAAACCAGTGAGCTGGAATATTGTTGTTTGTTGTTTTCTCCATTCAGCCTGATCTAATGTGAGATCTGTTATTGCTCAACAGATGGAAGGATTTAGGCAGACAACTCGCTGTCTGTCTCACGCACACGCACACACATGCACACACACACGTACATTCAAGCCCAGACAAAACAGATGCAGGATTTTCCTTTGGCACATCTTCTACCATATATGATACCTCCTGATATATAATTCTGATCATGATATCTAATATCAGGTAATAATCCCCTTCCCACCACCTGCTCCCTTAAAACATTATTGCAGCAGTAAATACCAGTAGTCAGCATGAGCAGGCCTAGGCAGTAATTGTTCATTTATTTAATTAAAAAGCATCAGTAAAAAAAAAAAAAAGGAATATTCTATTTTCATTGACAATCTGCAGTTTATATATATATCTGCTGTATGTCCCCCTCTCTCCTCCCTGGTGACTCTCTTCATGTTTCTGCTGCTTTTGAAGTGCTACAGCAGGAACATAGATGCAGGGTTTTGGAGAGAATCTCAAGAGATGGAGAGGAAGGATTGGAATGGAAGGATGTGAAGATGGGGGAAGATGAAAGTACCAAGATGTTGAGGAGGACGAGGAAGGAGGGAACAGGCAGGTGGTTGGCAAGAGATGATTGAGCATGTGGAGCAGAGGTTGAACAGGCTGGATTGATATCCCTTACTGAACTGAAGTAACCAATATTCGTCAAGGTCAAGATCAATGCTGCGATCAGAGCTGTATGTGCTCTGATTTTTCTCTCCTGTTTATCTCTGCCTCTCTGGCTTTCTTTCTCTGTTTTTCTCTCTCTGTCCATTGTCAAACTCACAGCTGGTATCTTAGTGTAATTCCATCATACATTGGATGGGATGCCACATGAGCTGCATTTTGCACAACCAAACTAAGACACCTTAAGGGGAGCTCACACCAGCCTTACTGATACGCTAGTGACTACAGCCTGAGTAGATGGTTTCACTGCTTTGCATCATCTTGCCAACAGTCTGTTTTAGTCATAGTCTGTTCACTCAGCTTCTGTGTGTTACCACTTCTGAAGTCTTCCCACCTTCTGTGCTTGGGCAGGTGTGCACATACAGGTGTATGTATATTCATGCATGTGTGAGTATGCCTCTGAGTGTGTCCTTTCCAATTTTCTGCTCTTTGAAGGCTCTTAAAATGTACTGATGATTTGATAATGATAAAAGCATATTCTCAGCTCTTTGCAGCCCATTGAAGTATTGCACTCATCCAGTGACAAGAATAAAAAAGCAGGTACTTCACTGCGGGCAAATAGCGACACCCAATTTGTGCCATCTTGCCACTAACTTAATTACATGGTCCCTTCACAATAAAATGTCAACACTTTGAATGGAGATGCTGGTCTTTTACTGCAATTTACAACCCTCTGCACGTTTAAAATGATGGAACATCTGATGTCAGATTGTGAAGTTGTGTCACCTTATTATTGTTTCCATGTGGGGAAAATATAATTAACAAGCCAGCTAACATGAAAGTAGATATAGCAGGTGAAATATTGAAAATTTTACCGGCTCTTTCAAACGGAGAAAGCAGAGGTCTGCTCTCTTCTGAGAACCTGTGACTCAGGCTTCAGATCTGGTGACGCATCTGGCCTCAGAGCTGCAGGGAGAAACATCACTGCAGGTATAAAGGGCCAAAGCTACCTGTGCTCTCAAGAGCTACACCAGAAGAGATGCAGAGTGCCCCAGGGACCCGTCTCTTCCTGATGCCCTTTTAATGCTTATTTTGAGGATTCAAACACCTTTCCTGGCTCCAGACACCCCCCCCCCCCACACACAACCCCCCCCCCCCCCCTCCCCCCGAGCTGCCTCTCGGTGTGACCACACTAGTTAAATAGATGCCCACCGTTGCACAAGACTACAGGCCCATACAAAATCCCATCCTTTGGGACTGTGCACATCAGCTCTCAGAGCTGCTGATGGACATCTATAACACCTCACTTTCCCAGGAAATTGTCCCAACATGCCTTAAGACTGACACTATTATTCATCTCACTGAAGAGTTACTGCCTCTCACTGAACTTTGCTGCTCTGATTACTATTGTTTGTTTTCAAATATTAATTTACTCCTTTTTATTTTTAATGCTGTTTTATTGTGCGCTCTCTTCTTCATTTTATTTTTTCTGAGTACCTCATTTCATTCCTTTTCATGTATAACATGTTCTGAAATGATAATAAAACATCCCCATCCTTATCCTAACCAACAAATGCCATCAGTGTTTTGACAGTAGTGCAGGCGGAGAAAGGCTTTAAACGTGGTAAACAGAATGTGGTGCAGTCTTTCACCACATTGCAGCATACAAATCCATGTGATATAATGACAGCAAATGTATAAAATATCAAAACATTTTACGATTTTTACAATTCCAGCTTTAACATTTTATTTGAAATGTTGTATCTTCAGATGTTTTTTTTCTGAATTTGAATCATTTCTGAATCATAAATATTTCTCTTGGTTGGATTTCTTCACACAAAGTACACTGTGTTTGCTTAAAATGTAACTTCATTTTCAAAGCAAATTTACAAGGGACCAGGTGTAATAAAATTAACAGATACTAACATTCATATTCATATTCCACAACCGATAAGGTCTAATCACGTCTGTATTTTGGAGCAACAAACAACATCCTGCCAAAAGACATCTGTCTGACTACACAGGATCCTGTCCAATGTCACCTTAAGAGTGAGCCTTGCTAACCTGCACAAAGAGGTCAGAGGTCAGGGTCAGCTACGCATTCAACACGATGTTCAAGACACCAGGGTGACTTGAACAACTTTCTGATTCTGATTTCAAAATAATAGGTCATCTGTCTCAAGGAGTTTATGTCTGATAAAGAGACTTTTTCTCTTGGGTTGCTGGCTGGAAAACTATTTATTGTGTTATGCACAGTGTGTTGTCTGCGTGAACAGGTCTGAAGATCCTGTAGTATTATTGCCAAACAAAAAAGAGTGTCAGCCATTTTGATGAGTATGTATGTCATGCTGTCACCAACGTTACAGACCGAGATCAAGCCTTACAGCCAAAGGCTTGAGCTGGACATGGCATTATGGGATTTATGTGTGTACGTATGTGTGTGTCTATGTTGGTTATTTGTGTGAGGTTTTGGGTGGGGGCAAAAGTGTGGTCTAACCTTACTATCACCTGTCACTGACGACAGATGTTCACAAGACAGGATTATTTACTCACCAACTACACTGTGTGTGTTTGTAATTCTTTGTGTGTGTTTGTGGGTGTGTGTGACGGAAATGACTGAGAGTTACTGATCTAAAGCCCAGATATGAAGCAACTCTTCCATAGCACACAAATACATCCATCTCCTTCACACAATACCAGTATTGTGGAGGTGTCATGTCATCATCTGCTCATTTCATGTTGTCCTAATTTGACGGCTCTTGTCCTCACATTTCATGAGTTGGAAAAGGACATCAGGAAAGGACGTCCTCGTTCAAAAAGCCACTCCAAACCATATTTTTCCATCAACTACAATAATGAAGGTACACAGTGTGGGCAGAGGAAACCCCCCCACACACAGTCCATAGTCCACCACAGCGCTGCATTTAAAGCTGCCATCTCATCCATCACACTGCAACAATGGAGATGTCGTCCACTCCCTAGACAGCTGCTCAGCAACAGCCCCCTGAAACTGTGTGCATGTGTGTGCCCATGCTTCTGCTTGTTTGTGTTTGCGTATGTGCAAATATACAAAAAAACCCAGTTGTGTCCAAGTATAATGGACTTCAATCATGACAATAAGTTGTTAAAACAAGTTAGGCTGACAAACACTCCACATCACCTGTTTGACACCAGCATTGTACTGCGTTGAATGGCATTCATTTATAGGTACTTAAACAGACTGATTATTCCTTTGTTGACAGTGACGTATCATCTCCTCCGAAATACTGAGGAAACTTTTTAATTAGAAAAGAAATTAGAACCGTGGGCTGCATACTCATCAGTGCTAATAAGCAAGGAGACGAAGCAAAGAAACTAAACTAGTTGGATAAATCTTTACAAGTTGACAAGAAGAACAAAGGCTGGTGCAGTACGATGGTCAGATTAGTATTTATTGAAATTCTTCCTGGCAACCCTGGCTGTCTGACCACAGCCAGGACAGCCTGTGTGCATCCATGTGTGTGAGTCCACCTCGCTATCATGCCCATGCCACGCTGGCACCACCATCTGCTACCCGTCGAAGTTCTGTCCGGCCCAGCAAGACTCCTCACACACACCCATAGACACACACATAGACGCACATACTCCCTGTGTCCTGCTTGTGGTCAGACAGCCAGGTGGCTTCACACCAAATGAAATAATACACACACGCTGCGACCCACAGTACACTATGGTCCACCAACAGAAAGTTCCTCTCAGCCCTTCTGCTTCTCCCTCTTTCTAGATGTGCACATAGGCCTGATTAATGCGCAGAAAGGGTGTCTCTCTGTCTGTCCTTCCGTCTGTTTCGCACTATGCCATTTGGCCCAGTTCTCTGCCTTGGACTGAGAACATAGGAGCTCTTCCTCACCACAACCAAACAATGTTCGTGTGTGTGTTGTGTTTTAGAAGACAACTCTAAAAAAGAACTCCTTAGAGGGGTGTCAGATGGCAGGCGTTTGTGTTGGTGTGTGGAGGGAGGGGTGGAGAGATGATGGGGGCGGATGAAGGAAGGGATGGAAGGAAACAGGAGGAGGGGAAGATTGCTCTGTTCTGTGCTCTCCAGCTTTTGTTCTCCTAGATAATAACTCTCCACCCCCTGACTCCATAAACCAAGGGAACCCCTCCAGACTGGAAACATGAGTAACATTCAAGCTTACACCATGGTTACGACACCTAGTAATACCAACCTACGTCAAGGTGCGATGTACATTATATATCAGTGTCCTGAATTTGATTGTCTTGAGGATATATACATAAGCTTGAAGGATGATTCACTGCAAATTTTCTACAGATGGAACTGCAACTGTGTCAGATTTCTCATAGTCAATTATAAATGCCCTACGTTGCCCTAAAAAACCTAACATGCTTTTAATTCAGGCCAAAACTGAGTAGGGGGAAAACATAGAGCCACATCACTGCCAACAGCCTGGAGGCCCGTTGAGTGTCTTGGCCTAACCTGCCAGGCTCAGTGAAGAAGACTGAAATCTGAGAAGAGAAGAGAAGAGATTTTAGATTTTTACTTCACCCATCATACTGAGAGCACCACATTCAGACAGGTGGGCTGTGGTGCAGGTAGCATCATAATGATCACAGCCTCTGTCTTCAGATGTATTAATAATATTACATTTTTAATAAATATGAAATTAAACACTGATGGGGAAACTGAGAGGAAGTCAAAGGCACTGAACATCACACAGAAAACACTGTTCTGTTTTGCTGTGACCTGGTTGAGTGGAGCAGCATCTGCAACCCACATGAAATCTAAAAATACTCCCGCACCATTGACTGCTACTATGCCATGGCCTCAGTAGGTAGATGAATAACTGTATGTATGGTATGCTTGTGCGCATGTGCTAAAGTGGCTATGGGCTATATTCTGAGGTTTGCCGCTGCCTCGTTTACAAGCTTAATGCCACAAAAATGCTATTTAAAAATGTTTTCAAATATGCTGCTAAGTGTGTAGTTGTGTGTGTGTGTGTGTGTGTGTGTGTGTGTGTGTGTGTGTGTGTGTGTGTGTGTGTGTGTGTGTGTGTGTGTGTAAGTGTTTTATAGGCAGACCTGTGGGATACACTCTAAGCAGAAAGGCACCAATTGCAGTGAATGTAGAACATAAACAGTATGTCTACTGTAAATATCTTTATGGCATACAACACTCCTACAACTCTGTGCTTTCCACTAATGAATAAAATAAAATTGCCTTTGTACTTTTAACATAGTGAAGTTGTTCCAGAAGAACTCATTATGATATAAGATATTCAGATCGAGACTGTATTTTTTAGTAAGAGAATCACTGGCCTCGCCTCTGCTATCTTAAAGTATGCATTGGAGCAGCTAAATATAAGTGGTCTCTATGAGCAAGAAATTTCATATTGTCTTATCGTGCTGTCACGCTGATAAGGTTTTTGCACAAAACAAAACATCTGACCATTATCCTTTGATGCTCTGACCTGATTGTGTATTCTCTACATTCGTTAACACCAATTATTACTGGTAATTTACCAGATAACTATTAAAAATCCATTTATCAGATAGTTATAAACCTGCTGTATATTTTCCTTTTCAGTTTGCCAAGAAGGTATAAAGCCTCTCAGTTTCCCAAATGATATTATTAGTGGGCTTAGTGTCCTCACTGACACACTTATGCACACACACACACACACACACACACACACACACACACACACACACACACACACACACACACACACACACACAAGGGGGGAGAGGCCATATTATGCAAAGATATATCCTGCAGCAATCTGTTTTCCTCTATCTGTCTCTCCACGCAACTCCCCTCCTGCACCTGCTTCCCCCCCTCTGCAACGTTGTACCCTTCACCGTACAGGTGCGATCGAGCAGCAGCTCGAGTCGCTCCGCCAATTAGGAGCACTGAGCGTGACCACGTGAACAAATCCCATCGTCTAAATTCCCGTTCAACGGCGAGCAGCTCGGAGTGAGCGGCAGCGCTGAAAGCCACACTGAGTGGGAAGTAATAACGGCAGGCTGAACGGGAGCGGTGCGGCGCAGGTAAATTGCTTTTTTTATTTCTTTCCTCAATTGGCTGTACACTTTCTCTGCCTTCACCCTCTCTCACCAGCTGTGTTAGGACAGTGTGCGCTTCAGATGCGGGGCTCTGGGACAGGATGTCTTGGATTAGATTTGTCGTCGCTTGCGGGTGATTCTCTGCTCTCCTCCCGATCCGCGGACAGGACAAACAGCATCATCGGCTGGTTGCTCTGCACCGTCTGTGCACTGACACTCATCCTCTCCGCTCTTCCCTCCCTCCCTCCCCCTCTCTCGCTTTCTCCCCCTTGTCTCTCGCAGGCACATGAGGCTATTGATAGTTGACAGAAGCCTCGTAATCCCTGGCTGATTTGACTGACCGGCCACAGCCATTTGCGCAACAAGAATGTTGATTGAACTTTATTTTGCTTGGAGATTTGTTTTAATTGGTAACGCCCGCATACATTGGTACCGTGCAGAGGGGGAGTTTAGGGGGGTGAGGGGGAGTGTGAAAGGCTTCGTTTGGTACTGCATGCAGCCAGGCGGGTAGAGCTTTTATTGCTGAATTATTTATAAGACTGTCGGGGAGAGAGTAATGCTTCTCTTGGATGGAGAGAGAGTCATGGTCAAGACGTACTCCTAGACTCTTTCTAATCATGATTTTTACTTAAATGTAGCCTGCTGATCCTTTTTTAAAACTACATTTTAAAAAAATTCAAGTATAAGCCACACATATGCTTTGTGTTCCCTCTTATTATTTTTGCTAATCATATTTGACTGGGAACAGTGGTTGAAAGTACAGAGCACTTGAGTACATTTACTCAAATGCTCTGTACATTTATGCGAATAATTTCGTGGTATTTATACTTTATTGAATATTTCCATGTAATGCCACTTAATATTTTTACTCCACTTCATTCCAGAGGGAAATATTGTACTTTTCTCCTCCACTACATATATTTGACACCTTTAGTTATAGGCTACTAGTTACTTTGCCTGTTACTCTGCCTTTTTTCAGCCCCACTCCACCGGAATGAATGTGCCCCGTTCGCGCCTGCGCAGTCTCATCATTCATAGCTCTCTCTCTCTCTCTCTCTCTCTCTCTCTCTCTCTCTCTCTCTCTCTCTCGTCTCGTGCAGAGGAGAAACCAACAGGCGGCTCTGGGCTCCCTCGCTCGCTCTCGCTCGCTGCCCCGGTTGTCAAGGTACTGGTAGTCTGTGACTTCTGCTCGTTGCGGCTGGACGGTGACAGCTCAGATCGGCTCCCTCTCGGATTTTTGCCCCTTTGGATTTCTATATTTTTGGTGTCACTGACGGACTCTCAACCTCTAATTTCCAACACACGTAAGTTGGTTGATATTTTCTGTCTTTCTAGTTGTGTTTCCCCCTCTCGTCTTGTATTTTATGGAAGCCTTACATGCATGTCTCTCATGCTGTTATCCCGAAAGAGACAAAAAAAAAGAAAAAATATAGAGGCAGGAGTTTGAAGCTTGCTTCTTTTCTCTCGCTCGTTTTTTTTCCAAGTTCAACTACTAGATCTCCTTTCTCTCATATGTTGTATTGTTTCGCTACCCGTCCTTGCTTTCGCTCTTTTTCCGTGGCGAGAACAAAAAGGGGAACTTTACACGTGATGAATTGTCAACTTTCCTCAGGTTGTGAGTCTGCACTGTTCTCAGTATGTGTTTTGCGGAAGATGTTTTGGTGTTACACTGTATTATGCTACAATAAATAAGATGAGCAGACCAGACGTGGTGGTTCGACTCATCTTTTTAGCTTATCTCTCATAGCAGGTGTCTGATTGCCCACTTCCGCACTGTGCTGCGCGATATCAATCGTATGTTAACCCACTGAGGGTATTCTTTGTTTTGTTTTTGTTTTTTAACATAAATATTTTTCTCCAGCTCTTGTTCTGTTACTCCGTACTAACTTGAGCTGTTTGTTTCGTATAAGCAGTCTGTTTTTGTTGTTTCAGCATTATTTCTGTCGCTTTTTATCTGTCACTGGGAACCTGAAGTAAAGTTATTACTGTGTGTTTTATCCTCGCGGTCATTTTCTCACACAGTGTGCTTTGTATAATTTTGCGCGCGTGCTTGTGTCTTTATTTCTGCGTTTGCATGCGTGCGTGTGAATCAAGTGAATGACAGAGAGAGGAAGAAATGCTGAACTGCCCTCTGTTCCTGCTGAACCAGCTTGTTGGCATACCTAAACCTGTGCTGGTAATTGCAAACTAACACCTCACTTCTCGGTCGTGCAACAACTGAAAAGATCACAACAAGTATATCAGCTTGTCAGCGTTCAAAGGTCTTTAAAACTAGCAGTACTGTATCATGCAGAGTCTTTCAGATTGGTCTTGTTGGTGCTGAAGCAGCAGTATTGCAGATATGGCAGCATTTTTCTCTTGTCTTTTTTTTTTTTTTTTTGTTATAAGTGGACAGTTTGTTTCTGTTTTGAGTGACTGACTAATTGAACTGCATTTGCCCTCTGCTGTGGTCCAGTGGTTCTTGCTGGTGTGTGCTAATTTACCAGGTCTTTATGCCTGGTGGTCTCCAGGCTTGACTAATGGCCTGTTGCCTTTGGGTTATTTTTGTTTGCTGCACCCTGCTCCACCCTGTTTCATATGCTTGTGGTGTCTCTGCTAACACATTTCAGCCACACCTGCCCTGGTTAGACTGAAATGTAGGGTGTCTTTATGTTAATGCCCAGCCCTTGCTTCACTGTACTAGACTGACCTCATTTGTGGACTGGACTGGTAACAGACTTATTTAGTTGTTGCAGCCATATAAAGCTCTACTTGTGCTGTTTACTGGACTTTGTGAATGCAAATGGGAGAGCTGGGCTTATTACACCCTAGCTTTTGGTTTGTGTGTGTGTTTGAAAGATTGTCAGTGATTTTGTATTATTTCCTTCATTATTTGTGAGTGCATTCATGTCTATTATCTATTTCTGCAATAAAGTGTAATGGACAAAAAAAAGTGTGTGTGTGTGCGTGTGTGTGTGTGTGTACCTGTACTATGCTTTAGTGTGTATACTCCAGGCCCCCCATGAGCACTTTCACAGATGCTTTCTCGTAAGAACTGACTTGGTAATGAACTCTATCAATATCGACGAAATAAGAGCATGAGAAAGAGGGAGAGAGTGAGCTTGTATTATATGATCACAAAACACAATCTTTCTTTGTCTCTTTCAGTTTTTCTCTATGGGCATTGTTTTTCCTTTTTTTGATTTCTCTCTCCATTTCTTTTGGCAAGTCTTTTCTATTGACTTTTTTACATTTGTTTTGGCTCATTTTTTTGTTTTGTTATTTCTTTTGGTACACTTTATTTTTATTATGCCATTTTCTTTCTTCATTTTTCTCTCTGGGTTGTGGTTTTAATTAGCTTGTGATTTCTTTTATCTTTTTGATTAGCATCTCTTTTTTTGCATTTCCATAGTTGTCTTTTTACACTCACAAATATTTTTTTAGCCACTGATTTTTTGTATTATTTAGTTGTTTAGTTCATCTGACATTAGAGAGAACAGAGATGGTGAAAAGGATGACACAATTAATTCAAAATTTTATTTCCACTGACCTTGTTCTAAACACATTTCAGGATCTTTTCTATATAAAGTTGGGCCTTTTGCTTTTCTATATTTGATTTTCATAATATCAAACAGGTGACTGAAACTCCTCCAGTAGATTATGATTGCTTCAGTGGATTTGGAAATGAATTTAATTTCCACTAATGGAACTTAGTTGGGCCCAGGTACCCAGATTAAGGACACATAGAGAACTGGCACATAAGTACACTGAGCATGCATGGCAAAGACAAACACACACCCAAACACATACACAGACACAAACCAGACAAATGAAAGTTTTGTTATCTAAATTGTTCAAATCTGGTCCAATCTGGTCAAACCATTTCATTTGTTTCCAAGTCAGATGTACTCAGTTTTATTTATATATCTCCAAATCATAAATTTTCCTCAAAGGGCTTTACAATCTGTACATCATGCAACACCCTCCATCCTTGTGTCTGTTTTATGTACTCCTGGGAACAGCATCATGGACCCCTAGCTGCTTGAGTTCTGGTTTGCTTTATGTTATGTTCTTTGTTTAAACAGTTTACAATCTCAGTAACACACCCTCAGTAGGAGACGACGCACAGTGGCGTCATGGGATGTCTCTTTCTCCCGCCTCTGCCTCTGCAGCGTGTGTGTGTATTCTGGTGCCCAGTGCCTATCAGCGAAACAGGAGTCTGCCCACCAGTTCTCAGATTCTAGCATACAGCAGCACATTTAGAGTCTCATCTGGCAAGGAAATGTAGCACTAATCCAATTGGCTGGAGCTTTAGTAAAAGCAGTCCTAATTGGCCGATATGGCAGCTGGCTGCCAAGGTTCCAGTAAGCACAACAGGGAATTGGGAGAGTCCCAGTGGTGCAGGAGAGACTGAACAAAGGGCAGAGAGCAAGAGAGTGTGCTACTGTTTTGAATATTCCTCCACTTGGCAATAATAAAGGACTCATCTGCGCACTGCTGACTCAGATCCATCCAGCTGACTATATCTCATTTTCAACTGTGTTGTTTTGCACACACACACACACACACACACGCAAACACACACACATGCAAATACACACATGCACACATGCAAACACACTCGCCCCCTGCATTCCATCTGCAGGAACAAGAATGGCTTTTGTCACACAAACATGTTTGAGGAAACGTCTTCCCGACTGGCTAAGGAACAAAGCCATCAACACAGGAATATTGACTGTGTGTGTGTGTGTGCGCGCGCACATTACAAGAGGAAGAGTGTTTCTTTGCAGAGAAAAAAAAATGCTACTGCCAACAGCTGCTGCAGCCGTTCCTGTTTCCTTTCACCTCAGTGTGGAATCCAGAGAGGACAGAGACAAGAGATGAGACAGAGAGGGAGAAAGACAGAGGCAGAGAGTGTGAGAGATGGCCATGTAAGGTTTCAGCCACCATAGCTTGAACCACTCCACACAAACACTGGACCTGAAATGAACTCTTTGGGGGTTGGTCTCTCAAGTCACCGTTAACTTGAACTTTGGCTTTGTGTGGCTGCTTTACTATGGAACAAAGGCACCTTTCATTGTAAGATACATTAGGGAACTTACAAAAATAATGGCTTGTTTGGTTTGTATGCACATTTCAAAACTCAAACAATACAACATTCCAACACAATAAAGTTCCTTGATATATATATTTTCCAGTGAAAAGTAAGCCCTATTTGTAAATTCATGTTAAGGAGCTGTAATGCTAGTTTCAGCAGCTTGTTATGCAGTTAACTGTGAAATTTCCTTTGTTTGGCCACTTGGTATAGATCTTTGTCAAGATATACACTTAAGCTGACATGATTTCCTGTGAGTTGCATGTGCTTGTTTATGTACATTTTAAAAACTTGAACAGATAGCGTTAAAGATTATACATTCCTATGGGTAATTAACCAGTGATGAAATCAATTATTCAGATTCTTAACAAAGTCATTTATTACTTTGTTAAGAATCCGAATGCCTTGGTAGCATCCAAGTGAAATTTGCTAACTTTTATTTAGTGCAGCAGCTGCACAGAAACACAAATCAAAAACCTCAGCACTCATTTGGCTCAATGCAAAAGGTCAATTGTGAAATAAACATAGAAGCAGAGTGAAATCAAATCTGTTCAGTCTATGATACATTGTTTTTGAGAGTCCAGTATTTCTTTAATTAGTCAGGCCCAGTGAAGAGCAAATGATATGCAGCAGTGTGTTTATCGTCTTTGCCCCAGACAAAGAATTGAAAATCAAATATTGACATTTTTTATTACAAGGGAAAAGCTCCAGATGGCATTGTAAACCACTTAATGTGGGTTTACACAGAATCCCTCTTCTGCAAAGTGAGATGACCCCCAAAGAACATATTTTATTACACTGACACTGATGGGAAAAAAAACCAATCTTAGTTTATGGTTAACAGTGCAAATTAAAAAGCTATAAATGTGATGTATGTCACACAAAGCCCTTCATGATCATATACACGACAAACCTAATGTGTAAACGTGTTCATTTGATTGACTGAAGTGTTACATTTTGACAGAATCTGAGCCACACATCTCTCGACTATTTCAGTATCACTGAACAAAGCGTCATTGGATGACAAGAGTATTTGTAGAGAAGCGTTCAGAAGTCCTCTGTCTATTTATTTCATTTCCCTTGCTGATGTGATGATGGTTTTAGCAGCAAAGACGTTATAGTGACGAACTTGTGGGCGAGGAGAGTGAAGAATGTGGCTTATTAGTGCATTGGTGGGTTTGTTAGAGTGCTGTTAGCAGCACCACAACAGTTATTTCTACACTAATTATGTATCATTTTAACAGGCTGATAATACCACATCTTAAGCATTATTGATGAGGTAACGCGAGCACAAGGGTAGACGGTGAACATACAACAGGAGTGGGAGGATGTAGATGGAGTGGGTGTGTACACACACAAGGAAGCAAGACACGGTGTAGGTGGGATTAAGACATGGAGGTTATCACTGTTACCTGCAGCCGTTAGGAGCAAACCAAACATTCAAATCCTTCTTGGTTCACATTCAGTTTATGATCTTTGCAGTTACCATGTACTACACTGCATGTACTACACTGTATGAAAGGATGGAATTAGATAAAGGTAACCTTTAACCTGAATTTAGCCTACATGAGCTGACAGATGGCTGAATAAATGTCTGGAAGGATTTGATGGAGGAAACTGGAGGAACGTTGTTGGTGTTTCATTGTTTTTTACTTTGATTGATTCACAGAACACTATGAGGGTCCAGTTGATAATTGGTGTATACATATACTGCGTGTACTCATGAATATTCTGATGTGTGGGGTGATAAGGGACAGTCACCAACAGTGGCTTTAATCCAAGATCTGTTACTTGCTGTGTGGCAGGAAAGCCATGTTACTAAAAATGTCCAATTCCTTTTACAAAAATGCATTTTTGCGTCCTTTTCACTACGAGACCTGTTATGGTGATCACAGTCAAAGCTCTAAAGACAACACGAAGCTAAGATTAAGTTTTCATACGCCCTCGTGGTCAGTGCAATAACCTGGTTGAGATCTTTTTACATTATTATTACATAATCAGAATATGTATTTAATTTAGCAAAATTATGTCAAAATTATGACATACACGTACATACATGTGCATGCACAGAAGGAGTGAATGGATAGGGTGAAAAGAATGTCTTCAGTTTGACAGATATGGGAGGGCCATCTGCTCTATCACTCAGCTATGGCTCACTGAGTGTCACCTCTCTGCTCTGTCGTTCACACACACTTGCACAGACACGCACTGACAGCAACACATAGTATAACACATATCATGTACACATGCTAATAACCCATTTCTCTGAGCTCTTTGCCCGTTTTCTCTCTCTCATTCATTCAAACGTGCATACATCCATGTCTGTGCACACACATACGCAGTCTCTGACACACACACACACACACACACACAGCCCTCTTCTCATGTCCCAGCTCTGCTTACTGTGTCAAAAAGAGCTTAGATCAGGGAAACCATAGCTTGCCCTCATTCAGACTTCCTGGAAGATTGGGCTATTTATTCAAGCAGACCATGTTTGGACTGTGATTGGAAAGTTGCCAGTTTGAATACCAGTTTGGTTGAAACTACCACTTTCAAGTACCTCTTTTTGCTCCAGCAAGCAGGTGAAGACTGTGGTTGTACTGCAACTAACAGTTATTTTCATTATCAGCCAATCTGCCAATTATTATTATTTTGATTATTTGATAAATCATTTGGTCTTTGAAATGTCAAAAAATAAAATGAAAAATTTCTATTTGCAACGTAACAGCACCCAGGGTGACAAGTCTCATTTTGTCTGATCTGATCTGATCAGTTTTTTAGTTTATACAAAGCAAAGTGCTGTTTGTTCATCACAACGTGATACGCTGTGTTTATGAGCTTCATCTGTCACTGTTTAGTCTCTCCATTCTTCTTCTTTATTAATAAATCAGGCAGAGCAGATGAAGGGCTGCTGGCTACCCTCTTTCGTAACAAACATGAAAAATACAGCCAGCTCCTTTTGTAGGTTTGTGGTGTCTTTTTGTGATTGTTGTCAGCAGCTTGAAAAACACGATCCAGTTCAATCTGCTATAATTGGCATTTGACTACAAACTGTGCAAAAATATTGTGTGGCTCGACTATTTTAATCCAAGACCCGTTTTCTTCCACGGTGCACATATGAAGTTGCTACGTAGTACCATATTTCCCCTGTCTTTCTTTCCCTTATTTTATAAATGAA
Source organism: Toxotes jaculatrix (assembly GCF_017976425.1). Taxonomy (NCBI): domain Eukaryota; kingdom Metazoa; phylum Chordata; class Actinopteri; family Toxotidae; genus Toxotes; species Toxotes jaculatrix. The sequence continues at coordinate 13,947,739 of NC_054409.1, forward strand.
TTACAGAAAGGAAGATGGCAGGCAAGCCAGTAAAAAGAAAAAAAAAACAGAAGGTTAGAATTGAGGTTTATAAAAGGGTAAAAAAAAAAAAAAAATTGCCAGTCAGAATTTCTTCTTTTGAGGGGCCCACAAGACTAACTATCTTTTAGAAAGTGATATTGAGAAACTGAGATGCAGCATGTCTGGTCACTCATTCATCCGAATAAAAATGCCAGTTAATACCATCGACAAATGGCAGCAATTAGAACAATCTAAAGCATGCATTTTTAGCACTTTGATAGGAACACATAAGAAAAAGTTTGGGGACCAATTTTGAGTCCTGCACCACAAAAAACACAGACAGTACATGGGAATAATAATAATATAAAACTTTATATCTGAATTGCATCTCTGGAGAAATGAAGAAAAATTATACTTCACTTCATAAGCAATTAAACAAAAATATCTCTCATGATATTTTGCTTTGTCTGTGCATATGTGTGCCTGCAAGCAATATTTTCTCTACTACTATGACCCACTGACCGGTGTTTGCAGATTAATTGCTGCTTTCATGTTAAGCTGTGGCATATCACCCCGTAATTGGTAATGGAGATTATCAGAGAGATGCTGTGTGGGTCTCCGTACGTGTGTGTGTGTGTGTGGGGTGTGTGAGATTTCGTTATCTGATTAGGACGTTTATCTAATAAAGTAGGATTTATGGGATTTCTGGTGTCTCTCCTATGCACACACACCAACCCACACTGACACGCACATGAGGATCACTATTAAAACAGAATGCATATCTCTGAAGAGCTACACTGACAGAATCATATTATATATTGCATTGCCTTTGACTTAGAATATGAATTGTGACACACATGGACACAGTTACCTCTACATTACTTGTTCTTCAAGCCATATGTACATTCGTAGTGACAGTAAGCTGATGCGAATTAAGTGCTTGTAAGATTGGTATGTGTATATGTGCAACTTCATGGACACAGAAAATCAAACATATTCCTGTAATGTATATACACACACACTTTGCATCTTATGCCTGAGAGCTACTGAGGCATATCCACCCATGTTTGTTGTGCTCACTGGGAGGATGGGGATAAAAAGCAGAGGATGCAACAGAGCAGCACACTCTGCCACAATAACACATACATGCCTGTGAGCAGACACACAGCACTTGCAGGGAAGCTTCACCATATTTCTCCTGAGATCTTTTGGAGCCACATCATCGTCTCACTCCAGCACACACATCAGTGTCAGCCTGACTTGCGCAATGCACAGCCACCACTCAGCCAGCTGCCTATGTCTGTGTGTGTGTGTGTGTGTGTTTGTGTGTGTGTGTGTGTGTGTGTGTGTGTGTGTGTGTGTGTGTAGCTGTGAAAAGAAAAAGAAGGAGAGATGTGTATATGTGCAAAATTGTTTGTGTCTTTTTTTTGTGTGTATCTGTATGTTTTTGCTTTAATCAATAAGTCATCTCACTGCCTGTTTGATCTATCTCAGCAAACTGTCTGGTGCCAAAAAAAATTTTTTTCATCACTGCTAGCTTTTAGAATACAGCTTGTTCTCATTTTGTGTTATGTTACGTTAAACACTAGCAGGCAGTGGATAGAAAAAAGAGTGAATATCCTCTGTTTACTAAAATCAGATATCCCTCTCCAGTACAATTGTTCATTTCATTTGTCTGTTAGTCTGCTCAGTGCTAGACAGGCATGAGCACGATAGGCAAATGGCATGTGCTACATTTATAACAGTGCTGCTCTTAGCACAGTAGTCAGGACAAAACTGAAATGCTGAAAAATTACATGAAGGAGTTTTACACTTGAAAACTTCATTTTATATGGAAATTCACCAAAATTCAAGAGTTCAAGTTTTAAAAATAAAATCCACCTTTACATAGCTATTTGTCATCAATCTTTGATGTCAAATGTAAGTCTGACCTTTTTTTCAAATGATGACATGTAGTGATTCACTCATTTTAACATGTCCATCTATACTTAAGTTGCATTGTGTGTAGGTGGGGAGAGTAAGAGCCGCATGAATACAGTTACAAATTAAATACATAAACAAATAAATAATAAAATAATGATAAAGATAATATTGAGGGAAAAAAGCTCTGTAAATATGCCATGATTTAAAAAGACAGCTTTGTTGTGTGAAGTACAAATACTGTGGGATGTAGCTTATATTGGAATACAGAAATGTTATGCTGGTCCAGCTAACTGGCTTTTCATCCCCACCTCATTAGAGCTGCCAGACAGCTCTCTCCAAACAGTGTCTCTTGCCAGCCCAAAACACAGACGAACAGTCAAAACCACACATCACGCTGGCTCGAACACGCTGGGATGCACCTCTGATTGGAAGCTGACTTGACTGATACATGTAGCTCATTTGCAGCTTAGAATAATGAGCATTCATAAACAGGCCCAAATTCAGAGTTAAACTGAAACTGAATGATATGGTATGTTACCATACAGGTGAGTACCATAGCAAACAAACATCAGACTCAACAGCACCACCACTAACCACATGCAACTGTTATGCTAGCTTTCAGGCTGAGTGAGTGTGGGCATGACATTGTGGTTAACAAGTGGGCATCTTTCTTCACCGCTCATCTCACATCTCACTGAGATGGAGACACCTCGACATCTCAAGAAGGCTAAAGAGTGTTTCCCAGCATCGCCTGCAACATCCCTTTCTGTTTCCTTTACCATACACCCAGCCACACCGCGCTGGTGTTGTGTCATGAGCTTGGTGGTATGAGCTCCTCTTGAAGGACGCTGGAAAGCCTGAGACCTCTGACAGTGAGGACTTACTCACCTCCTGTTCCCAGCTCAGGCTGTTGAACAAGCACCCAGGCTCTGCTAACAAGGCCAAACTGTGCCTCGGCTCATAAGTGATGAAAAAAAAAAGAGGTCTGATATGTCACCAGGAGGGGTTGAGGGTTCTTTCTAGTTATCAGTAAAATTAAATCTAAAAAAAAAAAAAAAGCAGACACTGTAGAGCTGCTAAACAGGCATGATATGATTTGGTGCTGCACTTTGAATAAGCTGTAAGTGGGAAAGATAATAATACAAAGACTGTGATAGTGACTCATGCCCTTTAATTCAAGAAAAATGAGTTCTGTATTGCGTTATAATCTGTTGACGCTGCTGTTTGTGGAAACAGGTGCTGTCCCTCCCTAAAGTCGTATAATATAGTCGTATAATAACAATGTTTTGTTTACAACAAAACATTGTTATATTGTTATGCAGTCAGTCAGCTGAACCTAAATACTGAGGCTGTCGGATTCTGTCAAGGAACTTGTTCCACAGCAGAGAAAATTATCTCCCCCGTGTGGTTTCTTCCAAATCCTGTGAGAAGAGAGGCTTTTTGTGTCAAGAGTGATATAATGACATAGTGAGGTGTAATATATATATTTTTTAGCTCATAACATGGCCTGTTTGTTCAAAATGTGCATTTAATGGGTGCTGAGGCTTATCTGCAACGGCGCTGGCTGCTGGTGAGTCCATAGAAAATGATGTGTTTTGTTAAGCTCAGTTGTTATTTGCTCTTTTTGATGAACTTCGATCTGATCCGCTGAACTCCAGAGAACTTTGCTGTATATTATATTTAGTTGGGGATGTTTGCTCTCCATGGTGCTGAAATTCTCTGTTTCACTCAGAAGTGAGTAATGATTGTCTGCCTGGGAAACAAGATTTTTTGATTAAAGTCAGGCTGTTATATGTGTATGTGTATGTTATTGGAGTGTGTCGGGGTTTTTTTTTTTTTTTTTGGTCTGCTTCTCCCTGCCGTAGTGTCACAGTTATTCTCCACAGAGTTTAGACTTTAACGCACACATGCCCATCTTCAAGTAGCCTATCAATAGTGTGGTTATACTCAGCTGTGGCTGTTAGAGAATGAAAGAATTTGTCGCCAAGGCAATCTGATGTACTTTGAAGAAAGTATTAAATAAAGTGACTTGATATGGATTTTATATGTAGTTAGATGTCATCTGGTGTGATGATGTTAATCCCACCAGGACTACTGTTGTCATTCAACTGACAGCATTAGAGATCTGTTATTGGATGTTTTATTGGATCACTGTTTACTGATCATTTTAAAAAATGTCACCAGTGAAAATGTGCTGTTGTGTGTTTTTGCAGTGACATAGTGTCAAAAGATATATTTTTTATTAAGTTTTTACATAGCTCTGCAGTTATTGGAATTAAATGACAAGGCTGGTAGTTGTTCTTTTGGGTGTTTTGGTATCCAAGATTGTCGTTTCAGATTTATCTGTGTCCACTCTGTAAAAAGCGGTTTGTTGACTTTAATGTCACTGAGCTCGGTGATTTGACGACGCAGGTAGATGCTTTAGTTAATTGGGAATCCATGCCAGGTTTTATTTCCGCTGGAATACACCGCCGTCCGCCATAGGTTGCTGACTAATGACGAGAAGATGCAGACCGCAAAGAGAGGAGCAGCAAACGACTTTGAGGGCACGTCAGGGGGAAAAGCAAAATATCAAGTGTGGAAATGGGCTGTCTGAGCAACTTCCCTTCCTCGGCAGAGCCGTGCGCCCGTCAGACTGGGGGAAAGATCTCCTTTGAGACCTGTCTGTTTCAGGATGCCCAAAAGCACCGCGTGTTACCGCTGAGTATTATGGACCGACCCAAACAACCAGCAAACTTGAGAGGCGAGTTATTTTCTAAATTCAATTAAACGTGCATGGGGAAAAAAGGAGGATCAGCTGAAGCACATTGAATTAGGAGGCGCATGCGGTGTTCAGCCTACCTAAGCGAGGATATTCGATATTATTTTTTTCCCCTACAGCTCTTTTCCACGATCAGGATCTTGATTTGGAGATAATATATAGTATATAATCATCAGTGGATTATAATCAATCCACGTCGAATTATGTTAAAGCATTTATTTAAAATCTAGCACACTGTGGTCATTGGAGAGGGAGAGAGAGAGTCAGCAGCACTCACAGGGGAGCAGAGGGGGGCGGGGTCCCTCTTCTTTCCACATCAGGTCTCACCTGTATTGTAGGCTAGTACTATTTGGCTTGTGGTAGCACTTGGTGGTGGCCAGAAAACACGAAACTGTCATTTTAAAACTAGAATGCTCTCCTTTGACTTTAATTATTATTATGTGGCTTCATTCTTTTTTTTCCCCATGTGCATCCAGCCTGCTCACAGCCCTGATCTTTGTCAGAGGGCCAAAGAAAAGATGTTAAAAAAAAGACGTTAGCTTTTTTTTTTTGTTTTTGTAAATTACATTTTTAATTACTGATGTGTTTTTCCTATCAAATTCTATAGAACATGTGCAGGACTGTTAGGTTTGGCCTTTAATAAGTAGTGTAGTATAATGGTGCCCTGCCAGATCTGTTGTAGCCTTTGATTGGAGATTGGGATGGTGATTTTATGTGTGTTACTGTACTAGCACCATTATGTCAAGATAGCTGTGTTCATCTCATGAATGTGCGCTATTGTTGTACATGTGAAACACCTTGCATGTCAGCCATTTCATCGGTTGATTCATGGGCTGGTTGGCATGAATGTAAGTGTTTAGACAGCTGGTCATGACACACTTGGGAACAGTGCGATATCCACAGCTTTCTACCCATAGGTTGCAGTTGTGCAGCCGCCAACACTTTGAAGCGTAGTTACTGTTTTGTTGTGTGTATTTGTATTTAGTTCCTGTTTGACTGTGAAATGTGGGCAGGTGCAACTTACATAGATGCAAACAAACATAACGGTTACTACAGATACATGCTACAGAGGAAGTTCCTGTTCCCTTTCCTCTGACGGTTAGCTGCACTGCCTCCTGCAAAATGGAAACCTCATTTTCTGTTATCATACTGGACAGAATAACATTTTCCTACTCTGTGTCGTTCTAGTCAGACGTTATCTGTATATTATGTCTTGGTTGTACTCTTATCTGTGTCTTTTGCTAAGTCCTTTCAGGTAAATTCTCACACACTGGTGTGTAAGCACTGTACGAATGCGAGAGTGCAGGTGGTTGTTCAGTCGAGTGTGTTAACTTCTCTAAGTAAGATATTTCTTAAAGAGCAAAGTCTCAGTAAAGAAGGAAGATTTTAGGTTTGCCAGCTTCTTAGTCAGTCATAAAAAGGCTTTATTGTTTTAATGCGTATGGACTTTAAACCTTTCAGCTTGTGGATTCTAAACAATGCACTGCATTGTTCTCTGTCAGAAACATACAGTAGCAGTTTGCTCAGCTGTTGTTGCTTTAAATCATCTGGTAGTTTTGCAGATGTTGAAATGAAAAGGATAAGGTTCACATGGGTGAACAGATGTGCTGTGCTTGTTGAGTACCGCTTGCAGTAAAGTCAGCAGTTAAATGGCTGTGGGTTCTGTCGAATTACACAGAATTGTCACTTTTATAAGAATATATTTATTTGCTAGAAAGAGACTTTTATTGTATTAGTATTTAAAAAAGAATCATACTATGTTCTTCTTAGTTTTGTGTTAAGTGTTGTATGAAATACTCTCTTCTATATAAGAATTATAAGGAATAACAGCTGTAAGCATTATGTTAGTTACAGGTTCTTGATGTCTGTAATGATTAAGAATGAAATTGTGACAATCATTAGTTTAAGCCATAAACAACCTACTGTATTTAAGATTTAGTGGTGTCTCTTCTCTTTCATATAATTGCACAGAGCCAAGAAAAGTGAATTATTTTCTAAGTAGCTCACTATTGCGCTCACCATGAATTGATTGTACACCACAGCCTGCACACAATCCAACATTTTTCAGCTTTCCGCTTACGCACACAAAAACACATAGAAGGCTTACAGAAGCCTGGCTACATAATGCTTTCTCTCAGTGACCCTGAGTAGCTGTTTGCTGTCAAAGATCGACTGTAGCAACACTGTAGTGCAGTGTTTCTTCAGCTGAAGGTCCCCCACATGACAAGGATAATATTATGTTTTATATTCATTAGGATACACTGACTCTACTCTTTGCACCCTTGGTTTAAAAGACTGCAGTCTTTCACTGCACTATTAAGGGCACTATTTAACACTTACCATACTGGTAAGTATTTTTCTTCTTTTCTTCCATACAAATGTAAACGTACCAACGCCCTGCACCACCCATGTCACCATCACTTGTACGCTCCAGCATACAAACACACAAGGCACAAACACAACTACAGCAAGTGGTTTCGATGCACAAACAAGGAACCCTGGAGGGCTGCTGCAGTTCATTACATATGCCGTAGTCAGCTCAGGCTATTTCTGTTGCTCCTAGTCAGCCAGCCAAGAAACAGCCCTGCCCATTTTGGACCAGCCGTGCAGGTTAATCCATTCAGACCCTGAGTTCTTAATCATTTTAAATCTCTGGAATCACTTTAAGAAAATTTAGCACTTGCAGACATAAAAACATCATGATATGTTGTCACATATTCATAGTGGAGACATGGTCTATAATCCACATATAGTTCACAAGAAAAAAAGTATCAACAGAAACATGGTAAATCCTGGCTTAATTATTCTGCAGTAGACTGACCTTCTCCAACAGGTTTTTTTGCATACCCTCTTTTTTACATTGTTGCTTACCTTTGCAAAAAAAAAAAAATCATGCTCTAACCATTTGAGTACAAAGAGAAAACACACAGGTGGGAAATTCCCCATTGTATGAATACCTCTGTATTAATTTGTCTTCTAGATGTATGGCGGTGGCTAACACACACACACACACACACACACACACACACACACACACACACACACACACACACACACACACACACACACAGCCAGTACAGTGTGTACAGTAGCTTTGTAAATAGTTCGAAAAATATTTAGTATGCTTATAGCATTCTTCATCAATAAAGATTTTAATTACTTCTCAGAACTGCTGACCAATGCAAATTGTATGGTTTATGGTTTAGTCTTATAGCTGTGGTGTTGGCTGGGGCAACAGTGAAATCCCAGAAACACAGCAGACCATGAAATATTTGGTTTATGGGATTACATTTCATAGATTAAAAACTGCGGGAGAGAAACTATGAAAGAGCTCCACCATTTCTTTTCTCAAAACAACTTAAATATTGAAACGCATTTAAAATGGTCGGTTTTGTCCAGTTATGTAAACAAATAATCCTTAATCTTCAGATCTTAAAATAAAAAAAACAAAAAACATACAGTTTTGAATTTAAAGACAATAAAATGCTCACATTTAGATAATCTATTTTCAGGTGCTCTACATAGCTATCATGCCGTCATATGATAACAATCTGTCTCTACAATCTTTGATCTAAATGGCATAGATTTGACAGAATAGGAAAGGGACAAAGTGTGGAGAAGAAAGGTGTTGAATAATTAAAGAAAATGTCAATAGCATTAATTGATTCTTAAAGAATAAGAATAAAATAGGGGAATAGTGAAAAGGAAAGAGGAAAAATGAAACGGAAAGTTGTGCAGAGCAGTGTGCGAGCAAAACTATTTACAAAATCAATCAATCCTAGATTGGTTTGCAAATTAAACAAATTAAATTTAAATTAAATCATATTCTTGGGTGTCAAATAAAATTCAACATAATGTTATGAGAGCACAATATGACATTTACCCCTGATGATCACATTTTGTGCAGTCTGTTATAATAACTTGTGTTAATACCATCCTCTTATTCCTACAAGGTTATCAGTCAGTTTCACATCATTATCATTACTTAAAGATGTCAAATTGCTGGTGTGAGTTAATGGTGTATTGTTAATACAATGGCTGACAATGTATTACTCACCAAGTTTTATCCACCCATATAGTGGAATGTGTGTTAGAAGTATGTGTTTACAGTGAGAGACGAAGGGGAGACAATGAAGGAGAAGCTGAGACAGACACAGGGTTAACTGCAAGTGAGGAACTGGGAGAGCAGACTGTGAGAGAGGGAAGTGTGTAAGATATAGTCAAGGCTATGTTTATTAGCAGAGGAAGGCAAGAAGGAGGGTGTAAACAAAGGAGCCACAGATGGAGGAAAAGGGGAGATGAAAGGATTCGGGGGGTGGATAGAACAGACCGTTTGGAGGAGAGATGGATGGATGAAAAAAAATGCATAGCATGGATGTGCATAAAGATGCCTCTCAGCCTTAACAGCCTGAGGTGAGAGAGACTGACTTCTGCTTGACACTGATTCCACAGACTGAATCAATGTGATACCTCTCTCTCTCTCTCTCTCTCTCTCTCTCTCTCTCTCTCTCTCTCTCTCTCTCCTCTCCCCTCTCTCTCCCTGGGAATTCTCTGACCCACTTAGCTCCTCCACCAGGCAGCAGCGGAGTTATTTTTACATATTAACAGGAGACAATACTTTGTCCTCTGCTCGTCCTCCCCTCATCCGTATGCTTCCTTCCCCTCTTCTCCTCCTCCATCTTTGCTGCTCCCATCCTTTCCCCTCACACTATCCCGTGCTTCTTCTCCCCATGTCTATATTTGTCTATTGGCTTTGATCCTTTGTCCTCCTTTAGGGATGTAAAGATTCATCAACTCCTTGCTTTGTTTGGTACAGCGCATCGGCCACAGGCTTGATGGTAATAAATTGAGCAAAATCTGACTGAGGACAATTATGAATGAAAACAAAAACAAATCACTATTATATATTTTGAATTATTATTTTAGAATTTGATTTTATTTGGTGGCATTGGTGCAGTGCAGGTAGAGCCTTAGAGTGAGGCTTTGTTACAGTAATGCTAGAGAAAGAGCAGTGTCGGAGTTTGCAATTTTTGCATTTTTAATTTTATAGTTTCATAATTTTATTTTAAAAAAAAATTTAAAAAGGAAAGCATTAAAGTGTGGGATTGTTAGCAGAGAATACTTCTTTTTCTGTACCATTGTGGGGATTTTTTTAGGGCAGTGCCAGTTGTGAAACTGACAGAGAGAACAGTTGTAGAAATGCAGAGGGTACATTCTTATCTCTGAATCAGAAAAGACATTGTACAGTATATTGCTGTATGAATTATTATTATTATTTTGAATTCAGTGAGGAGAGATAGGATAGTGTTCCCATTAACAAAGATGCAGTTCGTAGATAAATTAATTGGCTACACAGCTTCATTCATTGTTTCTGCATCTTTTCCCTTTATTTACCTGAGCAAACCTTTTCCTCACTATATGAAGCCTCACCCTTCACCATCTACTCTCACCTCTTCTCTTCTCTTCTCTTCTCTTCTCTTCTCTTCTCTTCTCTTCTCTTCTCTCCAGAGAGTAAAGGGACAGTGAGTGGTTTCAGGTGTAGACAGGTCATCTATTCACCTCCTAATGATGATGGATGGCAGGACTGCAGAGAGCGAGAGCAGAGAGAAAAGTGGAGCGATGCAGGGAGATAAAGAAATAGCAGAGTAAGAGAAGACTGCTGCTGGTGGGCAGATGGTGTGAGTTTTAGTGATATGTAGATCCTCAAGTGTTTATATCATTCTTGTCATTGACTTGATAGCAAACACACACAGACACAGGTACACCTGTGTGATGTGCTTGCGAGGTGACATCTGGTGTAATGCATTGAGAAGCTCACTTATGAGGCATGCATACACCTTGAGCATGGGCACACACACACACACATAGTTCCAGCTCCGTTAGTCCTAACTTTTCTGTTTACGTCTGTTTACAGATGTAGAAGAAGAGAGGGCAATCTCCTAGGATGCCCTCTTTCACTCTTTTCTCTCTCTGTCACACACACTCTCTCTCTCTCTCTCTCTCTCTCTCTCTCTCTCTCTCTCTCTCTCTCTCTCTCTCTCGCTCACTTTCATTGTCACCTAGCTTCACAAACAGTGCTATGTTTCTGTGTTTTTGTGACACAATGACTTTTCTAAAATCTTTGCACCATCTCTGTGTACATAAGTCTACTGACAATGTTTGTGGTCAACAGCAAATCACTGTATCGTAGTATATTATGATAAAGGGAATTATCAGTGTGTAGCAAACACACATCCAAAGAGAAGTACAGAAATGGGTTAGTGACACTTTTTTTGTTAATTCTGCATGTAATGAGATCTCCATCAAGAAGAGAATGAATACTAGATGTTAGTGGGAGTAAGGCTACAGCTAATGATCATTTCATTGTTTAATCCATGATGTCTTAAAAAGTAGCAGAAAAATGTTCATTAAAATTTCCAGGTGCTCAGGGTGATGTTTTTTAATTGCTTATTTAAAACCTAAAGATATTTGATTTTTAATATAGACACATAACGCAGAGAGAGAGCAACAAATCCTCACATTTAAGAAGCTAATGCCTTATTACTGGCATCAAACATCAATATCAAAAGCTGGCATCAAATGTCTGGTTAAATTAATAATCATGTTTACACATAGTTCCTGATTTGAATCAAAATTTTGGGTAAAGCTCAATGCGGCTGCTGATTTAGACAGCATTTTAGATTTGAGAAGTTATTAATTCTCAAAGATGAGTTTTAAAAAAAATGTTATTTTAATATCAGTACCAAAACTAAGGTAAATAATAATTAGGCCTAATTATATCATAGAATGTAAAATTAAGAGCACTAATTATGAGAATAATGATGTTAAACTGACTGGGAAATTATTCATTTAGCTCCTGATCATAGATGCTGTTCACGTCAAACCAACAATGTTACATTCAGCATGGATTGAAGGGAGCACAGTCCATACTCTGCCCCCACAACAGAGGTGAGGTTGTTGTTCTTTAGACATGGTTTCGGTACTGAATGGGGTGACAAGTGTGGGGTCACAAGCAATCTCATCCACCACACGCTAGTTATTTTTTGACAGACCCCTTCTCTCAGCGCAACTCACCTCTCTGTCGTCTCACACTTTCCCCGTCTCAGACGCCCAGTAGGGGTGTGAATGTAAGGTTGCCAGATAGGAAGTGTTAAGACCCCATCTGGTGGGGTTACCACACACACACACACACACTGTCACAGTGGTAAAGTCTCACCCTTCCCAAAGTACAGGCAAGGAGGCAGGCTGTAGCTATGGCAACCTAGAGAGAAGGGAAATGATTGGGCAAGGCTTGGATTTGTGAAGAGATACTGTAAGAAGCCTAGGGCGAGACTTAGTCACTCATTCTCATTTAGTGTTTTTGTGTGTGTTGATAAAAGTGTGGGTGAGAGAAACACAAGGAGTCAGCCCTTCCTTGTTCCCCTTCCTATCTGTCTGCCTCTTTCATGTTCTGTTTTAGTGCTCAGTCAGTTGTCACGCTGATATGATGGATCTGGGTGAGCATGGCGTACTGACTGCAGTATGGTCTATAAACCTGGAAAAAGATCACTGGATGCATACACTTGCATACCTAATTGAATGAAGTGAAACACTTCACACGGGAGATGCGAGGCTGCCGCAGAGTAGCTGTGACATCAAATAGACCATATAATAGCCCAATGTTCCACTGAAAGGCAAGCATATGTTCATATTTTGCATTTGGAGAACTCCCAGTTTTGACTGGGGGGTGTCTTTGAGAATTTTTGATAGACACGCGTGCCTTTCTAACAATTTATCTGTCAGATAGAAGTGTCAGTTTTCTGATTTGTGCCTCATTTCTGCACTTTATTCCTAAATATTCAGGGCACTGAATGTAGGCTAATTTGTGAGTGGTGATTTAAGAGGCCTACGCCTAGGCACACAAGTGTGCTCACAAACCAGCACCACTTGCTGTAGCTATATGGATAACATAGACAGGGTCTTTGGTGCTGTTTGAAACAGAGGTGTCTTTGTAGATGTCAGTTCACAACTAGCTACTGGGGCTTGCTCTCTGTGTGCTCTCTTTGCAGACTTTGTGCATGAATCTGTGTGTGAATTGGTGTGTAGTATAGAACGGTGTGTGCATGTTCTGTGTTCACCGGTTATTAGAGCCCCGGCTCAGTGTCACACCCAACAGCTTTGCTTGAATAAACTGAAGGACTGTAACTGAATTAAGATGGCTGTCCATGTGCCTTAAGAAAAATTCTAGCGAAGCAAAAAGTTGTCGCACCCCGATTTTGCTTACTAGAGATGTGATTATCTATGTTTTTGCTTAGTTCTTGTAGAACAAAGGGGAGAGGAACCCTTTGATCAATAGTGGAAAGATACAATGCTGAAAAAGCATTACAATGTCTTCCTTTCTAAATAGAAATCGTTCCTTTCTAATTGGGCTTGGGGCCTTCAGAGAATTTGTGGGTTTTATTACAAACCCAGCATAAAAGCTGAATGTGTCTTTTTGTTTGTTTGTGTGTGCGTGTTAACAGTGGTTCTTCTTGTCGTTCATAGAAAATTTCTACAATGTTTCCTGCATCAAACCTGCAGTTTAGCCTAATCATTCAAGCCTATTCATTTTTAATGCGTAGTAGAAAAGATAAGTGGTTTATTCTCAGTCTCAAAATGTATGATTCAATTGAACTGGTCACAAGATCATTTCTTTTACAAGGAAAAGCTTTTTGATGTCTCTGAACACTTGCTCCTGGGAATAAAGAAATGCAATCAGCAGTAAATTACTCTACAGTAGCTGCATCTGTATAAGCCTAAATTGCTTTTATTGTTGAGTATAAGGAGGGGTAAGAAAAGCTTCCTGACCCACAAGAATGAGGAACAACAGACTGAACCTGGGAGCTCTCTGGCACCTCTCGCTCTGTCTCCACTTCCTGTCTCACTTCCCTCCCATGTTCCCTCTCTCAAGCTCATGCTCCTCCTTCACTACTCATTAGACTTGCGCTAGCATCTTCATTTCTCACCCTCTGTTGTCCTGTTTCACTGCTGCATTCTGTGCCCTGTACCCTGTTGTGACTCTAGAACGGGTGCAACCATGGATTGCATCTGCATCTTTACTATACAAACCAGGTCTTTCTGTGTTCATTCCCTCTATCTCCTTTTCATTTACGTATTTGCTTTATCCTCATAACCACCACCCACACTCCATCCAGCTGCAACCCTTGTCTTCCTTCAGCCTCTGGTTGTTTCCTGATTGGAATTCCAAAGCCAAGGCTAAGTCTGTGGAGATGTATGGGCCAGCGTGTCTCATATACTGAGGAAATATGGAAGCAGAGAACCAATTCCAGGGCTTCCTCCACGGTACATGTGCCATGCATGCACGTGTGTGTTGTAGGTTAAGAGAGGGCCTTTATTTCCTCTTTTCCCAAGTGGTTCTCTATGTACTGCAATCTTTTTGTGGAGCATTACTGGCTACATGTCTGTGCAATTTTTTTTGAATTACCTGGTGAGGCAAGACAATGCACAGACTAGCACACACATACACAGAAATGTGTATAAATGGTCTATTAGGTTTCTGAACACACACTGATGCATGTGTGCAAGAGCATCACTGTAATGAAAATGATTTATAACGGAGATTATCTGGATTAGGATTACATGTAATATTTTTACATTGCGAATGAGGTTAGGGATACTCTGCCACATCATAATTACTATTAGAGTGCATGAATATTGAAAAGGGATTGTCATTTAAATTTTATTTCACAAATTGAATAGCGAAACAAATTTAGAATTAAATGAAATGGTCTATTATATTTTTATGAAAGCACACTGGTGTTTCACAGTGGGATCCACTAATGTGCTTCCCATGACATGTCAATCTCACTTAGGCTAAAAGCTAAAGAAAATCTCAATGGCTACATTTTCACTGACTGCAATATTAATATTTTGACCAGATTAAGATTTTGAATTAGAAATTCCTGATTAGCCTTACCACAATAATTCCATGATGATAATAATAAAAATAAATAAATGATTTAAACATCTTAATTTGCTTCTGTATTTTTGCTGTATTTTACCTAAATGTATTTTATACGTACACTGCATAACTGACAGTTACAGTATTTTCGGAGAAGGTTTAAAGTTTAAAATCTTTTTTAAGAAATAAACCTGTTGTAAATGTTCAGATGTTTAAAGTAATGTTCCTGTTTAAAGCAAGCATCTCTATAAATAGAGCCTCTGTTTTCACTGTTCACACTTCATTAAGCGTATTATTATTGGCTGTAGTCCTCTGCTGCTTGTCTGGCTAATGGGTACATCACCACACATTACACTGTGAGGTCTCAAAGTGGTGAAACAGGCCCTTTGATCAGGAACTCACTGAGTGATTCACTAGAGACAAAGGCACCGCAAAGCACTCGTGAGAATCCAGAATGTGAAACTCTGAAAATGTGAAGGTTGGAAGGGTGGAAAATATATCCCACAAATTTAAGGGCACCGATGTCCTCAAAGGCACTGGGTGAGAATGTTGCTATTAATGAGTTAGGAAATGAATAGCTTAATGGTGGGGGTGACTCAGAACTGGAGAGCGCTTGGCTTTGTTCAAGGAGAGAGATAGAGAGTGCTCTGCTCTGTTTTCATCATGAAGCAAGAGAGGTCTCATGCTGCATATGGACCAGAACGCACAACCCTGACCTTGGTTGATGTGCAGATGGAGAAACAAGCACACACACTGACTGGACTGACCAGTCAATTTATGTGTTTATGGTTTCTGCGTATATCTGACAGTGTCAATCTAAGACTAACAAGCTCAATTTCTTCCAGGTTGTTGAGTCAGGCTCTTATACCACCCACTGTAACATAAAATGATGTCTTTGTTTATGCTTTGTTGCACCATTGCTTCTCAGTTTGACACCTAGCTTCTTTTTCTCACTATCAGTAATGGTTTACAAATGAGATGTGAAGGATTGGCAAATTTAGTAATGCTGTCAGCTGAAGGTTTTTGTTTTTTCCCTTTCATGAGCACTCTATTGAGAAAATGTGTGAGTCACTGAAGAACATTATCTGACCCTACGGTCAGATAATGTGGTCTCCATTAACCGATTTAGTCCTTTTTTTCTTTTCTTTTTTTTTAAGTTTTATAAAATGATTTACAAGCCTGATCTACATGCCAGGCTTTACCTCTGCCCAGTACATCTGTCAGAATTTCTGTGAAAAGTCATTGCATAAAGAGATTATCTTTAGATATAATATTAACTTCTCTAAATCTATTGTGACATTATGAAGCAGTTTAGTTTGTGATCTGATACATATGTCAATTCCATATTGATTATGCAGCACAGAGTGTGACATTTGTCAGTATCAAACTGTCATTACTACAACAGATTGCTGATGAATGTAGTTTAACGATAATCAGTCTTTTTCTTGAAAAATTGACTTTGCTTCTCCTGTCTGTCTTTTTTTTTTTTTTAAATTTGCTTGTAATGATGGCCTTGATTTTGCTGTATGCATTTTTTGTGGTACTTAGTCTATACTCAGGTTATTTATGGAAACCACAGGCTTCATGTGCTAATTAACTTTTAGCTTGGCTTTTCAAGGACCCATATTTGCATGCTGTCCAAGATGCAAAATGCAAAAGACCACCTGCACTCACCTTTGTTTAAACACCTTCTACGTGTGCCCCAAACCTCATTATGTTTTATGGTCACCACGTCTTGTCTTGACAGTTTTCCAACTGTCTGACTGTGAGGAAAAAAAAAAAGTTATGGTTATTTTTCATTACATTAAAGGTGCAGTACACATATGTTTGGCAAGATATCACGAATGCAGATACGATTTTTTTTAAACAAAGCATATAAAAGAAAACATGGCTTAGCAAAACTAATGTGTCACTGGTGGTATAGACATTACTCAAATACACCTCCAACATCAATGCATGCTCCAGCAGCCGTGCGCCTGTAACTGTGATGGGTGTGTTGTGCACATGTGCCTGAATCAGAGTTGTGAATAAAATTGCCCAAATCCGAGTGTGACCAAGAACCAGTTTGTCTTGCAGGACCACAATATGACATGCATTACACCAACCAACACCCACTTCAGTCATGCTCTATTATCTAAGGTGTGACCTCTAAACAACACATAGTATATACTTTACATTTGTTCTGCTTTGATTTTCTTAGCGGTGTGACTGTCAGTGCACCACTGTCAGTTTGCAGTATCTGGTTTGTCAGGATCCGCTCTGTCAGACAGCAAGAGATGTGTAATTACATATAACACAGAGGGTCATATTTTATGCATTATGGTCTGGTAGTGTTTACTGCTGTTCCACTGAGTTTCCTGACATCTTTTAACTCCACTCATAAACACTGAGCGAAGATACATAGATGTTACGTATAGATTGATGGTTGATATTTCCCTGTAGCAATTACAGTTGTTCTTATTGATTTACAATGGTACAAATTAACAAAATTATTTAATTTAATTATTAATGATTTAATAAATAGAGGACAGTTGCTTAGCTAAAACTCACAGCCCAATGTTAAGGAAGTAAAACGTGAAAATTTAATTAAGCCGTACTTTACAGAGCAGCCACTAGCTGTTAAGTTTTAATGCCCCCAGTTTCAGTCTTGCCCCATTTTTCCACAGTCTGTTGCTACTTTCTTAGACCACAGCTGCACTATGCTATCTCAGCATGGTTTATGTTCTTCAGTTCTAAAACAGGGGTGTGTGATATGGCAATCTTTAAAATGACTGATCATGAATGATTTGAAATCAGGAGATGAAAAGAACTGCGCTGTTCATAATCCCACATAAATCAGGGTTTCCTCTGCCACCTAAAAAATCTGAGTGCAAAAAAAAAGCACTAAACACAAGCCAAAGAGCGATGTGTTATCATGCTGTTAATACAAACTCAACATTTACTCCAGCTTTGCTTCACAATTAAACCCTGTGACAGCAAAGATAATCGGGTATGGGTCTATTTGCAAAATAGCTGCAGGAAGTCTCAAATGAGTATTAGTAAAGGAGGTTTTAATTGAGATTAGAAACCACTTTTCTGTTGATAATCAGTTTATACAAAGTAGTTTAAGGGTGAAAAGCTGAAGGTGGTTATTGCAGAATAACTTCCATCACAGTGATTTAAAGTTATCAACTTTTTTTTTTTCCCTGTGCCATGCTGGGCCGATAAAAGAAGACTGGGTCAGCGCTGTATTAGACATGGTTTGGAAAGTAGCTAATGTTGGGAGACTTCAGCAGACAGGGTAATAGGCAAGTTCTGAAATTCTCAAAGTCAGATTTGTCTTAGAGGAATAAATGACAGAAAATTGCCTGAAAATCTGTGATACAGTGCAGTATATTTCTGCATATTCTCTGTAAACTGGATTTGCTTTCGCACACACATATTTATGTGGCGACACACATGCAAATGTGAAGTGAGGGGCTGCTTCCTCTGCAGGGAGTGGGTCTTGATTTTCTGGTCAGTGATTGTCTGCACGCTTCTGTGTTTTCCCCAAATGCAGTAATCTTCAGTTTATTTCAGTATTGTTCAGTTCATTCTTACAATCTCTTCTTTTATTCTTCTGTCCAGGCATCATGTCCAATATCTTTTATTCTTTTTCATAGCTCAGGTTTTCTTGTCCCTGTCCTCACCAGTTATCCACTGTACTTTTTGGTGTTGTCTGCAGGAAGGAGAGGACAGAGTAAAGTGAATTAGTCAAATGTGGATGCAAAAGAATTACTCTTATTACATCCTCTTAATGGAGGTTTTAGTTTTTTAGCCCTTCATCTTTTATTGTCTCTGCATCTTTCTCTCATTTGCCTGTTTTTTTATACATAGCAGTGGGTTTGCGTGCTTGCATATCCTTGTGTGTTTGTGTGTGAATGCATGTGCGCAAGGAGTGATACTTAAATTACCATTTAAGTAAACAAACACATCTTGAATTGCACCTTATTTTTTGTCTCCTCCTTTGATGTCAGCTGGCTGGCGTCTGACTTTAGTCAAGCTAAACATGATCCTTAAGTGCCGTCAAACTGATTTTAACCGACCTTTGAACTTGTGTCTTCTCAGGTACAGAAGCCTGCCTGCTCTGACACTGTGACTCCAGACAGACTGGCTGGCTGATAGGCACTGAAAAAGAAAGTGGGAAGATAAACAGTTAGGAGGGCAGAGGGAGGTAAGTGAAATGAATAACGGGAATTCATTCGTATCTCCCTGCCTGTATGTCTCTGTACAGTATGCCTGCCACTCTGTCTTTCTCTGTATGTGAAGGGCTGCTATTGGGCTCGGTGGCTCATTGTTTATAGTGCTGCCCAATCAGCCAGAAAACAAGAGAAGCTCTGTAGCAGAGAGGTTGGTTCACACCCCTGCTGAGCCCGCAACTGAGTGTGTTTGTCTGTGTGCATGAATGTGAGTTTGCCATCAAATCAAGGGTCATTTTTTTTGTCCAACAACTTGGAGAGTGACAGATGGGAGAGGAGTCAAATGTCAAGAGCCATTTTCAGACATGTTTGCGAGTACATATCTACAGAGCAACAAGAATGCCTGCACAGACCTGCACCCCCCCAAGTGGAAACAACATACCATCAAATTTCACAAGTTTACACAAACCTTGTTGGGGAGAAATCTTGTACAGAGTTTAAATCTTCTCCCCCTCTCTCTGTTTATTTATATATGTTAAGTTACTACTATTGCCTACAGCCTGTCTGCTCACCTTTTCTGTACCCTTCTACGTATCTGAATAAGCAAAGGCCCCAGGTTAACCTTGTGGTCTAGTCTTCAGTGTCACAGCTGCACACTGAGGATGCTTTTAGGCTGAACACATTTTTTGATCACAGTTGCTCAGAGGCTGTGGTATTAGTGGTAGCTGTTCACTCATTGCTTTGGTAAACTGCTTACTTATGTATGTAAAGTAGCTTTTATGCAATTCACCCAGTGGCCTTCCCCCACTATCATCTCAGTGGGGGTGTTTTGGGGTCTGCGTGTGTGTGTTTATGTGTAAATAATTGATCGCTGTGGAGGTTTTAGTGGATTGCTGGTGAGACTGAACCAGGCAGGAAAAAGCTGCTCCACTGCTCCGATCCACACTGTACATAACATAACTACACCATGTCTGCGGTTGGTCAGTGGGTTCATTATGTTGTGTTGGGTGTCTTGCTGGTGTTAAGTCAGTTAGTTTGTTGTAGTGCTTCTGAAAAGACTAGTCAATGTACCTCAGAAAATGCACACAAACATTCATCTGCAACAACTTTGATAAGATAACCTTTCCTGCTTTTGCTTTTTCTCTATCTTATATCGTCATAAATTGAATATCTTTTTCTGTGTTTAAGTTCTGGTAAATTGTGAATTGTGATGGGAATTTTTTTTCACACTTTTCTAACATGTTATAGACTAAGTGATTAACTGACTCACTAAGAAAAATCAGCACAGTAAACGATAGCGACAGTTGTTCCATTGTATTTGTTTTTGACGGGTTTACAGTAATAGGTCACACCGGGTTTTCTGGTTAGTTCACATAAGATAAGCCTTGTTTCTCCAACCAGAAATATTTTCAGTTTCACATAGAACCACATGCTTTCATATTCACAGAAACTGACTGTTGTGTACATTGAAACACACAGAACTGTGAAGATGATTTATTGTGTTCTTGTGTCCATCCTACCACTCAGCCCTTCTATCTCTCCCTCTTTTTTCACACTTTTCTCTTCTGCTGCCTCCTCCACTCTCAAGTTTTTTTTTCCTGTTTTCTCTCCTTGTTTCTTCATCTAACTTGGCCTTCTATGACTAAATGTCTTTATGGCTTTATTTCATCCTGTTTTATTCTTGATTTTTCATCCTGTGTCATTCCTTCTCTCTTTCTTGCCCCTTAGCCGCAGTGTCCTTGAGAAAGCAGTGACTTTGCCGGTGAGCGCAGCAGAGCGCATCTCTCTCTTTCTCTCTCTCTCTCTCTCTCTCTCTCTTTCTCTTACTCACACACTCTCTCACTGACACTCACTCAACCCTCCAAACAGACACACACACACATATAGTGTACGTCCATAGCAACACTGTCAAGCAGAACCAGCCCTTACAAGTCTCTTCCTTTAGTCTCCATAAATAATTCATCACCAGTACCACTGGCTGTACTTTATGCAAATATTGACAAACGTATTGCAGATAAAAATTGAGACAGTCGTTTCCTGTGTTGAGCACAATTTTTGCCCACTGTTTTCAGAAACATATAGTAAGTCATCAACAAACTGCTGATACAAGCAAAGTATCTCAGAGGCATGGCAGAGTAGAGCTTTCCTCATATCAGTTTGGTCAAAAGAAAGGCAAAGGGAGTTGTTATTAATTACTTAATACATGTTTTCTTTAATGCTGATTGCTGCATTCAGACCCCACATTTGCTTGCTGTAACATAAAAGATCATGTATAACCAGTAATTTAGAGTGTCATTTTACCTCAGTTCTCACAGTTAAATGGTAAAACACTTAAGAAAACAGGATTTAATGTATAAGTTCAATTACTCTTCCTCATTGTTTGTTACCAAATTCAGACAAATTGCCCTCAGGTGATAGTGTGGTTAGCCTGCCAGTGTGGAAACAAGATCCCCTCATGCCCTCCTCCTCATTAAAGGTGCCCTCAACTAATCTTGGATCATGACAGCCCATTGTCACAGTTTTCCATAGCTTTTGAAATATAGATGGAGTCTGATTGTCTGGTTGTAAGATGAGATGATATAGTCTCTTGATGCTGTTTGTTCTCATTGGTCTCCGTTTTCCATTAGAATTCAGGGAGTGCGTATTGGGTCACTGCTTTTTCCTGCCGCCTTACGTGTTTTCTGTTGGGGATCAAGTATCTTGAGGTTAGCGAGCTGCAGTGCTATATCTGGCAGCTGTGTTGTTGTAATCGCATCCTGAATGTTTAGCTGAGATGACAATCAGATTTAAATTATAGAGTACAGTGATACTTCTACTTTGTGCTCTTCAAAACTTTAATTTCTTAACATTTTTTCTTTAAAAGGTGTCTTATCTTCTGTAATCAATATCCAAATATCTATACTAAAGGGGCAATGTTGAATTCATACTCGAAACAAATGGGGGGCAGTATATTACCAGAAAGTTGGGGTGTCCACCCCCTATCGTAAGAAACAAGAAAATTCTTTGGTTTCTCTTCCCTCCTAGTCTTCCTTTGTGCCATAATCAAATAGCCATTGGGCATACTGAAATAAATCTTGGTGAACCACTGCATATGCATCTGAGGACAGATTGGACACCACAGTGCCTCTCGAGGTACAAAGTGGTATTATGAGAGAGGACAGACTGGGGCTAGCATTCTAACTTCAGCAGATAGCTTTGCAACACAATACATAGACATCTCTGACATAACGTCAGAATTGTTATTTGTTCACATTCTGTTAATAATCTTAATTTTTGACTGTTTTACTCTAAAATGTTTTGATGTTGTCATCTCTCTCTCTCTCTCTCTCTCTCTCTCTCTCTCTCTCTCTCTCTCTCTCTCTCTCCCTCTCTGTCTGTGTATCTCTCTCACCCTTCCTTATGTGTGTCCCACGTTCAGCTGTAAATGCTTCTGTAGTCATGGCGACCAATCCCAAGGGGAAAAGTTGAGCCTGACTGTCTTTCTCTCTCTCTTTTCCCTCCTTTGTCTTATGCCTGGTTGCATTATAACGCCTTCCTTACAGGCAAACACAAAGACAAACACAAGCACATCGAAATCTAAAAAACAGAGGAGATCTGTTTGGTGTTTTGGTGTTTGCTTTGGTGATCAGTTAAGTGCTGATGTAAAAGAAGTGACCTAATTACAGAGAAACACTAAACCTGTTTTTTACAGTTTCGTGCTTGCTTGCGTTCTCACTCCATCCTGGTCCATATTGAATAAAAAAATGTTTTTGTGCATTTTAATTTGAGTTTCTCTCATAATTAGAGCTTCCTTTCAGGGCGGGGGGAATATATATGGAAAAGTAAATCTCGGTTTAGAAATAAATGTAACTTTCCTTTAATCTTTAAATCTTAGTCTTTGCTTTTAATGGGGTTGGCCTTGGGCAAGACTCGGGCTGGAAGACAAACTGGAAAATTAAAAGAACAGGGAATTCAATTTTCTGAATTCATAATAATTAATTGTTAATTATTAATAACAAATCCTGTTCCTTTGGCTAGCTAGAGCTTGTTTCTGAGTTAAATTAAAATATTTTGTTACGTGTGAAGAGACATCTGTAATAAAAACATCAGTCTCTCAGGCTTTTCTTCTCTTCATCCCTTCCTTCTGTTTCTACCTCCTTTATCCCTTCATACTCTCTCCCTTGTTCTTTCATCACCCCTGCCTCCCCTTCCTTCCTTCCTGTCCCCACCTTTACCCTTCATCCATTTTTGCCCTTCTCAGTTTCCCATTGTCCTCAGCTCCTCTACCAGTTCCCTCTCTTATACTCTTGTTTCTAACCTGCTTTATGCTTTTTCTCCCTCTCTCCCACTGTACATTCCCATCAGTTCCACCCCCTGCTCTCCTCTCTCTCTCCTCCCATTCCTTCCTTTCTCCCTCTCGGCCCCTTCGTCGTTTCCCCTGAGTCGGAGAGACAGACAGGAAGGAAGTGTGTAATGAAACGGCCATATCGAGCACACTGCCCAAATTGACCTGGAATGAATGGAGTCACTGATCAGCTCGTGCTAAAGCACAGTAGATGAAGAAGTAGGGGGGTGGGGGAGAAAATGGAGTTGGCTAATGTAGCACACAGACAGGTTTCATACAGAAACATGGTTATTTTGTCTATCTTTGGATTAAAGCGCACAATACACAACACAATATGTGTGTTTCCTTGGGAAGTTATATAAAACAGTTTTTCTGTTATCTGTGAGCTTTATTTGAGACAATAGATGAGGACAGAAAAATATTTTTACTGCTGTATTGTGCCTGAAATCGATAGTAGGCAAAGTCCATGAATTTAGTCATTTCAGCTGAAGAGGAGGACACAATCTGCATTCAAGAGATTTTCTCTGCTGTTTGAACAGAGAACAGTGAGGCAGACAGGCGAGGCAAACAGCTAAAGAGAGTGAAAATTAGAAAAACAGTGACAAACGGGGAGAGACAGAATGACGGGACACACCCGTACAAGTCACTGAAGTTTTTATATGTTTATTGTGCATCCTGAGTCCATTCTGTGAAATTAATTTCTTAAAAATACTTGATCCTTCGATGTAATTTGGTTTTCGTAATATATCTCGCTAATCTCCTCATCTGGCACCACCCTCCGTTCTGCTGCTTTTATTAATGAAAATTGACACGGAGAGGGACACACCACTGGAATACCAAGTAGTAGGTTACTACGCATGGCTTTTTTGAATTGTACAGTAGAAGTCCATTAGGGAATTAGATCACATCTGGACAGCACTAGATGTCCTCATTCTCCCACAACTCATAACATGTTTCATAATTGAGAAGGCTTCATCAGCATTACATCAACAACAATGTCTGACCTCAATTCTGGCAGACCTGTTTTGATCTTTCTGTCACCCACTTCGACCTCAACCTGACCTCTAGGAATATAACATTTTGGATTTTCAGGTGTTGTGATGAGATAGTATCACCTTGCTAATAACTGTCAATGGAGAAATTGCTGCTCAATCATACAGTCTCCAGCATCATGATTTTTTTTTTTCCCATACCCCTATGCAGTGCATTTACATACTGGCCACTGATGCAGATGCACCAAACCTGAGGTTAAAATCCATGTTCAAAGACTTGATGTATTCTTTCTTTCTTCTTTCTTTGTCTCTGCTTCCATCTCTGTCTTCTTTTCATTGTTTTGTTTTTTTTTACAATTTGACAACAAGTGTCTGTTTGAATATATGTTTATAACCAGTTACAAATGCACAAACCTGCTCGGACACACACACACAGAAACGGGAGGGAGTGTGACAGCTTTGTGTGTTGGCAAACTTGAGCTTAGCAGTAAAGAGCCTTTCAAGCAGGATTAAGCCGCTAAGTGTCAATGGAACAGACAAGTAGGCCAAAGACCACTAGGATATCACTTACACTGCAACAAGCAGCATCAGTGTGTGTCTGTGTGTGTGTGCTGTAGTATGTAAAATAGGTACAAGGAAGTGTGTGGTAAATTATTTGTGGAAAAACAGAGGAGGAAACCAGCAGGATGCACACACACCGCGCACACATTCACAAGTCTTCTCACAGACTATGGACTGTGGAGCCTCGGCAGAGCCCTGGCAGGACCATCTGTTCCTGCTGAAATCAGCACAGCAGGAGCCTACTAGTGCACACACATACACACATAGATATGCACACACAAATACACACAGTTGCAGCATGCTGGCATAGTGATAGTCTATTTATTCTCCACACTGACGCAGGACAGTACTCAACTGTGAGCGTGTGTGCAGTTAAGTTTTCAGTTAAAAGAAAGGTAAGCCGTGGAGATGACAGATGTAACTGAACTGATTAATGAGAGACAGATAGATAGATAGATAGATAGATGTGCACACTTGCACAAATGCATTCATCTATCCTTGTTAACCTGTGACCCAAGTCTCTCTAGTCTGACCCACCGTCAGCAGAAAGTGCGCATACATGCAGCTTTCTCCATTTTAATAATCGACCGAGGGGAGTTACGCTCCCGTGTCAGTGTTATCTGTTTCCGTCCCAGAAGCAACATCAGCATTTTCTCTGCTTTCCACCATCTCATCAATACTCTGCGCTCTGACCTCCCCTGGCCTGCACCTGGACCCAGTCAAGACAGAACTACAGAAAAGTAGCTTAAAACATATGCAGGGTAACAGAGTGTCTTCCTTCGAGGCGAGCAGTGAATACACAGTTCTGTAGCTTACATTAGGAAAGCCTATACCTACAAATACAGAGACAAAGGTGAAAATGGAAACTAAAGGGAGCTCATCTGTCACAGAAATCAATGATTGGGTTCAACAAAACTTGATCTAACCTTGTTCTGCTGTTAATATAGATTAAGATACCAGTTTCAATCAATAAAGTAAAGCATGGTCATTTATCTTCATATTTCTAAGGCACCTACATTTGTTCACTCTATCAGTTTGCACAGTGTATGGTGTGTTTATATACTGTGTTGTGGAAGTTATTCTTATTGTTGACATTACTGGCCCATTTCTTGACAGTAGGTTCTCAAAAGAAGCAGAGGACTTAATTGAAGGTATTAGCCATTGGACTGCTGAACTGTTATTGTTTCACTGTAATTTAGCAAGAATATACAAAAGGTAAAAAGATATAAATTCCCAATAAATAAAGTATATTTAAATTTAATTTATATAAAAAAATGACAGTTTACATGTTGTTAAACACCAAAACAGCTTACAAAAACTGAAAAACCTAAAATAATTTTTTATTTTTTTTAATTTATTTTTTTAAAAATCAGATTGCTGTTAACAAAATCCTCATTTTAAGGTAAGGGTTTATTAAGACGCCACGGTGCACAAGTGCTAGTAAATTCGAGCATGATCAGATATAACAATAGCATCATATTTACATTCAGATACAGATATAGTTAGTCTGTTATCAACCAGGAAAAGGTTGATATGGGTAAAAGTACGAACATGGGCAGAAAAAGGGAATATTCCCTTTTAAAAGAGTTTGAAAAGCACCAGGCGTCAGAGACAGGAAACTCCTTCATGAAGGACGGGATTACTTTGGCAGACTTCGAAGGCATACAAACATTAGAGGAAGAACGATCCAACTGAGGATTAAGCCAGCAGTTAAAGTCTCCTCCTAATATTCAGTAATGTGAGGACGTATCAGGGAGCGTTAAGAAAAGATGTTTTTAAAAAAAGCCACACAAGTATTATGAATCTTGTCAGTAACTAAAATGAATCTACCATTAGCATCAGAAATAACATTTGAATGTACAAAGGGAACAGATTTTATGCAGCAGGGTAGCCACACCTCCTGATTTTACCTGAAATGAGGAACAGCAAGTCTGACCTACCCATCCCTTCATCAATTTTAAATGAAGCATAGGCTTTAAGATGAGTCTCATGTGAAAAAGATTAAATGGGCACCCTGGTGATGGAGATGATGTAATACCGTGGTACAGTTTATAGGGTTATTAAGCAATTTACTGTTAAAGCAGGTGAATTTAATGTCTCCCCCCGTTAGACAATGCCGTTAAATTAGGTTGGGTCACAGTTATGAATTAGGAGCGCAATATAAGAATGAGAGTGATGGTCTGCAGCAGCACTCAAAGCAGATACTTGACCGACTGAAAGAAGAAGAAAAAAACAAAAGGAGAAAGAAATGAAAAAAAAAAATCACACACACACAAATTATAAACTCAATAAAAGTGGGCTTACAGCCAAGCCAGATATACACAGTTAAACCTCAAAAGTGCAAATAAACAGACCTGATGAACAGTAGAGGAACAATCAACACAAACTTGCAGCATCAATCGACTGTGCCATTTAGGAGTAGCACCTGCAATGTTATAATTTTTGTAACTTAGGTAATTATACACATTTAAGCATCAAAGGGTGTATTCAAGTAATCACAGTAAATAATAGCATTGGCGCCTTTCAAGCATAGACCACCAACCACGTCACAGAGGCACCCGCGGTGAATGGAAGTATGTAGCTGACAGAAACCTGTTATTGTGACAGAAGTGGGTCTGTGGTGTTCAGCCATGACACCAGCAGGACAATAGGTACATGATTAACAATACAAGGAGCAATGTCTGTACGGGAAACTGGTTTTCAATTGCAAGTGGGCAGTTATAGCAGAAAGCTTTATGCACTATTTTGTAAATAAAATAAAAATCTGAAGGGACTCTGTTAGCACATCATCTCAAAAGAAACAATAAACAAACACAAACCAATAAGGATGACAAACAAAATTGAATGCGACAAAGTCCATTGTAGTACAAGAAAGAGATTGAACAAGGAGTTAACAACAGATGGAAAACATAAGAGCAGTAAGAGTGCTAAGATAAATTGGAACAGACCCGGTGCATAAGTTAAGATCAGGGGGGAAATCAGTGTGGTAGTCAGTAGGAGAAGTAATTGCTTTTGTGCGTGTGTGTTCGGTAGAGTCAGTGTGTGTCCACTGTGATACACACTGAGAGTCCTGTTCGCTTGTTTGTGAAACAGATCTGTCCATCTGTATTTGACGTTTATTCAGAATATGTGAATTATTTCCCCTTGTTCCTGAAAATATCAATAAATGAAACACTTATCAATAAGTGTTTCAGAAGTCTGGTCTGCCACTGAATAAAACAAAAACACATGGGATAAATATATTGAATATTATACCAACTATAATGTTAACATATATCGGGTGATAAATGCAGTGCTTTCAATCATATATAGAAAAATAGTTGATTCTGATACAAGCCCTCAAGTAAACAAAAATATTTATGAATAAATATGTTATGAAAAGCATGATTTTCCTGCAAGTTAGTCTGAATCATTGTATCTCAAAATGTCACATTTGCAACTTTTGTAATGGAGGAATTAATGAGTCCTGCCTGCAACCAAACAAAAACAGAAAATTAAAATTTTAACTCAAGAAAAGGACAAATGACTGCAAGAACAAGACAAAATGGAAGTACCTCTGACGTGATGATAGAAAAGAAAAAGACTTGACAACACCACAAGTATCAGAACCACAGGCAGCACACGAGCATTTCATTAGTGTCCAATCAAAGGTGTAAGTAGTTCTCTCATTCTTTTTTCTTTTTTCTTTTTGCAATTGCATTCACCTTCACTCCCAGGTGTAAAACGGTTCCTGATTAAATGACTGGGATGAAAACCAGCAGCAGAGAACAACCAGGTTGTTCTGAGATCTGGAATCCAGAGCCATAGTTTTAAATTAAAGTGTAATGCTTTAATGGGCCTAATCCTGACAGTGTTTTCAGGTTCCAATCGGCCACCAGACAGAGGCACAGAGAGAGAGACGGAAACTATCTACAAACGAGTATAAATTCTGTACACTGTATGCATAGACCGCTCCAAGATTTGAGAGAGATGCAACCAAGAAGTGACAGGAAATGAAGACATCAACACATGGCCTGCACCATTACGGACATGCAGTGCATACATGACACCATTTCCCCTTTTGTCCTTTACTCTAATATCCATTCAGCATGTGTCTAGTGTGCTGCAAAGTCCTGAATTAATAAGACATAATGCAGATATCTCCAGCATGCTACTTACTCCTGATCTTATCTCTACTATATAGGTTGTATGTTAAGATGTGATGAGTGCATGAGCACTGATACCTTTGATTAGTTATGTGTCTTCACAATTTTATGTTGGCTCTTTTCTGTGCATGATCTGTTTGTGCAAATGAAAACTTAAGAATCTGTTGGCTGGAAGAAAACTTTGTTCATGTGCAAAACACAAGGCCTTTTTTTGTTTATTAGCACTGACAGTCTCAAAATCTGTAAGACAGTTTACAAACATTCTTTCTCTTCCTTTGCATTTCTGTTAAAGGGGAATCTCACTAGTCTTCTACCTTCTTTTCCTTGCGAACTATGGCATTGTTTGCATGTTAATTGCTTTTGCTGGTGTTTTCATAACCCAAGGATTGATTCCTCAAATCTCATCAGTCAGAGGTTGACAGAAGCCTGTTTTCCACCCCTCTTTCCTGCAAGCAATCAAGGGTAATCTCTCCAGTGCATTTCCAGGTATTTGTGAAATCAACTTGAGATGGCTAAACCGCTTTTTAAAACTTATGAACTTCCCAGTTGCTACTTAGTGAGCAAGCAAGCGGTTTATCTTGGCATGTCTAAAAACTACAGGCAGTGAAATACAGGCTCTTCCTCTGGCTGCAGGGTGTGTTGACTGCAGCCTCCACAGCAGTGCCATTCGACTGTGTCTTTTCCAGATCTTGATAAATAGTCTCCACACAGACACCAAATGGCACAAGAACAAGAGAGACAGTGTCCAACCTTTGCCTACTGCCCTTATACCTTAAGGAGGACAGTGTATCTAACTAAAATGGTTTCCTTTGAAGAATTTCTCTTCACCTCTTTTTTTTTATTTCCTGACTTAAGACGTTTGGTAGACAAAGCACCCAGTGGTATTCTCATGGTACTGAGGCTGTTTTCACACCCTGGTCACTGCTCCTGCCTTTTTCTTCTTCTTCTCGTTATTCAATTATTCTCATTGTCCATGATATTCATTGTCTGCTTATCTAAATGTTTTTGTTGACATGATTGTAGTTCTTGTAATAGTTGTTAATATGCCTTGATGAAGTTAATTTGTCACAAAACCCAGCAGATGGCTGGTAGTCTTTGCTGCTAATCTGTGTGCAAATGGTAGCAATGTTTTTGTGTTGGTAAAAGTGAAAGGTCATAATTACTCACCATCAACAAAACTGTGAGCCACTTTTTCACACATTTATTCTCGTGCCAGTAAATGAAGACCCTCAAACCATCTTCATCCAGCCTGGATTACTCTCAAATGATTCCAGTGCCTAATGCCTCCAGTACAGTAAAGATGTTCTCTTGGCAGTGAACAAAGTATGAAAAGAAATCCAAGAAATAAGGAAACAGAAAAAGACAGATGAGGAAATGAGACGTCGTTAGGTTGGAGGAGAGATGGGACATGAATAGCAAGCAGGGAAGTTTATGAGGGAAAGAGGGACATGGAAAGAAAATACATGAGACTTCAAAATCTTTATCTTCCATCAAAATTCAAGCATGCATTTTTATATCTTCAAGAACAGACTACACTCTTCCTTATTTCTCTCTGAAAGCTTGTCATCTTTTTAACTCTGTCTGTCCCTGCCTCCCCCTGCCTCAGTGCACCTCTCTCCTTGTCTCTCCATCTATCTCACTCCGTCCTGCTGTCTCCCTCCAGTAGAGAAATAGCATAGCAGACAGGACAGACATCTCAGTCAGCTAGCACCTGTTTACACAAAGTACGCTTCTTCACAACAGAGGTGGTTAGAGAGAGGTATGTGGGAGCGTGATTCTGCATCCATTCTGTTTATTGTGTGCCACCTGGTCCTGAGAGTTTCATTATTTGCGTGTGCTGGCGTATGTGTGTGCCTGTTTGTCAAAGTCATTACCACACACTTTTACAGATGTCTTTCCCCAGATGCAAATATTATGGCACCAGTAACCCAAGAGCCAACCGCACGCAAGTCAGTGCTAATATAACACACAGGTCACTCACACACTCAAACAGCCGTTCAGGTGTATAATGAATGATTAAACATGATGGGTCAAAAATAGCGTTGGTGAAGAAAGCGTGCATGAGACCAAAAATACCTTACCTAGAAATAGTTGCGTGAGAGGAAAATCAACACTCAAGCTCTGTGGTAACTTCAAAATAACACACAGCCTTCACTGCCAGAAGTATCACCTGTATTTATACCTGCTCACGTCTTTGTAAAGATTAGCTTCTTTGTAAGTCTGCTTCACTGGAGTGCATAGAGACGTCTGTGAGGTTGTTGGTTAAGAGAATGAGTGAGTGTGACATATGACAACAGAGCAAGAGCTGGAACTACACACACAGAGCTGCGTTAATGATACTCATTACTTCATGAAGGGTCCCTCTGCACCTTTTTTTCAACACCTCATGAGACCTTTCCGCTCTTCATCTGAAAACATTTATTTTTCCATCTACCTAAAATATAACTTAATCTGAAAAGCAAACAGTGCAAACATGGTGCAGCTATACAAACCACTTCCATTTAAGACCACAGGACTTAAGGGCCATGCAGGTTATATTTAGTGCATTTAGCGCTGGTGCAAGTAGCTGATAATAAACATAACCAAGAATTGGGCCAGAAAATGTAAGGTTATATATATAGTAAATCTAAACATAATAAATGTGTCTGGACTTTGTGTTTGAGATAATATTCCAAACTATGGCAGGAAGCTTTTTCCTGGGATGGGGCCCAAGGCTTTCTGGGTTGTAATAACACTACAGATGGTTGTTGTAGAAGATCATTAGTTTTTGAGTTCTCTAAAACTCAAACTAAAATAAAAGTTTTAAAAGTTACTCATTTTGTCACAACAAAAACACAAGGTGCTTTATAATTCATAATTTTATAAAGTGCCAGCAGATTTTAATTGTGACAGTAAAGTTATATTTCTCCCACAGTTACTCTGGCATGTAAACAGCCATTAATCAGAGGTCCTTTGACTGGTGAAATAATTACAGTGTGTGTTGAATTTCAGTATCCTGCTGGCAAAATGACTGGTGGATGAAACTGTTCACTTCCAACCGTGCTACAGTCACTAAGCATGACAGCCGACAACATTTTATAGAGTTCGAAAGCAGAATGATCCACAAGTCTGATAATGTAATTACAATATTAAGCAGAAAATCAGAAGTCTTAAAGGGAATTCACTGTGAAAATAAGCTCCTCCAACACTAATTAGCACTCTCTCTCCCGAGCTTTTGTCAATCCTGCGTCTCCCTTCACTTTTTCTATTCCACCATTCATCTCATTTGATGGTTATCAGGTGAGAAAGGTGTAAATTGCTGCTCAGAGCCTTCTCAGGAAATTCCCCAGCTCTGCTATCTCGCCTTCATCTTTCACTCAGTTCCCATCCCTCGTTTCTTATCCTCTGCCCGATTCCTTTCATCATCCGTAGGGAAAACAGGATATAATCACCAACTCGCAGGAAGGAGAAGGACACAGCACAGGTGTGTGTGTGTGTGTGTGTTTTCCCTTATGCATAAACTTCTAGGAGAAATAAAGTCAATAGCTATGGGACCAAACTGAGGTGATGGTGTCTGTGCACATGCCAGTGTGTGCGTGTGTGCGCGCCATGTGCAAATCTATGCAGGTGTCTGCGTGCACATGCTAATGTCCATGAGCCACCACCAACGTTAATGAGATAGGGCTTCTGCCAGTTTTTTTCCCCCTTTCTCCTCTCCCTCTCTGGAGAAAAACACACAATCACATATTAATGGCCCACCAGGATGGTATGAATAAGAGAGAGGAAGAAAAATGGAGAATGGATACTGGTGGGAGGCGTGCAAAAAGAGGCGGAGGGCGGATGCAGAGAGTAATGTAATAATTGATCAGTGTGGGCCCAAGGAAGGCAAAGCCACAGGAGGATTTATGAACAAACGGGCAGATACAGTGTGTACAGGCAACACGCAGCCATGCATGTGAAAACATGGTCCCCTTAGTCACCCGCAGTCCCAGTGGGAGACAGAGAAGGGTGGGCAAACCGTAGGCCGCATACTGTCGTTCACTAGATTCAAGGCCCCATTTAAGGTTTTATTTCAAACAGCATTCTGTTTTGTTTTATTATGTTTAGAAACCATATGTGCGCTGTATTTTTCATTCTTGTTCTCTTGATTTTAATTAAAGAAAAATGAGAAAGAAAGTGCCACGAGCGAGGAGAAACAAAGGGAGGGAATTGGTGGTGTTGTTTATCATTGAATTGCTCTGATAATGAGAATCGAATGGGGGCTGGCACATTGTTATTATGCTTCTTGGCAGGGTGTTTGTGTCCGTGTCTGTGTTTGTGTGCATGCACTATAATCATGTGCATACAATCCTAAGTGGCCAAGACATGTCTGAAGAGAGCACCCCCCACCCTCCTGTGGGGAGTGTTGGCTGTAAGGTAACTGGCAAAACACAAGTGCATAGACACAGATGCTGCCGCTGCCAGGTGTGTTGAGGAGGTAATTGTCAGCGTGGCAGGCCAGTGGCCAGTGGCTTAAAGAGGGAGCGCTGGAGAGAAAATGAGGAGCAGCCTCTGGTGGTGTCTGTTTGCCTGAGGGGCCAGCTCAATATCTGGCGTTATCTAATTCCCCACTGTCCCCTTTCATGGTTTTGTATTCTCCTTACTGTTTCGCTCTTTGCCTCTTTTGCTCACTCTCCTTGTCCTACTTGTTCCTGTTCATGCTCATTTCCAATTCTCTCCATTTTTCTGTCTTTTCTCTTAACAACTCACTGGATCTCTCCCTTTGTCCCCCCTCTTGTTCTTGTTCTCCCTGGATCCCACTGAGCTTTCACTGAGAGGCCGCAGCATCACCACAGTTTAATCCCTCAGTATTTCTAGTCCAGGAGAGTCACATGTATGTTTATCTCCTGTGTCTCCTGACAGAATCCAGATATAACCGTGGATGTATGTAGTCTCAGGGTGATGAGATAGCTTGCACATTCGAGACATTGTTATTTATCAGCTAGAGTGCAAATAAAAGACAATTTGCCAGTGATAGTTCTGCTAAGTACAACAGCAGGGAGTTTTAATTTTCCTGCTCTGAATATCTGTATTGTTTCCCACATCAGTGTGCGGTGCCTGTTTAATCTATTTTCTGGGTTTTGCAGATCAAAATCAAATCCAGTTGGGTTAATTTTGGCAGCCATCTATTGTAGTTTCAGTTCTGAGACCAAAGGTTGTTTTTTTTTCTTTTTTCTTTAGTCAAATATAGATGAAAGATGAAAACATTTCTGTCTTGATTAAATCATCAATTCACCATGCATTTCTTTTTTTTTTCATTTTCAAACCTCATTTTCATCTAATAATAAAAAGCTAATTTAGAAAAATATTGTTTCCATGATCATTAACACTGCTTCACTTTCCCACACCTGCTTGAATGGGGCAGCCCTGGAACCTTTGAGAAACAAA
Source organism: Toxotes jaculatrix (assembly GCF_017976425.1). Lineage (NCBI taxonomy): Eukaryota > Metazoa > Chordata > Actinopteri > Toxotidae > Toxotes > Toxotes jaculatrix. Next base: position 13,981,948 of record NC_054409.1, read on the forward strand.
CTTATACACTCTTGTGTTAACACAGGCAGACATGCGCAGCTCTATAAATGTCATTGCTCTGGTTTGAGTGTGACCAAATGCGCCTGTGTACTGTCAGTGGTGATACTGTTGACATTTTATTTTGTGAATAGGAACGTTGTGTATCTGTTCCCCACAGCTCACCCTGCACTGATAAAACCGGCCTGTGTTTTCATAGCAACACCAGATGTTTAGTTTACTGTAGAGCGCCCTAAGATGAGCTAAAGGCAGAAGTCACAAGTAGCTTCAATTTACTTTTTACAAAATCACAAATTTGTGTATTAATTATGCTTTGCAAGTTCTGGGTTTCTATAGAACCTCAACCGCAACATTTTTTTTAGTATTACTGTTCTGTCACTTCTTGGTTTTATTTATTTATTTATTTATTTTTTTTTGAGGGGGGGGGGTACTGAAAGGAATAAGAACCAGGAAAAGATAAGAACCATTCCTGTCACACACTGTATTGTAGCACAATGCTCCAGCTCTCTAAAACTAAGCACTAAGAGCTACACATTGTAATTTTAAGTCCATCTCTTGAGTTTTTTCAGTCTCTTTTTCTCTCCTTTTTTCTCCCTTTCTCCCTCTGCTCTGTTCATCCTGAGGTGGATCAGAAGTGCTGCACTGTAGAACACAGTATTTCAGAGGAAAGCAGAAATCCCATAGTCATTATTTCACACAATTTTGTCTACTGCTTGACTGCTTGTTCTATAAAGTGGCTGGAAATGCCAAGTGCATTCATGATTTCTAAGGTATGGACACACTTCCAGGGTCACTGTGGTAACATTCTTCATTAAACAAATTATACATATTTGTTTTTATATATACACTGTGTACTTTATGTTTTAAAAAAATCTTTAAGTATTCTCTGTTGAATTTCGTGACACACACATTTATGTTCCTGTATGAAGAAAAACCATTTCATGTGTATGAGTGTGTCTGTGTGGCTGTGTGTGAATGGAGGAGGGTGTTTTAGGTTTAAGAGTGTAACCCAGTGTATGAAAACAAGTAGATGTTTGTATTACATCCCCCTCCCTCAGACGCCTGCCAGCTCATGAAAAATGAATGAAGGCTTGTGTGTGTGTGTACGCTAGTATGTGTCCCCACATGTCCGTCTCCACATGGGTTGATCAGCCATTCGGTCAGATCTTTTACTCAAGGACAGGGACTGCACCCCCGCTGAGAAAACCATATATGTGTGTGTGTGTGACAGTACTGAGGGTTCCAGGGGGGAAATGAAGGCATGGGTGGTTACTAGGTTTAGATATTTAGTTATTTGTGAAATCTACGTCTTCCTTTTTTTGTTGTTTATCTGGTAGAGAAGAAGCAGCACTTTGCCACTAATTAACCCTTCCTCCATTTCTCCTCCTCCTCTCACTGTTTCTCCATCTCTTAGAAGTACAGCCTCTCATAGAGTGGTGGCCAGAGTGACAGAAGAGCACATGAGGAGCCCAAACGGCACGACAGCAACATCCTGACCGGTAACCTTGCTTCTGCACCTCACCAAGCGCCCAGCAACTCCAGTAAGCGGGCGTCAGAAGGAAGGAAACGTGTGACCACTCCTCCTGCAGGCATGGTAATGCACTCTCTGTCTGTAGATGATGCTATGTGTGTGTGTGTATTATCCAAAGTGGAGTAAGGAAACAGCCTCCAGACTGTGGGGTGTAAGAGTTTGATCTGATAACTCACTCTAGACATGACAACAGAGCATGTACGTCAAAGAGAGAGAAGCAGATCCCTGATAAGAGCTGGTTGAAGACGGCAGTGAATAGCTTTGCATTATGGGGAATGGACAGGTGATGAGAACGATTCATTATCATTGGGGATAGAGGAGGAGCATGAAGGAGATGGATGATGGAAGAGGAAGAACAATGCAAGTAAACAGAAGAAGACAGACATGGAGGGTGATAGTGAAAAGAAGGAGAGGGGTGATTAATAGAGAGAGAGAGACAGAGCAATCAGTTTAATTACCATTGGTTGTTTTATAAGTGTGTTTTTTTCTTACTTGTTCCACAGACATTAAATGTATGTTCTCTGTCATATCCTTAAATTCCTATAATATAGGTGACTATGGATGGAATTAATGTGTAACACCATACGTGTGTTCATTAGTTATATGTAAATAAAGATAGATGATGATTTTCTTTGTCTAATATTAATGCTGAATGAGTGTAGAAATGTGGCTTGTGAGGAAGAACATGTGGGAAAAAGAAGGACTTGTTTAGGAGGAGGAGAGGACAGCTCAAAAGATCAAGGAGCGCCGTGGAAGGAGAGAATGACAAGTGGGGGCAGATGAGACCATAAAAAACATAAATGATGTACAGAGACATAAGTGGAAAAGTATACGGAAAGCAAAAAGAGCAGTCGAGAGTGGAAAACAGGGGAGAGAAGGGAGGTTAAGAGCTGAGAAGTAGAGAGGTAGAGAGAGACAAGGGATTGATTAATGGTCTTGGCCTGTGACAGTGGGAGCTTTTCCCCGAGGGGGGAGCAGAGCAGAAGATGAATTATTAAAAAATAGAATGAGACCGAGAAGGAGGAAAAACGAGTACAAAAAGGAAGAGATTGGAAGAGTGGTTTGTAGGGGAGGATAGAAGAATGAAGGGAGGAGAGAAGAAAGGGAAGGAGGGTGGGGAGGAGAAAAATGAATGACGGAGAGCAATTGAAAGAAAACAAGATGTTGCTGAAGGTGCTGAGGTTGGACATTGCAGAGGAGGCTACATGGTTCAGCTCATAAATAACCAAGGCTAATGAGACCAGTGCATGCTCCTGTGTGTGTGTGTGTGTGTGTGTGTGTGTGTGTGTGTGTGTGTACAGCCTGAAAACACAGTACTGTGATTGGTCTTGAGTTATGGTGATGCAGCAAATACTGTGGGTGACCTTGGCATGGGTGTCACCGCATAAACCACGTAAACACCAAACAGCTTCTTTATCGACTTTCCTCTGAGCTTTGTGCTTTTAATGAATACACATGACCATAGTATTTGTCTACATCTTCATTTTTTTTGTGCTCCAACAGACACAAACCTAACACATTCTGGGTTGATTATTTTGTCCCTGTCCAGCTTGCTGTACAGTTTGGTCCTCGTACATGTCATCATCAGTTCACTCGTTTGTATCTGGGGGACACACTGCAGAAGCTGCCAAGCAGAAAGTTTTAACAATTTCTCAGTTTCAGTTCCGCTTCTCATACTGTGTTGGATTATAAAATACTCCCAGACATAACTGAATTGCTTTAAAGAAGGTTTTTAAAAGCTTTTGTTGAAACAGGAAAATATATTTAATTACAGCATTTTCCTGCTCTTACACGTGACATCATTTTATGTCTGTTTTATTGTGTCCTGGTATTTTCCCTCATGTAGACATGTTCATACTATGCACTGTAATGTGAATGTCCAGAAACAGTGCAATGTCAGCTCATCTGCTTTTAGCAGTCAGGTCATAATATTTTATAGGAAAGCAATAAACCCTTTAAATCATACTGACACATTACTGGGAGCAAAGGACGGAGATAAAAAAATCTCTTCCTTAAGTGCAAAGTAACCTGGGTACTGTAGTTTGTGGAGGCGGGTTTATAGGCTTGACTGATGACAGCAGACTTAACATGAATCTCCTCCCTGCCGAAACAAGACAGGCTGGGAATTTTGCAGACAACGATGACATGTCGTATAAATTGTCCTGTATTCTAGCTTCTGTGTTTATCAGGACAGTTGACTGGTCCAGCTTGTCACTGACAGCCTGTTTGTTGTTTTGCTGATAGTTCGTGCAGCCATGAGTGTGATTTTACTTAAATGTATTTTGATGTACATGTACCCTGCTATCATGTGCATTTGTGTGTTTGAGACTGCACGCATGTGGTAATTTGAAAGACAGCGAGAGAGAGAGAGAGAGAGAGAGAGAGAGAGAGAGAGAGAGAGAGAGAGCATAATAAAACAGGATAGCGGATTGTGGCAGGCCGGCCTGCCAAGCAGAGTGCAGATAAATCACAGGATGAATTTTTAATGCAATCTCCCCTAGGCTGCTGGATGTTACAGAGAAGGCACAGAGTTGTTTTTTTCCAGTGTTGCTCGTCCCATCACTCCTAGCCTATTTTGTGATGGTTTTCTTTTTTTTGTTTTTGTTTTGTTTTTTTAGATTTTTGAATTTTTCTTTTCTCCTCCAACTCGTCTCGCTTTCTTTGGGCTAAAGATGTGTGACATTTTCTCTAACACCACCTCCAAAATGGCTTTGTCTGGTTTTTATAGGAGGGGATTTGTTTTTCTGGTTTTTAGTATAGTTTTACTATGAGGGTGCTGTGGCCTGTGTTGTCAGCTTCAGCACAAACAAACCTTTGTCTCTGCAGCAGCTGACTAAAAATATTAAAATCCAGGTTTTCTTTATCTCCCTGCATCTCCCTCTGTCGATTTCTCACCTCTGTTGCCCTTGTTTGTTTACTTTCAGCGGCTTTCTTCACATCCTCATCTCTCATTCTCTCTTTGCAGCACCTTGCATTGTGTGTGCTGTCTTCTTAGCACTCAGCATGCACTTTAGGCATCCGACTTATTAAAAATAGGAGCGCACAAACACACCCTGAGGTGCACTGCCTAAGCACACACACATAAAGTACAATGCAAATGATAGATTTTTGTAAAAAAAAAAAATGTATCTACCAAAGACACAGGTTGTAGAGTGTCCGTCCAATCACAGCTGATATTGTTCCAGTGAGTCCTGTCCTTGGCATTGGGTCATGTAATTTATAGCAGATGGCCACAGAGAGACAGGATGAGACAGGAAGAGCCTGAAAGAGACAGAAAGAGACAGGCAGCGTTGGAGAGGAAAGCCACTGGCTTCTGCTGCTACTAAAGTGAAGTAGCCACCACTGACAGGGTGCGTGTCTAACCACAACACCTTGAACTGAAATGGTTTTACTGCAGGGCATTAAGGACAGAATGGGGGATGATGGATGGAGGTGATGGAATCAGTGGGTGTGTGTGTGCATGTAAGACACTCTGTAATTGATTGTATGGGTTTTATGCGCCTATGTCATTCATAATTTTCATGTTTAGGGTGTGCACTAACAAATTTGTTGGATTTTTGCTATGGAGTTTTCCTGTGTTGCTGTGTGTGCACATTAGTTTTCTACACAGTGAGTTGTAAATGCTGTGTAATGTGGTTATGTAACATGGCCCTGCCAGCCGGTTGGCCTCACTGGACCGTGAAATGGAGTGTAATTGGTAAGTGTGTGGTCTAAAAGCACTATGCAACAATGGCATATGAAGGTAGATATACACACACACATGCATAGTGCATGGTGTGTGCCTGTGGCTTGCAGACAGCTGGGATTTAACAACTAAATATGTGCATATCTGTTTCTGATTCCTTGGTAGGTGGGAGGCATCTCAGGCAACAGTCTTTTTTGATTCTCTCATACTAATTCTGTACATTTTGTGTTTGGCTTTTCACAAAGTTATTGCTTGTTGTAGATGTCTGAGCTTTAGTGGAATAATTTTCTTTGGTGCTAGATGTTAAATTCCAAACTAAAACTGTGAAAATACACTGTCTGACCTGGGTGGAACACTGTCGTGCCAAAATGTAGGCGTGTGTCCAGGTTTTCATTCCACACTGTGCTAAAATAGTGTTCATCTTGTACTTGATATAAATGTGATGAAAAATGAAAACTACATATTCCCAGTACTAAAAGAGTATTACTAATAACATTAACAGTACTTCACGTTAATAAAACAGAATGCAGGATACACTGACAGAACATTTCTGACCTTTTGTGTGCGCCCACTTTTAGATTCATATCTGAGCATTATAGTTTAGATAATGTGGCTAAACCTGTCTGGTCACCTTAGCTGTTCATGTCCCTTTCCTCAGCAGACTTTGTTGTAGCAGTGTTTCTGAGTTTAATATCCTATGACCATTGCAGTATAACATCAAAACCCAAGCTGAGCTTCATATATTAACTTTGGAGACATAGCAGTATTAATGTTGGGCCTACAAGACGTCTGAACTTAATTTTCCACTTCCGAGAACCTGCATTAGGTTAATGTGCTGAAATTAGACACAATCTAATTTTATGTCAGTGGCTCTCAGGGTTGTTAAAGGCATCTGGATAGAAATCCTTTGTGTCTTAACCTTCATTTATGATTTATTTTGCCCTCACTCATATGCTCATACATGCACTCCTGGACTGGGGAACATATTGTGTGCCTGACCTCCAGGTTGTGTGGAGGTCAGGGCGCACTCAAGGACTACCACAGTGGTCTCTAGCAGATTGAGTGTGTGTCCTTGGGTGCGGGTATGCACTGTGAGCTTCTCATTGATGGCACACCAGACCATGGTGCCACAGCCCTGATAGCAATAATCAGGACCTGCAACAGTACAACTGATACCCACTGAGCAAAAAAATCTTTTTTTTTTCATTAAATTTGTTGAATGTTATGAAGAACATGGGGCAATGCATTTCGTTTTTACTGTTACCATGAATTTTTTTCTTGACCTTTCTCTCAAATCAGTGTGAATCCGTGAAATCCTGCATCAGTTCGTATCTGGGCTGCACTTGCTTACTTATCGTGTCACTTGTCTAAATGTCAGCGACATTATCTGGGCACATGCTGGCCTACGGGGTCGATTCCTGTCAGTGAGTCCTCCTTAACTGCTCAGATTTACATGGTGATCAGAGCGGCTGGGCAACAACTCCCCCGTGGTCGAGTAGTGCCGACAAACGCACACGTAGATACATAGACACTCTCCTCGCAATGTGGTTTATGGCTGCAGAAGCTCCCATTAGCATCGCCTCATAAAATCTGCGACTGTTAGTCTGTTAAACACAGCTCTGAGGAGGCAGACAAGTATAAAGATACATCCTGCATTTTACACATGCACGTAGATAGACATTCACATTGGTACACACACTCACAGTTATCTCCTTTTTTTTTAAAAATACAATGCTTTTCGCTTAAGCCAAAAAATAACATTTTCTCAGAGACAAGGTAAAAATTGCAGACAGTAAAAATGAGTCATAGCTCAATAAAGGAACAATGCAGTGATTTTTTTCCACAATTGCTTGTCATTAGTGGTGCATTGCTTTTTGTTGATTAATCTGTTACTTTTCAATTAGTCACAAAATTTGAGAAAAATTATTAAATTTCTTTTTCTTTTTTTGTGTTCGACCAACAGCCCAAAACCCAATATTACATTTACAGTTACATAAAGTAGAAAAAAAATCATATTTTAGTTATTTATTAATCAGTCAAAATTGCTGTCAATTCATTTTCTGCCAATCAAGTCAACTTTTCTGCACATTTTTTTGGTCCTGTTGCACACCTCGTCCCTCTAAAGGGAGGAGGCTTAATGTTTTTGACAGATGCCTCATAGCACTAATGATGATCTATCGAAAACAGCATTTCAAGGTACAACAAAGTATTGATGGCCTGAAAATGTCAAGTGAATCCATGCTCGTAGCGGTGATCCAAATAAAGCCTGATGATGAATAGAGAAACTGGACTGCTCAGATTTTTCAATACGAGCATATTTTTTTCAAGGTAGCTGAATTTGCTCTGTGTCATTCCAGTTTGCCTTGCCAAGGTGTTGGAGACTCACAGATGAGTCCCAGTGGGAATGAAGCATCCAACCCTGCCAAACGTTTGTGCCACACTCCACATACTGAGCTACACAGGCAGTGAGACAGCAGCTATTGTGCAGTGCTCGTCCTCCATTCTGTTAATGGCTTTATCTCACTTACTCTGGTGAAAGTGAATGTCACCAGTTCAATTAGGGATGGGATGAAAGTGTGTGTGTGTGTTTGTGAGTGTGTTTGAGTGTGTAAGTGAGTGCATGTAGGTGGTCCTTGGATTTCAAGTAGATTGATAGTAGTGCTCAAGCTACACTATCCATACTTTGCCAAAAAGGTCATCTCTCTGCTGTGTGTGTGTGTGTTCTTATCATGTGTGGTGTGTGTTTCTCTTTGAGTAGGTGTGTGTGTGTATGTGTGTAGTGAATAAAGGAAAATGTGGGTTTCAGAGATAAGCATGTCTACTTTGTAGCTTGTTGAGCAGCCTCCTCGTGTTGAACTGGGTTATGCACCTCAGGCTCCCCAGCATGGTGTGATAACCTCTGATGATTAAAAATGGACCTTGTCCTTCAGATTCAGCTTTCCAAGTGATGTTGTAAACAGCAGCTTGCAATCTTAATTGTTTTCCTCAGCTATAATATCTTTATATTTCTAAAACAAAATGCTGGAAATAGAGAGAAGAGAGGAAGTGTTGGAAGAGATGAGAGGCAGCACTGAACTACAGCCATCGAGGCATCGAAAAAAGAAAAGCTGAAGATGAGCCAAATCAAAATCACAGTGACCTCAAAATTCTGGTTGATATGATTCTTATGCAGACAGTGACACAATGCAGATAGTGAAAGGGAATTAAATTTGAGGGTGCAATAGAAGTGGTGTTGCTGCTGGCCATAAAAAGCACTAAGAAATTAATATGAAATGATGTGTTCTGACAGGCATTGTAATATATTAATTATCTGTTGTACGGTTATTTCTGTCACTAATTATACAGTTGCCCCAAATAATTTACATTATGTGTATTGTAGCAAATGTTCAGCTTTGATAATAGATTATAATGCACTCTCAGTCTAATTATACTTGCAAAGGGTTACCCCGTCATCTGTTCTCTATATAGCCTCTCACATACCCTGTTGAATCAATTTTACATTTACATTCAGTTAGTTAATAGTGAGTGGTCAAATATTTAATGAATCTCTAATGTCAAGTGTTCTTCATTTAACATTAATAAACAATAACGCACTGAAACTCTGCGACACATGAAAAGATGTAGAAGGCTAACATACAGTTTACAAGGTGTTTTCATGCAGAAGCTCAGGGACACTTCTGGGACATATTAAATGCAAATCACAAAAGCCTCAGTTACACCTGCTCCTCTCCTTCATCTCTTTACTCTTCCATTCATCTTTAAATTCATCCTCCCCTCCCACAACTATTTTATGTTTCTTTCCCCTTTTGAAGATTCTGTACTGTTCCCATAACCCTCCTCAGCGGTCTTCTGTTCTCTTTCTTCTTGTCTTCATGCCCCTTTCTATAGTCTGTCATTGACTCTCCTCTGTGCTGGCCCTCTCCTCCTCCCACCCAATCATGGAGGAAAACCATGGAGGGACCATGGTTTTCCTCCATATTCCTCCCAGGGAGCAGGAAGGAGCAAATGAGAAAGACTGGAGGGCTGACATGAATTCCCAGGGCCAGGATGTCTGATTGAATTAGCACAGGTGGAGAGGATATGAGGGTGGTGGTCAAGATGAAATTCTGATAGCTGTGTGTACATGTGTATGTGTGCCTGCATGCGTGTCAGGGTCAGTGCCATTAAATGAGAGCTGTCGCTGAGTTAAGAACTGATTTCTTTCCCCTACAAGTGATATATGTTCTGTCTGCATGAAAGCAACACACACTCCTGCACACACTGAAAGCCATTTGTACAAACACTTGGTGGGATAGGAAGTGGTGGGGTGCGTCTTTGTGGTGTTTTTTGTTGTGCCATTGTGGTGCAATATATGATTGTGCAATCATCTGTATACTGTATTTGTTTGTTTTAGTTTTGGGCTTGTGATAGAGAGGTAGTGTGTCCCCAACAGGGACACCAAAGCTCAATTTGATGGATTAAAGCTCAGTCTGTTTTTGAAAGTCTCTCTCCAGTGGTGCCTTTGTTATAGGCAAAGGTGTTGTGTTTGTCTTTGTGTGTGTTTGTGTACAGGTATGCCTACACCCTCATGGTTTACTGTCCCCACTCAGTTTTAATCTGACGACACTAGATATGATTTCTAACTCTGTTACTTCTCATTTACCTTTTCCCTTTCAGAGGTCCTTCCGTTCCTTTAGTAACGATGACCGCCACGTCATGGCAAAGCACTCCACCATCTACCCCTCCTCTCAAGAGCTAGAGGCAGTTCAGACGCTGGTGTCCACTGTCGAGTGTGCCCTCAAACACGTCTCTGATTGGCTGGATGAGAGCAGCAGTGACATCCACAGCCAGGTTGATAGCCAACCGGTAGATGGCACAGAGGACGATGACCCTGGCGATGAACCCAGCGATGAAACTGAGGAATCCAGTGACAGCTACAGGTATGGTAGTAATGACTCATAACAGTATCAATTAATAGATTCATTATTTAGTTTATAAAATATCAGAAATGTACTGTGACATAGAAGTTGACATTGTCGTGCTTGTTTTGTCTGATCCACAGCCAAAAACTGTGTTAGTGTTAAAGTAATATATCTCAGTATTTTGGGAAATATGCTCGTGTATTTTCTTGCTGGGAGTTATATGAGAAGATCAATACCACTATCCAAAGAGAATAAAACAGCTTACGAATATTTCTTAATGTCTCTAATTAACACTTAGTGTAGAATCTTTTATATATTGTTTGTTTAATAATTACAAAAAGTGTAAAAATTTACAAGTTGATTAATTTACTGATTAAGTGATTGATAGTTTCAGTGCTAACACATACCAATGAAGTAGGCTTTTTTCTTTAGTCCTTCAATGTGTGTAGTCCACACGCGCTCAATATTTTCCATGTATTCAGACAGTCTGAATACACAAGTGAGAAAATTCTGCTAGGACTCAGTCCCAGGCAGCAGAGGCATGTTTGGCTCGAGGGAAGATGAACTTCACCACTTGACAGTCTCTGAGCACAGTCTCCATGGTCGACTGTCTTCATGAATCTTTTTATTAAGGGTTCGCTACTTCTCATTAAAAGTCTTGAATTGCCTTGTCAGATCTTATTTTGGAATATAAACTGGCACCTTGTATTTTAATCTTTTAATCACACAGCTACTTACCAAAGATTATGGAAAATGTTGATTTATGTTGAAATAGTGTTTGTTTTAAATGGTATTATAGTATTATGTTGGGCAAAACAAGCTGGCAAGTGCTTTTGATTGGACGTCTTGCCAGCAGAGCAATTTGATTTATTAGATGTGTCACAAAATTGTAATTAGGATTGAGTGTGAAATAGGAGTGATAGTACTGTGACTTCTTAAAGCCATTAACAAGGCAATTTTCTTTTTGAATTTTTGTACGATTTTTATTACTTTTGTGTAAAAATGTTACCTTTTGAGTTTTTCAGCTATAAAAACCACATGTTTTTGTGAATCTTACCTGTGGTTTATTTTCCTTTAAAAACAGGGAGCCCGGCTGCGGTGGTGTGCTGTGTGGAGTGATGAGGATTGGCCTGGTTGCCAAAGGCCTCCTGATCAAAGGCGACATGGACCTGGAGCTGGTGCTGATGTGCAGAGACAAACCCACGCAGACACTGCTGGACACTGTCTGTCACAATTTACCCACACAGATAGAGGTTAGAGAACCACAAACTTAAAAAACACATATCCACATATATACAGATGCATGCGTTTAGACAAATGACACTGCTTCTTGTTCCTGTTTTTTGTTTTTTTTTCCTCTAATACACTTGGTCACATGATCTGCCAAATTAAATCCAGAAAGGTACTACTTTTATCACACAATCCTCTCTGGTGTCAGAAAAAAAAAGCTATTTTGATAAGCTTCCAAGTTTTGTGAGTGTTTCTGCTTGAATTGGCCAACACTCACTGCTGTGTGCTAGTGGTATAAGATCATGCGTAAGTATATAGGGAAGCGTCATGAGTGTTGGCATAAGTAGGCAAGAGACAGCAATATCGCAGAGTGAGAAGCTGAGAGGTGTTTTAGTATGTATGAGTCATGTGTGGTTAATACTCTCCTCACTTCGTCAGTGTCATGTTTCCTCATTAACAAGTCATGGCACAGAAGTGGAACTCCTGACGGTCTGACACACGTGAGATAGAAAACACGCTGACACCAGAGCGTCACACAGAGGGTGCACACAAAATCTAGGAATTAAACTATATGCTACTTTTTAAGTCATTCTTTAGCTCCTAGGGATTATGGAGTCCCCCATGCAAATCTCATAAATAATTTGATATATATATAGATATATATTTATGGCAGCCAGGTGTTCTGTTAGGAGGGAAAAGATTAGCTATAACTGCTAACGTGGATAAAAACTCACTAACCTGGTGAAGAAATTACTCACTGAATAAGTTCTGCCCTTGTGCCTCTTCTCTTCTCATTTCCTTTAGCAGTTTAATGGTGTGAGAGGGAGAAAGACGGGAAGGAAGTGTGTGTTTGTGTGTGTGTGTGTGTGTGTGTGTGTGTGTGTGTGTGTGTGTGTGTGTGTGTGTGTGTGTGTGTGTGTGTGTGTGTGTGTGAGTCACAACATGACTTATTTATTCAGTATTTATAGCTGTATATAGTATATACTGTATATATAAGTCACAAATGTGGTCACTGTGTATACTGACATGAAGTGAGTCTAGGTTCTGACCACAGACGTCAGCAATAATTAAATCCAGTTTTACTAATGAATGTGTGATGCTGAGAAACAGTAGAGTTAGACACGTAAACACAATCACACAAGACCATTGCAATGTGTCTAAAATTCATGCGGAGGATTACAGCTTCTGTCAGCTTTCATCTTTCACATCAAATGTTTTTTTTTGTTCCTTTCTCTTCCTCAGCTGCATCTCGCATCTTCTCATAATTTATTTATACAATATTTATTTATGATAGGATGGTCGTTATCTGTTTTGGGTTTGTGCTACCGTACCTAATTAGCCTGTTTTAAAATATTAAAGTTATTGAATAACCTCTGCTTTTCCAATTTGACTCGGTTCTACTGTATCATACCTCTTTTCTATAGTGGTTTCTTTCGAAGGGTCCAGGCTTATTTGTCCTTCCATCTTTAGGAGAGGCTTTCATATTTCTAGTGCCTGTCCTTGCAAGAAATGGGATCACCAAGGCAGTTTTGTCTCACTTTTTTCTCATGCATTACTTCATCTCATTTTTACTTCACAATATTCCTTCTGCCATAACTGGTGATGCTGTTGCCTCATCTGGAAGCAGCAGCAGGCTGAGATATATGCTTACTTGTTTTGTTTTTTTTCATCAATACCCAGTCATGTTGTGACCTTGGCCTCTGACCATCCAGTTATGTCTGTTTGACACATGACAGAAGCTGACAGAAGAGAAGTACGAGGTCACAAGCTCCTTGCCCGAGGCGGCCATCTTGGTACGAACTACAACAGAGCCCATACTCACACTGAAGATTACCCTTACCTCACCGGCCATGAGGGAGGATGAGGAAGAGGATGAAGAGGAGGAGGAGGAGGTGGAAGAGGAGGTGGAGAATGGGGAGGAAGGAGAGGAGGAGGAAGAGGAGGAGGAAGTGCAGGATGAAGAGGAGGAGCAGGAGAAGAAGAATGGGCGAGGTAGGAACTCGGAGATAGGAAAAAGACACACTTCTCCAACACACACACATACACACACTCTCAAAGTAATTTTAAATTGTATATGTATGTGATGCTGTGAAAAACTCAGCTGTTTTTATTTCAATAAACAAGACGTTTGACCTCATTAACTGATGCTGACACAAGACGCGACAGGTACAGGACACATACCAGAACTGAAACACACAGGAGCTGTCTGGTGTTCGGTCTAGTAACAATCATCCGTCCCTCCCCTCCCCCCATTTTCATGGGCAGCAGGAACTGGTTATAATTGGTTGTGGGAGGTAGGACGGGGAAGCAAGGCCAGCAGGCCAGCAAAATCAATAACTGAGCAGTAGCAAGCTGCCCATCCATCCTGTGGCTCCCGTCCAACTAGACACTCAGGTCTCAGAGAGAGATGAGAGATAGCACGAAGGTTAGCCGTACATCATTCCACATGCCACAGCAAGATGGAGAAGACGTCTCGTATTTTCTCTCCTCGCCTTCACACACGTTCACTCAGCAGCAAGGAGAGGAAGACACGCACACGCAGTCATATTTTGTGCCTGACAGATAAAGATACCAGTCACCCTAGTGTGTCTAATTGCTGAGATTTCATCAGGCACCATTGGAGGTTGAGGGATGTGAGCCAGTTAATGTCTAATAAGGTTACATTTTAAAAGGCAGGGTCTAATGCTTATACGCATTAACACATGCACTGACAGGCACAAATACCAGTGGTGTTGTCCAGTGTCGGCACCTCTGCTTTTAAAACTTTGACTGCTCCTGCCTGGTGAGAGCATTATTAGCAACATATTAGGGAATTAAAATATTTCTGAAAGACAAACAAAGTCACACACAATACAGTAGACATTCATTAAGCCTAAAAGCTATCAATTTTTGCTTCGGGATTTCCATGTGCGCAGAGTGTTTCAGTAAGCTCTGGCTATTTGAATGCTGTTAGATGAATCGATAATGCCTTCAGATTTGGTTTCAGGTAATCAATATATTGATTAAAAATAGTGCTCGGTAATCTTATCTGCCATTTTAATCCCACACCATATGAATTGAGGTCACTGTGTTTGATTTTATACATTTCACAAGATTACAAATAGTTAAATATTTTTATTTAATACAAGTTGTACACGTGTCTGTGCACACACATGCTGCATACCTGTGTGCTCTGTAAGCCCAGATACTGCTCACTGCTTTCCACGGTCACAGAGGGAGGGAGGGTGCTGTGCCTGTAAATTAGAGGAGACACAAAGGGAAATTTTTTAACAGAAACTGAGGGAGAAGACAGCGTCAGTAACACAGAAGGAGATAATGATAAAAGACGAGCACTGAGTGTTGGAGCGGCCGGCACAGCATTTTAGAGAACAGTGGGAGGACAAGCGAGAGGAGAAAGACTATAATGATCCTCTAGCAGCGGAGTGGTCCCACGTGCAGCTGGGACCACACTGACAGACCTTGAGATACACCATTATACATCACACAGAAACGCACATACACACCACTACATGCGTTAGTCAGAGGAAGACCGATGCTACAATAATGGCCAGATGAGTTCAGGGATAATGTTAGATAGATGTTCTCGTGCTGCTACACATTAGACACATTTGACATTTTAACTTAATACCACTTGAGGGAAGGATTTTCTCTTTACGGGAGAGTGATGAGGAAAATATTTACCTAGTTTGTGTTTTGGCAGGGACCCAAAGGTCTCTTTAGTGTGTTTTATTTTACTTCCAGTAGGTCCCACACGTAATAAACCTTCTTTTGAAATCCCATGTAACCGCACTCATTCATACACAGCTTCGTCTGATTCAGCTCGCCTTGCATATCATAGGCTTTGTGCTGATTTTCACAGTAGCAGAACGGATGAGAGTGTAGTAAATCAACCAGCCTGGTGTGTTGGGCGACATGAATCAAATGCTTACATATGAAAGTATAAGAATGCTCCTCTTTTACCGACCACGAAGCTCTAACTAAACCCTGCCTTGATCCCTCTTGTGTTGTGTTTGTCTCAGACTGGGTCAAACTCTCTTAGATTTTTTTGTTTTGTTTTATTTTGTTTTTCTTTTCAGTTCTACTTTAGGAGCGCTTGATTCTGTGTTTGCCCAGACAGGGTGTTGAATTGCTTTCTCTGCACCGTTTCTTTATGAGCCTGTGAAATCAAGTGCACCTTAAGAAAAACAAACTCCTATTTTGACTCCTGCCTGGTGCAGACTGGATCAAAATAAATAAAAATCCTCTTCAAATACATAAAGGCGAGATTGATTTACCTTGCTGGGCACAGTGAAATGACTGGAAATGTCTTAACAACGCCCACACACAGTAAATCAAACACTCCTTAGGTATTTGTTTGGTGTATGTCTGTGGGGGGGGGGGGGCTCTCCATCCCACAAAGTTGTCCCTTCCCTTGTGACTCCGGTTGCTCTCTCTTTCACTGACTTGTCAGTGACAGATGGATGTAAAAAGTGTGTAAATTTCAACACATTCATGTGTAGGATAAGCAGTGCATCCTGTACTGCCATGTGCTGAGGATGTCAACATGTGACCACAGTGTTGAAAATGACACACCGTTTAAAGAGTGAGGAAGCTTTTGTGAGCATTCATCACAGACCTGTAGAGAGTGAGCACTTTATACAAGGAGGGGAACAACTTTATGGCATGAAAAGCACCTTGTATGTACCAAAATATCCATGCATGCGTGTGTGTATGTGCGCACTCGCACACCATTTCACGTGTGTGTTTGCATACATTCACATGCGCAAAATTCAAACACACACACTCAGTCATGACGTGTGTGTGTTTTACGTTCTCTATATCGGGTTGTTATTGTTTTGTGGCAGTGTTGGGTGCTGCTGCGCAGAGAGTGGAGGCTGAGGAGGAGGAGGGGGAGGTGCTGGATAGACACAGATGTCTGTTGGCCCTGGCAGCGCTGCGACACGCCAAGTGGTTCCAGGTCGGCACCCACTCACTTCCTGTCTTCCTGCCCGATGCTTGTTGTAGCCTGACGATTCAGCCAAAGGGAATTCGTTCACTGTCAGCTAATACTGTGGTGCTTATTAATGCCCACTCAGTTTAGACTAATCAAGTAAATGTGGGAAAAAACGCACATATTTATCAGCCTAAGCTTTAATTTATATGTTGGTATATGTCTTAATGTTCTATAATCTCTAGTTCAGTTTACATCATGAACGAGAATTACCAAATATTAAAACTGACTTTCACATTTCTCTCACTCTTTACAACTCTATGTATGAAACAGAAAAATTAAGGATGATAAAATGTCTCGTAAGGCTACAAAAGCAATGGTTGATACTTGTTTTTCTTTTTGGCTATTATGTGATCCTGCCTGCTCTGTACAGTATGTCAGTGCTTCCCTTTGATTCCCTTCCACTACCCTTCCCCATCTGTCTCCCAACTCACCTTACTGACAAAGGGAAAAAAATGACATTTTACAAGTTTAGCGCATAGGTATTTTCTAAGGTAGATAGACAGATAGACAAAACTCAAACAGAAATTATATCGGTTTTTATTTTTAGAACATGTTTAGTCACCTAAACTCAAAATGTTTAGCACCGTAAACATAATGCAGAGTATTCTCTGTCTGTGGGGAGCTCAGGCAGAGTTTCAGACAGATACAATCACTTCATTATGACCGTGGCTTTGTGGTGTAAAGCAGGCTGTTATCTGTGTGTGTTTACACAAATACCACTCCTCCTGCGCTCAAATTTGTTCCCTTCTTCCCTTTTTCTGTTTAATCTTCCTTCCTCTCCCTCATCTCCCCTATCCATCCCTCTATCTCTCTCAGGCTCGAGTGAACGGGCTCAAGTCCTGCGTTATTGTTCTCAGGATACTTAGAGACATGTGCAATAGACACCCTGTCTGGGAACCTCTCAAAGGATGGGTGAGTCCTTGGCTGTAATTGCCTGTGTTTGATTGTTAATCCTGTGAAATGAGAAGTGTTCAGCCCTCTTGAACTTTTATGCATTTTATTGTGATATTAGGATTTTTTTCCAAAACGCCTTCCACCACCCAGCTGTAACTAAAGGTGTCTTTGTTGGAAAGGAATTATTCTTAAATGTCATCCATAAATGAATTAACTGTGTGAATTCAGTGTCTTTTTAAGAGCTGATTGACCTGCCTTTAAGCTTGTAAGTAAGAAAGTCAGATATGTTTAGTGAGAAGACAACAAAATATGTTATGTTCGAGTAACAGATGGGGATTTTTTTTAAATATGTGCCACCTTCTATCCACACTTCTTACACAAGTTTAATTTCGCATACCATAAGGTTTGATGTAAAAGGGGTAATTACCTTTTTATTGGCAAAGCACCTGATTTTCTTTACTATTTCATGACCATCTGTGCAATATGTTTGGTTGTGTGTTCTTGCAGCCCTTAGAGCTAATCTGCGAGAAGGCAATTGCCACCTGCAACAGACCTCTTGGGGCAGGAGAAGCCCTACGTCGAGTCATGGAGTGTCTGGCCTCAGGCATACTGCTACCAGGTACGGAGCCATGGTGGATTCATGAATACATCATACAACTGGAAAGATCTGAGGATGTGTTTGTGTGCAAATTCTTGGCATTACTGATGAGCAGAGCTGGGCAACATGCTGGATGTGGGCAGATGAGCAGATAAATCGAGGCTTTGCCTGCCACATTTTTGAGCTGTTTCTGTTAGAGAGGTCAAGACATTATCAAAGGCCCAGCAGAGCACAGCTGTCTGAGGCAGGTCATCATTAAGAGAGCATCTTAATTAGGAGCAGCTGAAGCATTTCTTCACAAAATGTTATGCGTTCTTGGAAGAATATTAAATTATTATTCAAAAGTACTTTTCCGTAAAACAGAGTTTCATTTTATTTGATTTTTACAAATTTAGTTTAGATCCAAAAGACAGTGATGTGGCTTATTAAGGTCCTAGTTTTGAGAGGACTGGGAGTAAATTTTTTTACTTTTTGACTTAAAAAAACAACAACAACTAACAAATAAAAATACTTTAACATGGTGCCTGGCCGACCAAAGAATATTTATTCACCTACACTATTCAAATTTAAGACAAATGTGGTGCAATTAAAAGTTCAAAGATTTTTATCTCTTAAACTGAGTGACTGCTTTGAAAAGCTGACAGCCAGTTAGATATTCCTATTCCTGCTGCTGCTGATTTTAATATTCAGGATTTCCACTGTCACTTGTGACAGTGAAGCCTAATTAAATGTTGCTGAGCAGCAGTGTGACTACATAAAGTGACAACAAGTGACTTTGTGTGTGTCTGTGTGTCATCTTCTGTCGCCTCCCCCAGGTGGTCCAGGTTTACACGACCCATGTGAGAAAGAGCCAACAAACACACTAGCCAACATGAACGACCAGCAAGCTGAGGCCATTACCTACAGCGCACAGGTACACACACACACACACACACACACACACACACACACACACACACACACACACACACACACACACACACACAACACACACACACACTCACTGCAGCTTAAAGACTCTGTTGTTATCACCTAGCTGTACTTGCCCTGAGCTGTCAGTGTGTGGGAATCAGTAAGCAACACACCTGCTACCAGACAGAAAGACCCCATCATCACCCACACCACATAATCTGCATGCATGCAGACACACACGCACACTCTTGTGCCTGTGCGTCTCCAGAAAAAGCTGTGTGGTGCTGCATTTTAATGATTGGTGTGGGAAACTATTGCCACTGCGAGCCATAAATCCATCTCTGACACCCTCAGGACAGTATTTGTGTGCATGCACTGTTGTGCGTGCGTGCTGCCATGTCCTTCTTCACACACACACTCGACTGAGCAGGGCTAGCCTCTGAGCCGCATGGCTTAGTGAATCCCGCCGTCCATTTCCTTTGAAGGCAGCCCGAACGAGGCTGGAATGTCAAGGGGGATAATTGTAGCAGATACAAGAGCAGATAGGCGAGAGGGAGCTGTTCTGTCAATGAGCTACACCGAGCCTCATGAATATCTGAGACACTCTGCCTCCCTAATGGATTTCTATTAGCAGAGCCACTGTGAGCCATTCTGGTTATCTTTCTGATTGTTTGTGTAGATTGAGTATGAGTACAGTGGGCTGAGAATGAGTTAATGCTGGGAAATACTGGTCAGTGAATCAGCTGGTCAGCTCATGTTACTGATATTTACAGTAATTGGGAAAACAATTAAAAGCAGGGTCTTTTTGGGTATCTCTGAGACAAATTTACCCATGTGCTTTTTTGTTAGGATAAAGCCTTTGTGACGTTTGATATCATTACATAAGCCTGAATATTTTAGCTTAACTTTGTCTCTCTCAGTTTCTCAACCAGCAGACACTTCAATTTTAAGGAAAACTGTTTTTTGGGGTTTTTGTGTGTGTGTTCAACAGCATGCTCTCAGACTCATGGCATTCGGACAGATCTACAAGGTGTTGGAGATGGAGCCTCTCCCCTCAAATAAACCATCACAGAAATACCCTTGGTCTGATAAAGAAGGTGTGTACCTGTTCACCTGCTTGTCTTCTCAGCCCTTATCCCTCGTCTTTGCCTGTGTGTTTCTTCTCCTTGCATTCCTTCCATCTGCCACGTGTGTTTCAGTCTGTGTCCGCATGCACCTGATTATCTGTCTCTTCAGGCTTTCCGGCTTTATGTGTCCATCTTTTACCCTGTCCCCTGTTAAGCTGTCTGAAAACTTTGCTATTGGCCTGTCTGCAACTTTTCCCACATGGACTCTAGAACATACCTGGGTTCATTTACAGTGTCAGCGTCAGATGAGGGCTTGTCGAATCATTTCGCACACGATGTGACTTTTCTTTATATATTAGGTTGTTGATTTACACACTAGCGCTGACAGCACAGTTAGTAAGGCAAAAATCATAAAAAATACCTTTAAAGATGAGATAAGTTCTTGGACATTTGGCTGCTTTTTCCTCTGTGATTTTATTCTTATTTTTTTGTGACCTGATTTCCAGAGTCACGCCAAAGACACAGTGACCTTGGTGGAGTAGCTTTAACTCGTGCCTGCTTTACACAGAACTGTTTCTGCTTTTGTTCACACTGGAGAAAGACTCAGAGAAATCTTATCAGATGTTGAGTTCCAAAGAGCACTTTCATGAGAAAAAAAAAAAAAACTCGGCCCCTTTGGTACCATATGACGCTGACAAGGAAAATTGCCAGAGCATTTACAGATTAAGGTGCATGTAGGAAAGGAGCTTATATGTCTTCCTCATTGTTTGACTGTTTGCTGGTCTGCCTGTCTGCTCTGTTTATCTTATCTGTGAATTTATCCATCTGAATGCTCGAGCTCATGCATCGTTTGTTTTCTGCGACTTTGCCTCCCTGTCTTTCTGTCACACACAAGCGCCTTTGTGTATGTTCATGTAAACATCTCTTGCAGTCAGAGATTTATTAGAAGTTTCTCTGTTGATTTTCTCTGTGTCTCTTCCTCGTAGGCTTAGGTCTGAAGAGGCCATATGAAGATGGAGCGGTGGACGACAAGGACCTCATCAAGAAGATGAAGAGGAATCTGAGGAAAGGTACAAAAAACAATGGCAGATTGTGATTATTTGATTGTTTCTCTTTCTCTTTCGTTTTCTCGTTCGTTGGTCATTGAACCCAATCTGCTTTAAAGCTGGGAAAAAAGTAAATGATTGACTTAAGAAAATAGGGATGAGAACACATACTATCGTATAAAAGTTTTATTCAGTGTTGGATTGTCTTTTAATTTTAATATAGTATTTAGTATATAATAGTATTTTAATTCAGACCACTGAGGACAAAGCAGCGCCACACTCAGAAATGGAAGTAGTTATATTCTGTTGTCTACGGACCAGCCTTACCTCTCCTCCCATTGTCTCTATTTTTTGTGCCTTTTTCCCTGTCTGCCTCCCTGCCTTCCACCCTCCTTCAATCCCCTGGAGGCAGATCAATAGTATTGATTGCTAGCGTTTTAGTAGGCCACCCAACCATCCCCAGCTCTTTCTTTGTACAAGGAGAAGATGAACCACGATTAATGGAGGCAGAAAAGCATTTTTAGATATTGACAAATGGGAGGAACATGATTGAAAGAGAAAGAAAATAGAGAGGCACCTTAATTCATCATGAAAACAAGTAGCTGGAGTGTTGAAAACCTATAGAAAATTTGATTTATATTACATACAGTGTCTCTGAAATGACCCAGTGTGTCCACCTCCAGCTGGATAATTGATACACACCACAAAAACCCTTATTAAATCTTCCCTAATCTGCTCCACTTGTTACTCTAACCATACTCCCTCCACTTTTTTGCATCAGTCTTGGACAGCAAAGCCATAGACTCCAACCAGCCAATGAATGCTCTGATGCGGCTGAACCAGATCCGGCCAGGGCTGCAGTATCGGCTGTTGTCCCAGTCGGGCCCGGTTCACGCTCCGGTCTTCACCATGTCTGTGGATCTGGATGGAACCATTTATGAAGCATCTGGATCCTCCAAGAAGACCGCCAAGCTCCACGTCGCTGTCAAGGTGAGAATGAAGAAAAAGGAGTGAAGCGGACGATGTGCATGTGCAACTGACAGGAGAATAATGTGTAACTAGTGTGTCTAATATCTGAAGTTCATCCTCTCTGATTTATCTTTTTGTATATTTGGACATATGCATAACAGAAATCACAAAAGACCCACTAATAAAAAAAGAGTGATGGTTCTTTTTTGGCTACCTGAGGAACTTTCATAGGTCCAGCTGCAACCAGACCTGTGTGTATCTATACATATGTTTTTGTCTGCATATGCCTATAGGTCTTTGTTTGTGTGTGTGTTTATTCGTGTGTGTCTGCGTGAGGGGAAGGCTGGAGGTGGGCAAATCCATGTAATCCCAAAGTGGTTGTGAACAAAGAGGCTCTCCAGAGCACAGAGCTGGGATAATCCGCTATCCGCTCTGTTCCCATAAAAGGCTTCTTCTACTCGTCTCTCCCCCGTTTCCATTCTCCTTCTCCTTCTCTCTCTCGCGCTCTCTTTCTTGTTCTCATGTACTCACCTTTTGATCTGTCTTTCTCTCCCTCGCTGTCTAACTATCGCCTGTGCTCTGTCTCACACGCTCTCTCACTGCAGTGGCTACTTCAGCAGCTGTAACACAATCACCTATTTGGGTCAAAAACTTGTCCTTTTCTCTTCTGCCTGCATATTGTTCCGAATCGCTCTGCTGTTCTGTTTCTCTCTGTGATGCCCGCACATGCAGCATGCTGCAGTATTGATGCTTCCAGAAGAGATTCTTGTTAAAATAGAGTATCATCAGCACAGTGGAGTGTTGTTTGTTAGACTGGAACATTGTGGTTGGTTTTCTCAATGCCCTGGTACATCTCTGGCTGATAACAGCAGTAAAATCTTTTCAGAACAGAGCCATCACACACAAAGAGACATTAATATATTGGTGTGAAATTATTTTACATCTTGCAAAATCTATCTCATGCTATTTAGTGTGTAGTGTGTAAATTCAACGATTTATAAAGTAAAAAAAAACAAAAATATGAAGTAGGCATTTTCACTTTCATTCAACCAGCTAGTGTAAGTGGCTACAAAACAACATTACAAGGGCACCTCTGGCTGCTCTGCCACCTTTGTTGTCGTGTCAGTATCTCTCATCAAATACATGTGGAAAGTTGGGGTTGGTTTCCTGTTCAGAGCAGCTGTTGTAATGTTGGTATTTGACTGTTTATGTCAAAATCATTTATGATCCTTTCTTGGAAGTCGTCATTTTTGGCTTTAGCTCTTTGTCTGCTGTTTCTTTCCTGTCATATTGCGTCCTACCAACTCCTTCATACGCCATCGCTGTCTTCTCTCTCTAGGTTCTCCAGGCGATGGGCTACCCGACAGGTTTCGACTCAGACCTGGACCCCATGAGTTCAGACGAGAAGTCCGATGGTGAGGGGAAGAGCGAGACGTCCTCGCATACTAGCAATAACCCAACACACTCTTCAGACAGTTCCAACACACTGGAGGTGAGGATTATGAAAAGTGCTGAAGTGATGGAAATATAACAGCCACTCTGGTTTAAGGACATAAATCATCTCTCTGTTCAGAATCATTCTCTATGTGCTTTCTAGCAAAGCTATGAAGATGTTTTTCTTAATTAAATTACTTCAATAACCTCCTCAACCCCCCCAAGGTGCGAACTCAGGGTCCCATACTGACAGCAAGTGGGAAGAACCCCGTCATGGAGCTAAATGAGAAGAGACGAGGCCTAAAATATGAGCTCATCTCTGAAAGCGGAGGCAGCCATGACAAACGTTTTATTATGGAGGTGAGAGCTTACTTACAGAGTACAGAATACATACAGAGTGGCACTGGTCAAAGATGAAGCATGTACATGTACAGACAAGAAGGTCGAGTCATGACACATACATGTGCGCTGTAGCCAGGGGGAGACCCATACAGAGGCAAAGCCACACACAGAATCAGAAGCAGGCTGATCACCGGTAGAGTCAATCAGTCAGCTCGGTTCCTGGAGCAAGCCTGTTCTCTGTGGGGTGTTTTGTTTTCCGACATGCCTGGCTGCTCCATCGCTCTGCTGATTGATTAGCAGGCCTGCTTGACAGCAGGGCATCGCTAAACAAGCTGTCCTGTTCAGCCACACTCACTGGCTGAGTTACTGATGACTGATAAACACATGGATTTTGAGCAGCATTATAGTGGGATTGTTTGTTTTGACAGAGCTGTAACATTTTAAAAAAAGTGACACCGCTAATAGAAAAGACTACAACCATAATTAGAACAGAAAAATGAAAGCATGGCTCCAAACCAGTGTTCTTTTTGTCTAATTCTAATCATAAAACCTGATTTGATTAATATATTTTTCTCTGTGTCTTTGTGTGTGTGTGTGGTTCTCAGGTGGAGGTTGATGGGCAGAAATTTCGTGGGGCAGGCCCCAACAAAAAGGTAGCGAAGGCCAGTGCTGCTCTGGCAGCTCTGGAAAAACTCTTCTCTGGTCCCAATGCAGCTGCAAACAAGAAGAAGAAGATATTGCCTCAGGTAATGAAATACACACACACATACAGTACACACTTGACAAGGAGATCACTGCTTCAGTCTGGGGCATGTGCATTTACATGCAGAGAAGGAAACAACAAGCCATTAAATCACTCTTTTTATGTTTTCTTTTAGAGCCAAACTGTCAGTGCAGCTTTAAAAATGATGACATTTAAACCTCTTTACTGATCAGTATCAGCTCTGTAGAGCCGTAGGGACAATTTGTCCAATTTGTTCACCCTACAGTAATCAATAACACAGAGTTTAACAAGTGTCTAATCAGATCAATGCCCGACAGTTATCAGATCACCACTCTTCCACTTATTTTGTCCCCACAACTGTGTGCTAACAGATTTGTGAACAATGAAGCCCATAATGCATTAGGACATTGTCTTAGATAAGTGTGTGCTTTTACGCCTTATTCCTGTGCACTGTATTTATGCATCTGTGTATCTACTATGTATGTACTCTGTATGTATTTTTGTGTTATGATTGTTTAAAACCCACTCACATATTATATGTACTGCATGTCCGTGTTCAGACTAAAGGAGCCCTGGCGGCAGCGGCGGCAGCCTCGGCAGTAGCAGCTCAGGTAGCCAGAGGAAGAGGAAGAGCAGCCCTCGCAAGAGGAGCCTTCGTCAGCGCAGCTGCACCTGGATATGTCACGCCAGGTAGTGAGAGGATAGCAGTGTGTGTTGTGGTTGTTGTTTTTTTCCCAAGAAACATTGGGATCTAAACTCTATTCCCACCTAATTCCTGCCAGTTCTTTTATGTTCTGTAGTGTTTTATTTTATTAGTTTTTTTTTGTTGTTGGTTTTTTTTTTTTTTTTTTTGTATTTGACATGGTGGTTTGTGCAGAGTTGGCATTTTATTTTACTGTTGGCTTTACAGCACTGACATTTTCTTCTGCTTTAGGCTGCTTGCCCAGTTTTCTGTTGAAAATAAGCATGAATTTGTCCCCTGCACTTGTACTGGAAATATCACGGGCTTTCAGAAATACCCTGTAATAGCCCGCAGTGCAGAGGACAGTAATGACTGTTTGAGAGCTCAGTGATAAACAATGTTATCAGAGAATCACGCAGCCAAACTGACCTTGTTTGGCCCTTATTTTGAGATTTATTTTCCGTTTGCGCTGAACTCCCACTAATATATAACCCTACAGTATGACTCACATTCACGTTGCTCTTGTTAGGAAGCAGTGTAGCTTCTACTCAGGTCTCTTACCCTGAACCAACAGCTGTCTGCTTGAATTCAGGATGGTCAAAACACTCATCTAAACGTACTTTTGAAAAGTGCAGCCTGGAATTAAACAAGTGCACAACTGAACTGGACCCTGTAACCTCTTCCCCAACAGGCTTCGGGACACCGTATGGCTACAGCCCTGCTGCAGCAGCTGCTCCTGCATACGGTATGTGCTTTCGGTTTGTTCTCCTGTCCAGTTCCTCATGCTTTCACCCTCCTTCTACCGTATATAACCCTCTTCCCTTCCTCTACTGCTTCTCCTCTCTTAACCACACAGTTCCCCGCACCTTTCTATAACCGCTAACCATTAGTGGGTAAATAAATCATGCTTCACTGGGTTTATGTTACACCTCCAACCTTCTTCTCCACTGCCTTTTGGTTCCAGTTTCTTCCCTTTTCTCAAAGTTACTTTCAAACCTTATCCCATTCTAATCCATGTTTTAGGGTTTGGTGCTGAATCTCAAGTCATAATTAAACAAAGCTTAAACTTGGCTCTTTGTTGCTTCAAGCAAATCTGTCTGTGCTTTGGCAAATTTTCCACTCACCAGTTGTTTCTTAATCTGCCTGTTGCCACTCACACCCTCATCTATTGTGGTTGGATCACTTCTCTCTCAGCAAAGAGCCGTCGATGTCAAAATTTCCACAAACTGATTGTGATTATTATCACACACACAGACACCTGCAACACACAGTCCCTTTCTTTCACATATGGCATCTTGAATTGAGATAGAAAAGAGTAGAAAACTGCACAATAGACCAGTCACCTCTGACTCAATATACAGTTTTACCTGGACTCTCATTAACCCGGACTCACAGCCTATGCTGCCGTCGTTCTCATTCCTGCTCAGATTAGCAGAAGACATAGTGTGAGTTCTTCGCTTTGCCCGCTGTTATTTAAGACAGGGTGGCAGGGTAACTTCAGCACCACAGCACTGGTCCTGTCATGTTACTGAGGGGTTTCTATATCTTCACTGCTGAAAGTGGTCACTGGGTTCCCTCTCTCCCTCTCCCTCCCTTTCTCTGTCTGTCTCTCACACAGAGAAGAATTTAAGACACTTACAGGCTAAAATCTGTACTAGTCTCTGACCTTTAACGGCTTAGGTACGGTATTGATGCAAAATTCACTGCATACACTTCTGTGTCGAACACAGTCATATTGACCTCGACAGACTCTGCATTGTGTAGCATGTGTGTACATGTAGCACTGGAAGGCCCTGCTGTCCATCCTACAGCTCAGAGTTTGAATGGGTCTTATGTGCTGGGAGAAGCTGGTCTGAGGCCCCAGGCATGTGTTTAGTAACCCCTCCCCCAGAACCCAACATCCCTGAACATGAAGTGTACCTCAGTTACTGAGTTCATGAGCGCTGGAACTCTGTGTTCGTTTTGGGGTGTTTCGTTTCAGTCCCTGGCATCCATACACTTTTCCCATGTTTAACTAAAATCACTTTGAAAAATTTTAAAAAGCTTTCAGTACTTTGCTTCATGACTGGTCAATGAAAAGACTTTAATAAACAGGCGAGCTTTGACCTAAGCTATAACTTCCCCAAATTGGGCAGGAAGTCGAGTTCTGTTCATGTCATCTGAAAGAGGAAATGTAGACATGAAATCTAGAACATGCTCAGAATTTTATACTCAGCATTAGGTTCTGAAAAGAAATGTGAAATGTGATGGGGTTTTTTTTCTGTTGAGCTCAGTAGTTCTCAAACTTTAACTCAAATTTTGAGGCTAAACAGAAAATACAAAACATCATAAATACCTGCTGTTAAGGGCTGTTCAGGTGGAAATCACTTAATGTTTAATGTAGAGCTGTATGTGAGGAACAGGATAGTTTGGATTGTCGAGTAAGGAAGAGAGTGTTTATTTTTTTACACTGACGGTATATCAAAAAGCCTTTGAAGATCTTAGGGACAGCCACATTGGGACTAAAGTTTCAGTCAGAAGGGAGAGAAAGTTCATATGAAAACTTTTGGATACAGTTCTTTCTTTCTTGCTTCGTGCTTTTTTTCCCTGTGCTCTGGAGCCCTTTCCTGCTTTGGGATTTCCAAACACTAAGGACGAATTCGAGAATGATGCTGGGCTCTCTAGAGCAAAAGAACATTCTCTGAAACACAGAATAGTACGTCATAGAACACAGAACATTATATCGTATTGTAAAGCACAGAACATTATATCATAGAACATAACAGCTTATCACAGGACATAGAAGACTGCTCCAAATGCTCTTCCAAAATGCCTTGTAGAAAACACAACTTCGTTGCAATAAACTGAAATTAATCTTTAACTTTAGCTGTTTGTTTTCTTCTCTTTAACACTGAATCTTCCTCCTTCTCGGTTCCTCTAACCGCTGATGAAGGCTGTGACCATGACTACAAACCCCCCCCCCCCCTCCTTCTTTGGGACCCCTGCTTGTTTAGTGCAAGGGGTGTTTTTTGGACATACTTGTAGCATAGTGTGTAGTGTAGTGAGCATACAAAGGCTTGGTTATTTGTTGCCCTGGACTCATGCAGAGCTGTGCTCTTCTCATGTCTCCCCTCTAGGTTTGCCCAAGAGAATGCTTCTGTTGCCTGTCATGAAAGTGCCCGCCTACCCCGTCCCCCACTACCACTTCTTTTAGCACAGGAGACATACATACCAAACGCACCTTTTTCTAGAAGGGAAACGCAGTCTGTTTTGTTTTTTGGTTGTTTTTTTTTTTCTACAATATCAGTGACGGGGAGAGGATTAAGGACTTGAGTTGAAGATCTGTAAAAGCTCTTTTTTTTTTTTTGCTTTACTTTTTGTTTCTTTTTCATACTGTTTCCAAAAACTTTTATAAATATGAAAAAAACAATTACTGCAGGTTTAAGTTCTTAAGAGATAAACAAAAACTTGAAGGATTTGTACTGTGAATTGTTACCTCATTCTTTGAGTCTAAATTATAAATATATATATATATATATATCTCAACCTTTTGTTATTGTGCTTATACTTTGCTCGGAAGAGGATAGCATTTGCAATATGATACACACAACACACATTCTCTGTAAAAAAGAAAATAATGTGAGCTGTGTGAAGGATGTATAGGAATAAATACTGTTGAAAAAAATGAATAAAGTTTATCTCCTATAAAAGCTGAACACTGGTGTATATCTGATTTAAAGGCCTTCAGCTCGTAGAGACCTGATGCAGTAGCACCTTTTTGTTTGCTTTGTTTTGTTTTTAGATTTGGTCTTTTTAGAGCAGTTACATCATCCAACATGTGAAAAGATTTACCCGATATTTAAACTGGCACACGATACTGTGACCTAAACTAACATCTGAACACCGAGCTTTAATATTCCACCCTCATACAGTCACACAGATTAAATTTCAAGCCTTCCACGTTCCTCAGCGCCTCTCGTTACATCCTTTTGACCCTCAGCTTATAGATATTCAGAGAGAAAGGCAAGAAGACAAAGGATGAATTTAGAGAGCTCTTGTTAGATCCCGCATCTCGCATTCAGCTGCACGATCTCATTACCTTGATATTTGCCAGGTTTCCCACAGCTATCACCTACAGTACATGTGGACAGCTTTTATATGTCATCACATAAGCCAACTGCAGCCTTTTTTCAGCAGCAATTTTGGAGTGCAGTGTAATATTTAAGCTGGATATAATTGGCATAAAATGACCTCAAAATAATATATTACTTCTACACAGACTACATCTAAATCCCCATATTTTTCTTACTTGGCTTGTGCACATAATCATCACATTACATTTAGTCAAAAGCAACAGTGAGGAACCCACATGATCTGCCAATGTGTTTTATGTTATTGTTTCATTATTTCCGTGTCATTGCTGTATTTGTTTTTGCACGTTTTTTTTTTTTTTTTTTAGAGACTTAGAGGCTTTAGCCGTCCAGTAAGAACCAGCACCAACTGAGCCACTGAAACTTGGCCTCATAACGATCCCTCTGTTGCTCTCTCACATTTTCAAATAAAGGTTTTAAAATCCATCACAAGAATGACCTAAAAGAGCCTGGCTAAATAAAATACAATAAAGGAGATACTTCAGTTATTCTCTCGACTTACCAAAGGTCAGTGGTCAGTGCCAGTCAAGGCTGAGTTAAGCTGGCCCTTCGCCACGTCTTGGTCATCCAGCCAGCGAGAGATAACCCCTGACGACGTCTCCATGGTTACGGCTATGAGGCGCAGCCATTGGATGAGAGGACCCAATATCTTGTCCAATGGTTGGTTGAGCTCCATCGAGTTGTTATAAAACGTCTGAAATGATATTTGTCTTACATTAACAGAGCTTCACTTCAGTCTTATCTCACTGAAAATTCTTTCCAGCTGTTGCAATATGTCTATTTTTTTCTTTTACACTATGGTTTGAGGTTGTATTAATTTTTAGTGCACACAGAACCAAAGCCCTGCACAGTATTTATGTCCACAACTGCTTTACCTTTGTCTGATCTCATTTCCTGTCTTTACATATTTGTGGTTAGCATCCTCCCACCACTGCATAAATATTTTAATAAATATCTGTCATCAGGTCATCTGTCATAGCTCTTTCCCCCTGCCTTCAGCCTTTATGCTAAGCTAAGCTAACCAGCTGCTGTCTGCAGCTTCATATTTACCGTACACATATGATGGCAGTATTGATTTTCTTACCTAGCTCCCAGCAAGAAAGCAAAGTCCATTTCCCAAAATGTCCAACCATTCCTTTAATTTAATCTAGGGGCCATTCCCATCTAAGCAATTTTATGCACTTGAGTGTTTTAAATGCCCCCAGGTAAAATGCTTTTTAACTGGAACATTTCCAAGGACCACTCAAGAGGATTTTTGCATCCTTCAAGTGGACTTGAAGTAACCTTGGCCTAAAAAGAACTTCAATTTTTGTCCCTATGGAAATGCCACTGTAACCCATCAAATACATATTGTTGTCAAAGAAGTGAAGATTTATACATATCAGCCTCTTTTGTGTTTAGATTTCTAGATTTATTCATATAGTAATTACTCCTGCTCTCTTCCTCTCTTCTTCATCTCACTACAGGTGGACTTTTCATTGACAATCCCTTCTACCAGCCGCGGACCATCGCTCCTTTTATCATTCATCTGGGTCCCCAGGATCTCTTCTCTGACTTCTAGAGGCAGCAGGTTGTTGGATACTCTCTTCACACTTGCCTGGCTGCTCACATGCCTGCCTGTGTGTGTTTTCCTGTCCGTCTCGGATGGGCTGCCTTTCTATCCCAGCTGACGGACTCACAGATCCAAAACAGTTTCCGTTTGATCAGCCCGCTGGAAAAACTCTCTGCCCGACAACAGCGGTGGAAGAGTCTGACCTACTGACCGAGAGGCTCAAAGCTCCTCTCTCTATTCTTCTCTACTCTCCAGCCAGATTATTACATCAGAGGAGAGCAACTTTACAATAAGCAATACTCGGATTATACGAGAAACGTTCAGCTGCGACTGAGTGAGGCTGGGGCTGATCTTTGGTCTTTCTTAAAGCAATATATCTGAACTCCTCTCTTCAAGCGTACTTACTTGAGAAGATGTGAATGTCCGACGGAGTTTTACCCAACACAGCATTGCAATAGTTCATTTTGATTGTATATTCATTGTATGTGTGTGTACGTGTGGCTATAACGTGACTATATACACATATGTATGGTGTACGTTTCTATAATGATGTGTTGACGATAATATTACTATATGATGATGTATTTATGTAAATACTCTATGAAATATAACTATTGTTGGTATAAATTATTTTAGAATTATAAAGTGAAATGTAACTAATATCACAGTATAGCTTTCTTCCAATTTTATATACACTGAGCAATTGAAGCTAGTTCTAGGAGATGCAATATTATCTTTGGTATTCCTATTAACCTGTGCTGTTAGAATAATAATGCTTCCTTCTTTCCTTCCTTCCTTCCTTCCTTTCCTTCCTTCAAACTCGTCCTCTCTCTTTGATGTCTTTCTGAGCCTTTCTGAGCACGCTCTCTGCTGCCCGAGGTTTGTTTACGTGGCCTGGACAAAGAGGTGCTCACTACTGAACACAAACTAATCACACGTGTGCACACTCACACCCACAGACACACACACACTTCACCTGTCAGAAAGCACATTTTCTATAGTCTCACTGCTGGCAGGGAATACTGTTGTTACAAATACTGTACGTGTATAATATGTGTATACTCTGATGTACGCGCTCCTCCCTCTACCATTAACATGCCACATCGGACTCACCCATCAACACACAGAACAATCGTCAGCTCTGTCCCGCTCGCCTTAGGGACCGAAAGCACAGCTCACTGATTCCATTTACTGCTCCTTCTTTCTGCAAACACACACATTCACACACACCCTTCCCTCCACCCTCCTGTGACTATTCTGTACTGTCTGGAAGTGATGCTGCTGGTGGCAGAAACACCTCTGACAAAGGGCCTTGTTACACAATGGGAAAGACACAGCACAAACCACTGGCTTGCTAATTAAACTTCTAACTAATTATACTTCTGCACCTTGAATTGGATTTATATGCTCTGGCCTGTATATCACCGTTATCATTTGCCCAAAAGGATCTCTTCTGTTTATGTAGGAGGATTTTAGGGTCCATTTATGGGGTTAGGCACATTTCAGTGGTTGTTGATGTCAATGAATGCACATTTTGACGCTTGGATCGTTGTTTTATCACTTGATTTGAGCAAAGGAGAGGAAGCCTGGGTGGCCCTAAGGTAGACAGAGGACGTTTTAGCAACCATGGCTGCATAAGTGATACTCTGAGGCTGAGATACCATCTATAGAATGCACCCAAAACCTCTAAGTCCTGAAAGACCCTGAAAACTTGCATTTGAATTATGGCACTCAATATTTATAACTAAATAAGCAACAGTCAGAGTTAAAGTTTGGCAAAAACAACCTTAGTTATTATTTAGTTATAAAAGTTTAACACTTAGCTAATCTGTTTCACCAGGACTTTGTGTTCTCGGTTGATAAATCCCAATTGGTGCACTGAGTTTGGTAGAAGATTGTTATGCTCATGTGGGGGGCCTAATCACATATAGTGGGAAGCTGATTGAGAAAGGGCCTTTAATATGCTCTTCATGGAACAGTGACTTTCAACATTTTCACTAAGAACAACATTTGTGGAAGCGAAATTAGCTTCTGAGATCAAAACATTTTGTTTCTGCTCTGGCCTCAGTGATCAGCCTAGGTCCTGGTTATAAGGTTGGTGCAGGGAGATTAATGGATGTGAGAATTGAGTTTTGTTTGTTATAACTTTGTCTCAAAATACTTGTATATTGCTTATTAGTATGTGACTGTACAGTGTTAGTGTTGTGAGTTTAACTCTGTTATAGCACATACTGAATTTACATTGGTAGTAATTCGACTGAGAGATGAGATATTCCATTAACCTCTGAAGTGCTTTCTTTGTGTCGTACACTGGGTATGATTTTGGGGTATTGCTGGAACTGAGCAGGTGTCACAACACTGCACAAACTCACAGTGCGCTCTCATCATAGACATAGTGCTCAGTGAGATTTCGGTGAATTTCTGTGACTCGTATGTGCCTCTGAAAGCATTTCATCAGATATTTTTTATTTTTAGCCTTTAATAGAGATGAGATGTCAGTCAGCAGAGGCAAAAAAATAAAAAATTCGAACAGAATGTGCATGAGAAGGCTTTGATTCTTCTCACGCTCGCCTTGATCTGGGCGGCAGTTTGATCTCCTGTGTTTGTGCCAGCTTTCGTTCAACAGAAATAGTGACTGAGAAAGGGACAATAGACTCCCTAAGGCCCTCGGGCCCATTTTTCAAGACAAGATAAATTAGAGTTGGATTTTGTGACACCACTGAGCTGACAGTGAGGAGAATTTGGCAGTCTTAGTCAAGATGGAATAAAATTGTGGCACCAAGCTGAGACTGAGAGATTGAAGGATGTCCTGTTCTTCCTTTACACTTGTGTTTTGGCTCGGCTCAGTGAGGTCAAGCACACAAGCTGTCACTCAAGTTTGATTGGCTAGTTCTTCAACTTCAACAACTGGATTTGGTCATAATCTGCTTCCATGTTCATGAGGTATCCGCCATCCTCCCCTGAAGGAGTCTGTATTATACAGTCATAAAACCACCTTAGAACATGCCGCTGGTCAAAACATGTAATGGTACCCAAGTGCCCTGGAAATCCAAACTGTATAGATATTTAAATCTGCTAATCTCTGTTTACTTACAGTATGTGAGATATATCTGGTTGGAATTTGCAAGAGTAAATCAGTGCCAAGATCATCTTACTTCTCTGACATGCAGCAGCATTAAATACTAAGCTGTCTTGTAGAAACTAGATCCTGCTCCTTAAAAAAATCACTTACTCTGACATTTTCTCCATGTTTGATGACTGTGGATCTTTTGCAGCGCATGTCTGTTTTTGTAGAATGTTTTGCTGCATTGCTATTCTGAACTGCTCTGGTTTTCCATCAAAACCCAGAGCACATGTAGTTGTTTCGTCTCTAAAAGTCTTGAACAAGCACCTGAGAGAGCGCTGCTTTGCCGAGACTTTTCATCCTCATGTGGAATTCACATGCAGGTGAATAAGTTGGAGCTTTACTGTGGGGAAACAGACCTTCTCTATCAGCTAAGAATTTCTCCTAATTTCCCCTTTACCCTTCCTCCGTCTTTCTCTCCCTCTCTCATTCTCTTTCTCTCTCTGCCCCTGTGTCTCTCTCCAGATGGCCCACATTAATAAGGCAGACAGTCATACCTCAGTGAGCAACCTTTTCATTTCCCCTCAGACTAAAGAGACACACACAAGGAGTCACCCTGGCTACTGACCCTGTCCTCTTGGTCTGTTGGCTGGACGACCGCGTTCAGAGGAAAGGTGGCAGAGCGAGAGCTAAGGGAAATACACTCGATCTAAAACTAGCACTAGTGCTCTGGTGGGACTGTACAGGCTGGTCCACAGTCATAGATAGTGTTAATATACTGGGGAGTTGACGTCAGGTTAGGCAGAGATGTGTGTTTCTTGAGAGGGTTTACAGTGAAGTGTGAGGAAAATTAAGGAGTCCGTCTGATGTTTAATTTGAAAATTGTCTGTGGTCTAATATGGATTAGTACAGGGAAAAGAAAAAAACAGAATTACTTATTCTTTAGAAGTATATATGTGGTGATGATTTACATATATAAATGTGTGTGTATATGTAGAGCTGTCTTGGGCAGTAATGTCCACATTGAAAACGTCTAGAGAGTAATGGTTGTTTGTGCAGGACTTGAGTCCCCATTGAGTTTTCTGATGGATGTTGTTTCTGCTCCAGTGTTCCCCAGAAATGTCTCTTTAATGGGAAACCATGGTAGCACCTTGTCTACATATACACACACACACCCCTCCCTACAGTTTTACAAACACTGCCTCTCGGTGGGCGTTCAACAACAACTACACCTGTAATCTAAGAAGCACAAAACACACACACACACAAGCAATACACATCCTTCTCAGGGCTACCTGACACACACATGTATATGCAAATAGACAAACATACACTTATGAGCACACACATAATCATAAATGTAAATATTTCAGCACTCACAGTCACTAACAGCCGAGCACATTGAGACAGCATGGCATTCTTTGCTCTGTGGTTTGTATATTACACATATGATTGTACTGTACGTAGTGAGAGTCACACAAGTGTTTAGGCCTTGTTTGTACTTTAGGAATTGAGCCATGTAAGAAAAACACACCCCCATCTACCCCATTTATTGGTGCTTTATAATGGGTTGTGTGTAGCACTGTACATAATGGATTTAACTTTTAGGTTTGCTTTTTTTTTTTAAAAAAAAAAACAGCAGTCATATGTGAACAACTCAAGCTTTGCTGTCAGGAGAAAAAAAAATGGGAGGAGCGCTGTCGTCAAAAAACTTTTTTAGCACCAAATACAGGGGCTCTGCACGTTGAGATGCTGCAGTATGCTCAGTAGTTAAAGAGTTCTCTGAGTGCTTTCGTTGCCAGGAAACGTCAGGTTTTTGGACTTTCTATTTGGAGACCTTGCAGGCTTGGTTTCCCAAAGGCACCTCTTTATCTTCCTGCCAGGTCAAAGGCCAAAAAGGAAATCGAATGATGCAGAGATGCTTTTGGGAAACAGGTTTTGGTTTGTTCTGCAGGATGGGATTTATCCAGACACCAAAGACTCTCAAGCCTTTGTTGCACAAATCTGATCATCCCAGCAGTCTCAGAAGTGAGAAACCATTCAGTATGTGGTCTGATATTTGCCATCTAGACAGTTATGAAATGTCAGGTTAAAAAAGAAAAAAAAACCTAAAAAGTAAAACAGCTCTCCCGTGTGTAAAACCAGCCTCTGAAGAAAAACTGTGTCTTGCTCATTCTTGCATTAGCACAGAAAGTTGAGCTTCAAGTCTGGGAGTCGTGCTAAATTTGTCTGGAAGCAGGGGGAGAAGAGCTGCACAAAGAGTTGGAAAGTCCATCCGCAGGTCATTCTGAACTCTGCAGAGTGGCAGAAATAGATCCCGGATCACGTTTCATCTGCTGACGCAAAGTTAACCAGACTAACTGCTGAACAGATCATTTTCTCTGGGTGTGTGTGCATGTGTGTCAGAGGCAGACGTGTGTGTTTGTGTGTATGTCTGACATGGACATAAACTGGAGGGGATGGGAAGCTATCTCATACCCATATGCACATACACACACACACTCATACAATATTACAGTCTTATAGAGCATGCTGTTGCGAATTGTTACCTCATGGTCATGGTCAGCTGATTAAGTCCAATATCCTCCTGATAAACGATCAAAGCATTTTGGTTGGGAATGTACGCTGTTGTTATAGTGATTGTAGAGTAGAATGTATTTACTCATAGAAAGAGTAAACTTGCTTTTTTGTAGAGAAGCATATATACAGAATATATATGGATAAATACATATATATACATCTATATATCTTTTGAACTACTTGTTTGTGAGAGTTGTTTTGGGCGCATCCATCCTGTTAGGATTCATATTTCTTTCCCCTTTTTCAATTTTTATTTAATGATGTTTTGACAAAAGTAGCGTTTTACGAGTGATGAATGTTTTCTCCTGTAAATATTATTTTTTAATTTTGGACAACAAGGGGATTAAAAGAAACCGTTTTATGATGCTGCCTATGAAATTATAAAGTGATATTCGTCCACAGAATCTATCTGATCCATTAAATTAACAGATTATGTAAAATGCAACAATGACATGGTGGGAGTCTCTTCAGGCCATGCTGAACGGAGGCCAATGACAGTGAGTGAGGGGATCACTGGAACTCGCTGTATTGATGGTTTTAATTAGTAGCAACATTCACAGCAGTGATGATCTGTGGTTGTCACTGTTCTTGACATAATCTATGCTTGATGAACTGAAAATAAAACTGAGAAAGTGCTGAATCTCTGGCTGTGAGACTTTTTTTTTAACGATCTCTGAAAACTGGAACTGCTTTGCAATTAAGCATTAGACACATAAGGCTAGTGGGGATATCATTAGTTTTGTAGATACTTCATCATATATATATATGTAAGTTCATCCAGACTAGAGCTCCTATCAGGTCTCCACTGAGGCCTTATTAGTGAGCTGTTTAATTTGGGTCACAGGATTCACAAATATCATTCTAAGCACAACATCTCTGTTTGGTTTTGTATGACATATGGACAAATTTTATTATAGTTCTACAGTAAAATGTTCATATTGTTGAGGCTGCATTCTGACACTAAATGGTGACAACACACTGTCATTATGTCCTACTATAATCAAAGAGTCAAGGTTATGGGTGATAATTGGAAAGTTTGTCTAAGAGGAGTTTCAGCACATGGCAGTTCAGCAATATGAGTTGTCAATCACCTTCAGAGCAGCACTGCTGACGGCTGAGTCTGAGTATCCAGTGACATCTCCTGCAGTCAACACCACCAGCACACATCCACAGCCGCCAATCATCACAGAGAGTAGTGAAAGTCTGTTTGTGCCCAATGTGCGTGTTTTCAGAAACAGAACAACTACGGGGGGGGGGGGCACTTTTGTCTGAGAGAAAGCAAAAGAGACAGAGAGGATTAAACCCTCCAGCCAATGACAGTTATCATGACAAATTAAGCCCTGCTCAGCAGATATCACTGGATTGTGTCAAATGTGGCAGTTCAGTTATGGAAGTATTCAATTTTTTTTGGCATCAATTTATGCTTAAAGCTTACTTTTTATAGTATTATTTCTCCAAGAAAGTGACAAAAATGAGTGCGTTGTAGACAGACGTGTCAGAAGTCTGAATGTAATACTGTTTGTGTGCCATCACCCATCAACATGATAAAACCTAAATACAACAAAACAACCATCACCAGTAAAAACTCTGCAATAAAGAGCTTGTAGTGATCAGAAGTTGAGGAGGATTACTGTTGTTTCTGTCTGTA
This sequence comes from Toxotes jaculatrix, assembly GCF_017976425.1. Taxonomy (NCBI): domain Eukaryota; kingdom Metazoa; phylum Chordata; class Actinopteri; family Toxotidae; genus Toxotes; species Toxotes jaculatrix. Next base: position 14,019,927 of record NC_054409.1, read on the forward strand.
CAAATTGAAGGGACTTGTAGGCATTATGTGAAATTAACAGGGGCTGTTAAACAGAAGCAGAAATATCAGCTCACAGTTTGAAGGTAAAACCTGGCTGTGTGTCCTTTTCTCACGGTCACATCACATTCCCTGATCTCAGAGTTATGTACACAGTAATCTGGAAAACCAATAAAGACACTGTATGCCAGAGGCATCTGTGCACGGCCCAGATTCATACACTGCACAGGCAATAAATGACCTTGGACTGCTGACAACTTCTTGGGATGATCCATATTATATTTCAGCTGGTAACAGGAAGCTGTGCAAATCTGCATTTGCAAATCTGATTAATTTGACAGGACTCATTCCTTCCCTCCTGACACAGGACATCAGTGCCTGTTTATAGATAACAACATGGCTAGTGAGGATTTAACAAGGTCCCATGAAACCAGTGGTTCCCCCTTAAAATGAGCGATTCCCCTCTAAACTTCTAGCATTATTTCATTTCAATAATCTTGTGATATGTCCCAACCCTCAGGTTGGGAACCAGGGCCACGAACCATAAAGTGCATAAAACGAAGATAAAGAAACTAGACAATTCCCCTGTGGGAAACCGCATGAGTGGTGCGGTGTACTATTGCTGTAAAGCAGAAACCAAAATATATTCATGGCCTTTGTAAATGAAAGAATGATAAAAGAGAGGGTGGGAGAAGAAGAAGAGAGGGCGCGTAGGATGGATAGAAAAGGGTCCAATTCACAGAGGGGAGAGGAATGATAAAAAATGGGCTAGTATGGAAAATCACTCTAGGAAGGAAAGAAGGAAGGGAGGGTAGAAGAATACAGAAAGGATGGATGGGTGGGGATGGGGCACAGAGGGATTAGGAAAAGAGATAAAAATGAGTAGGAGATCTTAAGAGGAGTTAGGGAGGATAAAGGATGGAAGAACGTCAATAGTAGTGTGTGTCATTTAAATAAAATAAAATAAAATACGAACGAATTACTTTGGGTCTCTAATTACATCATATTCAGTTATATTATCAACATACTTGTCACAGTTCAACACAGCAGAATATTCCATATCATAACAACCAATGTTCTGTTAAACATGCACATAATTCAGATGCCAATACAGATTTAAAAATGCAGCTTTAAGACAGTCAGCAACAGCATAAATGCACAATAACTACTTACAACAGCACTATGTTATATCAGTATCACATCTCGTGTCATATGAGTTGACTCAGTTTGGCCTTATTCACTATATAATGGAGAAGTTCTGGCTAATTGAATCCTGTTAATGACACCAAATTACTGCCAAAATGTGAGCACCAAATAAAAGACAATACAAAGAATTAAACACTATAAAGTACAAGATTTTCTTCATCCAAGTGACAAAATTAAATGAGAAACATACAAGGGACAAAGAAATAATAATAATAATAATCTTTTTTTTTTTTTTTTAAATAGCATTTCTTAAAAAAAAAAAAAAAAAGAAAAACAACAGAACACAGATACCAGCACATGTTCAGACAGTTTCTCCAGGGCTTGTATTCAGATGTTCAACTTCAAGTATGTCAATAGCACGTAGCTCAGAAGGAGCAAATTTATCATTATTGTTCAACCTGGTAAACTTGACACATCTCACTGTGTTCATCATCACCACTAGATGGAAAATGAAGCAAATATACCCAAACTGGGTGCATCTTTTCATCTATGGTCTGTCCAAACCTTAACATGTCTTCCTCACTCTGTTCATTCAAGCACTGGAACGAGGCCTTGACTGTGTCTTCCCCTCTAGTGTCTTTGACATGGTTTTTAAAACATAGTGAAAGGTTTCTCTACCATCTGTAAACATCTTTTCAGGTTTGACTTCTGAAATGGCTGTCACTCCATTCAATTTCTTTATAAAGATTAGCAGTTCTACTTCAAGACAAAGCTTGTTATCCTGTCGACCTTCTCATCAATTCAGCCCATGACAATGTCTCATTTCAAGTATGTTAATAGCACATAGCTCAGTAGGAGCAAATTAATCATTATTGTTCAACCTGGTAAAGTTGACACATCTATTAGGTTTTCACAGTGGTCACTCTGTTCATCATCATCACCACTAGATGGAAAATGAAGCAAATATACCCAAACTGGGTGCATCTTTACAGTTGTCTGAGCTATCTGAGTCGTCTCTCTGCCAAGTTTCCTTCACTTACACTGTCCACCACGCAAAAAGAAAAAGGTGCGAACCCTTAACACTTAAATCTGACCCAAATAACCCCACGTCGCTTGATTCGGAAGTGAATCTTGTCCGCGATTGACCGTACGTAGCGCTTTACAGGGGCAGGAAAAATTCCCCTGCTGGGAGGCCTCCCTATGTGCCGACGCCAAAAAAAAAACATAAGAATCGCAAAACTTTTCCTCACCGCACCTACTTCAACCCGGAAAGATCCTACTCCTGTCTCCCCTTGGAACGAAACGTGGCAGAGCGAGACGAATCAGTATTTGACCTCAAAGTCCAACTTACCCTCCCTGTACAATAAAGCTTCTATCAAAATTTGGGTGGTGATGACAGACAGCAATGCAACTATGCTCAGGACACAGGCTGACCAATCGATCTACATCAGACCTGCCCATGTATCTCCACCATTTAATGATGGAAAACTTATCAACTTACTGACATAATGATTTTACTCAATATCAAAAAGTGTGATCACAAATGATTTTAAATGCATTCATAAAACATCATCCATGGGCTGAATAACTGCTTGAGAAAGCCAACATCACAGATTCAGCTTCGCTTCATTTGCACTTTCCAGAGAACGTGTCCTCTTGAGGCATGAGAAGTGAAGAGTTTGTAAAACTTTGGTTCCAACAACAGTTAATAAATGGTCACAGTCTGTATTTAATCAGCACTTGAGCTTCACTACGCAGAAAATCAGCCCATCCACCTCCTAGATGCAGCAGACTCACTTCCTGCTCGTGTCCTATAGTTTGAAGAGCAGCTTGCGGACTTGTGCAATGTGGGCTGCAACAGTCCTTCAGAGGTGAGGTCCAGAGATCTAGGCGGTGCCAAGGCTTGGTGTATCAGGTGAGGTCACAACATTCCCCTTCCAGCCTTCCTTAAGGTTGGACATATGACTAAAACTGTGAAAAAAAAACAATCATTAGCAATAAGTAAAAAGCAAACAGACTAAAGCAAACCTTCAACATGATCTCAGATCTCACCTTTGGTTGCCGCTCTGACTAATTTCCCCCAACTCTGGTGTTTGCTGCTTTCATGGACTGTTGTGGAACAGTCCAGTGCATCCATCTTTACAGGGTGGAAAATCTGCTGGGAGCCTCCAAAGTCATCTATCCATCAGTCCATTAACTCAAAACTTCATCACATTCCAGTTGTGTATTGCCTGTGGAACTCCTCTTCAGCATGTTCTGCCGTGGTCTTGTGATCTTTGGAAACCCTTCCACAGAGGCTCAGCAGTAATTAGCAAGTCCAATGTCCTAACATACATGGAGACAGTCAGAGAAGACGCTATTGTCTCCTACTGCACTTTAAACCTTTCACAGAATAATCATATCAACAGGCTGACAGCTCCATGTCTTGGGCTCAGAGACAGAGAAGTCCAAATATAGAGTAAGAAATTAAAAAAAAAAAAGACAAAACAAATGATCAAGCACTACAGAGTACAAGGTTTTCTTCATCCAAGTGACAAAGTTAAATAAATTTACAATAGCAAAAAATTTAAGAAAAAGGATAACTACGAAAACAAAAGATAAAAAAAAGGTACATAAATATGTAAAGTCAAACCAAAATAAGTAACATGACAAGTATATGAAAAAGGTGCTAAAGAACAGAAAACTGACAGCATCAGCTGACAAAAAGGCAGCAATGTGTGCAACATACAATGTGAAAGTAAATAGCATGGATAAAGAGAGTAACACCATCACTGGAAGTTCAGCCACAGAATAAAACCTCAGTTCACTCATAAATGAACAGCAGCAGCTACAGAATCATTTAAGCAGAGACTATGGTCTGTCCAAACCTTAACATGTCTTCCTCACTCTGTTCATTCAAGCACTGGAACGAGGCCTTGACTGTGTCTTCCCCTCTAGTGTCTTTGACATGGTTTTTAAAACATATTGAAAGGTTTGTCTACCATCTGTAAACATCTTTTCAGGTTTGACTTCTGAAATGGCTGTCACTCCATTCAATTTCTTTATAAAGATTAACAGTTCTACTTCAAGACAAAGCTTGTTATCCTGTCGACCTTCTCTTCAATTCAGCCCATGACAATGTCTCATTTCAAGTATGTTAATAGCACATAGCTCAGTAGGAGCAATTTAATCATTATTGTTCAACCTGGTAAAGTTGACACATCTATTAGGTTTTCACAGTGGTCACTCTGTGCATCATCACCACTAGATGGAAAATGAAGCAAATATACCCAAACTGGGTGCATCTTTACAGTTGTCTGAGCTATCTGAGTCGTCTCTCTGCCAAGTTTCCTTCACTTACCCTGTCCACCACGCAATAAGAAAAAAAAAAAGGTGCGAACCCTTAACACTTAAATCTGACCCAAATAACCCCACGTTGCTTGATTCGGAAGTGAATCTTGTCCGCGATTGACCGTACGTAGCGCTTTACAGGGGCGGGAAAAATTCCCCTGCTGGGAGGCCTCCCTATGTGCCGACGCCAAAAAAGGTAAGAATCGCAAAACTTTTCCTCACAGCACCTACTTCAACCCGGAAAAATCCTACTCCTGTCTCCCCTGAGAATGAAACATGGCAGACAGAGACGAGTCAGTATTTGACCCCAAAGTCCAACTCACCCTCCCTGTACAATAAAGCTTCTATAAAAATTTGGGTGGTGATGACAGACAGCAATGCAACTATGCTCAGGACACAGGCTGACCAATCGATCTACATCAGACCTGCCCATGTATCTCCACCATTTAATGATGGAAAACTTATCAGCTTACTGACATAATGATTTTACTCAATATCAAAAAGTGTGATCACAAATGTATCTCAGATGATTTTAAATGCATTCATAAAACATCATCCATGGACTGAATAACTGCTTGAGAAAGCCAACATCACAGATTCAGCTGTGTTTCATTTGCACTTTCCTGAGACTGTGTCCTCTTGAGGCATGAGAAGTGAAGAATTTGTAAAACTTTGGTTCCAACAACAGAGGTAATAAACGGTCACAGTCTGTATTTAATCAGCACTTGAGCTTCACTTCGCAGAAAATCAGCCCATCCACCTCCTAGATGCAGCAGACTCACTTCCTGCACGTTTCCTGTAGTTTGAAGAGCAGCTTGCTTGTGGGCTGCAACAGTCCTTCAGAGGTGAGGTCCAGAGATCCAAGCGGTGTCCAGGGCTTGGTGGATCAGGTCAGGCCACAACATTCCCCTTTCAGCCTTCCTTAAGGTTGGACATATGACTAAAACCGGGGAAAATATAAACAATCATTAGTATTAGGTAAAAAGCAAACAGACTAAAGCAAACCTTTAAACCTTTAACATGACCTCAGATCTCACCTTTGGTTGCCGATCTCTCACTTCCTCTGACTAATTTCCTCCAACTCTGGTGTTTGCTGCTTTCACAGACTGTTGTGGAACAGTCCAGTGCATCCATCTTTACAGGGTGGAAAGTCTGATGGGAGTCTCCGAAGTCATCTATCCATCAGTCCATTAATTCGAAACTTCATCACATTCCAGTTGTGTATTGCCTGTGGAACTCCTCTTCAGCATGTTCGGCCGTGGTCTTGTGATCTTTGGAAACCCTTCCACAGAGGCTCAGCAGTAATTAGCAAGTCCAATGTCCCGACGTAGATGGAGACAGTCTGAGAAGACGCTATTGTCTCCTACTGCACTTGACACCTTTTGCAGAATAATCATATCAACAGGTTGACAGTTCCATGTCTTGGGCTCAGAGACAGAGAAGTCCAAATGAAAAGTAAGAAATTAAAAAAAAAAAGAAATGATCAAGCACTGCAGAGTACAAGGTTTTCTTCATCCAAATGACAAAGTTAAATAAATTCACAATAGCAAAAAATTTAAGAAAAAGGATAACTACGAAAACAAAAGATTAAAAAAATGTACATAAATATGTAAAGTCAAACCAAAAGAAGTAACATGACAAGTATCTGAAAAAGGTGCTAAAGGACAGAAAACTGACAGCACAAGCTGACAAGGCAGCAATGTGTGCAACATACAATGTGAAAGTAAATAACATGGATAAAGAGAGTAACACCATCACTGGAAGTTCAGCCACAGAATAAAACCTCAGTTCACTCGTAATCAAACAACAGCAGCTATAAAATCATTTAAGCAGAAACTATGGTCTGTCCAAACTTCAACATGTCTTCCTCACTCTGTTCATTAAAGCACTGGAACGAGGCCTTGATTGTGTCTTCCCCTCTAGTGTCTTTGACATGGTTTTTAAAACAGTGAAAGGTTTCTCTACCGTCTGTAAACATCTTTTCAGGTTTGCCTTCTGAAATGGCTGTCACTCTGTTCAGATTTGTTTATAAAGATTAGCAGTTCTACTTCAAGACAAAGCCTATTATCCTTTCAACCTTCTCTTCAATTCAGCCCATGACAATGTCTCATTTCAAGTATGTTAATAGCACATAGCTCAGTCGGAGCAAATTAATCATTATTGTTCAACCTGGTAAAGTTGACACATCTATTAGGTTTTCACAGTGGTCACTCTGTTCATCATCACCACTAGATGGAAAATGAAGCAAATATACCCAAACTGGGTGCATCTTTACAGTTGTCTGAGCTATCTGAGTCGTCTCTCTGCCAAGTTTCCTTCACTTACCCTGTCCACCACGCAATAAGAAAAAAAAAAAGGTGCCAACACTTAACACTTAAACCTGACCCAAATAACCCCACGTCGCTTAATTCGGAAGTGAATCTTGTCCGCGATTGACCGTACGTAGCGCTTTACAGGGGCGGGAAAAATTCCCCTGCTGGGAGGCCTCCCTATATGCCGACGCCAAAAAAGGTAAGAATCGCAAAACTTTTCCTCACCGCACCTACTTCAACACGGAAAAATCCTACTCCAGTCTCCCCTTAGAATGAAACATGGCAGACAGAGACGAGTCAGTATTTGACCCCAAAGTCCAACTCACCCTCCCTGTACAATAAAGCTTCTATAAAAATTTGGCTGGTGATGATGGACAGCAATGCAACTATGCTAAGGACACAGGCTGACCAATCGATCTATATCAGACCTGCACGTGTATCTCCATCATTTAATGATGGAAAACCTACAGACCTAACAATGATTTTACTCAATATCAAAAAATGTGATCACAAATGTATCTCAGATGATTTTAAATGCATTCATAAAACATCATCCATGGGCTGAATAACTGCTTGAGAAAGCCAACATCACAGATTCAGCTGTGTTTCATTTGCACTTTCCTGAGACTGTGTCCTCTTGAGGCATGAGAAGTGAAGAATTTGTAAAACTTTGGTTCCAACAACAGAGGTAATAAACGGTCACAGTCTGTATTTAATCAGCACTTGAGCTTCACTTCGCAGAAAATCAGCCCATCCACCTCCTAGATGCAGCAGACTCACTTCCTGCACGTTTCCTGTAGTTTGAAGAGCAGCTTGCAGACTTGTGCGATGTGGGCTGCAACAGTCCTTCAGAGGTGAGGTCCAGAGATCCAAGCGGTGTCCAGGGCTTGGTGGATCAGGTCAGGCCACAACATTCCCCTTTCAGCCTTCCTTAAGGTTGGACATATGACTAAAACCGGGGAAAATATAAACAATCATCAGTATTAAGTAAAAAGCAAACAGACTAAAGCAAACCTTTAAACCTTTAACATGACCTCAGATCTCACCTTTGGTTGCCGCTCTCTCACTTCCTCTGACTAATTTCCCCCAACTCTGGTGTTTGCTGCTTTCACAGACTGTTGTGGAACAGTCCAGTGCATCCATCCTTACAGGGTGGAAAGTCTGATGGGAGTCTCCAAAGTCATCTATCCATCAGTCCATTAACTCGAAACTTCATCACATTCCAGTTGTGTATTGCCTGTGGAACTCCTCTTCAGCATGTTCTGCCGTGGTCTTGTGATCTTTGGAAACCCTTCCACAGAGGCTCAGCAGTAATTAGCAAGTCCAATGTCCCGACGTAGATGGAGACAGTCTGAGAAGACGCTATTGTCTCCTACTGCATTTGACACCTTTTGCATAATAATCATATCAACAGGTTGACAGCTCCATGTCTTGGGCTCAGAGACAGAGAAGTCCAAATGAAAAGTAAGAAATTAAAAAAAAAAAAGAAATGATCAAGCACTGCAGAGTACAAGGTTTTCTTCATCCAAGTGACAAAGTTAAATAAATTCACAAAAACAAAAAATTTAATAAAAAGGACAACTACGAAAACAAAAGATAAAAAAATGTACATAAATATGTAAAGTCAAAACAAAATAAGTAACATGACAAGTATCTGAAAAAGGTGCTAAAGGACAGAAAACTGACAGCACAAGCTGACAAGGCAGCAATGTGTGCAACATACAATGTGAAAGTAAATAGCATGGATAAAGAGAGTAACACCATCACTGGAAGTTCAGCCACAGAATAAAACCTCAGTTCACTCATAATCGAACAACAGCAGCTATAAAATCATTTAAGCAGAAACTATGGTCTGTCCAAACTTCAACATGTCTTCCTCACTCTGTTCATTAAAGCACTGGAACGAGGCCTTGACTGTGTCTTCCCCTCTAGTGTCTTTGACATGGATTTTAAAATAGTGAAAGGTTTCTCTACCATCTGGAAACATCGTTTCAGGTTTGCCTTCTGAAATGGCTGTCACTCTGTTCAGATTTGTTTATAAAGATTAGCAGTTCTACTTCAAGACAAAGCCTGTTATCCTTTAGACCTTCTCTTCAATTCAGCCCATGAATATGTCTCATTTCAAATATGTTAATAGCACATAGCTCAGTAGGAGCAAATTAATCATTATTGTTCAACCTGGTAAAGTTGACACATCTATTAGGTTTTCACAGTGGTCACTCTGTTCATCATCACCACTAGATGGAAAAAGAAGCAAATATACCCAAACTGGGTGCATCTTTACAGTTGTCTGAGCTATCTGAGTCGTCTCTCTGCCAAGTTTCCTTCACTTACCCTGTCCACCACGCAATAAGAAAAAAAAGGTACGAACCCACCTACACTTAAACCTGACCCAAATAACCCCACATCGCTTGATACTGCAATGAATCTTGTCCGCAATTGACTGTATGTAGCGCTTTACAGGGGCGGGAAAAATTCCCCTGCCGGGAGGCCTCCCTATGTGCCGACGCCAAAAAAGTAAGAATTGCAAAACTTTTCCTCACCGCACCTACTTCAACCCAGAAAAGTCCTACTCCTGTCTCCCCTTAGAACGAAACTTGGCAGAGCAAGACGAGCCAGTGTTTGACCTCAAAGTCCAACTCATCCTCCCTATACAATAAAGCTTCTATCAAAATTTGGCTGGTGATGATGGACAGTAATGCAACTATGCTCAGAACACAGGCTGAATACTATTAAAAAACAAGTCTTACTTTGAAGGATCCCCAATTGATCTATATCAGACTTGCCCGTGTACGTCCATCATTTACTGATGGAAAACTCACCAACTTACTGAACTAACAATGATTTTACTCAATATTAAAAAAATTTGATCATAAATGTGTCTCAGATGCCAATACAGATTTTAAATGCATTCAGAAAACATCATCCATGGGTTGAATAACTGTTTGAGAAAGCCAACATCAGAAACTCGTTTACAACCAATTCATCAGATCAGAACAGCAATGTTCTATGAATAATTCCATTAAAATCAGTCATCAGTCCCCTTGCTCACACTCTACCTTTTTACTTCATCAGTAATCATTTCCATAAACAGCAGACCTATGAAGTACTTATGTAAATATAAATATGAATATGAATATGAAGAACATGTGATCTGTGAGCTTCAGGCATCACAAGTGAAGAGCTGGTAAAACTTCAGTTCCAACAACAGAGATAATAAATGGTCACAGTCTGTATTTAATCAGCACTTGAGCTTCAGTAGGGAGAAAATCAGCCCATCCACCTCCTAGATGCAGCAGACTCACTTCCTGCTCGTGTCCTGTAGTTTGAAGAGCAGCTTGCAGACTTGTGCAATGTGGGCTGCAACAGTCCTTCAGAGGTGAGGTCCAGAGATCTTGGTGGTGTCCAGGGCTTGGTGGATCAGGTCAGGCCACAACATTCCCCTTTCAACCTTCCTTAAGGTTGGACATATGAGTCAAACAGAGAAAATAAAACAATCATTAGAAAGTAACGTAAAGTAAAAAGCAAACAGACTAAAGCAAACCTTCAACATGACCTCAGATCTCACCTTTGGTTGCCGCTCTCTCACTTCCTCTGACTAATTTCCCCCAACTCTGGTGTCTGCCGCTTTCACATACTGTTGTGGAACAGTTCAGTGCATCCATCCCTACAGGGTGGAAAGTCTGCTGGGAGTCTCCAAAGCCATCTATCCATCAGTCCATTAATTCAAAACTTCATCACATTCTTCTGTATTGCCTGTGGAACTACTCTTCAGCATGTTTTGCCGTGGTCTTGTTATCTTTGCAAACCCTTCCACAGAGGCTCAGCAGTAATTAGCAAGTCCATGGTCCCGATGTACATGGAGACAGTCTGAGAAGATGCTATTGTCTACTACTGCACTTGACACCTTTTGCAGAATAATCACATCAACAGGTTGACAGCTCCATGTCTTGGGCTCAGAGACAGAAAAGTCCAAATATAAAGTAATTTAAAAAAAAAAACAAAAAAAAAAACAAATGATCAAGCACTACAGAGTACAAGGTTTTCTTCATCCAAATGACAAAGGTAAATAAATTCACAATAACAAAAAAACTAAAGAAAAAGGATAACTATGAAAACAAAGGAAAAAAAACCTACACACAAATATGTGAAGTTAAACTTAAATAAATAACATGACAAGTGTATGAAAAAGGTGCTAAAGGACAGAAAACTAACAATTTGGGAGCAATGTGTGCAACAGACAATGTAAAAGTAAATAGCATGGAAAAAGAGAGTATCACCATCACTGGAAGTTCAGCCACAGAATAAAGCCCCAGTTCACTCATAATCGAGCTATAGACTCATTTAAGCAGAATGTATGGTCTGTCCAAACTTCAACATGTCTTCCTCACTCTGTTCCTTCAAGGACTGGAACGAGGCCTTGACTGTGTCTTCCCCTCTAGTGTCTTTGACATGGTTTTTAAAACAGTGAAAAGTTTTTCTACCATCTGTAAACATCTTTTCAGGTTTGACTACTGAAATGGCTGTCACTCTGTTCAGGTTAATAAAGATTAGCAGTTCACCTTCAAGACAAAGCCTGTTATCATTTCGACCTTCTCTTCAATTCAGCCCATGACAATGTCTCGTTTCAAGTATGTCAATAGCACATAGCTCAGTAGGAGCAAATTAATCATTATTGTTCAACCTGGTAAAGTTGACACATCTCACTGTGTTCATCATCACCACTAGATGGGAAATGAAGCAAATATACCCAAACTGGGTGCATCTTTGCAGTCATCTGAGCTATCTGAGTTGTCTCTCTGCCAGGCTTCCTTCACTTGCCCTGTCCACCATGCAATTAAAAATACAAAAACAAAAAAAAACAAAACAACAACAATACGTACGAACCTACCTACAGTTAAACCTGACCCAAATAACCCCACGTTGCTTGATACTGCAGTGAATCTTGTCCTCAATTGACCGTGCATAGCGCTTTACAGGGGCGGGAAAAATTCCCCTGTCGGGAGGCCTCCCTATGTGCCGACGCCAAAAAAATGTAAGAATTGCAAAACTTTTCCTCAACGCACCTACTTCAACCCAGAAAGGTCCTACTCCAGTCTCCCCTTAGAACGAAACTTGGCAGAGCAAGACGAGCCAGTGTTTGACATCAAAGTCCAACTCACCCTCCCTGTACAATAAAGCTTCTATCAAAATTTGGCTGATGATGATGGACAGCAGTGTAACTGTGCTCAGGACACAGGCTGAATACTATTAAAAAACAAGTCTTACTTTGGAGGATCCCCATTCAATCGGACCTGCCTGTGCACCTCCATCATTTACTGATCAATGATTTTACTCAATATAAAAAAAATATGATCACAAATGTATCTCAGATGCCAATACAGATTTTAAATGCATTCAGAAAACATCATCCATGGGCTGAATAACTGTTTGAGAAAGCCAACATCAGAAACACATTTACAACCAATTCATCAGATCAGAACAGCAATGATGAATCAATAATTCCATTTAAACCAGTCATCAGTCTCCTTGCTCACACTACCTTTTTACCTCAACAGTAATCACTTCTATAAACAGTAGACCTATGATGTAAATATAAATATGAAGAAGTGTTTATTTTTTCCTGATATTGGGGTATATGTATATTCCAAGTGGTGGGTATGTCAACTCTTCTGCATAATATGCAGAAGAGTTGCATTTTCTTCATTTTCTATTGGGAGTTTGATTGTAACTAAAGAATTTCCCTCCAGGGATTACTAAAGTTTCTCTGATTCTGACACATACAAAGAAGATTGTGTTATTTTCTGAGTAACAGAAAAACAAAAACACAGCTGGAACATCCATTCATAACACGTGATCTATGAGCTTAAGGCATCACAAGTGAAGAGCTGGTAAAACTTCAGTTCCAACAACAGAGATAATGAATGGTCACAGTCTGTTTTTAATCAGCACTTGAGCTTCACTACACAGAAAACCAGCCTATCCACCTCCTAGATGCAGCAGACTCACTTCCTGCTCGTGTCCTGTAGTTTGAAGAGCAGCTTGCAGACTTGTGCGATGTGGGCTGCAACAGTCCTTCAGAGGTGAAGTCCGGAGATCTAGGCGGTGTCCAGGGCTTGGTGGATCAGGTCAGGCCACAACATTCCCCTTCCAGCCTTCCTTAAGGTTGGACATATGAGGCAAACAGAGAAAAACAATCATTAGTAATAAGTAAAAAAGCAAACAGACTAAAGCAAACCTTCGACATGACCTCAGGTCTTACCTTTGGTTGCCGCTCTCTCACTTCTCCTGATTCTGGTGTCTGCTGCTTTCACAGACTGGAACAGTCCATGCAGGGTGGAAAGTCTGCTGGGAGTCTTTAAAGTCATCTATCCATCAGTTCATTAACTCAAAACTTCATCACATTCCAGTTCTGTATTGCCTGTGGAACTCCTCTTCAGCATGTTCTGCCGTGGTCTTGTGATCTTTGGAAACCCTTCCACAGAGACTCAGCAGTAATTAGCAAGTCCAATGTCCTGACGTACATGGAGACAGTCTGAGAAGACACTATTGTCTCCTACTGCAGTTTACACCTTTTGCAGAATAACATCAACAGGTTGACAGCTCCATGTCTTGGACTCAGAGACAGAAAAGTCCAAATGCAAAGTAATTAAAAAAAAAAAAAAGATGAAGCACTACAGAGTACAAGGTTTTCTTCATCCAAGTGACAAAGTTAAATTTAAAAGAAATTTAGGACAAAGGATAACTATGAAAACAAAATTTAAAAAAAAACATACACATAAATATGTGAAGTTAAACTTAAATAAATAAAATGACAAGTATATGAAAAGGTGCTAAAAGACAGAAAACTGACAATTTGGGAGCAATGTGTGCAGCAGACAATGTAAAAGTAAATAGCATGGAAAAAGAGAGTAACACCATCACTGGAGGTTCAGCCACAGAATAAAGCCTCAGTTCACTCATAATCGAACTAAAGCAGCTACAGAATCATTTAAGCAGAATTTATGGTCTGTCCAAACTTCAACATGTCTTCCTCACTCTGTTCCTTCAAGCACCTCCTCCTGAATAACCACTTGAGAAAGGCAACATCACAGATCCAGCTGTGTTTTGTTTGAACTTTCCTGAGACCATCTCCTTTTGAGGCATCACAAGTGAAGAGCTTGTGATGGAACTTTGGTTCCAACAACAGAGATAATAAACGGTCACAGTCTGCGCTTAATCAACACTTGAGCTTCACTACACAGAAAATCAGCCCATCCGCCTCCTAGATGCAGCAAACTCACTTCCTGCTCGTGTCCTGTAGTTTGAAGAGCAGCTTGCAGACTTGTGCGATGTGGGCTGCAACAGTCCTTCAGAGGTGAAGTCCGGAGATCTTGGCGGTGTCCAGGGCTTGGTGGATCAGGTCAGGCCACAACATTCCCCTTTCAGCCTTCCTTAAGGTTGGACATATGAGTCAAACAGAGAAAAACAATCATTAGTAATAAGTAAAAAGCAAACAGACTAAAGCAAACCTTCAACATGACCTCAGGTCTTACCTTTGGTTGCTGCTCTCTCACTTATCCTGACTCTGGTGTCTGCCGCTTTCACAGACTGTGGTGGAACAGTCCAGTGCATCCATCCCTGCAGGGTGGAAAGTCTGCTGGGAGTCTCTGAAGTCATCTATCCATCAGTCCATTAACTCGAAACTTCATCACATTCCAGTTCTGTATTGCCTGTGGAACTCCTCTTCAGCATGTTCTGCCGTGGTCTTGTGATCTTTGGAAACCCTTCCACAGAGGTTCAGCAGTAATTAGCAAGTCCAATGTCCTGACATACATGGAGACAGTCTGAGAAGACGCTATTGTCTCCTACTGCAGTTTACACCTTTTGCAGAATAATCATATCAACAGGTTGACAGCTCCATGTCTTGGGCTCAGACACAGAGAAGTCCAAATGTAAAGTATAAAAAAAACCAAACAAAAAAACAAATGATAAAGCACTACAGAGTACAAGGTTTTCTTCATCCAAGTGACAAATTTAAAAAAAAATCACAATGACAAAGAAATTTAAGAAAAAGGATAAGTATGAAAACAAAATTTAAAAAAGACCCATACACATAAATATGTAAAGTTAAACTAAAATAAATAAAATGACAAGTATATGAAAAGGTGCTCAAGGATAGAAAACTGACAACAAGGGAGCAATGTGTGCAACATACAATGTGAAAGTAAATAGCATGGATAAAGAGAGTAACACCATTTCTGGAGGTTCAGCCACAGAATAAAGCCCCAGTTCACTCATAATTGAACTACAGCAGCTACGTAATAATTTAAGCAGAAACTATGGTCTGTCCAAACTTCAACATGTCTTTCTCACTCAAACACTAAAACATAGTGAAAGGTTTCTCTTCTATCTGTAAACATCTTTTCAGGTTTGCCGTCTGAAATGGCTGTCACTCTGTTCAGATTTGTTAATAAAGATTAGCAGTTCTACTTCAAGACAAAGCCTGTTATCCTTTTGACCTTCTCTTCAATTCAGCCCATGACGATGCCTCATTTCACATATATCATTAGCACGTAGCTCAGTAGGAGCAAAATATCATTATTGTTCAACCTGGTAAACTTGACACATCTATTAGGTATCTGAGTTGTCTCTCTGCCAGGCTTCCTTCACTTACCCTGTGCACCACCCAATTTAAAAAAAAAAAAAAAACCCACCTACACTTAAACCTGACCCAAATAACTCCACGCCGCTTGATACTGCAGTGAAACAGGCTGAATACTATTTTTTTTAAAAACATGCCTTATTTCGGAGGATCCCCAATCGATCTACATCAGACCTGCCCGTGTACCTCACCCATTTACTGATGGAAAAGTTGCCAACTTACTGACCTAACAATGATTTTACTCAATATCAAAAAATGTGATCACAAATGTATCACCATCAGAGCCTAAGAGACGGCCAGCACACCAACATGGCAGCTGTAGGTGCCTCCTTGCTCACCTCCTTGCTAAGTTAATTTGTCTTATTTGAACCATTTTGTCATGTGACATAACTGCTGATATATGTCACTGTATATTCTGCCAATCATCTGTCTGCATTGGAAATTTGGTGTTTCGGCTGATGTGATCTGCCAACAAAGCTGATGGGGAGGGGAGAGGCCATAATTGGCGATCAACCCTCTAATCAACCCCTAGCTGGCTGATTAGAGGGAGGGAGAGAGACAGAGGTGTGAGTGTGAGTCTGTGTATATGTGTGTGTGAGACAGAGAGAGACAAAAGGACAGAGACTGGCACAGCAGCCGAGACAAGGTAAAGGGATGGCACGGTGGCCGAGTAAAAATCAGATACCACATACTTCTTGAAGACTGGGCAGACACGATGGATGGACGGATGGATGGACAGCAGCCAGGTTGGAAGGATGGACAGGAACAAATTCTCTAGGAGGAAAAGTTATGGCACGGCGGCCAGACATCCCAGCATCAAAGAACCGAAAGTCGTATACCTCGTATAGCCTCTTCTCCATCGTGGTCAAAATCGACGAGCAAACAATAATCAAACAAACAATCAAAGAAACAAACAACCGCCCGACCAACAGAACAATAGAGAGACAACCAATGGCGGCCATCTTGGATGGACAGGAACAAATTCTGTAGGAGGAAAAGTTATGGCACGGCGGCCAGACATCCCAGCATCAAAGAGATGAAACTTATACCTCGTATAGCCTCTTCATCCAGCGTAGTCAAAATCGACGCTACAATGCTGAGAGGGTTGGGGTTAGGGTTAGAGTGCAGAGACAGGCAAATGGTCGGGCGGACAAATAATTATGGCATGGTGGCTGTGTGTGAGACAGAAAGAAAAAGAGGGTGAGATAGACTGGCACAGTGGCCTTGCGTGCGTGTATGTGTGCATGTAGGTGTGTGTGCGTGTGTGTGCGTGTGTGTGCGTGTGTGTGTGTGTGTGCAAGAGAGACACACACACACACACACCCCAGCAGCAGAATAAAAACTTCACTTACAATTAGTTGATTAATTCTTATGCTGATCTGTTTGTGGACCTGAGTGAAGAAGAAGAAGAACCAGCTCAGTCTGAGTCTGCAGGTCAGAGCCAGTTCACCTGTGAAGACACGGAGTGGACTGATTCTGTCCAACACTCACACTCTGTGGACATCACTTCACTGAATATAAATCCATCTGTGTGAAGCTTTATAAACACACACCTCACACTGATCAGGGAATAATCATTTCTCCTGCTGTGATCGAGCTTATGGAACATTCCTGTTATAGTTATTGATCATATTGGAGACTGTGATATGCGAGTGAGGATGACTGTGGTGAAGCTGAAAGGTGAAGATTTTCAGACTGACTGCAGGTGGTTTAGAGATCGGCAGCATGTTCTCTTCACTGCGCAGCGTTTCACAATCTTTAAATATTGTTTATTGATTAAATGCTGCTCAACAAGTAAAACGGAAAATCAACACTGATCAAACTGATGACGGTATTTTACCGTCCGAGCTTCAATCAGAGCGAAGCACCACCCTCAGTTTCACCTTCATCCAGGCCGCTGCTGCACCTGTGAGCCAAAGCAGCAGATGCACTCCAGACAGCCACAGTCCGCGCACACTGACCTGCAGCTCTGGACTCTAATATAACTAATAAATGTTTGTGGGTAAAAACTCTGAGGATTTACAGGTCTGTCTCCACATACACCTGATAACCTGAGCAGGTGGGAGGTGAACTGAGGGTTTACTAACGTGAACTGAGGAGGCCGCTGAGGCCTAATTATCTCCGCGCGGCTGCGCTTTCCCGCGCGTCATATTCAGCCTTTATCTTTACCACATGAAGCACATCACGGTCCAGAATTTAAATAATGTCAAACCACCAATAATTAATAAATATTTACTACAGAACCAGGTGAGCTCCATCTTAAAACATAACCCCAGGTGGCACCAGCGCAACACGGAGCCATAAACTGTAACTGTTTTCGGAACCATGTCATTGGCGCGCTCGTTGGGCCTCGTCTGAAACCGTGGACTGAAATGTTGTGTGTACTCACTTTTCGTAGAAAATCCAGAAAGCCGTTTCCAAGCCGTCTGTCCAAGGTGAGCGGTGCGATGGAGACAAGTGCTCTGAAGCTGTGTGCGTGAGCGTGTGCGCGGGCATGAGCACAAAGTGGCGTCTGTGGCTCACAGGGTGGAAAGGCCCCGGGCGCCTCCGTTGCAGCATCTGAAGAACAGAGATTCACAGGCTGATACACCTGCTCTGATACACCTGGTCTGTTTCCCTCGGTGTGCTCGCACTGTCTCCATACTCACTCAGAAACTCGGTAGAAATCTGCGTTCTGCGCACACGCGCTCTCCTCTCCTCCAAACCGGCGCGGTAATGGCGGACTCGGTGCACGGCGTGGTGGTCACAGTGGTACCGTGGTTTAGCTGAACTATGAGCTGAAACCAGCTCCAACACACGGCTCAGCGTCCGCTTTTATCAGGTTACACTTTGACTCAAAGTCCCGGGTCTTCACCTGATCAACAACAGTATTTCACAGATTTGAATGAACTCACAACCAGCGTCTCCCTATCCACCTGTTTCTAGCGTTTTCGCGGCGTCCACCTGCCCCTTTTAAGTCCCACCCCTCTAACAACCAGGTGGGTCGTCATCTCTGATTGGCCAGTGACAATTGAGACAATGCGTCACAATGACGTGAATGAGACGTGAAAATTTGAATTTTCATGATCATTGAATGATTTTGTGATTTTGGTTGATCATGATTATGATCATAATAAAACACAGGACAAAGATTTTAGGCAAATAAAAAATACTTTTTAAGTCAAAATTTAAATTTTACTTTTTCAGTTAAGATTTTTGTTCAGTTTCTAACAGAAGAGGGCAAATAAAAAAAGTGCAAATAACTAAACAAAAGCAAAAACTACTATTGGCTGTCATTCACAACCTTTGGCTAAGGTCTCCTTTTGGTTCCTGTCCCCATGTTTAGAGCCACAGATTTATAGGTTTTTGTTCAGAAACAATAACATGTTTACATTTTTCCCTTTTATTGCACCTACTGACCACTAAATCTGCTACTGTTACTATTTTTATCTATTTTATATTTGACTTTTACCACAGTAAGTATGACTACTGTTATCACTGCTAATCAGTAATAATTTGTCTGATCCTATGAATGGATCCAGTGTGCCTGCACCATGTCAGGACACTGGAATCCACAGAACTTTGTTTTCTCTTGTTTTCTTGTATGCTGATGTTTTGTCTTTGGAAAATTTTCGGAGCACCTCACTAGTCTGACTAGTGCGGACTAGATAGACCGATGCATACGAACTGATGAAGCCCCTTGGATAAGAGGCGAAACGTCTTCCCAGACAAACATAAGTCCAGTTGCCTTCAATTCAATTTTCTAGACAGTAGAAATTCATGACAGACAGAACAAAAGGCCGTTAGATCTGAACATCCTTCCTGTATCAAACTTTGACTTAAGACGTTCCTGGAAATAGCTGTTTGCTGTTGTAACAGCATGATTTCTTAAACTTACCTAAACTTAAACTGGATTTTTTGACCACTATTAGTGCTATGGAGCAATATCTTATGAGTGAGTCATCTGTTTTTGGTAAGAAAACACTGGATGTGTACAAGAAAACTCTCTAGTTCTGTTAAATCATCAAATTCAGCTTTGGGGAGATCATATGCTCAAGTTAGTGCTGACCTTGTCTCCACATTTAACCCCCCTTCTCTAATTATTTTCTTACCTGGCGAGTCAGAGTGTTTTGAAGTCTTGATAATTGAGTTCAAACTGTACCATCTCTGACTTCTTGTTTGTACTCAGATTAGTTGTGAACCTGCTCCCACCTGGATCACATTACTGCATCCTCCCTCCACTCTGCTTTTTGACATGTTTGTGACATCAACCCTGTAAACACTGTTAGGAGCAGAGCAACAGCACTGATTTAAATTATGCTCAGCGGAAGTAAATTGATATTAAGCCATGGGCAGTCAGGTGGAATAATTAGTACAGAAAAGTGTTCTGTGCATCAAAACATGAAGTTTATTATCAGTGATAAAATAAGTGTTGAGTCTATCATTTCAAAATTGGGAGGAAAACAACAAAAACATAATTAAGTATTTCTGGGTTCTTCTAAAGTTTTGTTCTCTTCAAAGTAATGTTACTGTGATCTTCATCAATCTACTTATTCTAATGTGCAGTGTGGCCACATGTAATTGGAAATGCCAGGTTAAAAATATGTGATTTTGGTTTAAAAATATACAAATTTACAAATGTTTATTACATTTATTGATATTCTTTGATACAAGTGAATGTAACATAGTTGCCCAAAAATTGTTTAATTCATTTTTCAAGCTTAAATGGCAAAACTTCTCTGGTCCTGGCTTTTCAAATTTGAACAGTAAAACTGTTGGTCAGACAAAATAAGACATGTCATGATATCAACTTGGACTCTTGGAATTTGTGACCTATTATTTACATTTTCCAGACAGTTTATCATTTGATAAAGAAAATAATATGTGGATAATATTCAATAATGAAAATTATCAATAGTAGCAGCCCTGTTATCAAAAGTAAAAGTACTGCCAGTAAAGAATAGTCCCATCTGTGTTAAATTATTGATTCATCCTGCATTAGTATTCACTAAAATACCCTAAAACAGCAATAACAGCAGCTTTTTATCAGTATTTATTTAGAAAATGTGAGTCTGCAAAGAATGTTTGAAATCTTAAAATTTAGCTGAAAACTGTCTGCGCTTAGTAACTTGTCACATCTGATACTAAACTTGTCGAAGTTGCTGGAGGCCAAAGCAACAAGTTGAGTGTGTGTTTCTGTAGTCAGGAGATCAGGTGACAGGGAGTTCAGAAGGTTGTTGGGAGGCTCAGAGGTCCAAATAGCTTCACGCGGCCACCCTAAGAGAATCATCCCTGACTCACAAATCACTAATGACTGAGCTGAGCAGGAACTGAAGATGCCTATCCCATCAGCATTCCACCTTTGCATTTTACTCTGTTGCTGCCTGCTGTTCGTATTTATAGCTCTGTAACGCAGGACAGAAAGAGGAGGAGGGAAGATGTCAAGCTGATATTGCATAATGCTGACGCTTGTTACCTCGACCCGCTGCAGGTACCAGGTTTCCAACTCGTCACGCATGCTGCTTTGCAATCTGCAGCCGCAGTGGCCGAACCAGGGCCAAGATCCCAGCGGCCATCATCACGTAAGGTGATAATTTTATGGGCCTGTGCTAAGTTATAAACACTCCAAGTGATATATGTAGGACCTCCAGCACAATCAGTGTACACTGTACATTTTACTCACCAAGGCCAAAGCAGAAAATAGCTCATACCTGACATAGATAACAATGGAGCCATATGTTATGAGGGATGTTCTCTGAGGGAGAAGATGAGAGATAGTACTGGAGCTAAAATAAGTAAAAGCTACCGAGAGATTTCCAGGCAGCTCGAGGGAAACGGTTTGTTCAAGTGGCTGACAGATAGAGGCTGTTTTCACGAGACATAATTATCTAGACGTAAACGGGTTTATTTTCATGTTCAGAACTCTCTCAGATGTCCAGAGAAGTGTTCCCGAGAGGTGACTTAGAGAAGTCTCATTATAACAGCAGCATGGGCCTCTTTTATCTCTTTCTCCTTTTCAGCTGCAATACGAGACGTTAGCTGGGAATCGGAGAGGAGGAAACAACATTTTCGGCTTTATAGATTTTTTTTTTTTTTTATAGAGGAATGCTTTGAACTCAGGAGATAGATAAAGGTGCAAAAGTACCAACAAATAAATAAACGTATAAATACCTTATGTCAGGTGACACCTCAATATGTGATGAGCCTCAAAAGCTTCCATTTTTATTAAAAGTGATAGAGGGAATGTGTTGGTGTGGGAAAGCAGGGTTAGATAAAAAATTAAATATTTAGACTTTGTAATCTACACTTTGCTGTTTCACTCATTTGGGAGCAGATTCTTGCTCTAGCATCCTACAGTATTTAAGTAACTGTGGATTTCTCAGGGTCGATTTACTGTTTTGTTCTCTCAAGTGAGAGGAAATCTATAGCAACCAGACAGACACAGTTTAAACATCACTGCACCAAGTAGTTTATTCCCTTCTCCCACATCTAGCTGCTTCTCCAGCACTCTTAAATGATCCTTCAGTGTAATCTTGTTTTTGTACTGATTTGATGTTATCCTCTTTCTGCTGAACCCCGTGATGGATCAAAGTTAAAAATGTTATAACTAGGGCTGGGTATCAAACCACAGTACTTTTTTGGTGCTGGCTAAATTGTCTCTGTAGCACAGAGAGTCAAAAACCGTCATGTACAGAAAGCTTTGAGTGTTGAGTCTGGTAATTTGCCTTTTCTTTGATCAAAGAGCTCCTGATTTAAATTCCCCCTTTTTACTACGTTAAGTTCTTGTATGGCTGCATGTGTTCTAAGCCACAAAAGTAGAGCTGCTACTGATCTTTTTCATTATTAATTACCCTGTTTGTTTTTGTTTTTTCCAACCAGTTATGGAAAATGCTCATTACAATTTACCGGTGTCCAAGTTAACATCTTCAGATGTCTTATTATTTTGTCCAACCAACAGTCCAATATTATGATAAAGCACAGAAGGAGAAAAAAAAATGAAACAGCAACAAATCTTACCATTTGACAGTCTTGCTTGAAAAGTGACTTGTTTGTTCAGACAGCCGAAAGAAAGAAACGGAGATCCTTTTGTGTCCATATCTTTATATTGAAATTCATGAAGTATACACAATGCATCCTACACTATTACAATTTCCACACGTTGATAATGTTTTTGTTTGTCGGATGATAAAGCTACGTTTTGGCATTTAATTAACCAAACAGCAGTCTGACTGAGAAGCTCAGAGCAAAATAAACATTAAAAACATAAAACGTAGTTGTGGATTAAACTGTAGCACGGCAGCAGGTAGGTAGGTAGGTACAAGTAGGCAACATTAGTTATAGTTACAGAGTAGAAAATCATAAACCAAAAAAAACCTCTATATTCATTTTTTTAAAATGTTTGTTATGTACAACCCAGTGCCTTTAGAGGAACGGCCCTTTGTTTCTTTCGGTCTCATCTGGACTTTTCCTCTGACATCAAAAGTAGATTTCAGCCAATCAGATCCCACCTTCAAGTTAGATGCAATTTACAGTAATGGATCAATTTAATATGATTAGAGGAGTATGAACTGAAATTGGAACATTGTTGAACCCTCCTAGTCGTTTAAATATGAAAACACACACACACAGGCACTTTTAACCCCCCCTCTGTTCCCTATGGCCTCATTTAGAGCGCTTACTAGTTTGACCCCCACTTTTGACCTCTGAAGACTTTGCTCTGATGTCCTGCGACTGATGGTGTAACTCCTGTGATACTGAGCCATGCTTTAGGTGCAGAGTTACAGTTTTTGCAGTTGACGTGTGACTTTATATTCACGTGTGTGTGTGTGTGTGTGTGTATACACACTCAGTGGCTACTTCGATATTTAAACCCTCTCAGTGCTGGGTAACACGTCGAATTCTTTGAGGCATGAAGGTGTTTGAACTGTGTCACAGGGATTCTGCCCCACGCTGGTTCGATGAAGTCGATCAGTTCCTGCCGATTTTGTGCGAGCAGCGCGGCACTTGTGCTACAGTTATCCTGTTCCACCTCATCCCCAAGGTGCTCTTCTGAGCCGAGTGCACGCAGCTGGAACGAACACAAGTCTCTGTCATGTTCCTGGATCCATCTTGAGATGATGAGCACTTTGTCACACGGCCACGAAGAGCTGGACAGTAACAATGCTGTTGTACACTGTGGTATTCCACTAACACCAAGGGACGCAAGCCAAGAAACCACAGACTGTACCTTTGATACAACTCAGGATTCATGTCACATCTGACCCCAACATCAGCATGTGACAACAGAGACTATAATTTACTGGGTCATGTGGAATCTTTTTAATCATCAATCACCTGCCCAATATTCCCTCGTTGTCTTGTTCTTACAATAGATGTCAGCAGCGGAAACTAAAGTCAAGCCAAGACTAAATAAGTCATACGTTGTGAGATGTCCTTCTGCACTCTGCTGGTACACTGTGCTGTACATATTTGTGTCCTTGTGGCCTTCCTCGTCTGACCTCTCTCACTGATGAAGCATGGTTTTTTTTGCCACTTGTTTTTTCCTCACCATCCTCTCTAACAGGTCTGGCATTAACATCATTCTACTCATCTTTCAGATCACATCTTCCTAATATTTTCAAAGGCTTAACCAAATCTCTTTACTATTTCTTCATGATTTGAGGGTGTAGACATATGCTTCAGCAAGCATATGTTCCTAATGAAGTAGCCACTGAGTGTTTGTTATACACATATTAAGTGTGTGTGTGGACATTGCGATCCAGTGCTTATGTGTGTAGTGATAAAAGAGATCCTAGGTGTCTGAGTGAACTGTGAAAAATGACTGTAAACACACCACAACCTGCCACGCTGCTAAACAAAATATCAAACATGACCCTGCGAGGTGAGGTCAGAGGTCATAGAGCAGCTGAAGGCCAGGAAGACAGAGGTGGGTTTTAAAGCTGTGCTCACAGACTGTGTGTGTGTTTTCTATTTTGACTTCCCTAAATAATGTTTAGGGTCTGTAACAATCATTGCACCATTCTGGGATTCAACAATGTTCTAATATATATAAACATACCGGATAATAAACACAGAGGTTTTCATGGTTTGGAGCTTTTTAAGTCTCTTTGTGCTTGGAGATCCAAACCAAACAAACCTTAAACATGTGTTATGTCTGAAATTTGTTGTGAGGAAAGTTAAGCAGCTGTTCGTAGTTACAACAGCTTTTAAGTTTGTTTTTTACTGTAAATTACATTTTCATCCACTTGTATTATCTTTATCGGCCTTCAGATCAAGGCTTTGTCAGCAAACTTCTCTTTTAGCATCATTCATTTACACATTTGGACATTTAAGGAAACTAGACAACCAGGAAAAACTGTTTTCCCTTACATGCATGCACACACTCATAACTTTAGTGCTTTTTTTTCCCTTAGGCTTCTCTTTCTCTTTTACACACAGCTTAACATTATTTCAGTCAATTATTTACGCATTCAAACACGTTTCTTTTCTCCCAGCCTCACACACGAGCATGTATACCTCAGAGTCAACACAAAACAAAAAACGTGCACACTTACACACACGCACACTCACACACACACACACACGCTCGTATCCGCTTTACATAAGCACATTCATGTACATACATAGAAAAAGAAAGGTATTGTTCAACGTAAATTAGAAAAAGCTCAGTTTCAAAAAGGCGTATATTAGCTCTCGTACCTAAAACAAAAATTTAACAGGGACTGGTCGGTTTGTGCCAGTAGTTTGGAGGGGAGCACGCAGAAGAGTAAGGAAGGATGGAGTGTTTTCCTCTCTATCCCATCAGGACAGCTAACAGTCCAGGTGTCCTACCTTCCTTCTGCCGGTCTTTAATATCAGCAGTACAAAGACAGAAATCAATGAAGCATTTTCCTTTTTGTTTTTTTTACGCTTTTCTTTCTGTGACCGGTGGAAGCACATCGTTTCTCTGGGGAAAGTGGTACCGTTGTACTTCATCCTATGTTTTTCAGCCCCCTCTCATCAGCACAGTTGGCTGTAGTCATTCGGGGTGAAGAGGGAAAGAGACGGGTGGGGGTGATTAGATCAGTAGGCGTGGGAACAGGGAGACACAAGGACATTTTTGATAAGTAACACAGTCTGTAGTAATGGTCATCCTGGGTTTTAACGGTCAGTGTTCAAGTTAAAGTTATGGCCCAGTGGGTTAAGTTTAGGGGTCCAGAGGTTTCAGTGTGGTGAGTTGCACAGAGCTCCAGACACGGTCTGGGTAAAACTGAGTGGATGGGGGGGGGGGGGGGGGGGGGGTTATCAGGTTAGGTGGTCTCCTTGCCCTGGGTCCCAGTGACGGTTTTGATGGAGCTGAGCGTTCGGTTGAACCAGGTCTTCTTGGCGGCCTGCACCTCGTTGAGGGCGAGACCCAGGTGGTGCTCCAGGTCCTGATCGGAGAAGACAGAGGAGAACTTTGAGTGGCAGTCAGAACGACAGACAAAATTAGTCTTCCAAAAAAACAACAAAATGGACAGGGCTTTATTTTTTTAATTTTTTGGGGGAATTATGGGCCTCTGTGCACTTGTTAAACATTTTATTAATTTTACAACTTTGCCAGCAGCTTTGAACCCAGTTCCCTTCCCACTCTAACAGACATCATTAATCTTACGAAATCCTCATCATTCTTCTTTGACATTATTCCCAATAAACTCCTCACAGAGCTTCCGGGTGCTGTCGGTCAAAAACTTTTATCATAAATAGTTCACACTCTTCCAGTCTGGCCCAGTTTTCACTTTAGCCTCTCTTTTTAACAAACTAAAACTACAATTATTTTCAAACTGACTGCAAAATAACAGCAACTGTGCTCGCACATATATAAATATATTTCAACTGTGATTCACAGCGCCCCACTTTAATAAGACTGATCTTTTCTAATTCTGTCAGACCTTAATGCCGCTTCAGACACTGATCACAGCACTGTCATCACTCAATTAGTAAATTAAATTGAGCTCCACAACAATGTTCCCGATTTCTTTAAGCTTATCTTGTTAGTAGCAACTTTTTCTGCTGTGATTTGTGTCATAAGAGCAGAAATTTCCCTGACCTCCCTTTTTAATTGCTATGCAGGTGACACACAGTTACACAAAATCAGGTAGCCTCGATATTAAGAAAGGATGTCGCAAAGTGTCCCCCAGCTTAATGACTGGACAAAATCAAGCCTCAATTCACATTTCAGATCTTCTGTCCTATTTTCGAGCCGCCTACATCCTCCACATGAAATGTCTTTGGTACCCTCCGCCAGGCTGTCAAAGTATTGAACGTGTGACTGCAACAAAGGCCGGTGTACTGCGAGTCAAGGTCTGTTTGATTATTGACTTCTAAGCCAGCTGGAGGCGCGTACAAGTCGTGATGGGAGCAGAGCTGGCGTGATTTGAGTTATATTGTTCTAGTATAACTACTCAACATGACTCACAAGCTGCTCCAGGATTTAGACGGGGGGGGGGGGCTATGTGACAGAGAAATCCTCAGTATTTATAAAAGTTTTTAGTGTCTCTATGGCTACATTCACATGTGTCAGTCTAAAAACTCTGATTTCATGTTTTCTGTTTGTTAGATTTGGGCCAGAACTGTGTGTTAGCGTACCTGGATTTTACACTCAGCTTCCACCAGCTGCAGTTTGGTCTGGGCCAGTTCCAGCTCCATCTCTCTCAGCTGGTTCTTCAGACCCTCCTTCTCCTCATCGGTCTCCTCAGTCCCTCCAGCAGGCGCCGTGGTCACAGCGGCCCGCACACGACCCTCTTTGTTGAAAAGGCTGCTGCACTTCTCACAACCTTCCACTTTGGCCTAGACAGACAAAATAGAAAAGGTTATAGAAAAAAATAAGGTAATAAATTACATCTTTATACCAGTTTCTGACTTTATAAGCTCCTTTTTTTTGGTGAAACAATCTCCTCCTCAGAACCTTCCCCTTAAGATTAAAAACGTGGGCAAAAAGAAAAGAAAGACTCTTGATAAAGGCACAAAGAAAGATAATAGGTTAGATAAAGATTTAGCCTAGCGCTGATGCTATTACAGAAAATGACACTTGTACCCAAGCTTTTGTTTAGTGAATTAGGAGGAAATGTTGACTTCAGACAGAGAAATAAGGGAGATGGACAAGTGAGATTAAAATAAAATAAAAGACTCCTTCAAACCTTGGAAGACCAGGAAAAGAAATCAAAGCATCAAAGCTCCAACAAAGATCCGTGTGACTGTGTGAGATTAGTGTGCAGACACCTCGATTTCTTTGGATTGACCCTGTTTTCACACTGGGTATTATTTTGAGGCTTGTGTACGCAGAAGCTTTAAATGTAGAAAGTCCTAAAATAAAATGGTAACTTTGGGTTCACACCACAAAAAGTCAAACAAAAAATATCCAATGCAAATATCAACTGTTGCCACGTCATTCTGTAATGTGCCCTGAATAGAATATAATTTTACATTTTGAGAAGAGAGAGTGCTCTGTTTTGTTACTGAAGTGTGGCAGCTCATTAGTGTAGTAGCCATACAAGCCAGACATGCCACCTCTCTCCTGCTGGGTCAGCGCTCCACCCAGCCCTTTAGTCAAAGTGCTCTTTTTGAGTACCCTTGTATTTTATGGACTGTTATTGGGTACAGAGCATTTGTGCAAGCAGCGACAGAAAATCACTGCGAACAGAGCCATACAGACTGCACTCCCAGACAGATACTAGTGTTTTTCATCTAAGCACTTATCTCGCAGTGGGACTAGGACGTTCTGTTTGCCTGCTGTTCTAAGATAAACTTGAGGTGTTTAAATGCTCCTCAGATTAATCTGTTAGTACCACTGCAGTACAGATGCATATGTAGAAATGATGTTCACGCTTCACTTGCTCTTTCTAAGTTTGGCTCGTGGCTAACAAACTTCATAATAGCAGTGCTGTTCGGGCCAAACAGCCCAGTTCCTCTTTAGTAGGCTGAATCCTTAGAGACCATTGTACTGTAGATAGATTAGTGCCTGAGTCTGCTCTAACAAGTAACACTGTACAGTATTTTACAGTCAAGGTTGTGTGCCTTAGCAACAACAGCTGACTATGTTGGTGGAAATATTATTCTAAAATTAATATTTCACAGCAATATTACATTTCATCTGAATTAAACTGTCAAGTGAGTTTAAATCTGAATAGTAATTATACATAATGTTTTTACAGCAGGCTCATCACTGCAGAAGTGGATGGGAGTATTAATGAAGCAGCAGAGTGTCTGAGCTAAAATGGTTTCTGTCGTCCCTTTAAATAGAGTTTTGGTGAATAAGTATGTCAGTATATTATTTAAACATTTCTAATTAACACTGTTGTAACTTACAATTATACTGTATATTATCCAGAGGACATCACTGTTCCCTTACATCAGTTTTAATTGCAATTGCTGACAGTTTTATTGCCTTTGCTGAACCATTGTTGGTGAATAATAAAAGAGAAAAAGCACAAGCAAAAACAAGATGATAGACCTGTGGACATTTACCTCCACCCCACACACACTTACAGAAGCCCTGTTTCATCCTTTATAGCACTTGTCCTTTGTGTAATAAACCTTTTGTCTGTCCTTTTTGTGTGTCTTTGGGCAGCCATGACAGGACCGCCTGCCAAAAATGGCTTTTCTCCCAGCTACAGTCTATGCAAACAGTTCATGAGCCAAGTGTGCAAGTGCTGGAAGTGAGATGCCTGGCCCTGGCTCCTTGGCCAACCTCCTCATTCCTTCCTAAAAAAGCTTTGATTTCACTGCCAGTAAATACAACAGGATGGCAACATTGGACTCAACATACCAGCAAACTCATGGGGCAAGAGATCTAAACTTTTCTGTGCATTTCAGGCTCTGATGTGCTACATGGAGGTCATAGCCGGTCTCATTTTAGCTAAGGGAGTAGCAAACATGTTTTCTTAAACCCACCCCAAATCAACTCTGTCATGGATTGTAGAGTTACTGTCTGATTCATAAAATACAAATTTAAAATACAAGTTAATTAATTAGTGGTCAGAAAATATGTTGTTTGGCTGTTGGGGATAATGGAAGAGAAAAAGTAAGAAATTCAAATGAAGTTCTGTGAAGACTTGGAAACATCAGATCTCTGATGTTTAAAAAGTCCTGATTATTCAACAAGGGACAGATCTCAGGATGATGATGTGTTATACAGGGTCAGCACTGCTACACTACATGATCTAAAGTTTGACATGAATGTTGGTATAAACAACAAACCTGCACATGCAGAAGATAAATAACAACCAGAGATAATGTGGCACTGCTTCTGGCAGTCATCCAGAATCCTTAGAGCTGTAGTTATATCATTAATTATTCAATTAGACAGTGAGTTTAAGAGAGACACACACACACATACTTTCATATATTTGTTGCTAAGAGCAGAGCTCTGTAATTATGCTCCACTCATAGCTCTGGCTGTTAATCTACAGCATGTGTTTGAGAGTATGGGTGTGTGAATAGTATGTGTGCGAGAATAGTGTGTGTGTGTGTGTGTGTGTGTGTGTGTGTGTGTGTGTGTGTGTGTGTGTGTGTGTGTGTGTGTGTGTGTGTGTGTGTGTGTGTGTGTGTAAAACTCACCCGGATTTTCTCCAGTTCTCCTCGGGTGGCTGTCTGTTGTTTCTCCAGTCGTTCGCTCAGCTGGGAGCAGATCTATAGGAACCAGAGAGAAGGTTGAAAACAAGAGATTGGTTCAGCTACGTGCTTTTCAGACCGCTGTAAACTCTGTCAACAATTCACACAAACTCCATTGTATCTTTCAGCAGTACAGCCATTACATCTAGACCGCTGCACCTCTGGTTTACTGAAAAATAAACAAATGAATAAAACGGATAACTAAAAAATTCTTTTGGAAAAAACTGCAATATTTACCAGGGAATAGAAAGTTGTGCTTCATCTTTTTATTAACATGTGGTTGCTGGTGCATATTACTCATCTTTGGCTAATTTTAATTAATAACATTCATCATTACACTGCTAATAAGTCAATGAGGGGAATCCAGTAACAACAACAGGGAAGATGTTATTGCAGATGTGTAAAACAAACACAATAGTCAGTGGTAGAAGTATATCAGGCCATTTACTTAAGTGAGAGTGACTTAAAAAGATGATCATGTTTTTATGTAAAAAAAAAAAAAAAAATTAATTTGCAAAGAAAGGAGTAAGGATACCTGTCAGATTTAGTGGAATACAGTACAATATTTACCTCTGAAACGCAGCAGGGCTGAATTATAAAGCAGCATAAAATGCAAATATTCAAGTAAAGTACCTCAAACTTGAAATTTGTAAAAGTACAGTACATGAGTAAATGTACTTCCCACCACTTACTATAATACATCAGTTTATGTTATACACACGTGAAGATGGTAGACTTTTAAAAAAAATAAAAGGTTTAGGTTTTTATTTAGTTATTATACAAAGTGCAGCCAAATTCATGCCCATGCAATTAAGACCAGATATCAGAGACAAAGCGAAGAGCGTATTGTTCCACTGAGAAATATCTTAAAGTGTTTTTTACAGTGATATGATTTCTGCTTATCCTGACCGAACATAACACCATGCACTACCTGGTGCTTCCCATTCCCAACTCTGTGGCTCGAGGGTAAATCGGTCTTTGTGGAGGAGACTTCATCCTCTTAACTTTAAATCCATTAGTGATGTCATGAGGTCCTGTTTTTCCAGCAGGACTCACTGGATGCACATGTATGAGTGTGCATGTGCATCCTTGTATATATCTACTCTCTTTTTTTCTCCCGTTCCCCTCCTCCTATACCTGTAACCCACAGCCAAAAACATTCGCACAAACACACACATGCAGCTCTTGCTTGCAGATGAACAGAGAGATCAATGTGACATGAGTCATCCTAACGGGTACATCAGGTCATCCCACTTCTCTGTAGACAGACAATCTGTTCCTCATCTCTGCAGCATATACTGTATCTCTTCTTCCTCCTCCTTAGAGATCAATCTGTACATCTATCTGTGTATCTTTAGCCAAGCTGATATCCATTATTCTCCTCCTACGTGTCTTTTATCTTTTTCTCCTGTCATCCTCTCCTTCATTTGCCATTACTGTACCCCTCTCTTTACCTTTCCTTCATAACTACCAATCTCTTGATTTTGTAGCTGCCTCTCCCTTCTCTCCTTTAACTTTTTAAACGTTGTGCTACTCCATGACATACAGTACACCTTTGTATTTTATGAAGCTTTAACTTGAGCTGCTCAGCCTAATGTGCACGGACCATTCTATCTTCACTTATTAGCAACTGTCGTGTCGCACTCATAACAGAGTAGCCTGAGTGTTTCCACACAGGCTCTGCTCCTACAACAGGGATTACAATACACCACTCAACGCTGTTTTTAGTTTCACCATTAACAGACGTTTCTCTGTCCATGTGGGCTGGAGGGGCAATTAGCACACAAGGCTTTTTTTGGCTCTAATCCCACAAAATAAACTTGGCATTCACAATCACTGAAATGGGAAAATGCTATTTGAAGAATAACTTGAGTTATCTGGGTTGGAAAACAACGCAGGCTATTTTAGGGGCATTCCTCAACTTGTCAATCCCAGAGGATTGAATGCTACTGTCCTCCCTCTGCTCTCTCCTGTGCAGACATCTGTTCATTTTCTGCCTCTCTCCACCTATCACCCCCTTCCTCGCTGTCACAAAAAGAACTATTTTTGAAGAAGCCCCATTTTCACTCTTAGCTCTGCTCTGCACAGCTCTCAGCTGCATGCAAACAATCTGCTTTCACCCATGATGCGCACACAAACGCACAGCCATCAAATCCGATCTCCTCTGTGATGGCTCTTGTCACCAGTTTTCTGATCTGCTGTCAATTCCAATCTGCTGCCATTATTTTTAGACTCAGGTGAAGTTAAGATCTGTTTCTAAATTAGCCCTCTTGCTATTTCTGTCTGCTTGCACAGGGAGCGATGGGAGCTGGATCGTTGCATAATGTCTCTGTGCTGATGGTAATAGTACTTGATCTGGATAGGTTTATATTTAAGCATTAAGTGACAGGATGAGATCTGAAAGGATAAAAATCATTGTAAGAGAAATTCAGAGACAGGAACTCAAAATATGCTGGCAAGCTCAGTCATCAAAGGCTCTGGGTTCAGCTTAAGGACAGCTCCTTAAATTAGATATTTCTGCTTCACAAACTAGATGAATGAATGAAAACAGATCGCTCTTATATTATTTTGAAATATTTATGGGCAGTCTTGCCACAGTAATGGCTTGATCAGAGCTTAAGATATGAAAAGACAAGCCAAATAAGGAAAGATAAGTGGAGACGAGGCACTCAAGGCTCATTCCTTTAAAAATCCAGAGTTCAGGATGAGGCACATAAAGCGCACAGAAATAGACAAAACTACCTTCAAAGCAACACTAAACAAAATAAACACAACTATAGTCCAACTCCACAATAACTGAAATATGATAAACATAGAAATTTGACAACCAGTGTAGTGACTGTGGGGCTGGTGTTTCCAGTTGAGCAGAGTGAGGGATTATCTTTATGATAATGACAGTTTGGCCAATTTAAAATATGAAAGGATCTGAACAACACGTGTTCAGTGAAAATAAAGTGGCTTTGTACCAAAAAAAAAAAAAACTCACTTTTTTATTTATGTTGTGCTTTTAGATATAAATGAACTTATTGCATAATAAACCTTCAGACCATGACTTGCTGCGATGCGGACACTGCTGAATTTTTATCCAGTGCTGTTAAACATTATGAGTCATTGCTTTTGGATGATGCTGAACCTTCAATTTTAAATATCACTAAATCTTTTAACATTTGTCTGGCCAAACTAAAACGTGGACATAAAGAATTAGTGGGTATTTCTATCTGATCACCAGTTACAAGCTATTAGTGCTGTCTTATCCTGTTTTGTTTGCACTTCCATCCTTAATTAGCAAAGCTCCTTTGTTCTGTGCTTTTTAAAGATCAATGAGCAGGTGTCAGGTCATCCAGTTTAGATTTAAAGCTCCTCATAGAATTAAAACCGTGCCACAGATTAGAATAAATTCTAAAAGTCTTGAAATCATTTGTGTCTAGTTAACTTCTAGAAAACAGCAGCATCTGCATGGAAGAGGTGCGACCCATCTACACCTACTTTTGTCTCTTTAAAGTGGCTGCAGGTTCTAGGATTGATTTAAAGATTTTATTGATTACCTTTAAGGTTCTTAATGCCCTGGCTCCTTGCTATATTTCAGACATTTTAGCACTATAAAGGACCTGCATGTAGTCTGAAATATTGAAGTGAAGGTATTTGGACTGTTCCAGAGTCCAGGATAAAAAGATTTAGAGCTTAGCTTCATTTTAATATATTTTATTTATTTATGGTTGACACTGGTTTCAATCATTGTTTGGTTATTCATGTTTTGTTCTGTGTGAAGCACTCTTCAATCCTCAACTGAGGATTTTGAGTACAGAATTTCTTCCTTACGTTACATTTCTGTAACACAAGGAAGAAATTCTATATGCGTCTATTAGAGGTTGTGAAATATGTGAAACACTGTCTCCAGAATGGAATTACAGTATGACAGGTGAATTTGGTGGAGACCTAACACTTCCCAGGATGTGTGATATAGAAAGATGTGACTGTGAGAACAACTGCGTGTGATTGTGATCTTGTATTTATCTTGATCCCTTTTAATTATTTTATTTATTTTCTTTGTCTTTGTCTTCATCTTCTTTTCTAGTCTTCAATTTGGTATGTTTATAATAAGAGTTTTCTGAATTCCTGTATTGGATCATGTATTGATTACTACTTTAAGGACCCTTGGGATTTTGTCTAGGCTTGGGCTGGTGGGAGGGGGAAGTTTAAGCAGATTGTAGAATAAATTCTAAAGTACAGCTTTCATATACACAGTACATACCTGCTTATATTCTCCAATAATGGAGCCGTTCTTCTTAATCTCTGATTCAGACTTATCGAGCTCTCGTCTGCACATCTCCTTCAGCTGTGGACACAAACACACACACACAGATACTGTTAGGATGTTGCAGGGCAGAGACCAAGGACAGGAGCAGAGTCAGAGGCCCCAGAGACCGTGTGACTGCCACAGAATGTAAAGAGGACAGAGAAAGGTATTGGCAGATGTGAAGCTGAGGGCAAAGTCACGCCCTCTACGCAACCTCCATGCAAGCACATACATCACTCACAGCTACACCTACACAGTCAAGAAGACAGGAGGCATTTGGAGGACAGAGCTGAACACACATGGGAACAGAGGGCAGCAGGTCTGTCCTCTGCCTCAAAGGGATTCTTCATTGAAGTCAAGAAAATCAACATCAAAGATGAACTGACATCCTCTGATGTTGGAGGTTTGACTGTGGAGAGGATGTGTCTTTAAAGAAGTGACACATTGACAGAGGAAACTGTGAAAATGCTGTTATGTTACACTGACAGAGACATATGTATTAAATGGGCTTTTTTAAAAAACTATACATAGACAGCGAAAAAGACATGGACATGTTGAATGACAAACTGGTGGTGAGACAGACAACTGACAGGGACACAAATAGATTTATTCAAACAAAGGGACAAGATGTTTGTGCTTGACATTTGCCTTACAGTATGTCAGAAGGGAATCTTATGGGTTAAGGTTTGACTGAGATAACTCATCATCATAGTGGCTGTTCTGTTTAGATTTGGTGTTTACAGATGAATTTCTGTCCTCCAGTTTACTTAGTCTGTGGCTCCAGTCACAGTGCGATCAGTAATACTATTTCAGAAAAACCTAAATTACAGCCTTGTTTTTAAAGAAAAGTTAAATCAATCAGTAGACAAAAAAGCCACATGCCGTGAGTCTGTATGTTTTTTTTCCTTCCAAACAACACAGCAGGTGAATATAGTGACACTTTCTTACCATCTGTAGCCCTGTGTGGTGTGTGAGGTTTAAAGTCAAACATATATGTTAGACATGAGCTGGATCTTGACAAAAGTGCCTTGTTATTGGCTCTAACCTGTGCAGACTCTTCCTCCAGTCGTCTCTTCTCGTCCTCAGAGTCCACCAGTTTCTGTTTGGTCAGCAGCAACTCTTTATTCAGGGCGTCTGCCTTTTCCTCAGCCTGACACACACACACACACAGACAAAATAAACCAATGTGGATGAGGTCACTGAAAGTTAAACTCGTCCTACTTTCTTCTTAGTTTTCTCTGCACAGTATCTTTTTTCAAGGTAAGTCAAACCATGATACACACAAATATACATTTCCTGCTTTAAAAACACACACACACACACACACACACACAAATGTCATTTTGAGACAGTGTAAATCAAGGCTCAGTGCAAATGAAGGTTTTGTGTTTGTGTTGCACCAACACATCTATGATCTCCCTCATGTTATTTCAGTTCTTGCACAACTGTTGCCAAACAAGTCAGATTTTTCGAGATTTTTCAACACACTCACTCACAAAAATCAAACAAATGTATAATTTCTCTTTGGCTTACGTTGTCAAGGTCTTTGCGCAGAGCTATCTTGCTGCTGACCAGTTCATGTGCCAGGTCGTCATTCTCTTGCTCCAAACGCATGTTAGCCTCTTGCAAACGACGGTTCTCCCGCTGGATTCAGGAAGGGAGATACAGAGAGAAGAAAAGGGGAACAGGAAGGAGAACAGGAGAGACAGATTGTTAAGAAGAATAACAGAGTGAGACAGTTAACGACAGAGTAAACAATGGCAGGAAAAGAAAAGTGGGACGGCAAAGCAGAAGAGCATATGAACAGAGGGAAGCGAAGGGACATGAAAGAGGAAGGACAGTGAAGAAAGCAGAGCAGGGACAAGGAGTTAATCATGAAGGGTTGCGGATGAATGTGTAAGCATCTCTTCCTGGCTCAGTAGTTTCCAAAGTAATGCAACGCTGTACAGAGTGAGATTGTGCGAGTGCAAAAGTTAACTGTGATCAGGTGACAATTACACAGTAAAACTTGTCTCTAATATTTAACCTGCATAACCTGTTTGTACATAATTACCTGCAACAGGCAGTTATATAATATAACTGACACACATGTGTCAATGCCTTAGTCTATTAAAAATATTTTTTAAAAATGGTATCTGCTTGTTGGCAGCATTTTTAAGAGCAAACACAGAAGTTTAGTCAGTGTAACTGATGATCTTGTACTGTGTGCAACCAACCCGTTACCCTTGAGATGACATATGGCGTGTACAATTAATGGCTTTTTTAGTGCCATGTAGTTTGTCTTTCTAGAACAAGGGCTGTCAAGGTTCTGCAGCAAATAAAATAGATTTGCAGTGAATATGGTGTTTGTTTTGACTCTAATAGATACATTTACATTATTTCATTAAAAAACTATGCAAATGGATTAACGGAGGTAAGCTGGACACTGTAATGATGCATCCATATTTTAATCACAACAATACCATGTAATGGTGACAATTATCTACGCTAAAGAGCTGCAGAGTTGTGAGAATGTTATTCTTGTAATAAATTTAATACTCTGGATACAAAAATAGGTGATAATAAATAGTGGTTGCCTTTATCTCGTGTTGCTGACAGAACTGGTGCAGCACTTTAAAGATGTTATCGTGCAACTACAACGGGGATGGAAATGCTCCTGCTCTTGTGAGAAGAACCAGGTAAGAATTCCAACAATTCTGACAAGGAGATGTAATTTAATATCACGTTTATGTTCATTTTATGGAGAACTGCTTTTTCATGCTTTGTGCGCATGTGTGAACATCACGTGTCTACCTCGTATCTCTCAATGGGGGCCTCCTGCTGCTCCTGCTGCTCCCTGATGGCGTGGTACTCCCTCTCAAATTTCTTCAGCTTCTTCTGGCTGATCTGTTGGGCAGCGGGAGCAGAAACAACCACATCACACATATGAAGAATAATCACAAATATGCTGCACACATGATGAAGAATGGAAATACAAACTAGCCCACTCGTCTTTGGCTCCTGCACTTAAGGTGGCTGCCAGAGAAGGGTCTTAACAATCTTTTGTAAACAAAGACACAAGATTTATAATCTTTGCTGGACTGTGGCAATTTTTTTTTTTATATCTAGTCCAGCATTTGAATAAGATGTACTGGGACATATGCAGTGATTACTGCCTCATTTACTGCTGTTAATCTCTGTCTGACAAGCTGGTTGACTGAGAGATCTCAGTGTCCAGAGTAATTCCTATCACCTTACAGTTTGGTTGAGTTTTAAAAAGTTCTACATTTATGCAAAAATATAAAATGCAAAGCTTCTACAATATACAGACATCAAAGATTATAACATCTTGAAATAAGACTGGAACACTGTTTAACACTGCATTCTCTTGAAGGGAGTATATGTGTATATTTTCTAATCTTGGATTATGTTGTATTATCAGTTACACACTATTGCTTTTGTGCCTTTTCACAGTCTTTCTGAAGGAGGTTTCTGCAGGCAGGTAAATCTAAATTTCAGCAGCTCCGTCTCTTCATCGTCTTGTTGTTGATCCAATGAATGCTAAGTTCAGTACACAGAAAAAAAGCAAAACAGTGTCCCCTTTAAAAACACACACGCACAGTCACATTCGTGCCTACAGCTACACTTTGCACACACACTGCATTTAGGCAGTCTCATCAACGGGCCTTTCACTGCCCAACCGCTGCCTTACATTGGCCTTTTTAAAAGACACTCACAAGCTATAATATAATGAATACTATGTGCGTGACTTTCAGCATGAAAGAGAAAAAAACACTATAGGCAAAGTAAGACATGCTCGTCCTGTCTGTGCATGTCAATGCATCTAGTAACAGCTGCAAAGCACTGTTGCATGTGTATGTTATAATCTCAGGTTTAGTATTATACTTCAGTATATCTGATGATCCAAATGCTCCCAGCGCTCTTCTCCCTCTGATGTTGGCAGAACTGGGACAGCATGGCCCACATGTTGTCCTGCTGTGTGTGTGTGTCTGTGTGTGTGAGTGAGTGTGAGTGCGTCTGCGCTTTCTACGTGTATTAGGTCGCATGCTCTGCTCTGTAAATGGGAGACAGACAAAAGGAAGAGATAAAGTACAAGAGGTCATTCAGGGCAGGACTTGCCTTCTCCATCTCTGTTCTCATTCTTTTTGCATCCTCTCTTTCTCTCGCAGCCTTGACAGACAGCTGGGTCTCCACAAGTTACTACTTAAAAAAGCAATTAGGAACACGTCCACGTCCGCAGATCTCAAGTATAGTACATAATTTATCGATATAAAACAGTTCTCGTCTTACAAGGCTTGGATCAATTATAAATTTGCAAATTACCCATGCTGAGCCATCAGTATTGTTTTCTGAACGTACACTGTGAGCTAGAAGAGGCATGAGAGAGAACCACATGTTCTTCCTCAGCTGATCTGCTGATCATACTCTGCTCTTCTGAACTTAAAACCTATTAAAAGCTTGCTTTATTGCTGCTGCCCTGTTTCTGCAACACAAAGAAACAGCTGTTTGAAAATCCTGCCAAAGTTTCACACAGCAGCAAGAAAAACTCTGTACTACTGTTTGCAGCTGTTAACCATATACACCTATGCATACATGTCCAAATGTGCTAGAAAGAAAATGGAGCACTATACGGCAGGCTCAAAGAGACAGAAGCTAAAACACACAGGTAAACAAAAAAAACTTGATGACAGCAAAGAAAAAAAAAGAACTGCAGGTGTTCATGATTTTCATTTAAATTCCCTGGACGATTTGCATATATGAGCTTAAAAAGTCAAAAGGTTGGCAGACCAAAAGACACAAGTAGGTGTAACAACTACACTCTGAGACAACATAAATGACCCTGGTTTGACCCCAAGATTGTCTCCTGAATAAATTCTGTGACCTGTCTGTCGTTTATGAGTTCGTGTTTAGTCTCATATATTCACTTAAAAGCTATTAAAATTCTAATGACCTTTGACCCTGACTACGAAGTAAAAACTACTAGAACTCAGCAGTACTATCACTGCACTACAGTTAAGAAACAGACAGACCATCTTACTGATGCTTTAACCTTACAACAACCTTCACCTTTCCTCAGGTAGACACAGGATCACCTTAAACCTGAGTCTGCTTTTGTTTTTGGGATGTTTTGGGATGATGAAGCAGGAGAGGAAGAAGTCAAACTCACGATGTTTGACCTTAACCACTGGTATATGAATAAAATCTAGTTTTAAAAATCCATGCAACCAATATAACTCTCCATCCCTTTGTGTTTTTAGCATTAAAATGTAAATGCATACACCCTCACGTAGGTAATTTAAATGTAGCAATCCAAAATAATTTCAATCAAGTTTAAAACAGCACTATGAGATATATGTACCTTCCAAATCAAAACCAAAATGAGAATAAAGTTAGAGCACCTTTCTACCCAGAAAGATTTGTAGTCCAATCAGCATCATCAGTCAATGAGGTCAACAGTAATCTGGTCAGTAAATCCCCTGTAGTGACATCCAAGCTTCAGATTAGCCTACCTTGAATCAGATTTAATTTCCAGCTCGAACATTACAGTGCTCACTGAGGTCACTTTGTCAGATGGCTTCTTGGAATTATTTTCTCTTAGCAAATAATGTTCTGGAAATAACTTCTTACAGCTGTATGAGGTAAATGATGGATAGACGTGCTTCTATGTAACTACATGAACATATTTTATTCAAATGGGTGCAGAGAACAAATTAAAATGGGACCATGGATGAGCTTAAAAATTAATCAAAGCATACAGGCGAGTCAAATGAACTAAAAGTAGCAAAAGTATAAAATTTGTGCTTTAATAGTGGGTTTGCCTCCCATCTGAGAGGCTTCATCAGCCCAGACCTATGAGTTATGTTCAGAACTGATGCCTCTAAGATGAGTACTGAAACATCTTCAAGACTGCACAGCTTTTCCACTTGGCTCAGTTTTACTTCCACTGGATTTTTCTCTGCTGGAGCAGCTCATTGTGCGTCTCTCCCTGCTGCCCACCTGTCTAACTGAGAACCAAAACGCTCATATCTCTCTCCATGTGGGCTCCTTTACAGAGTTTGTGCTAATAAATATCTCTGCCCAAAGTTACCTTCAAAGTCAGGCCCTGTAAACTAGGCCAGACTGTTCAAAACAGGTCAGGACACAGGTGTGTGTGTGTGTGTGTGTTTAAGAGACAGACGCAGAAAGAGAGAAGCAAGTGTGTGTGTGGGTATGTGTGTGTACACTGCATCTATTGAGTCTATCTTGAAGTTCAACAGTGGCCCCTACTGATATTTAAGTAGAACTGCTGGACTCCAATAAAGGGTTTCTATGCATAAAAATCTATTTCATTTTAAAATTATAATCTATGATGATTAGACATGCTGAGGTGGTTTGCCACAAACTATTTAATTTTGCAGTGGTTCGATGGTTGGGTTTTTAAAAAATATTTCTAAGACCAGTAATTGTGCCAGATAAAAGAACTTGCATAAATTTCTACTTTTACTCAAACTGGAAATAAGGTTATTAAAAACAGTTAATACAGAGCTGAACCCGAAGATGTTTGCACGATGCATTCAAGGGTGACCGGCTCCAGCTACTGCATGGTATTAGTGAAATGAGACTCTATTTCATTCTCCTCTACACTCACCTTCATGCTACAGGCCAGCTCCATCAGTTTCTTCGCATTTTCCTCAGAGCGGTACCTCTTTGGAACCGGGACACGAAAGAATTTGAGTGCACCCTCGAAGTCTGCTTGGATCAGATCATCTTTTGAGGTCTGAGGGATTAAAAAAAAAAAAAAAAAAGGAACACAAAGATAAATGAGGCCCACATTTATCCAAACCCGAGCAGCTTGTTGAGCAGAGATTCATTTCCTCTTTAGGTATATAACAGGAATAAATAACAAGTTTGTGAGAAATCGACTTAAGTCTAAAAATTATAAAACAAAATTGCTACGAACGCATTTTCTCATTGACTTGACTCTAGTTTTGAGGCCAAACTCAACTTCAACAACAACAACAACAAAAAGACAAGAAAAAAAAATGCCCTGCTTCCAGCACAGATGACACTCTGTGATGACACTCTGCATGTATCTGCGCTGGCTCACGTGCGCTGACATGTAAAATCTTTCCAAGGCTTGACTTTCTGTTGGCACATGCTGTGTGTTTCTGTTTCTACTCAGAGCTCTGGCAGTCAGTGTTCGGGTTGCGTGCATGTATGTGTTTGTGCGCATTAATTTCTGTGTGTGCCAGCTTACCTTCAGAAGTGCCAAGGCTACATTGAAGATCACACTGATGCCCTGAGAGTAAAGAAAATGTTTCACATTACGTGTATTAAGGATTCAAAAAAATTGAGAGATATACAAAAATTATTTTAGGTGTATAGGAGTGTGTGCACAAAGAGTTTATAAGACACTTTTGCAAATGTATAAATAAAATCCTATTAAAAAAGAAGAAATCTCAAAACCACATACATAATCACACGTCATTTTAGTGCTGTAGTGGTAGCTGACGGTATGTCGTTACCAGCTTTGCATTACTGGGTACTCAGGTTTGGCTGGTCAACCTAAAGCTAACCAGAGACAGACCTTGGTTTTCTTGTCTTGGACCATCATGTTGAAAGGTCAATCTTCGCCTCAGCCTGAGTGATTCGAAGCAGGTTTCCTCCTCTGTATTTGAGTCTGTCCATCATTTCCTAAATCTTGAACAGTCGCCCAGTTCCCGCTGCTGTGCATCATTAAAGCATTACGGTACCATGAATCACCAGTGATAGCAACAGCCTTATTCAGGTGATTAATGGGACATGGTTTGCACTTGATGTAGAGCTTGACATTCAAGCCAGAAAACTATTTTTGTCTCATCAGACAAGAAATTCTTTTCTCAACTCCTTCAAGTCAAGACCTTTTACTGAGTTTGGTCTGTCAGGAAGCTCCTGGAAAAGTCTTCATTGTTCCAAACGTATTTTATTTTATACTTCTCTCACTTCACACTTTATTATTTCAACTCCTGGGGGATTTCAGAGTCTGAATTTTCCACAGC
Source organism: Toxotes jaculatrix (assembly GCF_017976425.1). Lineage (NCBI taxonomy): Eukaryota > Metazoa > Chordata > Actinopteri > Toxotidae > Toxotes > Toxotes jaculatrix. Next base: position 14,062,281 of record NC_054409.1, read on the forward strand.
CAATGAATCACTCACTCAACTTCTACAGCTGTCACATAGATAATATAAGTTTGGAGCATCATATTAAAAGACTCTTTAAGGTACTTTTGTATTTCATTTTCTTAACTTCACATATATAAAATGGGCTTTTCTTTATCAGTATGGGATATTGTGTGTACACCCATTGCAAAACTAAGTGAAACGTATGTAGGAAACAGTATGTTTGAATTACAGTTGGTAAAGTTGTGCTGTGTCTGTGTGTTTGTCTTTTATCACCAACCTCACACAGTAGCAGGTCAATGATATGGAAGACCATGTAAAGAGGGAACTTGGCTGTGAAGAGTGTGAGGAACCACTGAGAGGCGTACATGTGAGCCTCCAGACCCACGTTCAGGAAATGGTTGTACAGGTCTGGTATGTATTCCTGTTAAAGACAGAAACAAAGGACGTGACTCAGAGAGGAGAATAAGAAATAAAGAGACAGGAGGACAAAGAGAGGAAGAGAAGCAGAGAGAATGATAACTGGGTAAATTAAAAGAAAGAAAAAAGAATTGGAGAAAAGGGTAAGAGGAGCAGAAGTGACCGCTGCCATGGCACACACAGACACAGACACACACACACATACACACCTGCATGAGTCTCTCAAGTTGGAAGAACTTGCAATGCAGGTCTTCAAAGTTCTGCTTGAAAAGGTCCCTGAGACCATAATCAAACATGATCTTGACCAGAACGCTGAAAGCTTGCTCCTCTGGCATCTGAAGGAGAAGAAGATTCAGTTCTCATTTCCTCAAGCAAATTCATGTTCTGGTGATAATAATTTCAGATGATGCTACAAGTCCTTGAGTCAAATATTTTCCCAAAATATGATATATTGAGCTTATATGACTGAGCTCAACATAATTTATATAGTACTTTACATACAATACAGTTGATTCAAAGTGCTGTACAGCACACACCATGGAAAACAGGACAAACCTTAGACTTTAAGATTTTTTGTATAAATAAATAAATAAAATGAGTTAAATTGTTGAATAGTTCCTTAAAATTGCCCTGCAGGCATTTTCCCTAGTCTATAAACCTTAAAGCAGCCATCATAGACATGATTTCTCCACTAGGTGGCAGCGTTGACATGTCCCTGGACCACAGGCGTGCTTAAAAGCAAAACACTCTAGGGTGGAAGATGAACATGAACAAATTCTACATTATTCATACATATAAAATGTCAGTATCCCACAGATACGACCTTCCATCTTCTGCTGGAAGAGTGCATCTTACTTATTGTCTCCTAAACTGAAGATACAGTTTAAAAAAAAGACATTCAAAAAAGAAAGAGAGGCCAGTTCTCCAGGATTACAGAAAGTCAGAGAGATACAGACGTCAGACAAAAAACAAAACAGTTCCTCGCTGCTCTTGAAACTGTTTGAAAAGCTTGGATTTTTGCTGGACACTGCTGATATGTGAACTCACGTGCAGCAGCAGCACAGCAGCCAAGAAGGACTGTCCCTGGCAGTAGCCAATCTCCTCATCGTAAACAGAGTACGCCTGAAGGACAAGACAAAGAGAAAACAGATGCACGGTCAGTAAATGGGTCTGACAGTGAATTCAAAAACTGATGGAGGCAATGAAATGGTGAGAAAATCATTTAAAAAAATAACTGTAACAGACGTTAGTCCAAATATTGCCGTCTCCTCGCAACTGAAGCCTGTGATTTGAGTGATTCAAACCAAGATTTATTACACAGTATTTATCATATCAAATGATGCAATGTAATGTGAAAAGAGAGACAAAGAGCCGGAGTTGGCAAACCATCCCAGAGCTAAAACATCTGTAAATACTGAACTTGTATTTGACAAGCAGTGTGAAAGACGTCCATGGCTCCACTGCATGCATAACACAGCTACTGTCTACCAACCATCATATCACTCTAAGAAAACTTGTATAAATATTTAGTTTTTAAATCCAGAACAAACATGTTTGGCGACAGAGCACTTGAATTATGGTGTACAAGCTGCTGACAGTCATTTCAGGTCATTTTTGCCCTTTCTGAAAATCTCAAAATGTTGACATATGCATTCAAACACACTTGACTTTATCGAGGAAGAGATAGACGAGGGGAGGACCTGGAGAGAGGGATGGAAAAAGAGAAATAGGACCATGAGTAGAGACTAAACAGAAAGGAAAAGAAAAGAACAGGACACAGAGGGAAAGGAAAAATGTGTTGGTATAAATGACATGGAGTAAAAATGAGGGGAGAGAGGAGGGGAGATAATTTGGAAACGGGCTGTAGTGGCCTACTGAGCTACAAACACAAATAATGAATACCAGCCAAACAGACAAAGTGTGGATCAATCCACACACAGAGGTAAGGGAGGGCCCACTGAATTATTCAAACACACCTGAGGAGGTGCTTGTCTGGGAAGAGATGGATGCCCTCACCTGAGTTATACATAATGAATGGATTGAAAATGAATAAAAAAAAAAAGGCTGAGCTGTGAACACACTGCAGTCAAGCTATTCACGTGGGATTACGGAACTATAGGACGAAATGTTTGTGTGTCTCAACTATATACACACATGATCATTTTCATAAAACAGAGCACAGGCACTTCAAGATCAATAAGTACTTACTTGCGAGGCCCGTGTATACTGTGTGTCTGTGTGCATGCCGGTGTGAGACTCAGCAATGCAAAAGGACTGATTACAGTAGATTCTAGTGTGTGTGTGTGTGTGTGTGTGTTACGCCTTTGTTCGATTAGAAACTTATTTTGCTTTTCCAGACAGGCGGTGACAGTTATGAACTCGCTGAACCACCCAGAAACAGAGTGGCTGTTGAGTTAATTAATGAACAGTTTGTTTTAGTGTTAGCCACTCTCCCTCCTGCTCTACAAACTTTATTAACAGACCTACTGTAACGCAAATCATTCACATAGTAATTCCACTGTATTGTAGAGACACATGTGATTCAGTCTCACATGTAGATTGCTATCATATCAAAGTGGTTCTAGGAATGCACACCACTGTTTATGTTTCACCAGTGTAAAGATTTTTTTTTTTTTCAAACTACAGTGTCATCCTCAGCAATCATGAGATTATAAATGCATGTCAGGGCCACATTGTCTATAATTAATCCCATAACAAATCACTTATGACAGTGACTGCACCGTATTAATTGTTCACAGCCCTTTCCAAGCGACACATAGGTTCTACAAATTCCAACAAAATCTTTTTTTTTCTGTTATTTGTTTTCACATTCACCCTTTTTTCAGACATATTTGACATTCAGTGAGTATTGTTTACATTGTGCCACGGTTCATTTGTTTTGTGTACAAAAAGTTAAACAGCCTCTTGTATGTGTGTTATCTTCCCCACCTTGCAGATCTTGTAGAGGGAGTCTTGTCCATCTCCTCCAGTGTCTTTGAAGTAGTCATGAGCTGGAAATGTCCTGTTAATGTCTCTGGTGATGGCACTGTCCTGGGGGGACTCCTAACAGTGAGACAAAAGGAGGGGAAACAGAGAAAAAGGTCGAGGTGAGTGAAAAAGCTGTGACGCAGACAGGAATATTCTATATCTTAGGAATCCCACTGAGAAAGAAAAATTCCATAGAGATCCAGCAGTGGTCACTGTTCTGCAGAGTGCTGTGGCTCCACACACTGTTGTGATTTACAGTATGTGGTGGGATGAATTCATGGTGGCACAGAGTGTTCTCTTCAGACAGACTGTACACATCTCACAGTCTGTCTCTGTCCTTTTCATTCAAGTTCTAATTTTAATCTTTTTTTTAGAACATTACAAGTAATTCTTATGCCACCAAAGCTCAGATAAATAATAATATAAATAGCTGCTTACAATGATAATGCAACACTGACTAATGGAAACAGATCAAATACATCATTGTAACACAAAACATACATTATGTATCATCTTTCCTCAATATAAAAGTGTTCTGTGGAACAAATAATACACTGGCAATTTTGCTATTACTAGTACCCAGTATCATACAATTTACTGGAGACGTATTGCACATAACTACACATTCAGTACTGAGAAAATCTCTGATATATTGCTCTGCTTCAGAGAGATATCAACAAGGAAGTCATTTGATAGAAAAATAAACAGATGCTATAACGCCAAGCTGATAAGAGGGTGTTTGGCTTTCATTGTCACATCTTCTGCCATCATCCCTCTAAATTATAAGGGAGTGAGTCGACTCTAAGACCTTTTGTCTATAGGGTGGAATAAATGTATGACCAGGACAGAGAACATGAGGTGTGAGAAGGCATAAATAAAAGTGTATGTACAAGTAAAAACAAGCAGAGGTTTGTTTTGCTGTGGATGTGTACTCTGTTTTTCATAGAAACTGATGTGATCAAATTTGGGCTAAATGGTGCCACTGGCAGGGAAAAAAATCACAAGACTCTATCATACTTCTCTGGGATATCCCTCCACTGTGATGACAGAGCACTACACAGTGGAAATACCACACACATACACACACACAGATCAGTAAATAATCCAAACTAGCTTTGCTTTTCAAAGATTTATCACGCCTCATTTCATTATTGATGATCAGTGTATTTGGAACAAACAGCTTCTAAATAAGTAATGTTACTCTAAGACACTGTGGCCATTACATGACAAATCAAATACACATTTAAAGATGTCTTCATATACACTCACTGAGAACTTTATTAGGAGCAGCTGCAGACATGCTTATTCATGCAAATATTTGATCAGCCAATCATGTGGCAGCAGTGCAATGCATAAAATCCTGCAGACATGTAATCTCAATAACATAGACTGTGGCATGATTGTTGGCAAACAGGCTTAAGTATTCCTGTGGGCCATGGACCATGGATCCAACCTGATATGACAACATGGACCAGAATCTTAAAGGAGAGTTTGAAATATCTTGAAGAATCCACGCCATGAAGAACCGAAGCAGTTTTGAAAGCAAAGGGAGGAGCTATCCAGTATTAGTATGGTGTTCCTAATAAAGTGCTCGGTGAGGGTAGCATTTGGAGACAGAGTGGCTCTGAAGTTGGAAGTGTATGATAGATGATGTAATACAAAAATGGGACATTCATTTAAGTTGTTTGGCAGAAGTCCATCATTACATACTTTGAAGCCTGGTGCTCAGACTTTGTGCTCACACCATCGGTAGATAATGAGATAGTCAGTGGGAACAAAGAGGGGTTACCATTCAATCAGCAGTACATCACAATGATGATTCATGTTATATGAGCAAATTAATATGATACTCCATTCATTCATCTACGAAAATGTTTCCAGTACACACTGGAAAGTCAGAAAGCACTCCTTGAGTTTTTCAGCATCCAGTGCCTTGCTCAAAAGCACTTGCAATACCATCCTCTCAACTCTCTCTTGTTCACTTTGTAGCTAATTATACTTTCTCTGTCTCTCTGTTACACACCAAGCCCTCCCCTCTCCTTTACCCAAGGTTTCTGTTCCAACTTCCACAGAGGAAGAGAGTGAAACAAAAATAATGCAAGTATAAGAAGAAATGCAGGAAGAAAGAAATACTAAAACAAAGCCAGCTAATGGGGATCAGAGATCAACAACAGTGGTCTTTTTTTTTTAAAATCCATTCCACAACTTCCACCACACCCAGTAAGTCATAGTTACTGCATGTCTCTGTATGTGTGTGTGTGTGTGTGTGTAAGCCAATATGATTGGATGCTTCAGGAAGTTTGAGTAATGTTAATTGTTAGAGTGTTTTTGGTCGGAATAAGGTCTGTTCCTCAGTCGTTAAACTGCTGGTTTTTAATGTATACAATAACTTCACCATTCAATGTAAAAGGTAACATATCCCATCCAGTGATCTGAGATCTGGTCAACTGTATTTTCAAAACCACAGAAATATGTCCACTCACTTCTAAGGAGAGCATTTCCAAAACAGACTGTACAATTCTAAAATTACACTGCAATTTGACTTCTAACACTATCTGAATAATTGTTCTTGAATATTCTTTCCTTTGTGGCCGGCTATGCCACATGTTTCCATCTAGACATGGAAGGGCTTCTCCATAAAGTGCATCACTGAAGTTCAACCAGGTTGAACTTAAGCCACAAGGCCACTTATAAAGGTGAACACAGGCACTCCAGAAACCTGTTCATTCACAGTGAAAGCCATTGGTATTGATGCATTTTAGAGCACAGGGGTGGAGTTAATGCATCCAGTGTGAAGGGCCCATTACACTGTGCTACAGTCTCTCAGTGAATGATAAGGATCCATGTTTATACAAGCACCACTTAGCCATACTTATCTGAAGTGCTGAGAGCATGCACAAAGACCTCCAACATAATGGCCAATTAGCTTCCTCTCTGTCTGTTCAGTTCAAGAGAGGTTTGGAATGAGGGTAGCGTGAGTCGGGAAGGTAAACAAATCCAGTGTCTCATGGAAGTGGAAGGAAATGTGAAAGTTAAAATGATAAAGACAAAAAGACAGAAGAGAAAGAGAATGCTAAGAGCAGTGTATGTTTATGTAGCTGTATAAAGAAGGCAGCAAAAGACAGAACAAGTCAGAACAGATTCGGAAATGCACTTCCACCCTGCCCATCTTGATGTTCAACATTTACTCTCCTGTCATGAGTTAGATGAGAAGATCAATGACACTGTCTGAATGGTCAGTAATGAGCTAAAGCCAGTGGCCCCTCACAGTGACTACCTGGTCTCCCTGTTGCTCACTGAACTCACTCACTGAACTTCAAAAAGAAACATGCTAACGTGAGCGCTTTAGAGGTCCTTGTATTCATAATTCTGAATTTTGGACAGAGCTCTCCCTCTTGCTTCCAGCCTTTATGCTAAGCTAGGCTAATTGCTCTAGCTCCGTACTTCACAAGAAAGGAAAAAAGTGTATTTCCCAAGATTAATCATTAACAAAACATGTTTAAGGATACGTCAAGGAATACGTAAAGGAATATGTTGTAAGTTAAACTGTAATAAAAATGTTCATAAGACCACATGAGACTTAATGCTGTAAAGGAAAGATGTTTTATTCCTGAGCCACAGATCTATTTGAATAGTCAGACTGTTTTATTCTCATTACAATTGATGGCAAATAAAGTGATCGGAATGGCAACCAAAGAAAACAACAGTACAGCAGCTCGTTCTCATTGCTCTGTTTCTGTTAGTCCTGAGAAATGCTATGAATATCGTAACACTGTCAACTGTCCATGACGAGAAACTGCCACAGTACTGCAGGGGAATTAAAGGAGTGTCTATGAACTTAAATGGAAGTCAGGAGGAAAATCGTGTTCTTCTAACAGACCTACCATAAAAACAGTCCACTGGGGGTAAGCCAAAAATGGCAGAGCTACAGTGTGTGTGTGTGTCTAAAGCTAGGAATAAAGTACCAGAGTAGGGCTTCCGTGGGAAGGCTGAGTAGCTAGCCCTCTATTGTTTATGTCCCTGATTTTCTCTGACTCAACACAATAGCTGACATGTCATTCTGTTATTCTTTCTCTGGTCCTAAAGGACCCCGCTGAGATGCCAAGAGAACATGAGGCGATATTTATCAAGCTTGATATAAACCCCAACCCAAATAACCCTGAGTGCTACACTTTGATTAATTCACTGGAATCAAAATTAGATTACACAAGAAATAGTAAATCTCTTTGATGCTTTGGAAACAATCAGTAGAGCTTTGATAGATGCCTTCATTACAAATACAGAAGTAAACAGGTGAAATTTTGAATTCCTTTGTAATAAAGCAAATACTAGTTAAAGTCAGTAATTCCTTCTGTCTCTCCTTCAAAATAATCGGTCTCAAGCTACCCACTGTGCTGTTCCCTCACCTTAGCATAGTCCATCATTAAATCTTAATCGTCTGTCTCATGCCCTACTTTTTGTGCCTACTTTTTGCACTGGTATACTGCCTCAGAGCGAGGAGGATAGGGAAAATGTGAATCTTATCAGAACAGAGATGACAGACAGTGGAAGAAGCAATGTAAAGCACAACGACAACGCAACATACTACATACACTGCTGAAACAACAATGGTCTGGATTTTCTTTTGGTAGTATTTTCCAGTCTAATGTTTCCCACTGCAGCTTCGCCATCTTGCAAATGCAGCAGACCGACTGCTTGCACAAATATGGTGCTGCTGTATTGCAGTCCATTTACAGCAGGTTAACACAGCAACAATTTATTTTTATCTGTAACGATCAACATAAGGCATTCATGATTTGGCAAATGATGGAAAATTCTGTGAATGCAATGCAAAATGTAAAAAAAAAAAGAGCTATTAATTTTCTTATCAACTGCAGTACTTGATCTTTGGCCAGAAGCCTTTCACCTCACTAAATATAACTGAAGGGTCTGCTTTTTTTTTTCTTAAGGACTTAGTGATATTTCACAAAAATAACAGAGCGTGTTAATGTACTTGAGTGGTGTTAACTAATTTAACCTGTGGGAAGGTAGAGAAACTGACAATAAAAGCAAAAATGTGCACTCCATACTGTTCAGTCTCTCTCTTTCACACATACTCGCACACACATTATCTTAGACATCCCTGACTCTGTAATAGCAAAGTAATTAGAAGAAGGAGGTTTGAATACATTGAGATAACATTACATTTATTTGCTCGGTACAGATACACAACATGTACATCTTACAATACCATATAGGTTTGTCACCTACAAAGCATCATCTAATAAAAAGTGTCTTATTGGTCACAGAGACTCACTTTCAGTGAAAGCAAAATTAAACATGTTTGACCATTTACAACATCCCAACATTCTCAATCTATGAAAGCAGCCATCTTACAAAAAACTTTATCATGAATTCAACACCCTCAGCATATGAAAAGTGGCTTTATTTTCTCAATCAGAAACTTACAAATCCTCCAATTGTTCCCTGTGAGCAATTTTTAGCGTTCAGTGGGGGCAAAACAAACATGGAATCAGTTCCAGAGAAATTCCTGCATCTTTGGGAAGGTTTCCAGACCAAGGTTTTGTTACAGTGGTCAGTCTCATCTTAATGTGATTATAATCTCTTACTCACAACAGCTGGGTCATAAGTCAGCCATTATTCAGGCTGTAAGCTACAATAGCCAACCAGTACTGAGCACTTCTATTGTTAAATAATTGCATGAACAATATGTTCATGATAAAAATTCTTATGCCTCAACTTCATGTGTTTTGTGCCTGGATAAATAACAGATACCATTCATACACTTTTGTTTACCCTGAGCCACATATACAGCATGTGACTTCAATAGCTACATAGGGTCTGCACTTTGTTCCCAAGACAAACACAGCTGGGTAGTCCCAGTCAAGTAAGTGGCGATGCAAGAAGAAGAGGAAGATGGAACAGACAGAGCAACAGCTGATCTCTGATGTTTCTGGACTTTAAATTTGGATTAAAATGAAATAAAATGGAATATAAAAGAATAATATAAGGATTCTGGAAACAATGTAACCAGTAACTAAGGAAGCTAAGGGCACAAGGGGCTATGGCCTTTGCAGTCACCGACACCACTCTCCACCATCATCAAAACCCCAAATGAGGGAGCATCTTTTGTAAGAACGCTGCTCCAATCCCTCAGCAGGGTTCAAGAGACTAGTAGAATCAATGCCAAGGTTCACTGAAGCTGTTCTGGTAGCACATGGTAGCCAAACACCTGGCAAAAAACACTTTATGTTGGTTTTTCCTTTAATTTGTCACCCATCTGTATCTGTTTAACTATCTGCAGATGGCCTTCACGTGTTGCACTGATTACTGTTTTACTGATTTTTGTAGTATTCACTTACACATTACTCTACACCAACAATTATTTTCTTCTCTTATAGCAGAAAGCTGCATTTGACCTGCACATGGCTTCCCAGCCCGAGTGTCCATACCACCTCTCACAATACCTCAGCACAGCCACTACCAGAGTGGTGTTCCCTTGAGAACATGAGAGCCAGTGGTTTTCCCACAGGAAAAAGGGAATGTGTGTCTGTGAACGCTAATGTGAGCATTTTTGGCGGAATAATTTCCCAAGACACTTTGCCCTAAATCTCTCACATTTCTGAGGAATTGTACCATTAACTGCTGGATGTAATAATATCTTTTTAGTGGAGAACTTCTTACGTCAAATTAAAAGTCTTAAATCTTTCAAACTGCAAAAGACAGTACACACACCTTAATAGAAACTGTCCAAGTAAAAAGCATCTTCTTGAAGACACAACTTCAATCATTTCAATAGGTAGGCATGCTGCTAAACCTACTTAGAGTCTGAAACACGTATCACTTCACAATGGAATAGACAAAGACAAAGTAATTTTACAAAAATAAATTTGTGTAGTTTGACGATCAGACATTCAATACGCCAATTCTGTACACGGCATCTCAGGACAAAAGAAGGTACAAATAAGAAAGATTACAATATTTGGCAATGCTTCACAGATGACAGTCAAAATATTTAAAGACAACATGTGCATCTAGCTACCACCACTGTACATCATACTCACATACACTCACAAAATACAGTATACTCGAGGGATGTGCAGCTAATAAAGCAATGAAAGGTGATAACTTTGTCAGCACCTTTTCTAGGACACCTTCAACAGTCCAATTCAGCCAATGGTCACATCCTAACACACCTGCACACACTCATACACACCTATGCAAACACATGCAAGAAAAAATGAACAGTTTTGAGTCATATGTTTGCTCCTGGTTATTTTCAGTTTTACAGAAAAGTTAATTATTATAAATTATAAACTTTTTAAGAGTAGTTGAATTAACAGGCACATTTTTATATTACTTTACACAGAAAATGTGGTTGTGGTTATTCTGTAATGAATGTGGAATTAAGTGACAGATGCTGGCTAGTGAACATTTTCACCTCTGCACATGCATACAATGTCATTTCCTCTAAAAACAGTCACATGTCTATAAATTGAGCCCTCCCTAGCTGTTAGAGGAATAAAAATCCTTTCCCGAACAGTTCATTTTCATTTGTATATCAAGGCAACAATATATCACTATATACTGAGAAACAGTCATGTTCATGCACGCAAGGCATCACTGAGCCAACGCGGTGCAGTGGACCTACACAAACTTTGAGGTAAAATCCACTTGCATTTTACTAAATTTTCATATGTTAGATATTTAGAAAAAAATATCATAATCTAAGAATATCTGCTGAACTTTCTTTGGTAGATTAGATAAGGTATATAAAGCTAGAGTATCTGCTCCTAAATAAACTGTGAAGTGAGTCTCCATAGTTCAAAATAGAGATAATTTCTCACAACTTTTGTGTTTATGACACAGTATGTACACTTAGATTCATTTTGGCTTACCACTGGTCTTGATTATTTTGTATTAAACATCAAGTTACAGTGAAAAGGGATCACAAAACTACACATGGCAACAAGATGAAGGAAACAGACACGTGTATGCACAAAGACGCAAATGTACACACACACACATGCAACTGCAATTTCCAGTGAAGTTGAGGGGTTAGCCCCTCTTCACGGTGTCACATAGAGGTTAGACTGTCGGCAGAGTGAATGGGCTATTTGTCTGTTCTGTTTAAGTGTGATCCTCCTGCATTCGTGTGTGTGTTTGCATGTGTGCGCGTGCACTAGTCCCCGAATGCAGGCACGATAATGCCTTCACAAAACAGAACACAACTAGGGAATCTAATTATCTGCAAGAATATATAAATGCGGAATTTCCACAATTACACATTTACGGCTTCTCATTAGACTGTTCGTCCAGCTCCTAAAGACAAGGGGTGAGGATCACAGTTCGAGGGTTCTCCAACTATGCTTAATAGTTTTACCTTCGGTTAAAACCTTTAAAAAATAAAATAAAATCAGTCCAGTAACAATGTACCAAAAATCATTGTACAATACGTGTAAAAATACATATTTCCTTGGTCTTGCTTTGCCTTGGACACTTTTATGAAATAAGTTTAGTTACATAATCCAAACAACAAAGGTGCAATGAAACTGACAAAGATTTTTCTTAAAAAAATCATTGAAAAAGAAATTCACTGAAAATTATGTTTGATTTTTCGTCAGTTTAACAGTCGTACACCAAAGCTGGGTGGCATCCCATGTCATATGTTACAAACAGCAGGCCCAGTGTCTGAACCCACAACTTAGTAAGAGTCATAATGTTCTATCCTGCATAACAACATCAATAAATAACCTAAAATTCAAAGTCCATGATTAGATGAAGAAACAATAATCAGTTCAATCAAACAAGCTATAAAATGGCTTGGATACTGGGTCTAGACCTAATTCATTTCTTTCCATTTCATTTTCATTTTAAGGATGTGAATACTGAGGGGGTAACAGCACATAAAAACATTTTTAAACAGCTTACTATTGGCAGGTCACCTCAGCACTACATTACTAAAACTATGCAGCAGTCAACTGTTCCATTTGCATTTATTTCCTTTTTTTTTTTTTGCATTTAACACATACAGTGCTGATAATCTGGCAACAAATGAAGGTCACGCTGTTTCACATATTATGTATGTATATTTCAGAACAATGTTTTCTTGTTTTGGTAAACTAAAATAAAATAAAATAAAAAGATTTTTTAAAAAGTCGTTCAGCCTCAAAATAGTTCAATTCTCCAGAGATTTTCAGACATCTTTTTCTCCTTCTTTCCAACCCCTTTCATCTATCACGCCTGCCCATACAAAGTACGCTAGGTTTCTCTGACCATTTTAAAACACTTTGAGGGCTATTTGGGTCTTTCTATCCTTCAGTGTTTTGCTCTTGACTCCCTTTCTCTGTCTTTGCCAGCTGTGGCATATGCAGAGAGGACGCCTGCTTAACCTCCAAACGCGACAGAAACAGCAGTGGCAGATCGACGCCTCCCTCCATCTCTTTACTGCACATTGCAGCTTAACAGAGGAGACATTTTACAGCAATCACATCGGGCATCCTTTAAAAAGTTTAAATGCCAATTTGGCACAAGGGTTTCCTCTGTGTGTGCACTACACATGACATGTTGTGCCAATCCCTATTTCCCCATGGCCATATCCACACCCCGGCCCTGTACATCCCTTTTCAACAGAGCCAATGAAAGTCTTTTTGGTGCTCCTAACCCCAAAGCCACTGCCGCTGCGCTGTAAACAGAAGGAGCAGAGGCGTTTGAGGCCCTTCCTGAAGGCAGAGTTGGAGAGGCTGTAGATGAGACAGTTACAGAAGCTGTTGCTGATGGCCAGCCATGTGGTGAGGAACGAGGCTGCGGGGTGGTGGTAGATCCCTCCGCTCTCCAAGAGAAAATAGAGAATGTAGGGCAACCAGAGGATATAAAACACACTGGTAATGCGAAACAGTACCATAGCGTATCGCTTGTCTGGGTATGTTGATGTTGGCTGCTGGTACTGTGGTTGGTGATGTTGGAGTTTCTGTGGTTGGGACAAGTGAGAAAACTGCCCTTGTTCTGCTGCACTGTTATCCCTGACCACAGATCCCACTGTCAGCCCTGGGCCCTGCAGCTGTTGGGGTCGGTAACGTGCGTGGCGTTCGCTGATCTCCCGGGTGTGCTGTTGGCAGATCTTGAAAATATTGGCGTAGGTAAAGCAGACAGTGAGAGCAGCTGGGGCGTAGAGCAGTGCAACAATAAAGGTTGTGAAAGCTGGACTAGTGCTCCACTGAAGTGCGCACCACTCCACCACATCGCCGTGGTAACCAGGTTTCCCCCACCCAAGAAAAGATGGGAGAAACACCAGAGCAGAGTACACCCATATTAGAACGATGCAGCAGCGCACTCGACAAGGCGTTACTAAGGACGCGTAAGTCAGAGGTCGTGTGATCGCAATGTAGCGGTCTACACTTACACATGCTAACGACGCCATTGAAACTGACTTCAAAACAGACACCATGTACCCGAACACCTGGCAGGTGAGTTTGGGGTCGAGGCCCTGCAGGTGATGAAGGAGGGACAGGGATGGAAAGAGGCAGCTTACCCCCACCAGCAGATCAGCATATGCCATCGTCTGGATGAAAGCACTGGTGGTGTGCTGGCTAAGCAAGGGGGCACAGTGAAACACAAAAATCACCACCAGGTTTCCGGAAATAATGAGAACAGTGAGGAGAAGGATGATAGAGACCTCAAGGAGGCAGGTGGCGAAAATTTGGGAATAGCCTATCTCAAGCAGGCAGAAGGGAGCAGATAAGTTCGATGGGTCAGCAGAGCTCTGGTTCAGTGGGTCCAGGGAAGAATTCATCATCTTGGGCAGGAATCCTTGTCTGAGGGGCCCTTCAAGGGTACGATGAACCCAAGAACCCACTAATTTATCAGGGTAGCTGGATGGTTCTGAAAGTCGCTGTACGGTCTCAGTCCAAACGAAAAGCTCCACACTGCGGTTCCATGATGAGACTGCTGCCATCTGCCATTTCAAATGCAGGAGGGATGGAAAGGACAGAGAAATGTGAGGAAGCTCCGTTGTTTTGTCCTCAGTGCAGGCAGTTGTAGTTTTATACCAAGATATTAAACCAACAGATTAACACACAAAAAGAAATATGTGTGTTGCCTTTCTTCCTTTTCTTCCAGTAAAGCAAACTTCCCAGCTGAAGGCACAAAAAGGGAAAAAAACAGAAAGAAATGTGACTTTGTTTAAAGGAATTCCAGTCCAATCTATGCTTGAAATGCCTCCGCTCCCTATAAAGTCCGAGATGTCTTCAACATCTGCTGCAGCTGCAGAAAGCACAGACTGAAGCTGCCTTTTATCTGTCTATAGTCCACAGAGTCACAAACACAGCTTCCAGAGAAAAGACATTATTGTGTAATGCTCTGCGTACATAAATTGAGAGAAGGGGACATTAGGCATTATTTCTCCTTTTAATTCTGTCCTGTAACTCCACCTCTGTCCTGCTTCTCTTTCCCGATTCTTCTTCTTTTTCTCTCTTCTTTCTTGCTGCCCCTCTACCCTCTTTTCACCACTCTTCCATGTCCGCTTGCTCTTGTCTCAGTTTCTGTCTGGTCCCTCGTAGTAAGATCACAGCAGACTGCTGTGAGCTAAGAGGATGAAGGCAGTGCGTGGGGTGACTGATGTTTAAAACACAGACACACACACAAACACACCTCAGCTGTTATTTCTATCCAGAAGAGCAGATGAGGTAGGCAGGCATACCGATGCTGGGAGAACCCCCTGTGCTCATTTATCCTTCTTTGCTGTCCCTCTCTCTCTCTCTCTCTCTCTCTCTCTCTCTCTCTCTCACTCCCTCTGCCTCCCTCTCTACAGAAACAGTGGCACTGAGGCCCCTCCCCTTCCCTGCGGCTCCAACCAATGATCAACTACAAGGGCATGAAGCTGCCTCATTCCCCCACCCTCTCACTCCCCTTTGCTTTTTTTCTTTTTTTTTTTTTGTGTGTGTGCGTGTCCGTGTGTCACTGTTTCTCATAATTACCCAAGATTCAAAAATACTGTTTCACACTGTTAAAATTAGAAACATTCAGTGTTAATCCAGCTCTTGTAAAATTGACTCTTGACTGTTCTCTGCAGCCCGAAATTTTGAGCTGTAACAATCCAGACACAAAGTTATTGTATTCGTTAGCAGTGAAACAATAAGTGCATGCCTGGGTGCACAGGAAATATTGCTATTATTAATCTGATTGTAAACCAAGGACATGCAGTACAGGACAGCAGGTCCCCCTACAGCTTTGTGCATCGTACCATGTTGAAATTACCATAGAGTACGTGCTTCAGGCTGCACAGAGGTTAAATCAGCCCTTAAGTGTGTGGGTTTAAAATTTGCCTTTATACATATATATATATATAAAGCACAGTGACAGGGAAGACTGTTTTTAAATGGCTGATATTTAGCAAATCACCTAATGAAAAAATCCATTAATTTGGATGTGTTCATTTTATCAATTTGCATGTTTACTAAGGAAGACTGAAGTACTGTAATCTCTATAAAACTTAATGCAATTAACTGATTTTTTAAAAGTTAAGTCATTTTATAGTTGTAATCTGCCAAAAGTAAACTGCTGCAACATTAAAGCTTAAGAGACTGAGAAACAGATTTAAATCCATGAAAGCACAGTGCAAACAATTTAATTTACGCTCACAGCCTGTGTGGAAATGCAGCAAGAAATTATGAAATTAGCAATTGGCTCTGCCTTCTAGGTGCAAAAGCATGAACTGTAAGAGTGTGGAAGGCGCAATTCAGCTGTGTGCTAAAAATCAGCATTTTCTAAGGCTAATTTAGCTGTAACTGACAAAGCATTACATTATTAATACTTTAATGCAGTACATCTTACTTGCCCTGCTGCTGACCTGGAAAAATAAATGTTATGTATATGACAAGGTTTTACTGTGATATTCTTTTGTAATAAATAAGTGGTTACTTAAGGCATTTGTTCTAAAACTTATAAATGATGACTGGAGTATCATGTGGAAATGTCATGATCAAAAACATTAGACAGAAAAACTTTTCCTGATCCCTCTATTTGTAGCAGAAAAGTCATGATGGCAAAATTAACAATAATAATACCATTCATACAACATGAACACATTTGTGAAATAACATCGCATTCGAAAATGTGCACATGCTCTCTCTCACACACACGCACGCATGCACACACACTGTACTGGTGCCTTTTGCATTGTAAACCTTGTGTAACAATGGTACTTATGTAACGTATAATTACACAAATGACCTACTTTCCTCTAGGGTCTTTTTAGATATAAAAGTGTTTTTTTTCTGTTTTCTCTTTAACTTGTGTCTTTAAAAGAGCAGGAGAGAGAAAGAGAGAGACTGCAACATTATGGACAGTTAAAAGTCTCCAGAACTAAGTGGCGACTACTTAATGTTTTTGTAAAAAATATTCTTATTCAATAGCCAATGCACTTGCATTTATAAGCACAGTACAAGCAAGGTCCAAACATTTTCAGATTCTGTTTGTACTTATCAAGTTGCAGAATGTTTGCATTTGAACTGTCCATTTGTTTTTTGTGTGTGTACATGTCCTTCTGTCTATTTGGCCTGAGAGCTCTAAACAGATATGCACCTGCTCCTGATTTTGCATGCACCAGCAAACGCTGCACCTCCACTTCACATGAGAGCTGCTTTGATACAGTCAGCTATACCCAGGTAGCATGACCTCACCAGACATTTTTTAATCTCCCTCCCAGCAATGTCAACAACCAGCTTTTTTTTTATTCCAAGGCTCTAAAGGTCTGGTTAGGACTCAGCTGAACACTTTTTATTCCACTGTCTTAAATTAGCCCTAGCAAGTCCCCTTCAGCTGCCCTGTGAAGAGTCTACTGAATCTGTGCTAGAATAATTACCGAGTTATTTTTAGGTCACATGATGTGATGATTACATTTAATTACTCAGAATCCTGCGCTAAAATTAGAAACTTCAGTGGACAGTAATCACAGTCAGATTTAGTGCTGCTCATCCTCGTCCTAATTCTGAAGACTGCAGAGTTTGTCTCATGCAGGGCAATTTGGTGTAGCGTGATGGAGACCTAAACATACCCACACAGCCACACACACACACACACACACACACACATGAGCCTGCACCTTTCCACAATCCAGACACACTCCCATGCTTTCACGCACCTCCTCTGCCCACCACACGAGGAGCTAAAAATAGATGACAGTACGACGAAAAGGGTTGAAACAAGAAGAGGAATGGGAGAAAAGGATGAGGAAGGGAGTCAAAGGAAACACAGAGCTCATCAAAGATGAGAGGAGGAAGAGGTGGGGGGTGGGGGGAGATACAAGACAGCAAGAACAAAACAGTATGAGGAAAAGAGAGCTGTGAAAACGAGGGAGAAGGAAGAGCGTGATGTACTGTCACCTGGTTGCCAAGCTGAGCACAACACAGTCCTGTTAGCTGTCTAACTTATGCTTCCTCACAGTTTGGCAACCTCTCAAGGACAGGCCTCCAGTAGCTGACACACACCTGGCAACAACACAATGGCCCTAAACTCCGGTGCAGCAGGACTGGATACGAGGGAAAGATAAATGCTGGTGCTTACAATTATTACTTACAAAGAGCTCATCACTGTCATATAATTGCATCAAATCATGATACTGGCTAACAGCTTAATTTTATTGACATTCCTGTAGTTACTGTTGGGGTGGAATGCAAATAAAGCTTAATATTATCTGTGATTAATCTGTAGAATAATGGCAAATGTTTTGGATTTTTATTTAAATAACAAAAAATTAGTAGATGGTCAAAACTGCAATAAATTTTATGTTGACAAGCTAAGCTGCTTACTATTAAAAGACTAAGATAAGTTCACTACCACACTTGCTGACATTCATCTGATTATTACTAATACCCACAATCCACCAACACCACCCAGCTGGTGGCTCATAATCCTAGTAATTCTGCTCTGTTTCTATATAAATATAAAAACAAGCAGTCACTAGGTGCCAACATTTGTATCAGCGTGATACAACAAAAATATAAAAAGAACCAGCCAGCTGATGTCCTATTTGGGTTTTTTATTAATTAGAGAAGTGCCTGGTAAGAATGGAAATTAAAAGGGTTTCAAAAAAACTGGACAGCGAAAGCACTATAATTTATATCCATGAATTAATGACGCTTATCTCTGTACAATGACCCAAGAGGTGGTACAGAAATAAGGCATAAACATAAGGCAAGGGTGGAAAGAGGTGCTACGTAGTCACAGACAGATACAAACGCGACGGTAGGAAGATGATACAAAATTCCACAAAAAAAATGGAGCCTGCTCACTTTAAACTGCAAAAATAACTCTAAAATTCTTTGATCTGACTATCTGAACCTTCTGGCACTCACTGTGTATTTTTTGATATGGGAAACTGGCTTCAACGCTGGATAAAGCTCATCTGAAAGTATTTCCTTTTCTGTTGAGCAGAGGTCTGAGCAGCAATGCACACATAAACCTATGGGACAGAGAGACGGGCCGGCATACAGTCACACAAATAAGGAAAGAAGCAGACACGCGGGGGCCGCTAGGACAGCAGGAGAGGAAAGAGAAAAAGGCAAGCAGTCGGTGTGACAAAACACAAATGAGCAGGCAGACAGAGTGAGGCAGGAAGACACACGAGTTGACAGGAGCACAAACAGGTCTAGGTAGAAGCCAGAGAGAGTCAGAGTCAGCCGTACAAAAATACAAATGATTATAAAGATAGACAGATAGACAGAGAGGCAGGCAGACAGGTGATTATGTGGGTCAGACAGAGACAGGCAGGCAGACAGGTAGTTATGAGTGCTTGTTTTTGCTCTCCACAGGAGGCTGGCGCAGCAGGTCTGAGAACCGGGCCTGTGTTTATCTGGTCACTTTGTGTCTACACTACACACATAAATGTGTGCATGTATGCTCATATACACACACCTCAGGAGATTTCTAACGTCCCATCTGCAACAAACTAGCATGACAAAAATCATGCTATTTTCAACTCTAGATTCTTAAACACTCTCTAAAGTAAGAGTTTGAATATTTCTTTGCAGGTGGTAGCCCCAACATTTAACGCATACTCTTCAACACTACAACATCCATGGTTCAATATGATTTCAATTACCAACAGACTACTGAATATAGCATTTAATTACATTCATACACCGCATCAACATCTGGTATGCACTGGTGCATAAAGAGTAAGATTATGCTGATAAATATGTGATGACTGTCCTGCTGTAATATGGTCACAATGATACTGCTCTTCAGAACAATAACAAAGCGTTTCCTGCCAACATGTCACGCTGTCTTTCGTAACATCCTCCTAATTTAAATCACCTGGCACTGGACCAGTGTGCTGCTGAAACCAATTATTTGTTTACCAGACTTGGTAACTTTGACTGGCCTGTGCTCACTATAATTTATGGAGTCGATGCAAAATGTGGGCCATGGCTATAGCAGCCTAATGGGTTTATTGGTTACTGGTGGAGAGGTTAATTAGTCAGTATTTGAATTTAGGCAAGACCGGTACTTTCAGTGCTTGGCAGCAGGGACCCTCATATCAAAGAGCTCATTAGGACTTAACAGGGAAGAACATGTTAAACATCTAAGAACTACAGCCCTGTTTCCACTTCCATCAATGCCCTGCATTCAGATATATGGATGAACACCAAGTTCAGAAAGGGTTAGGGCACAAAAGGGGGCACTAGCTAGGACATGATGTGCATACATTGCAATACAAAGAAGTACACACTAACAGGCTTAATACAGCAAGTGCACACAGCAAATTAGGAGCTGGTACATGAGTATGGTATGTACAAATTCTATAACAGGAGCTGAAAAGGCAAAGAATGAATTAGTACGCAGGACGATAAGCTTTAATTAGTACCAATAACAATAGCAACATGAATGTGAATGAAAATTCTTTCTTAATTAATAGATATACTATGCAGAGTACTGTTACGCAATACACTGCAATACTCTTTCAACATTTTAGAGCTGTTCTATCAACAAGACCTTTTGTGTTTTAGTTCCATTTTGAACTAAGACACAAGTCTAAGACAAGTCCATTTTTTTTTAAATCAATACATCTTCCTATATGAACACTTTGCTGTTAAATAAGAAAATAAATATGATAAATAACATTGGTCATCTTTCTGTCATTTAACTGTTCTTGGCTACCTTGCCCAGCCTTTCTCTAAGGAGACTAAATAAAACTCAAATTGCTTGTCAGAGTCAGATATAGCTGCACGTGTCCTCCATACTTTTCTCCCTGCGTCTGTTGGCTGACGTACAAACCTGGAATGCTTTAGTGCTTCTGCAATAAATTCCTATCCAACTTTCTGTCCAGTGGCTATCAATACAGTGGTGTTCTGATCCACTGTTATTGTTGTCTGAGTGAAAGTTGAGATTCCATTCATACCGTGCATGTTAACGGAAAACCAGCTTGGCTCCTACATTACTTTGGTGTAAAACTTCTATTTGAGTTGACCCTCCGAATTTTAAGCATCCAAATCAGTTCTCGACAGACAGGTACATGGCATTAAGAGCATGACTAAATAAAAAGTGTCATGGCAGAGATAGGAAAAGAGTAGAGGAGAAAGGAAAGGGAGGAGGGAAATGTGATCAGAGACAGTGAAGAAAATGAGAGTGGGGGAGGAGAGCAGAGGGGAGGAAAGGGCAAGACCAACATCTTGTTACCACCTGGGACCCAGCTTGCTGCCGGGGGATGTTGCCTTTACATAAGAACAGTGGACAGAGCTGTGGCCGAGAATAAAATTACATAGACTAACACAGTGTTCTCACAGTGCACAGGGGGTCTAACCACCTACAGCAGGGCTAAGCCACCTCCGATCCTTAAACACATGTCCACACAGACAGACTCATGCAAGCACACGGTGATTCTCTAACAAACTGAAGCTAAAAAGCTACCTGTCATTTTGAACACACATACAGACAGAAGTTTATAGACAAGAGGTATGTAGACATGCAATAACAAGGCCAAGCAGCTGTGGCTATGACAAACCAAATGTTAGAAATAACCCACCTGAAATTATCATAATTGAATAATGATAATTAAATTATCCTTTATGATCACAGACCAACCATTGTATCAAGCTTAAAACGTGCAATTTCTAACCCAGATCCAAAGTCACAAAACTGAGTATAACAGAAAACTAGATTACGTTTTTTTTTTTTTTTTACTTTCCTCCAGACTCTTACAGCTAAAAACAACCCCTAACTTCTTGAAATGTGAATCCTTCCTTTATAAAGAGTTAGTTATAAAGATATCTTTTTTCTCCTTTTATGAACTGGATACAGGCTGAAAAACTACTGGCTTTAATTAGTGAGCCACAAAATCATGATAAGATTTATAAGAAAAACATAATGATTATTGGCTTTAACAGGACCATTAACCACTACAAATTTCTTTTTTAAGAAAGTGCATAAACCTTTCACTTGCATAATGCCCTAAGTCATAAACTGGCATTATCTACATGGCTGCAGTGGTTGCCATCACAAGTTTGGAGCACATGAGAGGGGAAACTTATGAAACAGTGGCCCCTGAGGTGTGCTTTCAAAGAAGTAAAGCTTAACCAAAACCGTTGCCAAGGACATTAACAGTAACACACAGGCTCCAGGCAACAGAAACCAAAAAAACAAAAACCAAAAAAGAAATTATATCTGTTCAAATTAAACGTGCTTCATCAAAGACATCAAAATATAAAGTAAAGGGTAAAAACAAATAGGACAAAATTGTTCAGGGTAAAAAGTCTATCCAAGCTTAAGCTTGAACACAGATTCAGGAATCATCAGGGGTGATGTGGAAAGCTTGCAAATGCATCCTAAAATTAAAGGCCTGAGACATCCTGTTAGAGGTCAGCCTTTCCAATCACTATACGACCAACATTAGGGGATCATGGGGATTTGGCGTGTCCTGATCAAGTTCACAAAGACAATACTTTTGTGTGGTCTTACCTTCGTTATAAGAGTGCGGTACTCTTCTACCTGGTGATCATTGTTATGGCAGCCTGCCAGGAGCTGCCACACTTCCCCACGAAGAGCCTCAGGAATGCCACTCCGCACCAAGGCTGGCAGCTGCCTGGGTCGCACTGATAAGTTCATATGCCTAAGAGAGGAGAGGACATGAGAAGGAGACCAGAGTCAGCCATTGCATTTTATCAAAGATAGACTTGATTTAACTCTTTTTCCAAAGTTGCTTATTCAATCAACCTTCAAAGTATGGCATACTGCTAACTCCCTCATTACATGCAATTGTGAAGCTGCAATCTTCAGCGCACACCTGCCTACAATATCTACCCAAAACAATGTTTTCATTGGCCCTAAGTTGTGTCTAAAAAGGACCATTATCAACTTTATAGACGGTGTGCTGGGACAGACTCATGACAGTGAGGAGGAGTTACATCACCTAATACCACAAATATAATGATTTACATGCATAGCAGTCTTTCAAAAGGTCCAGCCATGACTCCCGCAAGGGATATAATCAATCAAGGACTTAAATGTCACTGATTCAGAAAGTAAAATATGTGCTATTTTTGTACACAAAATACACGATAGTTAATCTAGCCATGAAATTCTTTTTTTTTTTCCACATTTTCCCCTGACAATAGTATTGCCTTATTTTACCCTTGCCTTATTTTTAGCAAGATGGAAAACAATAGACAATACGAGACAATAAGCCAATACAAAATTACAGCAGCAATACTCAGAAAGCTATGTCAATTCCTTCCCTCGTTCCTCATCTTAACATTTAAATGTTAAATCTGTTGGGGAAATTGTCCATCATGCATAGAGTGAAATATACTATATGATATACACTGTATGCAGCATTAAATGAACTCAGGGACCTGCCAGCCCACTAGTAAGGGACAGAGACAAAATTGGAGATACAGAGAGAAGGAGAAGGTAAAGTTCTTGGAGGCACAGCTGTACCTACAAACTATCGCCTGACTGGAGCCGACAGAAAATCCCTGAATCCCTGGTGATTCTCTCAGTTTTTCCCCCCTTTCTTAATTCATCCCTCTATTTTTTGAGTTTGTTTTGTTTATTTGTTCCAAGAGTCAGGTTATGCAATACGTGGCATTTTCTGCAGACTAAAAGGGGAAACAAAAGTATACTCTGTACATGTGTGTGCATGCGCGTGTGTGTGTGTGCATGTGACGTAAGTAATGCCAGGCCTGGTCCTTAGGGGCATAAGATTGTAAAGGGCTTTCTGTGATTTGCCTCTCTGTGCTCCCTGAGCGCTACATCCCACAATGCCACAGCACACGCTCGTTCGCTCATACACACAAAATCACCATTCACACACACAAAGCTTAGTATTATGACAGGCTAGTCTTATGATTCTTTTCTTTATTTAGGCATTATTTTTATTCAGAGGAGTGAGACACATACCTCCAAAATAATATTCAGTGCTTTAATGGTCATGTCAACATTTGGGATTATCAACAGGCATTTTAAATACGAAATCTAGTCGGTAATGAAAAAACAAAACAAAACGGATGTATTATGATAAACATATATGGTAAAACTATTATTCTTGAGTAACATACACGATAACAGACGGGGAAAGTGAGAGGCATGCTGCACTGTGCATGTGTGTGTGTGGGTGGGGGGCTTAACTTACAGCTAATTAAAGTACAGGCAGTTTCTATTCAGTTCATCACAAGCTTTTGATTAAAAACAAATGCAGTAATGGGAGAGGGAAACTAACTTAATAAGCTGCTTATCAAGAACTCCTGCCTACTGCTCTTTCTTTCACAAAGAGTACATAAACTAAACCCCAGTGTGTGTGCATGTGTGAGAGCACCTTCATTGCAACAGCAATAGAAGGGGAAGGACAGAGGGAACAAGGGAACAACAAAGCCTTACCACTTGGATAACAAGTCTCCCCAGGTTTCCAGGATCTTCTCAGCACACTCCTTGGAAACATCACCTGATCCACTGAGTAACGGCTCGTCATTATCTGAACACACAAGCGTACAAACACACAGAGTGAAAACAAGTGTGATCTGTCACCGTCCTTTTCTATCTTACATGTTCAGATTTAAAGTCTCCAAATTATAAACAATTCACCAGAGCTCATGAATGTGAAATGAAAATGATTAAATTACAGTGAGAACTTAGACAATGCTTGTTCCGTATTCAAAGGGATTAGTGTTTTGTATTGTCAGTCGAACAAAAATGTATAATTAGATGTTTATACCATAGGCCATGGTTCCTCTGGTTTGATGTTTTGTGATGCTGTATACTGTACATTGTGTTGTCTTGAATTTATAGTTTAATCTGAACTGCATCTGAGCTGCGTGCATGATAATACTGAAGATGAACTGCAGCTCTATAAATAAATTATTTCTTTATTTGGTCTTTTATTCCATCTTCACATCGCATTGTCTGAAAAAACTGTACTATCTACACCAACTGTGATATCTAAATATTTACAACAGGCATGAAGCAATCAATGGACATGAAGTCCAAATAATGAGACCAAACTGTACCAAAACGCCAGTAGGCGCAAGACTAATACACAGACAGATACAGAAAGTACTTCAATTATGCTCTTACGCCTTTTAATGTCATTGCTGCCTCTCACACACTCACACTCACACAAAAATACAAAAAAACACACACACGACTGCCAGCTAAGTATCTTGTGAGGATACAGTACAAACAGTTCTGTAACACAGTGTCGCACAGGGATTTCGACTCCCAACTATTAACTTGCCAGTTAAGTGTCTGTTTAAAACTGTTTATATATACACCATCATCAAGTATAAGCCTTCTTCTGTGGCTCTATGTGGTAATATATGTAAAGAACATTTTCATTTGGCTTGTGTAAAGAAAATACTGCCACTGCAATATCAGGAATCTGAGTTTTAATAACATATATGCTACCCTTCTGTATTCAGTGATTTTAATTGAAGAAAATACCAGAAGAAGTGACTAAGAGAATATGTGAGACGGTATCAATCACCTTCCTCTTCGTCATCCTCAGGTGGTGAAGGAACCATTGTACCAGGCCCGGTGGTCAGGATGCCAGGACTAGCAGTGGTCTTCCGTTTCTCTCTCTCAGTCTCACTTTCCAAACTCACCACCTCATAAAGTGTGTCAGAGGCAGGACTCTTACGCTCCTTGCGCTCCATCTGAAGAGAGCGAACACATACGATAAAAGTGTCAGGAGACCACCCTCTGACTGGGGGATAAAACATCTGTTACACTTCTTTTTCCAATGTCACTAAGTTGTTACAAACTAACGGTGTATTAACAAACTAATTGCTTTGCATTATTCCAGGTCACAGCTGATCTCTGGTGCAGTTCACAGTGACCCGCCCTTGAACTGATTTAATAACAGATGGAAAATGATGCCATGACTTGACATACCTGGCGTAGTTTAAGGTAGAAGGTCTCAGTGTAGCTACGCTTGCTGAAGGGCCAGAACAGCCTGTCATTTGGGGAGCACACTCTGACCCTGGTCTCCAGCAGAAAACGGACCGGCTCCTCCACCTCTGTGATCACCAGGTCTACTGCTGTCGTCATGTACATGAATTTATCTAGAAAAACAAGAAAACAGCTAAATTGTCATCCCCATGAGTGATTCATCTCTGTTAAGCAAACCAATAATGAGTTTATTTATGAAAACACTGGAGTTTGATTTCTTGTTTAAAGCTGGATTGGTGGTGTAGGAGGTACCACATGTGACATAAGGATGGAGCAAAGTTAGTGCCTGAGCCAATCAATGTACTTGTCTTTGTTTCATTGCCAATTTTTTGGTAATATTCATGTGCTATCTGTTAAAACATTGTGGCTTCTGTGTTGAATGCAACATTATTTTACAGTACAGTTTACTGTAGCCATAATTTTACCATTAATTGCTCCCTTCGCAGCTTGATCTGATGATTCATGCAG
Source organism: Toxotes jaculatrix (assembly GCF_017976425.1). NCBI lineage: Eukaryota > Metazoa > Chordata > Actinopteri > Toxotidae > Toxotes > Toxotes jaculatrix. The sequence continues at coordinate 14,088,573 of NC_054409.1, forward strand.
CCAATGGAAAGTGCTTGGAAATGTGTCCAATATTGATGTGAAAATATGCGTGAACAAATAACCACGTATTCAATAAAATATGAACCACGGAAATAACAACTGCCCAAAGTCATTCTGTCTTACTTGAATTTTCGACAGATTTTTGGCCGTTACCTTTGGGCGTTTCCTCATTCACAGCCTGGAACTGAGGCGTGTTGGGGTTCCAGCTTCCTGTGATGATGTAAGACTTCCCGTCAGAGCTCTTTCCCATTGACTCCTGAAGGAGAACAAGTTGGAGGAAGTTAGCAAACAAGCACAAACGCACAACAACGCAGACATGCACACATGAGAAACGGCCACCCACCAGGTCCAGCAGGTGCATGTCGCTGTTCTTCACGTTTTTCCCTGGGCTGAGCAAGAGACCGAAACACCTGGAGAAGAGATACACACAAACAAACAAATAAATATGCACATAAAGACATGCACGTATACACACATATACAGAGGGAGGTGAGAGAGAGAGAGAGAGAGAGAGAAAGAGAGAGAGAGTGAGGTGAAATGAAAAGGATTACATAAAAAAAAAAAAAAAGACCAAGAGCGGGAACTAGAGACGGAACAATAAATCTCTCTATAGAGTAAAGCCAGTTGTTAAACACCACATATGTTACAGCAAATAGCTTCCTGGACTGATCTTCTAACACAGACCAGAACATGGAGAATATTAAACACAGCACTTCAGTCCGCACCTTCTCTGGGTTCATCAAACAATAACAAACCACCGTGAAAATGGAAGTTCGCAAAAAAGTGATGGAATGTTTACATTTTACAGATTTATTAAACCGTGGAAAATGAGGAGCCTTAGAGATAGACTCACATCAATCACCGTCTTACGACTGTGCCGGAACACTTAAAACCCAACACGGGCCGACACACGGATGTACAGATGTTCGCCGGCGTGTGTTTATCAATTATAGCGGAGTGATTCCTTTCTTGTCAACGTCTGCTCATATTTTAAGCAAACAAAGGTAGCACACAGAGACATCTCTGTCAGTCTGACAGCATGACAGAACATCCCCTTAGAAATTTTCCATCTACAGGACAATTTCGGAATGACAAAAATTTTAACTTCTATCCACCAGTCCCTAAGTTGTGCAGATTATTCTCTCTTCACGCATGCTTTTATAATGTTATACATATAAAAAAGAGAAGAAACTTAAAAAGTGCACTGAACACAAGCACCTTACAGAATGTTTTAATGTACATTTTACTCCATTTTCTGTTTCCAAGGTGTTTTGTGTTTGTGTGTGTGTGTGTCTGTGCACATGAGTATGTGCTTTATTTTACCTCTCAATGGCTAGTTCCTTATTGGAGGTCTGCTGGACATAAATTACTATCTTCTTGTCCATTCCTGCACGCAGCTTGAAGCTCTGCTTGTCCTTGTCTTTTGCTACAGCACTAAATATGAAAAAAAAAAAAACAAGAAATATAATGTACCAAATTTTTAGAAGCATGAAGATCAGTGGAAAAATACAGGGATGAATGTGACAAAGGCATATCTGGTTAAATTCTGTAGCAGATAAAGCAATAAGTTTGATACTGACACATTAAGGCAGATTTACTAACATTTGAAACCAAGATCTTAAATTAGAAAATAACCCAGTGACAGTGAATTTCAGGGAATATTTGACCACAGACTGACTAGACAGATTGTATCTACAAAGGAAGGAAAAAATTTATAAAGATTTTCAACTTTTGTTTACAAAATTACACAAAGCATTAAAGCACATCGGGTTTCTTCTGTTAGACAGTTACATCAGTGGAATTTAGCACCAATCAGTCAGGCAAAAATGAAGGCCATGGCTCGTGTTTAGAACAGACCCATTTATCATAATAAAAGTGTGCGTAAGAATCAATTTCAAACATGCTCTGGTGCTCCTGGTTCTTTTCCTGTTCTGAAAGCAGAGAAGTTTGAGACAGGAACGGTAATCAACATTCTCCAAACCCTCGCTGACACAAATTCCTGAGGAAATACTGAAGAAAATTCTAAATAAAGAGAATCTTTAAAGAAAAAAAAGAAATCATGAATCAATTTAAAATTTATTGCAAACATTTGGAACCTGCCATGATTTCAGGCAGTGCTCAGATCACAAAAACTTGTTTTTTTTCTGAGTAGGAACTTAATGTACCAGAGAGAGCTTAGTCAACTGGACTGCCAGACTGAGTCATGGTTTTACACTGTAAATATGTCCTCTGACTACAGATAAACAGGCTTGTTTAAACCCTATTAAAGGAGATATTTTTTAAACACATTACATTTCTATTCCATTTTTCCCTGTTCTATATCTATTTTATTTTACAGTTGGTAAGCAATCCATTTCACATTGCATGTGGATGTTTGCTTGGAAGTCTGCAAACTAAAAATAATCAACCAAGAGCTAATGAGGAGGAAATGTGCTGGGTAAAAATAATCACATGCATTTTTTTGTTTATTTTGTTTTGTTTTCCAAATAAGCTGAGTATCTGAGGCTGTTTGTGAACACACGGAAGTGACTCAGTGATATGGGAAAACAAAATAAAAAAGGTCAGGGAAGATGGGTTGGATGGAGCACACACAGGAACTCTCTGTTATGTTCTCTTATCAACGTGTGAAAAAGTGTGTGTGTGTGAGAGTTTAATTAATAGCAGTAGTGGTCAAAATATAATATACTGTGATCCTTTTTAATTATATTTATATCATTTCAGAGTTAGTTGAATAATTTTCACATTTCATTTCCCGGCAGTTCTTTTTAGTATGTAAACCAATTACATGATGCTTCCCTCATGGGCAGCATCTGCTTCACGTGCCGTCAACCCCGGAAAGCTTTGTGACTTTTGTAACTGGGTCACCCAAAAGTCTGCTCACTTTGAACAACACTTAATCCCCAAAAGTAGGACTGCACGTTCCTGTGTTTATGTGCGTGACACGGGTACTCTGATGAGAAAGTGACCATTATCATTTAAAGCTCTAAATATGTTGTTATATATTATATTATGTCCAACAGTCCTGTAAACTGTGACATGAATAATTACTTACATGTGGACATGCCACAGTTTATTGGACTGCCGTGATTTGGGACAGCCAGCTGACTCCAGAGATCACCTCTACAAGAGGGACAGACTGAAAAAAATACTCTGGATCAAATCCAAGATCAAGATTACTGCCGATATCCAGTCCCACTGAGCATTATGCCTACATGAGCAGTACATGAAGTTCATTCTTTTATGGCAAAAATCACACAGTAAACTGAACATAAATGAAAATGTGTTTCCAGACTTTTGTGTGACTCCAATGCAGCTGTTTTAGGCATCATAAATAATGATGTCATGTAATGAGGAAATGTCTATCCCACCTGAAGGTACCCTTGCCATCATCCTCCTTGATCTCCAGGCTGACGGTGAAGGTAAACAAGTCACTGTCAGGGGTGAGCGGAGCAGCCTGCTGAGATGACAGGATTGCCTTCTTAGCTGACCGCCGAAACGCTGTGGCAAAGCTGTACAGTATCCTACTGACCTGCAATAGAAAGAGGGGTAAACACACACAAAACATTTTACAATGACCACAAAATGAAGCCACTATAATGATGAAAATATACAGTGTCAGGGACAAAGCAAATTGCACTTTCACATTCTTTTTCTCATACACACTAAAAAATGAATTAAATAATGTGATTTGCGTAGTTAATTATAATTACAAATATCTTTAATCTTCTAAAAACCAAAAAAAAAGCTTTGTATTTCTAGTGAAGAAACCATAGGCAATAAGCAAGGATAGTCCAAGTGGTGCATTTGTCCAATCACATACAGAAAGTGCTGAGCTGATGTTATTTGTCAGGTAATTTTGAATATTAAAAAAAGGTACTTGTCCTCTTTCAATACATCAGTTACTTTGTTCAATTCCCTACAAACACCTAATACAAGCACATTTGACCTTTAATGACCTCTACTGAACAAAAAGTAGAAATTACAAATTACAAAGGTGAAATGTAGTAACAAGTAACGTAACTAATTAGAGCAGAAATTCAATAAAAAACATTCACTGAGGAGATAACACAGTATCACAAGGCAAAATACTGTAGTATGTCTTTGTGGCTGGACAAGGTTTGCAGCTCTTGCAGCTGAAATGTGCCGTGGACCATGAAGTTGAATTTTGTGAGCCAAAAATATCAGCACCAAGCATAGCAATCCCAGAGTCATTAGTATTGATTAAAAACTCAATACAGCCTCTGCAGGTCTGTTACTGTCATTTTGTGATATGGGACACTCCAAAGCTAACCTAATGACCCACTACTCTACTGACTGCACACCCTCCAAACTATTAACCATTTTGAGTTTTAATCAACAAAATGATTGATATTTCCCTAAAAAATCTGAGCAAGGAGGCCTTGTTTCTATCACCATTAAACACAGACAACTCACTTCTACCAGAGACTGAAGGGTTCTGCTAAATGTCCAACCCTAAAGAAGAGTAGAGTTGGGGATGGGATGGGAATGGGATGGGGATTGGAGGGGGGGGGGGGGGGGGGGGGCAGCTATAGACTGCCAAGTGTGGAAAACTGGGGTGGTAATGATTTATTTACATTCACTAAGCATGCTTTTCCACTCATAAGACTTTAGACTTGTGAGCTTTGCATTTAGCCAAGAAAAAGTCTTTTATTTTATTTTTGATTATTTCTAAACAGACATGTGTATGTGATAACAAACAGAGCTCTCCCTCAAATACGGGCCCATAGCACAGTGGTTTTGGATCATCTCTAATTCTGGTAAACACTGGAGCTTGGGGGTTAGTCACTGAGGGATGATGTGGGGAAACTGCTGTTATCAATAAATGACAACTGCTTTTTTGCCTTTTTCAAAGCCAGAGTATAAAACAGCTTCTAACCTTCTCCTACACAAAGCCTTTGTTATGTTCCTGGTACAGTAGAAGGATGTTAGGGGATTGCAGGGGGTTTATTTATTCAGAAACAACAGGGGATTAGATGTAAGACATGGGGGATGAACAGTTAGATGGGGGTCACCCCCCGTATTGATGAAATTATGACATTTAACACAAAGGAATTGTTGTTCTGTACTATTCCAATCAATGTTGGAGCCAAAACTGACTTTTTCTGAATGTCTTCAAATGGCCTTTTTATTCTTTGTGTGGCATGGAAAGGAACTCTATCAGAATGTGGACAGTTTTACTGCAAAAATATCAAGCCACACAAGTAATTTACCGTGGTATTGAGGGCTTCTCTTGTAAAAGGAGAAAGATTCTGACATTCTGTTTTTCTAATGTAGTTTTTTTTTTTTTTCATGAAAACTCAATTACCCCACACAAGACAAAATAAGGCAGGACAATACAACTTAAAACAATAATTGACTCAAAAACAAGAAAAAAAAGTTGTCAACTTTATCTGGAAACAAGGAGAGGTGTTTTAGCCCGCTCACAGATACTTTTGAGCCTAAAAAAATAAAATCTTAGTTTAAGAAGTTTAAACCTTTTCTCTCAACTGCTGGAGTTTTGTTCAAAGGTTCTGTCCCTTTATTCTCAAATCTCTTATGAAACGCACTGTAGCCTTTAAAGATCTGGAATTTGTTAAATGTCCTGTTACACTGTTTTTACTTTGCTTCCAGGATAATCCTATTATTTCCTCCTTGACAGCATTATCTTTATGTGCATACTAACATGAGGCCTTGAGACATTTTTAACTGATTTCACGGCAACAATGTGTATCCATTTGTCAGAGTCCAATTTGTGTTTGTCTCTTTAATTGTGTGATTTAATTCGTGTTTGAAATTGCTTTAGTGAAGCACATCTGTTGATGTACTGATTTGAATCACACAGCCCCTAAATATACATCTCTGAATGGGAGAAGTAACTTTATGGGGGAAAAAAAATAAAGAGGTGTTGAGTATGAGACTGAGCAGGGCTCTGCATCACCATCAACACCAGGAGACTGGGAATTGTTAGAAACTGGCCTTGGGGCCTGACTAGGAGGTCTGGCAATAAGGAGGCAGAGTAGGACTGAGGAGGTGGTTTTTTTTTATATATGAACACGTCTACTCAAAATCTGCTAGTCTATTTAAAAAAGAAATTACACTGAAACTAATAAAAAAAACGATTACAAAACCTGAAGGTACTCTCAATAAGAATTTTCACAGATGAATTTGCCTCGAAGTATTTGTTGTATTTTTGAAATCATGGGAAATAATGCTTCCAATGCTCTTCACAATTTGACTAAATAATTGGGTCACTTGCTTAAAGTAATGAGACAGCTGTGCCACATAGAACAGTAACTAGTTTTATTCTAAAACTGTGATGGACTGCCACAGGGTTACTTCAGCATTGATTTGTAAGGTTGGTGTGGGCATGTAATCAGAAAACTATTTAAAAAAAAAAAAAAAAGATGAAAATAGGTCAAAAAATCTTTTAGGTATGGCTACACTTTCCAGAAAACAGATTACAAACTAAATTACAAAATAAATAAGTAAAACCGCCTCAGTGGATAAATGCAGTTGTTTAAGAGGCCTAAGGAGCTGTTTACAAAGGATATGAAGCTGATGTGAGGCATATGACTGGAGCAGCTTCTTCCTGAAGGAAGACGCAACCGATGGGCTGACTCACTCCTAATAGTCTAATAGTGAGAAAGAGAGGCCAAAAAAAGATAGAGGCAGTGTGGTTTGCTGCTGGGGCACTAGAAGGAAGAGACGGGTGGGGGCAACAGGAAGACTGTGAGGAAGAAGAGAAGGAAGAGAGAGCCTGAGATGTCCGGTTGCTGGATAAAGAATTGAAATACTACTGGGGATAGTCTGTGTGTGAATATGCATTAGTGTTTTAGTGTAAACATGTGTGTTAGGGGTGTGTGTCTGGGAAACTGAATAGTTGGACAATGAGGGACTGATAAAGTAGCGGCTGTCTGGGAGCTCTTAGTGACACTGAAGGAAAATGCTTCTATGAGGGAGAAATCAGGTCACTGAACATTGATGAAGTACTTTAACCCAGTTTCATGAGCAGATTCCCTTTTCTTTTCTTTTATATTTCTGGCTAACCTACTGTATATAAGCAAAGATACTTCCTCTGTCCTATAAGCTGGCTTGGGGGGGGGGGGGGGGGGTGTACTCTGTGTTTGTGTGTGTGGTATACATGTGCGTTGCAGCATAGCCTGTAGTGCATGACATAATTCCTTGGGGAGCACTGAGAAACCTCCCACACTGACACTGATCCCTGAGGGACAGGCTACAGGGAAATCAACAATGTAAGGCAAGGTCAACCAGAATACTGAGGCCTTAAATGTGTGTACGTGAGCGGACGAGACAGAAAAAGTGTGAAAAAGACAAAGAGAGAGAACAGTGTGCAAAAGAGAAGCAGCATTTGAGGAGCTATTGCTCCCCCTCTGGTTCCCTATTGGAATAGCAGCAACACTGCTTGTAACTGTTTTTTTTGGAATGTGTGAGCTGCTGTTAAATGTTTCTTCACTAAACATAGTTACACATAAGTTAAACAACGATCAATCACTGAGTTCTCACCGCCTCTTGGATTTGGCAGCGGAACACATGGATCCTGAAGATCTCAGCATTGTAGTGGCTCTCGGTGAAGGCAAAACAGTCGCTCTCTGGTGTGCCATCGTGACCCCGCACACAGAACAGAATCTTGTAGATAGGGTAGTTGGCAATCTCGGTGCTGTTGTGAGGGTCCAACAACCTGTTAAAATATGAATAAACATGTTGCTTTTTGATATCTGAAAAGTTGCTACTGCCCAGCAACGTGTACTGTGTGTAGGACTTTTGAGTTCAAGCAGGCCTATTGCACACACACGTATCTTACAGTATGCTTTAGAACTGGAACAGATAATTGTTATGTTAAACTATATCTCCATATGTTCACTTTACCTAACAGTGCCTTCAGACACGCCTGGCACAGACAGTGTAACATCCAGGGGGAGTTGGCACTGCCCTCTGAGGATACTCATCATACGTAGGGCCTCCACCTCACTGCGGGGGGCGTTGACTGATGCACACCCCAGATATGTCAGCTGGCTGAACACGACACTGTCCTCATCTGGAATGGGACTGCCAGGACTGCCCTCTGACGATGATTCATCAGCTGCAAAGTGGCAATGAAATGAAAAGAAAAGGAAGGAATGGAATGAAAAGAATTTTTTTATGGCTAAATTCATCGTATGGCTGCACATCAAAAATATTGTCCGTGCCTGAAATAAGTTCACTTGCTTAGGAAGTAAGAATGGAATATGGATTTTAGGAAGAAAGGTGAGAAAGACAACAGTCAGCAGCAGGGACAAGGTACGTGAGAAGGAATGGATTTAAAAAAAAGGGATGAGGGATGTGGGAGTACTTACAGTATTATTTAAAAACCTGTGCGCTTCTATGATATCACTCTTAAAAATATATATAAAGCTGAAGATAAGACCCCTCTTGTGAGTTTTTACAAACACGAGAAGAGAGGATAAGAAAAGCTGCTTCATGGCTCACCTCGGTACGACCTCTCATTCAGCTCACTCTCCTGAGCCGTCTGAACAGGAAGCACCATCTCCAACTTGGGTAGCGGTGCGCTCAGAGGGTCAGCGCCTGGTGGTACAGGTGACGCTGTAGTGGGAAGAAGGCCACGGTCGCCCCCACCAAGGCTGTCCATTCCTGTCTCTGGTCCGAGCCCGGTGTCGGTTACCGATGGGTCCATGAGGACATCCTCTAACTCCCTCTGGAGCTGCTGCTCACTTCCATTCCCCACAATCTGACACACACACACACACACACAGGAGTAGAAAACACACATACACATCAAAACAGACATGCACACAACCACACCAAGGAGCAGGGACAAAAGGGGGCACAGAAAGCAACATTTGTAAACACAAGCACATACAATAAAACACAAGAACACATATTGTTGCACAAAATCATTGTCGTAATCATCATAAAATATTAATTTAACTAAACCTAAGGCTTACAGCAGCCATTTCTCCGGCAGTTTTCAGAGATGTGCAATGGCTCTGTCTCCAGCGTAGTGAATGTTTAAGGAGGAAAGATGCCTTGTTTCATGTTGGCAGTAAGAGATCTTTCTTGATTACTTTTCATCCAATATTAGTGATTAGTGGGTGAGTGTGTTTGGGTTGTGAAATAACTGTATCCAGCAATCAGGAGAGCCATGCCAACACTTGCTGCATGTGAGCTTCTTCTATCAAATATCTATCAAACACCAAATAAAGTGCAAGTTTAGGGCTGGACAAACCATGAATTGTCACAAAAGGAGACAAAGCCCCATTTCCCTGCCTCCAGTGGCTGCAGCTTGACATTAGGTAGAAAATGAAGAGCAGACTTAAACTGCAGAGGGCACTGCTGTGCTGAGTAAAAGGGGGATGAGAAAAGGCAATTAAGAAAAGAGAATCAGGTTTTTTCACCTTAAGTGCTATATGTGATTATTTTCATGGTTGAATAAATTTTGTCTACAAACAACCATAAATATTATACTTAGATTGGAGGTTTATGGTAAAGTCTTCAGTGCTGTTAGGCTCTAGAGCAGAGTGTACACTACTAACTATAGTGTCTGTCCGGACATTCTTAGTGCCATATGATTGGAAAAAAAGATTTTACTATGAAGAAACTGATGTAAAGCAGCTATCAGTTCTATATTTAGGTTCATATATCTGATACAACTGCATCACTCTGCAACTGTGGTGGGGTTTGTGATTTACAGGTAGTGCTAAAAGCCTTGGCAGTTGTCACGTACAACTACAGCCCTACATGTAAGAATGTCTATCACTACCATCACCAAAACTAAACTGCTGAAGAGGCAGTACTCAACAGCCAGCAAAAACACGGAAAGCACAAATAATCACATACAGAATCACCACGAAATCACATCACAAAAAGAGAGAGGAAAAAAGATATACACAAGCAAGAGATAAAGAAAGAAGAGGTGGAAAGAAAAGATAGAGAGAGAGGAGACTGACCTTAAAGCTGACCCCTTCCTCAGAAATCACCTGCATAACAAACAACAAGTTTAGACACACTGACTCCTCTCTGACTGGACGGGCTGACTGGGAAGGAAATGTGCACAAGAGTGTGTTTGGTGAAAACCAAAACATGATATTTGGATGGCTGAGTGTCAGTGAATGGAGTGATTTCACCACTGAGAACATACTGAGAACAGTGGAAGTGTGTGGAGTACTGCTTTTCTTCCCTGTGACAGAAAGCAGCTGGCGGCGACGAGGCAGCACAAAACTAACCTCAACTGTTTTCCAGCAAAATAACCGAGCTCCATTAAGGGACTCTGTGCTCATGTAAAATGCAAACTCATACTCTCTGATCTCTCTGCATGGCAAGTGACAGAAAAACATGTGGCTTCTTCCCATCAGCTGAATATGCAACATTCATGCACCGCTGGCGCCATCTCCTGGTACCTTCACAACACCAAGTCCACGATTCCTTCCTTCACAGAGAAACACAGGTACTGTGCGGTAATGTTATAAACTAATGGGCACAGTCTGAACATGGTGAGCCAGCTACTTAAATAAATTCAATAAAAGGAAATGTGATAACTAGTAAACTGACAGACACCTGGCCAAAATGTGTCCTGAGAGGAGAGGAGAGGACAGGAGAGCAGAGGAGAAGAGGAGAGGAGAGGAGAGGACAGGACAGGAGAGGAGAGGAGAGGAGAGGAGAGGACAGGAGAGGACAGGAGAGCAGAGGAGGAGAGGAGAGGAGAGGAGAGGAGAGGAGAGGACAGGACAGGAGAGGAGAGGAGAGGAGAGGAGAGCAGAGGAGGTAACCTGAACCCATTAGGGACACACACAGGATGGTGGCTGGTCGCTACATTTCTTTCCTCAGAAAGTCTTCTTTCTCTTTGCAGCGAGACACACCCTAGTCACAAAACACCATTATTTTCCCTGACAATGAGTTCAAAGCACTCGCAGCTGCATCACCACACTGTTTGTAAACTAATATCTGCTGAGTGATGCTAACTGTAGCATTGAACCGAATCACAGACGGCATATTGTATGTCAGACACACTGTAGTATGACAGCACATGATGTATAATGACAAGAGCAGCTGATTGACTGCAGATGGGAGATGTTTCCCCAAAGTTCAGTAGCACTGAACTCGCTGACACTGACTGACAAATTGGTAAAGTATCAGATTACTTGTCTTACACTTTCAGCTCACACACAAAAAAATGCACAAACAATGAGAGTGTTTTATTCAGCTGTTTGATATGTGCACGCAACAATGATCCCTTTCTTTTTCCAGATCCCTTTCTTTTTAGGGATGTACACGTGTCAACAAGGACTCAAGGACATCCTTACAATAAGGACACAGATTAAAGAAAAAAGACAAAGAAGGGCAAGTGAGAATGTGGAAAAAGTAAAACAAAAAATGGTTAGCCTTATGGTTAAAGTGTGAGAATGCATGTTTAAAAAGATGGGTGAGAGCTTTAGAAAAGTGAGTGATGAACACAACGTGTTAATAATATCATCTGTATCAACTGTGACCCCTAACTAGCAATTTAAACAAGTTACAGATGTACAGATGAAATGAACAACGAGATGTTTTGGCAAATCATGCCCTGGGTCCTAGGATACACTCTTAAAACAGTCTGGCGTACTGCTATTTTGAAAATAATTAACGCTTTTCAGTTACTGTGATTTTTCTTACGCAATCAGGAGAAGACTGTGACTATTCTCAGCATTAAGCATGCTCATGATAGAAACCTTAGGAACAGATGTAACACTGTAAATGTCAACAGACCAGTGATTCAGTGCACTCAGCACCTAAACTCCAACTAGACAAGTACAGCTCTGAAGTCACCCCTTACTCCATACCTACACCCAACCATCCTTACCTTAAGTCCTGTCTTTTCGTCATCACTACCATTATTAGTGGAGGAGGGTGTCTCGTCCCCCAGCCGGGACACAAGGACAAAGTCCTCACTGTTGAGAGTGGACACTGAGTCCGAAGACACGCTAATCTTCCCCACCGAGCCCTTGTCATCCATGGCTGCCGCAGTTAAACTCAGCCACGCTGCTCATGAATGGAAGACGGGAGGAGGAAGTGGTGGGAGATGATGAGCAAAATCACCTAGAGAAGGAAAAATATAAATAAAGAAAAAAAAGAAAAGCAGAAAACAGTCATGATGTGATGAAATCCATGAAAAGCATCTTTTAAGGCAACTTGAAACTTGGCTCTTAACACACCAACCCTCTAAAAATGGTGAAACCATTCATTCTTCACTTTTAGAGGTCTTCTTTTAACACCTTAAGTAAACTTTGTGGCAGCTTTACAAAACCCAAAGAGAGGGAGCATTAAGAGAGAATAGAAGGTGCAAAAGAAATGTTAAGCAAAAAAGCATAGATCAAGTAAAAGCGATAAACAAGAGAGTGGGCTACAATGAAGAAAAAAAGGTTCTGTCGTTCATCTGGAGCAACTTTGTCTACATCAGCAGAACAGTGGAGAGGGAAAAGTAGCTTGATGCAATGCAAAGCCATGGTGATACAAGTGTCATTCTGAAAAATCAAAATGTACATGAAAGTGAGGAATTAAAGGAACAAGTCAGCTTGCTACAACCATCCATCTACTCCATGTCAGTACTGCCCCTGCAAAGACTGTGGTTCACATGTGTACCAAATTCAACATGTACACCAGAAATATATTAAAACACACAAAAAAATTATGCACTGAATGCGCTAACTGCACTGAGTGCACTCCTCAGGTCATGACACTGGTCCCAGCCCACCACCTCAACCACAAACACCACAAACAACCTGAGCCAAGATCCTGTGGGGAGCACTACACATCATCAGCTCATCCCTTATTCTGCCTTTCACTTCAACTCCCTTCATTAATCCATCCATGAAACGTTAACATAGCCTCAAATTTGGCATAAGATTAATACATACAACGAGCCATCAAATATGACAATGTGTAAGTAATAAGGAGAGGTCATATCCTTTTATCAATCATATCCGATTTATTCTTTACTATTAGGAGCAAAGTTACTTCAACATCAGAATAAAAAAAAATAGTCTCTATTTGTAAGATTAAGTATGACCACAGACCGTAGACTTAAGGTAAGAATTAGTTTGATGAGTAAAGTGAGGTAAAGATCCATCTTTACAGTTATGGAATGAAGGAACTGCTGAAAAAGGAAGGTGCCATTGTGTGTAACACAGGAAGAAAGGCACAACCGAAGGTTCTGGCAGAGGTTCAAGAAGAGACCATAACAGGCTATTTCTGGCTGTTTCCCCTCTCAACTCCTCCCTCTCACCCTCTCCCATTCACTACTCCTTTCTCCTTATCTCTCTCCCTCCAATCTACTATTTTTCCTCAGCCCTTATTGCTCTCCTCACTCTTCCTCTGCCCTTGACCTCCTCCATTATTCTAAAGGTTTCAGTTGCTGTTTCTTGCACTTTGCTCTCTTGTCAAACCCCCACCCTCCCTATTAAAAGCAGTTCCAACAACAGAGAAGTACAAAGAGAAATGATCTACAGTGGAAAGGTCAAAGCAGTTAATCATGTGAATTAGCTATGATAACATTGTTAAAGTGACCCAGACTAAACCTCAATATGAGTGGCCATTTTTTGTGTGACAACAAGGTTTTACAACAGCTTGTGCTGATATGAATGTTATTATTAGGCTACCAAACACAAACTGAGTAACATAAACTGACAGCTTAGCCTTGTTCTCTTTATCTACTCAGAGCAAACTGAAGAAATGGGTGACTGTTATTCATTCAAAAGTCCTGGGTGTTGTCTTCCACTTGCATTGCAAAACTGAAGATTAAAGACAGGGTTACAGGGTGCAATGATTTGTCATGTCAACTTGCTGTGAAAACACAGAGCAGCGTCACATTGAGCAGAAAGCTGTTCCAGCCCGACTCTGAGACCAGATATATATACTAAAACAAAAGAATTTAATTTAACAGAGATTAATGTTGCTTAACTAAGGAAACAAAAATGTCAATTTCAACAGATACAGCTTGCTGAAGGAAATATTGCCAGGCCAATAGGAGAAATGCTAAATTAACTAAACAGAAGATCAAAACTCCAACACAACATGAAGTGGTGCAAGGGAAATGGGGAGACTCCGGGTGACAGGATGTTGCAGGTCTTTTATAACTGTTTGGGAGACAGTGGACACCTGCCTCCTCTCCCCTGACGGCCTCTAGCTCCACCCCACCAGAAACCTGTACCACTACAAAACAGCAACACCACAACACACACTTATGGTATAGCTCACTTGGGCAAGACCTAGAAAAAAAAAAGACAGACTTTGCCTTTTAGTTGTTGCTCTTTTCATGAAAACACTGACTTATTACAAACGACTCACTCATTGTTTTGTTTGGGAAAGAAAAATCTGCCTGGTGAGTGACAGCAAGTTATACAAAACTTACTGGCTTATGTGTTTATTGAACTTCTCAGGTATCACACGGCCTCACAAAGAAATAACTGATTATGAGCGTCATCAGTGAAGACTGCAGCTCAACCTCATGTACCACAGGTAGCAGCTATTTCACTCACTTCTTAAAGAGGAACTGTGACAATCCACACAGTACACAAGCCCACCGCATTGCTGCTTTACCTCCTTTTCAGTTCCTAATGGCATCGGAAAATCCCAGCACCAACAGGCATGCATATTACCATGTTTACCAAATGATCTTGGCTAAATATACACATCTCATACAGACTGAGCGATTACTTTCATGAGTTTACAATGACGGATTTAGCTAATGAATTTATGCTAAAAATCACATAAGTACTATCATTAAATCCTATAGGTTGGTCTACTTTGCACTCACACCACAAACAAACTGAACCAGGGTCTGATTAAAAAAAAACTCTGGACAAAGACTGCTTGAAAAGGTGGGTTTCAGTACTGTTTGGTCAGCACCAGTGTTTAGTTGACAGTTTTCAAACTAGCATAATTATACAGAAACGGGCAACTGCACCTTTTTTTCTTTGAGCAGGTTAACCTAACAGGTTAGCTGTGCACAATGCACACACAAAATATTTCAAACGTATGAAAGAAAATGTGCTTTTATCTAAAACTATGTTCGGGTAGGTTTACTGTTCCCCGTGGTGACCTCAATTTTCAAGACTGGCAATGACCTTAATTGGATGTCAGATTGTGGGAAATGTTAAATTATAATAACACTGTATTTCAGCATGGCCTCTAATACTGCAGAGGAGAATATTTTAATATATCACTTGAATAACATGGTTGCGCTTATGATATAGGCCTAGCTCTGCAATGATTCAGCATCTACTTTGACAAAATAATATGTTTTCAGTCTGCAATGACAACTACACACTCATAGTCCACAAGCACAAGTGTTTGAAATGATGATGCCTGATGAGACCTCTTCTCAGGACTGTGTGACTGTGTACAGATTGTGCTTGACTGACAGCTTCCTCACTCTCCTGACAGTTTTGTTGCACTTGTTATGAAGGGTCAATTTACAGCGTTATCATTGTTATTACTTCATATGTTACTGATTCTTGCCAGCTTCAGCATGACTAGAGATCTAAACAGCCAGAGGAGTCAGAAAAACCTGCGTGGGTGTGCATAGCCGTTAACCTTCAGCACAATCTATCTGGGTTCCTATCAGAGTGCCTACCTTGGGTCTACTCTATTATTTGCCTGGATCTTTAGTCTAGCAGCAGTCGAACGTCTACATATAACATACCAATTATACAGCACATAAACATATTAAACCTCAGCCCATAAGAAAAATAGAATCCAACTCTGTGGCAATGCAAAATTTGCATCATTCCTCAGTCCTCCCTCATTTTCACAGGCTTTTAATCTTGAGGAGACTTTGCAGATGTTTACTCTACTTTTGGCTCAAAGGCACCAGCTTTCCATTTTTAGCACACTTGTAATCTGAGTGATTAGTCTAGTTCTTTTTCCTCAGAAATTTTTCACTTGATGAACTTTCTACATGTTCTGACCTTTTGTTTGTCAGTTTTGCCACAGTGGCTGCTGCTGATAACGCTTACTCTTAGTCTTATGAGCAGTTTCACTCGTAGAACACATCTATGAAACATTAGCAGTGAGCAGTAGTAGTCTTAATTGATGCCATCAAGACCTCATCCTTTAATTGTGACAGCAATAACTAGCCCACGCTATGAGTCAAGAGAAACACCTGTAAATATCAGTAAAGTTCTGTGTTTGGTTAGAAAAGAAAATAAGCTATGGCCACCATAAACCTTATTGCAGATTACTGCTGTGTTTCCCAAGAGTCAATCATTTCGCTAGAGAGCAATGAAAAGCCGAGCTGACACTCCACAACTTGTGATGTTATCTGAGAGAGATGGCAATTAGCTTCACTAACTCATTCCTGCTTTAAGTAGCAAGCACTGACAACCCCGTGAACATCTGCAGTCAAACCTAGACACACACATGCATACATAAACAAAAAAAACATACTACTGTTTTATGCTGGATCACACATATCCTAGACACACACAAGCGACTGTATTATGAACACAAGTAAGCAATCGCCCACAGGCACACGTGCATGCACACACAAACCTACCACTCTGTCTCAGACTAGCTGGCGGCTCCAACGGGCTTATAATGGTTTCCTTGTCACCCTGCTTTCCTCCTTTGCCTCAGTAACAGCTCTCTGTCTGCTCCTGCCAAGCTACACTGTTCGTTATCAACCTTTTTAGTGCCATGGTACACTTCCAAGAAGACACACAAAAAAGAAGACCCTGCTTTCAAGCAATGAGGCTACCGATTGTTACAAAATCAAAAATAGCATTTTCTATCTAAATGAATAAAGGGTTTCTAAATGTCTGAAATTGGATGACATTTCTTGGCTTATGCGAGAATTTTCTTATATTTTGACAAAAGTGCTCTGTTTAATGTAATTTTTACACATCACATTCACTGTGCCTGACATCAGCATGTTTTCATGTGCAGGAGACGTCAGTGGCTGACTGTTCCTACATTCCCTCTCACTATTCTTTCCCTAGCCACACCCTCCACTTCCATCTCTGTTCCTTTGTTTTAAATCTTTTGTTTTAGTTCTCGCTTTGTAAATCTTATCTGTTTCCCCCATTTCTTTGACTAGCTTCTCACAGGACAGAAAAGACAGAAAATAAAAGGAGTCCTTTGATGGAGCACAGTTGTGTATGTCACCATGACAACAAGAGCCTCATCATTTGCAGCATCTGATTTGGTCCAAACCACCTTTGGCAGAGGTGGTGAGACTCATGCAAATATTTTTATGCTCCTATGTCCTGTTGCTTTTACTTCTGACAGATACAATGCTGAAAGTTAATTCGGGTTTCCAGTCTGCTGTTTTGCATATTACTTCCTCATTAAAGTAGCATCACATACTATCGCACAGCGCTTCCCTAAAGAGACAATTTCACAGACATGCATAAGGTGTTTTGTGAAGGAAAAAACACTGCGCTCAACTTAAGACAAACAGAGACAGCTGGGGTGGCGTGTCCAGCAAGAAGAAAGGTTGGCACACCCAGTTCAATCAGAATTTAGTCCTAGTCATCGGTTTCTATGTTCAGCACAGGGAAGTAAAATATCTAACTTAAGTTAAACATTTAAAGCACAGGGGGGTTAAATATATTACTATATTTTGTAATATATTTAAAGTTTGGCAATTTTTCCTTGACTGATGACATACACATTTAAACTACTATCAAAATAGTTTGTTTTTGATTAATATTTTTGTCAATAAACTTATCGATCAGTCAACTAATTGTTTCATACAACATGCAATGTCTGATGGTATTACCTCTTTGAAAACCTGTGTCAAGGTTTAAAAAGCAAACAGATGATGCTTTACTTTTGCTTTTTTGAAGGGGGGAAAACAAACAAGCACATATGATAAGATGCAGTCAAGCTGGTACTAAATTGTGTCTTTCAGGATTACAACCCAAGCTGTCTGGTGAGTTAGAGCTCAGAGTTTTAACAACTTAGCTATTTACACACACAGTGATAACAGCCGTTAGGCTCATGTAGTCTGGGTGTGACCTGCAATTCATCATGAAGAGTACAGTCTGATTTTGGAACCAAAATTTGGCCTCTCTTAGCCATTTGTCACACTAAAAAACAGAAGCACAGTATCTGACAAGAATATCTTATGTCAATCCATGTGTAAAAATGTGCACACCGGAAACCTATGCCTGTCTTTTTTTTTTTCTTCCCTACCACTCTCCAGCTGAATGGTCTGTTCTGGGTTGCCAGCTGGGCGCTGCGTGCACCTCACAAGGGAGAGGAAGACACAGCCAGACACAGGCAGAGAGCATTCAGGCCTCCAACACAGTCCCTTTCGACGTGCCTCACAGCAGTGATTTCAGCCAGGCAGAGAGACCAGAGAGAGTGGAAGAGGAAGAAAGGAAAAAGGAGAAAGAATGGCAGAAAAAGCTGAATTACCACAAAGTTAGTCACAAGGTACGGTGCAGAAGGAAAGAGAAAGAAAAGAACTGAAAGAGAATGATCAAGTCATAATGTAAAAAATCAAGGAAACACATACACAGACAGACACGTGCAGTGCCTAATTTACATCTTACTTGTACTGTGTGAACACCCAATAATCATCTCAGTTCAGGTCGACAGCAGCGCAGAGGTTCCCAGCTGGCTATCCAGGAATGAAACCACTGCATGTCTCACAGTCCACAACAAAACAATCTCACATGACTGAGAATCAGAAAAAAAGCAGCTCAATCACACAGTGCAGGCCTGCCTTTAACTTCTGAAATGGAGAACTGGCTAAAACAAACCGGTCCAGTGTGAGATACTCAGCTGTGCAATATGTGACTATTCACAGACATTTATTTAGCAGTGGTTTATAAAGAACAGAACTAGGGCTCATAAGAGAAACTTGACACGTGCGTGTAAGTGAATACATGCTCCAACAACAAACAGTTGTTAAGGGTATTAGGCATTTATACACTAGAACTGAAAGCAGCAAGTGCCACTTACACAAAGTTGAAAGGAAAGAGTAAGTTTATTATACAGGAATTTTATGTAATGAAAGTGAGATGAAATATGTTAATTTCACTTTTGAAATACCAGATATGGTATAACTACAGTTGTATAAATACTGACATTCTACATCATTTCAAGGATGCAATCAATGCTTTACATTCATTTGTGCAATCATTTAGGCCAAACAACAGGGATCATTTCTATTATATCTCAGATGTTCATTTTCTTTAAAAAGGACCAAAAATTAACCAACAACAGTGGGATCATGGTAGCCTAATTTGAATTATTCAATTATGATCCTTTAACATGAACTGCTTTGTGTTTTTACTCCTTTACCACATTATCAGTTGACATTTACAATTCAAGGAACTGGCTACAGGTTCAAGAAGCAGCATAAATGCAGTCTGACTGTAAAAGGAACTGAACACACTAATACAACATTTAGGGGTGTTACAACGGCCACTGCAGTTGTTCAGGAAGTATATAAACGAAGGATTGAAATATCACTGGTCAGACACTAACATTCAAATAGTGAAATAATTAATAAGCAATCAATGATTCCCATCACTGATTAAAGCCCAGATTAAAGGGGGTGATGACTGGAGGTCTGAATAATTTCATTACATAGTATTAAATACAGACTATCAGCTATATTTATCAGCGTACACTACTAAATATTACCGAAGCAATCAATGACTTCACTGATCTGAATTATTAGCAATGTTTTTTGCAACACAACAGTGATCGCCTATAAAAAAAAAAAAAAGCTTTGATTCTCGATGCAAGACATTTGCACCTGTTGGTGAAAGCAGGTAAGTCACAATGGTCAAAAAGTGTGAATGCAACATTATTGAATCAAGCCCAGAACAAGGCGCCACAGAAAGTTCTGGCACTGTGGCAAGACTTTCTCAAAGATGCCTCCAAATACTTCAGTTGAGTTTGTTAAATTGACAGATAACCCTCTAGCTTGAAACAGCCAATTCAGCAGTTCAGAAAACAAGCTGAATCAGCAAACAGTACCCTTAATTTTCATGTTGTTGAACAGTACAAAACTACCCACAGCTATTCGTGCAGCCATTGCATAATGCCACCAAAAACCCAATATTTCCTCCAAGCTCATTGTGGATGTTTTGAAACTCAACTGTGAATTATGTTGAGTGATTTATGTTGAGTCAACAACAAGTGAGGAAGAAGTTTTGGAGATATTACAGAGTTAAACAATTCTTTGCTTTAGTCTTCTCACAGCTATGAATCCCACGCTTTCGACCCTACATCGTCTCCCTTCATCTCATCCACAGCAACTGGATGAAGGACACACTAATCCACTACAGCTGATGCCCCCCCCACCATCACCATTCAGTCTCTAACAGCTCCCCAAAAAACAGGTGCATCTGAGGGGCGCTGTTGGGATTTCACAACATTCAGGGCCCAGTCTAAAATCAGTTACAGACCAAGCTATAATAGGAGGGATACAAAGGGTACACACTAGGAGAAAATATGAGAAAGCTCAACAGCAAAAGGCAATTCTATTTATTATTAGTATTGCTTAACAGCGTTGCTGTCTTGGTACAATTCTTACAATTTATGCATTTATTCTCATACTTCTTAAGGGTAAATAAATGAGTTATCATCACAATCATTGTACTGCACTCTGTTTTTTTTTTTTTTTTACATTTAGTTATAAACACGTATGCCTAACAGATGCATCGAGTTGTGCACCAGTATTTGTGAGAGACCAATGTCAAAGAAAAAAATATATGTATATCACATATAAAAATATATATCACACTTATACTGCCGTAAAAAATAGAAAGTATGTTTAAAGAATCACTGACCTTTGCCCTCCTCTAGTATAAATATTGATTGTGGTTAATTACAGCAAATGTTTGCACACAGACAAATCGGAGTCTTGTGCTTTTTCTGCATGCCTGCGTGTGTCACCTGAATGAACTACAGTGACCTTTTACTGCAATACCTGTGCTTCAGGAAACAGAACAGGAACAAAGAGTGGCAGTTGGCACAATTGGCTCAAAGTTACCATGCATGTTGTCAGCTGATAGGAAGTATTCTCACTACAAGCCAAAAGCTACTGCTTTCAACAATCCTAGCTTTGGTGGTAACATTAGTTTTGGGTATAAGCCTGCCAACAGCTAGTTTGCTGCAGAAATTAAGTCTCATTACTGGTATAAAGTGAGAGAAATATAGAATTTAACTGTTCAAAAATGGACCACTTGTTCAACATATCAGCCTGTGTTGGCAGTACTTGAACCACTCATTCAAATTATTTACCAGGGTTCATTCAACATAATAATCAAGCTCAGTCGGATAATGCTTCACAACAGACAACTCTCAAATCCTGACTGACAAGACACCCATGCACGCCACTATAAAGGCTCTTCAAAACAGTCCCTGCTGGCCCATCCCTGATCACATGACAATAACAGAACTTCAACAAAGAAAAAATACAGTGGATTAAATGTTCACTGTGTCAGAGTACATGACTTGAGAAACGTCTGAGTCAAAAGTTAATGTGACCAATAAGCATCTGTGTGTTAGTATAACCGCTGCCATTTCAAACAAAGATTCAGTACCGAAATATACAATCACTGGTTTTCATTTGTCTTCTTAAAACAATCTAAGCAAAAAAATTCTGATGAGTTAAAGTTGCCTAAACTAATCTTTAATCATACTGAGCTATATTGCTTCATCTAATCTAATTTTATGTATGTCTTAATTACATTTATGTCAAAATGAACTTGAATTTAGGCAGAAAAGTCCCATGATACTACACAGTAAACAGAGATACTCAGTGGATTGTGTGCTATTGAGTTAATATGCCAATGAAAATAACAGGTCTACCAGCCTGTGCAGACACTGCATGTTGAAAACAAAAACAGAGCACATCGGGCTATCACTCCGCCTTGTGCTTAGGTATTAACAATGACAAATAAAACAGGGCACGCAATATAGAGAAAATAAGTGTGACACTAGTCACAACTACTCCGGAATGGCTGTTTACTTACATTACCTATTTAACAGATAGTTTAGATATAATCGTAGCATAGACAGTAATTGGCTTTCTGGACATCAATTAATGTGGATACAAGCAAACCTGCCACATGTTAAAGCAGCGTGTACAGCCTCCTGGGCCCTTGACACATTTCCAACCCCTCTGTTCATTGACAGATAAAATATCCAAGGCTAAATCATTTTTGCTCGATAACGCTGGGGGAGCTTAGTGTTGCTAGCTCTCTTGTTAACTTACTGCCTCAGTTAGCCCTTGCCAAACTGCCTAACGTTAGCTAAGATAGCTATTCATCAGTCATCGATTCAAAGTACGACAAATATGTTTATCTACATAGTGACCAATTGGCGAAACTACTGCGTCAACATAAAGCAAATTAATGCAGACTGTTATGTAAAATTGTTCGCAGTAATTTGGAAAATAAACCCGCTGACTGGCCGTCGTTGAAGAGAGAGCCTTGATACAGGCCATTACTGTATATAGCTGGATAGCTAACGTATGCTAGGCTAGCCATGCTACCCTGGCAGTTACAACCGATAAAAAGGTATATTTCTTCATACCTGAAGAGACAGCCGCATTTAACTTTGAGGGTAAAGAGCACATGCAAATGCAAAAAAGCTTACCTTTATACCCACAGTTGTATTTATTCCAATGGCGTTTGGCACAACATTGCACTCTCCCAGTAACATCAGCAGCCAACAGCATCCAGCCGAGCTGTAAACACAAGCCCAACCAACCCGCTGACATCCACACTGCGCATGCGCCTGTCAGTGCCCCCTCTCGCCCATGCTGAGGAAGGGAGGCGAAATGACATGATGAGCGCAGGGCTCGTCGTAGAGTGTTGTACGACCAGTCCGGGTCAGACATGTCAAATGAAATAAGTCTGAGTCTCAAAGCTCGACCCTTGTCCAAGCTGGTCTTCTGTGTTTGGGGCCAAGTCCATTGCAAGTCACCGCTCTTCAGAACTTGAACAGTTGCACGTCTTCCAGGTGTCTGAACATGGAGAGGAATCTATTATTTTTTTACAATTTATTTATTTCAAACCTGTGTTGGCAGCTGTTTTGTATATATATTTATAACAGCATACTTTCATGTTTTTCCCTTTCAAGTCTCAAGCTCCTTTTTTCATCTTAAGCCTCAAGACTAGAGATCCGGATGCTCAGCGCAAGTTTATTGAAAAGATTTTTGCCGCGTCTTCAGAAAAAAAAGGTTGCAGTTCTCCCTGCAAACATTGCCTCAGAAGTTCAAACTCAAGTTAATCTAATGTAAACCCACATAATTCACTAGATTTTGGCGGCGATTTGATGGAGATAGCACACACTTGTTTACAACAGCTTTTGGGTAGAAGGGCAACGGACTCCTATTAATCTCCCAAACGTCTTTAAATCAGCCACTAAACCACAGCGGTCGGCTGGGACAAACACACCCACTATTCTCATTATGTTGCAGTCATGCTGGCCCTTCCTGTCCATCCTGTCAGGGCTTGTTGTTCCATCAAAGTTGGACAAGGTAACATTAAAAAGCCACTAAAAGTCACACACACACACACACACACACACACACACACACACACACTCACTCACTCACTCAGCTAGTTAGGTGTTATGTGTACAGTAATACTGACTATAGAGACCTATCATTCAGTTTCCACTCAGATTTTTCCAATGAGATTTGGGGATTTTTAGCACCCCCTTGTGTTTTGTTTCCCCATTTGTTTGCCTGGTTAGATTTAAGCACTGCACTACAACACGGCAAAGTGAGAGAGGTATCACACTCTCACAGTCTTCCTAAGAGAGACAAGGGTGTGTGTCAAAATGACAGATGATGACCTTAGACCCTGACCGTCCCCTAACCCCTGACCAGGAAATCCAAGAGCCATGAGCAAATGTCTTCATGAAGAATAAACGTGTATGACAGCCACTTTTATTTACATAACTGCTGACACAGTCTTAGTACCTTAAGAAGACACAAAGGATGACAAGAGCCAACCACACATTATTTGTTGTCGGTTTATTGTAGCATGCAATTTCATGTGCTAAAATCTTCCTTTTCATAAATCCCTCTCTCAGTGCAACACAGAAGCAGTACGCTGTCGGCCAAGCTGTCTGTAAGTCAGTGTAATACAGGTGAACAAGCCAGAAAATGCACAGAAGAATCAATCAGTCAGTCAAACAATACTCAAACAGTTTCATCAATCATTAATAGCACATAAATCATCATCACCATAGGTTTGACCTACTCCATTCCTGCATTACCGTACAGTTAAGTAAAAGGGAAACCTTTCACAATGTGATATTTCCAAGGAAATAAATGGAATACGTAACAGTATTATTCATTATGGGGACATTTTAGATATGCTGTCTCTTAAGGAGTTTATTTTCCTCATTCTGAAACATTACACAACTGCCCCAATGATTTCAACATTTAAATATAGCTGATTATCACAGGTTGTAGAAATGAGCGTCTATACTATAAGTCCATCTAATGATGGTGCCAGACTGTATACAATGACGGATGTGTACCATCTCTTAATAGTTCATTTACATTTCAATCGAACAATAGATTCGCAAATAAAATGTCTAATACAGACATGAATAGTCAGAAAACATCAGTTCATCATATGTTTCACAATCAACAAACAGGCCTTTTTTTCAATATAATATAGAATGATGAGACACTTTCTTGTCTAATAAAAAATTTCAGCAGTTTCTGCAAACTCTCAAATTCAAAACAAAGAACCAGACTAAGAATATACTTAGAAGGAAACATACCACAACAACAACCAAATGTGGTAATAACAATAATAGTAATAACAATATAGTCTCTATTAAACAATAATTAATTTTCATGAGCAAACAAGTAAAATGCTGCAAGCAAACTTCAGCACTTGACGTGGCCACACAGTGGGCATGTGCAGAACTCTTACAGCGCTGGGTGTGTTGTATCACAACTACAGAATCATCAGTACTCCTCCGCCATCACAAGAGGGACTATATCACATGCATGAGGCAGGATGCAGGGAGGACAAAGGTTGTGTGGGTCAAGGAAAGTGGGGAGGGGGCTGGGGGGGACGGTGGTTGTGCACTCCCTGGCAGAGCACACCTGCTGGCAGTGATGGGGTGGAAGTTAGTGCAGTGCCACTACAGCAGTGCTCAACAGACACTTTGAAGGAAACAGGGAGTATCACTTTGACATAAGTTCAATACTCACAATACTGTTTTTACATACAGTAGTGCCCAGCCCTTTCCCATGAGAGCAAGAATAGCAAAGCCAATATTGATACTGAGAGGCAAAAGAAAACACTGGAAAAGTAAACACTGGCGAACAATATAATCAGCGTTAACACTTTAACCCATTTATGGTTTGGGTGAAAGGATCAGTTTATCAACAAGTGAAATTCAGGTAAATACTTCCACAGAATATCTAAAGTCATGAATATAGAAAAAAGCCAAAGTAGCTGAGCAACTTAAGTCTTCCCTGAGCGATTCAGACAGACAAGGATCTAGCCTCCTCAAATGGAACAAAGCAGAACTACAAGAGAAGTATCCTACTCCTCAAGTTGACTGAGCCTCTCCCTCCTCGCATAGTGTACAGCTGAGGAAATATGAAAAGCTATAGGAAAATTTGCAGGGGTTGATTGTACTGTACTGTACACAACATGGCACTTAACGTTACATGACTTCAAAGGTGAAGTTGTAAACAGATGCAGAGCGACAGTCGGTAGCTGAGCTAATTTCACCACTTGGGGCAGCTAATAAAACCCTGTGCCAGCTCCTGCCTTTTACGGTCAGTAATGAACACTACAAAACAGTATTTGAAACAGCATTATCACATCAAGTTACACTGAATTGTACTAATCTGAAATCCAGGTCTTCACTTTCTCTATCCACCTCTCTCAGCAGTCTGATGGAAGATATGACAGAAAACCCCAAAAAGGTCACCAGTACAGCTTTTCATTGTTCATTCTCGTTAATTAAGTTTTAAATTGTGACTCAAAAACCTTTCCTCATTTGTACAGCCATTCTGCCATCCTCTAAAATGGGATTTGAGAAATAACTTGAGGGGAAGGACATTGCTGCTTTCCCCTCATTACGTTTTTGAGAAGGTACAGTAGCTGAGGTGAGAGGAAATCAAAGAGAGAATGTGAAAGACTCAAAGATTAGTTAACCCTCATTTTCTCATTCTACACAGATCTCATAAGATTTAGAACAGGCGTAAACAAACTCAGTGCAGTCTCCTTGACTTTAAATCCTGTTTATATAAGATGAATTAATGTTTCATGTTTAAGTTATTAAGACTCTAAACCACACATGACGAGATGCCTCATATCTATAAAAGGGAGTGAGGCAAGGCTGGTCTGTATGGAAAAGTGATTTCACCCATACTGCACAGAATTACAGTGAACTAGACTTTAGTGGATTACAGTGTACTGATGACAGTGCATCTAATGGCCAGCAAACACAGAAAACATTAGACAAGTTGAGCAGTTTCTGTTGGATTAAAACATAACAAACTAAACAAGAGTAACAAAGATCCTGATACAAAATACCCAGACGAACAACTTCACAGAAGTTAGCAATGCGTAAAATAAAACAAGCCAAGACTTTTTAAAAAATGTTAAACAAAGATATAGAATGAAGAAACACGAGAGGTGGTGTCCCTCACTTTTGTAGGCTTCAGTTTGAAAAATCATGCATGACCTCTGAATATTGTTGAGATAGTACGTGAATGTGACTGGACTGGAAAGCACAGAAGAAAAAAAAAGCCACGGGCTTACAAAAGTGACTTGCAGCGCACAGTTTCTTTACGTGTGCGATAACACCTCTGAAATAAGACACGAGTCTGTCAGTGAACATGGACAAAAGTCATTGTGGAGCCCAATACTTAGTTTTGTACAACACCAAGGAGAGAAAGGCCACTGTGTTGCATGTTTGTGTCTGCTGCGTGTGAAAGACAGTTTGTGCACACATGTATTTTGTGCACGTGTGTGTGAGAGAGAGAGCTGTGAGACTGTTCCTAAGCTACAGTCTGCAGGATTAAATGCCACTATCACTTCAGGCACAAAAAGATGAAACAATAGTTTCTGAGACTGATTGTGGGTTAATGTTAATGAGGCTTGTAGAGAAATTTCATAAATTGGCTCCAAATACAAATTTCCTCACAAAAAGAATTTCTTTGTATTCTTTAGCTGTGCAGAATGAGTCAAATAAGAAAATATAATAAATGTAGCATGTTTTACTGATGAAAAAAGTTTTTTAAAAAATCTTTACTTTGTTAATCTCTCGTGACTTTAAGTGATCAGCGATTATTAACAAATTGAGTCTATGACTATGGTATTGTGTTCTGTGATCTTGTGACAATCGAGGGAATTCGGAGGTCAACGTTAAAAAAATCATATGACTCAAAAGACTGAGGCCTGTTTCACTATCAGCATAATGAAGACCTCTGTTTTCTGAGGGTTTTGGGGTTTTTTTTATTTTATTGGTGGTTTGAAGTTTTCTACCCATTTTTGCTCTAAGTACTATAATATCTATCTGTTACTTTTCCAGGAAATACTGAAAATGTGTTATGTAGCAACGCGACAAAGGCTATACCCTAAACCAGTGGCCTAAATAAAATGTCTTAACATGTACATGGACAGAAAGATGTGAAAAATAACTGTCAGATATGCATAAGGTGGCAAAAGGTTTCAAAAGGCGACAAATAATGCCAGATTTGTTTAAGGTTTTGCTTGGATAGCTATGTGGGGCTTGATTATAAACCAGCGCCTCACCAAAGAAATCCTAAAGTAAACTGGAAAAGTGGCACAACTGAAGAAACGTCACTTGTTGTATTGCCACCTACTGCGTGGAGTTTTGCTGTCTGACAGACCACGTATCCTTGCCAGCCTTGATGAACGACAACAAAATGAATGACGTATAAACCTCAGGAGTACAATGTCATGTAGAGAGAGCAACCATGTGATGAAGATGCTGTGATTTCTCCAGCCTTTCTCCTAAATGTGACCAGTGTTTAAACTGCAAACACGGACAAGTTCAGCATCTACTGTAAGGGCAGACTGATCGTGTACCTTATTAGGCATTAACAGTGATATTAATAAATTCTCTGTGGAGCTAAACATCAACTCAGGAGGTGGGACAGTGTGTTTTCTCTTGCCCCTTGCAGTGTGGCATAGCACAGACTGTTGACCCCTATCTGTCAAGTTTTATTTAGGCATATGATTTATAAATATGAAGGCTGGAATTAAATGGCATTCCCTTTAAACAGGATCTGGTTGTGGGCTAGCAGCTCAGCGCCAGCGTGATTCAGGTCACTGTCGGACTTTGTGTACCCCTTAGCTTCCATTGAGCAGCATCTCTGTCCCAGGCGTTTCTGGACACGCCCGGGTGGAAGTCTCTCCCAGTCGAGAAGGTCCGGTCCGCAGCACCAGCTTGCCGACACCCAGACCTCCTGAGACCAACCCTCCGGGAGACAGAGACTTCCTGGAAAACAGAAAAAGAAAAGGAGGGGAGGGAAAAAAATAAGTTTAAGAAACAGTGTGCTGAGCATCTGTATACTGCCAGGTCATCACATTAATATTTAAATAAAGTTAAAAAAAAACAAAACAAGTCAGACAAAGGGCCACCCTGTGAAACAGTGGTTACCATGGTAATTCACCTGAAGGCCATCTTTTTCAGCAGGTGAGCATCCATCTTTTCTGCTGAAGAACCTTCTGTTTGTGGGTGCTCCTCTACAGGGGATGAGAGGAGGGGAGAGGAGCAGGGAGGTGGGAGGAGGTGGGAAGCATCCTGAGACTGTGGGGCAGCCAGGTCTAAAGAGTCCTACGAGGCAAAGGTGATAAAAGAAAAGATGAGAAAGAGGTTTGGTTGTACTTGAATGTGTTACATTTACACTTCAGTAATAGATAAATCTTTAATCCAAAATACTCTCTTTAAAACATTCCTGAGGATATGGTCCGATAACCTTCATAATCCCACCAACCTGAGACTTCATCTCCTGGTGGTCTGAATCCTCCATGTCCAGAGCGCACAGTTCAAGCTCAATGTCTCGGTCTGGGTCCTGTTCGCTCCCGCCCGGGTCCCGATCCTGGCTATAGGCGGCCTGATGGGCTTGCAGATCGGAACCAATTTTCTCTCCACTGCTTATTGAAGTTCGACGGCCACGAAGCTCTGAAGCACAAAGCTGCTCACTGCAAATGCACACAGACACAAACAAACATAATTGTTCTCTAGCTTTTAAAAAACACAATGCAGAATATGTAACAAAAAAAAAATACAATGAGTGAAAGAGCACAATCTTAGTTTCTTAACAGCAGTAAAAAGACAATAATGAAGATAAATAAAATAAAACAAATATAACGTATGGTTATGATGGTAGACAAAATATGGCACTACCATAGTACAATATTAATAATAAAAATAGTGATTTAAAAACATTATATTGGAAAATATGTTAAAAGTGCAATAGAGACATCTGTGCAGAGGGCTTTCCTGACTCCTTTTCCTGGCTGCCCAGTGGGTTTTTACCAACCAGCTAGAAGATCTATTTTTAGCCTGAGCACAGAGAGGAAATGACTGCTGCACAATGAGATTGGAGAGGGACGAGAGAGTAGGAGTGAGAGCAAATGTGTTAAGAACAATCAGAAATTAACTTCTGTATCGTATGTACCATACAGTAAAACTGCATGCCACATATTGTTCAATTCAATATTGGAGTTTGTGTTTGCTTCCCCACAGTTCAGCAATATGTAGGATCTGTAGATTATAAATTTCCACAAACAGTTTTAAGAAAAACAAACGTGTTGTACCTCTCTAGGAAACTGGAGTGGCTGGAGGAGTCTGACCCTCTGGAGCTCCATCTGTAGTCACTGTGATCCAAGTGGGGGTTGTAATCTGTGATAGAAGAATAAAGAAAAACGTAATAAATACATAGGAATAAAATGTGATTGTATGTGTGCTTTACAGATAAAGGATAGTAGAAATCTAAAACAGGATGCAGGATGAAATGCAAAACCTTTATACAAACAGATGTAAGACTTTAAAAATAAAATCAGATTAAATAAAATGAATAAATCCAAGTTAAAAGATTGGTATGGTGGAAGATAAATTATAAAAGGCAAAGACGACATGCCAAAGGGCAACACTGAAAAACAGACTAAAAAGTGATTTTTAGAAGTGACTTAAGAGATGATGCTGATATGATCTCCCCAGGGAGATTCTTCCAAAATCTCATAATATAAAAAGAAAAAGAAAAACTTATTTCACGTATTATTTTATGCCACTTGTTTTCTTCTGTCTCCCTTTGTTCCATCCTTGACTTACTGTCTATTTTCTTGTGTCTTTCCCTCACCTCTCTCTTTTTTATCCCTCCTTACCTTTAAAGTTGATGGGTGTGGTGCTGGAGCTGCTCTGGCAGGCTGTGGCTTGGACTGGGTCAGTGATGTGGTAGCCCGTGCGGGACGCCCTGGATATGGCACCCCACTTGGAGATAATGGGCCCCTCGCTAAAGGGAATGATCGGGTCCTCGTCTTTCAAGCGGCGGTAGTGATCCAGTGAATGCAGCCACCGCTTCCCGACACTACTGCTGTTAACGCCGCCACCTCCGCCTCCACTACTGTCTAACTCCTGCATGAGGAAAAACATGGACACTGTTAGAAAGAGACCACACACGTCCGTACACTGTAACAGCCAATGAAAAAAAAAATTGTCTTTGGATGTGAGTCTGAGCATCTGCGCCTCCTTGTGGGTGTGGGAAGAGTCTCACCGAGTGCTCTGAGCAGGAGTGAGCTGAAGTGTGTGTGAGCGTTTCAGGCTCAAAGGGACTGAGGCAGGGGGCGATGGTGCCACAGGACCACGGAGAGTAGTGAGCTAAACTTTCTTCGCCCCTGAACCTGCACCCCACGCACTGGCCTCCACTGCTCTCCACATGCTGAAAGAGAGAGAGAGATGTTTAAAAATGATGGTGAAACATATTACTTTGCTTCCTCTGTGGGAGAGAGACTTGTTCGCGTTGCTAAATCTAGACTGATCTGCCCAAAGGTCACAGGAATTACGAGCATTTGTGGATTTTTCTTGACTCTGGAGACACCTGAGGACTATAGCTACAATTTTTGCCACGACTGACAGAGACAGAGATGAGATGCAGATTGAGATGCAGCAGTGTTTTGGGAAAGAAGCAAATTTGCAAATTTCTCCCCATGCTTACATTGGTTTCCTCTGGATGGTCCAATTATCTCCACAGTCCAGAGATCAGTTGAACTGGAGACTCTAAGTTGCCTGGAAGCATGAATGTGAGCCTGCATAGCTGTCTGTCTACACGTGTCAGCCCTGTGCTAGACTGGTGATTGGTTTAGTGTGTACCATGCCTCTCACCATATGTGAGCAAGGATAGGCACAAGCCCCACACAAACCTGCACAAAATATGCAGGTATACACAGTGCATGTACGGCTGGACAATGTCACAGGTGAGTAAATGAGCCATACACAGGATGTGAATTTAATGAAGGTTCATACACCTCATATACCAGCCCTGGATTTATGCTGTCACTGCTGGAGCTGAGATGCTGACGCTTTGCTGTCATCCCTGTGGCAGGCACTGGACATCATTAAACAGAAAATAGAAATAGCTACTCTTTTTGCCCATGGTCTTGTTTGCTTATGCTTGTTATGCAGAGGCATGAAAATTAAATCAAGACTGTTAAGTAAACACAACTCCAGAAAACTCCTTGTGGTTTCTTTAATAAGAGCTTCATTTTAAAGTGGATATCTTCAGAAAAACATTTCTGACATGCTGTTAAACAAAGCTTTACTCAGCTCAAAGCCTGAGTCACTGCTAGTTAAAGTCTCTCTTCCCGCTTTCTCTTATTCTCTCTCTCTCTCTCACTCTCACACACACACACACACACCCACACACGCACACATGCCACAATTGTGCATTGCTATGATATCTTCCTCCACAGTTGCTAAGCAACTATCTCCCACTTAAATAGCTTTGGACACAGTCGCAACGCAAGCTTTTGGGATGGGAATTAAATCCAACATGTTTTAAAAACGGTAAAATACATAAGCAATTCATCACTCACTCAGCTTCAGGTGGCTGCAGTGATGGTATTAATAAGCCGGTCATGGTGGCATTTAAATTTTGCTGTCACGCCTATAAAAGCTCTTAACTGTGACTCTTGTGTGTTTGCGTGTGTGTACATATATTCTCTCTCGTTTTTGCTCTCTACCTCAGTTCCAAAATCGATGGTGAAGATGGGGGAAGACTGGGAGGGTCTGTTGGTGTTGTGATGGTGGTGATGATGAGCCCACTGTTCCTGCTTCCTTCTGAACAGATCCTCATAGCCCAGAGGAACACGACCGTAATCCTGAGGAAGGAGCATTGGAAAAGAGCGGAACAGAGAACAGATGATTATATTAACATAATCATATTAATAATATATTTAGAACATGTTAGTTGACAATGTGGCAATGATGCCATTAAGTACCCAACACATCAAATAGGACTGCTGGTAAAGATATTAATAATACAGAACTGAGTTTTCAGTTGTGTCTCAAATGAATACCCAGATATGATTCCTCCATTGTTTCCCACGTTTAGGTGCTCTGACTGCATTTCGTGTTTGGTCTAGTCCAGACATAAAGGCAGACGGAGGAGTCGTGGGAACAACAAAAACAGCTGTAGAATTGAAGCTTACAGTGTTAGAGAGGTGGTAACAAGGGTCATTTTAGTGTTTGTGTACTAGCTTGCCTTACAATGTAAAACCCTTCTGTTGTATGTCTCTGTGCATGCAGGTGGTGGACTGCACTGCACTGCACTGCACTGGAAAATCTGGTTGTTTAGTGTTTGTTCACTCCCGCACAACTGAAAGATCTTTTTCGTGGGTGCTGGCTCATAGTTCTCCTGGGGTTCAAGTCTCTCTGCAAATATCACATGGCACATTTTTGATTTATCGAAATAAAGAATTTTTTGTGGTAGAAGCCTTTTAACATGGTGTTGTTTTTTTTGCAGTGACCATTATTATTATGCGCGAACACACAGCGTTGTTGGTAAAATATACTTTAGTCGTGCAGTAGCCATGCTGGTAATGCTATATGCTGCTGTGAGAAGCAGAGAAGTGAGTGGGGGAGGCAGAAACATATTTGGGTGAGAAGTGGGAGGACTACAGAGGAGGATGAAGCTACATACTGCAGCTCTGTGGCTGGCAGGGAAGGTAGAGGTGAGATGACATGTGGGTGTAAAAAGAGAAACCGAAGGAAAGGAAATGTTGCTGAAAAGAATCAAAAATAAATCTGTTCTTTGCAAGACACACAAGCATCAATTAATACAGATGGCTTCACTGGATATACTGGATGTTCTGGACCCTAGAGATGTTTCATGACATCAAGAAAAGCAGCATAGAAAGAGAATAATTTTAATATTTCTCTGAGCAGAGAGTATTATTTTTTTATTATTGCATGCCTCGGAGTGGATCATCTCTTTTACAGTATGCTCACTAATAAATAATTAAAGTGTATTGTCTTTTTAAAGCCTTACACTCTTCAAATAGACTCTGTACTGTCACTGCTACTGTCAATGTTGGAATAAACGTCTCTAAAAGTAGAAGGGAGAAGCTGTAGCCTCGTAAAAGCCAGTCCGTACAGGTTTTATATGAATATGTGTCTGAAACTTGGTCAGTGATGTGGAAGCTACATTGGACGTGTGTTATTATCTGAAAAGAAATTCCTCCAGTCAGTCAGAAGTGAGTACTGCCCACAGTGTAAGATGAGCATTATTTTGCTTACCCTGTGTAGCCCTGCACGGTGTTCAGCTCCAGAGTAATAGTTGCTATCTAGAGAGTTGAATCTCTCCCTGAGTGGAGGCTGGTAGGAATGCAGCACCTCTGGAGGGAGCGAGTTACTCCGGGCATCCTCTCTGTGGTACAGCTGGAACAGAAATTGTCATTGTTATCAATAAAGTTGCAAAATGATCAAATGATATCCAAATCAAAAAGGCATTATTAACAGAAGGCTCACCTGAGGCCTCCATACTCTCCTGCTGTCATAAAGGGGAGCATAAACCCCATGAGCAGGAGCCAGAGGCCCATACTGAGGCTGCCCTGGGTGGGGGTGGAAGGCAGGACCCATCCGATCTCTAGGAGGGTGCAGTGGGTACCCCGAGGAAGAGGACGAGGGTGGGTGTGGCGTTTGAGGGTCACTGGGGTAGGAAGTTGGTGGAGGGCCGATGGAGGGTGGCAGAGAGGATTCTGGGACGTTGGACGATCGGAGGAAGCGTGCAGCCATGCAGGATTTCTGAGGTTGATGAAGGGTAGATGGGTAGTAAGAACCTGCTGGAGAGGAGAAGGAAGAGGAGAAAAGAGGAAGGATGGAAGAGAACAGCACATTCATTTGCATTTTCCCAAGACAAGAATTAATTATTTTTTTAATCCAAACTTCTATTTTAAAAACTCGACTCACAGGTTGGTGGATAATGGGCCGTGTCATAAGCAGAGTGGGGTTCCTGATAGTACAGCTCTGACGCCTGGGAGGGGTGTGGTGCACGCAGCATGAACTGACCAAGTTTGGGCATAGGAGCACCACCATCACCCCGTCCAACTGTGGTCAAGGGAGATGAGGTTGAGGAGTGGCTCACTGGGGTTCTGGGAGGAGAGATGGGCTTCCTAATGGACAGAATGAAAATATAAAGAGAGACAATGAACACAGGCTGACCAGGAGATATCCATGGTCAGACCTTCCCAACAGCACATAAATGTTCATGCAGGATTATTTCTCTCCCAGATAACATGCAAATATCCAATGCTTGCACACATCAGATCAGGTGACATGTAAATGTGGATTTGAATAGATTATTTCAAATGTAAATAAAAAAGAAAACTATATTTTTTGACACTAAAATAAGTGGTTATACGCCAACAACTGAAGAAGTACAAACATCACTGAATGAGTGGATGAATAATCTTACTGTTCCGTTGACCCTGATGCGGTCCTGTTGGTGCCAGAGAGCCCGTTGGACCCATTAGCTCCACTGGATCCATTTGGCACGGCTCTCTTCATTTCCTCTATCATGTCAGCCCCTCTGGAGATAAGCTGGGGGTGAGTCAGGCCAGGAACTCCCTCTGTCAGGGTGGCTGTATTGTCCCCTGTGCCTTTGAGCCCCTGCCCCACTCCTGCAGACACATCTGTGTGGATGCTGCCCTCCATGGTGAAGGTTTTACCCATAACCCCCGGTGCTAAAGGAAATGAACGGCCCACACTGCTGCTCTTCTTGTTCCTCAGTCTAAATCTGTAGAGACAAGGAAGATAATAGGAAAATTCAGTACAATGAGGAAGGATTAGTAATGAATAGACTGTGTGTATGTGTATGTGTATGTGTGTGTGCATGCACAAGGGTAGCCATAGTATTGCAATATTATTGTCACAAAGGACCATTTGTAAATAAATATATGATTAGATTAATAAAACTGAATTAAACAGGAGGTTCAGGAGGCTGTGCAGTGCAGTTACATAAACATAAAATGACAACAATATAAAATAACACAGTTGGACAAGCAGACTGCTGTCAAACATCATATTTGTAACATTATGCGGTAATTTGCTATCTAATTGTAAATGGCTCACTCACTTCTCCAGCTCATCCTGTGTGTGCGCGAATGTGCAGTTGGTTCCTCGGGGACAGCCTCCCTGTTGACGTAGGTCTCGGCACATGCTGGTCTTATATTTACTGTTGGCCTGAGGCTGCGAAACACACAGATACAATAAGCATTAACTGTAAAATTAAACCGATGCATCACCTCTTCTGTTCTGCCTAAGTACACAAGCATTTTATTGCTTCTTCCAGCCCAACAGCCTCGTGTCATTCAATTATAGTCACACGATTAATATGTTAATGTTAGTTTGAAGTTGGAAAAGGTGACTCCATTATGGTAGCTGTTACAACTCAATAGAGTGGATGTTGAAAAGGAAAAATCTTAAAATTTCATGACTATACATGTCAAACAAATGTCAAAGACACTGTGCCAGCAAAAGGAAACGATGTCACAAGTCAAAGCCCACAAACAGAGACAGACTACAAAGGACAAACATCATAAAACTAAAAAAAACCATGATAATAATCACCTCTGTGGTACATTCTCAGTGGAAAACATAT
This sequence comes from Toxotes jaculatrix, assembly GCF_017976425.1. Taxonomy (NCBI): domain Eukaryota; kingdom Metazoa; phylum Chordata; class Actinopteri; family Toxotidae; genus Toxotes; species Toxotes jaculatrix. Next base: position 14,124,709 of record NC_054409.1, read on the forward strand.
TTAATGTTTATGGCACGGCTGTCTGTATCCAAAATAAACATGTCAAAAATACTTCCTGGTTTACAGAGCCCTGAACATTTAAAAAATATCAAGGTGTTGTTCAGCCATGTTTCACCTTATTTTCTAACATGGAGAAAAGTAAAAGATGCCTTTAATACAGAAAACAGGAAATATTTAAGGGAGGGCAGTCAGACAGCACCCCAGGGACAACTGATAGAAATTCATTTTCTTTGTAATACTTTGCTGTTTTTGATATTGCCCAGGTATTATTTTTTTCTGAATGTACTCATATGTTTAATCATTTTGATTAGGTGTGAGAGATTCTGTTTCAATATAGCTGATACTGACACATGGGCTGGCAACAGCCTGCATTCACTCCACTCTACTATATGCACTATTAGAGACCAGTTTCAGTCTTCATGGGTGCATTATCTACAAACAGTTATTTTAATGCTGCTGTATCAGTTAAGTAAGTGATACTAATTTAGCTTACCACAACCATTACTGCCAGCCATTAACTGTTAGTAGCTGGAGACAATTTCATGTCCTTTTAACTCAGCCACAGCCAGGAGGAACATCTGCTGCTGGACCCTGAACATCTTATCTTTCATGATCATGGCCTCCCACAGCGTCTGAACGAAGCAGCAGCACGACTCCTCCTCCCAGGATTGTCCATCTTTACTATTCTGCACTTTCTCACCATGTAAATATTATGTCTAAGTTCTCTCTCATTTCCTGCAGCCCATCTAATTTCTCATTTTCATTGCTCCCTTGTCTATAATAAACAACACATGTAGGTATTACAATCTCATCCAGTGATGTCAGGGTACCTGAGGGGTGTCGTGGCTCTTCTTGCTGAAGTTCTGTATGAACTCCACCAGACCATGAACCACCAGCTTCACAGCCTGCATCACACTTTCCAGCTCCTCCCATGACGGCGCTGGGGCATCTGCACACAGATCAACGATGCCGTCAGTAGAGCTTCTTATCACAAGGTCTCAAAAAGTCACAACATTACAGGAAGTTCACTTACTAGTAAACCTACAAAGAATTTAGCATATATCCTTCCAAAAAGACTGTACCAAATATGGTGACATTATATCCAATAGCTGTTGAGATTTTATTCTGAACCAAAGTTGTGGACCAACTGGCACTGCCTTCCTAGAGCTACACCACTAGCATTGCTAAAAATGTAAAGTAGCATCTGTCCTGACTTGGTACTGCAGGGTTTCCAAACAGCTCCTGTTGGAGGTGACACAGTAGAGTTGCAGGGATGTAGTGTTACGATAGGGAAAAAAAATCTGCGGCTGACAAATTACCAATTTATGTTAAGGTACATAATAAAACAATTGTACACTGAGACAGAATAATACATTGCCTAATGCTTTGTCATGATGTCAGGAGCATGTTTGTTTCATGACAATGTAACAGCCAAGTTTAGAAGGGAACCACAATACAGAATACACCTCTGAGTATCATAATATTTAAAAACTCAAACACATCAAACACTCTGCTCCACTCACTGTGCTCTAATTAATAAATGTTTAACACACAAGAGGAATCAGTAGTTTTAATCTTATGTTTTGTGCTTGCCAATTGCATTTTGGTGTGTGAGTGCCACAGCTTGCCTGTTTTTTGTTTTTTTGTTTATCTCATTCATCTTTCTGGAACTGGACAAACCCTGTATTCTGAGGAGGTGTTAATTATTCAGACTCATTAGTATTCATTCAGATGAATGCTGTTAAACAAAGGGAGGTACCTGGGTTGTGGTCTATGTTGGCTAATAGCTCTAGGTGTGGTCTAAGGCTTGTGAGGTTGGCCGGGTCTCCTGTCCTCTGCAGAACGATTGTCAGCTCCTGAACGCTCTTTGCAAACGACTCTGGAGATTGCAGCTGGAGCAGAAGATAGAAGAGGACATTCAGTCCTGCACTTCTGTTCTCTAGAGGCTTGTTATTTGAGATTTCAAAAGTGAGTCTGTCAACAATCAATGCCGAAACTTAATGTGGCAAGTGAAACAACAGTACCTTATCAATGATGGACTGCATATGTGACTTGTGGACCAGGTCTCCGTACAGCAGAGAAGACCACTGCTCAGGTGAGATCCGCAGGCCCGCCTCCATGGCGATGTGGACAATCTGGGCATCATGTTCTCTCCTGAGAGCCTCGTACGTACGAAACTCTTCCTTCAGCTGCATCAGTGAGGAGTCCTCATCCCGCTTAGTCACCTGAGAGGGAGGGGAGGACAGATGATGGAGGGAGAGAGAATAAGAAAGGATGATTTGAGAGACAGGAGAGTGAGGTAAGAGAGAAGAGGAAGAAAAAGAAAGTGTGGACAGAGGAGATGGTCACTATGTTTTGTGAGTCTGTAAATGTAACAATAATCACACAAAATTTTTCTTCACCCAAAAATTTAACTTTACTTACAATTCAGTAAACTACAAGTGATAATTTTACGTTATGGCTTCTCACCTGGCACGAATGTTTATATTTTATTTTGAAGTTTTTAATGACTCCTATAAAAGGAGCTTGTTTATCTGCAAAACGTTTCAAGGCAGAATGTTGCTACTGCATAATTTGTTTTTGTATGGGCAGAAAATCTGAATTATGGGGTCACTGAGGTAAGCATTGCAATTTTGAACGCACAATGCAGATATCATATGCAAAAATTAATATAATAATATTTTTATTGGAGCAGTTTCATGTTTGCATTTTGCCTTCAGGTGCTTTTCAGTGTTTCCAGAGACATCTTGCTGAGTAGCTAATTTTAGGGTCACTTATTCCTTAATAATAAAATAGAACTTTGGTTTGGTGAGGTCCCAGGTTCTAAGAGTCTTATTCTCAGGTTATCTGTATGTGGTGTCTTCAGACTAATAAACTCAAATTCAGATCAGACAAAGGGATTCTCCCCTTCTCAGAATCTGCCCTATGAGTAATCATCATAAGACACCAGCACGCTAACTACCAGCTGTTGTTGACAAATCCACCAAGCTCAACAGTCAAAGTAACAATCAAAGTGAATCAGACTTCATCATTATTCATCTTCACCCTCTAGAAAAACTCTGCCAGGTTTTCTCTCTGTTCCGGCACTTTCATCTATCTTTCTCTGTATCTCTGTGCTGTCTGTCTCTGTCCTGCAAGGCGGGGCAACAAGGACAAATATAGACTGCTGTTACATCAGGAGCAGATAGCTGGCATTTCTGCCCTACCAGCGATGTCTGTCATCAGATAACATGCACATAAATACACACATACACTCAGTATATATCAGCAGAAGCCCGTATCCTTATTACTGGTATGACTTTTATGCAATATTACTATCAGTAATTAGGGAGCGAAAATACATAACTTTAATGTCAGACCAGGTCATGCTAATTTGAAGAGCGATCCACAGTTGAAAAGGGGTTTTCCCAAGCTCTCTCAGACCCTTTGACTAATTTTACTAAAATTATTGTTTTCAATTATTCTAATTTGGTAGTTTACTTTGGAAAATATTACACATAAGCTGACAAGAATAATAGTTTTTGGAAAACACCTCTATAACTGATTACATTAAAGAACAGTATCAATTTGAAGCACTATCTCTGGGGTAAATTAATATGTGGTGGTGAGTGAGGATCTATTTAAACACCCTTCGGTAAATCAGGTCATTTATTACGGCTCAGGTTCTTGGGACAGCACCAAACTGAGGTTCTTTTGTTCAGTTTGACACAGACTGCATTCAAAGAGCTTCTTCCTTTAATAAATGGAGCCGTTAACAGCGTGGCTTGCTCACATCTTCTTGTATGTGCGCATATTTGTGGGTTTGTTGTGTATCCATGTGTTCATGCTTATTCATGTTCCCTGGACAGTACCTTGAAGCAGGAGGCCCTGTAAAGCAGCTGCACCACGTGGCCTATGCTGGTTTTGGAGGCCTGGGGGAACCGAGCCTCGAGCTTCTGGACTACAAACAAAACCAACACCTTCCTGGACAGAGCTGAGCCGTCCTCCAGAGCCAGTAAAACCAGCTTCAGTGCATCTTCTTGCATAGCTGATGAGAAAGAGTTGGAGGGGGATGTAGGGGCAGAGTGAGTGACAGGAAGAGATGGGGATGGTGGGAGGAAGAAAGAGAAAAAGAATATAAGACGAAGGCATGAGGAGAGAATCAGAGTAAAATATTCAGCACAAACACCTTCAGTCATAGGTGAGTAAGCATATGCATGCCAACAATCCAAACACTGCATATTTTAAATTTCTCCACTGATCAAACAAAGGCTATTTCTAACACTTAGAGCCAGGTGTCCTCAGACTTTTAAATGAACTCATTCTGTTATCATGATGAGAAACAGTTTCCCAGTCAGAATCTGCCCTATGAGTAATCATCACAGGACACCAGGTACCAGAACCAGAAGTCAGTTTGTTGAGGGAATCTCAAATTTCTGGACACGAGTCCAGTCAAGTAGCAATGCTTTTAAACTGACAGCTTTGATGTTTCAAGCTAATTCAGGAGTATAAATCCAACAGGTTTACTGTAACAGCATTTTATAATGACTGAGAATATCTCAGAAAAAGCTTCTCTTCTGACTAAGCCTTCATTACTTTTAAACTTAAATGATTGCTTGTTTTGAATGTCTTGTTGATTGTTATGTTACGTTTTGATGGTTACAAAACGTAACGTAAAGGCTTAATTCTTAAGCAAGTCTCCTTCACAGCTTTGAAACAATGACACACATGGAAGCTGCCAAAAATTTTCATATGTTTTAAAATTTATATTCATGTGTTTACACTGTCATTCACACTCACCAGGTCCCAAGAACTGGCACCCTCGTGCCCTCACCGCTGCCCAGAGATTGGCAGAGAGCTGCTGGGGGTTCTGGTGCTGCAGGATGAGCTCGGTTACGGTTCTTTCCCCCAGCGACCGGCCCGCCCGCACTGCCCGCACACGGCCCTCCTCCTCCACCAGCTGGCAGTTCACCAAGGTCACCAGCTTCCTCTGCATAGGCCGACTGAGCACGCTTGGACTCAGGGTCGCCACACCTGCAATAGGTGACACCTCTGTGGTAAAACAGTGCATCTGTGGAGCTTTGTTACAATGAGAACAACTACTTTGCTAACTAACTAACTTTAGTTCAGTCATTTTTCATTTGATTGATTTTGTCTTGAATTTAACTCGTCAAATAAAAAGCAAAAAAAAACAAAGAAAGAGAATCCTACAACCCAAAAAAGAACAGAGGAGCAGCCTAAGTCTGTTTCAGCCAGATATATACGTGGATTTAAAGGCCTCTTCTTGGAAGGAATGAGGCTTAAAGCTTCATTTTACACCTAACCTCCCACCAAATTCTCCCTTTTTGTCATCCATGCTTTTTGTGAAACCGGACCTGATGAAGTGTGAATTGCCCAAATGACGTTATTGCACAAAAATGATGAACGCTACCATAACAGCATCATCCAGAATTGGGTGCACAAAGAACCGGAACTACCGGTCACTTTGAGTAAGGTAAATCGTTCTTATCTGGTTATGCAGAGAGCTGAATTTTCCTTCAGTACCATAAAAGTACAGAAGCTTTCAGACGTCATGACAAGTGTGAGAAGCATGAATGCCAAGTTGCACAGGCGGCTCAACTGCAGCCCCCACACATTAAATAGGAAGAGCTTAAATCGCTTTCACACAAATGTCCACACATCTCAAATTCTTACGTGTGCAATCACACACACTACCTTTTGCTCCGCTGATAGGTTTCAGGTAGAGAGCCAGCTCTTCCACACACACTCTGCAGGCCTCATAATGCTCCACCTCTGCTGCACTACTCAGGCTCACTGGCTGCACATCCGGAACCTAAGAGGCACACACAATTACGCAAGACATTAAAACACAAAAAGATGCCAACATTTTGAGCTTGAGCTCGCTCTCTCATCGTGACCGTCTCATTTACCCTCGTATAAACGTGTCTTCGCTCTTTCCTGACTCACCTGAGCTCCAACTAGCTGCAGCAGGGCACAGTTGACCGGCAGCAGGTCGATATCCGTGCTGATTGGTGTCTGATCAAAGGGGCAGGCTTTGCGGTGCAGTTTGTGTAGGCAGGTCTTGCACACCGTGTGGGAGCAGCCCAGGCTGATGGGCTGGTGGCCGCTGCTGTCAAACTCATTGTAGCAGATGGGACAGGACAGGAACTCTGTCCACTGGGCGGCCTGCACTGGCATCCTGACACCACACCACTGAGGGAGGCGTCGCCAAGCTCAGGGGGAATGCATGTCAACGAGCCCCGACAACAGCACCTGCTCGCCGACGGTGACTGTGAAGGACAGGAAATAATGATGTATTGTAATTGACAGATTTATAGTATACATAATTATAATTCTTGAAAATACCGTACATTAATAAACACTTAAAAAGTTCGTTTAATAGCTGTTTGGGCACAAAAAGTGCTGTATATAAACCACTAAGTTGCATAACATCAATTTTTAAGAATCATCCTGTTGTGCATGTTAATACAATAACTTCCACAGTAGCTACACCACAAATGAAAAGCATTACACTCCTTTTCTGGTTGGTAATGAATAACAAGCACCGTATGTCGTACTAACTGATGTGCATGGTGTCCAGCAGATAAAAGAGCAGCGTCAATATTATTACTCTTTGAGCTCAATCAAGTGCAATAAGCATTTAGCTAAGTCCATGGGCTGTCTTCAGTCTCTCTTGCCATAAAAGTCATAAATTAATTTAATCTAATGTGGGCAATAAAAGTGCTCTCTATCCATCTATCACTCTCTCTCTTAAAAAAAGTAGTTGCCAAAATCTCAACCCATATTGTATTAAAAGGCAGCACATACAGACCTTGCTGTGAACACAGTTTGTACTGCATGAAGTCCATGTCCATGACATTATTTACATAACATCATAAAAGATTTTTTAAAATTACATATATTTGGCAAAATCCAATCTGTCCTGAAACTATTTGAGAACAGCTTTGTTTTCTACATCAAGAGACTGATCAACACAGTAACATATGTCATAAGAGCACACAAAGTAGAATTTTATTCCTGAACAGGAGTGAAGACAAATTACCTCTAGAAGAACCCAAAAATAAAGGTCCAAGATGGAGTACTGTATTGCACTGTGCTGTACTGGAGTATTGATTCAAGAGCAAGATCAGTTACACAGAATGATCTTGGCTTCACCTTTGCTCTTTAAGACATATCTTCATGTCTTCTCCATTCTCTGTCTAAAGAAGGCTGAGCATATGCCAAATCATACTAACATTGCATGAGTAGATCATCGTACAGGCTATTGACAAACACAAACTGTCTGCAAGTTGAGACAGATAAGGCTGAAAAATACCAACATCCTGTTTCAAGGAAACTTTGTGGGCCAGTCTGTTTATGTCAAAGATATTTTTTAAAAACTGACTCTCATTTAGGGTATTTTTCTTTTGTGGGCACACAAGATTGTATTGACCTGGGCACAACACTACAAAACAAGATACATACATGTTAAAAGATAGATTTTGCCACCACCAGCATCATAAAGTAAACCCACATTGGTTAGTAAAACTGATTGGAGCCAGTGACTGAGAGAACCAGTGAACCACAAGGTACGTGGGAGAAACCCCCCTTTCTAACCGTCAACTTACCCCGTTCAGATCTGCAGCTTTAAAATCCTTTTGCTCAAGGGTGATGAATCGACAATAACACCACTAAACGCACTTTCTGAATTCTAGTGAATTCTAGTCCCTCTTACTCAAATATTCCACTTTGCACATTTTTTGAAAACATGCCATGCCAGGAAATGTGCCTCCTCTCGCACAACAGTACAGTACAATAGGGTATTTTGTTACTCTTTCTACGACCCCGGTTGCTATTTGATGCATCATCCCATTAACCAAAAGCAAAATTTTACATAAATACATGCAAACATTAAAAACAAAAAACAAAAAAACAAAAAAAAAACATCCTTTTGACTCAATTATGCGAAGTGTTTTGCAGACAGCGAGCACCTGTTGCTTTCAGAGTCTGTTGCATCTGTTAGAACTGCTCACCAAAAATAACAGCTGGAACCCACACACAGCAGGTGCCATAAAAAAAAACCTTGAAAATGATCCATTCAAACGGGTTTAGACATACAGTAAAATAATGCGCGCACACACACTGGCAGAGAGATAAGTAAAAAGAGAATAAAGGAGATTAGAGAGGACAAAGCACTTCAGTTAACTGACTCTGCTGGTTTTGAAAATACGCTGCAACCAGTGTGTGTGGTTCTGACTGCCATGTGCAGCCACTCCATGTGCACAAACCCGACCTCTTGACAAAAAAAGACTATAATTATTTGACTATAAACACCTCGGTACAAGCCGTACAAGATGTCTGCAAAAATACCAACCGAAAAATGAAAAAATGTATGAGCTTCAACAACAAACGTTTAAAAATTAACCGAGCGTCTTTACAATGTAAACGCGCTGTTGCTGAGAAAGTTTAATGAAAAGAGAAATAGGAACTGTGCGCATTACGCATGAGTTGTGCGCCTCCTTAAACTACGAATGTAAGGAGGGTTTCACCAAAAAAATATATTAACTTTTACCGCATCATATATAAATACATATAGATATATGTATATCTATCTATGGCAATGTGCCAATTATACCAGATATACGCACCTTCCAAGCTGCCCGCAGAGCGCGGTGCCCGCGTTGCCTCCTTACCCGCGTGGACGGCTCCGCTCTGTCCTCGCGGGTCATATTTCCTTCCGCGAGGAGCCCAAATATAACACCGATTACGGCAATTGTAGCTCACAAAGTGCAGAACCACCGCGCGAGTAAGAGTGAGGGGGGGAAAGTTTGGAGACAAAGAAGGTGGGGGAGTTTTATCTTGGCGCGTGATCCTGGATAAAACTCCCCTTTCTGTGAGTGCTTGCAGATGAGGGAGTGGTGCAAACTCTGGGGGCAACTGTTAACCGTGATTCACTGGCTGTAGTCACGTTGACAGCCACCTGTTCCCACTCTGAGCAACTGCTACATCCTGTTTGACAGAGAGTCCCTGGCAGAATACAGGAATCCTGGCCTTAGCTCGTGCTCTAACCCTGACTTCCTCTCTGTGCAGAAAATAATTCCTGCACACTTCCACGTCTTTACACAACCACACCACAGACATGTTACTGATATGCATTCATAGCTCACATCACATGGGGAATACAAATTACAATGTACACATGACTTCCATTGCTGGCATGAATGGATCACTACTCATGTATGCAAGCACGCAACATGTGCACACAGTCACACACACACAAGAAGCCCCCACGGTCATGAATAAGTCTAGTCTTGTGACAGGGAGAGGTGGGCGTGTTGTATTATTACAGCAGACCTCAACTTCCTCATCAGGCTCCTCTCCCTCGCTGATTATTTTAAAATGAGGAAATCGACCTATGAGCTCTGCTTTCATTCTTTCGGACTTGTTTGTGCCTGCAGTTTACCTAGAGTGCATTACTCAATGCCTTGGAGGAAAACTTCATAGAAATGTGCCATTTTAAACACACCCCAGTGCTGAGGAAGATGCGGCACATTACACGTACACTTTTAAGGGCAAAAATATCCCTAAAATTGCTGAAAGAAGGCTTTGTGGACTTAAGCAGTGATTTGCTGATTTGCTGGCCTGTTGAGCCACCCACTCTACAGAGCGGAGGATGAGAAGTACATTGTGTCTTTACAGCCAACAGTTGGCGAGCTATCATCTGGCTCAGGACAGTGAGTCCTCACTTGGCCCCCTCTGTGTGGGGGAGGGCATCTGGAGTTTCCTTTGGCATGTCTCAGACAGAAAGAAAAAGAAAGACGTTGTTTTGAGAGTGTTTTTCAGAACTTTGAGGTGTGAAAACATTACAGCCCATCCTCACTTTTCAAGGGGTCTTTATGGACTGTTATGTTCAGTGAGGTTTAGGCTTATTATTAACATGACCGGGTTAAAATCCAGTTACCATAAGGGTAAAAGTTAATGTCACATTTCTAGACCTTCTCAACATGTCTGAGCAGTGCCAGTGAAAGAGAAAGATCAGTTAGAGGGAAAAAAAAAACAGGCAGAATTATTCTGGTACAACTGGGAAAAAAAACAGTGTATTCAGTCATTAGCATGTAGCTTGTTAGCCTGAGTCCTTGTCATGGCTGTTTCCCATAGAAACAGGGACTCTGAAAACAGCAAGGCAACTGAAAGGGAGCGTGACAGAAAGCACAATACAGCAATGGGCCAATGGGAGGCTTATCAAAATGGCACACACCCACTAGACATGAAGGATTATGTTATAGTTGCAGTAAGAGCTTAGGTTAGACGTGTAGTAATGATAGATATGGTTGTTATGGCCTCATCAGACCTAATGTCTATGTGTGTGTGTGTTGCTTTCTCTGTGCATGTCTTTGGAGGTAATAGCTCCTGATTGTGCAGTGCCATGACATTTAACTGTGAGTTTTCAACTCTTACTAGAGTATTTCTGTAGGCCCAGTAGAGTGAGGTGGCACAGTTACCTCTGTTATACCCCAGTAGTGGTAGAGAGACACATCAGGGACAGCAGTACCACATTCTGTGTAAAAAGACAATGACTAATGGGTCTGTGTTGAGCGGAACATAAAGTATTTGGATTTTAAGCCAAACAATAACAGTTTATACAAAATTAGAGACTTACTTTGCTGTTTAATGTGTTTGACTAACTACAATGATAGATTAGCTTTTACAGCTATAGGTTTGGGGCCTAGAGGTCTAAAACACACACCATATGAATACAAGGTCTCTGAGATGATTCTGCTGGTCTGAAGCACTGTTTTTTTCTTCATCCTCACTTTCTCACTCCATGTTTCCTGCGATTCTCGACTATAAACTATCAAATTAAGGCAAAATAAAGGAAAGAAAGTGTGAAAAAAGGAATCTAAAAATAAAAAGTTTGACTAGTTTGTGGAACCACAACAACCAGTAGCAGAGATAAGGAATGAGCTGTCTCAGGGTGTTTGAAAGAGGCTTGCGTCATCTGATAGATGAGCACCCAAACTCATATCACATCAAAAACTTTTCTGCTACACATGAACACACAGATGTACACACAAAAAGAGATAATAAAGGGATGCATGGATGTACATGCTGCACACACACAGTCACAGTCACATACCACCACAGAGCATGAGTTGAAGTAATATGAGCACTAGCGGCTCCTTCTCACATTAACCGAGACCCCAGAATTAGAACATTCCATGAAGCAAGTGTGTGTGTGTGTGTGTGTGTGTGTGTGTGTGTGTGTGTGTGTGTGTGTGTGTGTGTGTGTGTGTGTGTGTGTGTGAATAGGAACATAACTGTGTGTGATGTCAGTGGTTGGGGGGTTTCACCAGAGACTCAGGTTTATGAAATCAGAGGTACATCAGCAGAAAATACTGAATGCAGAAATTATTCTAGTCTCATTCTGAAACTTAAGACAGTGTCGCTACTGTAGTTTACTCATTTTATGAATATGTGCAACTTGTGTCCATACAAACACAGAGTTTTAATTTGCCAACTTTGGCTTTTGGTTTTCAAAAGTCACTTTGCTTCACCTTCAAAAATGTGCTAATGCCCTTTTAAATTCTTCCCCAAATATGTCTTGCGTGTCCTGTGCAGCCCCCCTCAGCAACGTAAGCTACAACCACTGCATGGCCTTCAACACCGCCTTCTGGGAACAGCGTAGTGAGTAAAGCACAACACTGAAACTTCGCACCCACCATACTGCAGACAAAAAAACCCCCAAAATACTGTATTAGGTTTATTGTCAAGCAAGGTTAAGAAGAGCATAAACTGAGCCTGAGTCCTAAAATACATGTATGTTGACAACAAAATGAAAACAAATTCAATCAAAACTGTTTATATGAACAAAAACGCTAAGCTTCCTATTTCTGTTGATTTAGGAAGCAGCACTTCTCAGCCGTAAAGTGAAAACAATGCCTGTAACCACACCAAGCTCATAGATGATGAAGAGAAAGTTAAACTTTAACACAGACAGCTGACGATGCTTGTTAATCTCTTGAAAGAAAGCGTTGGTAACAAAACACCATTGCACAAGCAGTCTACAATGAGAAATCCCACAATAAGACAACACATACTGGCATTATCATGCACATCATTTAGGATCTTCTTTCTGTACAGCAACACTGGTTTATAAGGTGACAAAGTGGGCAGTTTTCCTGTGATATCTGGAGTGTGTTGTTCCATAATTTATTATGAGATCACTACAGTTGTTTCACCATGTCTGCTCACTGGTTTTTGAGTGTACAGTAGGGGTATGTGGGTCTGTGTGATTATTTATTCATTATGCCTGTCATCACAGTATGTGGGGGGTAGTGTCTGAATGGGAGGCAGGGCAAACATACAGCTCACAAGCTGCTGTATTATACTGTACAGAATACAGAGTAAAGGCCTGCTTTATTACGCCTGTGAGATGTGTCTGCAGTAACAGGAGCTGTGCAATCTTAGTGAGCCATCTGTTTGTTACAGCCTTGGATAATATTGTCAGAATATCAGATTGCTCCCAGTTGCAAATCAGCAGGTTATAGAGTAACCTCCAACATGACAGGGCTGCTGCATACTTAAACTTTATGATGACAGTGCTGCATTTCAGGCTGAAGGCTACAGTAAATAATATGCAACACCTGAGATCAAGAGAAAAAAAGAAGGAAAAAAAACTACCTTGCTGTGGCTCAAGAATCACTTTGAGTGATGTTCCTCGATAAATTTCACATTTGCACATATACCTATCACCAAGCTTGGGACGCAGCACCAACCAGTCTCCACCATTACAGCACCATATCTACAGTTATGTTGCATTTAGAGCAAGCAATGAACTCTTTCTAGAAACCCCTGGTTTGTATTCGCAGTTGCGGGCCCATGATTTCAATACAACCTGCCTTCTTCTAATACTCCATCAGCACCAGTTGCAGAAACTGGCGATGAGCTGGTAGCCGAATAGTTCCAGGTCTGGCGATATAATTTCTGAAATGTGTAGCCGCTAAAAGATCTCTAATCTTTCAGATGGGGAAAACAAAGCAACTAAAAAGCCCTAAAAATGCAAAAGGCTTTACACACATCAAACAAAAATCTCAATTAGAAAAGCAGGAGAAAGTAGCGCGCACCTCTGGATAAGTCACTTACCTCACGCACTACACCAGAGCACCAGAATAAACATATTCATAGACATCCACAGGAGCGCATCAAAATAATGATAAAAAAATATCTTCATCAGAAGCAAAACAACCGCAGCAGCCAGCCCAGAGAGACAATTCTTGATGCGAAAGCGATATGGCACAGCATTTCAGAGCATTAGACACAGGTCCCTTGGTCCAGTTTTGATCCTCTGCCCCCTTTGACTACGTGACGGACACGTTCGCTCAGGTACAGTGTGCCACACACCCTCGGCTTGTCAAACCGGGGCTGAGAGGAGATGGTAGTATCGCTCCGCCGGTGATGGTGCCCGAACTGCGCCTCAGACTCACCACCGGGCTGCACAGGCAGAGGGCTGCTGCACGGCTATGCATCATGCATACCCAGCCTGAGACGCGGTTTCGTTTACCCTCCGACGGTCCAGCAAAAATGTTTGTGCGTAATTGTCCGTGGAGCGATCCCGGGCACTATTTTAATGTTGTGAGCAAGGATAAAAAGATGTAAAGGGGCAAGCCGGAACAAGCCGCTTTTCGAGGCGTGGGCTGTCTGGTTTTAAAGGAACAGACCGAGAGGCAGAACAGCAGAGGATGCGCTTCGGCAAGTGCGCCTGTCAAGAGGAAGTTCAAACACACACTCACACACACGCACACGTAGTTCCCGCTTGCTTTATTGCAGCTTCTGCGTTTAGAGAAGTGGAGGAAAAGAAAGCGCATGCCTCCACTCAGTTTGCCTTCGCCAGCTTTGTTTACTCTGCTGCAGTCTAACCGTAAATACATGTGTCTGGTCAGCTGCAACTCTGGAAAGGCTTCAATAACACAAAAAATACATTTGCATTAACTTCAGTTCCAAGTTTCATTATTTGGTTACTGCAGCATTTAAATGACCTAAAGTCAGTCTTATGTGAACACATTCAAATATCTTTTTATAGTAAGAACAATCCGGTTATTTTATTGCTGTTTACCTGAAAACAGTCATTTGAGAAAACTTGTAGTGGTGCTTTATGGCATGATGGATTGTTCCTGCAGCAAAACTGCATGTTTTTGTTCCAGCAACATGTAAGATCTGACATTTTTTTGCACCACAAATCCTGCTCATCACTGTTGTAGCAAGCTGTTTGTACATGTAGCATACTGATGCTTTGAAAAAGTCACTTTAAGTGGTGACAATCTGTACGGGCACCTGTTTCTGTGGCACTAAGTGGTGCATCTGGGACTGTAAGGAACTCAGCTACATAATGAGTCTGGGTAAGTTAAACAGTCATTGAACCTCCCTGTCTGAGTGTTTTATTTGGGTGCTTCATTTATGTGTGACTTACTGTCTGGAGTGAGCTGATGGCAAAAGCAGAGGAGTGAACTCATTAAAGTGGCCGGTCAGTGTTGCAAACGTGGGATCAGGAGGTCAGAACACGTTAACCTGCAGAAAAAAAACAAATTAATGTTTAACACCTCACTCTTCATTTGGTCATGAAAAAACTAACAGCATAGTTTTCAAGAAAACTTGGCCCAGATAGTGAGTCTATTCTGCTATATGTGGGTGCATCAGGTATTATTACAGGTATTATTTTTTACTTTACTTTCCTATTGAGCAAAATGCCAGTTTTAAGTAGTATCTCAGTGGCTGAAGAAAATCACAAGTACAAAAAGCAGCTTCATATAAGTATTCACTTTCATTTTTACCCCTTGTTTTCCATTGTCACACTTTTTTTTTTTTTAATTACACAGTGAAACAACATGATCACCGGTGATCACCACCAAACAAAGTCCAGGAGACCTGGCCAGTCTTTGAACAATCAGTCTATCTCTTTATATTCATCTGTGTCACATGACCAGCAACCCCCACCCACACCTCAATCCTTCCCTGTGTGTAAATGTGGCTTCAGATTATGCTGCATCACCATGATGTGGAAATAATCAGTGGAACAACCCGACAACTATGAGAAGAATCTTCAAAGTGTTTGTTCATTCAAACTGATCTGAATCCTTCAAAATGATAAGGTTGGTCTACATGCACTCAGATGTGGTTTTTAGCAATACTAGCTATATGTCTCTGGGGATGGCAGCACTGCTTGGTCCATCACTTTGGTCCAGACTGAAATGTCTCAACAACTATTTGATTGATTGCCATGAAATTTTTGACAGACATCTCAACAGGATGAAACCAGTTCTACCTTTGGTGGCTCTGTTACTTTCTTTAGTTCCACCACGAGGCTGACATTTGCGGTTACTATACTTCCACTAATAAATTAGTCTTGGTATCTGTCAGTACTATTATTAGTATAAATTTTGTTTACTTTCTATTCTTTATTGTCAATTATCAAATTATTGTTTAATCATTATTAACTATTATATCATTATAATCATTGCTGTTTCATTATTTTTTTATGTAAAACTGTAACTGTTATGCAAACAAAGTTAATCTGCCAAAACATTAAAATCAATAAAAGGTATTTGTAAAAATACCAGCACATCTAATGACACTACTATCAGCCTCAGCTGTAATTAGTGTTTACTGCTAATGTAGCACATGTTAGCATGCTGACTTCACATGATCACTTAACTCTCAGTAGCACTGTGCCTGCTACAGGCTCACAGAGCTGGTAGCAAAGCTGTAGGCTGTTTGCATCTTTGGTTGTGCTGAATGGAAACATTTTATAGCTGCTGCAGTAGTTTGTATTTCCCAGTTGCTGAAAGGTGATTATAGTGCGTTCTAGCTTCAGAGAAACATCAGACAAAAGCACATTTTACTGTAATGTTTAATGCTTTATTTATCACAGGTAGTTTTGATGAGAGCATCTTTTCTCCACATGCACAGTTACACACACTCACACCTGTACAACCACTGTTTCACCTGCTGGCCACTGAATAGCTCTACTCACTGAGGGCCTGCTCAAGGGCATGAAGGAGGTGTGGGTGCTGCTCTTTCACCTTCATGCTCCTTCCTTGAGGCTCATCTTGACATCTTACCAAACTGTGGGCACGGGTGTATGAACACTATCTTTCCAACCAACATCAGAGTAAACAGGTAGAGTCATAGTCAAGCACATGCACATATACTTTCAGGTTTCAAATATCACAAGACAAAAAAAACATGTTTTTTTTTCAATATCCTTTCTTCTTCTACTTCTCCTTCATTTTCCCCAATTGCCTTCACTGTCCTCATATTTTATACCTTTGTCTATCACTCATAATGGAGGTGCCCTGAATGTTACATTTACTATTTGTCTGTGTTAGTTTATGTGTAAAACTCTGTGGGAATGGACATGTGCATGTATGTATGTATGTATTTTGACCTACTTTAGGCAGATACAATACTGGATTAGTGCAACAATCACAGGATCAAACCATGTCAGAATAATTTTGTCAAGCTAATTCCTTCAACATCCTATCACAAATAAAGTATGGTTTATGTTCACAAATGAGAAATATGATTGACTGTAACTTAATCACAACCTTACTGTATTATGTGCAAATTGCTCTGAGATATGTTATGGGTGTCTCTTGTAATGCAGTGGAAATTGGTGGATACACTTCATATGCTTTGGTTTATATTTGACTATATTTCAGTGTATTCTCTGTCATCCTTATTCACACAAACATAAACACACGTTCTCACAAAAATTTCTGCTCTGAATATGCACACTCCACCACGCATTCGCTATTTGTCTGCACACAGAGTCACAAATTTCCTGCTCGTGGTGTCTCGGATGCCCTGAGGAGGGCAACAACTAGTGTTCCATTCACTGAGATGAGTGACGATGACATTTCTGGGCCGAAAGGATAAAAGAAGGAGAAGAGGAGACATGTGAAGGGAAGGAACGGAGCAAGAGAGCATGGAAACCCTCTCAGCCATGTGGAACAACCCACTCACTTATAAAGTAATGCTCAGCGAGCTGCACACAATTTCACTGGGGTCAAATGGTGAAGCTATGCTTTTCTGTGAACCCTAGCCTAATACAGACAGTATCTATGTATCTGTCTGTCTTCCAGTATTCACAATTTCCTTCACAATAAGAGAAAATAAGTCAAGGAACTAAGGAATTTGTTGCAGTAATTACAGCAATGTTCATTCACTTTTTTTTACTTATCTTTCAATAAACATTTCTTCTATTGTAGTTTAGATAATCTTTGGTGTAAAAGGGAACAGAAGCTTATATTTTGTTGTCTGTACGCACTATAAAATGCATATAAAAAGCTATCTTTGAGGTGTTGGAAACAATGCCTATCTCAACACTCTTCGAGACGACATTCACTATTATACATGGCAGATGATACACTGTAATGAAATTTGTACACTGCAGGCCACAGGACTCACTTCAGCAGTGTACCCACAGAGATCAGGAAAACACTGCACAAGGCACAGTAGGATCCCTACTATTTTCCATTAGCCAAATGTTACAGTGCAAATGCATTAACTCTCAATCTGTGTAATGGAAGACACCAGTGTAGCAGCAAGTGAGATCATCTCCACTCAGTGTTTTTGCTCTGCTGTTTAACAAAAATCAATGCAAGATTAAATTTTTATAATTAACTTACCTTTTCTTTATTATCCTGAAAGTCAGAGTAATTTGTTTCATGTTGCTTACTGTTTGTTCTGGCACCTTTTTTAACATCCTCCCTAAATAATTATTAAGATAAACAATTATTAAGACAAACTGTATTAACTAAACATAAGCTAAAACTGCTTCTTCATTATCAGTCCACAGCCTCCTCGAGTATGTTTTGCTGGCCGCTCTTACCATGAACATCCTTCAGGTGGCGCCTGAGGCCTGTCTTCTGTGCAAAGTGCGCAGCACAGTAGTTGCACCTATGGGGCTTGTCCCCTGTGTGCAGGTTGAGATGGTCTTGCAGTGGGGCTTTCTGAGAAAACATCTTGTGGCACAGTGGGCATCTGAAAGGCTTGACCCCAGTGTGGACCTGTATGTGGCGAGACAGGTTACTCTTCTGGGAAAAGCCTTTCCCACAGACCAAACACAGGTACTGCCTGTGTTCCTTCAAGTGTCCCACATAACTCTCCAGGTGCTGGAAGACTCTGTCACACCTCCTGCACAGGTATGGTCTCTGGACCAATATGCTGTCTGAATCCTCTGTCAGCTCATCTCCAGAACAATGACTGTTTGACAGATGTGCTCCAGAGAGGCAAAATAAATTGTGGGAGTCCATCAGCTCTCCACAGTCTTGAAGTTGACCTGCCACTGAGAGCATTTCATCTGGGCTTTGGGAACTGTTCAGCGCCTCTTCATGTTGAGCAGAACATCCCATGTTTGTGGAGGATGTACAATCTTGGACAGCTGTGGGAGTGTGTAGCTTACATTTTAGGGTACCTGTAATGTGGTGAACTTGATAGGATGGTTTGAGTGTGTGATCAGCCTGGATGCCTCCACCTTCCCCTGACTCAAGGGAGTTGAAACAACATGCTGCATCTTCAGATGACTCTATTTCACCTTTCACCACCCTTCTATCCTCACTAACCTCTCTGTGTCCTTGATTATCCACCTTTGCTCCCTGGCTAGCGCTCGACTTGGACTGAATCACAGTCGCTCCCCCGCCCTCTGTACTTGCTTCCTGGATACTTGTGCTGGGTTGGGCCGCATCCCTTTCCTCCTGACTTTTGAAGCTGGGGCCTGGCCAACCACTGTCTGGCTGCAGGATTTCCTGCTCCTCTGATTGTCTCTCCATTTTCAAGAAAGCCAGGGTTGGACTGAGGTACTGGGAGACAGCCTGGGCACACTTCTCCACCACCTGGCTCATCTGAAGCGCACTGGCTGCAGTGAGGTAGCTAACCAGCTCCCTCAGAGGGACCTGTAGGAGTAAATCAAGGAAAACACTGAATTAATAATTCATAAAAACAACCAACAGTACAAGATTCATGCCAAACTTTCACTTGCAGACTTCAAATGAGAATGCAGGAACAGAACTACAACCCCTGATTGTCTTCTCAGTCATCTATAACTTTTTACATCTTTTTCATTACACTCACTCTTGTGTTGCTGTAATAATGTTTGTTTCTTATTTCTGTTTCTCTGATTACTGCAGAGTTTAGAGATACTGTAGAATATATTGTACCTCCAGGAGCCCGGTGTAGCACGACAGGAGCAGTCTCTTACCAACCTCCACGCTGGAGACTACACCCACACTCAGCTCTGCCCGGCCTTCGTGGAGCAGGAACTGGTCACGCAGGAAGTCTGAGGACGCTGCAAGCACCACTCTGTGACCGTGGAAGTGGAGAGGCTGGACTGTGGTGCCTTGCGGACCCCCGAGGAGGAGTGTGACATCACAGAAGCGGTGATCCTCTCTCAGACCGTTCATTTTGCTGAGGATGGAATCACCGTGGGTGGGGAGACGAAACTTTAAACTGTCAGAGGAGACTGACATGACGGTCTGTCTGAATGAAAAAAAAAGTTGCTTAATTATTCCATAATTGTAAGTATATAGACAACACTCAAGTTTTTCATTAAACTGTATGCTCAGTTATGTTATGGGCCTGTTCTGCTTCTTGTATAGCTGAACAGTGTGAGTACATTTTTGATACTTAAACCTAATATAAGTTTTGGAACTACAAGCTTTGGGCCTTTATCAGTTGATTTAAAGCCAAATCACTGTTCCAACATCCTATCATCATCACCATGAGGTGGTTTTGGTCTGCAGGTCGTTTTATTTTTTATTTTTTTTAATTAAGCTAAATCTCTGCATAATAGTGAGTGAAATACCAAAGAGAGAGACACAGAGAGAGAGAGACAGAGAGCATGCATGGTCATCCAGTCCCCACCTTTTTACAACAGGCTCATCCAGTAATGATGCATCCAGCGGGTGAGAAAAGCTGCGTCCCTTGGTTCAAAACCACAGTTAACTCTTAGATAACAGCGGGTCTCTACGATCCTGATTCTGATTCCTCACAGTTTAAAACGTTAATGGGCTGCACATGCAGAAGGGTGTGATGCATTTCCCAGCGATCACCTCGACTTCCTGTGGCTTTCTGCTGATGACCTTAAATTGAGGCATCACGCTGTGCTGCGCATGAACTAATTAACCCCTTCAGTGCCTTTAGTTCAGCCGGGTTTTTAGGCCACAAAAGCCCAGAGCACGCGGTTCAGCGAGCCTCCAACAGGTGCAACTCTAAAAAGTCACCACATGGTGGTGTTAATGCTCTAGCTCCCTCACTCGCACAGAGCTGCACAGTTCAGTGCTTACCAGTCTATGGTGCCTACTGAGAAGGCTAAAGAAAAATCTTCTTTTAAGATAGGCTACATTTACAATGCAATGAAGTGAATTAATGGAATGATTATCTGTGTTTATCTTTATTAGTGTGCCATAAGCACGCACAATCAAAAGATATAAATCAAAAGTAGACATTTCCTCTGTTCCTCTTAAAACTAAATGCCATGGAGCTGACAGTGCAACAGTCTACACATGAATTAGAAGATCCTTTCTGGTAAAGAAATTCAAAATATTACCTATATACCTATATTACCCCTGATATTTTGATATGAAGAAATCTGA
Organism: Toxotes jaculatrix; assembly: GCF_017976425.1. Lineage (NCBI taxonomy): Eukaryota > Metazoa > Chordata > Actinopteri > Toxotidae > Toxotes > Toxotes jaculatrix. The sequence goes on from NC_054409.1 coordinate 14,145,336, forward strand.
AAAAAAGTGCAGAGCTTATTTTGTTAGGTGTGGTGCCTGCTATTATTATACTGTTTCTCTGGGTTTTTGGAAGCTCTGATCTCCCACTGTAATTCATGTGAAGTACTGAAGTGAGAACTTTGCCTCTAGATGCCTTGAAAACATGCAGCGTTTGTGGTTCATTGTGAAATGCTGGCTACTTCATTGCATTGGTTAATATGCACAGTAAATTCTGCAGAAGAGATGAGACTGAGGGCAGTGGTCCACAGGAAATGCCTGAAGAGAAACAGAAGTCGTAGGTGACTACAATAACTTTGACATATAGTACATGGATTGATCACTCTTTATGTTTCACAAACTTTAAATGCTGCACTCTTTCACACCCTCAACCCTTCACTCCAAATATGTATTTATTGAATGTGAGGACAGTAAGTAGTTGGAAGTAATAAACATGAATGTGCGGCTACCCTGCTGTTTCAGCTTTTCTCCATTATATCCGAGCACAGGGATTTTAAACATCTTTTGAAATGTTTTCAAAGGTGAAAAGCAGACAGATTATGTTCAAACACAGACACTCAGCCAGAGACATCTGTTTTCAGTAAGTGCAGTCAATATTGTGCCAAAAGATGACTTTTAGCCTTATCAGCAATAAATTACAACAATATTAGGTCATGTATGAATGTGAGAGAGTGCAGAACCCCCCCCCCCCAAAAAGAAAAACAAAAAAACAGAAACAAAAACCAAAAAACCCCCACCAAAAACAAACAAACAAACAAACCCAGAGGCATGTGTGACTATCCTGGAACAAATTGTTTTACAGGTCATGCAAGATGAGTCATGTGTTTAGGTTCAGTCACTGTCATTCACATCACCTCCATAATCACATAATTCCATAATGACACCACCTTCTCAGTGAGCAGCTATCCATCACTCTCAAAGGAGATGGTACAGCACATACCGGTTACAAATGGGGCTTTAATTGTAAGGGTGAAATATAATTCAGTTTTGGGGGAAAAAAACTCAAAAGATAAATAATCAGCTTTCATGCTGATGTACAGTGGGTGCCAGAATGACAGTTTTTGACTTACAAACCCAGAAATCTTACATACTATATTTTAACATTTATCGCATGTATTCTGTACACTCAAAGATAACTCTAACATCTTTGTACATGAAAGGAGAGAATCTTTAGGCTACGACTGGATGCTTTCCCTTTACTTGAGAGCCTCCCACTTTTTGGTATTGGTGGGTAGAAGTGCAGTTCACTTTCAACACAACATGCCAGTTTGACAAGGTCCATTTGGAATTTGCAGGACAAAAAGGAAATACAGCCCTTTTTTTGTGCAATTTGCACCAAGTTTGATGCTCAGTTTTACTTTTTAGATGTATGCACACAATAATAGAAAAAAACAAACAAAGAAAAAAACGAAAACAAAAACACAGCAATACGGGGTTGAGTTTTTGGCCAAACAAAACGTCAATAAAAGGAATTCCGGGAATCACGTGGGTTTTCTGGTTTCACGTCTGCATTACAAATAAATAAATAAGGAGGAAGTGAAAACTACTTTATACTTATTGATCTTATTTGATCAGGAACAATTAATAACACAAAACTTGTTTAGAAAGGTCTTGAGTTAATAATATATCTTCTTTAGATTTTTTTGGACAGTGCCCTTTTGTCCCTTTGTACTCCTACAGCTCCTTGTCATCCATGCATATATTTATTTATTTTCCTCTTGCCTTTTCTGTGCACACACATATATATACGTATATGTGTGTGTGTGTGTATTTTTTATTTATTTTTATTTATTTCACCTGTCCTTTCATTCTAGCAGTGTGCTAGTCATTTCCTGTAGCCTAATTAATATAAAATATGACCTACCACTGCAGTTTTAATTATTTGCACGTATATTTACATTAAACGTGTTATTAAAAAGAAATCGACATATCATTGCTGTTTTAGTATTTTAATTCACTGACTTGTTGCTATGTGCAGTTCCTATGTTTGGAAGTGCTGTTCCACTCAACCTGAAATCCCCTGTCCCACTTAATCTAACACTGTCAGGTTGAAAGGGGTGGTGCCATCAAGATAATAACATAATAAGAATCAGATATAACACAAAAACATTCGGCTGCCAACACTCGCACAGCTCCACTTGAGCAGATTTCCCACTCTGAGCCTGAACCCACCCCTGTGTAAAGTACCGTAGCACAAAATGGAAGTACTCAACTATAGTAAAAGTAGCTTAGAATTGCACAGTACTTGAGTAAATGTACTTCGTTACATTCCAGCACTGGACAAACATGATCGGGGGCGATGGGATTAACTAAAGGCGATTCCACTACAACGAGGGAAAAAAAGAAAAAAGAACAACGTGCTTCCGTTTTACAAACACGGAAGAAGCAAAAACCGAGTCTTGTGACAGAAAGAAGCCAAACCGTTGGGAGGCATCCTGCTCCGCCCTCGCCATCACCAATACCATCACCATCATCATCATCATAGTGCTGTATACTCTTATCGGCTCGCGTGACAATTGAGGGAGAGCCAGGGCAGTAGTTGGGTGACAGGAAACCCGAGCAATAAAAAAAAAAAAGAAAAAGAAAAGAAATGACCTCGTTTAAAGTTACCGAGTGGTACAAGTGAACAAATAGTTTAGGATAAGATGTGAAGAACGACGGGATGGCAGTTAACGGGGCAAATAGAGAAGCGACTGTACTTTTGTTGACAGCTAACGTAAGCCGTTAGGTCTGCGGCTTTAGCTAGCTAACGCCGCGAGCCCGTCTTGTACCCAGGTTGACTCTGTGTTGGTCTACGAACACCGACCCTGACCGACCGGTGTTGATTTAGAAGAACTCAAGCAGCCGCAGCACGGCAGAAGACAACAGGCAGAGTAAGTTCGAGTGCGAGTGTGTGTGGATGGTGTGAGCGGTCATTGTAGTGTCCTGAGTCCACGCGAACCAGCTGACGGCAGTTACAGTTAGCATAGCGAGCAGAGGTCAATAAACCTGTATGTAGTTTGTGCCACAAGTCGGAGTTTGTTTATGTGACCGAACAGTTCAAGAAATATGAAGGTGCTGAAGTAAATACGGAAAGCAGAGATCCCTAAGTCTAGTACTTGCCGTCACTGAGATGTGAAATACCTATTTGCTCAAATGACAGGTTTATCACGTATTCATTACAGGTTTATCCACATCCTCATTTTATTAAGCACACTAGAGCTGGAACCATTAACCATTAGTTGAACATTATTCAGCAACTATTTTGATAATCAGTTAATAGTTTTGGTTATTTTTAAACTCTCTATATCCTCTCTATAAGTCAGGATTTCCAGAGTTGTGTTGTCATATATCATGGTAAACTAAATATCATTGGGTTTTGTTTAACTTGAATAAAACAATCTTTCTAAATAGATCACCTTGGGATGTGGGGAAACAGGCATTTTTCACTGCTTTGTCATATTTTCTAGACAAAAGAGGAACAGATTAATAATCAATAACAGTTGTTAGTTGCAGTCCTTATGTACACCTAACTGAAACTAATGTAACTAATGTAACATTATGCAAATACAAGAGTCCTGCACTAACTTCTACCTAAATGAGGATTTTAATGTTCGGTTTTTGTTGAAGAGGTTTTGATTATAACCATGCCAGTGTTGCATTTTTGAGGCAGATACCAATATTGGTAAATGGGAATTTTAAAGATTCTGCTATCAAACTGTCAATGTGTATTTCTTTAAAGGGGCAATACTTAAATATTTTAGTTTAAAAGATGAAAAAAAAATAATTAAAATGATCAACAACTTATTTGTTACATAGATGGTAAGACAAACCTGTGTGGAAAGCATTATTCCCCAGTCTATGTAGATTTGGCAGCATGTCATCAACTGAGGTTAGATTTACTCAAGCCAAAGTAATCTCAATATGAGTAAGATGGGTTGAAACTTGGTTGTGATTGGCCACTGAGCCCAGTCCTGGAACATGCAGGCAGTGCACTCATGTGCACCACGGATGACAGGTACCAGAGAAGGCTGGTGAAAAACTGTATGGATTTTTTTTGACGGTCCACCGGGATTTGCCCCTTCACACCCGAGGGCTAGTGTGACTATGGCACTAGGGAAGAGGAGGGGGGTCAGGGGACCAAAGAGTGCATTTTCAAAGAGACACCCCAATTTTCTGATAATATGCTGCTCGGATTTGTTTGGCGTATGAATTTGACAGTTGGCCAGTTCTTACACATTGCTCCCTAATTTCTGAGAAGGTTCCCTTAAATTTGGTCATCTCTGAAGGACTAACAGTATAAATACGCTGTTTCTGAATGTCTCAAACATATCTTTGACATTGGTGTACTGCAATTTCTTGTTACAAATCCGCTGACACTGATAAATGTGTAATAAAGTAATACTGGCCAGTACATCACCCTGGGTCATTTAGGGTCAAAGTTGATTCAACTTTACGGTCATTTTGGAGGCTGTAGTTTGTGGTGCTGTTAAATAATATTGCATTATAGTGAGAGGTGTTTTCAATTGTATGTCGCAACCTCACTGATATAAATGAGAATCAACATCAGGTGAAAAGGTCTGGAGAGCATGGTTATAGTTATAGCTTGTTATTAATGTGTAGAAAAGGGGATTCCCTTACTTGAACCTCTCTTAAAAAAATCTGAGAATTATTACCTCGGTGTAGGTAGGATTTATCACTGAGCTTTTTTTTTTAGGCTGCATTAGTTACAAAGAGTTGTGCCAAATAAAGTGGCAACTGAGTGCGTATTTAGTTTGTTGACTTTGCTGCCGTGTGTTTTATGTGGATGTTTATCCTCTCGATGATTAATTTTACAAACCAGATTAGTTAATTCTCTTCAGAGCAGTCAGCTCATTTTCCAGTTCATGCATCATAACGTTGGCTCTGTTCTCTAGTTTTGAGAGGGGAAGCAGTGTTGTTTGCAATATTTTAGTCACCCCAACCAGTGATACTAATAATGATTCTTAAATTGACAGCACACTATGTACAGGGGACTGCTGGGGTGAGGGAGACAGTATTAACTCAACATTTATCACAACTTTTGTTTATGTTACAAAAAGTAAGTACATATGATTTTGTTGTTTTTAATGTGATATTTTAATTTTATGTAGGTAGTGCTGATTCGTTAGGCTACTTGTCACAGCACATACAGTCTATTTAGCATTTTTATATAGGTCTTTACTGGAAGAACATAATCAGTGACACAGATGTGCAGACAGTTATGGGGAAAGTACATTATTCTTGCATCAGGGGTCATGTGTAACATTTTTTCTAAGTTTTATTCAGGTCATATACAGCTGTCTGCTGCTGTAATGGAGAAAAGTGAGGTGGTTAGTTTAACCTTGAACAAGAACAAGTTTCTCCATGTCACGTTTTTGCCAAAGTAATGTTTGGTACAGTCTTAGGAGCTCTGGATCATAGAGAGCTAAATCTGAACAGAAGAGAATGAAAACTTCCCACACTAAGGTGTGGTGTGGTTTAGGGTAAGATAAAATGTGAAATAGCTCTGTGTTTCCCGGAGCCTCGATTCATTTTATCTTTTGAAGTGTGCTGCTTTAGGCAGCTTTGCTGACTTTGACATGGGTGACCGAAAATCCTTGCCAATATATTTAGCTATCATTCATGGTATTTAAACAAGAAGTAGGCATTTCAGAAAAAGGATCCCATTCACAAAAATGTTCTCTGTAATGCCATTTCTGTAATAGCCTTTAAACACAGTGCCTCTGTCCTTTTAACAAAGCAGGAGCCAAGATTCTGTAAACAGCTGTGCTCTGATGCAGGAAAAGAAAATTCCTGTTTGTTCGTCAACTCAAGTGCATTAACCTGTGGTCTCTGCTGCACTTTTTGTTGATGACATATTGTGAAAAATTATACTTTTAAGATGTTAAGGACATAACAGGGGCCAGTACAGTGGTGGAACCTCAGGGATTGTTGTTAACTGCTAGCTTGAGGTTCTTTCAAAGTGTGGATAATTTTCGGCTACCACTTTGGTGGGGGTCCCTTTATAGGAAGTCTGTCTGGCACGGCTGCCTGTAATGCCTCTTACTCATGCTTCATTTTTTTCCCTCTTGTGGGAAAAGAGAGTACATAGAATGTGACCCCCTCATGAAAAGTGGTTTCATGAAGAGAAAGCTGTAATAAAGTGGCAAGTTGTTTCTACACTGAAAAAGAGTAAAGAACAGACACAGAACACATCAACATTCAGAACCATGTGCTGTAGTAAGTAATAGTGTCTGCTGGCTACCCTGTGGTGGTGTCATTCTCTGTGTTGATTTCAAATCACCATTGGCCAAAGAATGTGTACTGCCTGGCTACGTTTTGTAGACACTTTTGGGGAAGTGTAAACATGCTGAAGCAACCACAGTGTTGCATCAGTGTAGTGGGAAGTGGGTGAGCAGTAACAGTAAGGACAATATGAACTTTAGACATTGTGCTCTTATTGAACTGTTTGTTTCAAGAGTACATCCCACAGTCAAAGCAATGCTTTTGGTAAGCTTTTCCAGCCTGATTGACTTCCTTTTTAGCATGCGAGAACAGATAAATAGGGAGGCTTTTGAGAAAAGGGGGGTGGGGGGGGGGGGGATTTTTGTAAGTAACATTAAAAGATTCACAACAGATAGCATGATTTACTTCTGTAGAGGGATGTGTGGCTTCTTGTCAAACCATGACATGGTATGACAGAATAAAAATCACTTTTGAGCTGAAACAGAGCTAGTTTGAAGATCAAGTAGTCAAGATTAATAACATGAACTCCTCTCCATGGTATGATTAATGAAGGAATAAAAGGAACAAACAACAACACCTGCCTCCATTGTAACCATCATCAATGACTCAAGAGTCTCAGTAATGTACGACTAAAGGTGCCACAAACAAACTCATCCCATTTAACTGGACAGTGAGTTTGTCAACAATGCAGTCCTCTCCTGCCACGGCAGCAATAGGAGCTATGGAAGTGGTGTTACTCCAAATCTAAATAAATAAAAAAGAATGGACAGTATGTATCAGGGACTTTGAGTCAAATTGTGGATGGTTGCTTGGAGCCTAATAACATCAGTAATGGCTCTGTTCTATTCTGCAGCCGTCTTTCATTTCTTTATTGACATCTGTGCTTTTCCTTCTGTGACATATTCAAATTTCTGCTGTGAAAAAAAAAATCTGTGTCACTATACAAACACCGCACTAAAAATGGGAGAAAAAAATGAAGGAACGAAACACTGATCTGCAAGACAAAGTCTCTCAGCTGCTCTGTTTTTGAGTTGGGAAAGTTGTAGCCATGGCTTCAAAACACCTGCAGCCAATTAGTTTGAGAGTCTCAAAAGTAACTTTGCAGGTCATTTTACATCAGGTCACTTTACATCAGTTAAATGAAATTGTGCAACATAGCCAATAATTGTAGATTCCACTTTCTCAAAAATGATTTAGGAACTGTTGACATTTATTTTATTCCCAACATGAAACTTGATCCTAACTTTAGAGGAAGCCAAGCAGTTGGTTGATAAGTGCAGAATGTTCAGAGGCCAATTAAACAGGCAGCATTAGCGGCCAGCATTAGAGCAGAGCAGCCACAGAGAGCAAAATGTGGCTGAGCTGATAGCTCTGACCTCTACAGGCTCCAAGGCCCTGATAAGACCCAGAAAGGAACTGGTCTAACTCTGTGCCCGTCTGCTTCATGATAAACGTTTTGGGTGTGTAAACACACTGTGAAACGTTTGAGAGAGCAGGGTTTTCCGGTATTCTACACATGTATACACATGTTCTGACCTTCCTCATGTCATATACCAAAGGCCCCTTTATGTAATTATGTAGCATGTATTATCTAATTATGTAGCATCAATAACGTTTGGCCTCACTTGCAGAGGGCTTGTAAAGTAAAACAATACTTTGCATAATTCTTGTTTTTACTTTGCACCCATGTCTTATTATGTTTATGACTGCTACAGTTAAAAAGTTTACCTGCCAACATGTGTAACTCAATTAACATTTGTAATCTGTATATTAATTCTCAAGTAAAAAGAAGATTGTTTAGCCATTATCAGGTTGGTGCACAGCTGTGTGTTATGGAGCAGTGTAACTACAGACAGCAGCAGCCCTTGTGGTACCTTTATTTGAATGGCTCAGGGTCAGTCAGACTCGAGAGATGCCTGTAGCAGCAAACGTTAGGGAACCTGGCAACCACTGATATGGTAACCAAAGCATTCCAGTTTTATCACCAGATAGTCATCAGCTGGTGTGGGAGCTGACCGTTATATTTGTTTGCATATCAGCCATGTAGTATAACAGATGATTTCACTGATTGTGCCTTCCTCTGTGTTTATGTTGATATGGTTCAGCTGGAATAGAAACCTGAAATAAGAACATTGTAGAACTCGTAGTTGGAGTTAGTGCGTTGCTCTAGCTGAAAGTGTACACAATTGGCCAAAAAACATAAAAATTGTGAGCCACTCCTCTGGCAGAAAGAGAGTCCCACAGTCCTACAGTCAAAGTCATCTTCACTCCTCTCTGCTAAAGTAGTGCTAAAGTAAAGGCCACGCTGAAACCCTCAGCTCACATCAAGATTTGATTTGTTGATCCCATTATGAGAAAAAACTATCTGCAGTGAAAAATGTCCTGTCAACACAACAATTTAGACTAATTAGACTTTGATAAATGATATTAAATTCAGGTTCTAGTGCAGGGGTCGGCAACCTTACATACTCAAAGAGCCATTTGGACTGCCTTCCACAGAAAAGAAAACACCCGGAGCCATAAAACCCTTTTGACATCCAAAATGAGGATAACCGCTGGTTGACAACCCCTGTTCTAGCGTAATAGCTGTGAAGAACTGCCAAACACTAAAACATTATCAACGATCAGCATTTGAAATTATCAAAGCATATTGAAAAAAAATCAGCACACATTAAAAAGCTGCCTTCATTTCATAGGCAGATCAAAGGCTGGTGCAAAAGAAACAGGGTGGTCGATACACTGTTCATCAGCTCCTGAGTCCCTGAGTCACAGCTGCATTCATCTCTTCTGACTGAAGCTTCAAGGATGTACAATGAACAATGAATAAAGCCAAACACAGCCACATTGTGATTTAATTTCCCAATGGCGCAAATGTCCAAAGATACAATGGAACCTCTTCAAACAGGAAATCCCTACTGATATCTGCAGAAAAAAACTGATTTAAACAGTTGAGCACCACAGCACTTGAAGGGAGGAATGGAAATGAAGCTGCAAATCCAGTACACAAAGGTTATAAGAAGAAGGGGCTTGACATAACAAAATAACACATTTATTTTGTCCAAGTGTACATCATCACATAATTGGCTAATTTGGCTTTTTTTCATTTGACCTCTCATAAACCATCAACTCTACAGCTTTGAACTCAAGCTCTTTTGAAAAAAACGGGGGAAACCCCTGAAAAACACTCAGCAAAAAGGGGAGAACAGCAGAGGACACCCTGTGTGAGTACTTTTTATACTGCATCCTTGGCACACAGAATGTGGTGATAAATCTGCCTGGTCTCTGGCATCAGTCAGCTCACATTTTTAAAGAGCTGTTCTAATCACATTGGCACATGATGAAAATGTTTCAAGAGAGGTTTAGGGGAGTGCACAACAACTTCACTGAGCCAGAAAATACATTCATTGTTTGGGTGGTTCTGAGCAGCATGTGTGAAATGACAACACACATTGCAGAATATAAAATTTCACAATCTTAAAAATCTAATGTCATTGCACTGTGAAGGGGGAAAACACAACAAATAGAATATGGGAAGACCATTAATGTTTTTGAGTCAGGTACTGAAACAGGCTCGCTCTTCTGGTCTGTGCTTCTTCATGGCTAGTCTGCTTTTGATTACAGGCCTGCTGACGAGGCATTACTGCGGAAGAGACAGATGGCATGCAACATTCTTTCCAATATTTCATGTTATGTTTTGCCTTCTTACAGACAGTTAAATATGTAATTGTTTCCAGTATGAATAAGCCGTGTGTGTTGAGATGGCTCACAGGTATAGAAGAGAAAAGAATAATATGCTTTTGACTGCCATGATCACAGTACAGTGACATGTTCAAGACATTGTAAAGCTCACAGCATCTCACCATTTAGATGGTATAGCACGACCAGTCAAGTGTTACCATCAGGTGATGAGGGTCAAAAACCATAAAGAGGAAGTGCAACAGTATGAACACAGACATAACATAAAGTACACAAACATTACTGACAGAAGAAAGTGAAAAACAATTGACTGTAGATGAAACTAAACCAAAAGCTTAAAGAGACTTGTCATGTCAACGTTGCACACCCAGTTCCTTTTACATGGAGTTCATGAGAATTATTAGGGAAAATGGAAATTGAATAAATTGCTGAAATCATTGCTGTTCATGCTAATTCCTTTAGGCTTACATATGTCTAGTAACTAGACATATGTAAGCCTAGTCGTTAACTAGACTGTAGTTAATGGGATATGCCCCCTTATTGTAACTGGGTGGAGGAATCATTCCTACCAAGCCATAAGAGGCTTGTGATTAAACAGATTATATACCAATTGTCTACAATAAGGTAACTGCAGTTTTCATGGGTTGGGATGGGTTGTTGAACATAGACTGTATTCGTTTGAATTTGTACGTTAACCATTTGCCTCCAGTACATTTAAGAAACATTTAGTATTAGTATACTAAGATTGCTAATTGTTATTAAAAACAGAATGTGTATTAGAAACATATATCTGCAGCTGTGCTGATAGAGGACAGTGGAGTCACACGTGGAAATCTGCCAGTTTTATTTTAATCTGTTGTCACTGAAATAATAGAATTTGGAGGAGAGAAAGTACCAAATGTTCCATGTGCAAAAAAATTCCATGTATGCGGTTTGGAGACGAAAACAGCTGTGGGCAGCCCAGTGCATAGAGAGCCTACTGCACTGCAGTCTTGTGATAAGTAATTATGTGTTCTGATAAGCAACCATAAATGTAGTTGATGATAAGTAATGCTCATCTCGTGTCAGCTAACAGTTTATGGTTATAGAGAGGGATACAATACAATGTCAGGCATCTGAATCAGCCACTGTTCCATCTCCATAAATCTACCAGAGTTGTACAACTGCAGTACTTTGCCTGTACACTACAATTCTAGCTACAGACCTTATTGCTGTAACTCTACTTACTTAGGTCAATATGAAGCATAATGACTTCTCCCCTGCAATCTACTGCAACTGATCTCTTGGGACGGCTCTCCAGTGTATTTCAGCTATGGTCTATAATCTTCATTTCAGCCTCTGCTTCCACTCATTTGCATTTTTCCTCTAGTCCTCTTCCCCAGTGAGGTTCATTTGAAGACTAACCCCTTAACAATATTAATAAGCTTATTTTTTATTTCACTTGATTAAAGGAATTTTAATTTCAGTAAAGAGTGTACGTGTATACAAGGACAGATGTTGATATGATAAAGAAACAAAATTTAGTGTAGTACAAGAGTTCATGTAAATGTAACATATAAGATATTTCAAATGGAAGTACTTGAAACGATTTCTATAATTTGAAAACAACAATGAGTTTTTGTTTTCAGACCCTCTGAACGACAAAAAAAAAGCTGTTTTAGACTCTTTATTTGAAATCTGTCATCTCCACCAGCACTATCCTACAAAAGACCTCAGCTTTTCGTGATTTATCGTGGCTTAACTCGTGAATTGATTGATTGATAATTGCTTTCCCTTGTTCAGTTAGAGCCATATGCAACCCCTGTTTTTAAAATATTTTAATTTGTTAACACATTCAACTCTCAAAAGCTTAGTTGCCATGTAACCCACCTGGGAGCTGTACAAAATGATCAGTCAGCAAGTTGCTGCAAAACACTGCTGGACTCAGTCTAAAAGTACTTCCTGTAATAAAATTAACTTCCAAGAACAACAGTTTCTGCCTTTCCGCTCACTCTCTGACCTGTCTCGTTTTTGCTGTCCCTTACAGGTGAATGTTGATTTTAAGCAGCACATGGCCTGTATTCTGCTGACAGACATGGATACACTCACCTCTGGGCCCACAGGAGGACATCACAATGGCATTCGCTCAGACCTCGACCCCAAGCAGGACATGCATGCCACGTGCCTCACTGTCCACCTTTACTACCTGGGGAAGGATGGAGGAGGAGGTGGGGCCAAAGTTTCAGAAAGTGCTCTCACGTTTCCACCTGGGGAGTATGTAGCAGAGGAACTGTGCATCACTGCAGCGAAAGCTTGTGGTGAGTCACAAGATGATTTCAGTTCTGATGTCTTCCCACACACACAAAATACGGTTTTATCATTGTTGAGCAACATCAGTTAAATAAGGGCTTTATGCAGTGCTAAAAAATGAAACATGTATCAAACATTAGAAAACAGAGCAGAAATAAAAATATAGTATTTAGTCTATATATAGTATAGAGTGGTGTGAACTTGTCAACAAGCCGTGTGAAAATATATTTTTATACTGCTTAACAATTAGACGCCGATCTCTAATTTGGATGTGTAAAAGCCTGTTGATTCACCATGTGAACAGTTCATACATTCCAAGTGTCATGTTGAAAACTTGCAATAGTTCACTGGTTAGATGATGAACTTGTTTTTTTATCATCACGTGGTCGTTGCTGCAACATTGTCAAGCTGTTGTACACCTTGGTGAGAAACCACTGTGTGTCGAGCTAAATACGCATTCACACACTCCCCCATTTCTGCACTCACACAGTGTTTGTGGCCCTTGAAGCCGGTGTTTGAGTTTAATGCACGAGCAAGTACCAAGAACCATAGCCAGCTGTGAAAGTTTGAAATGCCTCTCAATCAGTCACTCATGTGATTTTTTTTTGTTTTTGGCTTAACTTCTTATGGAAAACAAAAATCTTGAATATGTACAGCCCTCTCCATACCAAATGAGGGAATATATTCTTAAGAATGTTGTTTATCCCTCCAGATAGTGTTTAACTTGTTCTGGCAGCTTGCGGTGGCCCAGCGCCTTATTAGGACAATGTTTTTTTTTTCCTTTAATTAGTCTCCCATCCTTATAACAAGAGGAAAGCTGGATCTGTTTCTCTGTATGTCAATAAATTTGGAATATTTTGAGTCAGCATCCAGTAGCCATATATGGTCTTGGTCAGTGATTTACAGCATAGGCTTTTCATCCAAGTAGTAAGAAAGCAAATAATCAAATGAACTGATTGTTGCCAGGTTTATTTACATGCCTTCTTCAGTTATAATGTTAAGTGTGTGGTGATTAGTATTAATCCATGTGAACATGCAAATCCTTCTGATGAATCAGCCAAAGAGGTGCTTTCCTCCTGGGGACCTGTGCAAACTGTTGTAAATGGATCATTTTTTTATATCTTCATATGTTATACTGTAAATATGCGTGATGTAAGTGATCATGTTCATCTTTGTGTGTTCAGCATTCATACACTTTTGTTTATTTTTTGAGGTCAAATTCATCCAACTTTATTTCTTAACAAGGATCTCATGGTTGGGAATTTGAGAAAGGAGGCAGTTCTGTTTTGTGGAAGCACTCACTCACACGCTCAGCCTGTCTTTTTGCTTTCTTCTTTCTAGCAAACTCAAATCAGGAAGTTGTTGCCTGTTGTGTCTGTTTTCCTCTCCCCCTCAGCTCTATCTCTTTCTGCCACACACTCTTGCTCCATTCCCTCTTGAGCCGATAAGAAACAAACTCATCTCTCCTTCCTTTTTATCTTCTGCTTTTTCTGTATCCTCCTGCATCTCTTTTTTATTTTTATTTTATTAATTTCCTATTTCCCGCCTCTTGCCTGAGTCTATTTTCCATCTGTCTTATTCTTCCATTCTCTCTTTCATAGTTTAACCACAGTCAAAGAATAATCACGTGAGGGATTTCTATGTGCTGCCTGGTTATTCTTGACACTTTTTTAAATGTAGGTCGTTAAGCTGTATAATATAAAATGCAATGAATCCCAGCTCCTAAAGTGTGGAAATACAATCATTTACTCTGCAGCACATTTCTTATTTTTATTATTATTTGATATTGTAATAAATAATACAAGCTAGGACTTGCATATACATCAGCCTTGTTTGCACTGTGACTTGACTTCCTCTATTGTGGTTGAGCATGCTTCCTCTTACGCAGCGCTCCTGTTCCCATACCACTGCTTCATTCTTGTGAGTGCTTCCTGCTGTATGTTGACATTTTCTGTCTGCTAATGAACCACTTAGCTCAGCTGATAAAACAGCTTGGCCTGCTACTAGTGGTGCTGGGGATGCAAAGACAGACACAGATGTGTTTCAGGATTTCTTGATGTTCAAGCATTAAGCAGGCTATTATTGACATTTAAAGTTGTAAAAGTCATTTATACTGAGATTGTTATCTTCTGTGCTTTGCTGTTATCATCATTGACAAAGATGTGATAAAGAGTCTTCACAAAAACAAAACTTAAGGCAAACAGGCAAACTTGCAAAACAGTTCATGGGTGTTTTGACTTTTTGGGTTTTTTTTTTTCATATAATTAGTCTTGTTACTATTATTGTGTGGAACCTTCACTGTGCTATGCTCTCTTTCCTCCTGCCTTCTGTTGTCCCCTCTCCCCGCCGACCTGCTCTATATGAAAAGTCCCCTGAATTAACTTCTGTTATGATTCGGCACTATGTAAATAAAACTCGACTTGACTACTGAGAAAAGTTAGTTGGTTGTCATCATGTGTCATTGTCAAAGCATAGTCTTTTGCAGGCTACAGAGGCACAGTGCTACCACAACACAAGCTGTGTTTGTATGTGTAAACATAATGTACATACATATCTATGTGTATGTCTAAATATTGGCCAGTTCTCATTCTTTAGTGTCAGCTAGTCTCACTTTCAGAGAATGGTTAGTGATGTGGGCTTTTAATGCTCTAAAAAGTTGTGAAAAGGAGTTCTTTATTTCAGACCTGGATACAGGAGTAGTACATGAGTAGGCTCTCCTATTTTGAATCACGGAATGCCGTGATTCAGCCTTGTTTGATTAAAAAAGGCACTGTTTTCTCTCTTGCCAGGGATTGCTCCAGTGTACCGCAATTTGTTTGGCCTGATGAGGGAAGGTGACCGGATATGGTTTCCTCCTAATCACATCTTTAAACTTCACCAGCCATCCAGTGAGAACCTGCACTTCAGAATCAGGTAGACAGTGATATTTTCAGTCAGTTTTTTCATTTCCTTAATCTGTTTCAGATTTTTGTTGTCATATTTTTCTTATCTGCCTGTCTATTTTTTTTTTGTCTGGAATCCATTTCTTACTCCCCTGGTTTCTTCTGCTGTCCAGGTACTATTTTCCTGGCTGGTATAACAACAGCAGTTCATTCTATGCCCATCGGTATGGTGTATCCAAGGGGATGGAGACCCCTGTGATGGATGATTGTGTAATGGCATATCTGTTTTTTCAGGTTAGTCTTCATGACATAACAACTTACGCT
This sequence comes from Toxotes jaculatrix, assembly GCF_017976425.1. NCBI lineage: Eukaryota > Metazoa > Chordata > Actinopteri > Toxotidae > Toxotes > Toxotes jaculatrix. Next base: position 14,160,749 of record NC_054409.1, read on the forward strand.
AAACAACAAATTAGTTGTTTTCTTCTACGTGGGGTACTTTGCATGTTGGGGTGTACTGGGTGCAAACCAGAGGACAGCGTCCTCAAGACTAATATTCTCTCCTTAACCTCTATCACACCCTATCGAAAAAAGTCTCCCCTCTTGTTTCCGTCTCTCTGACTGATTGCCAGTCTGTCTGTCGTCTCAGCCCAATCTTTTGTGTGAGCTGAGAAAACAGGAAGTGGAGTTGTAAGACTGTTTAAGAAGCACAAATGGGGAACAAGGGCATGTTAGGTCTCTTTTCTCTAAGTGTTTGTGTGTGTCTGTGCACATGTGTGTGCTTGTGTCTGTGTGTGCATTTTAAATTGTTTCTGCTTTTCTTTTCTTTCCCACATGCTTGTGCAAACTTTGTTCAGCTTTGTTTTTATCTGCACAAACAGACACCATGAGTTGCGTGTCCACAGACTGACCTACAGAATGTGATACAGAGGCCTGGTGCTGTAGAGCTTGACTTTTACAGTCTAAAAATATGCTGTGTGTTTAGGGCCATGTTAAGGCATGGAAATTAAGGCAATTGCTCTCTTGCTAAGATATTTGCTATTTGTTTACCCTCTTCCCCCTCCCCTGTCCAACCAGTTCTCCCACTAGATTCTTCTACTCAATTCTTTCATGGATCTGAAATCGCCCATTTGTTCATCCATTTTTTGCATGTTGTGTTTTTTTTCCTTCTCCAGTGGCGTAGTGACTTTCTTAATGGCTGGGTTCAAATCCCCGTGAGCCATGAGTCCCAGGAGGAGTGTCTAGGCATGGCAGTGCTGGACATGATGAGGCTTGCTAAAGAGAGAGGTCGGTCACCTGTGGACATCTACAGTGACACCAGGTAGGACCCTCTCACTCACTGGAGATAACACTAACGTGACAATATTTTGGGTAATGGTTGCTGCTTTGTACAGTATTTAATCCAAACTAGGGGAAGGCAAGATAATGTCAGACAAAAAAAATCTATTCTATTCTAATCTCGGAGAAAAAGAACAATCTAAGAAGTTTAGAAATGTAAAGCAGGCTTTAAGACCAGGAAAATAAGACATTACTGTCTGAACCAGAATTCCAGACCAAATTCCAGTCTTATGCACATGCTACACACTCTCTTACGTAAATAATGTAAAATGCTCCCTGTTATGCTGGTGTGCACGTGGTACAGCTTATGAATAACGATTTCAAAGCAAGCAGTGTGACAGACTCCTCAGGACACACACTGCATGTGTGTGCATGCAGCTGAATGAATTATCTCTTAAAATGTGTCCATAATATCTCATCTGCTCATGCACTGTATCCATACTTGAAATGTGAATTCTCCTCTAAATCCTCTTTCATATCTCATTCATCATTTCTGTTATTTGTTTTACATTTATGTTACTTTACTGATTCTCATGAGGCAAACCAGCGTGTACGCTGAACTGTAATAAAGCATACAAAACGTTTCCTCTTTTAACTTTGTTTCCTCTTTCACTTGTCCCTCTCTTCTTTCTTTATCTTTCATATTATTTGTTCTTTATTTCTTCCTCTTTTCTTTACTATCAACTCCATCTCCACCTCACCACCCTTCCGGACCCCATCTGCCTTTCCCTGCTTTTAGCTACAAATCCCTCCTGCCGAGATGCATGCAAAGCCGCATCCAGGAATATAACATCTTGACTCGGAAGAGGATCCGTTATCGCTTCAAGAGGTTCATCCAGCAGTTCAGCGAATGCAAGGCCACGGTGTGTAACCTCATGCTCAAATACCTCATGAGCCTGGAGACACTTCTGCCCTCCCTCTACTCTGAGCGCTTCCAAGTCACTGACCTCTCCACACGCGAGGTTACCATTGTTGTCATGGGTAACAAGGGCATCCAGTGGTCAAAAGGGAATGAGGAAGAGGGAGCAGAGGAGGTGAGGAACAGGAGATGGATTCATGTTGCCATGGTGATGCTTTTGTACATAACCAGTCACAGTGTGATGCTGTCATGGTTGTTTTTTGCCAATAGATGGAGCTGCAGGAGTTGGGTAAAGATGCCAATAACAACAAAACTATGTGTGTGTGCATGCTTCTTCATGTCCCTTCATCTAATACAAATTACTCTTTTTGCATTTCCAGGAGCTAAAGACATACTGTGACTTCCCAGAGGTGATTGACATCAGTATCAAACAGGCAAATAAAGAAGGCTCTGCGGAGAGTCGCATAGTTACCCTCACCAGACAGGACAGCCAGATCTTGGTATGGTATACTCCACTCCATGTATAGTATAGTATAGTATACTCTGCTACACTCTAAAATAAATAATTTGTTTGCTTTTTTTAAATCTAATTATATCAGGAACATGTTTCCTAATGAGCTCATAGATATATGCAAAGTGCGCCAGTGGTTTGTTACAGCAGCTGGACTTAACAGCAACATCTGTTCATAACCAACAAGACAAGACAAAACAAGACCATTTTAACTGACAGCTAGTTTGATACAGTGACCTAAACATTTTCTTTAACTAAATCTAAAATGTATTTGTTACACTTAGTTGCATAAAAGGATTGAAAAATTATTATAAAGCTCAAAGCAGGTACTGATTTATTGTTTGATTGATTTTGTCTTTTTCTGCACCCTGTCTGTATCTTTGTCTGACCACAAAGGAACTGGAGTTTCATTCCCTATCAGAGGCTCTGTCATTCGTATCATTAGTTGACGGATATTACAGACTGGTTGCCGATGCCCATCATTACCTGTGTAAAGAGGTGGCTCCACCAAGACTACTGGAGTGCATTCAGAGCTATTACCATGGCCCTGTGTCGTGAGTTTCACATATATGCCCAGATGCAACACATCACACCTTTACTCATGCAGCCACAGCTGAAGAACCATTCATACAGACACAGACACAGACACAGACACAGACACACACACACACACACACACACACACACACACACACAAAGACACAGTCTCTCTCTTTGATCACAGGATGGAGTTTACAATTGGTAAGCTGCGTCACTCTGGTAACCACCAAGGCCTGTACATCCTTCGCTGCAGCCCAAGGGACTACGACAAATACTTCATGTCCTTTGTGGTGGGGGTAAGCAGTTAATGTTGGGTCATCATCACTGTGAAGTACAATATTTTTCACGAGTGTACAAATAGATGGGCTCTTTCTACATAGTCTTTGACCAACCGTATATTACTAACTCACTTCTTCAGCTCATGACTACATGCATCCCACCAGACTACCACATTATTTCAACTGGCTGATAACATGACACAACAACCGAGGCCATTAAACTAAAATGTAAATGCAATATAGTTTGTTCAGGTAAGGTGTAAGAGGTTACAATCACAGTAACTGCTGTATCTCGACATTTACATGTGTAGCTGTTTCTGAAGGTAAACTATATTTGCTCACTGGTTTGCCAAAACGACTAACGACTGTTCAGCTATAACGTGTTTGACTAAGGTCAGGCAATTGTATAATCGTGACAATACTGCAAAGCTGATGGGATTGAGTAAAGTTTGAATGCACTGAAATCACTTTAGGTTATTCGGATCTTACGTGTTCAGACACTCAATCAGGGAGTGTCCTTTATAGTCTGTTAAAATAATATTGCTGGCTTTCAAGAGCAGTTCAGCACTCAACTCGACTGTAAGGATTTTCTTTTGATTTATCATGTTTTATTTTCAGTATGAATCTATGGTGGACTACAAGCACTGTCAGATCATGAAGACGGAGTCGGGAGAGTACATTCTGAGTGGAGCTAAGAGGAGCTTCGGCTCACTGAGGGAACTTCTGCACTGCTATCAAAAGGAGGAGCTGCGCACTGATGGACACACATTTCAGCTGACCAGGTGCTGCCCACCCGCTTCCAAAGGTGAGTGTTTACATACAAACACACAAGGTACAGCTTTGTTGTCATTCAAGACTATACTATACGGATGAGGTTAACCCAGGTAGAACAACACATACACAGTGTATACACTTAAAATATGAGCAGTTTTCCTTTAAGGCACAGCCGAGACCTTTACACACTGTTGGACTCAGTCTTTTTTTAATTGTGATTCCTTAAAAATAAAATATTAAGAACAGCTTTTCAAAAGAAGAGTTCCTTGAATTACCATTGGATTTACGCCAATGAAGAGTGCAGAACCTGTTGTTCTTTGAAGTAAACACCAGCCTTGCTGCTGCAGCATATTAACTGATGAGCTTGAATTAATTACAAGATGGAGCAACTTCTGACAGCATAAACCGTGCTGTTATAATTGGGATTCAAAAGATGGGAAACAAGATGCAGCACTAAATTTGTTCAGCACATTAGCTCTTAATCTTCAACACACTGCTCTCTGAGTTCTTTCTTTCCTGATTATCACATTTTCACCAATAAATATAAACATGTAGGCACCGTGTCATCTAAGGTGAAGGTGGAGGTTTAATGTTTAATCACTGAGACTGCAGCAGAATCAGTGTTGTCCTTTAAAAAGGCTTAAAGTAATATTTTTTACTGCCACGCATATCTTGACCCTTCGATCTCTGTGGGGATTTGATGGAGTTACTAATGACTGCTAATGAGTCAATGACTACTTTACTAGGTTTCCAGCTGGCTAAACTCTTGTTTCAGAGCCATGTTACTTGTCTGTAAGAGCCAAAAAAAACAAACCACAAAGGTTTTATTCATGCTGGTATTCATGATTAACAACTCTAGGCAATCTAAATTTAGAATTAACAGTATTATTAATTTTGTCACACTGAAAAACAACAACCCTGCTGTATTATTAATCAGATGTAGTGTCAAAATATGAGTGATGAATCCTAATCCCTGTCCACCTTTACCTTTCCTCAGAAAAGTCCAACCTGCTGGTGTGTAGAAATAATCAAGGAGCAGAGGTTCCTCTGTCCCCCTCCCTCCACAAACACATCAGCCAGATGGTCTTCCACAAGATCCGAAAAGAGGACCTCGTCTTTGTAAGATAACCGTCTTTGACTGCTTGCTTTAGCTTTTTTCCCCAGCAGAAAAATGTTTACAGGCACTCATAACTAGCCTATCCCTTCAGTCTTCGTAAGTTATATTTGTAGAAGCTTACAACAGTATAACCATGGCCCTTGTATGCTTTTCTAATTGAACACGAAATGTTAAGCCAAAATGTAATGATGCTGGCCTTTTATAGACAAGGTAACAGGTCACAGCCTATTGTGAGAGTACCAGGATTTTCGATCAGACAGGAACAACAGGGACTCCTACAGGGTCAGTGAGGTCGCTGCAGTTAACAAAAAGACTTCCTGTTGATCGACTTACTGTGCCTCAGCATCATCATGAGCAGTCTCTGTGGACATGTGTGAATGCACTGTGCGCGTTGTGCGTGTCAGTGTCAGCCATGCTTTCTCCTCAGTGGCTGGTCTCTTTCCATCTCACTACATTTTCTGTTGTTCGAGCACTTGAAGTTTTGTACAACGGGTCTGTCACAGGAAAACCACAGAAGCCGTTCCCCTAATCAAAGAGCTCAGGGGTTTTTCCTGTATTGCTCTATTGTCTTCTCGCTCATTTTTAGCAGATTCAGATGTTTCAGCTTCCTGTTACTTAGGTTCAGCTATGTGATGCAGTTGTTTCACAGGTTTGGACATTGTGACCTTAAATTGATTTTGTTGAAGCTTGTGCACTTAAAGCCATTAGGTTAGTTAGGTTCTAGCTGACTATGAGTCACATCTTGGTCCCGGTGGAAGGGAGGCAGGAGTGGACATTACTGAGTTTGGTTTCTGGGCTGGGGAAGCTGTAAGATTTACTGCACGAGTTAGTTTCCCCTTGCCACTTCTTTGGTGCCTTCCTTGGGCTGTATTCAATAACTTACTCTGTAATTTGTGAATTCATCAAGCTTTCAGTCTCACATCAGCACTGTCATCACATCTATCATTGTACACAGTATAGGTCTTGGGTAGAGAGTACTGGTTAGGGAGAAAAATGCACTCCCCCTCCTTTCCAAAGCGGGTTTTTAACATAACAATAAAAACTGTGTTTTAGAATGAGAGTCTGGGTCAAGGAACTTTCACCAAGATCTTCTGCGGTGTAAGGAAAGAGCTGAGGGACTACGGAGAGGTGCACCAGATAGACGTCGTTATCAAGATCCTGGACAAGGCTCACCGCAATTATTCAGAGGTTGGTTTGTTGGCTGAATGAATGAGCGAGTGAGTGGATCTGATTAAATAAACATTTCAAATCAAATTCACTAATCTTGTCTCTTTTCTCTCATTTTCTCCCTCATAGTCCTTCTTTGAGGCAGCCAGCATGATGAGCCAGCTCTCCCACAAGCACTTACTCCTCAACTACGGTGTGTGTGTTTGTGGTGATGAGAGTAAGTTTACAACATGCACACACAAACATACACTACTAGGCAAAAATGGTAACAAACAAGGGAATTATTTTGGTTATCCTCAGGTGTAGCTTGTAAAAATGACAGAGGGTTGCCAGACTAACCAGTATGTGTGATTACAAAGAGTCAGGTAGTCAGTCAAACACCCGTGAGGGATCAGTACTAAGAATCAAACAGAGAAGAACTAAGGTTTGTGACCTGCTGACTTTCTTTGCGCTCTGGCTTGACCTTCGGACTAGATTAAGCCCTCAGGTTCAACAAGTCAGTAATGGGCCACTGCGGTCTTGATCTTTACCTGCATCTGCCCACACAGATCAGAGCAGTGTGTCTGGAAACCTTTTCCATTCACATTTCTGAATGCAGGGAAGGAGCAGACAGGAAAGAAAAGGTTCAAGTGCTGGAAGGATTTTGGAAGTCATTTGAAATGTGTCTGTAGGGTCTAGGTTTTTATCTCTTATTCATCAATGCAGTGTCTCGCAGCTGACTGTCTGTTGTGCTTTCTGTTGTGTCAGTAACATCTGCGTCATTGAAGAAACCACAGGAAATAAGCTACAATAAACCACACACTTGTTAAATGGGAAATTCAATAGAAAGCCTTTTGTTTCTAAGAATTTGAATATGGATGGTAGTTTGAATAATAAAATCATCTCCCTCTCCTCTGCCTCTCAGACATGATGGTGCAGGAGTATGGTAAATTTGGTTCTCTGGACATCTACCTGAAAAAAAATAAAAGCTGTGTCAACATCACATGGAAGTTAGAGGTGGCCAAGCAGCTAGCCTGGGCTATGCACTACCTGGTAAGACGACACTGACGTCCTGTTTTGCGTCGGACAAAAAATGAAATGGAAGAAGAAATACGTTTACACCAAGGCATTTTATGCTGTCCCTGTCATATGTGCACACAGGAGGATAAGAACCTCATTCATGGAAATGTCTGTGCCAAGAATGTTCTTCTGATCAGGGAGGAGGATCGGAAGACAGGCAGCCTGCCCTTCATCAAACTCAGTGACCCTGGTATCAGCATCACTGTGCTGCCCAGAGAAGGTGAGATACACGACCTGATGCTATGTGGTAATAATATTCTCCACCATTGGTGTGATTGTCTTAGTTGCTGCTAGGAACAAAGTTTGGTCAGCCTACCTTTATTTATCAATTTCGTTCATTTCTCTCTTTCTTTTTTTTTCTACTTGTCCTTTCATCAGTACTGGTGGAGCGTATCCCGTGGGTGCCCCCTGAGTGCATTGAAGATCCCCAAAACATCAGTTTAGCCACAGACAAGTGGGGCTTCGGGACTACCCTTTGGGAGATCTGCAGTGGCGGAGACAAGCCACTCAGCACTCTGGATTGCTCCAAGGTCAAATAAACAAAGGATGCATTGACTTAAAAATTGTAGTTGCCGCCGGTTGCCTGGCCTAACCCACTCCTAAAAGTACAGAAATAGCTACACAACAACATTGTTACTAACTGTCTGCCAGGTGTAGCCTTCTATTTACTGTACAGACATGTGAGTGATATTGTTCTTCTCATCTAACGCTCAGCAAGAAAGCAAATTATCACATTTCCCAAAATGCTCAAATATTCATTTAACTCACACATTAAAAAAATGAAAAGCACATGTGGTTATTTAACCACCATATTTTTGGGATTATTTTTCCCACACTTTCCCTTGCAACTTCACCATTTTACGACCCAAACTAAAAAATATGCAGGTCATGACTTTTGCTTTTGCTCTTTTCCTGTGCAGAAGAACTTGTTCTATGAGGACAGACACCAGCTGCCAGCTCCCAAATGGACTGAGCTGGCTAATCTGATAAACAGTTGTATGGACTATGAGCCCTTACACCGACCATCCTTTAGAGCAATCATCAGAGATCTCAACAGCCTCTTCACACCAGGTAGGAAGACAAATGGGAAAAATGTGAAAGCCAGTCACCTTTGACAGGTCCATAGTTCCCCTTCACATCTGGCAGACATATCTACACTGCGTGCCAAATTATTATGCAAGTCAAGTCTTTTCTTGAAAATCTGGACGGCTGCTGTTCAGAAAAAAATAATGTTTTAGTATGATGTTTCTAAGGCCTTGTGCTTTAACAAAACCCTTTTTGTTTGAATCTACAAAGCTTTCTAATATCCTTTATCACAGACAACATGTATATAAGTGTGTCACATTATTATGCAGGTTCTATTCAACTTTGACCGTGGGCAGGAAAAGTGAACTGACCAAAGAGGAAAAGAGTCAGATTGTCAAGAGTCTGAGCAAGGGGGACTCTACAAATGATATAGCCAAGAAATTGTAGCATGACCCCCAAACCATAAAAAGATATGTCCAAAATAGTCAGGATGGGAGAAAACCCAGAGCAGAAAACGCTTGTCGAATATTGTCAAGCCGAGAACTGTCAAGAATCAAATGAAAGGCTGCTAAAAGACCCTTAGCTACCAGTAAGGCCATTTTTGAAGCTGTGGGGCTTGATGATGTACCCAGGTCTACTCAATGAAGGACGCTAAGACGAGTAGCAAAGGTCCAAAAGGCAAAGACAAAACCTCCACTGAAGAAAATACATCAGAAAAAATGATTGGAATAGGCTTAACAATACATGAAAACCAACTTCTTTAAAGTTATAATCACCGATGAGTGCCGGGCAATCCTAGATGGACCAGATGGGTGTGCATCTGGTTGGATTTCAGGTGGCCATGCCGCTCTAACTCAACTGCGACATCAACAACTCATCATCAACAACGATCGCCTCATGAACTGACCTGCCTGCTCACCCAATCTCAACACAATTGAGAACTTGTGGTCAATAATAAAGAAGATCATTTACAGTGATGGCATGCAATGCAGCTCAAAAGACCAGCTTTGGAAAGCCATGCAAGGTGCAGCACACAGTGTCAGCAGAGAAGTCATCAGAAACCTAACTAAATCAGCTGACCAGCCACTTTCTGCAGATTCTGCATTAATTTAAAAATACAGCCTACAATACTTTGATAAACATAATATTAACCACACATTTGAAGAAATATGTTCACTATCTGACTTCTTAATAAATTTGAAAATGACTGTTTTTAATGACAGTTTTTAGAATATTCCCAAAAATGCAACTTGCATAATAATTTGGCACGCAGTGTAAGGATCAAGGGAATCTACTGGATGCCACACTTATTAATCATCCTAGCTTTTATCCAGATTTTGGATAAAATAACTTTGCCTCCTGTTGTGTTGCAGACTATGAGCTGCTGGTGGAGAGCGACATGGTGCCCAGCAGAACAAGAGGCTTTGGCTTCCCATGGGCCTCTGAGAGCCAGGAGCCCGCCCAGTTTGAAGAGAGACACCTCATCTTTCTCAAGCAGCTGGGCAAAGTGAGACATTCACACACAAGCACACACACTGTGATGAGATACAATCTCTTGGGGTGTTTTTTTGCTGTTGTCAGAGTGTTAATTTGGTAAATGGGTTTTGAAAATGTATTTTTCAGATAAACTTTGATTTACAGTAGCAAACATTCAACCCACGCTTCTAAGCAATTGGCAAGTTCCTGCTGTTATCAGAGATATTCTCATGATACTTTCCGGATAGCATGAATTACGGCTAGTACAAATTGATATGAAAGAAAACAATTTCTGAGAACTCTATCTGACTTTGCCTCCAAGATGATGAGCATTGTTTTCCGTCACAACTTATTCCTCTACTTGTAATTAGACAGCTCACTGATTCTATCCTATTTGACGGGAATGCCTCAAATTATATTTTGTGACATTAATATGCACTCGAAAACTAAATGAAATCACAGCACTTCTTTCTGCGCCTGTTCTCCCTCTGACCGCACGCTGCAGGGAAACTTCGGCAGCGTGGAGATGTGCAGGTACGACCCCCTGCAGGACAGCACAGGGGAGGTGGTGGCGGTGAAGAAACTACAGCACAGCACGGCCGAGCACCTCAGGGACTTTGAGCGGGAAATTGAGATCCTCAGATCCCTCCAGCATGAAAACATTGTCAAATACAAAGGCGTCTGCTACAGTGCAGGTATGAGCACATTGTCTGAACTCTGTGTGTTACATGAACTGATCGGAAATAACAGAATACAGCGGTGTGATTATATATCCTGCTCTTTTTTTGTTGTCAGTTATAAACTATTGTACCTGTTTAACGTTGATTATGAGGAAACTTGTGACACACGAAACAACATGACAAAACACTACAATCAAAGACCAGTGAGAATCACCACTCCTGCACATTTTGTTATACATGATAATGTCTTGACAGTCTCCACATTCGCTGCCTAGGGCGTCAGTGACCTCGCCCATGAAACAAATAAATCTGGATCTTCTCAGAAATTTTAAGCGCAGCCTCCACCTCCACTGCTCACACATCATACTTTCTCTCTCAGGTATCACACGTCCTTGTTCTTCTTGCACGTCTCTTTTTCTACAGGACGAAGGAACCTGCGGCTGATCATGGAGTATCTCCCCTATGGCAGCTTGAGAGATTATCTCGTCAAACACAGGAACCACTTCGATTCCAAGAAGCTGCTGCTCTATGCATCACAGATTTGCAAGGTAACGCAGAGCAAGAGCAAGTCTTGATCTTATCCCGTCCTGTCACACATGCATACTGGTGTTACCGAACATTTGAAACACTTTCCCTGGAGCTGGAGTCCACTGTAACTAGCACGTTAAAATAAGGAGTTCAAGCGTCAAATCTGGTAATGACAGATAAATGTAAAAAATTAATGACACATGAATGAACTCATGTCTTCCAGGGTATGGACTACCTTGCCACAAAGCGTTACATCCACAGAGATCTTGCCACTAGAAACATTCTGGTGGAGAGCGAGATGAGGGTGAAAATCGGTGACTTCGGTCTGACCAAGGTGCTGCCACAGGACAAGGAGTACTACACTGTCAAAGAGCCTGGGGAAAGCCCCATCTTTTGGTGAGGATGAAAACACCGCACGTGTTTGCTAAAGGTTTCACAAGTATTTTCGTATTTTTGTCGGTTGACCTTTACGAGGATAAAGGTTTGACACTCTGTTGCTGTTTTTACTGTCTTTTCCACTGTTGTGGTAAATATTATAACCCTTTGTGACTGATCTTTAAAAACAGGTGTTAAGATAAGATTGTATGATTCAGAGGGAGAAAATTTTGATTTGTTTTTGTACATCCAGACTAGGTGTGCTTTCTGCTTATTTCTCACACTCATATCTGTCTGCTTGTATTGTAGGACTTGTGCTTACAGTAATATTCATTACTGTTATATTAAGATGTGTCCATCATTATTCTGTGTATATATTACAGGGATGGGCATGAATACTATTTGATATTAACATGGAGCTATTTGACCATTTGGTGAAATCCATACCACCACACAGGTCTTACCAGCACCTGGTAGTAATGCGTTCTTCTTCTTCTTTTGTTTATTGGAAGTTGGCAAACAGCTTTTGGGTGCATTACTGTCACCTTCTGGCGATTGTGTCACATTATTTACTACCAGGAGCTAGTAAGAACAAGGGAAAAAAATATTTTTTAATACAATACTTGAATAAACTATGTGATTTTTTTTAGAACTTAATGACTATTCGAAAATCTTAAAATCACGAATCATCCCTAATCTGTGATGTGTTGTTTCCCAGGTATGCTCCAGAATCTCTGACAGAGAGCAAGTTCTCTGTGGCATCAGATGTTTGGAGTTTTGGTGTTGTCCTCTACGAACTCTTCACCTACAGTGACAAGAACTACAGTCCACCAGCGGTACCTCACTTCTACTTTTTAGTTTGTTTGTTTTTTAGTTCTGTCACGTAACCGTGTTCCTCTTCTAACCTTAATTATTTTGTCACTTGTCTGACTAACTTAACTAAGCTATAAAACAATGTCCGTATAATTAGTTTGTAGAGCAGTGTTAAAGAAACCACTTGACTGAGCACTCTGCTCCGTTCCAAAGTAATGTACTTAAAAACAGGAAACGCTTTTTATATAATTTACAAAGCTGTTTCCATTAAAACCAGACAAAAACTACTTTCTCTGTTCCAGGTCTTCATGGAAAAGATGGGAAATGAAAAGCAGGGCCAGATGATTGTCTACCATCTGATAGACCTGCTGAAGCAAGGATACAGGTTGCCAGCTCCTGATAATTGTCCAAAGGAGGTCGGTAACAACACACATACATACGTACATACAACGTGCTCACACTGACAACAGGTGTAAGGTTTACCATGTTAACAATCACAGTTTAGGGTGGTAGCAGGCAAACATTTGCTAATTGCCACAAAATCACAAAGAATAGCTGAGGCTTATGGGAATTAAACCAAATGATTGGACCAATTAAAATTTTAACCTGATGATGGCAAAAGTCTGAGTAAAGAGGAAAAGTTAAGGGATCACCAGAGTGATTATAATTTTATACAGACATATAAAATGTCATGACAAATGATCCAATGCTTGTTGAGACATTTCACTCAAAAGCACAAATCTGAACCTCACGGTGGCGCCGGTGGGACCAAATTTCATGGCAATCCATCTAATAGAAAAATAAAATGACCTTGGCTGCCTCAAAGCTGTAAATCGGCCTTTGTGCAGAATAAATTAACTTTACATTTTTTCTTTTTCTGTGTTAATGTTTTTCTGATGTTTCCCTCAGATTCACAAGATTATGACAGAGTGCTGGAACAGTGACCCGAGACTGCGGCCTACATTCAAGACATTAACCCACAGTGTGGAGACTGTACGAGACAGCAAGAACGGATGAGCGGCACTCATCCCTGAACCTCTGAACTTTAGGTGTCAACTCCCAGGAATCAGTCCTCACAGATCTCTGTGACCTCTGGGTTTACTGCAGTGGTGCCGTCACCAGTCTGGAGTATATTTGTGTTTTTTTGTTTTTTATTTTTGGTGCTCCGTCTGCCTGTCAGCCTAATTAAGATTTACTTTTTGGAGTGATGGTAACACCCGCTTTCTCAGCACAGTTTACCCACTTCTTTCTATGAAGCATACAAATGATCAGATCGATTACTACACTACATCTGACTTAGACTCAAAACCAAAGATAATCAGTGATGCCATTAAGAACATTCCATGATGGGATAAATTATTTTCATTGTGTCACTTGTGCAGGTTGTGTTCTACATATTGATTTTGAGAGAGGAGATACTTTTTCAGTACTTTGCATTGAATGTTTATTCATATCGGCACCAAAAATGTATAAGTGTAAAATGAGCAGAGACTCATTTTGTTTAACCAAAGAGACCATGGGGTTCTTAACAGACTGTTAGTCATCTAACGGCACCTGAAACCGAGAACAAACGTCACATCGTTTTCACATCACTGAGCCAAGTCCACCTGAACTGAACCTCACTGCACTGCTCATGTGTGGCTGTACTTTTATGAATGACTGGGGACTTTTTTTTAAAGACTGTTACAGGGCAGTCCATAAATGTAAAGCACCGGCTGAACCTCTGTCTCGACGGGGCCCACTTCGAAGATCTCTACCAGTGGTTTTTCGAGTCAGATTTCTGCTGTTACAGTGTGCTTGTGTTTTACAGATATTTGTTGCACATTGACGATCATTCTGTGTGTTTCTGAGTGTATGAAGCAACAGCCCCTTTTTGTTTTTTTTGTTTTTTTTTTGTGGTTTGCTACAAAAACGCCATCTGTCTACATAACAGGTCAGATTTTACACAAACAGCTTGTTATTTGTTTACATCCTTTAAACGCAATGTGGAAACAATGAAATGAATGAGAGAGACAGCAATAACTGCTCATTAAGCTCTTAGAGAAGTGGGTATATAGCACAGTAGTGTCATATCATTGGCTCATACAGTATCATTCTTGTTTTTGAAGGATACCAGCCAGGGAAATAATGATATTGTCTTTATAATTAATTCACAATGGGTAAATATATATTTTATAGATACAGCTTGACGTCTTCGGTGTTAAAAGGCTATACTATCTGCCTGTGGATACCTAATTTGAAAAGTGCACATTCACAGTGATGAAAGGAGGTGCTTTTGCTTTCTACAGCAGCTTGTTGTTGTTTTATTTAAAACATATTTGTTCATGTCATTATTTTCCCACCATTTAAAGATGTTGAGTAGCTTGTGTGTCAGGAGAGTATGTTAGGATGCGCATTACAGTGTCACAAGGGGGATTTTTTTTTTTTTTTTTTTTTTTTTTTTAATGTTTAAGTTAACATGCCAAATGTCACTGGCTAAAATGTGTGATTTGTGTTGAGACTAATGAGGGGAATCAGCATCTTTGTTTTAAATTTAAAAAAAAAAATCACTCTCAAGGGTTACTTTAAGCCCTAAAAGGCAACTCTCACACACACACACAATGTCAAAGGATGGATGCCCTCTTACATTACTAAGAATGAGTCACTGTAAAGAGCCGTAAAGTTTTCTCACATACAGACGCACAAACTGTGCCTGTAAGCTCCCATGCCTAAACCTCTGAGCACTATTTATGCTGATGATCTGTGTGTGTTTCTCTGACTAAGATTATCAAGTTGTTTTTTTGTTGCTGCCAAACGGGTTATGTTTTTTTTTTTGCATTAATATCTTTTTTTTTTTTTTACTCATACAGCTGTTGTGGTGATATATGTGTATTGCTGTGTAACATCAAATATGAGTATTTTGTGAAATATGTTTTTTTTAATCCAAAGACTTTGAGAAAAACCAGATGTTTAACAGTTTAAACTGCTGGTTCTTCTTTGCATTTATTTCACTTTTAGTTTGTTGCTGTGTGAATGAAATGAAGCCCAGTTTTTTGTCATCTGATGGCAACATGCAGCTACCTTTAATACATTCATGTGTACATAGATGTAAATATTGAGATGGATGAATGTGTGGTTTATTCCAAGTGTGTATATACTTTTATTAAACAACTAGTAGTGCTGCAATACTATGGGCATGAAAATGAACTTTTTTTAAATGTAAATGTGGCTTGCTCTTCACATAGAGCTTCACCATATTGCGAATGATATTATGGGTTTTGTTAAGGGGGAGTTAAATGTATGTTTTTGCTCAGTCTGAAAGGGTTAAAAGAAGAAAAAAAAAAATCCGCCCTTTTGGAGCAGTGCCCTCCGGGCGTTGACAGAAAATCATCAGGCGTAATGTTGTGAACACAGGGCAGCAATAAGTTCACAGCAGCCTAAATGACATTAATGTGTGATATGGGCTTGTGTTGAACATATGAACGTAGTTTAGTCAGATGCTCTGCAGGCGGGAATACGGACGCGGCTGACCGCTCGAAATCCTTTCCACGCATGTAAACAAGTGCAGGAGACAACACATGATACTGCTCAGTATTTCATAGTAACACAGTATTTAAAATTTATTGTCAAGGATGCTGAAAGGGCAACAACGTACACACAGAACAGGATTTTTTTTTTAAACAAAATATGAAGTAAGAAGAATAAATAAAATGTGGCAGAGAGATGTGAGGTTGGAGTGATGTGTGCAGTCAGACATGACTGGCAATAACTTACTATAGCCTATTAAACAGCAGATGTGAAGTGGCTAGCCTCCCTCTTTTACCTCCGACACCTTCCCACAACTGTCTACTACTGTCCATCACACTGCCTTCATGTCACGACCCCTCTGCCATCACCCATCCCTTCTCCCTCTCCTCCTTCCCGCCTCAACACAAGCGTCCAATGTCATTCTTGGTACAGCCCTGGTTACAGCACATCCCTGCCACACCCAGAGAAAAGTTCCTCTTCTTCTTGCTCGATATGGGTCGGTCAGCTGCCGCCAGTCTGGCGTCTTGCTCGCCTAAAACAGCGAACGGCTGAGACTTCTCCAGCGGGGCCAGGTCACTCAGGGACTGCTGCTGTCTCTCCCCTATGGCCCCGTAAAGAGCCAGGAGGTCTGCCAGGGAGTGAGAGGAGGCGATGTGGAGAGGAGAGCGGCTATCTGTGAGCTCTGCGCCACTTTGCCAGGTGTGCTGGTTGTCTTCCACTGTAACATCGCTGAGAGAACTCCACTGGAAAGGGTCTGGGGAAAGAAAAATCAGAGATTAGTTACAGTTACCTCACAGCTTATTATATATCATATGTCAAAGACACATCAGAATATAGTGGTAAAAGGTGCTCTGTGGAGGACTAACAACAGAGCAATGATGGCAATGATGATTTTCATGTTAAGTCTAATTAAACATTAACGTGAGCTAACCATGGTGCTGAAATGTGAGCCTCTGCCAATCAGCTGTCTAACTGAAATATGTTACCTGATTAAAACCCTGTGGCAGCCTTACCCTCTGATGTGTAATAACACACCACCTAATGTTCTGGAGAGATTTAAGAATTAAAACAATCTATTTCAGTTCTTCACCTGTGGAACCTTTCTTCTTTAATCTTACTGAGACAACTATTCCTCACACTATTTCTCAGCTACATTAGAATATATTTAAAGTCATGTTTCAACATATAGTTAAATGTGTATTTTACAATGAGTCTTGTGGTTAATGCTTGTGAACAGTTTTTTTTTCTGATATACATTTGTCCAATAAGTGTGCACATATTAAGCAATGAATGGGACTGGAGTAATGTCAACCCACCTGCGTCTCCCTCTGTGGATCGCTTCCACCGGGAGCCTCCGCAGGTGAAAATGACCGCTCTGATGAACTCTCTCCCGCACAGTTTCACCCCGTAGTCCCTCGGTACGATCAGTCTGCTCATTACATCAGCCTTCACACAGCTGCATATGCCACCGACGCACACCACAGCCACGGCAAGAGTCAATCTCCAGAGCATTTTCACTTTTCCCGGAAACAGGTGGGGTCAGATGAGCTCCACCTCAGATCTGATCAGGGTTTCAAATCCTGCTGGTTTCCTTGTTGTTGTTGTTTTTTTGTTTGATTTTTTTTTTTTTTTTTTGTCAGGAGAATTCTGTTGAGCCGGCTCAAGTTGTAAAAGATGCTTCTGTTCGTCTGTCTTGTGTTGCACAGCAGACTTTGGTGTCCTTGTTCTCTCTTGGTCAGTGGACACAGCCTTTTATAGTCCTAGTCACTAGTTCACTCATCAACCTATACTTTCAACCCCGACCCCCTCTCTCTCCCCCTCCCTCTCCCTCTCGCTCTCTCTCTCTCACACACACACACACACACACACGTCATTTAGATTGATGACAATGACGTACTTGGACTCATTTCTTTGTTGTAGTATCATTAGGAGATATTTGAAGTTACTCACACACTGTCTCCGCTTGGAACCCAAAGACGAGTTGCAGCGATGATTCAGACACAAATGAAACTGAGGTGTGTATGGCAATTTGTACATATCACTGGGAAGAAATTAAGATTGTAGGTGGTTTAGGCTTCTACTAACACTGCGCTCATCTCTAAAAAGAAAACAAAAAGTGGTCTGGTGTTTATACAAAGCTACTGGTTTCTGCGTTTTGCATCAAAATAACACCTTGTCACAAAAAGATGTTTATCTTTGCAATATTTATTTTTACGGAATCACAAATATAGTTTCCATGATGTCAAACATGAGTTTAAAAAATTCTAAATATATAAAGCATAAATATCAGCACCCTTTAATATAACCATGATGATAAAAATAAAAGTTACATGTGCACCAATGCTAACTATAGCTTTGGTATAAAGCTCCTCAGCTCTTCTGTTACTGTGTTTGTGTTTTGGAGTCTTTCTGCCTTCTAGAGAATTACAAAAATGACTAAATGCTGCTTTAGACGAAAAAGAATATGATAAACAAGAATAACACAACTTATTGAGACAGTCTCAGTGTCCCATGGTGTCTGAGGGAATCATATTAAAATGTTTAAAGATACAGAAGCTGAAGAAAATATTCATTTAACATTTATTTCATCATATACTACAGTGCTGTATTACTAACTTTTGTATTTGGACTGATCTTCTGCATCAGATAATCTGTTTTATTAAGTACCTAATTCATTATTTGGATGCTGATGCTCCTCCAATAACAATTACAATAACCACAAAAACAGCAATGCCATTATTTTATTTATACTGACGTTAATTTCAAGTCCATGAGAGAGAATCAGTGCAAACCACGGACTCAATTAACTTTAAAAAGGCGACTGGTATATTTAACATTTTTCTCATAATTATGCCAAAGCATTGTGGGTGAATGCGCTGAGCGGACGATTCTGATTTAGTCTCAAACAACCAAGTCGTCACTTCTCCAAGAAGGAGGCGAGGCTGCTTTTAGCGCGGCGGGCCTTCTCTATGCTATCGAAGGTTGGAGTCCCATGAGGCAAGTCCAGACGGTCATGTTCAGACGCCATGATACTCTCAGCCTCCCCTAAAGGTACAATGGAAGAACGTGTTGTGATTTGTTTTGATGCGATGAATGGGTGTCAATCATTTTTGTCCTATGCGAAGGTGCTGGTCTAACGTGGTTTTAATAAAGGTTAATTATTTGGTTTCTGCCTCTCCTAAGTGAGCACTGATGGCAGAGAACAAATGGAAGTTGTGTTAAAGCTGGTTTTAGTTTGTTGAGTTTTAGTATATGTACATGCTGTGTGTATACAGTAGATCTTTGATACCCAAAAAAGGACGTGATACCAAAAGAAGTTTAAATGACTGTCTGATCAGTGTTAGTGTAACTGTGCTGCAGAATTAAGAATCAGTAAAGGTGTTTTTGATTGATATGAACTTTTTGTGAACTTCTTGTGATAATTGTGTGAATGTTGAGGAGAAAAGCTTGTGAAAAGCTGCAAAGCTCATTTACAGCATTTTGTTTTAAGCTGTTGTCTTTGAAACATGAGTCAACAAAAACAGAGTGTAAACTGTATGAGAAATGTGCAGCTCGCAGATAAAGCTTTTTTTTTTTTTCTGGCTGACATCAATGTTTTGTTCATGTGATGGATGATAATCATGATGATGACTGCGTAGTCTTACCTCTCATACGATAAATGAGTGTCCCATAGGCGCTGTCCATCTGGTAGGCAAATACGAAACCAAGAGGAATGATGGGAGCGAACAGGGCCGGCTTCTTTCTTTTAACAGCTCTGAAGAAAAGTGTAGAGACAAAGAGATGAAAATCTGAATATTTTCCACTGGCAACGTGTGATAAAAAGATAAATAAACAGAATAAACAGAAAACTGAATCTGTTATTTGCATCAAAATACACACCGTAACACAGCAGACCATTTTGTTGACTTTAAAATTTTCAAAACATCTAAATCATGGGATTAAGTGAGTCAAACTCCTGATGGACGAGCTGCAGCCATTTAAGTGTGTCATGCTGCCCTAGCGCCACCTATAGGTGGCTTATGCTGTTTTTTTTCCAGTAAAACTGTAACCACATAGTTAAACTTTACGTGACCACTGTGTCTAACAGTGACAAAACGTCATACACAGAGCTGCACCAGTTAAAGGCCACAGGACTACAGAGTGTGATTAATCTGATACTGAAGCTGTGAAGACTCAGTTCAGTGACGATCACACTTTACAGCTGTCATGTACGGGCCAATACAGGTTGTTCTTTCACTCTGTATTATTACTGGGTGTTGTGTGTGTGTGTTAGACATAGGTCACCCTGAGTGAATCTTATCTTGGGGGGGAAAAAGAAAAAAAAAGAAAAACTTGTAGGTTTTGCGGTATGAGCGGTTACAACACTCACCCCAAAGTGAGTCCCACTGTGGCCACTGCGTAGAAGGTGCCGAAGTATTTGAGAAACTCTCTGGACCACGCAATCTGCATAGCCATCTGTCTCTCCCTCATCTGGTTCTGCATCAGGATCTGACGCTCCATCTGCGCAAGCAAACACACACACACACACACACACGCACGCACGCACGCACGCACGCACACACACACAGGAGAATGGACACAGAAGACGTCATCAATCATAAAAGACTTTTAAAGCCACATGAGGACACTGTCTCATGCCTCTCAGTGTTTGTAACTTTGTAACATGAAATATCTAATGATCAGAAAACTAATTTTATTCAATTAAAGAGACAAATTAACAAATTACATTAGCAAATGCTAACTGCCCTTTAGTACCAGAAATGCTAATGATATGTTTGAGGCAATTTAGAAACTGCATCTTCATTACACAGTTTGTCCACCAGAGAGAAGTGACAGGTTTATGTTTAACTGTAATATGTCCTCCTTAGTATTTCTATCCCATTCACATTTCTCCAACAACCAAATTTAAGGGGTAATGTGATCTTGAATGTGATCTTGAATCACATCATTTAACCATTAAAGTGTTAAAATAAAAAATAAAATAAAATAAGAAAAAAGACAAAGTAATCCTAAACAAGAAAAATATTCTGAACATAAACTCTGCTCATGCAATGAAAATGGCAACCAGAGATATAAAAGGTATCAGTGTGGCTGGATATGAAAGCAGTGAGACGGAAAGTGAGGTGGACAAAGAAAGGGTCAAAAGAACAAGAGAGGGACAGTCTCAGAGACGCTGTATCCATGCTGAAGCACTTCAGTCAGATGGGTCTTTTGTCTGCTGTTTCCTGTTTGACACATACACTCACATGCACACGCACACAAATGTATGCTTCCTGCATGACAATTGCCACTGAGCTGACTGAGTGACATTCTCATTTAAAAAGCCTTTATTCTCAAAAAGTGAAAGTGCCAGAGATGAGCCTTTGTTTCCACTTAACAGGAGAGTGACTCCAACTCACTGATGATGCAAAGGTTTATAAAAAAAAAAAAAGACCACAGTACCATTCGAGCGAGTCGATGACATAAGTGAATGGCATAAATTACAAGATGTCGGAGAAGGAGCGTTTTGATTTCTGATTTTCTGCCACATTGTCATCATCAGTTCTGTATGTCTCTCTTAATGGCAGAACATTATGTGGCACTGAAGCTAAAGTGAATGAAATTAAATAGGTGGAGCCTGTTAAACTAATGGAGACTTGAAGAATGAAAAAGTAAAGCAAATGAATAAATTAAAAAAAACACTCACACTTAAATTACCACAGTAATTAAAAACACCTAACTAAAGACTGTAAATAATTGCACTGGGCATTACACAAACAGCTTGTAAACATGCACTTCATACATTTTGCATGCCCACAGTAATGGCCTTACAGTACAACAGTGCCCATTACTACACTGACTGTAAAATTCCCTAAAGAATTAGGACTTAGCAGAGGATGATGAGCCATTTTAAGCTCTGCAAAGTTTTACAGTACAAGAGCAACAAGTCAGAGTTAATTTAACAGTGTTTTATGAGGGAGTCGGCTTCATATTGACCAACTCCCAGCTCCAAATGTGTTTAACTTGTCAAGCAGGATGAATAAGGGCAAGAATGACTCGTCAACCCTTCCTCAGGGCTTCATGGGTGGCAGAAGAAATGGCCTCCACGCTGGCAAAGAGTCATCAACTGTTAGTCGACAAAAAAAAAAAGAGCCCATCAGTTATATGACTGGAGCAATACTGTTCAATATTTTTACAATTTAAAAAAAGTGATTAGGAGTGGTGTGACATATTCTAAATAACACAGATTGCTTTTTGGTTGTCTGCAATCACTCTTCTCCTTTAGTACAATAAACAGAGATTATTAAGAAGTTTAACTCACTTCCACGTTTTGATAAAGTTATTAATGGTCATTCATTGTTGTCTTAGTGCCAGTGTCTCTGGAGTTAAACGTATGTTTGATTTCACAGACAACTAATAGCCAAGGGACACAGCATTTCTTTATTTAATTCATTCCTGTATGTAAACAAATAACAAAAAAGAAGAAATTCCCTCAAGGCATCACTGAAATATCGTAACTGAGATTTTATGCCTTCAGCCACAGCTGTCGCCGACGCAAAGACATAAAAATGTAATAGCACTGATCAGACACCTTTGGTGGTTAATACATGACATAAATTGTTCTCCTGTTGTGGCCATGTCAAGAACATCAAGTTGGGTGATTGGCTGACTGAAGTGCTAAGCTACTAAAAAAGGAGAGGCCTAAAATTAAGAAAACAGCTCAGAAGGGTGAAGCTGTAATCAGGAGACGTCACAGGCAGGTAAAAGTACAGTAAATGGCACTCGAGTTAAAGAAACGCAATCAACCCTTAAATCTAATGTGGTTTCATGCTATTAGCCTGATTGTGGAGGGTTCAGATCTACATCTGTGAACATTAAAGACTCGTTTTACTCAAACAGCACAAAACATACAGTGTACATTATCTATATAATGATTTTGGTCCATATACATTTTCATGAAACTGGTTATTTAGCAGAACTGAAGACAACTGCTCCTTTATCGGAAGAGACGAATGTCTGCATATCCGCTTCGTAGGTGAAGGTGGACTGAGTTGGGAAGTAGAGTGAAGAGCTACTGCAGATTGTTATGTAATGCCTGCTGAGGCATGTTTATGTTTATTCACTGTATTTAGATTCTCTGGTGGCTGAGCCTGGTTTAAGTTCTCATCATGATAAAACTGAGGAGTTTTCTTCCAACACAGGTGCCTCAGCTTTGTGCAGTAATAGAGAATTACAAAGGAAGCAGTTTATCATTTCACACTGAATTTCATATAGGCAGTGAATATTACCTGGTAACCTTTACTATTAGTGACAATAACACTGAATCAATGACTGATTTTAGAGCTGTAACGTTTAATCAATTATCATTCCAGCATAGTCCAGCAACACAGAATTCCTCTGAACACACAAGAGGCGTCTATGTACATTTTGATGCTTTTGTTCCTTGTGAAACTTTGGAATCCACTGCTGTAACCAAGCTTACTACGACGACTACCCTCTCCAGGAAGGAGGAAGCTACTAACCTTTTATAGCCACGGGGGGAGAGTGTTTCATTTTCAAGAGACTGTGTCTGAGTAATGTTTTGAAAGAAATGGAAATAACAGGCACAGCTTCTGTAATCAGCAGTGCTTGTGCTCTAACAGTGGGGTCCACTGAGGTAAATTAGTGAAAAAATAATGACCTCGAGGACAGCTCGTTAAAATTAGACAAAGTTGAAGTAGAAATCAAATGCAGCAGGTGCTGTAAATGAGTCAAGAATCTAACTGTGTTTGAAATGGACCTCTTTCCAGAGTTATGCATACATACATATCACCCATCCATTCCCAGAGCCACGGTGGCCCTTGAGAGTGAGCAATGCGTAATAAAGGGTTCCTTGTGATACAGTCAAAGAGACGTCATCTTGCGTGAAGTCATCCCTTCTCTCATCAAAAAACAGGAAGTAGACTAGAGACACTGAATGTCTGAATTTAATAAACCATCTGGAAACTACCCAGTTCCTATCACGGATAAAACATTTTTGAGTCACCTTTGGGTAAGTTTCTTTTGAAGAGGGCAGAATATTCCAGTGGAAATAAAAATTAATTAAAAGAAATAGAAACTGCCTCAGCGGGGGGCATAATCTGACATAGAACAATTAGATAACAAATATTTATATAAATAAGGATGAGATAAACTGTCTATCCAGCAAGCAAATGCACCAGCTGTCTGTTCATTTGTTTTTCTGTTGAGCCAGGAGTTGGACATTAACTGTGCGAGATGGACTATTTCAGCTCAACTATTTTAAAAAGGTGTTCAGATCATGCTGTGAAATGACCAATGCACACACAGCTCCCAAACGAGCATGAAGGTTTTCACACAAAAATTCCTAAGAAATGATCATCAGCTGAGTGATGGCTGACACAAAAGACTTCAAAGGAGACCCAGGTGTACCACACAAAGGTAACACCCCCTGACTTTGACAAAAATATAAGAATGCATATCTTCCATGCATGCATTATGTACGTCAAGAAGGTTTCATGTCTTTGAAAACTGATGCTCTCCATCGAAAATCAGTTTATTGGCTTATAAAAAAAAATCTGCTTGAGTGATGCACTCATGCAGCAGTAGAGACTGAATAAGACTCCCCTACCCTGAAATTAGCTTGTGTACTGCCCTATACTGGCTCTATGTTTGTCTGAGGGCTTGCTAATTAGCTCAAAGCTAACCCAGGTGCTGTTGTTTTAAACAGTACATAAATGAACAGAACACAAAACTGTACTGCTGACTCTTCAAAGCCAAAGTCTTTAATGTTGGTCTCTGGTTAACTTGTCATAACCATATGCCAATATTTTTTTACATTTTTGTGCTAAATGAAACTTACAAATTAATCTATAAACATGAGCATCGGGTTGATTGATAATCAAGATCTCCACCATCCGGAAACTCAACGCCCTGTCTGTTGGAACCCACCTACGTGCCCCCTGTATAAAAGCATCGAAGAGCCAGCGTTCTTCTGCTGCTCCATCTGCTACTTCACCACACTCACAGTAACCAACAGGAGCAAACTCATCAAAACCACAAACACACACAGCAACTAAATCCACTTCCAACCTCACAGATGTGAACACAAATACTATTACCATCCAAAACACTCAATATGTGGTCAATATCACAGATCTTGGATATGTTAAAAAAAAAAATCTTGACTTGACAGACAATTTGTTCTTTCTATGTTTCTCTATGAAACACTCTTTTTATTAAATGTTAAATGTTGGGATTAAGATGGTTAGGATGTGGTATATAAATAAACTTGACTTAATTTGACTGACATCACAAATTCTTCAAGGAATCTGAATAATAAATTATCTGGTGTTACTGTTCCTCATCCTATTTTTTTCATTCATGTTTTCATGATGTGTTTCCATGTGATGACTATGAGGTTTTGTCTGATAAACTTGAGTTGCTGTGGCAGCATCGTGTTACCTTTACCTACGTGTACTTCAAAAATAGACATCATGTCTCTTGGTGAAACCATAAGGTATGACCAATAGATTTAGGGGCAAGTTTGGACAAGCAGCAGACGTTTACACAATGACTATGAGACTGTGACTGGAAAAAGCAGTGAAGAAAAAGTGAAAGAAAGAAATGAGCCACAGTGAGTCCATTCCCAAGGTGACAAAGTGAGAGCAGAGCCGAAACGTAAGCGGGAAATTCACTGACATTTTCTAGAGGCTGGGGACACACATAGAGCAGGACAATACCTGGAAAACTGACATACACGAATCATCATGGTCTACATACTGAAAGGAGGAAAGGAAGTACACATAAGAGAGAGACAAAGGACCACCACATCTCTCTCTCTCTGTCTCTCTCTCTCACACACACACACACACAAGTCTTAAATGTTGTTTTTCCAACAATTTAAATACAAAATAATTTATGTATTTTTGCAGCATCTGTAACTGGTTTTAATTACTAATACAAATATTAATGGATGTAAAAAAATTTGACGTTATGTCTGATAAATTAGGGGGGTTTCTTCAGGGTCTTGGTTGGCAACAAAAACTACATTTTTAATTATTTGTCCTCACCTTGTCTAGGGAATAGCTATGATCAACGACAAACTGTCATTCGAGGATACTGAGAAATTTATTCAGGTCTGGATTTAACTAGGATCAGATCATGAGCTCGGTTTATGATGATTATTAATTACCCACAAGACACTATGTGGCAGTGTTCCAGGGTTTTAACAATCATCTGACCTTGGCTTTTTACCTTTACTCCCAACCAAACATAAAACTACAGGAAATGTTTGCAAATATCACAATATCTGAATCTGTAGAGGAAGAAGAACAAACAAAGCTTGATTTATATTGTGATTTGCATTACTTGTAAAAAGTGCTGAAAATGAAACTAATCAAAAACCTTGCGGGAAGGTCTTTGCTCACCTGCTTTACACTCAAACCCACTTAAGTTCAGTGGATGCCAATAAAAAAGCACAACCCTATTATTATTAACCAAGACTCATTTTTAAACATAAAGTGAACAAAAACATCATTTACGTCATTTCAGAGGTGCCATTTATCCTCAAGACATGCGTCATACAAGCGGACCCATTTCCTGGGAATTTTCAAGTAATGTTTAAGATGGACCCGTGATTCAAACACAATGCCCAATGACTTTGACTTAAGGGCAAGAGCATGGCAAGGATCAATTAGCTGTGACTGATGTGACTTGAGAACACTGGCAAGCAATCATCTGTGACATCTTAATGCAGGGGGAGGCAACTGTGATGCTTCATAGATATTCTGAAATTGCCGGGGTCAATCTTACTCATTAAATTTGGTGATGTCAAAATACAATTTAAATGTTGAATGTGAAAAAAGTAGAAAAATGATTTTCTGCCACAGGCCGTAATATAACATTTGATCTTTAATGACACTGAAGAGTTTTTAAGACTTGAAATGTTAAATGTATTCATCAAAATTAAAATATAAGTTATGAATATACTTTAAGCAGACAGGCGGAATATTGTAAAATAAGAAATGTCTCAATCTGTACTAAAAACATAAATGTGTTTATGAATAATAAATATGAAATTATCTTTACTAAGTTAGGCCAATAAGACAATGTGGACACACTACAGCAATGTTTAAACACATGCCTAATATTCAACTGTGAGTCATTGTCATGACCCAAACAAGGGCGCTCTGAAATTCAATTGCCAAACATTTACCATCACTACATAGCATTAGTCATCATCTACCACATTTACAGCTGCGAGAGAATCAGAAAATTATGGGGCAGACAAGACAACAAAGCTCCTGGGTGTAAGTCGGATAATGTCATTGGTGTTATGACAGTCACGTATCCCACCTGCTGCTCAGCAGCTCGCAGGCAGGAATAAATCACAACAGATTGGCCCCAAAAAAGGAGAAGAAAAAAAATAATCCTTTATTTAAAAGAAAAAAAAAATAATGAGTGCAATAAAACCTACAGTTTCTAAATTGGAATGCTGAGATTCAAACCCTGGTTCTGATATAGTATGATTCAAGAAAGAAAGAAAGATAGAAAGCAAGCCAGGTTGAAACAACAGATAAAATCCAAACCAAACTCTGGTCCATGCGCTGGGTTCACTGCAATATTGACTTAAACAGTAATGTTAAATCTTACAGCTAGATTTTTTTTTTTTTTTTTTAAGGTGAAGCCTTCAAGCAAAACTCAGCATCACTGCTGTTTTTGGACCTTCACTCACCTGCAGCCGTGCATTGTGGAGCATGAACTCTTGCTGCTTTTTAAAGTTTGCATCCATGGACTTAGACAGGAGAAACCCCATGGTGGCGTTGCTCTTGCTGACCTGAAGATATAATTACTCAAAATTATGCTGCAGCCACAACATGAGGCAACACACCAAACAAACAGGCACATATCCGCAGAGTATAGAGGTACTACTGGTTAACCAGCCGTGACATACCATTTATTTTAGGTTGTAAAGGCAGTGTTGTAAATGTTTCACTGTACTGCCCCATTTCAATGGCACACATGCTAACTCTGTCTAACATGCATATTGTGCTATGTATTGCAAGATGATAGCAATACGTGGCAAAGGTCAAACTACTTGACACATGGTTTTGTGCCTTTGGCTAACAATATGTGCTAATACCTCCAAACAAAACGGCTTGTCGTGCTTCACCTGGGATGAAGCTGTGGTTTTGACCGTGGCTGTTAGCTTGGCTGGCTAAAAATGAGAGATTTTACATACCTAATATACTCTGAAGACGGTAAACTAAACAACTTGATAGCACAGGTCACAAAGACAGGACCAACGAGGATTCAAGGGCATGTCTCTATCAAAACATATGAGCACCTTAAAAAAAAAAAGCGGCTGACTTCCTCTCTGTACTTTGTCAATTGTCACCTACCACCAGGAAGCATAAATAAACACTGTACTTCCGTGAAGACTTTCAAAATAAAACTGAAAACATGCCACCTCGGTCATGGACAAGAGGGACGCTTTACAAATGCCAAGACTAATATTATAGCAGCATTTTAGTGACACCCTACCACCAAAATAAGTAATTGTAAACTCATTATACAGCAAAGGAGTTTCGATTTGGTCACACATTCATTCACATTCATCACATTCATGATTCAGAGGAGGTAACCGAATTATGATCAGGCTTCTGCTCTGAGTAAGTGAAAAACAGGGCTTGAGAAATGCTCGTTTTACACACAGTGGTTGTGTTAAAGAGGTATAGTGTTTATCACAGGCTGTGGTGCCTGGCTGGCTGCAGTTAGCTGCGAAATGGCTCTCTCTGTTGGTCATTGTGAGTATCTTAAAAGGCCTGAGTGATCAAATGAGCTTTTTTGGATTTTAACTTAAATATGATTAGGTATGAAATTAGAAGGACCATCTTGGAATTAATCTTTGAATTATGCTCAAGTCAAATTCTGGATCACAATCAGCCCTTGTACTGTGGGCAGTTTTAACCAAGGGGGCACCAAAAAAAAAAAAAAAAAATTAACCACACAATAGGAACCTCACAGCTGAAGAAATTCCCTGCCACCAAACCCCATGAAGAATTGGACCTAAAAAAATACATGATACTGCGCACTGATTTAAATTTTAGTGTTATACCTTAACTTCAACAAACTTGTGACTCTGGGTCACAGTGTATATAGAATTTAAAGAACAGTGATAACCTGAATCACAGGGGTATAGTACTTGGTTTTCTCAGCATTAATGTAGGATTATCTGCCAATCTAATGGGCTTGTAATGACATAGATTCAACTGCTACCTCTTTCAAGTGACACCATAGATTATGAAGTTACTTTAACTACTGTCAGTTATTTTAATTTATTTTTAATATATTACATATTTTTCAAGGTAACTTCAGATATACTCAGAAGTGTAATGGAGTGAAACGTAGTATTTGTTTAACATGTAGCAGAGAAGAAAGTTTATATATGTACTATATCTTATGTAAATGTTGTTGGCTGTGTAGATAAGTGGTACAGGTAAAAGATCACCCCACCCTTCACAGGAAGGGTGATCTATTACTCGTACATCCCAGTCGGCCTTTAGATTACTTTTAATTTTATCTGTCAGATCGAAAATGCACCAGACTCATGATTTTCATGCTGTAATGAACCATATCAAGCCAAGCTATCTTTTTCATCAGTGTATTACAACAGCGTCGAGGACTCCTGGCCAACTTTTATCTTCCTGAACAGATGTCTTCTTAGACTACAGAAATAACTCTTGGTACAAATGCACCTTCAACATGTGCAAGTCACAACATCATCTTAGTATACATCAGCTGTGTAAAAAAAACAAAAAAACTAAAGTTGTCCTTTGTGTTCATTTTTCCATTTTTAACATTATAACAGTTTTGGGGGAAAATTAATATTTTCTGAAATGTCATGACAAATATGATATCTCACAGTGAGTCTCCTTCTCGCAGTATTTTTTTACATCCTGGTTACACCCCTGCATACTTAAGCTAACTGAATGTTTTAGTGCCCTCATAGACCTTCACAAGTGTTGGGTTCCACTGAAAAAAAAAAAAAGGTGTCTACATGTGATATGTATCACAATCATTTCCTGCACAGGAACAGGCGTTTTATTTATTTTACCTCTGAGTGATATGGACAGTAAAGCCCATAGGAGTTTCAGATTTTTCCGGGGTTTCCACAAGTAATTAGACATTACGGAGGAATCAGCCAAAGATGAACTTCCCTGGGGCAACAGCAACGATAAGATCAGATTTAACATTCCCGTTTCACAAAGACCAAGTCACGCCTGAACATGCACAAAATGTGGGAGCCAGTAAATGAACTGCTGGAGAATCCACATAGTTTCCATATAGTAATACTGACAATTGTACAGTTAACTCTCTGCTAGAAAGAGCTGGTGGAATCACTAGATGCATATCAGCCCCTTGAACATGGGAATTCCACCTGGCTGATAAGCTTGATGATAGAAATCGCTGGCCAAACTTGTTTCTGATGTGTTGAGTCAGAATTTCTTCCATTCAAATTTCCAGATTTCCCAAATAATGTGTGTTTACTTCCGCCTTGTGTGTTCGGGGATATTGTTCTTTTGGCTGGCACAGTCGCTGAAGCACATTTGCATGTTAGTCCTCGTACTGTATAAGACTGAGAGAGAAAGGGAAACTAAGAGACAGGACAGATTTCAACTCAAGCCAGTCTTATTTAAATAGCCTAAAATATGTTTTTATTTTGTTTATACTAATTCTTTTGTATTTAAAATGTAGGATATGCAACTTTGTTTTATATATATCATCATTCATTCATTCATTCATCTTCTATACTGCTTGATCCATCAGGGTCGCAGGGAGCTGGAGCATATGTATCATCATTAACCACAATTTTGAATTTGAGTTTTCATCATTATAATAGCATTCTTCTTGGTATTATTATTATTATCTGTTTTATTGTTGTCATAGTTGTAGTAGTAGTATTGTATAAAAGTTCATTATTGACGTTTGAAATGATAGTTTGACAAAAAGTCTTGACTTACTGCCTTCTCAGGGCTTTCAACCACATCTCACAGTCTTCAACAGCATGGATGACGAATTAGCAACCCTCATGTGCTGATGAAGTGATGAAGCCAGTGAAATGGGTTTGAAAGAGCCTGCGAAAACAAGTAAGTAGACCTTGAGCTTTTACTTGTGTCTCTCCCATTTTCTGCTACCTACCTTATTGTGCAGGTTAAGACTTTACATTCAAGGCATATGATAAGTTCTTAAACATGATGCACCTGAACAGATTGAACAGTCTGCTCAGTAGTTAAAATAGCTCCAACTCGACCAGAGACAACAGTGAAACGCCTGCACATTTCTGCATATTTAACAATAAATGTAAAATATGGGCCATTCTGTTGCATAATGAGAACTTTCACTTTTGATTCCTTGAGCAGATTTTGATGATACTGCATTTGCAATTTTCCCTAAGTAAGATTTTGACCACAGCACTTGCAACACATTATTTTTTTTCACATTGTTGTGTGGGAACTTTGTTTATGTAGGTATAGGATCTGAATACTTCCTCTACCACTATTATAATCATTATTTTTGTTGTTGTTACAGTTAGGACGGCACCACCGTTAAATCTTGTATACTAACACAGTTACAGTAAACGCCATGGTTTACCTCACACTACTGACACCAGTAAATCTCACTGGAGAGTAAAACACTTATTTTATTCACACGTGAGGCTGTAAATTGTAAATTCAGTGATACATGAATCACCGCGGGAAAACTGTAATGTACGCGGATGTTTCATCGCAGAAACAGAGAGGGGGGGAAAAAACCAGAAAGTTTCAAACACTGACGATAGCTGCGTGATTGGACTTTCAAATGTCTCTTAATATTTTCATCTGTTGGTCACAATGCAACAGATAAACGAACACATGTCCCTGTCATGTCAACTTTGACATTTCACCAAAGAAATCTGAGCCTTGGTGGTTAGATATGGCTGGTTATGGCTGTTAATTATTTATTTCTTTTTCTTAGTTAGATAAGATCCCTTACAGCTAAAAAAAAAAAAAAAAAAAAAAAAAGAAAGAAAAGAAAAAAAAACTTCCGTCTCTGTCAAAACAACCATCGGGCGCTTTATTAATGATTAACTATTTTGTTTGAGTAGACTTTTTACTGGATGATGATTAAGTTGGTTTACACTACTCGTTTCCCCGCCGAGCTTTGTTCTGTTACGCGATATTATGACTTTTATGGTGCCTACACTCACTGATGGGAAGAGTGACACTGTCAGTGGGAGACTCTCACCTCCTAACCGCTGGCAAAAAGCCGACCCCCGTTACCTAAACTGCTCACTGTGCTGCTTTAGCGTCTCTCAGGTTGGGACTTCTGTGGCAAACAGTCGAGATGCACAGAGTGAAGCAGAACCAGCGGTGGGTGTGTCCTACAGACGTATAAAGACAGCAGACGGGTCGGAGCCGCTTCACATCGCTCACAGCAGAGGGAAGAAGGAAACATTTAATGAAAACACAAATAGCTGTTACATGACCAGAAGGTAAGAATACATTATTAAGTGATAAACAACAGTCCGTGTTTGTGCAACTTTAAATTCTTCTTCTTCTTCTGCATATTATCGTTGTTGTTGTTGTTGTTGTTGTTGTTGTTGTTGTTATTCACTTCTGTACATTTAATGCTGGTGGAAGAGCTTTATTTATGAGCATTAGAGTTTCTACCTACTTGTGATTTTTTCATTTGTATGTATATATTTGTATTGTTAGCGTTTTTAAAATATATATTTAAATATGAATTGTGTTTGAATCTAGCTCACTGTCCTGAGGACCAATACAGTTATCTCTATGTCCACCACAGGGAATAATAATACGTGCAGAAAATGCTTAATGACTTCATGACTTAATGACTTAACATTGGAACTTGTTTGAGTTTAATGTAATTCTCATACTAGTCAAACAGCTCACTGAGAGTAATCATCAATACCAGCTCACCCACATTAAATGTCCTGCAGAACTGCCTTTTCACAGGAAAACAGCACAGAAGATGACTAATCATGTGATAATCACACATTTCAATAAATGGCTTGAAGCCAAAGCACTTTGAGGTCTGTTGAGATATATGCCATTCACAGGAAGCTTTACTTGATTTGTGGGTATATCTCAGTCCTAACAAAGCTAAAAAAACAAACAAACAAACAAAAAAAAAAACCCCACAACAGATAGTCTTGTTTATGCAAGGAACCTTAGATGAAAGAACTTCTAGAAATGAGTGTGGCTGAATAAAGCCTTTCCACAGAAGCCTGATGTGCTAACAGATGTGCCAGATACAACTTCCTTAGTAGAAGAAAAACAGATGTTTTGGTGTGTGTGTGTGTGTGTGTGTGTGTGTGTGTGTGTGTGTGTGCACACATACAAAAGTGCACATTGACACAGTTCCAGATTGATACAGCAGCATTACTGAGCTACTTTTGTGAGAATAAACAGGGAAGTTACTTGCTTTGCAGCAGAGCTGAGTCATAAGTCATCTGATGTGAAATGTGGAATAACACAGGAATGGTTTACTATCATATCGTTTTTTTTCCTTTTGTTTTTTTCAGAGTAAAGAAATAAACTACATTATAGGAGTTGTGGCAGTGGAATCTACATTTGGCATTCTTTACTAAAATGACTCATGCTGCCAGTAACATGAGGTCAAACATGGTCAAAGGATTTCTACATCTGTAAAACTCCCTTGTGTTTCTTCCTTTAGGTCTCAATGGACTGGGCCGTATTTGTAATTTTGCAAGTCATACTTCAGCCATCTCTCTCAGGTGTGTACAACAATGGAGGTATATATATGAGTAAATAAGAGCACAAACAGGACAAAGACTGCACCTACATGATGCGTTTCAATTTCTGTTTGACTCACAAGCCAATATCAAGTTGCTATTATAAAATTACATGCTTTGATGTTTTATATTTAATGGCTGTGAACCAAATTTACATTGATCTTGACATCTGCATTATTTCTCTGCAGTCTTGTTCACTGTGGAGGTAGAGCGAGCCATGTATGAGTCAGAGTTTGGAGGAGAGGTGGTGATGGGCTGCAAGTTTCAGCCTAAACCAGCAAATCCTGATACTGACCTGAAGGTGACCTGGATCACCTCCACCTCTGGTCAGGAAGTGTACCAGATGAATAACGGGGTGGAGCGCATGGCAACGGAGAAGTATCAGGGCCGAGTGAGGCTTCTCAAAGAGGAGCTAAATCAAGGCTGGGCCAAGTTGCAGGTCATTATTGGCAATGATGTTTTCAGTCTTACATTTGTTGGGTACGTGGTGGGTTATCTAAGTTTCTTCAAAGTGATGGGGTCCGCCTGTCTATCGGTAATTACTGACGTGAGGGTCAAATTTTCCATTGATGGTGTGGATGTGGGGGCATGGGATGATAATACAGAATAAGACATGAGAAAGGGAGGGATAATCCAACAGGATTTAGGTTCATTTAAACTGTGACATTTGGCCATGAGGACATTCAAGGAGTCCTCTTCTTTTGTCACTTCACAGGTCTCCAGACTCAGGATTAATGACTCTGGAACCTATCATTGTTTGGTGCAGACAGGAGAAGGAGCTGACTATAAACCAATAACTTTGTCTGTTATAGGTAAGTACACAGTCTGTGACAGTGTAAACGTCTTTTTAGTTTTAGTTTCTTGGTTTTTTTTTTTTTTTTTTTTGTGGTTTTTTTTCCCGACCAAGACTTTAGGGGCTTACTTCTAGGAATGCTCTTACACAATGGTCCTATGGTCATTTCTGGGCAGTTGAGAGAATCACTAATTCTGAAAATGAAACTAACGCCAGCTGTACTTAGTTTGGTGGGGAAAAATGCTTTTAGCTCATTTAACCTTCCCTCAAAATCCCTTTCCCATATCAATATGATGCAAGATGTGTTGATCATAATTTTATAATAAGTTTAATTTTAAGATTGGTGCTAATCTAAACATACAGTTATAAGTATATGTGCTTTCTTCCTCTCTGATTCTCCAGCACCATATAAAGTAGTGACTAAACACATTGAGAAGACTCCAGATGGCGAAGACGTGCTGCTAACCTGCCAATCTGAGGGATACCCCCAGTCACCTGTTGTGTGGCAGGATGGACACCTGAAGACGCTCAATTCCAACACCACCGCCGTATCAACACCAGACCAACTTTTTCTAGTCACCAGTCAGATCCGCGTCAAATCATCGCACAAAAACAACTACACATGTAACTTTACAAATGACGGCCACTCTGCAACATTTCATATTCCAGGTAAATTTGTATTTCCTTTAAGGCTTTCTACCAAGGCAGTCCTCAGAATGTTTAACTGGAGAGAACATGGAAGCAGACAGGGTTTTAAAATGCTCACCATGTAACTGCAGCCTGGGAACTTTAGTGCATGTCGTCACCCGTCTCTCCTCATTTCCCATCAGCTCTCTACTGCCTAGAAAAAAAAAAAAAAAACATCAGTTGAGAAGCAAGCAAATAAGTTTTCCTGTGTCCCTCTGCATTTGTATCACTATTTTGGCCTTTCGCTTTTCTGCACATCACCCATGTTAAACTCCCTGCCTTTTTCTATGGAAAAAAAGCAGAATTGTCCTATTTTGAACGGTCACCAAAAAAAACATCAGAGGCGGGAAGTTATGTGAAGCTTTGGATGTTCATAGGAAATGTATCATCATTGCATACTTATCACTACCTACGCACTTTCTCTCTGATTGAGAATGTCAGCCCACATCAAATACGATAACTAACAAAGAGAAAAGGAATCAGTGAGTTGTGTGTGAGCATTTTTAGCTCTTTCACACAGTTTTTTTTTTCCAGAGTGGCAAGCTTTCACCCCACTTTTCAGTGAAGCTGAAGGTGGTGTTTGAGCTTTGAACGATTTAGCTGTGCGTAGGAGTTACGAGAGCTTTTATGTTTGGAAATGTTGTATGTTTGTGTGTATGTGGGCTGTAAAAGCAGTTTATTTT
The DNA here is from genome assembly GCF_017976425.1 of Toxotes jaculatrix. Lineage (NCBI taxonomy): Eukaryota > Metazoa > Chordata > Actinopteri > Toxotidae > Toxotes > Toxotes jaculatrix. The sequence goes on from NC_054409.1 coordinate 14,196,295, forward strand.
GGTGCCAAATAATGGAAGATGAGCTGTGAATACAATGACGAAGAGAGGAAAAAAGACCAGACTGCTTGCATAACTAAGTCTAACAAATGAGTCTCTTTAACAGTTGTATTTTTTTTAGGTCTTGACCATTAAGAGGAAGTTTGCGATGGTTTGCGTTGGGATATTTGGTTATTTCCATGGTGGTTAAACATATTATGCCAACACCTGTTCTGGTTCTGTCATTGTTCAATTATAAATGTGATACTTTAATTTCTGAGGCACATTTTAACACTAGTCTTTCTTTGTTCTTTCCACAGATGAAATACCTGTTCCACAAGTAAAAACTGATGGTCTCATCGTTGTACTGAGCATAGCTGTAATAGTTTTCATAATCGTCGCGGTGCTCGTGTATCAACGGCGAAAAGGTAAAGTTCTTTACATATACAATACATTATGTGTAGTTTACAACAAAAACAGCTATACATAGAATGCAGGTGTAGAATGGGGCAAAAATATCAAAACCACATTCACTGGTAACTGATTTTGATATATGAGCATATGAGACAATACACACCAGGAATAACAATGCATCATAATTCCACATACAGCTGTGGTGAAATATTAAAGTGACACAGTGACAAATGGCACATGACAACAGATACATGTGTGACAGATGATTAAAACTATCAGCCAGTAATCTTGGACACTGAGACATTCTGTCAGTGTGTAGTATAAAGGCACGACCTGATCTGAAGTCAGACTACAGGGGAGTGGTGGGGTTACTCCAGGGTTGGATTTCCCTTTAGGGTGTACACCGAAAGAGTGGATAATCCAGTCATTTGGTGGCAGGCCAAGTTTTAGTCCTTCACTGTTTCCTCGTTCCATCACATTCACTGTTTGTTTATTCTGAACTGTCACCAACCCAGTGAAAAATGACACACAAAACTGCAGTGACGTAGGACAGAACAGAACATAATAATAATAAATAATTGTAATAATTGTAATAAAAAAACACATTGCTCTAACAGAACTTTAGTGTCCAACCAGAACTTGAAAATTCATCTTCAGTTTCACCTCAGACAACTCACTGTAGTGCTGAATTCATTAGTCAGCATCCAAAATGTTCCCTTCCTCTATCAGAGCCATGGTGGTTGTTAATTTTTTGTTTTTGTCAAATGTGCAGAGGAATTTGTGTCCTGTCAGTAAACAGCTCTGTGCCAGTGAGGGCAGCACAAGCTTCGCAGGAGACTGTGATACATGTTGACTCAAATCGTTTGCCTCTGAAAAGAGGAAGTATTTTTAAACTAACTGCATGAGAATGATTTGGCCCCGTTATGTTGGTTATTTGGCTTTTGAGGGAATTTTGTGAGCATGTGACTCAGTCTGCCTGTTTTCATGAGACCATGACTTTGCTCTTTTGATGACCACAAAGTTTGGAAACACCCGGCTAATCGTGGTTTGTGTGACAGGGGAATTTGAAGCTATTTGTAAATGCATGGGTGCTTTTTCAGTGTAGCACATGTTTGTTGTTCGTACAATCCCCCAAACAAACATCATCATTTCAATAGAAGGCTTATCACACGTTTCTCTATATATGAATGTATGATCATGATAAGTCTCAGTTTAGTTACAGGTCAGGAAGCCTGTGGGTGACATTTTCAAACTAGTATCAGGAAAAAGTGACCATTCATAGGGGTCATTCAAGTTGTTTTACAAAAGAACAATAACATTAATGAATGATAAACATATAGCATATCACCATTCTGTCAAACATATAGAGATAAGTTAATGTAAAACACTTATCAAAACATTTTTTAGTTTCACTTTCATTAAGCTGCTTGAATGATTTACAGTAGATCAGGAACTATTTTTACAGTATACAGGACCAAACAAACATACACATATAATGACTTCCACCTTGTAATATCCCTGCTTAAATACATACACACATACTGTACACACTAATAGTAATTTTTGTTTTTTGGTTTTTTAAAATTTTTTGATAGGATCCAGCACTCCACGCGCCAGGAGGCATCTGGTTGATGATTGGGAAAGTCATGTTCCTGCTGATGCTTGTGAGTTGAAACAGAGCTTGTGCTTTTCAGCATTCCTCCTGATCCATAGGAACAGACATATAACACAGTGCTGGTACTACAGAAATTCAGTTTGCACTGTGCACTGTGCATTTATTGCTCATTGCTCTTCTCGAAATGCTGAGCTCCACGACACAGCCTCAGGGTGCGAGGACAGCTGCAGCTGCAGCTGCACCTGCTCTGCCTGGCTGTGGTAGCTAGAGCTGTAGCTCTTCAGCGCTATGGAGATAGCTACATTAGCTTTACTGTGGCTACTCTTAACTGCTCCTGTCAACAACCAAAAACTACAGCATTTAAGGGCCTGACTGTCTCAGTCACAGCCACAGCAGAAACCAGTCATACCACAGAGCAGAGAACTAGCTTCATTAGCCTCCACTACTTATCTCAGCATTGGCTTGAAAGACTGAAACGCAAAAGCAGTTTAGAAGAACTGGCAACTTTAGTTTCAGAGCACTTGTGAAAACAACTACATAAACTAAAGAATAAATAAGGAAGTGGCAACAACGAGCACAAAAAGTGTTCTGCAATAAATAGGTTTCTGTAGACTTTAGTCATATTGCTAATGATGCATTTGTAATATATTTATACACCTTAAGTTAGATACTCACATTTTCTGCCACTTCTCATGAAGATGATTGAGATCATACATTTAGGAACCAAAACTGTGATTTTCCTTCCCATCATGGTGATTGAGCCTGGCTGTGGTTGACTCTTTTTCACGTTGTGCTGTGGATATCGTGCTCATATGCATGTACTTTTTCACTAGATCAGTTATGCAGTGTGCAGCAATTTACTCATGGAAAATAAAACTTATTGTTTAATGAATCATTTTCAAAAGTGGCTTAGCTGTCAAACATCTAAAAGCCCTGCTGCTGTCTGCAGTAGAGACTGTGCTGCTTGTGACCAGCGTGGTTTAACCAAATCTTAGCAAGTGAGCGAACCAACATGCATTATATTTTCGCTAATAAGACAAAACTCATATCACTGCATGACCTCTTACCTTAAATAAAAAAAGACCTATGTTTAAATTGCACATTAGAAATGATGAATAAGGTTTGCTTGACTGAAGCAAAGCTCTTCAATAAATTTATTTATCATCAGGGTTGATAGTGTGCAAATGCTATAAAGTACATTGTTTCTATATTAGAATAACTGAATTTAAATTTGCATTAAGATGTGTGTGCATAGATTTACACCAGCACAAAACTTGTAAAGCCACTGTGGCATTGATGATTGAACAGCTCTCATGTGAATGAATGTTTTCTAACAATGCTTTCCTTTCCATCAGGCCCACAAATAAATAAAGTCAATGAGAAGGAGGGAACTATGTCTAATGAAGGTGAGCAGCTCTTAGAAGTATTGTTTACATGATTTCTGTTTTTCTGGTGATGTATAAATGATCATCCTATATCATTCATTTGCATCGGTAGTAAATAAACAGCTGTAGGTTTTCTTTCTGTATCCTACTAAAAAATTGCCGGCTGAAAAAAGGATTAGTGCCAAACTGCCACAGACCTTCTTCTGCTACATTCATAAAAAATGCCTTTTACTGCGAAAAATATCTGCCTACTCTCTCTAGTACTTTACAGGCAATTACGTGATTAGTCTATTTGATCATCAAATAGTGTAGATATGATCGTGATTGCGTCTGTTTTTTGGTCTGCAGATTGCATGGAGGAAAATCTGGGGGTGTTTCTGAAAGCACACTATGCTGACACCTTCAGCACAGAGGTGAAAAGCCACTTAGGCGCTTTCGATGTGGAGGAGCTGCCGAACAGGCTCCAAAACAAGTGAGTCACAAATACAAATTTCCGAACTGATTGTCAGGATGCCCTGACTTTCTTTCTTCTGTAATCTTATTTCCAGTAACAGCAACAACTTGATTTTTTTTTTTTAAACCATTAAGAACATTTTTAAATACACTTTTATCGCATCCCTTAGAAGTCACACAAATCTCTGCATTCTGCATCACATGATGTATGTATTGATGTCATTGTGAATAAATGTCCCCTCTGGAGGCTCTTTCCCTTTTGAAAGGTTTTTAGTACATTTGTGCCACAAGCAGAGAATTTTTAAAAATAAATGAAACCTCATAGAAAGCATGTGAACCTTTTTAAGTAGTATAACAGATAGGCCTGTTTGACTCCATAGTGAGCTTTCCATTCTTGGAAACAACATAATCATTGCCTTTAATGGGATAAATAATTAGTTTGTTAAGCCAACTGAACAGGAGCTTGTATCATGGCTCAGTCATCCCAGAAAGTGGCACAGTGAGATTCATCTGCACATCTATGCAAGTTATGCTAGGTCAGGGGTGGGCAAACTGTTCCACAAAGGGCCGGTGTGGCTGCAGGTTTTTGTTCCAACCAAGCAGCAGCACACCAGACTTGACTCATTTAATCAACTGATCTCAGTCTTCAGACAGTTGATTGGTCAAACTGTGTGCTCTTCATTGGTTGGAACAAAAACCTGCAGCCACACCGGCCCTTTGTGGAACAGTTTGCCCACCCCTGTGCTAGGTGATGCTAAAAGGGCTAGTTTGCATGCACATTAGCCAGGTACGATAGCTTCCTCCGAGCTCTCTATTCCCTAAAAGGTCGGTAGCCTACTGTCAAGACAGCTTGATAATGGTCAGTTAAACAAATTTGTATCAAAGTCGAACTCAATATGAAAAATTTGTACAGGTTTAGTTTGCCTTTGCAGGAAGTTTGCTGCAAGTGATTTCATGAAGTCTGTCACTGACTTAGGAACTGAAACTTTGTGTGTGGGCAACGGGACATACCCAGCCAAAGTCTATACTTTTCTATTCGTACGGGCCTGTATAGTTTATATTACAAGTCTGTTTGTTTTTATTTTTCAGTGAGCGTCAGGCTGTGAAACTTCAAGCTTTACTCCCAGAAGCTGGAGAGATACTTTTTCTTGAGGGACCCTCAGGAAGCGGGAAGACAACAGTGGCCCATGTCCTGATCTCTTCTTGGGCTGAAGGGCCTGCACATGCCCTCAGTGACCTCCTCAATCTCAGCATTCTCAGAATTCTGATATATGTCGACTGCAGCAATGTGAAGGGCGACTTGTTTCAGGAGATAGTGACTCAACTTTCTCTCACGGAAAAGACATCAACAGAATATAAGCTGAGGACTGTGTTAACCAGATCCAGTGGGACTCTACTGTTGCTGGATGGGTACAGAGAAGGGAACCGATCTTTCGATGAGTCCCTAAAGACGTTCCTAAGAGAAAGAGCGGGATGCAGGGTGCTGGTCATGGCCTGTCCGGGACACTGCCCCACACTCAAGGAGACAGTTGGGACAGGAGCGGTGCTGATGCTCCAAACACAAACTGTGAAATACTGAGAGCACAGAAGCTTGTGACCTAAAAAAAACAAAACAAAAAATAAAACACATTAATATGATACAGTTAAAAAAAAATTGTATTACTGTTTTTGCACAATGTATGATGAGATTTTTTTTTATAAGCCCAAATTTGCTGCAACAGTATGTGAAAGACATACAATAAATTTCTTGTAATAGTTGCGACTCTTTATTTAGCAGTTCTGAGTGTCATTTTGAATAAAAAAAAACAAACAAACAAACTTAACTCTTCTTAACAAGAACTTACAGTAAGGATGGGGAAAAGGATGCAGTGAAAATGGTAATACACAGTAACTGTTTGCACGATTCATGAAACCCCTGAGAGTGATTTCAGACTTCAAACTCTCTGTTTCCTTCAGATGTGATTACACTTAATGATGCTGCTGTTTCTGTTTCTATTCTGTGTCAGAGCAGGAGAAAAAGAAAGATCATCGTTAGGGTCACTTACTCGTTTGCAAGCGAAGCAGCAACAGTTTCTCTGTGCTGTGTGAAAAGGGAAGTGATTCTGTCAGTATTCCTGGCAAGAGACCTTGTTGATTCCAGTAACATTTATGTAAAAAAGAAGTTGCCATTTTATTTCTGTACGTTCTTTATACTCTGGTAATTGTTGCATCGTACATCTTACTGAAACTATGAGCAATGTGGCTTTTTATTCTGTCTGCATCCGGTCCTGTTGTACTGTTCCACTGAACACTAACAACTACAACCTTCAGATAGGTTGGAGAGGAAACTGCAGTTGCTGACCCAGTAAACTCAAATGTCCTGCAGTCAGCAGAGATTAGAATGTTGTTATTTCCCTTTTGTCACTCTTCAGAATTTCTTTCAATGAGATTTTGAAGACTTTGAATTTACCTTCTAAGTTGAGAAGTGAAAGTCTACATGTGGAGATTTCCAGAGATTTTATTGTGGTTAGTAAGCAGACCCCTTCACTTTCGGCACACTTTGATGTGTTGCAGATTTAATTGTAAATTGATAACTTGCCATTGCCCATTAATGTCCACTCAATAACCAATTTTGATAACGTGAAACCACTTTAAAGACACATTAAGAATCAAACCCTTAATTCTTAAGTAGTTTGTTTACAGCTTTGAGTCTTGAGTTTTGTCTGTACAAGCTCTCACACATGGATTTGGGCAGTTTGTCTCATTCTTTCTGGCAGATCCTCTCAACCTCAGAATGGAAAGGAAGCACCTGTGAACTTCTATATTCAGGTCTGTCCTCAGGTCTCTCTATGTGGTTTAAGTCTGGACTTTGGCAGGGCCAGTCAAGGACAGTCAGAGACTTGTCTCAAAGCCCCTCCAGCTGTTGCCTTGGCTGTATGATTTGCTTCATTATCATGGTGAAAGGTGAACTGCTGCCCCAGTTGCAGGTTGCATGTACTCTGGAGCAGGTTTTCTTCCAGGACCTCTCTGTATTTGCCTGCATTCATCCTTCCCTCAGCTCTGTTCAGTCTCCCTGTCCCTGCTGCTGAGAATTACTCCCAGTGTATAAGGCTGCCACCACCATGCTTCACCATAGGGATGGCATTAGCCAGGTGATATGTTTGGAGTTGGGTTCAACTTGCCACAGGTGGACTCCAGTCAAGTTCTGGAGACATTTCAAGCATGATTAAAGCAGACAGGATGCACCTGATGTGGTTTTTTTGGTTTTTTTTTGGTCAGGAAATTAACTAACCAGACAACCAGCTGTAACCAGGTTACTTTACACGGAATCAAATGGTTATGTGTAACGTGAAAGTTTTCACTGGTAGTGATGAAACCACAGAGTTTTCATCCAACTCTTCCTACTATACACACACACACACACACACACACACACACACACACACACACACACACACACACACACACACACACACAGTATATACAATAAAGTATTGTTTAAGTACATTTCCTGTAAAAAGGTAATAGTCATTGCTTGGTACAAAATGACTCACTAATGTTACAGATTATAGTGTTTACAGTTAATGATTTCCTCCATCAGGGAAGTAATTCACAGTTGGCTTCTTCCTCCTAATGCTGGAACAGTAATACTGAAGAAACTGCATTTGGATTGTTTTGTTGTTCTTTGGTTGTTCTGAGATTGTATGCTTTGCTCAGCAAGTTAATGAATACATGTTTTTATCTGCAGTCTCAGCTGTGCTGAATACACTGTTCCTCAGTTTGTTGTTGTGAAGTGGTGGAAAGTTTATCTCTTGAGGAAGACTTTATCAGTCAGCATTATGTGAAGAGGAACAGGGAAAACTGTCTCACACAAGACTCAGTTGATAACATTGGCTTAATAAATGTATGGTATTCTGGCGGACTCTAGCAGTTTACTCCTGGTTTTAATGACTGACACATACAGTATGATTCATCAAAGTTTCTCTCTTTCCTAAATCAGTACATTCTTGTTACCAAAAACCCTAATTTCTCATTATTACATGGACACATAATAAACCATAATCACAGCAATTTTAGCATTATCTCTAATGCTAGGTCTTCATTCATTTAGGGGGTATATCATGGCCACAACTGTTATTGTGCAAACCATAGATTTGAGGATTACTGTAAGAAATCTGAATCAAGGGAAATACCAAAAATGTTGCAGTATTCTGGAAAAGAGGATTGTTGTAATATACTGTTGGACAGAGGAGAAGTGGTTCATGATGCAAGAGCGGTATTGACAGTAGGATGTTTCCATGCCACAAAAACTTTGAGAAAAACATTGCTTTAAGCCAGTTTTTTAAAAATTATTTTAAAATCAGAATTCAGTATTATCATTCATTTCTACATACACTTTATTTCAAGAAGAAAATTGTGTGCTTTTCCTCTCCGCCTACATCATTATTTCACTAGATGGTGCCATCCTCCTTTTCATACAGGCTCAGTGTGTGAGCTCTACAAGGTTTCTGATGTCTGCAGAAAATAAACCCAGGATATTACATTTACTTCTGAAGGTAATCTGGAACTGAAGGGTCACAGAGAAAATGATTTAGACACAAAACATGCTAAAAAGTAGCTTTTCTATTGATAAGAGGGAAACTTCTTATGGGGCAACTGTTTCTGCTGTTTACATCTTCTCTTCTCTTTACTGTCTGTGCTTTATCTTATTATATTAATCTCTCTTATTCTACCTTATCGCCAAAATTGTTAGCACTGTGGTTTGGGTAACTGATTTCTTATTTCCAATGAAGTCTAAACAGGGACATTTGAGAACAGCTTTTTCTTTTCATGCTGTTCTTTTCTATCTGAAGACCATTTTCTCCCATGAATAAGTTATTCTGTGCCAAAAATATTCTGACAACAACTGCTTCATCCAGCTGTCCGAAATATTATCGTCATCCATTCAATCTGAGAAAAATGCTTCCCTCTGAAACTCAACTCCCCAACATAGCTGATACACACAAGAGACACACACACACCCAAAATGAAAGTTAACCCCATCAAAAAGGACGATCTCCATACATGCGCGGCCTCAACTTCAGCCTCCGAGACCAAAGAGGCGGTTTCATCATTTGGTAATTAATATTCCAGGGAGGAGGCGAGCATCAGGAAACAATTATTCAATAATGTATGGATGTAAATGCACACTATGTCCACAGAAAAACACACGCATGCAGAAGCACATGTATATGTCACTATGAATATTTCTATATTTTGTTCTCAACATTGCTATAACATGTTTGTAAAATACTTAATGGTTGTCAGATTCTAGTCCAGCTTCTGTTCTTGTGCAACCATAAAAGTCCATCATGGGACCAGTTTTACAAGTTAACCTGTCTTAGCCTGCACAATTATCATGTCTGATAACTGTGCATTAAGTTTTGTCAGTGTGTTTCTGTATCTGCTGACTTCATAAATAAAAAAGGATGTAAAGGCACTGCCCGCCATGACATGATACTGATGCACAGTATGTTAAACTGTGATTTGGTAACAGTGAGTTGCACAGCTACTTGGAGCCCTCTAGAGTTATGAGAGCACCACTGAAGACAGAAAATGCCCCATATGAAAACTAAGTGAACTGCCTTGTTCTGCAGTGACAATAGTTGAGATGCATGATTTGTGGTTCGATTCTGCAGATACACCACCAGACAAAAACTTTAGAGCACCTCATCATTTCCAGCTGTTAGTTAAATTTACATATTTCAATGTCTCAGTGTTTCTGAAATTAAAGCATAGAACAAATAAACAGATGGAGATTTTAAAAACAAGGAATCATGGAATCTTTCTGTTGAACTAAATGTAATCAATTTTTTTATTTTTTTTAATTTTAGTTTTTTTCAACAGTGGAAATCAAATATTGTTTGTAAAGTTCATCTTAACACTGTTGAAGAACTTTCCATAAATGTTTTGCACTTGCTTTCACAGTGTAGTAACACAGTTTGTTCAAATTCTGCCTTTGTACAGACAGAGGGTTTATAAGTCATCAACAAAAGCTGTGGAATCTTTAGGAATTATTTGCATCAACTTTCAAGGCTTCATTTACTTCCACAACTATAAGTTAAGCACTTTATTAATCCCTGAAAAAGGCCTGGTTTCTTTGAGATTTACACGATTTTTCAGTGACCTAAACCTTTTTTTTCCCTTGGGCAGTTTACCACTGACCTTTGTACCATTTAAGGTTATACAATAGACTTGAAGGGCTTAGATTTCAATGAAAACTGGAAAAATGGGGGTGCTCTAAAACTGCTGACAGTGCAAGTCACAAGTTTGATCACCACAACAGTTTTATGTTCCACTAAAAAGTCCTCAAGCCAGACACTTAACCCACACGTACTCACTCGCACTAAACCTTAAGACTTGAGCTAAAACCAAAAACAAAAACAAAAAGTGCAAAAACCATAATGGTTCTAGACATTGTGTGTTGTGGCTTGTATTAAATTAACTGCAGAAGACATTGGAAGGGTAAGGCAAGGTGGGTAATGTCGGGTGACGATGTGTTGATTTAAGCCGAAATGATGCCACACTTGTGTTGTGGGGTCCAGTCTGGTGCTCACTGGAGTTTTAACACACGGCCCCGGTCTCTATCCATACTCTCTGCTGGCCCATGACCCACTCTGTTTGGTAATTGGGATCAGATGAGTGGCAGCAGGAGCGAGGCGACCTGGGTTTTCTGGGACCCACAGTAACCTGGAAGCATTTATTTTATGGAAAAGATGTTTAGTTAAGTGCAGCGCTGCAGCCTGCAGACCAGCCCCTCTAATGACTCTCCAGTTCTTTTGCCCAGGCGTGGAGACACAACCCTGTGATGGATATGACTGGTGAAAGCTCTGAACACTGTTTCCTGAGTCCTTCACTTCCTTCCTCCCAGGCCTGGGTCAGCCAAGCTGAGCCGGGTTTCGCCAGACTCGGACCGGATTGGATTGCAGATTAACAGGCTTCCTGTCCAATCCGTTGGCTGCGTTCATCTGCTTTCCTAACGGTCACTTTTATTTATGAGCGAGCGGTGACGTTATTGAGGATGAATGACTCTCTTCAGGATGGATGAGATGCTGCAGGCTGGAGGCCTGGGTGTGCGGGGTGGGGGTGAAAGGGCTGGAGGTACAGATATGTGCAGACATGTCACATTTTTCTGAACAATGCATCAGTCCAAAAGAGCAGTTGTGCCAGTGTTTGTGTACATGCCTTCTTCTGTCTTGTCTCCAGTAAATTAATTTGGATGTGAACTGGAAAAAGCTGATAAATCCTTCAGCAACAGCAGATTTAAAAAAAATGTTTTACTGACTTTGGGCCTCAACAAAAGAAAATTAATTACTTGATATAAAGATTTTTTTTTTTTTGCAAAGTAGCAATGATGTTTTCCTATCAGTGTGACAAATGTCTGTTTAGTCGTTTGAACATGCCAAAAAAAAAAAAAAAAGATGTTACTTTCTGAAAATATGGTCCAGTTACACTGACAAAATTATATGTAAAAAGTAAGTTTTCCAAAAAACACTCAGATTTCCTTTTTTAATATTTTCTGCTCAAATAATACTTGGCTTAGTACTTTAGTATTTTTAAGGATCTAGACATGGACATTTATTTGTAAATTGGGTCCATTGTCATTCCCTCCACCATCTCATCACCACAGGTCTCCAACACCACCCACACCTCTCGTCCTCCTCCCTCCCTCCTTCTCCCTCTCTCCCGCTGGCAGCCCTTGATTACACTTCTCTCCTGGGGGAAGGTTTAAACTCCTCAGAGATAGTAATATCGAGGGCACTACTGGCTAGTCACTTCAGATCAGGGCGGGGGGAGGAAATGGCGATGGACATAAAGCTAAATATATAATTCCTCCCATGCCAGTAATCACGATGTCCAGACGATTTGAAATGACAGTTTAACCACTTTAGACTGAGGAACGCTTTGTTCAGATTTGAGAAGCAGGAGGTGTGTGTGTGTGTGTGAGAGAGAGTTGGAGGGTCTGGTTGGTTCCTATGATGGTTGGGGAGCCTCCTCGTGGATATAGAGGCTATCCAAAGGGGCCCGTGTGGTCCTCTTTAAATGCACGTGCGTGGGGGGGGGGTCCACGTTCCACTGGGTTAAAATGGTTCGCAGACCAGACAGGAGCAATTCCGTGAATGACTGACGTGCCAAGAGCTCCGGAAGGAAACACTCTCACCGCCCGGTATTAGTTTACCTGATTATTAGGATATCCAGCTTCCTCCTAAAATGGCCGGCCATTTCCCTGTTAGAGGCAGTAAGAGCGTCCACCTGGATTAGGCCCAAACGTGGTCTGCATTACAGCAGGCACAACAAAGCATCATGCCACACCGCTCCACCAATTACATTTATAAATATTAATAGGCTAATCTGCACATATTCTTCTCCTCCCGAGCCTGTTACCACATCCCTGAAAGGGTCAGAGATACTCTTGTGAACATCAAATCCATTTAAATTTTAAGTTCACTTTGCATATGCAGAGATTTTCACTCCAGACAGGCTCTCTCAATATGTCTTTTCCCCATCATCACATCGCAAGAGGAGAGTAGATTTCGTATTCACGTGCTGATTGGATCCTTGATGAGATCTTCAGGGTGGCTTCTCGCACTCTGACGCTCTTTACACTCCAGAGGTGATGAGGAGAGAGAGGGAGAGAGGGAATGAGAAGTGTGTGTGTGTGTGTGATCAATCCAATTCTGTCTGCACTGAAGTGGACTGCTCAGTCGTTGCCCGGTTCGCAAGCGTCCTCAGCGGCTCAGCTCCTGCAGGAGCAAAGCGGCCTGATGTTCTTGGTGTAATCACAGGAGGCACAAAGGGAAGAAGGCAAGCAGAGGGGCATCATATATATATATATATATGAATCCTCTCTGTTCTGTCATAAACACAGTGACCGGACAGTATAACAAAGGTCTTTTTGCCAAACTAGTATTAGATCACTGTCACAAGCTTCTCACAAAAGATATGAATAATGCAATACAGAAATTTACATGAAAAGTGGAGATATGAAGAAAAAACGGATGGAGAGATTGAGATGGAGAACAACACTCAAGAGATCTGATTTTTTTCCCCCAATATGACTGTAAGTTGTACTCTTTCCATGGCTGTATCAGACATTTGTGCTTTCTGATAACAGTAAAGGGATGAAATTGGATTCAGTAAACACACCGCAACAAGCGCACTTCCTAAAATTCCCATTTTGATCATTTAAAGTGAAGCTATGCAAATTCTGAAAAAAGGAATGACAAATTTTCTTCCTCCAAATGAAAACTTCAATCCTTAAGAGCTACATAGCACTATTGCTCAATTCAATACACTCAAGGGTTTTACTGCTTCATCCTTCCTTGGTCTTGTATGACCAGTAGCTCACTGCATGTTAGCTAACGTCAGCAAACTTTAGATATTGCTGTATAATTGAATCACAGCTAAATTACATTACTACATTATATCTTAGCATTTACCATTATTCCAAGTCCACCTTTCCAGCTAATTAGTGAAAGTTACGTTCTCAGTTCAACTCTTGAGATGAATGGTTTTGTATTTGCTGATAATGTGAATTTTGCTTTCAACGGCACGTTTACATTTACATCTGCTGTGCAAGAATCAGACACTGATGCTTTTTAGTAAAAATACAGTTTTAAAAAAGAGCATGTTGTGAGTCAAAGCTGGAAGTTCCAAGTGTGTAACTCTGGTTATCTTTCCTTAAATGCACCCGCAGTGGATGAAAGGCTAGACTATCAAATCAAACGTTTACTGAGCTAATTTAGACTTGTATATTTTTGTGAGGAATCACCAAAGGACACACCAGAACTTCCACAGACAAACCTTTATTGCTCTCTCGCCTGCACACAAACGCGGTCACTTACACACGCACACACACACACACACACACATGTACGTCAAAAGGCGGTGCTAGTAGTAGTAAACATTTGAAAGGAACAGGGGTAATTCACTTGATAAATGTCAACCAAAATGAAGCTATCAGCTGAAAGCAATTTCCTTGTGCTTGTCTGTGTTCTGCGCCAGGGACTTGGGAGATTTTCACCCCTCCATCGATCACGAAGCCTCTGTTTTAGGCCAAGGTACACAATGCCCTCAAATTGCTGACATATGGACCTAGAATCACCACAAAAACCTGCCATTTCCACCCCGCCTCTCCTCTGTCCCGACCCAGCCACTCCTCTGCTAAACTCTTGTTTATCCAACGACTCTGGTCTGTTTAGGCCATTAAAGCAAAGCCATTCAGCGAAGACAGAGGGCCAAGGCAAATGTAATAAAACCACAATCTGTAGCTTGCAATTTAGCGCTGCCGCTATGTCGCACCAAAGACGACAAAAACCACCATGAAATCTGCATTGTCACCATTCCTCAATTCGTTTTCTCTCTTTTAAAGAAGTCAGAAGTCTTTCTGATAAGTTCATAATTAGGAGTTTGCAATGCTGCGCTGCTATAAACATTAAATCACCGTGCGGCTATCAGACCAAATCACTGGGCAAACTTGGCTGCCTGCGACCAGTAGCAGAGGAAGCAAAACAAATCATGATGAGGATGATGACACCAACCACATAATAGTACAGAAAGCCTCGAGCTGTACATGAAAGCAGAGCTGTGTATGTGTGTGTGTGTGTGTGTGTGTGTTGCTGGGTAGGTTTTCTTGTTACTGATCTGGTTTGAACAACTGTTTCTACAACAATTCCGGACTGGCTTTAAAAGTGCAGCTATTTAAAGACAGAGAAGGCCAAAGCGCAGAACATTAAAAGTCTCTTTTCCTAATGGACAACTATGGTGCCAGCAGCCAGGGCCTCGAGGTCTGTACACAGGAAAACTCCATTATCACTCGAGCTAATGGAGGAGGGGGCGACTTCAAACCAAAAGTGGGGAAAAAGAAAAGAAAACAAGAGCGAGAAAGATGACGCACGCTGTACAAAGCAGTGTTTCTTTAATGGAGTCCATCAATAATGTTACTTTCTCGACTTTATTGTGTGAGTAGCCATATTATCAATCCTAGACATGGGCAGAAATTAAAGAGCCTTTTTTTTTTCTCAAGTGCATTTTTAACAGACTTTGAATCAATGTGAAACAAATGTTTGGCAACACGCTAATGATATCTGTTCGGTTGGATCCCGCGTCTCTGGAACAAACTCTCTCTCCCTTTCTCTCTCTCGCTCTCGCCACCAAGACAAATCCGCAGCCAGTTTACATTCAGACGGGTGCGCTTGTTTTATGTAAACAGACAGCCCTTGTGGCAAAGGGTTTGATTAGGAGGAGGCCCACAAATCCCATTAAAAGTCCATTCGTCCCTCGCTCGGAGTTTGTTTGAAGACAGGACGGGTAACAAGGGAGGAGGGAGGTGACTGGCAGTCTGTCGTTGTTGTTATTTCCGTGCCAATTTCTGTTTATGTGCTGACGGTTAAACACAGATATCACCCAGCAGTGAAGAGAAGATCTTTGCCAGTGATGTGGGCAGGAACCAAAACCCAGCGTCCGCCAGGAGAACCAGAACATGTACTACAGGACCAGAGGCTTGTTTGTCTGTTGGATTCAAAAACTACCTTCTCAACAAGATCCAGTCACTGTCTGTTATCAACATAGTAACACTGACACATTGCCACTGTTGTGTATGTCCACCTGTAAGTCCAGTGATAACCAAATGATACACTATCAAAAATAAGACCTGTGTACTTCTCTGTACTGTCCCCATCAGCCTAATAGCTCTTTGGTCTTGGCTGCAAGCTGTTTGTCAATGTCGGCTGCAATGTCGTCCGCCATCTGCTGAATCTGTGTGACGGCAGAGGGGAAGATGGAACAAGATGAAACTTTTCTGATTACACATCTTGGGCACACGTTTTACCTCCCTCTGGTAAAGGATGATATTGTGTAGTTGCTTTGTGACAGAATGTGACTGCAATGATAATGACCTTCTCTTAGGTGTTGATTTGGAACTTACACATTAAACGGTAAAATACCACCACTGCTTTATTAAATTCATTATAAGGCAACGTCTTCATGCTTTAGTTGTAATGTCACTTCATTACTTCAGAAAAAGCTGCACCCTTGGAACGTCTGGGCTGTGGTTTCAATCTGTGGTTTCAGGTCTTAGACTTAGTCTAACTCTAACGATCTTTCGCCTCTTGAAGTCTTATCAGTTCAGTGACTCAAATCACATTTGACCACTCATCTCAACCTTCCTTCAAACTTCCCTTCTGATTAAGTAGCTCACTGAATGCCTCTGTCTGTATGTGCAATAACACTGTCATATGCGTCTTCCTCCCTGTCTCGTACCTGTTTTTCTATGAGTCGTATGGTGTCCTCCGAGTGTCCTTCCTTCGCCTTTTTGACCTGTGTGACCGCGTTAGATCGCGCTCTCCTCAGCGAATCTTTAGCCTTGTTGCTGAACTGTTTGGCCAGCTTGGTGAGGTTCTCTCTGTGTTCCCGTGTTATTCTGCGAAGTAGAGTTGGACATGAGATGGGAGGACAGAGAGAAGACCAAAGAGTAAGACAGAGGATGACAGAGAAAAAACGAAAACAGAGAGGATAACGATCGCTGGGAGACAAGTAGATGACACTGAGCAAAAGTACACACACACACACACACACACAATCTCATCCGTGTCCTTTTAATGTCCCTGTATACTCCTAGTATGTACATAAAACATAAAACACAGAAACACATAAATGTGCAGAAAGAAAATGATGAAAGAACAATGTTCTCACTTGGGTAAATGGGATGCTAAGTGCTTGTAGACATGAAGTCTAATCATTTCACTTCTGACTCGTAGCAACCATACAACAACAATCACTTCCCGAGGTCTTAGACCAGAGCTGAAACATCCGTCATCCCAACAACTTTGCATTTTGTTAATCACTCAGAAAATCCTACTTCCCCATTTCACTCTCCCTCTTTGTCCTTAATTGGCTTTTTTTTTCGTTGTTTTTGCCTCTGGGACTATTTGCAAACAATCCAAGTGCAGCGTCTATTTACCGCAAACAATACAGCCTAATTACTGATTCCAGGGCCAATCAAGGAGCGCCTTCTCTTTGGAAATGCAAATGGAGGCTCGGAGCGTGCCGAGACTGATTGCAGGGGGAAAGCAGTCTGACTCTTGTGTCCCTCCTCTGCCAGACTAACACCTGCTGCTCCAAGCACACACACACACACACACACACACACACACACACACACACACACACACACACACAGTAAGAACATACATGCACATAAACACAGGCCAGCATTTATACATGCAGACTTACATGCACGTGTGTGTATATGTAAAAAAACATACTGTATATACACACAGAGTGGTTTAATGAGTGAGTGACGGATAGTTTTGTGTGAAGTTGTTTGACTTGGCAGACTGAAAAAGAGAGAGAGCGAGAGAGATCCAGCCCGAATAGAGAGAGAGTGTGACCCAACCATCACATCAACACACCGGGGGTCTCTATACATCTACAGGCAAAAGTCAATAAATCTGTCAGTTACAGTCCCGTGTTTGGAGGCTAAGGGATTTATTAACACAGTGAAACACAAAACCATGGGTGAGACTTACTGTAAGGTTTGGTTATGATAATTTACATAATGTACTGATCATTTTATTGATTTATGTATTAATCATTTAGTCCATAATCTCAGAAATATGTGAAATGCCTGTCAGAGGTTACCAGAACCCGAAAACATGTCTTAATATTTTGCCAGTTCAGCAATTGATTAATATGATCAGATGATTTGTTTTGGGACTAGTAGAAGATAAAATATTTGTTTATATTGAATAGTAGTGGGAAAACAGAGGGATTACAGAAGACAAATAAGATGGAAAGAAAGGAAAATGTCTCTGCCTTATGGGTGTGTGTGTGTGTGTGTGTGAGAGAGAGAAACAGACTCACTTGGGAATGGGCACCTTGATGATTGTCCCGTCCACCTCTGGGTTTAGGTTCATGCTACTCTCTCTCAGGGCACGGGTGGCAGCCGATGTAGCCTGAGGGCAACACACAAACACACACACAGATATATGAATGTGTGTTTCGCTTTGAGCACTGGTGTGAATTGAAAAGCAGCGCTACAACTTCAGGTAGTGGGACAGCTCCAGCTGGCAATCATTAAGGTGTTAATATTGTGTATGTAGTGTGTGTAGATGTGTGTTTGGGTGGGGTGTCTGTGTGCGTGTGTGTTTGTCAGGGGAAGCCCATGCAGCGTGGAAGTGCCTCGGGCCACTGTCAACGCTCGGCCCTCTGGGACAGGACTGAAAGGTTGCAGGGCAGGGCGCTGACCCCTGGTGACCTCACAGGAGAGTCTGCTTGTGTCCGTGTATGGATACGGATACACGCACATGCACACACACACAAACACATACACATATGTGCTTTGGAGCGTGTATGTGGATTTAATGTTGACATGTTGATCTATTTGAAAAAGTTTACAGCTTTTCGATTATTTAAAAAAAGATGCTGGCCACGTTTACACATACACATCAGTAACAGTATTAAGTTAATAATTTCAGTATGTCTGGAAAATGGCAAATATTCATTATCTTATGTTGATCAGTGTAAGATCACTGTAACACTGGTCTCAACACTGGTCCAAACAATCTCTAGAAATGAAAACATCTGCACAAAATTACCTTCTTCTCAGCTGTTGTCCAAAATATCTTCCCGAAAAACTTAAAAAGAAAACGAAGCTAATATTTCCCAAGCACCATCTGTCATCTTTCTAAAGGATGCAGATAATCAGGGAGGAATGAAAAGAAGAGCATTATGTGTTTTGTGAGGGAACAAGTCATCCAGTGTCAATGTGGACACTGGCTGGAGAGGCAGCTGTGCTGTAAATGCTACATGATATCGCAACACAACACAAGATCAAGCAAAGATGCTGAGAGGTTGTGAAAAGTGTTGGTTACAGTCGCACAGCTCTTTGTAATTTTATTTAAAAGTTTATTTTTATTTATTTGGCAGGCAGGGAGGCAGAAAAAGAAGCCTGCATGAAAGTCAGTGGGATGTATTAAAACAGCATTCACATATGTGAAACATAAAGACGTTATCCAGCATATACAACACAATCCCTCGGTCCAGCAAACACTACATTGGAACCAGAGAGCTGCAGTTAAACAGTACATACACACAAGGGGGAGGAAGCCAAATCCTTTGAATTTCCTGAAAACATAGTCACACTCCTCAAACCAATTCTGCAACCACATGACAATTCCCTTAGCTAAGCTTTACAAAGTGTGCAAATGTGCAATGCAAGGAATAAGAGTGTATAATTTCCTCTTCTTTTTTTTGTTTTTAACTCCTTTCTTCCTTACTCCCCTTTCTCGACAGCTCTTTCTGGCCTTTTCCGCTGGGGGAAAGAAATGGCAGCGAGATTAAAGGAATTTATTTGTGTGCATTAAATCAATTCATGAAGTTTCTTTTCCTTTGTTAAAATCATCCGGAGCGCAGGCCTCTGGTTGCTCTCTTTGAGTGTGGGGTGATAGATTCACCCCATACCTATGTTTGATTGTTCTCAGCATCAAATTCATCACCGCTTCCCCTCTGCGACGTCCACGCCGGTGGTTACGGAAAACCGAGAGGAATTTTTCTGGAAAGGCCGAGCAGGTTCTGGTTAATATGTTGGAGAGGAAGAGAAATTACACTGAAGTTTCACATCAAACGCCGACGGACCGGTTCAAAGCAAAGAGGCGAGCGTAGAGGAATGTGTGTGAGAGCTTTTGTGTGTGTACGTGTATTAAAAAAAAAAAAAAAAAAAAAAGAAAGAGTCCTGAGGAAGTATTTCTTTGGGGAAGAAAGTGGTGGGATGCTTAAACATACACATACACACACAAACGCCCTAAAACACACGAACACACACAAAATTGCCCACTGATCTAAGCATGCTGTTAGCTGTTGTTAGTTCCACTGTGTCTTCCCAGGCTGCTCCTAATGAATGAATGGAAAACAATGGTTGGGCCTCTAGAGTGCCTGGTAATGGATAGGCATCATTATAAGCCTATTAGCTCTGGGTACTGAGGACTCACCCCTGTGTGGGACATGGGTTAACATAAGGCACGACAGGGTAGCGTGTGTGTGCATGAGTGTGTCTGTTGGCGTGTGTGTGGTCTGTGGTCGGAGTTTCGGGGAAGGAAATAGACTCACCGGTGGACCGTTCAGCCTGACTCAGGTTGAAGGCTGAATTTTCAGATTAAGACACTGATAAATGCTTAGATTTGCATGTTGTTTTGAAATATTGGTACAAAGGAGAACAAAGAAAAACCACAGTCCTTAGTGTCACAAACAGTGACTGGTGGGTAAACAGAAGATGGAGGAAGATACATGCAAAAACTGGTTAACTACTTTGAATTCTTGAAAAACTACTGTAAATTTGAGGACACAGTCTCTAGACTCCAGAGCAGGTTCTGATATTGGGTTAGAATGGGTGATTGCCTGCCCATAATCTTTTTTTTATTCCCTCCTCCACCTATTTTATTTTGTCATGCTAGTAGTGTGGCTCTAGGGATGGCAATGCTCAACTTGTCGCTCGACCACTTAAAAATGAAGATGAATCTTAATCATCCTGACAATTTCACTAGTGCCACCATGAATCTGAAATTAGTGGTTCAGGATGACATGTCTCAACAACTATTGGATGGACAGTTGCATCTCAAACAAGGTACCACGTACTGGTATAGTGGCTCAAGGGCTAATAAGATCAAAGAGAACTAAATCATCATCAGTCATGGCTGTCTGTGGATGTATGATTTCATAATGTTGTGTTAAATGCTAAAAAAGCACATTTAGATTTTCCAGACCACCAGAAAGCCTGGCCACTAAAGCTCTGCTTTGCCCCCCATGTGCAAAATGTCTTTCTGGAGCTCTGATTAGTACAGCGCTGTATCATCTACAAAGGAAAAGAGGGAGAGAAAAAGGAGTGAAAAAAGAAAAATAATCTATTCCTTCCTAACCTGGGGGTAAAATGAGGTCATTTCCTATTCTGTGACAACTCACATGCAGGCATAACCACATCTCAGTGCATGCACACACAGAGTTTAGGTTCTTGTTGCTATCTTTCACCCCAGAACAAAGGGCTCCCTGAGTCATCAATCAATTAGCATCTGAGACACAGTTGGAGAGAGAGAGGCAGGTCAGGTTTCATTTACACAGACTGATGTGGGATTCGAGTTCTGGTCTGGCTCACTTTTCCTTCAGAGAGGACCGTCTATCTGTCTGTCCTTTGGATTATTTTTATAAAGCTTTTAGTTACTGTGAGCTTGTCTCTATGAGACAAACAAATACCAGTAGGGAGAATCTGTACCGGTGTGGATTCTTGTATTTGGTTTTCTGTGTGTGTGTGTGTGTGTGTGTGTGTGTGTGTGTGTGTGTGTGTGTGTGTGTGTGATCGTCTTACCTCAGGGAAGCTGCTCATGTTGACCATAATGAGATGAGGTGATTTCATTGAGATCTGACCCAGCTGGTTGAGAGGGAACTTTCCATCTTGAGTCGTCACCACAATGTGATCCAGAGCTCCTAAACAAACACAAATAAACTGAATTGTTTATTTACTTTATTTATTTACCCACACTGACAATTTAAGGAACAAAATCAAACATATCAGCATTTGTAAACTGTAGTGATAAATTTACAGGACTTTATTTTCCTAAATTCAAGTTGAATATTGTTTTTAAAGAAATGTTTATATGTATATATATATTTTAATAATTTAACTTTCAAACATGTCCATTGTGCATAATTTATCACCTTATATCTATTGTCACTATAGACAATGTTATTTTTATATTATTTGCAGAATATCTTTATTCATACATATGTTTATAACAAACTACTAGTAATGTTATGTGTCTCTGTAAAAGAAAAAAGAAAAAAAAAGAAAAAGCAGATTATTACCCAATACATTGTTAACAGATTTGTTTTATTCTCCAGTGTCAATATCGGTATCGACCCCAAAAGCACCACTGGGCTCTGGTAATTATGGTTTTTGCTTTTCTCCTTTGATGACACTCTTTCTGTGTAAACTTAATATAAAGGAAAACATGCAGTCAACCACTCAGCCAGACATACAGATTAATAAATAAACAGACAGACAGACAGAGAGACGAATGTGCAGAAGAAGCCACAAATTGCATGAGTAAGTTAAAAAATCAAAAAACATTAGAGACCACTGTCAGGCTGTTAAGAGTTTCCATGATCTATTGTCTCCCCTCACTGTCAACACTGAGAGAAGCAAAGGTAAGTTTGCCAACATGAGCTGATTTCTGTCCTTTCCTCCCACTCTCCCTCCATCACTCTCTTCGTCTCTCCTGTGCCTCCCTCACTCCACCCATCCGTCCCTCTCCCCCTCTCCGTGTCCTCCATCTGGCTAACCTCAGACGCAGTTGTTTCCTTCTTCTCCAACTCTGCCTTACATCACCCACTCCCTGCTAACCCAGTGGGGGTTGTGCTGCTGGTGGTGGTGTGTACTTGTGTGTAGAAAAAAAAAGGTGGGGGGGTCAAAGGGGAGGTGAGCCAATGGTGTAATTTTCTCTTTATGATCGATTTATCATATGATTTCAAAGGCAAAAAAAACATAGATGAACTGGTCAGAGATTAGATGCAGAAGAAGAAATTAAAAATAAACGGTCAGTATGATGTGATGAAATGGATACCTTTTATTTAAAGGCCGCTCCCCAGCTGAATCACTGACATATACTGTCTACCTGCCAATTATTCTGTCTCCCTCTTTAACTTAAAACATGCATTTGTGTGCGGATCTAAACCTGCCTGTCCTACTGTCCGTCTAAGAGTGCTTCTCTGTGTATATGCAGCCTGTTCATGTCCATATCTGTGACCTTCTGCCTGTCCATCTTTGTTACCTGTGCCTTGACAATGAGCACCTACACATCTGCAAGTACTTTAGGAGGGCAGACAGACAGACAGTCATTTCTTTAACTACATAGATGGAGGGTGAGGAGGGGGTATGGGGGCGCTGAGAGACGGGCAGAGGAGGATGGCTGAGAAAGCTTCTGCCAAATATAAGAAATTTGGCAAAATTGTTCTTTATCAAAATCCAACATATGATGTAACAAGATGATAAAAAATTACATAGCGTACTGTATATGATGAAATATGTATGCTGCACTACACACATTTTGCTTTTAATCTAAAAAAGATGTGTTTTTTAGTCACTGACATAACATCGGGTAACATACTGTTCTTTCTCCCCTTGTTTCCTGTCACCTCTCTGCTGTCCACCTTGTACTAAAGGCAAAATGCCCCACAGTGCACATACAAACCTGCCAAGCTTAACTGTAAAAGTGGGCCATTCATATCAGGTGGTCTCTGTGCAGCTGTTTGGCCTACACCAGGGCTTGAAAGACAGAATCCTCATCAGTGTAAGTTAACTGGACCAAATGAGCAAGCATGTCAGTTAACGTTTAAACCGTGCCAACCAGATTATGTGTGAACACAACCATAATGTGCTGTGATGAACTCATGAGGTCTTATGACTCTTCCAGCCAAGATGTAGTATAACTTGTGTTTTCCAGCAAAGTTTTTTTTCGACAACTGCTGTTTAAAAAACATTTATGATTATTAGAACTCTGTGTTTTGAGGTATTTAAAAATATTTTCCCTATACTGTTGTTGTTGTTCACAGTCTCAGTCCACACTGTCTTATAGTTTCCATGGAAACAGAACTAGTTTTTGGATCAGATTACCCATCTGTGACTAACCGCTATATGATGGTCATAGCACTGATCCCTTCTCTCTACATCTGTCTGCGACTTTCTGCCATACGCCATGCACAAACAAACACACGCACACATACAGTGCGCGTTCATGGCAACACACAACAATGCATACAATCATATCCACACACACGCTCATAAGCTTAATGAGAGCCAGATGAGAGGTGCATGGAACAAACACACACACTCGCACGAGACACACACATTCAGACAACTGACGTCATTTCATTCCACCATCTCATCTCTCCTGTCAGCTCTAAGTCCTGCTGCCTCCCTGGATTACTGTGCAGCTGGACAGAAAAGAGGGGGATGGACAGAGTGGAGGAGAGCAGTGAGGGATACACAGATGGAGGGAGAAGACAGGGAGGATGACAGGATGGAAGGACAGCGTCAAGAATGCCGAGAGATACAGAAGGAGAACAGAAGAGATGGAGGGAGTGAAGTAGCCAACTCTCAAAATTCTTGAACTTTTTGTTCACAGGACAAAAGTTTCCATGTGGATCAATAAAGTTTAATTCATAGGTATGAGAGAGAGATTAAAAATATCACGAGCAGAAGCCAGAATTTAAAAGCTGGGAATTATTGGAAAAACAAGAGAAAAGTAAGTGAGGGATAAAGGGAGGGGCTGGAGACAGAAGATGACTCAGAGCAAAAAATTGTTGAATGATGAATGGTGGAAGAAAAAAAGAGGTTGAGAACAAGATGAGAACTGGATGAATGAATGAAGAACACTGAAACAGTTAAACGTCACCTACAAGTCAAGGCATTGAAGGTTTAACCTTAAAAAAAATAAAGGCCGTGTCAGTGCCCCTGTTGCCTGCATGTTGTGCAAAAGAAAACGACGGCACAGTGAGCAAATAAAAGGCCAGAGAGAGTGAAATTTCAGCTGAGGAGGAAAAGCAGGAGAAACTTAAGACACTTTCAGGTTTGAAGTCTGATTCTAGCAGCTGCCTCCTCCCGCGGGAGCTTCCATTATACACCCCACCTCTAACTCCTCTGAGCCCAGCTCCTATTTGTTAGAACCCAGAGGCAAAGGGTTATGACCTGGATGTAGTTGGGGAAACAGAGGTCAAACTGAGGTCAAGGTGAGGTCACACAGGGCTCTCCTCGGTCCCAGGCCTTGAGCTATTTATCAGATAGATGCAAAGAGGAAGACTTACTGACATATGACCCCCAAAGTATGTGGTGTGGTATTAAAAAGCAAAGCCTTGTGTGCACAGTACATGAATAACATGAAAAATAAAACCGGACTTTCAAAGTTACGCTTCACCATACAGGAAACTGAGTCACTGCACACTTCATGCATGTCTACCTTGTTATGGTTGGGATTCATTTTTAAAAATTCAAAATAGAAATCAACTGGTTTTGAGGTATTTCACGCATGTTCGTGATCTCCTGGATGCTTGCATTCCAGTCAGAATGATAACATGTTAACTCTAGGCTAAAGCAGAGGATGTAACAAACAACTCATATAGTGAAGCACAGAAGTGAAGAGGCATGTTTGCAGAGATGTAATTGAAAGGCAATATTTGGAAAAACTGGATTCAAACAATGGTTTCACTCTGGGTAAACATTTTATAATTCTGGCCGAACTGCAGACATCCAGGAGACCGGAGACATACCTTTGAAAATAGAACATGTTTGTGGAAAATGGATAAAAAATAACAGTTGTGATTTTTTTTTTTCCACGAGGCTAGCACAGGCAAGCTATGAGGGCTGAGGTCAAAAGAAGGATTACTAGTGAGCATGAAATTAAATAAGAGGAAGATTAGATTTAAGCGGCTGCAGAATAAGCCCAGCTGTCACATAGAGAGTACGCACCTGTATGTGGTATCATATTCAATTTACTGCATTTGTTCTATTGTTCTTGCATGTTTTCCTTCTTTAACAATCTGTTAACAATAGCAGGAAATGACAAGCTGAGCAACTAAATTAAGCCCTTCCATCTGTGAGTATACTGTCACTGCTTTTATTATTCTGCCATTTATTTCAACTTAGTGTTACATTAGATGGCTACAGTTATTTATGTGGACTTTTATTTGTTGTCATTGTTTTCTATGAGGTGGCTTAAATTTTGAGCTTGCGAGTCAGTGTATATGTGCAGGTTTTGCCTTTTTGGTAACTGTTCAGTTGTGTCCTTGAGAGTATAAAGTGTGAGAAACAAAAGGAGAGTGATGTGAGGAGACAGAACACGTGAGAGGGAGTCCAGGAAAGAAAGAGAGCTAAGCTGAATACCTGGAGAGGTCCGGATGCTGAGGTTGCGTGTGAAGTCATCTTTGAGCGTACTGAGAATAGTGGTCATGTCCTCCTTCACTTCATCTAGACTGATGATGTCTTCCACCAGAGCTGAATTAATATTCACCTTAGCTGACTGGCCCTTTGCCTTAGCTTGGAAGATGAAGAGAGGGAAAGAAGGACTGAGAAATGGAGACTCATAGCTAAGATAAATAATATCTAATGAAGTAACTCACATCCACATTTGCACAGAGGTTGTGCAAATGTGAACTCAAGTGTTTGTAATCTTCCCACTGACCTTTTGCCTTCTTGGTAGCATAGAGTCTGGTGCATGCAGCAGGGTAACAGGTGGTGCTGGGAAACGGTAGCAGTGTACTGACCCTGGATGTGGCCACGAGGGGAGACCTGACCTGTCGCACCAGGGACTGACAGAGCAGAGGTCGCAGCAGGCTCAGATGGTTCAAAGCCATAACTAAGTGAGAACATACAGACAGTAAATATGTTGTTAGAGGAAAAATAGAAGCACAGTGATACTGAGTTCAGAGTAACATATTTTGACTACATTTCACAAAATCACAGCTTATTCACAGATCACCTGAAATCAGCCCTAATATTTATCAAAATGAAGTAATAACTCACATCAGCCAGTAGGAGGTGGGCCTACATCTTTTACTGATATTACAGTGCCATAGTCTCCTTCTCTATCGACAACTATCTGATGATAATTTGCCACAAAGATGATGAGAAGAAACAGTGGAACGAAAGCAGTTGATGTTATATTTTCTTTGCAATGCCAACCAGACATCTTTGCAGTCAATATGGAGTAAGGCTTTTTCTTTAAACCTGTTTGAGTTTTTTACTTATATAAATATAAATTACAGGTATATTCAAATGCATACAATAACTCAGGAAATCAACTTACAGATGAAAATCAGTATTTCTTGTAGTTATCAGCAAATTATCATCACAAATATCGGCTTGTTTTGTGGTTTACAAACCTTAGACATCTTCCCCATAGGAGGACAATATGGATAAAATTCATTTATGCAACTTATCCAATTTACTATAGTAAATATAATTTTAAAACACAATATCTATATATAATGCATGGCCTTGTATGACAAGCCAAAATGTCTGCCATGAAACAGGTCTTTTACTTTCTTAACAAATCTATTAATTGTTCGGACTATCAAATGCCAGAAAAAAAAAGACCTTCTCTAACACTTAAAAATGTTCAGTTTTCTATCACACAACAAGAACAAAAAAAAACAGCAACTGACAGGGTGAAACTGGGGAATGGTTCGCAGTCTGAAAATTAAAAAATGAAATTAAAAGATTATTTCTCTGTTGATCAACTAATTGATTAAATAACTTCACTGATTGGATCACAGACTGTAGTCTGACAATACAAAGAACAGAGGAGGAAAAGAGTTTCTTGTAAATCTTATCACAAATCCCTGCTGTTGTAGAACTTGGTGCACTCAACTTCTCAGGCAACATTACACGCAGTTACACTCAGTCACCATGCTCTTTCTCTTCCTCTTCCACACAAAGACAAATCTATGGGATAAAACTAAGTCTGCACTCAGCCCACGCACAGTTGTTTGGGCATTCCTGAAGGGGAACCTCCCATTCAAAAAACATGCAACGCCATGAGACCAGCCATGTCTTTTCTATGGAGGAACCACCTCCCACCTCGCAATCTGGCTCTTGAGTGTGAACTGTGTCACTGAACCTCAGCGTACACACAAGCACAGACAAACTCTGAGATATCGAAGCCCACAGACACAAACACAAGCTAAAGCCGGTCTTTCACAGTCAGTGGCTGTGAACAGCTTGCGGTGTACTGCAGCCTGACTGACATCTTCTTTTGTCTGGTGTGTATTTATAACTGTAAACTTTAAACTGTGAGGAGAAATAAAACACACCGTTGCAGTAAAAACTATTTGGTCAAACATGAGTGGAGCTTTCCCAAATACATCATATTTCTGAGACACTTTTGTCTACAAAATGATGAAAATTGTTATTTATTTTCAGCTCGAATTCAGCCTGAATCAAAGGAGCAGAGACTAAAAAGCTGAAGATGTTTCTCCCCCAATCCAAGATACTTTAATCAAATGTCCAGTAAGGTCATGTGTTTTACGTTTTTGGAGATCTTCTGGGTCAGTGTATAGATTGCAGACTCACACATCTGAGTCTGAAAATATTTTTGGACATGACAGACATACTGTTTGAATTTAAAAAGCAGGTAAAGACTTCTCATCACCAGTCCTGAGCCCAAACTCCCCCAGGGAAACCCACCTCTCTAAAAAATGTTTGATTACTCAACAAAAAATTCTGTTAGGAAAACACTAAAACCCTTTATTTTACTAAAATTTAAATGTATTTGTTGTTTTTTCCCCACTTTCCTAAAAGGCAGCTACAACCATACCACTGGTCCCTGATGTTAGTACAAGATAATTTACCAAAATCCAAATATATTCCAATGGCAATATTTAGGCGAGACTGTGGTTCACCACCTACAACACAAACCCATAACAGGCATCTGTGGCTGGCAGGTTTCCTGTCATGCTGATACGATACGGTGCACTGTGGCAGAGCAGATAGGCCGAGATGTGGGACAGTGACAGATCTCTTTAGAGGGGAAGTCAAGCAGAAAAAGCGAAGCACAGGTGTTAGGTGGGATACTGTAGCCTCATATCCTGTAGACTTCACACCCAGCAGCAGCTGCAGACACACCTCTGTTTCTTCCAGCAGCAGAAGCCAGCTGGTGAGCCCGCATGGTTTCTCCTCTGTACACTTTACAGTTTCAGTAGAAAATAAAGTGGTAGAGTATCTGACAATATTTTGCCTCATCAAACAAACTGTTCACATTGAGGCAGCAACTACTAATTTTTACCAGTGTCAATTAATCGCTTTCTATATTTTTTGTTTTGTTAAACTGATTGTTTAGTGTATAAAGTGCCAGAAAATGCTGAAAAATATTACTCACAACAGAGCCAAAGGTGACATATTCCAATGGCTTTTTCCCTAGTTCCCTGTCCCAAACCCACATGCATTCATATTACAGTGATATAAAACAGTATAAAGCTAAATGTCATTACATTTTAGAAGCTTGACCAACAAATGTTTGACATTTTTGCTAGCTAAATTACTTTTTAATTGATTACCATAGTTGTTGGTGATTAATTTAACCTATCAGTCATCCCATAGACTAATCTTTTCAGCACTAGGTCACACTGTACTATTTAAATAACAGGAAACTACTTGGCCAAGTGTATCCATAATGTGTTACTTCTACCAAAACGTATCCCTGAAAACTGCATTTTATTTTAACTTTGTTACTTGTAAAGTATTACTTCTATTATCACCATACAGCCCACTGAGAGGAACAATGGCTGGGAAACTTCACATGTGATGTTCCATGCTGAAAAGATATATGGATATATGTGGATGTGGGAAGGAGTTTTGGTTATCAATACCGTTTTTTTTTTTTATGTCATTCAATCCTGTAGGTGGCACCAGGTTGATTCACAACTTTATTTTTGAATTGATATTTGAGAGAATTACGAAATAAATATGTCTTTTAAAGCAGATACTATGTTAGAAACAAAAATATACACATTACTGAGATAACTAGCTGGTGCTGGCACCTTATGTAAGTGAAGCAGTCTGAAGGTCGGTGCTGTGAAGGCAGCACTCCTCTGAACTTACCATGAGCAAAAACCGCTTACACGTGGCTGCTAAACATAGTACTATCGTTAATTTCAGCAAACCACGTCCTTCAACGGTAATTAAACACGAAACTATACTTACTTTCAGGTTTATAGCCTTTACAGAAGCTTGATAGCTGAAGACAGAGCCATCAGGAGAAAAGCCACATTTGACATCTACGTTGTCATCATCGCGCGCCGGCGTCTGGCAATGTCCGGGTGAGTGTTTGAAACTATACACGGGTTACACCGCACGAGCGGGGTTCCTGTCTCAAGCTGAAGCAAGTAACCGCATGACCCAAAGAGACATCGGGGGGGTGGCAAACCTTAAACCGAGTGCCTCCTCATTACTCCTCATACAGCTAAACAAACTACAACATCACCCTGCGCCTTTGTTGTCAGGCGGTGACTGTTCATCGTTCGAGCTAGCTAAACTGATCCGTTTTAAAGGAGGAAAACGTAAAGGGAAAACAACATAAAATGATTAGTATTACGTTTTGACGCAGCCGAATCATCCCGAAAGTGGGATCAGTAGCAGATTGAGTCGAACAAGTCAGTCGCCATAAGAGGAAGTTTGACAGAACGAGGAGGTAAACTGATACTATCTAAGCTAGCGAATGGCTAGCAACCCACTGCTCGCCTGAAACGGACTGTTAACTGTTTAGTGGATAAATTTAGATAATCGTAAATGGATACCCACTGGGTGATTGAGATTAGTTTCACCTTCTACAATTGGATCCATCTTAACCAGCTAACGCCAGCAACGAGCTGATAGTGGTCGGTCGATGAGCCTGCTATTTGCTAAGCTAACGTTAGCTGGTGGAAAGTCAGTGAGAGAACTAAATATTTGTTCTTTTTGACAGCGTGTTTCTCAAACGTTTTGGACCACCATCCCATTGTTGTTTGTATAAAACACGTTTACTGATATTTAGGTTATAAAGTTTTGGTTAAACATCAAACAGTGCGCTCTTGAAAGGGATCTGTCTGAGTGAACTGATTATGCCTTTTAAATTCATTGAGATGACTCAGATTAGATAGGAAACTGCCTCACCTCTTTCACTGTATATTCAGTTTCCATACTTTCCGTTGATGCTAACACCGTCCACGTTTGTAACGCTACTTATGTATTTAGGCTTTACTGTTTGACCTATCCAGGGCTCCTCCCTGTAACAAAGCACTGAGTCCTTGCACAGTCTTGAGAGTTGAATGTCTCTATGTGATTAAACACACAGCAGCTCAGATCTTTTCTGATCAGTTCTCTTAATGTTCCAGATGTTGTCTGATCAATCACGTAAACCCCAGTTCTTAGGGATACTGTTTGGTGCTAGCATTTCACTCCTCCAACTAACAGTTTACTTTTCTGAATTGCGGTTCCACACAGATAGAAATGTTAAATTTTCTCTGCCTTTTCTTAGTAAAGCTGATTTCTATGTCTGCTATCCCTGCCTCCCACAGAGTACACATGTCGTCTGCAGCAGAGACAGTGGAAAATGCCTCCATCATTTCAGAGAGTGTGGCCCATGACGGAAACCGCTTGTGGATAGGCAACATCGACCCCAAAATCACAGAGTGAGTATATCTACTGCGATTTAACAAACTCTAGCATCGTGGTGAATTTGTGACTGTAAAAAAAAACAAAACTGTTGTCTCAGATTAGATTAGAGCTGAAACTACCAGATCGACAGTGTAATTATTGCATCCTACAATCTATGGCGCCCCCCACGTTCGCCCCCCGAGGCGAACGTGTTTGCTCGCGTCGCTCTCAAACCCTTTGAATCTTGAATCTAGTCATCATTTAAAGACCAAAGTTATTAGAATAAAGAACAAAAACAAACACGTAAAGCAGGCAGCAGAATGAACAGCAAAGTTAGTGTTTGATTTTAGCAGCAACAAGTGTTCGACCTGAGGTGGCTGTTAGGCAGTCCATGTTATGAACCTGAAGCAGTGCTTTTTAGCATGCCCAGCTCTGCCTCATAGAGAGGCAACACATTGTGTGTTCAGATATGATTGATTAACTGTGTGCGTAGCGTGTGTGTGTGTGTCGCAGGCTGAGACTGAGCAGACAAGGCTGGGTGTGTGAAAGAGAGGCAGCGAGGCGTGGAGACCTGCTCTGCTAAGGAGTAGCCGTCATTCCTCACTCACCTGCCCTGTTTACTCTCTCTGTGTCAGTCTGGAGCTGATTGTGTGTATGTGTGTGTCTGTGTGTGTGTGTGTGTGTGTGTGTGTGTAAGCATGTTTAAATACACAGTTGATGTTTGGGTGGCAGCTGGTAAAGGTGCAGGCTTCAACACACTGAGGTGTCTGTTCATTATTAGTGTCTCGCTTTACACAACATCATGTATACAAGCAAACATCCTTCAGTTGTTGCGTTTTTGTGTGCAGTCGAGTGTGCAAAACTCTATATGTGAGAATGGGGAGCACCCTTTTTCATACAATGTGATGGAGAGGAGGTAGTTTTCGGGGTGAGGGGTGTGTTTATGTGCCTATGGGGGCTGCTGGAGAATGTATGGGCCACAGCTCTGCTGGGAGTCTAGACAGGCGTTTCCTTCCCCTTTCCCTGCTCTGCTCTACTTCTCCTTAAATAGCCCACTGCTTCACAGTATGGATGGAAAACAAGAGAAATGCCTGTGGCCTCTGATGCTGATTGGGAAGATTAATTAGCTCCTGGATAGCATATGCAGTACTCCCTCTGATTTATCCCGGTAAGCCGAACCAAAACTCTGTGCAGAGGAGGAATGTAGACCTGAAATGCAAGGTGCTGATTATGAGTACATGAGGCCAAAACATCGAACAACACACATTGCTTTCAACATATAAATTGAGTATTGACTAAAACGATGTTTATTGCGCAAGAGTTTTTTTCAACAACAAATTAAAGACTTAAAATTTTGTGCCTCAAGTTGGTATCTGAGTCATTAAAGAATTTGATATGGATTTTTAGGTGTAATTATTTTGAAAATATGAATATAATTAATTCTATTAATATTATATAAAATTCTCCAAGAGGCATTGTTTCCATATTTTTAGCTATTTGGAAGCTCATCTGGTTAATTTGAATATTTAGCAATATTGAATGTCAATGATTTATAAAATAGCAGGAGGAGGAGAAATAATATTGTTGATCAGTGTTTTGACGGTATCCAGTTCTGCTCTGGTTGTTCAAGGCAAAGTATTATATTGATTAGATGTGATGAGGTAAGTAAGGAGCACTTTTATTTTGCTGTCCTCTCGTCTGACAGATGAATTTTGGCCTGCGTTATGAGTAACCTTGAGTTTCCTCCCTGGAAGAGGGATGAAAGTTCCCTGTAGGGCTCATAGCTTACAATGATGTGATTAAACCTGGAAAAAAAATTATTCCAAGCATGTGATTTTGAAAAATGTCTGTCTTTTCATCTTTGTGTTGCAACATCTCCTTTTATATTGACTCTGTGCAGCTCTGTTATGAGAGAACTGTAATCCTCGTGCTATCAACCTTTTAAACGCTCAGTAAAGAAGACTGATGTAAACCTTCCAGGGGACCAGTAATCAGTCACACGGTTTTTACTCTTCACTGATGAAATGAGAGCTTCTCATAGCTGAGATAGAAATCCCATATAGTGTCCTTGCCATGCTCACAGAGCAGAAACACAGCAGGTGTAACCGCAGTTTTCACCACATATTCATGTTTTTGTGCTTTTGGCTGCTCATAGAGGGAATTTCTCATTAGTGGTAATCCATCACCCTCTTCCCCTTTGTTCTCTCCCTGGCCCTCTTGCTACATTTGTGTATCTGGAAGTCGTCGTGATTTTTATGAAAGCACTTGTAACCACCATCTTACTCGGACTGCATTCAGACTCCTCCTCCTCTCTATTTTTTTCCCCTCTGACCTGCACTTTTCTCGACCAAATCTTTTGGCCCAGCTCCCCTTTCCTTCCTTCCTCCTCTGTGCATCCTAGCTCTTGTATCTTTCCTACCTGGCTTCTCACCTCCTCTCTTCTTTTGGCTTCTCCTTCTCTTCCTCCACCTTTCACCTTGCCATCAACATCCCCTCTCTGAACTTTACTCTCCCTCTCCCCCCACCTTTCCCTCCCTTTCCTCACCCCCTCTCCTCCTCTTCCTCCGGTGGTTTTTACAACCCCCAGGAGGAGCGGCCCATTGTGGTTTAGCTCACCAGCATCCAAAAATGTTCTTAGAGTGTCTGGCATCTAATTTCTCTCTCATTTACACATATACCCAAACATGCAGTATGCATTTATTTGCATATCTAGCAGTATTAAAAGGCAACACTTAATGCATTACTGCATTTTAGCATAGTTGCATTTGGTTGAAAGGTCTGTCTCTCTCATTTCCTGAGAAGTGTTGCAGAGGTTAAAAGGTGCACTAAGTGAAAAAGCAAACTATTTGAGTATCTGAGTATATATTATTGCATTGTAGAACAGTGCTATAGGTAATATGGTAAAGTTTATTTCAGTAGAGTTTTTCCTGTTTAAATGAGCCTAATGCAGGAAGAGCCACCTTTACATTGGAGGCTTAAAGGGTGTTGTCTGGGAAAAGCAGGAATTCTCCTCGGCCTAAAGCCCTCCAGGGAGTCGTAGAAAGGTGGAAGACATTAGTACAACCTGTAGCTTAAACCCACACGTCACCCTCAGTGTCCCACATTGAGTCCCATTCACACATTTAAATGCACACTAACGTCATACATTTCTCATTGTGGTGAGACACACACACACAAACGCTAAGCACTTCAGGATTAAAAATAACAATCAGCTAAACAATAAAAGCCTGAATCATTAATTCCTCTTGGACAGTTATACAAAACACCTGGGGTCATTCTGGGGCCTGGACAGTCACACACGTTAACCGCTCTGAAATAAAAATACAGGGAAATGTCCTCTGATTTTTTTTTTTTTTTTTAAATTTTAGGTGCATTTTGCGAAGTTTGCAAACAGGTATGGCTTATAGGGGTGTTGCAGTCTGTACTTTTTGGGCTGGTCTCATTTGTTTCATTCAACAACATAACAATGATTAGTCAGGAAGACGCGGTTAATAAATTAATCAACGCGCAGAAAATAAATCATTGCAGTCATTTTATGAGCAAAACGTCTCAGGATTGACTTGTTCTAGAATCTTAGTTGGTTTCCTAGTATTTGATGACAAGTAACCTGAATATATAATTGGAAACAGGTTATAGACCAAACAATTAACCAAGAAATTAAACTGCTAATTAATCAATAATGAAAATAGTCTTTAGTTGCAGCCCTATATGATATTTCCCATCAGATGGAACAATAGGCCTCAGACCATCGCACATTCTGCATGCACAAATGTAAGAATATTGCACATTAATATAATTTCATCCACAATAACTTTGACAGTTAAAGAAACTGAAAAAGCATCTGCTGCTCAGCATGCATGGGAAACATGCAGTCAGCACCTGGCTGTTTACAGTCATGCGCAGTAGCGATGAATATAGTCTACATGTGATCCTGAACCCACTGCTCTTTTCACACTGTCACAAGGAATATTATTTTCCCATGACAGCTAATGGTCAGTTACACATACACCTACAGACTCACACACACACACACACACACACTGCATATCTCTTCAATGACCACATATCTATGTTCATTTGTAGGCCAACAGTCTCAGGCAGGTCCACACAGCCAGTGGATGTTGTTTGTGCAGAGCTCGGTGCTCAGGGGGGATTTTAGGCTTCCTCTGTTTTATTCCCTCATTGTCCTGCTACTGTATCCTCAGCATTGTCTCAATAAGAGATTTACTGTCACTGGCCTGCCACACCAGCTGGCCTGCTGCTAAAAAGGTGTCAGGGAGAGAAAGCTGTCATTCTCATTAGCCCCACTTAACACATTCACATTCACAGACTGTAGGGTGGCAAATATAGTGTGGAACAGAGTTATGTGACCGTTTCACAGGGTGGGCTTACTGTCCATTGTGCGTGTTAGTGATCATAATGGAGATGTAGGGTAAATTTGATTTTGTATTTTCTCTTTTCATTTAATTAACACAATAAAGACTTAAAATCTCGACCTACATTTTTCTCATAATTTGACTCTTTTGTTCTCTCTGTTACATGATTTCTCTGCCGGCAGGTATCACCTGGTGAAGTTGTTGGAGAAGTTTGGCAAAGTGAAACAGTTTGACTTCCTGTTCCATAAGTCCGGGCCTTTAGAGGGACAGCCACGGGGCTACTGCTTTGTCAACTTCAGTACCAGAGAGGTAAATGCAAGATAGAAGTATATATTTTAGATTATTTATATTTAATTTGAATGTATATAATACTATTATATTAAGTATGTATTTTTGTAAAATGATGCATAAAATACAAAATTTTGTATTTTACCAAAAACTACATGGTACATGTGTCACTAATTTTTATTTATTTATTTTTTTAAGTGAAACTCTTGTCCTAACATTGGACCAATTCAGATTCTGCATTTTAAGGAAGGAATCAGTCAATAATGATAGAATGCAGATATACTGCTGTGTCTATACTGAAGGGTGTTACACAAACTCCTATCACAGCATTGGTTTTATCAGGTCAAGTGCCTTTATTGAGACTAACAATGCTTCTGGTTGTCAATGGGCCAAATGAGACTTCTTCGAACAGTGAGGACAGGATCGTGTGTCTAACTGAAGTGGAGCATATTTCTAAAAAAAAAGGGACTTAAAAAGAGTCCGCTCAGGTTCAGCGGGCAGTATTTGTTTTGGAGTGAGCCTGGGGATCATGATAAACATCTAGTTTCACAGCTAGTGTCTATCAGTGGGATATGAAACCCTCCCTAAAGGATTATACAGAGGAAGTGTGTGTTTATCTTACACACTCTTGCATGCTTAGACACTCACAGACACACACACACAGATAGAAGTGCTTCATTAATGTAATTTAACATCTAAGCCACTTACTCATTTGATTAGACAAAACTACATTTTCTCACACTGCCTCTCAAACACACAGCAGAGACATACACACAGACACACACATCAGTTGTGGTCTATCTGCAGGCAGAGTGGCACATCATCATTGTTTCTACCATCTCTCTATTGTGAGGACTAATGATTTAATGACTCGAGTGCAATCATGGTGGCTGATTTTTAATCATAATTGTAAAAAGTCTGTTCCTCTTTTTCTCTCTGTGAATGTCTGCAGGAGGCAGAAAGGGCGATCCAGTGTTTAAATGGGAAGCTAGCTTTGTCCAAGAAGCTGGTCGTGCGCTGGGCGCACGCACAGGTGAGGGTGAGTGTCCAGCGCCTGTTCCATTTTATTATAAAACTAAATATCTTATACATCCTGATGGCTCAGTGGATTAAGGCACATAAAAATGAATTTATGACACTGTGATTATGGCTGCAGTGTGTTGTCTCCTCTATAGATTGACAGATTATATCTGTGCATTAGAAAATTATATTATAATTCTTAAGATAAACTTTTTCGACTGTGCCAGCACTTGTATCAGTGGTAAACTATGATAAACATCTGTTGGATTTCATTTTCCCATTACTACTGCAGTAGTCGGTGTATGGAGAGCAGTGGGACGCCAGCACAGCTTATGCCTGTCTCTTAACAATGGACAGCCTACTGGCAGTGGGTGAAGGGATATCCTGTATAGAGACGAATCACGCCCTACACACACACATACACACAAACACATAGTAGAGTGAGGTCGAGGTCAATGCTGCCGCCTCTAAGACAACACGTTGTAGGATAAATCTGCTCACAGATTCAACGTGGCTGGGTTCAATCTACCATTGCAATCAAAAATAGCTCCTCTGGTTATTAATGCTGTTATAAACCGAGAATTTTATCTGTTTATATCCCAAATGTTCCATTAATACCAGTCTGTCTGTATCAAAAAATTACTTTTAAAGGTTTAATTCTTCCTGCTGTTCCTTAAGATTTACCAATGGCTGCAGTTCATTTCTAGAGTTTTCTCAAATTCAGTTCTGT
Organism: Toxotes jaculatrix; assembly: GCF_017976425.1. Classification (NCBI taxonomy): domain Eukaryota; kingdom Metazoa; phylum Chordata; class Actinopteri; family Toxotidae; genus Toxotes; species Toxotes jaculatrix. The sequence goes on from NC_054409.1 coordinate 14,233,742, forward strand.
ACTACCAAAGCTGGGACTGGATTTGACACATTTTAATGAGCTAATCATCAGCCAGAATATCTTTTCCCAAGAAAAACAAGTCTTGCTGCATGGCCGAGCTACAGCTTGTTCGATGAATCTTGCATCGAACAAGCCCATCAACAACTCTGTCTTGGGGAGAGTGATTGGCTGCATGCTCTTACTTTGTTGAGCTGTTGAGTGACTAAGCAAGTGAGAGGCAGGACGGGGCATCTTTGTTCGGTTATCCTGTTACATACCAGACTGTTCCAGCTGTTGTCTGCTGGTGTATAACAGGATCCTTGACAGATAGAGGGTCATGGTTAATATGATTTTGTAACCACATCAGCCAGGTATGGGCAAAGCTGCACCACAAGAATTTGTTTCTTGTCCCTCATCACCAGTAGCGGTAGCTCTATCCAGCCTGCTGTCAAGCTGCTCGCTGTCGACCACCCTTTCTGGCTCACAATGCTGGGCTGTCGCTATTGGCGATGGCCCAATCCTACCCACCAGCTTACTGAAACTGGTATTGTGATTCAGGGTTACGATCAAGGACAAAGAGCTGAAGCCTTTACGTTGAGGTGCTGTCCCGATACTCCTGATGTTGTAAAATATGTGAACTCATCAGCCAGTGAAACTGCCACTGTCACCATTTTTTTTACAGTGCAATCTTTACTATACCAATAAGATTAGAGCGATTTTCCACCACTGGGACCAGCTCAGGTTCTGCTGAATGTGATATTTTATATTTTGGTGAGTCTGTCTTCACTGACTCAAACCCAGAAGTGACATGTCGGGATAAGTGAGTCAGAGAAAGTTGGTGGTGAAGTGGTTGTCACATTTCCAGGCTTACAGCTTGACTTTATTACATTGCTTTGAAAGAGAGAAAATCACGTTGACGAACATTTAAGCACTGATGTGTTCGGTCCAACTATTTACAAACATCCATGGATTTCCAAATCTACTATTTCAACAGTTTAACAGTTGTGTCGTAAGTCATTACCGTATTGTTATATATTTATCCATATACAGTTTAGCCACTCTGTCTGTTAAACAGACCACATTTAGATATTAAACGATTAGAATTAAACTATTCTAATAATCGATTAGTTTTCGAATAGTCTTTTTCAAAAATTCAAACATTTGAATATAAAAGTTAGAATATCTGTCTGTTTTCTTTCTTCTGTACAAATAAAGTGAAGATTTTTGGATTTTGTGGTGTTGATCACACAGTTTTGAGGGTCATTTTTCATTATTTTCTGACACTGCATTAGAACAAATGCTTAATCGACAGATTACTCCATTATAAACATAGTTTATAGTTAGTTATTTAATTGCTTCTGTAGCAACATTACTTGTATGTGTAACTGACTATAATCTGACTATAATTAAGAATCTCATCATCACTAACGCTCTGTGATAACATTCTTAACATTCCTGTGGCTGTATTCATCCTTTTAGTCCAAAATCCACTAAACAATATTATGTTAAACACTTAAGTCCAACTCTGGGCCTTTTACAGTGCAGGCTGTTTAAAATCTAATGTGCAACTATTGGGACATTTTTTATGCATTCCAGTTACATGCCTTTAGAAATAGGTGGAAGGGAAGGGTCCTGCCTGGTGGAATGGTCATTGTTTTAGACCTATTCTTGGCCATACATGTTATTTATTTCTTGGGAACAGAATGAAAGATTGTGTGTGTGCTTTTGTGCATGTATAGAATTAAATGTAATTCTACCAGCCGCAGCACCGTCAGATTATTTCTAAGCATCACATTCCTGCTGCTGCACCAAACACCGGAGCCTCTCATACCCATCATGTGACTGTTCTGTTTTTGTCTTTTTTTTTCTTTTTTTCTTCACAGGTTTCAAGAATTCTGTGTTGGCTGGTGGAGATGTTTGGAAGGTGCTTTTGAAAGGAATGAGTGCAGACGTTGGTTGTTGCTCTTCAGCTGCTCCCACTTTATCCTCCCTCATGCCTTAGGGTGTGACTGTGAGCTGGACACACGGTCCTGTTTGGTTTCTGTCTGTTTGACCAGACACAAACAAAATCAGTGCTACAGTTTAAAAACCTTCATCTTTGTGGGAGGAAGCTGGAGTTTGGTTCTCCAGAGAACTGCTGTCAGTATTTATTAGGTCGGATGGTCTCTACATGTCTGGCTGACATGATTCCTTCTTATTCTGCTTCTTGTTCTTTACTGGTATTGGTCCTGTTCAAACCTATCACTAAAATGTGTCTCAGGTGCACCTAAAAACAGATGTGATTGCACTCAAAATCTCTTTGACAGTAGAGCTATGACTCTGACACAAGCTCTGGTACACAAAAACAAGTGATGCCCATGTTTTTGTGTGTTTAGCAGGAACACAAATTCCAATCTTAGTAGTCACAACATTTTAGGTGCAATTTGACGCCGGGTGTGAGCTGCAATTCGTAAAATCAGCATCTAGACACAGTCTGCATTATATCTGGATGCAAGGTACTAGGTCTGAACAGGACTGATGTCAATCTTTAGTCTCTCACACTGACTGTCTGTTTCTATTTACCATGTGTATTCTTTGACTATCCACGTCTCTCTGTCTTACTTGTTATTTTACCCCTTTGTTTGTCTCTTCATCTGTCTGTCCATCATGTTTGTGTGGATCATTGTTTTGTTTTGTTTTTTTGGCCACGTATATCATCAACAGAGGTTTGAAGGTTTCCGTAACGACAAGATGAAGCCTCCGAGCTTGGAACCGTCGTGCAGTGGTGCAGCAGAGGAAGGACCCGTAACAACAAATCACCTCAGGTCGGTACAGAACACACACAACACTGTATACTTACTATTGTATTCACAGTATTTTCACTCCTCTTAGAGTATGTCCACACTATGATGGCAAAATTTGAAAACACTGTTTTTTTTTCCGTTTTGTACTCCTGCCCAGAATAAGCTGGTAGTTTCTACACCCGAAACCTAAGCTTTTTGAAAGCAAATCTCCACAGTGGATAAATCACATCTATCCAAAATTCTCACATTTTAGTGAGAACAAGGAAAACGGAACCTTTTGAAAACACTTACATAAGCCTACTCAGACATGGTCAGAAGCTGAGTGGCAGTAAAGCTAAGAAAAACAAAAGTGTTGTCTAAAATTCTTGCCATACGTGCCTTTAGTGAGACATTGTCCAAAATTGCGCACCATTACACCCATGTAAACAATTATTGCATCTTTGGACTAGCTATACAAACACCTCTACCTTCCATCTACCCATTTACCTTCACACATTCTCCCTTCTACTAAAGAGTGGTCCTGAAATTATCACAGGAGAGCTTGTGGGCTTGTTGGTTTCACCACAAACCTCAGTTCAAGTTGAGTTCATCTGGACTAACACTTCCAAAAACGTCTGGGTGGAAGTGTTGAAGTTCTGTCAAAGCACAATTTTAACATGTTCCATTATTGTGGCTACACTTGGAACCTAACATTCGCATATGCACCCACACAAGTGACATGGAGCAATGTTTAGTAGGTACAAGGCCTCTTGTGCTCACAGTGTCGGCTCTTTCCGACACAATCTGGTGTGTGTAGCAAATGATCGGCTAACAGGGTTCTTCTCAGGAAAGGCTGCACACTTCGTTTCTAGTGTAAACTTCAAAATCCTTCTCTCCGCACAGCACAGGGGAGGAAATATAAACACTCTTTTCCTGCTTTTTTCCCTGATGCCCCCTCTAGATGTTCCCTTTCACTCGCTCTCACATGCTCACTTGTTCCCTTGTTCACTCTTCCTCTCACCTGCACCAACTGGTAATTTCTTGCTTGCGCTCTTTTTTTCCCCTCATTTGTCTCTCCTCATACTAAGAGCACTAATAACTCCTCTTCTTTACCCCTTCAGCCTGAGCTGAGATCTGTCCATCACTCAGGTCGTCTCTCACCCTCTGCACCAACACTGGTATTTCCTCCTCACATCTCTTTTTTTTTTCTCCCCTCTAGTACGAGTGCTAAGATCCGCGCCATCGAGGCCAAGCTCCAGATGATGGAGGAGAATCCAGATGATGACTACTCGGGCCCGTCGGCCTACGTTTACAACAAACCGCCAGAGCGGAAACGCTGGGAGCCCTACTCTAAATCACACCACAATAACCAGAGTAGGCCCTTCCGCAAGTTTCGGAGATGACCCCATCCTCCTGCGCATTCTGGAGATCCCCCACCACCACCACCACCACACCCCAGCCACCACCTACACACAAACAGACTCTACACTTGATACGATACAGACTTTACACTACTTATCTGGGAATAAAAGATTTTTGAAGTTGTCCAAAATACTTTCGGAAGCTGGACTCTTTGGGGAGTAATCACAGCAATCAAGGACAAGTACCTGAAGTGTTTTTAGTTATTTTGGGTTACAGTATCATTAGTTATTGTTTAGGCTAAAGTATACCCCATACCTGACTGCTGTGCAGGTTTGGTCCCTCATCAGTCTGCTTTCTCACTTTTGCAGAGATGTAACGCAGGTGAATCACACGGCTGTGAGTCATGTGATGCATGGTTGCTATAGGAAAGAGAAATGTTCTATTAAAGGGGTCTAAATGTGGATTCCCTTGTTGTTATTGACATGTGTTTTTGCTTTCAGATCATATTATTTAAAAGAGAAAAAAAATTGATGGCCTTTTCAGTGTTTGTCTTTATTCAAGACATCAACGAAAGAGAAAGGAAAAAATTTATAACAGGTTTGTACTGTATTGTATTGTATTCCTTTCTCTTTTACTAATATTTTTTCTTTTTTGGATCCAATTTTTATACGACTGGTCAGATTCCTTTTATTAACTTTCGTGTGGTGTGTAGTGTGGTATTTCTCTTGCTACACTCTATTTTAATTTTTCAATTAAAAGAAAAATTCAGTATCTCATCTGCAATGTGGTGTTTTATGACATTTCATAGATTGCTCTCAAAGTACAAGATTTGATTATGTGAGTTGTCAGTAAACTCAGTGCTACATGTCGTTATTATTTAGCAACATTAAAATACTCTCAGTCCACACACTTGCTGATATTAGGGTGTTGGTTAACAAGAAATTTGGAAAACCAGCTGCATCTCATTAATGGCAGATGGCTCTCTAGAATACTAATGAAAGCAGATCCACCATTATCCACCATGGATCAAAAAATGTATGGAGTCCTGAAATATCACAGAATCTAAAAAAACATTTACCACAATGTGAAAAGATTTTCTATAATAATTGATAATCCTGGTTATTATTCTGTCCATTATGTTTTGAGCCCCCCCCCCCCCCGACATACTGAATATTAAATATTTTATTAATTTTTGTGCAGTCCCCATGAAGTTGTTGTAAATCATTTTGAATATTTTGTAGGCCTTTTGTAGATGGGTTTAATGTGGAAGCTCTGGGTTTTAAAATTTCTTGATTTCTGTGTGTTGTCGTACTGGAGCCCGGTGTATTTTGGGGTGATCTGAGCTGTGTTTGCCCGCCGGTGTGAGGCTATATAAACCTTGTTTTTTCCGAGGCAAAAGACAAAATGTTATGGGCGAAGTTAGAGTCTGAATTTGAAGAACGAATTTGCCAACCAAAGGTTTTCTGCAGAGCCACTATTTTTCAAGAGTTTGCAAAGAATATTAAGCTCACATACTAGGCTTATAGATATCATTGCAGCAGGATAGAATAATTATATATAAGATGAAAGAGCATAATTTAGTTTGCAGTGAAGAAATCAAATCCTACCTCTTGACGTTGCCCAGTCGTTTATTTCCTTTTAATTCCTTTGTTGTTGTAAAATCGCTTTACATTAGATCATCTGAACGTTTTTTTCCATGTGTGTATTTATCTGTTTTCAATAAAAGGCCTATTCGTTAAACTATGTTACACTCATTTCTCTTCAAGAGTAATGAATTATTATTATTATTATTATTATTATTATTATTATTATTATTATTATTATTATTATTATTATATTTTAGGTCTGGTTTATTTTGATAGGATAATTTCTGAACTAAAGATCTACGGATAATTGCGGATACCCTAATGACTGACACATCGATCCAAACCGGTGTGTGGGCTCATACATATTCTGTAATTATCCGTTTCCTGAAATGACTCGGAGACTTTTTGTGTGCATTTTTTTTTTCATCTGTATCAGCTCCTGTGCTGTTTGCATACATTTTAATAAGCTCTGTCTTTTCATTATTGTTTTGTGTTGTTTGTTAGGGTTATACAGCCTAAAACAACTCGTGTCAAAATAAGACACGACCAGTATGGAATTTTAAGAAACATTGTAAATCGCACTGTGAGGTTTTTATTTGGTGTTTCTTCCCCGCAAAGCCTAAATATGCTGCTGTGCACATTCACTTTGTGTTTGCAGTATTTTAATATTTTGAATTAGTCTAATTATTATTTCTTTTTTTTTTCTTTTTTCTTTTTTTTTTGCTGTTGATAAAAACGGGGAGTGAAATCATGAAGATAATGGGAATTTTCAGGGGGCTGGGATCATATGACTAAACCATAAAAATCTATCAATTAAATTCTCAAATTAAATTCTTTACACTGTGGAATTTGAATCAATCTTTCGTGGTCATTTTCTTTTGCATCTTGAATCATCTTTATTTTTTTCTTCCAGCGTAGATACTGCTGGCCTTGAATATAGAGTAAATCCAACTCTTTGTATTGAGATGGTCTATAAGAGAGACAGGTATATTTATGTGCGCGAGTATGAACGTTAATTAGAGCGTTTCTACCTATACAGTCAGCACCGGTTGTATATTTCTAGTAGCAAATAAATGGAAATTATATAACCAGCTATAATTGGGTATTTTCTTTCCTCCTGCAGCCGCTATACATGCCTGAGATCTCAAACATACATCGGCAGAGTTTGAGGGAGTTTCTGTCCAAACTGTTCCAAACTGTGTCCACCCTTCTCACGCATATGAAACTCTTTCCTCGCCCTCCCCCTTCTTTAACTGTAAGGCAGGCCAGAGAGCCACACAAACTTTCACTACCGCTCTACAGAGACACTCTGGTTCGCTTTCTGTTGCGCTCTCGTCGTCTTTGCAGCCCTGCCGTCTCCCCTGCACCTATGAAGCCTCGGAGTAAAAGCTGCCAACCCCTCAATTTGATTCACTTCCTGTAGTCAGACTCCTTTCCAACAGGGGAGAGAGGGGGACACGGGGAAAGGAAGAAATCTTTCTGTTCTAAATAAGGCTCTCTGAGGAGCAGCAAGCAACTCCTCGTCTCTGCATAGCTTCAGAACTTTTGTAGTGCTGTGTGAGGGGCAGTCAAACCGTCGCGCACAGCGGTGTGTCTCAAATACAGACATTTTATTTTTTTATTTAATCTTTTTTTTTGCGTTAACAAAAAAAAAAAAACACAACTGTGCGTCAGTTACACCAGAATCCATGCATGATACGGATGGTACAAGTTCTGACGCCCATCGCCGACTCTTCCCCTGATTCCACGCACCGGGTTTGGAGACACTGTACGCTGTGAGACTCCAGGGGTTCATGTACTGGAAAAATGAAGTTTTGTCCCCTCTCTCAGAGGGAAATAAGATTCTGTCCGACGGAATTCCAACGAAGCAGGTAGTAACACTTTGGAAGCAGCCGTCTTATGCAGCACCGCCGTGCGTAAAATGTTCCAACTGGGGACGCAAAGTATTTATGCACTGCTTGGGCCTTTGCTGTTCAGTTAGGACTGAATTATCTTTTCATGTGTGTGATACGTACTAGTGATTTGTGGGAGGCTATAACGACGCAATATCCAAAGTGGCCTGAATGTGAATCACTTCGATTTATTGTCTCTTCTTTCTTGAGCCGATCCGCTTGTTGCAGTGTATTTGCAGCCCCGCTGCACCGTGTGTGAGTTTTGTTTTGTCTCTCTGTGATGTCACAAGAATCACCGCTTGTGTACTGAGATCAGCTGCACGCGCCAGCCGCTGTGAAGAGGCACGCGCCTCTCTGTTATGAATAGCGTGATTTGCGGTCCGCGAGCCTCTCGAGCGCTGCCAATTCGCCTGAGGAGAATTAGATTTTAATTACAGCCATTAAAAATCAAATTTGCAATTCTTTGGGTGACCCGTTGCCTTTTTCTGATTGACAGTTGAAATTGACACTCCGGGTCCCTCTTATCCACTGCGTTTCAAGCTATTTGTAATTACAGGTAGTTTTTTCCCCCCTCCACTCTCGTGTCCTGGATTGCGAAGAAAATACTATTATTCTGAGAGGCATGGGTTAAGGGCAGGGAAAAATCAATCCAAATTGAAATAGCTTCATTAAAATGTGCCTTTTGTTGCGGGGGCCCTTTTAACAGTTTAAAGCGGGCTTTATTGTCAGGACTTCTTTATATAGGAGTAGCTCCTGAAGAGCTGTCTGCAAATGTCTCCCGAGGATTTCTCAGTTGAAGATGAGACGGGAGAAGCGATGAAGACTTGCCGTTTACTGAACGTTGTCTTGTAGGTGATCTCTACGGAGCATCAGAGTACACCGGGAGCCTCGCGCTGCAGTGTGGACTCTAAACACGCGCCAATGGTGAGAGCTTTACTGCCTATTTATGCTTTGAAATGTTATGGATCTTTCAGTGCGCCTATTGCGCGCAGTAGAAACCCGTTTTTGACCGCTGCGCATCTATGACGTGGAACTATGGTTAGGATTCATGCACATACCATTTTAAATTTGTGAATTATGAGCGCACTGCTATAGACTACATCACGAAAATGGCGACATCTGCTCACTGGCACTGTGGGGATGAGGATTAGACTGTGTCTTACTGAGCTGTGCTGATGCCCTCTTGCAGTCTCACTCGGACGGAGAATCCCAGCTGTCCAACATGGAGCGTGAGGACACTCGCTCGTCCCCGAGCACTCCGTCCACCCCGTCGGTGTGCTCGCCGACCTCCACCACCAGCTCGGTGCCGTCCACTGGGAAGAACATGTGCGCCAGCTGCGGTCTGGAGATCCTGGACAGATATTTGCTGAAGGTGAGAGGCCGATCGTAACCTTCACATAAAGCAGACTGAAACTGCTGCTCTGGTCAGGCAAGAAATTATTTTGTTCTGAAGTTTATTTGTTTACTCCTTTGTTTTACGTCGGTATTCATATAGTCAGACAGCAAACAGCTTGTCTAGGCCCAAGACAAGCAGGAGTGAGGGAAGCAGGGTGCCATGTTGACCCTGGTACTGCTTTGGTTTGTTCAGGCCCGCTGTGTTTTTACTATGATGTACAGGAATGAACAGAAAGCCTGGAAAACGTAAGGTGTTCTTACTGTTCTATCATGAGAATAAAGAAACAATTACCGCAATTAAAACTACAAAACTGAAAAAGAAAGAAATTCTTATGGCAATATTAATATCAAAAACCTATGTGAAACGAGTTCATAATTCAGTTAGGACTAATGTTACATTTATTTTATAGCTGAAACACGAACAAAAGTACAGAAACCCTTCGAGTGCCTGGTTCAAAATTTAATCGATGTTATCTCCACCGTAAAATTTTTAGGAAACAAAGTTAAAGCGACAGACGGATCTGGGAGACCGCAGACACAACAGGGATGTTTTGGTTTTTTCTGTTTTACAGCCTCGCAGTCTGTATGCCCTGTCTTGTCGCGTGCGCTCGCGTGCTTCCAACCTCAAACAATCTTTACTCGCGCGCAAGTAGGTGTGTTTGTCAGGAAATGTGAAGATCATTAGTCCATTATCTGACCCTGTTTTGGTCTCAGTCTGCAAGACGGATAACGCAAGGGTAATGTTTTTAAGTCAAGAAATACCGTGATAGTAATTTTATTAAAATATTTAATTTTAGGATAAAAAATTGCTATAAAACATTTTCAAGATTAAATGAATAACACTGAAAACTATTTATTTTTTGTTGTTTATAGGAGACTATCTGCAACTATATTATCCGTTATTTCAATCTTTTTTATAAACTGAAAAAAGGGAAAATATTTTGGTAACTAATTTTAAACTATAAATAAACAAACTGATAACTGCTTTACTTATTTATTTTTATCTACATTAACTGTAAAATAATTAGCCCTGTTTTCACGTAAGTAAATGAAGTCCTTCTAATGGGAAAAATCCTGAAATGGTTAAAATAAATGAGGCCTATGCTTTGGTAGAAAAACTGTCAGAATTTTTAGAATCAAAGATGCATGCATTCATAAGCACTGAGCTGCATAATGGCCATAAGCTTCAAAAAAAAAAAAAAAAAGGTAGAGCACACAAGTGTGACGTGATTTTGTTTACACTATCGAGACCTTTTCTAAATGTTTATTTTACAAGACAGCCCTCGTGAATTCTCGCCGTATATAATTAGTATAATGTTAATTTTTTATTATTAGGATAAGTGTTTTTCAAAAATGAACAGCAAGATGTTTTTTCTATAAAGTTCCAAATGATTTTCATTGTCATTTTATAGGCTGGTGACTTGTTTTCTACGCCTAACAATTATGATTACTATTAATTTTTTCATTTTGCTAAAATAATTGGTTATAAAATATTGATTAAGGCCTAAGTAAAATACTTCGGATAGGGATCGGTATTTCTCAATAAAACAATAACATAGTATAATAGCAACACATGCATTTCAACAGCAATATTAGTCATTACGAAAAATGAACTACAGTAATCGTACAGTAATAACACAATCAGATAGAAATACTTTTAAAGCAAAATCAAAGATCCCTTTAAGATGTTACAGAAATACAGTGTTAGTGTGCATTGCTATATCAAAAAAGATCTCAATATAAAACCAGTTAGGCACCACAGACACACTAAAAAGCCCCTAACCTGTGAATATTAAAATTATACCGTGGTAGATAAATGATAGTATCCATATAAAAAACTGTTAACTCAATATTGAGGATCAATGTAAAATGTTTTGCTTATATTTTCTAAGTAATAATACTTTAAAATATTGTTACGTCAATATAAATTAGTTGAATTGTGTTGACCCCACTCGGAAATTGAAGATAAGCCCATTACTGAACGGCAGAGGCACGGTCGCCACTGTACGGCCTTCATGCAGCGATTTATTATCGGTGTGTGTTTGACACGCTCGCTGTCTCTTCGCAGGTGAACAACCTGATCTGGCACGTGCGCTGTCTGGAGTGCTCCGTGTGCAGGACGTCGCTACGTCAGCACAGCAGCTGCTACATCAAAAACAAAGAGATCTTCTGTAAAATGGATTATTTCAGGTAGGGTAAGTTTATGACCGTGTTTTCAAAATACCACGTCCACTCCTGCTAACACAGGACAACCCCCCTCTCCACACACACACACACACACACACACACACACACACACACACACACACACACACACACACACACACACACACACACACGCACAGGGTCTTAAGCTTTGAGATGGATGCGGGTTGCCTCATGTGTTCTTGAAAGGCCTTTTCAAAAAACTGAAAGTCTGTAACAAAATAAAAGTCTTTACCTACAGCGAATAGCTGAAAGATCCACAGTGTTGTTATGGCTAGGTAAAACACACACACACACACACACACACAATGAATGTCTAGGCTAAGACATATTTGGAGTAGTCTGGGGAAAATATGTTGAAAAACTTTTACTGTAATATAGTAAATTTTGGAGGTTCGGTGAGGTTATGGCCAAAATTTGAGGAAGATTATTTTGACCAAGTTTTCACCAACATCTGCTCGGATCAGATCAGATTTTAATCGGCGCATTAAAATCACATCAGATTATTTTACTGACGAATTTCCCGTGGACCGTGTCAGATCAGACAGACTCTGGAGCTGGACCTATTTTGATTTGGCCACTACATGACACATTTTCCAATATTTGTGCGCTAGGGAAACGGTGGTAGACGCTCACGCTCTCACACACACGCACGTGCCACGAAGCGTGCAGTAGCTGCTCTGTTTGAACACCTCCAGAGGGAAGCGTGAAACAAACGGATATCACCGGAAATGCCAGTTTGAGTGTGTCTATCTCAGTCGTTTCACTTAGGGAAAGAAGGCGTTAAGTGCAACGAAAACTCATACAACATAGAGAGAAATGTCTTATCTCTTATCTCTATTCTTTTCTATTAGATTCCTACACCACCAAGATCTCTCCTCAAATTATTATGATTGGCTATAATTCTATAATTTATAATAATATGTTATTCATTCATTCATGACACAGGCTGATGGGGAAAAAAAAACTATCAGACTTACTTTAAATGTACTGTAAGCATTTTGGTCAACATACTTTTTTTCCATGCAAGCTAGAGACAGAAAGGTGGACAGAGATCCATCTTTGGATTCAAGATCCAGAGATAGTGCTACAGATGCACCAAACACACACATAGGGAAGCTCACAGTGTGTGTGTGTTTGTGTTACAGTTATGGCCCCCGAGAGAGAGAAAGAGAGAGAGAGAGAGAGAGAGAGAGAGAGAGAGAGAGAGAGAGAGAGAGAGAGAGAGAGACTATGTTGAACTGCTCTATTTTAAAGATGAGTTTACCATCACTTATATTAGACATATACAGTTCTTGTATTTTCAGCAGAGGAGGAATAAGTCTTGGTTTCTTTTTCTTTTTTCTTTTTGGATCGTGTGTGGTTTCAGTTTGTGTGCGTCTGAGTCTGCATTGAAAATATGCAAGTGTATATATGTCTGTGAGAGTGTGTGTGTGTGGTATCTGAGGTTAAATGGGGTTCACACACCAGCAACAGCATTTTAAAAAATCTGTTCAGTAGCCTGGAGCTGGTGTGTATATTGTATGGACACACATGCCCATTTGTGCTTATCACTGTGTGTGTGTGTGCATATGCATATGCTTTTAACCATGAGTGAGCTTTAGTATTTGTCTGATCGAAACCTGACACCAGGCCACTGCTCTGAGGTTTATAATCACCAGCAATTAGTCGTCCTCCACCTCAGACCCTCAGGCCTCCAGACCAGCAATTAGATGTCCCGAGTGCCTGGTCAGCATGTTTCTGATCTGAATGTGACTCCTATCCAAACTAAAAACACACACACTAAAACAGGTATGTGCACACTTAAACATGGATACACACATAAATATGAAAACATGAATACGAAACGTTTACATACACGTATTAGCAAGAATACACAGTACACATTGCCTCCTTTTACAGCTCAAAAGACTGTACACACACAGCCACACACACAAAAACATGCACTGAGATCTCTGTTTATTTATGCTCGTTTAGCAGCTGCCAATCATTTTGCTATTTTTTTCCACAAAATGTAGATTTTTGTTTTTGCTCTGCCACATCATAACAATATTTTACCTGACCCGTCTCCATTTAAAAGACCCTTCATCATTCACCCATCTCGCCCTCAACACTGCTCTTTGCACTGTGAGCCATAATTTAACATGCAGAGCATTAAATCTCCAAAAATGGTAATGTGTGGTACGGATGTAGCAGTCACGTATTACATTCTCATCAGGGAAATATAAATTCCAGTTAAATTAAATTCAGTAATTGCGATTGAAAAGCATGTCTGAATATGGAGGCATAAAATGTATTAACACTATATAATGTTTATTCATTTGAATAAGGATTTGAAGTTTAACCATTCATTTCCAAATAATTACTGGATAAGACACTGTACAAATTACACAAATTCATACAGAAGTTTATGATCAAAATTGAGTCAAGACCAGAATTTGCCTGACAAAAGTTTTACAATATATAAATTATTATGTCATAAAAATGTGCAATTTTCTAAAGAAAACAACATGTAAAATTTGCAGGGACAAGAAAACAAATCCAAACTGTTGTGACTTGTGTCTGGCTAACTAAAGCTAACTGGTGAGCCACAGTGAGCCTTAGCTAAAGCTAATTTACCCCCACTTTCCTATCTGTTCTGTGTGATTATAAAATCAATTTTGATGCTCTTAGTAACTATGTCTGTTATACCACATAAACAAGGCAGTACTGAAATGGTATCACAATGGAGAACAAAAGGTAACACCAGTTAAAAGGGTTCTGCTACTTGTGTGGTTAAGATATGTTGAAGTTATTTATTTAAACAGATTACTTTATTAATTTGGCAAAATGGACAAGAAGGCTGAGAAGACATTTTGTTTGTCAACACTGGTAGTGTAAATTAAGGTTTTCCAAATTATATATCTTTTACACAGTTTGACAAAGTCACCTTTAAACTTCAAATCCTTTTTTTTTCAGCTTCACTGGTTTAGTAGTTCCTGCTCTCTGCCTTTGTAAGGCAGCACAGCCATGCACTTAGCTGCTTCTTGTGAAATATATTTTTGCTTTTCTGATTAGTGGTATGAACTACAGTTGACGTTACATACATCAAAGCAGTGGAACAACTATACACTATCTGCAGTGTACAGGTATGAGAAGCAAAGTGATAATAAATTAGATTTGACAGTCTGGATATTCTGTGGGTCAAATAATTTGACATTTTGCAGTTCAAGTGCTGCATCTTCTGCTCTGTATGGTAACAATCTGTGGACAAAATTCCTCATTTGCATAATAATATTTGTAGGTTTAGATTAGATTTCCTTGGAAGTCACTCTGGAAAATGAGAAATTATTTAAAAAGTCTCGCAGTAACAGTGAAGCTTTGCTGCAAGGCTGGGCCTGTACAATGGTTACTTCTGTAAATATAAACTGTAATCTGGGTTTAGGCCAGATTCAAACTAGGCTAAACACCAGAACGAGTCCAGATCCTCTGGGCTGGTTTCAAACCTCTGGAGATATTTCCTCATCTGTGTCAGCCTATCATCTGGCTTTGGACTGACAGCTGCTTTAATGGGGCGTAATAGCAGGAAATCAGAGTGGGTTTCCCTCCATATATATGTGTGTGTGTGTTGGGGGGGTGTATTTTGAGATAGGGGGCGCAGGACAGAGCCTGCGCTGTGCCTCTCAAACCGATGTCAGGCCTCAGGGGCTTGCTTACACTCACACACATACACACACACGCAATCCATTTCTTTATCAGCCGCCTTACCCCTGACCCCCCCCCCCCACCTCCTCGCCTTCCTGCACCCCTCCCTCGGCTCGCTGTGTAGAAAAACTCATCCTTGTCCATGAGCTGCAGGCCACACAGGAACTTGCACTGCTGCACTAATCAGGGGCACCCTCGGATACTGACACTGTAACCAGAGTCCATGTTTGTAGGGAACTTTGCGGGTGAGATGTGTGCATGTGTATGTGCCTCTTTAGGTGTGTGTGTGTGTGTGTGTGTCTGCATTGTAACAATAATTATTCATGTAATAATAATTATTCTACCTCTGGTTAGCTGATTAGGTCTCCATAGAAACAAAGCTGAGCAACCGGTACAGAGAGAGAGCAAGTTTTATTAAGAACTGAATAAATTAAAATTATAATAAGACATCTGCCACACAATATGCTACACGTTTAAATAAAGACTGCTCAGTTAAAGCATTTAAGGAGATTATTTGTTTTGAAAAGCAGAATGGATATTGCAAAGAAAATTGCCTGTATTCACTGTTACTGCGGGGCATTTTTACCAGCTCAAAGAAGAGAGAAGAGAAAGAGTGATAAGCCAGGGTTAATATTTTAAATCCTGATAATATGTTAAATCTGTTAAAAGAAGTTGTCTGTAAAGTATTTAGATCACTTTCCCGTCTTAGATTTCCATACTGTAGGCCTAACGTGAACCTTGTGTCTTAAAACCGCACAGTCTAACAAGAACTCTCTCAGGACAAATCTAATAGAGATTAGTGTATTCTCACAGCGCATCAGGAATAATCCAAAAAACGTGTACCTCCTCAAGCCCCTCTTTCAGCAGCAGGTGAATTACTGTGCAAAAAAAATGTAAAGATTAGACGAAAGAAGGGGAGCAAATAGGAGAGGTCTGGGGCAAAAGGGAGTTTTGCGGTGTAAGATTTTCCCTCTTGTGATTGATATAGGGGCCGTGAAGACTGACGTTGCACCAAAATAAACACCAGGTTTTTGGTACAAAGACAGAACGAGATAAAAAAAAAAAAGACGCAGTAGAGGGAGGGAGGGGCCTGAGGAAGAGATGAGGACGGAGGCGGAGGGGGTTAAAACAAGGGATGATTTGCAGCTTTTCTGGGTTCTGTCTCGGAGCATGAAACTGACAAGCTGTCATGCTAGATTAGCCACAATGTTCCACAATATTTTCCTCTTTACTGTAGAAACAGGCTGGAATTCTCCCTAACAATCTGAAATGATACATACAAACTGTACAGGAAGCCATGGAGTCATTATGTCTCCGGAGAAGCATTATTGGGTTATGAGAGCTTTTTTGGTTAACTTGCACATATCTGTGACAACTTAAGCCCTCTGCAAGTGCCATGCCGGCCAATTTTATTTCAAGGTCACCACAAGGACTTTTTGTTTAACTGCTCTAATGTTTAACTGAATTTGATGATCTGTTTGTATGTGGACATTGTTACACTAATTTGAGATAGTTTATCGAGCCCTGTCAGTTGAACAGTTGAGGCAGCAGGCATTTAATACTGACCTGTAAATATTCTCTACCATGCTACACACACGAAAATGAAACCTCTGGCCAACAAGCTTATATACATAAGGAGGGGTATGAGCTTGTGAAATGTCAGGGCTATACTATGCTTTCATTCCAGATAGAGTGGATTTGAGGCCACTGATGCACTGCCAAACCCACTCACTTGGCAACCCTCGTGCTCTCCTGCACCCCCGTCATCCTGCTCTCTCCCTGCCATCAACGCTCTTTACTTTGCCATTTCCCTCAGCACTACAACTCTCTGCCTCAGCCACTTATCTCCTCTCTCCTTGTCTACTCTGCTCATCCTGATCCATGCCCTCACCAGCTCTCATCTCCTTCATAGCTTTCAACTACTGACTGTTCTCCGAATTCAGCTCATGTTTGTGAGACTGTGGTTGTGGGAGTTTTCTCTTCGTCTCTGCTGTAATAAGGCAGTGTAAAGAAGAAATAGTTACACATATTAGTAAATTTGACATAAATATTGAGTCAGCCATTAGTTCTTGATTTCTGGGTCAGTGGTTGTTCATGAAAGTGATTTCAATTCGAGATAAAACCAGTTATAAAATATAATGTGCCTGTTTATGCTTGTTGCCCCCAGTTTTACCCCTGAGGTAGCACTTTGTCAGACTGCTTACAAACCAAGCCTCCTCCATCAGAAGTGGCAGCTGCTGACCCCAACAATGGCTCTTAGCCTAACCATAACCATGTCAAACTGAAAGCATTTTATACTCATTAAACCCTGTATGGGCTCTTTAAATGAGGAGTTTGATCACTTTTGATTTTTGGATAAAACAGAAAACTGGTATAATATTTCAGTTGCTAGTAGTAGTGGTAGTAGTTCATTTTGAGCCTGTTCGACTCACACTGTCCTGCTGCTGTCCATACTTAATAGAGCACCAAATGTATATTCATCCAAAGCTGAAAGTATGCATTATTTTCTCGTGTTTGAGTTACGTTTGACTACAAACCCAACAAAACTACAGTGCTGTGCAATTTTAGAAAATGATTTAGCTTGTTTTTGTAAGAAAAAATGAATTAACTATTTATGACCTATTTTTAAAGATTTACACCTAGAGTAGGATTAAAAGGGCTGAGTGCCACAGACAGGGAGAGAAGTCGAAAACTATTGAGAGAGGAACACATTATTGGGTTTGTTCTTTTTATGAGATTGGTTGACAGAAAGAAAAACACAGAATAATACCAGGCTTAATCTTTAAGGATAAACTTATTTTCATGAATGTTAGTGTAATTAAATCTGTGGCAGCCTTTAGTTCCAATCTTTCACCCTTGTATTTGTCTCATTCTATCCTCAGTCACATTTACAGCAATTCAAATATTTCAAATGAGCAGACCAGGTTCATGTCAGACATTAATATCTTGTTTCAAGCTGACCCAACACGTTAATATCCAACCCGTTCCCTGCTTAGCCTCTCTCTTTCTGTAACTCTCTGGCCATTTATCTCTCATCTTCTCCCTCTCTGTGCCCCTCAACCCCCCACACCCCCCCACCCACCCAGAACAGTAAGTCAGGTGGTTTAAGTTTATATGCTGCCTGATCTCACTCTTGCTATCAGTTACAGCGGGGCGATCTAGAGTGATGTCATCTAAGTCTTTCTTCATCCTCCACTGTGTGTAAAACCACCCTGGCTGACGTGTGTGTTGGTTTCTTCCCCCGTGTGTGTGTGCGTGTCCGTGTTTGTGTGCGTGCATGTGTATATGTCAGGGTCTTCATGCATCAGCCAGGAAATTGCAGGTGTTGGTTTGTTTGCATTCAAGGCTCAGCTTGCAGCCACAGTCAGGAGTCTTTTCTGAAGGCCACATCCTCTCTCAAGGTTTCCTCCTTAAACCCTCTGAGTTCTGCCAAAACTTCAAGTTTAAAAACACTCAACTTTAACTTCAGCTTTCTCAAAAAATTGTCAAAGGAAAGGTTGTCTGTATGAGTTTAATTTTATGAGTGAACTATCTGGAAATGGCCCTGAGATAAGATGTAAAAGATCATCATCTGCAGCAATTTTCTCTCCCTAAAAGTCGCTTTTACCCCATCTATATACCAATAAATTCTCATTCTGTTTCTCTCTGCTGCCTCTCTTTTTCTCTCCCTCACAGTAGGTTTGGTACTAAGTGTGCCCGCTGTGGGCGGCAGATATACGCCAGTGACTGGGTGCGCCGCGCAAGGGGAAACGCATACCACTTGGCATGTTTTGCATGCTACTCGTGTAAGAGGCAGCTGTCCACGGGAGAGGAGTTTGGCTTGGTGGAGGAGAAGGTCCTGTGTAGGATTCACTACGACACCATGGTGGAGAACCTCAAACGAGCAGCTGAGAATGGTGAGTAGTGGTTTTGGCAAAATTCACAGCAATTCCTCTAAGTTGTTGTTCAGATATTTGCTAAAAAGCCTCCTCCCATTTAAAACATTTCATATTATTTTGTGAGCACATCCAAAAATAATCATCAAATAATTAAATTCTATAATGTCTTATATATAGGACATGGATATCCATTGTATTTGGTCTGTTTATTCCTGATTTCTCAGTGGTTCTAAAGGATGCCCACAGGATGTTAAAAGAGCTTGGGACTAGGCTCTGTCTCTCAAAAGCAAACCCCAAATTAGACAAAAGTCCCTTTATGATACAGTGTCTCAGTCCCGTGTTTTAAATATGTTTCCTAGGACATCTGTGGCTGCTTTAAATGATCATACAACACATCTGACTTGCATCTCACATGTCTTTCAGGCAACGGTATCACGTTAGAAGGAGCAGTTCCAACAGAACAAGACAGTCAACCCAAACCGGCCAAAAGGGCACGGACATCTTTCACTGCAGAGCAGCTACAGGTTAGACACACGCATCGCATGAATCGCAGGCTAAAACAAATGTGTTTCTGATACAATTTGCAGCTTGTTTTGTAGTGTCATTTGAATGGCACTACATCAACCTTAAATACAGTATTTCATGCTCTCTTTTAAAAACAGACTTCAGCCACATTTGATTTGATGCTAATGTTTTGTCTAAAAATGCAGATCATGCAGGCTCAGTTTGCCCAGGATAACAATCCAGATGCCCAGACGCTACAGAAACTAGCCGACATGACAGGCCTCAGCAGGAGAGTTATTCAGGTGAGTACGCAGACATCCACACTCCTCTGGTACTAATGAATGTACTTGTACTGTAATTTGGTTGTAGCTGAATGTACTGAAATAGAAAAGTTAGGCAATATGCACAACTACACCTACAACTTGGTCCAGCCATGCAATGGATATAATTATTAAAGATCAGATTATGTTAACTGTCAATATATACCAGTAATATGTTCTGGTATGCACATTCATATATATATATATATATATATATATATATATATATATATATATATATATATATATATATATATATATATATATATATATATACATATACATATACATATATATATATATATATATATATATATATATATATATACACACATATATATATACATATATACATATATACATATATATATATATATATATATATATATATATATATATATATATATAGAGAGAGAGAGAGAGAGAGAGAGAGAGAGAGAGAGAGAGAGAGAGTTTTGTTTGTCATTTATGATTTTCAAAAACATATATTCAAAATAAATCAACATATTCTATCAACGAATATAGCTACATGATGTCTGGTTACATTGCATCTTCATAGGTGTGGTTTCAAAACTGCAGAGCAAGACACAAAAAGCACACGCCCCAGCACAGTGGGGCTCCTCAAGGTCATCCCCAGTCCAGGATACCCTCGTCCATGCCCGATGAGCTGCATTACTCCCCCTTTGGAAGTCCTGAGCGTGCGCGCATGGTGGCCCTTCACGGGTACATTGACAGTGAGTTGTATTTTACTGTTGCGTGGTAAATAGCTGCATAAAGATTTCAGCTTTTTACTTAATGCATTTTAGCTACTTTTTCTAAAGCTGAGTTTTCTTTATTGAGCTGTTTTTGATTCCTTTTTATGTGCTGTGTTTTTATTCTCCAGGTCATCCCTTCTCTGTGCTGACCTCTCAGAGTCTCCCTCACCAGGCCATGTCGCTGCCCCAGCTCCCCCTCAGCCGCTAGCGTTCCACTATGACCCTTATGACCCATAACCTCTGGACCCTAACCCTTGATCTCCCATCAGTGATGTCTGCCAACCTGACCCCAGAGGTCAAGCAGGAGTCAGCTTGGAGAAACGACAAATCTAACAGGAGCCCTGCCCACTCGGAAAAAGAAAAAGAAATGGAAGAAAGCCGACAAACGTCATTATGTTTTTTTCTCTCTCTGAGGACAGGAATATCCAACCTGCAACCAGTCTCACAAAATGATCATGAAGCATTTATTATTAGCAGGGACTCATAGACTATATTTTACACCACCAAAAGGACCCATTTTGCTTCAAGTGTACAGCATCCTCCACTCTACTCCTCCACCCTCTCTGACTTGAAGGTGGAGGGACTTTTAAAGGGATGAAACTGATCAAGGAAGCAGGACTGAAGCCTCTCGAGTGCTGTCAGAACATTGAAGATAAACAAAGAGGGGAAAATTTAAGGGGGAACTGTCATTGTGGCCCATGAGCTGGGCACACACAGTAGACCACATAAGAGGTAAGACTCCTCCCTCTTTTCCTCTCTAAGCAACCATGAAGGAAACCTAAACATAAACAAAATATGCTCAGTGTTGAAATATTTCCTGTAGGAATGACATAGTGACTTTATGACATCTCAAAAAAAAACCAGAAGCTTCCCAGCTACATTTTTGGTCAATTTTCCACTGAAATGAGGTGAAGAATTAGATTTTTGTTAAAGAATTAAAATATTGTGTGCCTTATCTTTTCCATTATTAAAAGAAACTAGTTGTTTACAGCAGTGAAATTCTAGCTTGTAATTCATCACTAAACAAAGATTGTGGTTTATTTGGTTTATTATTTTTTATTTTATTAATTTTTTTGACTGTGTAGAAGAAATTATGAGAATTTTAAATCTCCCATTGGTAGAAAATCACAAATCTATTGTAGCACGTTGACTGCTTATCATGAAGGAAAACCACAAAGCACAATGTCTGGGCTTGCATATTATTAAATTATGGCTGTAACATTAGAAGCGGGAGCTAACAGATTTGAAGGTCCCCACAATCCTGTTACATTTCGACACAGAAACAGAGGGAAGTCTGAGATGAGCATATTTGTCAAACTACACATTCCTACAAAAACCTGACATGTTACAAGTTACATATTTTCATATTTCCAAACAGGTGTATTGTCACTAATTTATGATTTTAAAGTTGTTTGTTCAGCCTCTGTGTGCATGTGTCTTTCGTACAAGGAGGGAAATGGAGTATTGGTACAAAATGGACAATATACAACAGACTGGGTTGTACATAGTAAGATGTGCGTGCGTGTGTGTGTATGTGTGTATGTATGTGTGTGTACTGGCAGGGGTAGCGAGTGTGCATCTGTATTTTAGTGCCATGGCCAATGTGTGAAGAACAGGATCCAATAAGACCTCAATGTCCTTGTATTTATTGAGATGGTAAATCCCTGTAAAGCACTTTTTTCCCTCTGAATTTGTTTTGTTTTGTTAAAAAACATAAAATGAAATGAAACAAAAAGTTTATTTGATAGACTGTGCATCATAAATGTTTTGTGTACTAAATTGCAATAAAATAGAATGTGATATTTTTGTGGTTTTGGATCATTTCTGAGGATAAATTAGAGAAGCAATAATTCACTTTTATTTTCCCAAACAACGTGTGTGGCACAAAGCAAAGAAAATTGGGTACAATTATTAAAAGGATTTTTCAAATGGCAAAAATGCGAATAAAATCAATACATATGAAGTAACCATATTTTCAATGTGTTTTTTTAATTAAGCCTGATGTTCTCCTGTCTCGTCACTTCTTGTGATTGTGGTTTGTTACATGTTTAGGTCTTTGGTTGTGGGTGCATGAATATATTTGCCCAATATTTTGTGATTACCTGTGTGCATCCTAGTGTGTGTGTGTGTGTGTGTGTGTGTGTCCATTTTCTCTATGTAATGTGAATTACTCAGGAAGGGTGCACAATGTGATAGATTTCCTTTGTGTAAAGGACTTGATTCATTTTATTTATTGATGTTCCTTTCATTTTTTAAAGTGGTTCAGGATGTGGGACATTCATACCATAACAGATCATCTTCTAAAAACAATTTATGGTTATTATATGTTAAAGAGTAGTTTGGGTTTTAATGAGAGCATCATCCTCACCCTGCAGACCAGTGTACTTTTAACATTACCTGCACATTATTTTGTTTCAGAGAACATGCACACATGTTCCTGCTTATATGGCCACCCCGATAATTTCATAATTTTAGTATTAAAATATTCATTTGATTTTTTCATTGATGACCTATTGTGTCATGAACACTACATGTATAAAAGCTGGGAATGCCATGTTTCCATGGCAACCTTTTAAATGTTATCTATATCTTTGTATGCAGAAACATCAGCGTCAGCATTTGAATATGCATATAACAAATATCAAGGATAAAAACCACCAAAAATCAAAACACTGCATTCATATTGAACAAACTGGAAGCCAAGCTGGGTTTTTTTGCCGAGTGCTGCAAATAAATGTTGTGTTGCAATCAAATCAGAGCTGATTCAAGTTTAGAAATTTCTGATTTGATCAAGTAGAAAAAGTTTGTTTTTTTTTCACGAACAAACTGTATTAACTTTTGACTCTGCAGGAAACTGATATTCACAGATAGTAAAATTAGATTAAGCTAACCACACAATTTAGAAAGAAACAATGGTTGTATATATGCCGAAAAATATGCTTGTAGACATGCATGGTTTCAAATAAATACAGTACATTTGTACAACCAACAACTAAACTAACCCTCAGCACACATTTCAAATTAAAGTTTACTTAATTCAAACTGGATGCAAGGCTGGACACACAGTGTAATTACATTATGGAAATTAAGATGAATGTTCTGAAAGGAAGCGGTTTCGCCTCCTAGGTTAAAAAAAGAAAAATAAAGAATGTGAACAATGCAATATGAACCTATTGTTTTGCTTTTCACTTGTTCTATGTCTTACACAAAATCAAAGACAAGACAAAGAATCAAAACGTTTCCTATAGTTTTAATATCACTAAAAGGAAAATGTTACGTGTAGTTTGGGTCAGTTAATATTGCTGGACTCTTCAGGTCTGGTTGCAGCAGATATTTCAGGAGCAATGCCAACAACCTCATCCCAAGCTTTCCGACAAGTGCGCACAATCCACTCATGTTCCGAGTCATCTGTTGGATAGATTTAATTTTAAATTATTGAGAATTTTTTGTAATAGGTACAACAAACAGAGTTTGGATTAAAAGTCAATTGTTTTTCCAAATGTTTGACCTATGTCCAAATAGGAAAAAGAAACACAAACTGCAGATCTTAAAGTACAGAGTGCACAGCAAGGAGCTGTGCTCATTTTGTTGAACTGACTAAAAACGTTTAAACCAAATCTGTAATAGCCAGAAGCCTGCATACTTAAACCGCAGGTCATTTTGTGTGTGAGGCTGCAACAGTGAAGTGCCATTCAAGTCCTGGGTAAATCTGTCAAATCAAGATAACCCTGACAATTAGGAGAAAATAACTTCTCAGAGCCACTTCAGACACCAATAAATAATAACCCCTAAAAATGGACGCCAATTTTTTTAAACCAAAACGACTGCCAGAGGAGCTGATAATAAACCAGTTTTTCATTGTTAAAACTGAAATGAGTAGCTAATTGCAGGGGAAGTGAGCTTTCTCTGGAGCGCGTGCAGCTGCACACACTTGAGCGGCTCGCGGGCCTCACCCCCAGGTTCCACTGCTTGCAGGGTTCCATTGTACAGAGGAGCAGGTCTGCAGCTCTCGGACTGATTGTGTGTAATTGCCAGCAATGGGCGTCAACACTAACAGCCACTTCAACTATAAAGCACCCCCCTCCCCTCCTCTCTTTCACTGTCTGTCTGTCTGCCTCTCTTTCTACCTGCTCTGATCGCGAGGTCAATTGAACATATCGGACACGCGGACAGCTGCCACGCAAACATTTCCACCAGTCTTTGTGACACACTTGTTAGTGGAAAAGATAATTATTGAAGCCTCTGAGTCGCTGTGTCACTGTGTTGCCATGAGACTGACCTCACTTAGCCACGAACCACAACCTGCCTTAATGATAATTAGATTGGGACATTTTCATATTTTCTGTAATTCTGCCCTCTTGAGATTGTATAGCAGCATTTATCTCAGGATTTAACTCAAATGTAATTGGCACCTTGAGTTATTTGAGGACACAGGTGGCTGATATATTTAGGTAATTTCCTGCAATCTGAGGACAACAGGACATTTTTGTGATTTGGATTTACCAGTCTTTGTAAGTCAATGCATGTAGCTTATAGACTGGGATTGGGCAGTTATACTGCTAAATACATAAATAAATAAAATCACGTCATGTCTGTGGTTGTTTCAGTAAAGTAATGATACTGGCAATTTCTTCAGGGAAAATTTCTTTTGTTTTTTGCCTGAATCATCACCTTAAAATTTAATGAAGTGCAGCAGAAACACACACTTGTTTGTTAAACAGTTTTCGGGTTGATATCCATCTCGACTGTAACAACCTGCATGGACGACCTTTGTGCAATGTACACAGGAGAGAGAGTGTGTGGAAGCGATAATGGCACCTTGTTAAAGTCTGTTTATCTTAATCCTTAAAATACACTCTGAGGGAAAAGTGTTTCCTTCCAGTCTAATAGCGGCAAATTAACACACACACACACACACACACACACCTAATCACACAAAGACAGACACACATGGCTTAATTAGCAAAAGCAAAAATCTGCTTTCTTATACCATTGTGATTTGAATAAGAGATGACTGCATTCTGCTGAATTTATCAGTGAAGTCAAAAAATAGTGTAGTATTCACGAGCTAGGGCTGCGTGATGTCATCAAGACACAAACTGGACCAGATCCACTGACAGTGATGAGGAAGTCAACTTAAAGGACTTACTGTAGTTGCAATATGCATGGTCATTATATGCTAATATAAACACATTTTGTGGTTTCCAACTGGAGGCACTACAGTGAATCAAACTTACCTAAATGTGAAAGCTCAAACAAACATTCAAATGTACATGTATAAGTCATCTGTCTCCAATTCACTGCAAACAGAGCAGCCCTTGGTTTGCCGTCTTGATGACCTCACAGAAAACAGCGGCGGTTTTCGGGTTTCTGGCTTTGAAAGCGAGATATTGATCTTTAAAATTATTAATCCATCTGTCACAGTTCACAGGATTAACGCACGAATCCCGTTTTATGGTTAATTTTTGTCTCAAAGACGTATGAAAAATGAGAGTTTCAGGAAAGGCAGCGTGAGGATATGTTCCACTCCCCAGGGCCCTCCGGCTGATTTTATCTGTCTGTGAAACACCTCGGCTGGACGAGGACAAAGGGAGGGGCCGTGGTGTGGTCACCAGAGGTGTTTTCCTTGGCAGTGGAATGTTTTCAGTGTGGAACTCTTTCTGTGTGCACTTTCAAAGGGAAGCGGTTATTCCAGAAACAGGAAAGTGCTACAAACAATATGGCAACACATGGCCCCTGCTGGAGCTGCTGCCGCCTCCTGCACCGCTGCCGAGTGTTTCTGCCTGTTGCCAAGACAGAATATACATAACTGACTGTGTGTGTATGTATGTGTGTGTAATAACAAAACACACTCAATCAGTCAGGGGTGATTTGATTGTGCAGATGTGGCCTATGTATCTCGTCCCTTCACTGTTCTTTAATTACAGTTTTACAGAGTAATGCAAATGTTTTATATTGCACCTCCAAACTTCATCGGTAATTAAAGTGTAATTACAATTGTCTTTGGAAGTTTAGGGGGAAAGAAAAATAGTCTTTCTGAGTTGTTTGTATTTAAAATATTTAGTTGTTTGGTTATGTGATTTGTGTTTCAGATTTAACAGTAATCATTTCATTGTGTTGTAGTCTGTTGGCTTTATTTATGATGGGTTATGACAATGTGAGGTGGGAGTAAGTAGAAACATATGTTCTTTGTGATGTTTTTATATCACTATAAAAATTCAAATTAAAAAAGACTTAGAAAAACAAAATCAAACCATAATTCAAATCTCAATCACTGAACATTACCTCCTAAAATGCACTGTTAATTATTTGTGTTTATATCACGCATGATCCTTGTGATTTTAATTTTTTGTAATTTAACAAATATTATTCACAAAACACACTGACAAATTTATCAAACGCCTCACCTGTAAGCTATCCCTGTTTTCCATCTTAATTCAGTGTAATTCAGAGGTGAAGACACATGATTGCCAGGAATTGTGTAAGAATACTTGCTTACACAATTTAAGACTATTTAGTGAACCACGTGAAAATAAACCATCAGCTGCTCAGGTCATTTTTAAAATGAGAATACAGTGATGGATTAGTCTGCCAGCTCATCCACAATGCCAACTATGAGAGATGAGATGAAGAGATGAAGAACTGCGGTTTTTCATCCTAATGACTACTCTGGTCGTAAAGTAGAGGTCAAACATTCATGAAGAACAGCTAGAAATAAGTCTATGATCCCTAAATATTCGTCTTTCACTACCTGCAATTGCTCATCACTGACACACACACCACACACATATTGTTCACACATATATATTGTACAGTCACAGACACAGAAACATACACTCACATTCCTCTCTGTCATTTGTGTATTTCAGATGGCAACTTTGCATCCAAGCCTGTCTGACTCATGCTGTTCTTGCTTGAACTCCCTTTACAAAGTTGCTCCGTTTTTTGGGTTTTTTTTTTTGGTTTTGTTTATCTTATCCTACTGTCTCAAGCCAAAAATACCTTGATTCCTACAGCTATCCAATAGGCTGTTCATAAAATCTACTGAGAACTGCCTAACTCCATCACTCAAACCAGTCAATGGCAATGTAGATATGTAATAAAGCATGATTATGTAAGTGAATGACCCTTCTTTTCCCAAATCTAATCAGAAAACAAATTTGATGGGAAGAAATTTGTTTTTCAAAACCTAAACAAGAATACAGGAAACATATGGCCAATGTCAGCCCAGTGGGCTCATGTGTCAGTTATGGAGGGGGATTTATCATCACCCACTGGTTACACAGACTGCTCCCTCTGCCTTCAGGGTCATTTTGGTGAACACCCTTTGACAGCTCCTCTAATCCATGTAAATGCCACTAGGTCTTGTCCTAAACCAATGAGCAGGGTTAAATTTGTGATGTTTTTGCAGAATTAGCTGAATGCACCACTTACAATCAGAATCAGCCTAAGTTTGTTACTGTACACTGGTGTCTGCCATAAAGAGGGTCAGCCTTTCCATTATTATTATTTATCCAAGGTAACTTGCACTTAGGGAGCAGTTTGGGGGTCAGTGTCTTGATCAAAGATACAATGACATGTGGAACAAACCACTTAGCTTACAATTAATGGCCAACCTGCTCTACCACATGAGCTACACCCACTGCTCGTGAAATGATAAATTATAAGCCAAAAGTTTTGAAGAAAATCTACAAGGTAATGAAGAAACAGGATCCCTATATTATGGGCTGCTTTTTGACAGTTTAATGGCACAGCTTACTTTTGAACTCTTTGGACACTGGAGATTCCTTTTTAATAATTCCAACTGACACTCTCATCTCTCTGTTTCCTGTATCATCCTATATTTTCTACATGGTGTACCAATACTCTTGACAAATCCCTCCATACATGCAGGCGTCTCAGCAGCTCCTTGATGACAAGAAATCGGTTCAATTCCAAAAATACTCTATATCTCGTGGGGAATATTAGCAACAGATCCTATTGTTTTGCTATTTGGCACTATTCCAGGAAGGGCTGTTTGTCCAAGTTAGCAACAGTAACTAAGGAGGGCAGGACTTTGCAATAGGTCAGTTTTGGCCAGTGAGTGAAGATCAGCCTGCTATTTCCAAGCAATGGGATTTAGTTCCACAGGGCAAAACTTGAATCATCCGAGTTTTAAAACAGTTCCATATGCATAATTTCTGCAACTTTTCTAGATATGAGGCCTTGTCTTCTCTGTCTTCACTGGTTTACTTCTCTCTTATCCTACATCCACCAGTTGTAACCATTACATGCGGAGCTCCTTCCTCTTTCCTTGCTGCAGAAAACGTCCCCACTGGGAGGGCGGGTCTTCCCTGTGTCCCATCATCCTCGCAGTCCTCATCCTGGACGGAAGCCATGAGGCAATAAATTCTGTCTTCACACCCACTCTGACAAATGTGCCTTCACCTCCCAGGGTTGAAAAATAAATCCATTCAGGATACAGGAGCATTCTTCTCAAGAATTGTATACCAAGACAAGAAGGAGAGCGCAGATAGGCATAAATAGTGTATGTGATATATACAAGCCACATATACACAGACATCTCTCCATGCTCATGCACATAAACACTACGAAAAAAAGAAGGCACAAACCAATTAAATAGTTCCTGTTTGACTCCATATTTATCTAAATCAAAACAGAGTCAGAGCATTGTTGGAAAATGCTCAGTTCCTCTTCTTTTTCATCTCAACTTCCAAGAAAAATCTTTCTCTCTCATCCTCCTCTTTTGTTCTCTTCCTCCCTATCTCTCTCTCCATCATTCCACTGATCAATACCAGAACTATAATGATGATGAACAACCCGCATCAAGGAAAGAATCGCAAAACATATTTTTGTCTTCTTACACATGCTGATGACATCTGGCGAGGATGTGGATCCTCTCCTCTGTTTCCTTCTGTCTCTACACATATGTAAATGAGATTTCTGTGCTTGTGGAACTAATCTGTATTATGTTGCAAGTAGCTCATCTGAATACAAATATTCTACCCAAAATTACATTTCCACCTTAGGAGGCTTATGAGTCATACTCAACTTCTGCCAGGGATCATGTCTTGACACGTCTGCATTTGTAAGGTAAGAAACAATCAAATCAATTCACATAAAAAACATAAAACAGGTTCAGGAATCATCAGATGAAAGTCCAAACACTGAAGTTGGACTTTGTCTTATTTCTTAAATGACCTAAGAATATCGGATATTGTCTGATTTGAAAGCTTCCTGTATATCTGCAACTAAAAGCAAGAGTCCTATTTCATTTTGCAAAACCCATACATCCATACATGTAGCTTGTTGAGATACTGCACAGCCCATGTCCAATAGCAAAACTAATATGTCTACAGACGTGCTAGCAGCTCTGAAAAAATCAGGGGGTCCCCAAAATCAGTAGGAGTCATCCTGTGGGGACCATGTCTGCCTGTACAAACATTCATGGCAATCCAATCAGTCACTGTTGAGATATTTCGGTCAGGAGCAAATGGTGGACAGATCAACAGACCGACTGTCCAACACTGATATTGTCATCCCTAAAGCCATGCTGCTAGCATGGCTCAAAATGGTAATGTTAAACAAACTTGATACTCAGCAATATAACATAACGTTAGCCAAAAGCCATTTAGAAATGGCTGAGTTCAAAGGCTGCTGCCATGTAGATCTGCCTTTTTCCTCCTTCCCAGGTACACACAAAAAGATCAGATTCAAAACCTGATGCCTAATTCACCACATTATGTAAAAGCACGGCGGGGAGACATGACGAGCAGAGGTCGATGTCAGAAATTGGGAATTTCTATCTGGACACCTGACAAAATGCATTCACTTCAAATCAGGAGTTCCAAAACTGGGCACTCGTTCAGTGGAAAAATGTGTCTCGAATTTTCCACCTTTGACAAATAACAAAAGGAAAAACTTTTGAAATGACTGAAATAGCCTATAGAAGCATGCTTATCAGATGACTTGTAGCAGTAATCTACCATCAGAGAATCCAGGGATAATCCATTTAAAATCACTACATAGGTTCATTGTTATCAAATCCTTCCCATATGACCACACTGTATGCTTTCAGACTTGCAGTTATTAAAACGTGGGCAAAGACAGAGAGTCTTGCCTGAAACAAATTCAGTTCAAGAGCTTCACCGTATCTGAAAGTAGCTTCAGTAAAGCTTTTTCTCTGTGGCTTGTTCTCAGAAAATTTGAGTTGTTGAAAAGTAGACGTGATTTTACACAGAGCTACTATCTCGTATGACAAGGCATCGACAATGACTCCCTCAGTACTAATTTGGCTGAGTGTACAGCTTTTAACTCAGTGGATCTTCCTGAGGTATAGGCCTGAGTGGACACTTCCTTCCTTGAATAATACAAAACAAGGACTATACATAAAGGAACTAAGAGAACTTCTCTGGTAAAGCACTCCACGAAACCATTAGCTTGACCATAGGTGCAATTTCCATCCTTTGTAAACACCCTAAAGCATGTGTGCGCTGCAAATTGGAAATGTAGGTTAAATCAACAGCAACATGATTACTGAAATGAATGTTATTCTTAGTTATGATCAATTATGGAAACAAATGGCACTGCTGCATTAACTTTCAATATAAATACATTTAAAATACAGCAATCTATCATTGACAAGATGTTTCATTGGATATAAAACTTTCTGTGCTTAATTTGAAAAGTAAATTTGTGTTTGCACTTGGCTTTAATCTTTCAAATTTACCTTGGCACCACAGACAAAGACGCCTGGATATTACTCAACACACAGATAGAGCCAATTTGGCATCGAGTTGGGGGAAAAAATATGCACGAACTGAAGAAATGTAAGCAGTGAGAAAAGGAGGAGACTTTGATTATGATAGAGATGTTGTGAAAATGTCAGTTATCCCTGCTTCATATGTGGATTGTGGACTGTAGCCGGTAATGCCTACTTTTGTTCATCTCACAATAATAATTGCTAGGCTAGTTTCAAAAATAATAATAGTTCACAATATGTTTAAGTCAGAAGGCACCCATTATTTAGTTGCAAAGGCCTATTATTATGAATCAAAGGGAGGGGTTACATATGCACCATATTTCCTTCTGACCAGTCATCTTCGGTGTCACAAGGCTACGACAGTGATAATAACAGGATATTTTCTGTCTCACCTGCATTCCTAAGGAATCTGCCCGTGTAGGAAGTGACAACTCTTGTGGTGGGGTCATAGAAGCCATCTCCACAATCGTAACACTGATCAGGAATAACGCGTGGTGGATTCAGATCAGTTAGCTGAGATTCACCTGTATGGACACGGCAGATGTTCTGTATTGAGTTATTTTTTTTATGGTGGTTTACTGTTATCAGTTGAAAGAATGGCTCACAGCTTAATGCTGCTGCACAGTCTGCTTTGGCTGTTTCTTCTCTTACTCTGATGTTTTCCCAGTCTTAATTTATTAACAGTGTTTTAACTATAGGCAAGTAGGCCTAAATAGGCGAGTGTTTCTGTGGGATAGAGAAAAAACCACTGTCATCTCACTGAATGAGTGAATATGTGAGCAAATAAATGGATTCAAACCTGCAGGTCTGAGCCCATGGCACCTCTCACTGTAGAAGCGCCTGTCATAGCCATCACAGTAGTCCCAGTCCTTCTCTTTGTACTGCAGACCATCAGCAAAGGTAAAAGATCCCTTGTGAGAAAGAACAAAGGAAAATACAGTAAATCATCTTCATTTTTGAGTTATAAACTTAAAAGAGTCAATTCACTCAAATTACAAAAATATTAGTTTCCCACTTGCCTCAAGTGGGAAGTGTCAAGTGTCTCAAGTGTCTGACCATGGACAATTTCAGTGTTATGTGCCAAAATTTTGTGATATCTGAATCTTCCACCACCCCCGTACAATGGAACTGAATGGATTTCCATTCCAAAGCAGTGAAAAAATTTACATCTGAAAACTTAAAAGCAGAAACAATGTCCCTGTTACTCAAGATAATCTGCAGACCTCACTGTTGACAGTTTTTGCTGGGACTATTTCTGTAGCAAAAAGCACTTCCACTGAAAGCTGTTGAAAGCGAGGTCTGGAGGTCCTGTGTACCCGAGACATGGTTTCTGCAAAGATAAGTTGCTGGTGAGGTTTTCAAATGTCACTTTTCAGTGCTTTAAAGAGTTTAAATTTTCCTCCATTGTCTTTGGGTTTAGGCAGAAATCTTAGAGATGGATATCTCAAAACCTCAGTAGATGAAACCAAAACTGCCTGCACTGATATGTACCACTTGTGGAAAGTGGAAAAATATGTCTTTTGGTATTTTGGATGAACTGACACAATGTGTGTGTGTGTGTGTGTTTTTTTTTTTTTTCTCTCAGGAATGATACAGTTATTGAAAATGAAAACCGTTTTTTTTCTAAAATAAACAAACACTATTCAGTAATTTTGTGTATTAGAACCATAACAGCAACATTTTCTCTTCAGTGTCAACAATGTGCTTTGCAGTCACCAAAAGTGGAATTAATTTTGATTTTATCACATAGATTTTTAAGAGTGCATATTTGGTAAAGGATCAAATATAAATCCAAAGAGAAGCAAAGAGCAGAGAAGAGAAGACCCATAGCAAAGAGGTAAATTCGTAATTTTGACCGATAATATGTTGCAGCTGGTGTGATAAATTTAGCCCAGTCTTATCTGGAGACATTTCCCTCTGCAGACATTCAGACCTGTAAAGGCAGGGCAAGCACAGGTGTAACTAATGACAACAATGACTCAGTTCCATTGAAGTGTCCCATTAAGCAATGACAGTGAACCAACATGCACAGTACCAGAACCAGGACAACTACAGGGAAATACAGCCTTGATTAAGGTGATAAATTACACCTGTGCTTTTCCTGCTATGACATTAAAATGTCTGCAGCAGAAAAAGTGTGTTTATATGTACCAGTCACAAGTTACTAAACTAATTTTATGTTTGTTTTTGTTATTGTCCCTTTTTTGATGAAGTTTCAATATACCAGATGCAGTGACATTTAAATCTTTAAACATTTAAAAATGCAGATTTTCAGGGCAGAAATATGTTTGTTCTTATCCTAAAACATAAAAAAAAACATTTTAAAACTCTCAACCCCTAAGCTAAGAACTGTTGTTTGAAGGAAAAGGTGCAAAATGCGTAATGAGCGAAAAGCTACCAGATATAATTTCCAGAGTTTGAATTTCTGAGTTTATTGAATGGTTTAGGTCTGTTTTGAATGGAAGTTGGTCCTCATGGGCTGGCATGAATGCAGGTGCAGTGTAGCCTGTGCCAAGGTTAGTCGTGGTTCAGAGCTGCTATCATTTCACATGAACCGCAACTGCAGTGATGATAATAATTGGAGTGATCGCTGTTGTGGCAAAAGCCCGTGAAAGATTGCATCAGAGCAGGGCAGACTATAGCTTCACGCAGGAAAAAGGGAGAGAAACCTAATAACTACGACAATAACGGTGAGTGATTGCTAAAAGGGACCAGATGTGATATCAACTATAACCAATGTGAAACACACAGTCATGCATGTGGATGCATATATTATGACATACATGCAGGGACACACGCGCACATGCACACAACTCCCCACCTGTTTAGCTAAGCCGTTTTCCCAAGTGGCCTCATATTTACTTCCATTTGGAAAGTGTAGCACTCCTTTGCCATGGAACATCCCATCTTTCATCTCTCCCTCATACTTGGTCTCGGTGGGAAAGGTGTATTCTCCTTTTCCCTCCATCCTGAGGGAGAGAAGAGGTGGTCAAACAGTGCGCTCTCAACTTTTAGCTACCTAGAAACCTCTTTGGGATGAATTCGCTTGTGTGAACACTGTTGTTTTTAGGAATATGAAACATTCATAATAATTTACCTGCCATTTTTTGTGTCTCCTTTGTAACTGCTCCCAGTGAACTCCATTAATTTGCCGTCGTCCGCTCAAAACAAACAAACTTAAGGTACAAACCGCGGATATGAGATAGCTCAACAGTCAAGTGCGAAGTTACCATGGCAACACCAACAAATTTAAAGCTTGAGAAGCTCGTGGTGAAACCGTTCAGCATAAAGAGCAACGGACCGCTGTCATTGTCTTTTAAAACACTTTCAGGGGAAAACTTGACAAAACAACGAATTCATCAAACTTTAAGTTCTATCTTTGACAGCCTTTTTCACTACGCATGCGGGCGGCTTTTGTCGCACTCACAGGAACGTCATCACAGCGCGCCTCCCGGCTAGCAGCGGCACCGTAAACCAGACTGACCTTCTACGCGGCCTCGTCGCTCGTCCTGGAGCCTGACGAGGACCTTGAATGTTTTTCAGCAGCGGTGTTTGATTTTCTGCGATTTTGTATTATTGTACAGTCATGCCCACAACGGTGGAAGTCCCCACACTGCAGGAGCTAAGTGTGGACGAGGTAAGCAATGTTAACTATTTAGCGTGAATGAAAATCACAGTAAGACTGAACATGCTAACTAGCTGCTAAAGCTAGCCGCTATAGGCTCCAGGATATGCTCAGTAGCTGATAAGTTTTGCCGCTGGCGTCAACATCCTTCACAGTGGTTAACGTTAGTTAGATGACCTACATTTATAATAGACCCGGCTGTGAATATTTGTAAATACAGTCGGAGCTGGTGATTATTCTGGCATCTCTGTGATAGCCACCATGGCAACATTAAACGGCGTTAGAGAAATCAAAACGTCTTCTAAATGGTAATCGATGCATGAGCTAGCTGTTAACCATCACAAACTTTGTTTTTAAAGGGTTTCTATTCGTGGTCTCTTTTCGTGGTCCGCATTATCTCTTCATTTTACCCCTGTGTGGTCACCGTAACTTTTACAATGGTTAACTCCAAACAAACCTCAGTGTTATTTGGCACATTGAACGTGTCCTTGGAAGTCAGGTGTTAGCTGGCAGCAAGCAACTTGAATTTTTTTGACACCAGTGATCTAATGGACGATATGAGTGCAGGTGACCGTTGCTTTTAAATGTAACAGTTTAACAAACGTTTGGAGAATAACATTTAAATCGTAATGCTTTTAACTCCTCACTACTAACGCCGTACTGTTAGTCATACTGTTAACTTCATGCACAAGGGTCAAAGGGGGGTCAAGTTTGGTTTTGTTTTGGATCATTGTCATGCTCAAAGGTCCGAATGCGTCCCATGCGCACCTACTAGGCTGATGAATGCGAATTGTCCTCCTAATATTTTCTGATAACATGCTGCATTCATATTGCCATCAGTTTTGACTAAATTGTGTGCAGCTGCTGCTTAGACACTTTCAAAACATCAGAGATCCACCTCAGTACCTTCCATCCTAGGCCTTGTTGACTCCTCAAACGCAGGGTTCATAATTGTGATCATAAAGTTCAATTTTGTTCCAGAAGTTTTGAGACTTGTCTAGGGGCTCTTTGGCATATTTTGAGCAGGCTGTTTTACGGCGTTTGCGCTGTACCAGATTTTTTTCTGGCAACTTGACTGTTCAGCTCGTTTTTGTTCAAGTACCTCTTTACCGTGCAACTTGAAACAGTCACACCACTTTTTTGCAGAGAAGCCTGTATTTCAGCTGAATTTGCCTGCAGGTTTTTGTTTGCACCCTGACCAATTTTCCTGGCAGCTGTAGCTGAAATCTTTCTTATCTGACCATGACTTGGTATCAAGAGAACCCCTAATTTTCCAATCCGTTATAAGAGTCTCAACACTGCTGATTAGTATTTTCAAATCTTTGGATATCTTTTTATATCCTTTTACTGATACGATTATGCATATATTATCAGGCCAAACATTCAAGGGTATGTAAACTTTTGATCCGGGTCATTTGGGTGATTTCACCCAAATGTGAACTTTAAAAAGGGCACACACAATTGTGTGATTATACAATGCTTCATCTGATCTCTGTGCCTAAGTAAAAGAGAGGGTTTCTACATGATTGGCCATATTTTCCAAATAATAGCCAATATTTCACAAATTCTGCTTGGGGCTTGTAAATTTATGAGCCCAACTGCATGTCCTAGCATATCTGTGACTTGGTAATTAATAATCATTTTTACCCAGTCTCATTGTTTTCATGTGTCCGTTTCTGTCCAGATCAGTGTGTCCTCTGCAGTGCTGAAGGCTGCTGCCCATCATTATGGCTCCCAGTGTGACAAACCCAACAAGGAGTTCATGCTCTGTCGCTGGGAGGAGAAGGATCCCAGGAAGTGTCTAGAAGAAGGGAGGAAAGTAAACGAGTGTGCTCTCAACTTCTTCAGGTAACACACACCTATACGTAGACACAGCTACTGAAACAATCATCTAAGACGGTTTACACATGGTGTCTTTCTCTTATAGGTTCATCACAAAAATAGTGCATTAATCAGATATGTGGGTTACTATGATTAAACTAGAAACCTGTAAGAAAGCGGCAATGAGAAATGTATTTGACAGAATAATTGAGAGATTCGGCATAAGGTTTTCTTGAAGATGAAGGCTGCCACATGTCTATCATCTGCGAAACTGAACGGTGTGCTTGTGGTCAGAGAGTGATTTAAGATGTGGCTGGACTCTGGAGCCAGCTGGAGAGCGAACAGTGTGAGAGTCCATGTAAAACCGTGGTCAAGAGGCTTGTGGTCAGGAGTTTTTGCATTTCTTCCTTTGTGATGGGCATGTGCGCAGAACATGTGCTTTGAGGTTGCTGATACTGCCGTTGGACAGTTTTTATTCCAGGGATTACAGTTGTTAAGTTGACACAGAAAACGATTTCAGAGTTGGGATGTCTGGTTTCCTGTTCTGTAACTTGTCCTGCTATTAAGCTCCTCATTCCATCAGCTTCTACTGAGTGCACTGAGCTGTAAGTGGTGAGAATTTGTAGCTGGATAAGAAAGTCCACTAACTTTCTGATTGTCTAGATTCTATCCATATGTCTAATATTTAAGAAATTCAAGGGAAAAATGGGATAGGGTTAAGGTAAGGTATATCTTGTCCTTATTATTCCAAACTGCATCTTAATGGAAGGAAAGATGAGTGATAATTTGCAGACAAGTCAAGTGTTAATGTGAATAAAAGAAGAAATCTCAAAAATATCCAAAAGATAGAGCAAAGTAAAAAGAAGATAAAGATATGTTTCACACACATATGCACAAGAATAAAACCCCGTAGAGTGAGGTTGCCTTTCAGCAGAACCAAAACGTCAAGAAAGCAAAAATACCCACAGCAGGTGTTTAGTCAAACTTTCAGTTCAACTTTCATGAAATGTTGCCAAATGTCTGAAAAGTTGTTTTCCATTATGTAAGTGTACTTTGTCACGGTACAAATCTCACAGCTGTTTGTATTTTTTGGATCATCTGGTTTATTTTATCGAGTCCTGCAAAGATATTTAACTATTATTATTATTATTATTATTATTATTATTATTATTATTATTATTATTATTATTATTATTATTATCAATAGTCAGCCTGTACGCGAGATTCTCATTAAACGCTTCTTATATTGAAATAAAGAACAAATACACTTGAAAATAAACCAGTAAACTGAAGTTAACCAGTGGTGGCCAAAGTATGATCTTTATGTCATTTTTCTGTGCTACTTTCTTTATAAAATGAAAACAAAGAATGTTAATTTTATAACATGAGTAAGGTAACTAGGTAGCCTATTGTGTCTGTAAAATTGCCACTAGGGGCTATTTGAGGAAGTGGTCTGGGGTTTTTCAATCTTAACTACTATGTCTGTGTTTACTGAATGTTTTAAACAGAGCTGTGGTTATACCCTGATTCCCATGCATTAACTTAGGTTCTTTTGTGTATTTGTGTGTGTCTCAAACAAGTTGTGTTTCTGGTTATCAAAAAAAAAACACATGACCTCTAATTCACAAGCAGAAACAAACACCTGACACTCTAACCCCAACGATAAACTGAGAGTTACTGTGAAAGAGACGTACCTGTAATCATTATAATGAGGAGTGATTTGAGAAAAGCTGTAATTGCACCTGGGACCTGGTTTGATTCTTGGGTACTTCTGGCAACTGCCAGCCACTTTTATGAGCACTTCATACACATGACCAGTTAAAATTGTTTGTCTCATGGGAACTTGCGCATAGTAATCTTTTAAAACATCTTTTTCGTCTTTTAGGGGGAAGAGTTCCTGCTCATGCATAGTTTTGGGCTGTTTTATTCCTACTCTTGCATATTTGATTCCGATTCAAATCTCTATTTGCACCATTCCTTGTAGGCAAATCAAGGGTAACTGTGCCGAGTCCTTCACGGAGTACTGGACCTGTCTGGATTATTCGAACTTGGCAGAACTGCGTCGTTGCCGTAAGCAGCAGCAAGCCTTCGACAGCTGTGTCCTTGATAAACTGGGGTGGGAGAGACCTGAGCTGGGAGACCTGTCTAAGGTAAGACTTGTGAGGAATTGACTGCACATTCACAGTGTGAGCAGCTGGGTTGATGGGCTCTATTCTTGCCGATTGTGGGCTGTGCAAGAGCCTCTGATTGCATCTGTGTAATGGTCTCGCTCAGCTACAGTCTTGAGCAGGGAAATTATGTATTTTTTTGCTGCTTTGGGTTTTCTTTTCATGAAATTGCCATTCTTAAGGGGTTTGCATAACTGGCTGGCAAGCATTAATTAGGCAGCAGCAATAGAAGCAAGACTAAAAATTGATCTTGACAGTGGTTTTTTTGGGCATTTATTTCTGTAGTCTTGGAAAAGACACTTGCACAAACCTGGGAATCTGTGAATGGCTGTAATCAACTTTCTGGCCATTTTGCACTTACCAGGCAGAGTCATTGCTCATGGAATCAAACCACATGAGCAGGGAAACAAAAAAAAAAATCTGACTTACTATGAAAAATGTCCAGGTTGACGTTTCATGCACTGGCCAAGTTTCTGTGGTTTCTCAAGTATATAACAAATGAAAAGACTGTTTGAGATGGTGGGAGTAAAACTAAATTTGGGAAGAGTTGAGAAGAAAGAGAGTGACCCATACAGGTAAGAATATTTCTTGTGTTGGAGAGAGAAAAGGGCAAGATAGTAACAGGAGAGCGTAGAATGGCGAAACCTGACCTGTCCCACTAGTCATACACAAAATGCAAAGGAGGGAATAAGCAGGGGAGAGGGTGGGGGATGTGGTCGCAAGATGAGAGGTGAGGTAGAGGAGGGATGAGGAAACAGACTGCGTTTCAGCTGTTCAGGTGAGCCCACCTGCAGTAACCTTTCATGGTGAATTACTTAAAGAATATGCAGGATTTCATCCAAGAAAAAAAACCATGTACAATTTCCTACCATCCAGGGTATATGTTGTGTTTCAAGTCAGCTGTGTTGAATTTCAAGAAGAATCCGGCTCTTTAAAACATTGCATCTCTAAAGCTTAGCACGTCCACTAAACGTCCTCACAGGACACTGTCAGACAAGTTTTGGCTTGCATGTTCCTTTTCTTTTTCGCAGGTGACCAAAGTGTCAACCTCACGGCCCCTGCCTGAGAACCCCTACCACTCTAGACCACGTCCTGAGCCCAACCCGACCGTCGAGGGTAAACTGGAGCCTTCCAAATATGGCAGCAGGTTATTCTTCTGGAACTGGTGAGGCAGCTCCAGTCGCCTTCCAAAGCCATGGGCTCTGTCCAAAAACAGCTAGACTACATGTGACCATTGATACATCTGTGATACTTCAAAAGGTTTAAATCTCTCAGGTGCAGGCACGAGCATTAAGGATGCTGGTTTTGGCACATTTATGTGAGTGAGATCTGAGAGTTGATTTTGGACAGGGCCCATGTCCTAACAGTTGGTCCAGCAGCTGTTCCTGTACCTGTACCTCCAGCATCTTCAGACAGTTCGATTAAGGAAGGAAGGATGGATGATTGTGTGAATAAAGTCCACGAATCCATACAGCTTTCCTGCCCACTTCTGTAAATGTAATGAGTGAACAAATGCAACATTCTTATTGTTGTTGTCAAATAATAAAGAGATAACTTATATTACTGGATTTTAATGTCTCCTTTTTAAGACGTAGTTGCTTTAAGACAGGATTAAAAGCTTTAAACGTTTCCTAACATTAGAGAGATCAACTATTTTTAGGCTTTCGATGTCCCAAACACCGTTTCTTTGATATTGGCAATTTGTAGCCAACACCACCATGTTTGCACATCTGTGTTTTGTCAGAGTGTGTATTGTCAGGCTGATGGAGGGTGAGGTTGGAGGTCAAGGCTCAGGGTCACTACCTGCAGCCAGAGAGAGCTGCTTCTGCTTCCTCCTTTTCTCCCAACTCACTTCCTGCCTCTGACCTGGACTGGAAGAAGGCTAGAGGAGTCATTTCGGAGATGCACAGCAAAGTTATGTTATTGCTGCCGGCACACGTGTGTGCACACACGCGTACTCATGACCTTGAAGGGAAGGAGATGAGAAGCCAATTCAAAGACACGCACACTGGATTGTGGAACATAGAGGACTGTGCCAATGCACACACACATGGCCTCACGTACCACCGGGACATTGTCCAAGATCAAAGTTGAGCTATACTGTGGTGAGGGGAGATTCTGTTGTAGACAAGTTACCGTGAAAGTTCAGATTTTGTTTAAGCTTGCACATCAGTTGTTTGAAATCTGCTCTAGTAGTATTGGTGATTTGAATTTCTCTACCACAAACGTCAGGTAGTTTGAGTCTTTAACCCCTGCCATGTGGTTGATTTCTATAGGGACCCATAGTAATGCAAGATTTGACAGCTTTCTCATACTCACAAGCAGAGATGTGGCCCTAGGGTATTTACATATGATGTAAGTGTCTTGTTTCAGCGCACAAAAACACAGGGACTTGACTTT
Organism: Toxotes jaculatrix; assembly: GCF_017976425.1. NCBI lineage: Eukaryota > Metazoa > Chordata > Actinopteri > Toxotidae > Toxotes > Toxotes jaculatrix. The sequence continues at coordinate 14,274,840 of NC_054409.1, forward strand.
TAAGGGAGGTCAACAGCTATCAGCTGACAGTCTGTGCAATTTTATTCAGAATATGTAAAAATACACTTTGAGATTTTTTTTTGTTTTTGCTTATTCTAGATAGAGGACTGATATTGTGTCAACTGTGTTTTTTGTACTGCGTTTCCCACAAGTTTCTTTTTATCCTACAGACAGCAAGTTCAACAGTGCACAGTCGCAGCTTATTTCCAAAGACAACCATGTATTTTTATTGTGTACAGTAGCTCCATGTGTATATGTGCAGACAGGAGTGTGCATGTCTCTGTGTCTCTATTCGGCGTCACTGACAGTAGTTGCAGAAATCCCCTCACGAGGTGTGGTCTGGACCTGCTGCTTGCACAGGAAACGTCTGACAGACCTTCTTCTGACCTGGACAGTGGGACAAAGGGAAGAAGGGATGTAAAGAGAAAAGGTGTGGACAGAGGGAAACACAGAGGAGAAGGGGGCAAGAGACAGAAAGGAGGTGGCAAATAAGAAAATAGGGAAGCAGGGAGAAGGGGGAGAAAGGGGGAGAAATGGATTAAAGGGAAGGAAAAGAAAAGAAGCAACAGTCAAGTGGAGGTAAGGAATTAAGGGAAATGAGGTGGGACAAGGGAAAAGTGAGATCCAGAGAGGGCAAGGTGGGGAATGACTTGAAAGCAGACAGACAGACGGAGTGGGGGCTTGGAGGCTGTTCAGTGGCTGGCAGTGAGGCCCTAGGGCTCGTGGCAGGCCTGTCTCCATGCGACTTGCAGGAAGCAGAGGGTCATCGTTGTTTGACACGGCACCGCCACAGGAAACGGGCTCTGGCACAGGAAAGAAATACAATACAGGGCTTTCACAAAGCTACAGCCCGCCTGGGAGCCCGACGCGCTAAAATACTCAAACAACTGGGCTTGTTCATAACACACGACTGTCAATATTCCCATTGTTCAATGTCAGGTTCGACAAAATAAAATGAATGTTTGAAGTTGTGATGGTCACTAACAGTCATAGCTGGGAGATGTGTTTTTCTTTTCCATCAGGCGACCAGTGTTTGAAACCAAAGATGGATTTCAAGGAGATATGATACAAAATTTTCAACAGCCAGTATTTATGTCTCCAATCAAATCAGTTGTAAATGAATCTGTTTGAAAAAAACATACATCAATATTTAACAGAAAATTAACATTGAATTTTCACTTTCTGGACCTCATTATCAATCTGTTACTTCTATATCAGTAACACTACAGTGCATCTCTCTCCAATGAGGCGTCTGCTGCGTCCATGCCATTAAGAGCCCTGAGCATGTGGGTGCACTTGATTTGACAAACTCTTAAAAACGTAGGTGTGTTTGATTTGTTTATGTTGGCCTGCCTCCCCAGCCATTTCGCTCTGTGATCTTTTTGACTGTACATGTTGTTGAGTGCTGCTTTCATGTCTCCTCTCATCCCCTCATACTGCACAGGGTGGCTTTGAACTGGGCATGCAGGTTGCTATATGTATAAAACACACAACCACCAAGCCACAAGTACCGCCACTACATCCACGACCACCACTCATGGAGATAAATAATTGGAGAGCTTCAAAAAAAGCTCACCCTAAAGCACATGTGCTCACTTACGCGGCAGACATTGTTGTTTTTAATCTCCATGTTTTCTGAGAGGAGCCATGCAGGCAGCGAGACAGAAGATTTTGTGTAGGCCTGCTGGGTTTACTTCCACAACCTTCAAGTCTTCCATGACCTGGTCGCACCAGCATGTGTTAGCAATGGAAATAACCACAATCAGTAGATTTTTCTTGCTGAGGTCAAGTAATTCAGTTGTGCTTCAATTCTGAGGAAGCAGAAAACCAAAATGAAGGAATTTATCACGCACCATACAATTTTATAAAAACCTATATGAAGAGTATGAACTCCTGCATTTAAGGGATCCAGAGGGGATTGTACTGACCTGTAAGATATGAGTGATATGTTTTTTATTTACATATCACTTTTTAAGTCAATATGGCAGACAGTTGCCTATTTACACTTCCAGCACATATGGAGCAACATGAGGATTTATTTTGAGTTGTGTTTCTGGCCACCCAACAGATTAAGTACAACATTTACTACACACAAATATGTGGTTCTGCAGCTGATAAATGCTCCATTATGACCACCAGCCTGTCCACCATTTTGTGCTGAGCAGGTAGTCCACAGTAGGTTTCAAGAGCTTTTTAGCTGAAAACAGCTGCCTGCTGCGGTAGAAAACAAAGCTATGATGAGAGCTACTGTGAGAGCGGATCAAAGCAGTAAAGTTCCGGGCTGGAAAACCAAAACAATGAGCTGAAAGACACCATAAAGCTCCATTAGGCTGAGGGAAACTGCACAATTGTTTGTGGGTTACAAGGATCAACACTTTCTTATTATAGTCATTTGTTCCACTGTTATTCTAAAATATAAATTATAGCCACTTTAAATTACCTTTATATTTACTTTAATATGTTGACAATTGATTCTCATGTGCTGTTCTTCACACTATTCACATAGCAATAGGGATTAAGTGCCTTGCTTAAGGGGAATTTAACAGAATTCTCTTAAAGATCACACACACACACAGACCATAGGTCCTCACAGCCTAAATCAGTATGGTGACAGAGTGATGACCATCACTTATGTTTTGCATTCCAGTCAGACATGCTTCAGAGCCGCTCTTTCATGCTACAGTTTTGCCAAACGCCTCTGAATGCTGTGCTTAAGATAACATTTAGCAAATTTTAAGGTTTCACTCAAGGTGTTAGCTGGTCAAAAACAAGACGGAGCAGGAGAGCTCTCGCTCCACGGCACACTAATGAAGCTCAGTCACACACTCATGGACAGACAGTGAAATACACTGACACACGTGAATGCAGACAAACACACTGGAACAAATGCATGGCAAAAAAAAAGGACACATGCAAGCACGCACATTAACTGTGGTGATAAATATCTTCCCACAATGTATGAGTGATGATTAAATCTACAGGACATAGCTGCCATTTTTGTCTTTGAAAATTTTATAATTACAAAGCTAAAGTTTTTTTTTTTTTTTGTAGGGGTTGGAGTAGTATTTTAGATGATTGATAACATTAAGAGGGATTTTCTGAGGGCTCAGCTAGCTCTTAAATCTGTTTATTCCACACGTTTAAAAATAAAACTCCAGCCGTTTCTTTTTGCTACATGTTTATTCTGTGGTATCTGGGCAAATGGACTAATGTGAAGTATGTGATGAAATGAGATGTCGAAACGACAGCTCAGCCTGTTGTCACACAGCTTAATGCTCAAGAAGTTGCGGTCTGGGAGCCACACAGAACACTGTTTATTTCTCTGCAGGTGTGTGTGTGTGCGCGCATGAGTGTGTTGGTGTATATGTGGGATTATGATAGATATAAAGTGCTCACGGCCTCGAGTGTTTGTGTTTTGTTTTTGCATTTGTACATGGATGTGTGTGTAAAGCTCATATGTGTGTGTATCTGCGCGCATTAATGTGTGTGTGTGTGTGTGTGTGTGTGTGTGTGTGTGTGTGTGTGTGTGTGTGTGTGTGTGTGTGTGTGTGTGTGTGTGTGTGTGTGTGTTGTAGCTCCTTCTGGGCTGGCTTGTGTTTATCTTGGCCTAATCCCAGACCTTCATCACTTCTCTGCTGATAGCTCCATTCCTCCATCCTTCTGTCCCTCCGGCTATTTACAAGTCTACCGCAGACTGCCTCTCCCTGCGTGCCAACATCCAATCCTTTTTCTTCCCCGTCCTCTCCTCTCCTCTCCTCTTCTGTTTCATACCAACATCATTTGCTTTATCTCAGACTGTGCTTCAATGTGCTCCCTCAAAAATCCATCCCTGTCTTACTCTTCTTCTTCTCAGCCAAACACAGCCAAGCTGAGGCGTAAATGCACATCCACCCATTACTCATTCTTTCTATTGTATGATTCTTTGTATATACCTGCATTTGTCTTGCTGTGCTCTTTGCAGAGTTAAAGTTAGTAAGTATTCAGAGTAAGTGAATATTATTCCTAGTGTGGGCTACTAACAATGTGATATGTGCTACACCGTAAAAGCGTCAACAAACAATTTCCTAGCAGACATTTTGACTTATCATAGTAAGAAAAGTAGGTATTATTAATAACATTAACAATGTCACTGTTCTATTCTTGTGTCCTAGTCAGTTATGACGGTGTAATAGTGAGCCATTATAAAATCATTAGATTATAATGCATAAAACAATAGTTTTGTGCTCTTCAAACTTGGAAGAAAAATTTGGTTCACAGTTTTAGTTAACTTCCCAGGCAAGTCCAAATCACGTCTTCACAAACAAATTGGAAGTCAAGAAGTAAGTCTGTGAAGGCTGACCTTCAATGCATTGGCCAAATAATCACATATTTGCGCTGTGTCACAATCTTATTTACGAGGTCATAATTTGAAATTCGAACGCTTTTGTTTTCTGGTCTTGAGTCAAATCAAGTCTTTCTGGCCTCCAAGTCTCAAGTGAGTCAATTCTCAACTCAAGTCCAAGAAGAGTGAGGAGCCCTACAGAGTGACTCACAGCCACATTGGAGGACGCTTCTCTACTTTTGCTTCACATTACTTAGTGACAAAAGGATGATAATTGGATAATTGCTCCTTGTCATCAAAGTTCAGCACTTTCCTTTTATGTTTTGTCTCGATTTCTGCTTTATTCAAATCTAACATGGCCCAAAACCACCTCAGAGCCACTTTCCCCTCGTCAACTCTTATCTTTCTGACAGTATTAGTGCATCAAAGGGAGTTTTACTGAAGGATATATCCAATACAAAGACCAGCTGACATGCATTCAATGACACACACATACGTCCATACTGAACTCTTGCCAACAGTTATAATTTTTCTGGTAGCCAGGGTAGACTTATTCCCATGCGCTGGGAAACTGATGTCGTCGTAATGCTGTTGTGCTTGTGGTTTCTGCAAGGTATACTGAAGCATTCCTCCACCGTGTGCTCATCTAAACAGTGCTAGTTAAAAAGGACGTACAGCGGCTCGGGCTACACAGTTGTGGCGGGGCTCCTCTGGGTGGCTCCTATCTGACAGAGGGCTCAGAAAGTTTTGGGTTTCCTACGCATGTCAAGGTAGGTTAGCTATTCCCAGTGTTGGGCCGCTCTGAGACCCTGGTGGGCTATCACTCACAGCAGGCCCTCCCGTCTCTCTCTCTCTCTGGAAGCCTCTCTCCCTCCCTCATCGCCATCCACCCACCCACCACCTCGCCTACATTGACGCACAGGTCGTCTTCTGGCTGTCAACCCCGGTTTACATGTCAGGCTTTGCCCTTTTTTCCTCGTCTGTGTCTCTCAGACCTTACATCCCCTCTGTCTTGCTCTCTGTTTTCCACTCAGATCATAGTGTGTCAGAGTATGCTTCTCACTTGTCATCTTTAGTTTTTCTCCAAACCAATGCCTCATTGAAGCAAACTTTTGTTGCTCTCTAATTGTCTGCAGTCCACAACGAGCCACAGGGAGAGCTACATTTCATTGCCGCAGGTGTTGAGGCCACATTGAATCATGTTGGGGTTTTTTTTTCCTAGAAACATCCTACACACTGAGGCTGCAGCCCAGAGACAATTGATCACAGTGTCTTTTAAATAAAGTTTTATCTAGTTATTTGGTATAAGTTAACCAGGCTGAGACAGACAAATGCAGTTGAAGTAAGGGAAACTTAAGCGAGAAAGAGACAGTCCAGTCCTCCCATCTCACTCGTCCACTCCTCAGCACATAAATAATCACACCACTTCCAGGTTTACCTTGCCCGTTAGCATCCTGCATTACACAAGCCGAGTTACAACACTGTTGCTTAATTGTGAATGCAGGCAGTTTTTGAGTCAAAACTAAAATAACTTTTTGCAAAAGAAAAATAAACTGACAGGGATTTTTCCTGAGAGGAAACCTTTAGTTTACTATATGACATGTTTCTTAATAGTGCTAAAGTGTTCAGTGTTCTTTAAATAAACAATGTGGAGTTTTGCATAGTGGGGCATGAAAGAATGCAGGAGTCTTGCTGCCCCTCTCACACATGTCAGCAATTTGGCTGCCTTGTGTATTTTGGATGTTGAAAAAAAGGAACATTTCAAAGTAAACGAAAGAAGGAAAGTCTTATCCGCCTGGCAGCTGCGCTCCGGACCAAATTGCTTTCAGCTGATGCGCTGCAGCTCAAACTTGCTTGGGTAATGTCAAGTGATGCATTGCAATACTGAGAAAACAACACAGACAAAAAATAAATAAGAAGGAAAACAAATTCTGGAAAGTTCCAGTGCTTGTTCAGGCAAAGCCCACAAACCCCCCAACAAGTAGACATGCTCATGAACATTTTTTGTTTTTGAATTTACAGTTTTTTCTTCTTTTTAAATATAATCTTCATTTAATCGTGCTGAGAATCAAACATTGCAGATGTTGCATCCATGTAAAAAAGGCCATTGTGTTTTACATTTTAACCGTTAAAGTCACTTACAGAGTGACATAAAATTGCAAGGATGAATAAGATAAGTTTCAGTATTTAGATCATAAATAACCACTGGAGCAAGACTCACCTCCATTTTTCACAGGCAATAAAACAAACTTCTAAGAGCACAGAATGACACAGGAAGAAAGGAATGAAATGAAGATATAAGTGATATGATTTCAGGTAGATTTTAAAGGTAAAAACAAATTTAAAAAGGGTTACAGCTCGGTCAGCAGATGTGAAGTACATTCAATAATAAAAAAAAAATATCGCACTATCACTATAAGAGTGGTTAAAAAACAGGTCAAAACATGTTGGAGAAGCAAAGCTGAGAAAATTCCTTGTCTACCTCACACACACACTATTGTCCTGAACATAATGATGATGATAATATCATTTATTTCATACTTTACATTGTGTAACTACATGCTGGCATCTCGAGCTACCTTACAAACATGAGCTGAATGCCAGTGCAAACAAACATGCAGCCAGACAAATAAAGGCACAAATCAAGCTTTTGACAAGATTTGTATTTCTTTCAGCATGCAGGCACGCTCACACAAATATACAGAAATATTAAATCTTCCAGTACATCAATAAAACCACACAATTCACAAATGCACTGAAAATATACAATGCATTTAGATGTTTTCCACACACATGAAATGTAAATAAAATTATGTTTGAAGGCTTTTTAGGCAAACTAGCGAAGTTCAGTGAGTTTTAAGTGAGTGTTATTTTCAGCAGGGATCGTCTCCAGTTTGAAAAATGATGCTGAAATTTTAACATGTACAGGATTTTATATTTACACCTTGAGGTCATGACATTTCAGTTCAGGGCTGTCATCAAACTCATTTGTAAATTTCATTAATTTTGTCACACACACACACGCACATTTCTCTCCTCTATAATGGTTTCTCTCTTTGATGTTTCTCTGAGAAAACAACTGGCTGTGGTGTTTCCCTAGTCAGCAGTCCAGAGGTCATGCATGCTGTTATGTAATTTGTTGAGTGCACCTTTAAAGAGCTGCTGTGATGTGCGGATTTTAGAAGAAATGTGTGGACACCAGAAATCAAAGCTTGGGTGGTTCTTGTACAACACCAGCAGATATCATCCACTGTGTGAAGACAAAACAAAGAAAATGGAGAAAGAAACAGTTGATGTTGTTGGAGAGTTATGTAAACATAGTTTTGTTGTTGTTGTTTTTTAAATGTGATGTCAGATTGCTGAGATTTATCATCTGAGCAATCCAAGTTTACCCCTTTAAAGTGGCTTTGCTGACTCTTGTGTCAGACAGACAACTTCTGTTTATTTGTTTCATGTGCACAACTCTTGAGTTACAAGTATATGCAGACTTATATTGCATCACTGCTGTTTTTACACAGTAAACCACACGTTCCTGAGCGTGATGTTATTACAGTTTTACGTAACCCTTTAATCCTCCTGTGTAGCATTCATGATCAGTATGTAAACACTTAGCAAATAGTTTATGGTTAACACACTATGATGTAGTTGTAAGTAGATATGTGTTTAATAATAATATAGTAAAACACAGTTGTCATGATATGAAATAGGTCCTCATAGGACCTGAAAAAAAACGTTATATTAAGCACTCGATAGTAATATCGAGTCAGTATCTTATGTCCCTCAGCCACCAAATACCCCAGAATAAGCAATTTTTAATTTTATCATGTCTTCAAGGGAAAATACATCTTTTTCTCAGTGTTGGTAATTTTAGAAATGAAGAAATAATTTTACAGATGTCTGGTTCATCTCAGTATTCTAGCTCTGACAAAATATTTCCCCTTCAAGAGTCACCACCTGCACACCCTTGACTTTCTGAGCAAAAACAACATACTACTTTTAACGTTTTTGGAAACCTTGGTCCCGGCCAACTAATCCAACAAGACTGGTCCAAGCTCTGTTGTGTGACAAGACCACAACAGGTTCACTTGCTCTCTCCCAGCTCCGGCTCTGTTTATATTCTGCTGGCAGGGGGATCTGGAAGTGTTTGGCTCGGCTCTGCACTCACTGGGAACTATCAGACAATTCACATTTTAAACTATTTTGATATCAGCTCTGTGGAGAGTTGCCGTTTCCCTGAGAACATGACTTGCCTCTGGGCTCAGGGGCCTGCTGCACCGCCAGAAGAATAAACAGAAGGAGGGGAAGAGAGAGGCGGGGAAAGACAGAGAGGGTGATGGGAAGAGAGAGAGAAAAAGAGAGAGTTTCTACAGTAAAAACAAATAAGTTAAAAAAAAAAGTGTAATTGTAAACTTTCATGATTCTGAGGAGGAATCCAGTGTAAACAGACCATGTAGACAAAATCAGAGTTGAAGATTAGAGACCGAATTCTCTCATAGTGGTCAAAGAATGGAAAAAATACACCGATATGCTATAAATAGAAAAGTAGATGAATATCATTGTACTGTATTTAGTGTGGTGTTCTCCAGGGGTCTAAGTTTTCTGGTGAGTAGCTGAATCTCTTATGTTGAGGTTAAAGGTGGTGGAGTTAGAGGGGGGAAACCTTCAGCCTGTGTTAATTAGGTGAGTAGTTAAGTTTCACCCTGACCATGCAGTGCCTGAAGCTGTGTGTGCGTGTGTGTGTATGTATGTATGTGTATGTGTGTGTGTGTGTTCACACACAGGGGCTGGACAAAATAATAGAAAGGCCTCTCAATAAAGTCAAACAGCTCTGCAGTTTGAGCTCGTACTGTTCAGCTTTTCTTGAGAAGTGTCAGAGGTGTTGGTCTGACTCGCTGATGAATGAGTGTCTTTCTCTCTTTGAATGAAAGTCTTTCAGCCGTTGTTGACTGGTTAAGCTAACTGAAAACTTCACATGTTTATACTTGTGGTGATATGCGGATATATGGTGACTCAGGTGTTGGATTGTATTGCAGTGTGTGTGTGTGTGTGTGTGTGTGTGTGTGTGTGTGTGTGTGTGTGTGTGTCCGTATTGAAATGTGTTTTTCACTGAGGACCTGTACTTATATGGTTAATATGGTTTTGAAGAACTTTTACTTTAGGTGAGCACTTCCGTTCCTCAAGTCCTTCTTACACGTTAATGCATAAATAATAATAATAATAAGAAGAAGAATTTATAATGTAATACAATATAATATATATGATAAATAATTAAAGGAGTCATTGGTCATTATGTGTTTTACTTTGATTATAAATATATATATATTTTATAGTTTCACTAAGTACAATATTGACTGTGGTATAGCTTTTCTTAAATAAAGATTCGGAATACTTCTTCAGCCACTGGTGTGTGTGTGTGTATGTTTCTGATTTGAGATGTGTTACATGTCTTATGTCACTTTTATCCCTTTTTAATCCACGGATCCATCGCCGGCAAAAAAGTAAACTGACACATTAAATGACAAATGGCTGAGTTTTTGCTCTCCTTTCAACATTGCTTCATTTTTGAGAATTTGACTAACAAACCAGAAATGATGGCTGTCTTAAATTCCCTTGTGTTGCCTCGAAAACTCTATTAAAGCTGACACACGCACTGCTAATTGCAAATTAGCTGCATGACTCACTTGTGTAGCTTGTCTCCTTTTGAATTGTGATTTACAGTAGTGGCTATAATTGTCTGTGACAGTCCTGACAAAAAAAACAAACATTATGAAATGTTATGTTGTAAAATGTTCAGTTTTTTTTTGTCCATGTTTATGCATGTATTTCTCAGTGAGTGTACATGCACACGCTGCTAACTCTAGAATTTATAACAACTCCCTGACGAATCAGCAGGCCCACCTTCTCCGCCTCAGGTTCGAATGACCTATTAGCCAAATGTGTTTATTCAGTGTTTAGTCACTATTACCCTCAGTATGATCCCTGCACTAAAGGGCTAATGGCTGAAAATTTCCCCCCAGCCTGACTTCACCGTAAAATAATTGATCGCATGTGAGAGCAACTGGCACGTGTTTCCTCTTGTTTTCCTAAAGAGGTGATATCATGTGGTCAGGCTGCTTTTTCATTTCAGTTCAATTCATTTCAATTCAATTTTATTTATATAACACCAAATAATAACATACATTATCTCAAGGTACTTTAAAGACTAAGATCAAGACCTTACAATATTACAGAAAGGAATCCAACAGTTCCCAACGTGAGTGAGCACATGGCGACTGTGGAGAGGGAAAAACTTCTTAACAGGAAGAAACCTCCAACAGAACCGGACTCAGGGTGGGCGGCCGTCTCCCTCAACCGGTCGGGTTGAGAGAAATGGGGGACAGAGGAGAAAGAGTGGTGAGAGTTGGAGAGAGAGAGAGACCAGGAACAGCTGTATATACTGTTGTTTTCAGACTGGTTGTTGTAATGGTAATAATAGTTTGTTCGTCACCGAGATAGCCTGATTGCTTCCGGTACTGCAAGAAAGAAAAGAAAAGAAAAGGAGAGTGTGTATGAGAGGGCAGTGTGGTTCTCAGTGAGGCAATGTGGCATTAAATCACACATCAGATCATTTTGGCGTTATCGTAAAAAAAAAAAAAAAAAAAAAAAAAACAACATGCACAAAACTAGCCCCCGGAACAAAGCCAAAGTTTGCAAGCTGTGTTTCAAATGTTCTGTCATTACATTGGCAGGAAATTGTCGTTTATCAGAAACTAAACTAAGCAGCTTAATTTTTACCTCCAAAACATGTCCTCTGGAGATAAAATTTCAGCTGCAGGGACTTTTTTTTTTTTTTTTTTAGATGAAGGGTTGGGTGATGAGATCTTGTTTTTTTTCTTTTTCTTTTCTTTTTTCTTTCTGCAGTTTGAGATGTTTCTCTCCCTGTAGCCACTGAAACTAGATGGTGGTCAAATATTACTACACTGATTTCAGTTGTTATATCTTTCAAATTTCCAGTCAGAAAAAAACACCCTTTTATTTTTTACCTTCAACACTGGTTGTGAATACAGAGGTGTAATCATAGAAAAACAACAAAGAGCAGAACTTATTTGTACTTTTAACTCACTCTCAAAAAACAAAACAGAAAAAAAAAAAAAAAACAGTTAGTGGATGTAAATGCACATGAGCAGCATCAGCACACAGAAAGTTGTGTTTTTGTGGTAACCACCCAGGTATTGACATTGTGTGTGAATTTGTGATTATTCATTGTGTCCATCCCATGTAACATTACCCTATGCTTGGTGTATGTGTGTGTGTGTGTGTGTCTGCATGGAAGTGTATGTATGTCCCCTATATGTTACATTTACCTAAACTGCTGCTCTCTCTTTTTCCTGCTTCATTTTGACAAATTTGCGTTTCCAGGAAGCCTCTGAGGTCAGCACAGCATCTGTTGCTACTTAGGCCCAAGATGCAGTCATGAGCGCACACACACTCACACACACACACACACACACACACACACACACACACACACACACACACACACACACACACACACACACACACACACACACATGCATGTACATGGTGCGGGAGCTGTTTTGTATAAATTACTGAAGAACTGAGACCCAATCAGACATGAAGACATGTTTAAAGTTCCCAAAGTGACTTTAAAGGGGAGTCCAGGTCTGGACCTCCATATTTAATGGGTAAGTGAAGAGGGTGTATATGAAGGAAATGGAACATTATTTTAAGGGGTCTAAATTAGAGTTATGAAATCATTTTAGCATTATAGCCTTTAAAATAATGGCTCTGATTTATGCAATAAAATAATGCAAAATGAAAAAAAAAACCTCGCAAACAAAAGCTCTATGGCTTCATGCTGTTTCATCATCTTTTTCTTAGCATGTGTGCATGTACCGAATGTGTGAGTTTCTTCTTCATGTATCAGATTACTGACATGCAGACGGTTGTTCATTTCTCAGAGCTCTGGCTAAAGTGAACAGTACACCTGGATAGTTACGCTGGCTGCTCTAGCCTGGCCAAAGCCGCCCACTGCATCAGCCCTTCACCCTCAAGTATTTAACTCTGTCAGATTTCATTCCCTTTCATTCACGTCTCTTCGCCCAAAACCACATTCATGACCAAACATGGCCTGATCCCATCAAAGTGATGCTTCGGAATACCTCAGATGTGATACCACAGTGATGGGAGCAGAGAAGAAGAAGCACGTTTCGCTCTCATGGATTCTGGAACTGGATGGAGGAGACACTGAGCAGTGAGATGAGAGAAGCCAGACATCTAGAAAAGATCTGTAAGGGAAAAGGGGTTTCTGTTCCTGGTTTGGTCTGAAGCCACAGGAACTGTGCTTCACAGCCAAGTCCCCGAGCAGAACCGACGTAACCTCAGTGAGTTAAATAGAACCCAGAACCGCAGATCGCAGACCTCTGTCTCGGTATGCAGAAGGGTCTGGATTCCAGTTAAACCTCATGTTTGTTTTTTCACATTTATGCCGTGAAGAGAAGCGAAGTACATATTTCAATGGACTGAGTTTACTTGATAATTCAAACACAAAACAAAAGGCAAAGCTCCATTTATGACCTGTGGATGCAGAAACAAAGAACATCTCACTTTGCATCTGTAGAACTATCTTGTGTCGTGTATCTGATTTTCAGACTGAACAACTAAATGAGATGATGTCGCTTTTTCACTCCTTTTTTTAATAGAAGAAACAAATGAGATATATTGTGTTTTATTAGTGAGCTTTAGATGAGCTGGCAGGAGGCTCGCGGCTTCCTCCTGTTAATTCAACCTTTTTAGTTGTTCTTTGCACTGCTGCACTGAGCTCTTGCTGGTGCTGGTGCTGGTGCTGCTGCTGCTGCACTGCACAGCGAGGAGATGAGATGCTGAGATGTTGTTAAGATGTTAGGATGCTGCCCCGCGGGGTGACGGACTCGCCGTGGCCTGCCGTGTTAACAGGGCCGACGCGTTAGAGGAGCGTGGACCACCCCAACGCAGCTTCCCTCCACAAAACTCAACCAGATGTGTAATGAAGGCCAGTGTATGCATGAGGATGCTGCGTGCACATGTGTATGTGTGTGTATAATCATTCTCACCTGTGTTGCAATGGGTGCTAATGTAAGCCCCGTGTGTGGTGAGGCTCAGTGAGACCCTGTTATAGGTTTGACCAAGCAGTTTCTGCCTGTCCCCCTTTTTGTCTCACTCCCTCAGAGTCACATTTCTGCAGATCTCACATCACCTCACCCTCCACTTTCCTTTTGGTTGTGTCCAACATTTTCTTTTTCTATTTGCGGGCTTCTAGGTTCTCCTCCCCCTCAGGGCTTACATGCGGAATTCATTTTCATATTCTCTTTCCATGATTCCCCCAAAATCCTACTCAACTGACAGCACCCCCCCCCCCCCCCCCCCCCCCTTCCCCTCCTGCACCTCCCTTCCAACTACCCCCTCCCCTTCATCCCCTCATCCCTACCTTACAGCTGTTGTTTTGGATTAGTCAAATAGCTCCTGTCAGATCCAGTGATCCCTCTCCTTTGCCACCCACAGAGCTGCACTGCACACTCCACTCACTCCCTGTCTGTCTCCCCCTCAATTGCTCTCTCGCTCTCTCTGTCTCGTGCACGTGAGCACAAACCATATTGACGTTTCTGACAGGTGCGTGTCAAGGTGCCTCTGTGGGCAGGACCGTGAGGTTGCCGTGGTTTCAGAGGGCTCCCCAGGCTTTCTTTCTTTTCACGTCCAGGAAGGCGAGACGGTGCTGGTGTACCGCTCACACCTCTCAGCAAAAAAAAAACAAAAACAAAAGGTTTGTTGTTTTAAACTGGACAAGGAGCGCCATAAATTCCCAGCATTTCACTTCCTTGGAATTCACCTTTCTTTTCAACTCTTCCTCTTTTCGTCCTCTTGTGTCTCGAGGAGTCTTTTCACAGACAACTTTATTATTTTTCTTTTTTTCGGGGGGAATTTTGACAGCTGCAGGTCTGGCCATCCACACTGGGTGAGACAGACTGACACTGAAAAGGGTTTTGACATGATGATGGCAAGAGTAATAGTGTTATTTCAGTCATTTGGAGAAGGGAGTTACTGTGTGTGTGTGTGTGTGTGTGTGTGTGTGTGTGTGTGTGTGTGTGTGTGTGTGTGTCTGTGTCTGTGTCTGTGTCTGTGTGTCTGTGTGTGTGAGAGAGAGAAAAGAGAAAGACCAGTTTCTATAGCACAGTAAAGACACGCATCGAAGCAGAATTGGGAGAGGTGCTATAATTTGACAGCAACATGTCAAATCAATGATGTTGTTTCAGTGATTATAGAAATAAGTTGCTTTTAGTTTTGAGTTTCACTGATACAGTATAGGGGTGCGGTGCAAAGGTAACAAAGGAGTAGCTGTTACTGTTTCGAATGAGTGGCAGAAATCTGTCTCCTCATCTGAATGTTGTATATAAGCACATATGTAAGGTTGATTTCATGTGTCTGTGTCTGAGATTTGTGTTACCAGGTTTAGGTTGAGACTGACAGGTTCCTATGTTTCGTCTCAGGTGTTACACAGGCATGAACAGTACCTGAACAAGACATAGAAAACATATAAATGTATGTATAAAAAAAAAGATCTCACACATTTTTAGAATAGCACAAGTCAGACAACAACATAAATGTTGCAAGTAGCTAAACAAGTAAAGATTTATTTATATAACATTTTAAGCATAACTTAAATTAAAACTTAATTAATGTGACAGTTTTGATCCTCCATGGTGTACTGGATGGTGTCACAAGGGTTTAAATACAAAAAATTTGGGGATCTATGAACAAGACAAGGAAGGAAGAAAAAGTCAGGGGATCATACTGATCCATCCTGACATAAATCTATGTACCAAATTTCATGGCAATTCATTTAATAGTTTTCAACCTCAAAGTGGTACTAGAGGAAAAGTTATTTCAGTCCGAACTAAAACACTAAACTGAACAACAGGCCCTTCACTGCCATCCCTAGAGCCAAGCTGTTAGTGTGACTACAACTACAACTAGAAACACATTTACTGTAGAAATGTCTTTGGTATAAGGGATCTGAAATGAGGCTGACAGAGATGAAAAGAAATATTATTATGCTCTATGCTCACAATACTGTTCCTCCTTCACTTGAATGTTTACCTCATGGTTCCCTGCTAGCTCACCTGGTAGAGCTTACACCATTAAGGCTGAGTCCTTACCACAGTGGCCTGGATTTGAATCCAGCCCGCATCCTTTGCTGTCTCTTTCCCCCACTGTCCTGCCTCTCTTCTCACTGTCACGATACATGACAAAAACATGTTGCTCTCTACCTCTATACAAGATATTTGCACTTTATTGTGCCAACATCATAAATTCAAAAGCTGACCTGCTGGTCCACTTTCTCTCTGAGGGTGACAAGATAATTTATTTCCCTGAAAAGGCATTGAAACCTTGATTGAAAAACACTATTCTTTTAATTAGACTACTGTCTGCTTTGTTTCAGGTGGCACATATCAAGCATGGTAGCTGTTAGCTCTTTATGGCCATGTAAATAATGTATCAATCTCACACACACACACACACACACACACACACACACACACACACACACACACACACACACACACACGTATACACACAGAGATTGATGTGGTGGCTTTAATCAGCTAAATAGCTCCATGCCAGTGAAAAGTATTTCTATCCAGTCAGCAGGCACTATTATAAAGACATCAGAGTCGCACAAGCCAGGTGAGAGAGATTACGGAGCAATGTAAAATATATACTGACATTCAAAGTTTTGTCCCACAAGCTTATTTTGCTCGATGCAAGATTTTCAAAACTAACTCTGAAACTGAAACATCTTCTTTTGTAACCAGGGACTTCTGGTAACCTTCTCCAGCACCTTACATGCTCCCTGTCAGTAAAGATCTGAATTTCCGGCAATAACATCTTACCTCCTCCTCTTTTTCCTCATCCTTTTCCTCCTTCGCCTCGTCTCGGCCTCGTCTTTCCATCCTGGTGTTTTCTCTCCATCAGCCCCTGCTGCCCTGCGTTCTCCTCGAGCTGAGGACAAGATCCGACCTCCTCCTCCACTCGCAGGCTTCCTCTGTAAGACAATGGCAGGGCAAAGAGGTGTGTGTGTGTGTGTGTGTGCATGCTTGTTTGTTTGCTAATGTACGTACGTGTATTATAAGATATTAGAAGCATCTTTATATGTGGTATTTCCATGTTTTTGTATCTATACATGTTTGTGGGTTTTGTGCATAGTTATGTGTATTTTTTAAATAAAATTATAAATTATCGTGTGTGTACACGAACATGTAGATTTATGATGCAGGAAACAGCAACTATGTCACTGTAAAACAATAGAAGATCCACAGCACCACTGCAAACACGCATGCATACACAAACACACACACACACACACGCACTCTCTTGGCACTCACTTCTCCAGAGACCCCTCTGCGTCGACCACAAGGAACTCCCTTCCTGCTGCAGTGTTGGCAGCAACACACACACACACACACGTACTGAGTGACACATCCCCCTGGGCTCACAAGTCATCAGGATAAAGCCCCAACAGTCGTGCATCCTCTTTTAAAAAGTAAGGCTAAAAAAAAAACAAAAAAGCAAGAAATAAGGCATAAGGCAGACAGCAGTGTGAGGATACAGGAAATAAAAGTGAGAAGTCTCATATGTTCACGTACGAGCTGTCAGATTTATTTATGAGATTATGGCTGTGAGAAGAGAAAGAGAAAATGTCAGGTGTCTGCTGCCCTCGTATATCAGCTCATTGTCCTTTCCTGCTTTGATAAACTATGTCATATGCAGCCATATTAGAAATCACCACATTATTGTTGCAAAGAAAATGATAGATTTCCAGTGTCTTGTGTTAGCCTATAGCCTTCCGACTGTGTGTAATCTTCATGAGACAATAGCCTTGAATGCCAGTATTCTCTCACAGAGGTATAATAATCTTTCTTTTCATGTAACCCTTCCCCCCTCTGTTTCAATAGAAGCACTGAAGGCCCACTTCAGATGGGCAAAGATGCCGTAGCCACCATCCTCTCCCCCCGGACAGTCAGCCCAAGATAAAGGTGATATAAAATACATGAGATTAAGGCTGTTTCATTGAGCTTTTTCCTCTAATTCTCTTTCACAATGCAGTAACAGTCAATCACCTGCATAAAACGGCCTAAATATAGGGTTTAAGACTTGTTACACCACTACCCGCAGCCACGGCTTGTAATTGAAACTTTTCCATTCTGTTTTTTTTTTCAAATGCTTTGGCTGCTGAGGGGAGATTGGCAGCTCTGAGTGGCCAGCAGATGAAGCGGCTGGCACGCTAATGAATAGAACGCTGATTGCAGGATCCCCAAGATGCAAATTACCGTGCCTGCCACCCCTGACGACCGGCAATTACCGGGCCGCCGCGGCGGACGCCTCGTGCATATTCATCGCACCCGCTGGGCATATTGATCAACAACTTACTTCAAGCAAGAAGCACTGAAATGTATCATGTCGCTCAGTCACTGCTAAAAAAAAAAAAAATCTTTTCCTGTTGTCAAAATTGACACAGTAATATCTACTAAGACAAGCCCTTTAACTATGTAAGGAGTATTTGTTTTAATCAGGCTCAGGTATAGGCTAATTGCTAATAAGTCACATTCAAGAAGAAGTGACAAAACATGTCATTCATTAGAAAACAGTCTCAATTCAAATATTAATTTCTGCCGGTGCTTTACCTAATTAACTGCACTCAAAGTTCACTGCCCCCCTGTAATGACACGCAGCTTTAAGTTTTGTCTTAGCTTGACAAATATTTCACTTTTTATTGTTTCATTTAGTGTGTGTGACTACAACTACAACTAGAAACACATTTATTTTAGAAGTGTCCTTTGTCTGGTTTAGAGCACTGGCCTCACCCATTTTCACTTTTGAAAAACAAAATGAAATAACTTCACTCACGCTATTATTTCAGCCACTGACCTTCAATGTGACAACTGAAGTTTTTTTGATTTAGTTTACATTTTGTGTACATACGTGATATTTTGGAGAGCATAGTTTTTATGGAATCATTTCTGAGTGTATACACACACACACAAACACAAATCGAGAGACTTCAGAACTGGAATATGAATATGAAAGGGCTTCTTTCAACAACAACGGAAAAACAAGAGCGCTGCCAGCAGTTAATGGGACCAAATGAAGGAAAGCTGAGCAACATCGGATTTTGAGCTCTCTCCCTCAAAACAAACATCCAATGATCACATTAGCGATGGATCACAGAGCTGTATCATTATTGTCTTGGGTATCTTGTCTGGTTTAGAGCATTGGCCTCAGTCATTTTCACTTTTGAAAAACAAAATGAAATGACAAAAACATCCTTTCTGGAGAGACAAATATTCTAAATGATTCTGATTTTTTTTGTTCCAGTCACATTGTTGTGCTCACTCGGTTGCCAGTAGTCAACCAAAACGTCACAATGCCTGCAGTATTTACGTATGTGAATAATATGTGTGCCTTATGGGCTTTCAGGTGAATGGCTGGATTAATCTGGCAGGGGGCAAAGATTTGATGTTGGCCCCAAGACTCACCGCGAAACCCTCCAACTGCTGTCTTATGTATGTACCCTGTGAAGCACCCATTTAGTAAACACAGCAGACTAAACACAGAAGTTACGATACATAGCCCCACAACAGCCACAGAGATCAACTGGCACTGCAGTTTGAAAATTATCTTAACGCCAAGTTAAAATAAAGCTTTGGTACAGTACTGGTGTAATACTACTTCACTCCACCCTACTACTCCCCCCAGGTTTACATGGTATGCTTTCTTCCTACTCTTGTCCTACCCACTTCAAAAATCAAAGCAAAAACATAAAAATATAGTAGATCTATCCTGTAAAGTATCCAGAATTGTTCCAACTCTGACTGATAGTTTAGTGTTCATGCAGAAAGGAAAACTCAATTTTGAAATATGGGCCCTGTACAAGTCAGGGCCACAAAATTACCCAGTAGTGCAGACCCATCTTAGCTGATATTGTACTTTATTTGTGCAAATTTCCTAACAAACTTTGAATGAACAAAACCAACAAACACACAGTGACCATGGGGCATTTGGCTGCTTTGCCTGGTTAGTAACCTCACTGAGCTTAAAACTGGAGCCTCAGCAGTCTGAATCCTCACAGTGGGAATTTGTGGGAAAGCTTCCATTCAAAGTGTTCCCAAGCCACCACTGAGCAAGGCACTAAACTCACACGTCTGTTACAGTGGCTCAGCTGTCAACACAACTGCAGTCGCACCACTAAGCAGCATCCAAAGGTGCCGCCCTCCCTCCTTCTGCTGCTACTTCCCCAGGCTGTGAACAGGATAAGAGTGCGCTCATAGTTTCCTTCTTAACACACACACACACGCCTCACACACACAGAAACACACACACACACACAAAGACTTCTTTCCCTTTCAACTTTTCATACACTCACCAGCTATGCATATAGATCCATATCTTAAATATTACCAACCCTTCCGATAAGAATCTCTACACACATGCTGAGTGGTCTGACGTGTTTCTGTCACACAAAAGCAACCTGCACTCAGGCAGGGGGGAGGAAAGCCCAAATGGGGGAGAGAGAAAAAAGAAACTGATATTTAAAGCAAAAGGAAAAGAAAGAGCGCATGCAGGTGCTGACCTCCAGAGCTGCTCACATATGTCGTTATCTGTGTGTAATTTCTCTGCTGCAGATTCTTATCTTCTTATCAGAGAATGGCTGGTGGACTGAAGTCCGCCCATCAAACACTGACTTGGGGCCCAAATTGCATCAGCCAGGGTCTGGAGTGGAGCGGCGCTTTGAGTTCCTTAAATTGGTGGAATAACAAATCTACTTCCACTCGTTACCTTAGATTTAAACTTTTGATGGGGAACTGTGAGAAACGGAGCAGAGGCAATGAATCAATTGTAGAAATATTGAGAGTAAAAATGAAAAAAAACAAACAAAACCTCTGACTGAGACCGTGGCTTTGTACTTCAATGCTGTAAAATTAAATGATCATTGATTAATGATCACATTACTTATTTAAAAAAAATGAGTGATTGTTAACAACAGGTTGTTTTATTCATAATTTCATCTGCCTTGATCCCATTCAGATGTTCCTCCAGTGCAGATAATTGCATGCAGTACATACATCTATTAGAGTGGAGCAGAATAAATCTTTAATGTCCCCAAGGGTAAATTTGGCCGCAGGAAATGAAAAATAAATACAGAAAAACACAACAAGGAATAAAAAACAGCAAATAAAAAAAAGTATGAATATACACAGGTTAATGCCGACATCAGCTGTCCTGTAGAGCTGATGAGGCCTGTTTAAATTCTGTAATTAAGATTCCAGGCTTCGCCACAGTAGCAAGACAGTACTTTGACACATCTGTGGATCTGATTTTCAGATCATGCCGAGGTCAAACGATAAGTCACACATAAGTTACACATTAAATGTTCTGCTTTATCAGCAAATGCAGCACATCCAGTGATGCCAAACTCCATCATCACCGTCCAGTGAAAACTCGGTATCGTCAGATTGGGTGATTTAGATTTTTTTGAGAAAAAACTAAAGGATTACAACAAGTGTTTCTCTGATTTGAGAAAATTCTCGCACTTCTAAAGCTAAATAAAAATCCCATTGGATAACCTGAAAAATCCATTGTCACTCAACTTAGAACAGGCCTGTTTTTTTTCCACAGCATTTTGGAGACACTATGTTTCTGCTGCCTCACTTACATAACTGGCATCTCCTGGATCAGTCTCCAAAAGCAGTGACTGAACTTTGTGCTTGAACCTGAAATGTTACCTTTTCTGTTACCTTTTAACTTTTTTTTTTTTTCAATCAGTTTAAGAAACACGTCTATTTTATGGTGTTGAGGGATCTGGGATTTTCTGGGATCAAAATACCTGATCAGGGCAGTAATGTTCTTGACTAAATTTAAATACATCAAAAAAAAAAAAAGTTCTTAGAGCTTATTCTGCTTTTGCTGCTTGCTCATCTGTGACTGAATCTGTCTATCAGTCTGCCTGTCTGTCTGTCAGCCAACATAAATATTAGTGAGCCCTGCCAGCAGCAGAATTGTAACAGGAAGCAACCACTTCATGAGCAAAATGAGTGCTGAGAGGCATCAGCATGATGCTCAAGTCATTTAACATTTGTTGACATCAATTTTTTTTCAGGACCTTACCTGATACAACTGACAAAGCACCAGTAAATCTCCACAGTAGATTTGGTGTTTTAAATGCTTTTATATCAGCTATGGCTGTCACATTTATATATTTGTGCTTTGTTATGACTTTGGTGCGTCTTCCCTCTGCATCATGGTGTGTCAGTACAGTATTTCCTCACAAACTGACAAAAAGGATTTTGTGTTTACGCTGTGGTCCTATCCTGAGCTGTCATGCTGATTTTAATGTGAATGTCACATTCACGCTCATTTTTCAGCACCCAAATAAACCATAATGTTCTCTGTCTGTGAGGTTTATTATTTTTCGAGGCCATGAGAGGAATGACCTGACCAGTACAGCAACGCAAGAGCGCTTCTCTGCGTCGCTGTGTGCATTTTGCTGGTGTGGTCACATGATCACTTGTGACAGGGGTCATGAGGGGTCAAGTGGGGTCATGAGTAGTATCCTGACATCCTGCTAGTCTAATCACCTGTTTATTTATTTAACTACCAAACTCTGATCCAAACTGACTGAAGGACTGAGAGTGAGGAGAAAGGGAAGGTGAGAAAGTGAAAGTAAGAGGAAAGGTTGATTAAGGTTCAGCGTGATCATGATTGATCTCCTGTAGAGATGTGCACCACATATTTAGCAGTATTTTTGGTATGATGTGCCAAGTATGTCATGTTTGCACTGTAAACTCGTACCAGAACAAATATGTCAGGAACTGAAAATGGATTTGAAATGTGTATAAAATGATCTAGAACATTTCCATCTGATTTAATGACACAATAAAGTCCAAAAATTGGATCTGAATATTTCACCCACTGTAAGCATGATTTTGCTTACAGTGATTTCTGCTCTTGAATTCCCACTGAAACCTTTTCTAAACGCCATTTTCCTCTTACCATAAGGAAAAGTACATGTAAACATTCAGGTGGAATGACATGGAAAGTATAGTACAAGCACGACAGTAGCATAGTTTGTTGCTGCCCTCTTTTGGAAAGTGCTGGTACTAATTCCATTGCCCATTCCACTTGTATTTACCAGCTTTCACCACATAGTGGAGATAGATCATAGCTGTGACACTGGAGATCCTTGACTGGTGAAGGATGTGGACTAATGGGAATGTGCACCGAAGCTATAACAACCTTTTTTTTAACATGTGTAAATGAAATATAATTGTCATAATCAAAGACTCAAAAGGTCAATGTCATCAGCAGCAGCCTGGACAGCAGCAATCCAAAAGCACAAAATATTTTTAAACACATTTGTCTCATGTATTTTTTTTTTTTTTTACTTTTCAGGGTGATGTGTTTGAGCAATCAAACCCTGATCAGGGCACCACAAGAGTGACGTCATTCTTTTAGTGAAACTTGATCATGCCATGTAACTGGTTATTGCAACTAGGGAACAAAATGCATGTTTGTGGGTGTAATGCAAATAGAGACATTTGCAATGCTGAGAGACACTGTGAGTATTTTCTTTTCACTTGAATTTGAATAGGATAATACATGGGAAACAGATGCTTCACCCACACATTTTTAATATCTCACATAATTCCATTCCTATAAGACTTTGCATGGACAAAGTTCACAGGAGTCACAGTGTGAGTGCAAATGAGAGGAAGTACATTGTCAGCCCATCTCCTTTCCTTTCCTTATAGGAATACAACAGGGTAAGGATGACAGTGTGTGTGTGTGTGTGTGATCAATAAATGGAAGTAAATATTGACCCCAGCAACGTTTTACTCTGTGATAATCTACAAAGGTGACCAGGCTATACACAAACATACACATCCATGCGCACACACACATATTTGTGAGTGTGTACAGAGTAAATAAATGCCAGTAAACATTTGGTCAGTCTGAGGCTCTCATTTGTGGCACATACACAGCAACCTCATCCTATATAGTCACAACTTTATCAACAGTGACAATTTTGATATTTTAATAAATAATTAATTTTAATGTTGAGAGTGTATAGCTTAAAGCAACATATTTTGCATTTGTAAACTACTATGAGTATATTTCGGTAGGTGATTATTTTCCTGCCAACCTGTTTGAACTGAGCCTCTACAGCCCACATCCTACCTGCTTTTGTCAGCAGGTTTATTCTTGTTTTTTTTTTTCTCAGAGTGACTTGTTGAATATTTTATCTCCAACAGGTAGAAGGAGGGTCAGGTTACAGCGAGATGACTGACAGGAGGACTTTAAAGACCTGCAGGCAGGACTCCACCCACCAGGCAAAGGGATGGTGCTGATAATGAGCTATTTGATAACAGATACATGAGAGGACATGCTTTATTATGTTCAGAGATGCTATTAGATGAAATACTACGTGACTCACGTTCACTTCACTCACAGAATGTCAGTGATGAGCGACTGCTGCTTAGTGGCCTGTAACTCTACTACTTTGGTTCAGCCTCGCTGCTTCTCTTCTACAGACAGCCAATCTTGGTGAACTGTATGCAGCAGACAGACACACTTATCTACTAGCTGGTGAACATAGTGGAGCATTTAGCAGCTAGAGAGACAGATATTGACCTCAGACCAAACCACATTGAAAGTAGAGAGAGAGTGAATATTGGGCTTACATTCATCAGGTGACCATAAATACAACTCAAAATGAAAATATATCTATGAATATGCATATTCATAGACATGGGTTTCAACTATGGATTTCAGTAGACAGATGAAAGCTAGCTTTCTCATGACCCTCAGGTGAAGTAAACACACCTCCTGACTAAAGTTAGCCCCTCCTACTTCTTGCACACCTGCATATAAGCACACCTGTTGCACCATCAGCTCAGAGCCACCTGCATTCCTCTGGATCTCACGTTGTGTCGATCTGAAGAAAAATCCTGGTAAGCTGAATTTTTTTTTTCTCTTATTTTAAAAGAAAATAATTTCAATTTCAACAATTCTTAAAACTGATTGTTTTCAATAATTGTATTTTGTCCTTTTATTAAGCTAAATTTAGTTATTTGAAATCATGAAAAAATGAATCACTGATCTAAATGAGAATTGTAATAGGATGAAAAACCTGCCACAGTTATCCTCAAGCAAGTGCAACTTGTTTTCTTCACTTTCATTCAAAGTTGTCAGCACAGCTACCTGTCAACTGTTAGGGAGATGATTTCAAGAAAAAAAATGAAATGAAAGTCCATTTCGTACTGAACAAAGTGCCTCCTTGTGAAACTGGAATTCACTCTGAATATTTTCCCGATCATTTTCCCAAGCTCTATCTTTCATCTGAACAAGGACTGTCTGTCTCCTGCTGGGTCCTTTGTAGTGTTGTGGGAACAGTGTTGCAAGGATCAAGTGACAGAGAGACAGAGAGGTTCCCTTGACCGCTAATCTGCCACTGAAACAGTGCTGAGAAACACACAAAAGCAAGCATGCGTGAAACCTCTCTCACACACACACACACACGCACACACACACTCACGCACGCACACACACACACACACTTGTACACAGACAAAGATACCCTGTCCTGTACTATGTTTGACATCCAAACACCAACTAGCCTTGCTTGAGGTCCAGGAAGTAATGTGAACATATGGTAAACTTATCATCACATGAGGTTTAAAATAAGGAGCAAACAAAATAAAGACACCAAATAGAAAAATGTTCTTTGCAAGTAAATTAGATCTAAAAAGAAGCAAACATAAAATCCTAATTTTAGATTGCACAATGTCAAGTTTGTCATAACATTTAATCGGAAGTGTTCGACAGTGTAAACCTTTATGAAGACTATGAAGCTACTTTTCATCTTTTCTGTTTGTTTCTGTTTTTATGAATCCTCCATTAGTCTGCTGTTAAATATAAAATGCATCTTATTATCATAGTAATAGATCACACAAGAGTGTCCTCAGACCTTCTGAGAGCCTCTTCTGCGACCCAGGGTTGAGCTGTACTGATTTGCATTTTGATTTTACACTGACTTGAGTTGAAGTTGTATTTGAACAGAGCTGAAAATGACTGAAGTGGCTCTGACTATAAAGTCAGTCATATCTTCCACGCAGATGGTTAGTCTGAATGGCCACTAGCCAGCAATGTACTCGTTTAAAGACTCCTTTCATCATTTTCAGTGGGCGCTCAGTGGTCTTGAATATTAGGCCCTACTTGTATTTCCATTAAAGGCCAAACGCTGGAATAAAACACATTTGCTTAAGGGCCACAAAAGAGCCTTTCTGCAGCCAGATCTCATGTAACATTAGCTTTAAATGACTGCAATAGGTCAAACAGTCTGGCTTTTGAAGTTATGTATTTTCCCTATGGCATCTGTAATTCAAACATCCATCCACTCTATCCTCAGAGAAATGGACCCACAAGAGCTGTAATAGATGTCACATCTGTAATTGTGCTCTTGTTCTGTTTCTCTCTTCATGTCTTGCCTCAGTCTTGTCTTTACAAGTTCACCAGTGTGAAATTGTCTAATTTCCAGTTTCTGTGCATTGCTCTCTCTGTCTCCAGCCTTCACAGCCACCAATCATGGCCTCCAGTATGTCAATGAGGAGTTACTCAATGAGCCGTCAGCCCTCCTTCTCCAGTCGCTCTCTGATGGACACCGGCCGCACTCGCTCCCGTGCTTCGGTCTCTTTTGCAGCAGCCAGCCCGCTGACCCGTTCAGCCTCAATCAGCCAGGATCTCAACGGGCCAATCAGTCTCCAACTTAACGGTCTGCATGGCAACAGCACCAACGAGAAGGAAGCTATGCAGAGTCTCAACAACCGTCTGGCCAACTACCTGGACAAGGTCGGGTAGATTACACACTACTGCACTGTTAGGCTGTTGGTCAGCAGCCAGATATGTGATGGGTATATCTCAGTTTGGCACCATGCAGACAAGGAAATGATACTATTAGCAGAAAGCTGAAACACTTTGACCTTATACCCTGTCTTTCTTTTTGTCTTCCTGTAGGTGCGGTCACTGGAGCGCTCCAATGCTGACCTGGAGATGAAGATAAAGCAGTTGATGATCGACCGCATACCCAAAGGTCATGACCTTGATTCCATGATGGCACAAGCTCATGCTGTTGAGCAAGAGGTACTTCTGAGGGACCAAGCGACCATTCAAATATACATTTGATGGACAAGTCCATTTAGACAGCCAATGATTGAATGTGAATCAACAAAGCCCAAGCATTTGATGGTGGTTATTTTACATAAATGGAAAAAAAATCATGCAAATACGCGGCGTCTTTCAGTAGGAGCTACATCACTCCTCAGAGGCCGAATTTGACCCACATTTGATCTTTGAGTTAATTCTGTACCAAAGTTAATGATTATTCTACCTCTTTTGACTAAACAGAAATAGTTACAGGTTAATGAAGCTGAAATGTGTGAGCTTACTGAACAGGGATTCAAATTTTCAGATCTCTTTCAACTGTTAGTCATATGTGACCATATATAAATACTCTGTTCCTGTCAGTATACCAAATATAGTACAAACATAATACATAAAGGCTCAAATGTTGAAGAATGTATTCTTGTAAAAGTTCAATGTGAAGACATGACGCTGAGTGTCCTTCGTTAAACTTACCTCATGTTAATATTTGTCAGGTGAGGAAGAAGACTTTGGAGAATGCTCGCCTCATGTTGGAGATCGATAATGCTAAACTGGCTGCTGATGACTTCAGAATCAAGTGAGTGGTTAATGATTACAGAATGACGAACTGAAAGTGTTTTTTTGATAAGACTTGTTGAGCCTTTTAAAGTTAAAACCAGGGATTTCATCTACTTCCTGCTGTAGCAAACAGTCTGCACATTTGTGACAACCGTTTGAAGTTTAATTATTAAATATCTTTAACATCTAATAGTATAATATCAGACAAATTGAAAGTCCTAATTGTTTCATGCAAATTCTGATTATTATTGGAAGTGTTCACTTTCCACCTGTAGACATATCTGAATTTTAAAATGTATACCCAACTTTATGAGGCACTAAAAAAAAAAACAGAGTTAGTAGACACTGAATATACTGTCTGCATAGGTAAAGTGTAAATTTTGAACTACCTTTTCCACACTCTCTGTCATAAACTACTGGGCTTTCCTCTGGTATTTTTCCTGCCTGTACAAGGTGGGAGACTGAGCTGGTGATGTGTCAGTCCGTGGAGCGAGACTGTGTCGCTCTAAAAAAGGCCAAGACTGACCATGAGCAGATCATCGCCTCTCTGAGGGGCGATCTGGACAGCCTGAAAGAGGAGCTCTACTTCCTCAAGAAAAATCATGAGGAGGTAAGTCTGTTTGTCCTTTCTCTCTCTGGTCTCCTTTTATTTTATACCTTCAACAGTTCTTTTTCTTCTCTGTCACTTGACATTTTGTCTCATTTTCCTTTTGGCCCTCTTTCTCATTCTCCTACTTGCCAGGCACAAACAACAAGTTGTTAGAAATGGGACTGACCCAATTTGATGTACTTCACGAAGTGTTTTTAGAGAGGACGGAAAAAGACATGCAGGGAGGGTGAAGAGGGAGAGAGAGAGAAGGGTGGTCCTCTGATTACTACAGACAAAAGGAGCAGGTAGATCTGGTTTCCCAAACCAGCTCTTTGTGTCCAATCAGCTGATCCAAGGCGCCTGGGACTACTGTCCTCTGGGGGGAAACTAAGATAAACTTACCCCCTCTCACCAAAGGAGGGACTGATCTACCTCTTACTGAAATGAAACTATACAGATCCAATTCATTTAAGACACTGAAGGCCACTTCCAGTACACTAGTAGTTAATTTTCAATTTTACACTTAAACCGTGACCGATTGCAGATATTGAGAACAGAAGAATGAAAACACAGTGTCACAGAGGAGAGAGAGTGAAAGAGATCCACCAGTCATGTATGAACAGGAGTGTATGGTGTGTGGCCAGGGGTAAGGTGAGCTCTGCCCCATCAACTATTGATGGGAAACATCTAAATAATGAAGATGCCCTCACATCCTCTCTGCCATCCTGTGGTGTAGGATTCACAAAACTGTTCTTGCTTCCATATGTCGCCTGCTATGAGACACACACTTCCTGTGCATACGATTATATTCACACAGGTGATAAAACTGTGACACAATGCAACCATAATGTTCTTTTCAACAAAGCAACACAAAGTATATAAACTACTTCTCCTTCTGCAGGAGCTCGAGCAGATGAAGTCTCGTATTGCCAGAGATGAGGTGAACGTGGAGGTGGATTCAGCCAGCGGGCCAGAGCTGGGCACTATTCTGTCTGACCTTCGTTCCCAGTATGAGGGGATTGTCAAGAAGAACAAGGAGCAGGCAGAGCAGTGGTACCGCAAGAAGGTGGGGGGAGAAAGTGCAGTTTCTCTCCGATGCCAAGAGAAAAGCCATTCAGTGAAATATTTTGTCAGTTTCACAGGACAGTTAGACAAAAGTCTCGAAAATAAAATGCTTTTGTTTTTGTGTGTTTGTGTGTGTGTGTCCTCTCCAGCTGGAGACGGTGCAGAATGAGGTGAAGGAGAGCAACGAAGCTCTGAGGGGAGCCCAGGGCGAGCTGACCGAGAGGCAGCGCTTCCTGCAGACCCTGGAGGTGGAGCTGGAGAGTCTGCACAAACAGGTGAGCTGCTACACCTGAGGAATGTGCCAAACAGGGCAAAACATCTCTGAACACACACAAAGAAGTTATATTAAAATGACATATTGGCACACTGCAGCATCTTAAGACAAAAGAGCTGTCTCCATCTCCATGTACAAAGCAAATGTGTGAGTTTTCGTACCTTTTTAACTAAAGGGATTGATGCTGAGATTTGGAAACTGAACAACACGCCTGTGGTGCCAGGGGGGGACTCACTACACTGCTATTTCTCCTCTCCAGAGGCAGACGTCTGTTGTGTTTTGGTTTTAAAAATAATTGTGCAAGTGATACTTCTCCATTCAGGAGCTGTAAAAACAAAATCTAATACACACAAAGAAATACAAATTCCGTGATCGTGGTTTGAAAAATATTTATGTAATGAGTATTACCTTTTCACAAAGCCCTGATGAGTCCTGGTATTGTGTTAGTGAAGAGGTGGTTTTATAAGGGATTTGTTGGATATCGACACCGAAAATCCTTTTCTTAAACTGTGGATTTCCGTGTTACTGTTATCTTATGAGCGTCTGGGAAAAATTGGTTTGTTATTCTGTCTCAAAATCCTGTGTTGACAGTCAACATGCTCTCCCACGCCGCTAAGTCATGCAAGGACACACTGGATTCAGGTTTCAATTGCTAAACTTTGTGTGGGGGTGAGTTTTGGTGGTGAGATGGGTAATCATGTCTGAGCAGTGCCTGTTTGCTTTGGATGCCAGTGCCTTGTCAGGTAACAGGTATTTGTTGATAATGGTTTGGGAAGTAATTTCAGAATCAGGAGATATTCTCGAGGTTTGCTTACCATTGGCAAACACCTATGGAAACAGGAGGAGCTTGAAAAGCCAGGACATTTTTTCTTTAGTCAGCCAAATAGTTTTGGATAATTTTGGAACATTTCTGTAAGAAGACAACAATTAGTCAAGAATTCCACATCGCCAGTCCTTTGACTTATAGAGTGAATGATTATGAGCAACATTAAAAACACACAATGGTAACATTAGACCCAGGTATGCAGATATGGCAGGGCAGCTCCCTTATTGTTTTCCTTCCTTTCCTTTCCTCAGATAGCAGCGCTGGAAGGTAACCTGGGTGAGACAGGTCAGAAATACTCCACTGAGATGGAGCGGCTGCAGGCCACCCTGAGCCACCTGGAGGACGACCTCTCCCAGCTCAGGCTGGACATGCAGCGCACCAAGACCGACTACGAGCAGCTCCTCCGCATCAAGCAGAACCTGGAAATGGAGATCGCCACCTACAGGCGCCTGCTGGAGGGAGAGGAAACGTGAGTTTTCATCAGTCTTGTAAAGACATGGGGGAGATAAAGATAGCGGGGTAAAAAGAGAATTCTACTTTCAGAAAACTTAGGTCACATTTTAACAGTTTCAGCCTTAATGTGAAATACTAACCTTGAACCCAGGTCAAATGATTGGTTTTACTGGATTTGGTTTTACTTCCAGTCCATATTTATGGTATGCCATACGTTTTATTGATATTCTTATCTAACTTTCTGCAAGAAAGTGAATTCATGTATTTCCCATAATGTTGAACTATTGCTTTAAATGTGTTGCTCTTGTGTTCAGGTCAGTTACAAGCTAATTCTAACATTTCATGTTTTTTTCTGCCCCCTCAGGGTCAAAGAAGTTCCTCCACCACCAAAAAGTGAGTCCTTGGCTTTCGATTTTTAACTGATAAAAGAAAGTAAAGTCACTACTTGTGTGTCAGAACAACAGAAAGACACCCAATCGCAGTGTTATATAATAGTACAATAGCACAGCAAATACAGTAGCAGTGGTAATTCATTAGTTTTGAATGCATCTTATCACACCCTGAAGGAAACATCAGGGAGGTGAAGAGTGACTAAAGCTGAAATCATGGCGGAGATAAGCCAAACAAACAGTTCACTAATGTTTATTTAACAGCTGTTGCACAGTGGCCAGACCTTATATGGATTCAGATGTGAATTTGAGGCAGCGTCACAGTGAGACTCACAGACCAACATATATTCTTTCACACGCACCTGAGAGGCCCAGGACTAATGTTAGTTTTATGAACTTCAGTTAAACAATGCAAACATCAGTAACAGCTCAGCTCCTATAGCAACAAATGGGTGGGTGTGAAAACATTTATCCCGGTGTTGTAACTGCACCTTAATCCAACCTACTCACACTATAGGATTAACAAACTGGAAGGTGTTTTGAAAATGTTCACCTTTGACTCACGACATTAGAGGACGAAAGACAAAGCAGTATCGCAGACTTTAACGTCTTCATGAGACACAGAAGCTGAATAGTTAAAGCTGTCGGTACAAGCCAAGTGATTTTAGTGAGAATCACAGGGGAATGTGAAATTTAATTGACTCAAATTATCTCACCTAATCTCATTTGAATTTCTTATATTATCTCACTGCTAATATTTTCTCTTCATCCTTTCTTATCTCAACTTTCTTCTCACATCACCTCTTCATCTCATATTTCATCTCTCATCTCTAATCACGTTTTTTCTCATACTGTTATTTAATGTTTTGTCCCAAATTATCCCATCCTCTAATCTCAAATCATTTTTCTTTGTCTTTTCTTCTTAAATCATCATCATGACATATCATCTTATATAATCTCTTTCTACATCTCAGCTCATACTCTCATCTGTGTAAATCCCATTTAAACCAGTGTTTTCTAATCTTATATAGGTTTTCTTTCATGATGTTATTTCACTCATTTATTTTTTTCATCTCATCTTATTTTCATCTCATCTCATCTCATCCTATCTCATCTCTTTTCTCTGTGCAGAGGAGCCTGATGTTCGCACCAGGAAAATTGTGAAGGTGGTGACTCAGACGATGATCAATGGTAAAGTGGTGGACGAGTCCAGTGAGGTGGAGCAGATCGAGGAGACCAAGAAATAGGAAAAAAGAAGGTGTAGATAACAATCACAACCGAAAGTAGCAGAAAATGAAAGTTCAAAGCAAAACAAAGAGAGAGAGAGAGAGAGAGAGAGAGAGAGAGAGAGGAAATGAAAAGAAAGATTAGTGTCAGAATATTGCATAAATATGGCATTTTTGGGGCATACTACTTGACTATGAATGTTTTGTGTTTTCAGAGATAGCTATGCATGCTTATATTATTTTTAAATAGACGTGTGAGACGAACTGACTTACAAGTGCTACATCTTCATACGGTTTTACTAACAAACTGTTGTGTACTTAAAAATATTTATTTCTTAGTGTGGAGAAGTTTACTGTAGTAAATGTAATACATGTCTTTGCTCCTTTTACAAGAAAAACATGTAACCGTCTTTGCTGTTTTTGTGTTTGTATTCTGTCTGAGTAAAAAGTTTAATTAATCCATTGCATGTTTACTTCTTTATTCTTACATCACTCAGAATAAACTTTCTGGCTTTCAGAATGAATTCGACGAATTCACACAGTGTCTCAGTGGATTCAGTTCATGGGCTGCTGCGTTGCTGTTGTACGCTGACATTAGTTTTTTAGCTGTTGAGTTTGCACAAAAATTCTCTTGACTTCAGGCCAAACAAATGCTGTTTAACAAGCACAGGAACCTTTACTTTAATATAACTATTTACGATACAGATTTGGAATTTTGCAGTCATACAGTAATTGACATAAGTTATGAAAAATAACTTTTTTGGAAACTATCTTCTGAAAGGTTGGGATTTACAGTTTAACAGTATCAGTTTACAAGCAGCGAAAGAATGAATAGACGCAGTTAATAAAATCATATTTAATCATGTTTTCTTTCACTTTGTACTTTTATTTGTCATGAATTATTGTTTGATTATCACATGAGCTGCTAGTCATCAGGATTTCCAAGCACACTCTTGGAATGGATCATGTAAACCTTGAATGACATAAGTGAAAAAAGAAAAAATACTGCAGTAAGGTTTAAAATAGGTTTAAAAGATAAAGCTGGGGAAGACAAAAGTGTCTATGGTGACAAAAATGGAGAGATGATAGAAAACAGAAATGAAGAAGAGAGAAAATACTTGCTTTACTATACTTACCTGTTGGGGATAAGTCAAAACTCCCCACGCAACACATCTGTTTTCACAGAGGTTGAGTGTGAGGTAATGTCTCTGTCAGTCAGACAAACTCCTGCAGCTCTTTCATCAAAGACACTTCTGAGACTATGCTTTTAATAATGAGGTAAATAAAGGGAAAATTACTATAATGAGACAGTGTTGTGAAATAAAATCATTCGCTGTGAGGTGATGCAACTGAGCTTCGTCTGTGTCTGTGCTGAAAATGTGACACAAATTATGCAAATTTGCTGACTTTGTTGTTGTCAGACAGACAAGGCGGATAAAGATGTAACTCCTGTGAGAGTAAATTTTATGATTTTTTTTCCTTTGCTCTGATAATTTCTTAATAAGCACATCCTACCTGAGCACACACTTTGCCTGCCATGACATGGGTGGGTCAATCCCACTCTGACCTCTGTCAGACCTTTAATTTGGGGTCATGACCTTTTTGTCTTGGGTCACCGTGCTCCAAAAATCCTCATGAACAATTTTCAAATTGTTCCACCCTGAACCCACAATCTTAAACACAATAGCACCAATTATCTTATAGAACCCTACACCCACTGTCCCTTCACCTGTTTATGCTCTTATGACATGCTGAGGGATAGCTCCAACATGAATCCCTGCATTTTGAAAAACATCATTGGCGCAAACCTCTCCCATGTGCGAAGCACGAACACATCACACCATCTACATAATAAATATAAAGAATGTAACATTAAGTAGGAACTTCTGTCATGATTAGCCCCTAAGGGGGCTTTTTTCTGAACCCTTTTTGTTATGTTTAAAACTCTTTTGTGGACATTTTCAGTCTTGTTTAGTTTAAGTTTTGTTTATAGTTCCTGTTTTATTTTGAAATCATTGCCCTTTCATCATCATCGAATTATTGTATCTTGTCTTGTTCTACTTCCTGTCTTTGACTTGTTTCCCGCCTTTGTGATTGTCTGCCCAGGGCTAATTGGTTTCACCTGTTGCCCATTGCCTTGTGTATTTAAGTCTCGTCATTTGGCTGTGTTCTTGTTAGTTTGTCTTGTCCCTGGTCTTACATCTTGTCTCATGTCTTTCGTCCTGTCTCATGTCAGTCAAACCAGCAAATCCCTCATCTTGTCAGGTCTCGTTCATAGTTTGTTCTTTCTATGTTTTGTTTTGTCTTGTTGCTACTTTGTTTGGTTTATTTCATAGTCTAGAATTTTTCCTCGATAAAAGTGATTTTGTGTTCACGTTTTGTACTTTTGTTTCACTGCCCTTTACCCCGTTTGGGTGGTTATTATTTGATACTTTACAAGAATAAAACTATTATTTTGATTTTGTCTGTGGGGTTGTGCTTTTGGGTCCAAGTCCTTGCTCAAGTCGTGACAACTTCGTCTGAGCAAAACATTCAGCCAGTATAAAATCTTTAATGACACTGTCTAAACCCGTATAACCAGTGCTACCAAAGTTTGGATGGAGGCACTAAATGTGAACCCTGAAAAACAACAATTCCATAGCCTCAGGCTAGCCTAGTGTAGCGCTTTGATGCCCCTCCCCCAAAATTGTGATTAAATGTACCGTCTGTTCATGGAGCAGCTGGATGGATTTGCCAAGATCCCCGGCACATTCCCAGGCGGACGACTCAAGGAGTCGTAAAAACAGAGACAGAGAGTCAGGTGAGTCAGGCAGGAGTACAAAGAGAAAGACAGGTGGTCCTGTCCCTTACAAACACTTCAACAGGTAGATATTTAGACAAGCCAATGAGACAGACAGAAAGTCTGAGAACTGTCTCACACTGGTGCTCTCTGACCACGAACTGGTAAAAATATTTCATAATACTGTCTCAAACTATGCATTAAATTAACAGGTGAGGCCACAGAAGTAGAAATGACACACTGGCCTCCTGATGGATCAATGTGATATCACAGGGAATTTCAACCTGAATATTGGTCTTTTGTTATCATAGAAATTACAATTGATGCCATGTTATGGGTGTGAAATTTACCAAACTATTCCAGTTCTATCTCATAAATTACATTTATATACTGACTAATGGGTTATCACAAATTTGTCATCTCACTTTATATACTCTGGTTTTCAGTTTTCAGACTTTCTGTCTGTCTCATTGGCTTGTCTAAATATCTACCTGTTGAAGTGTTTGTAAGGGACAGGACCACCTGTCTTTCTCTTTGTGCTCCTGCCTGACTCACCTGACTCTCTGTCTTTGTTTTTACAACTCCTTGAGTCGTCCTCCTGGGAATGTGCCGGGGATCTTGGCAAATCCGATGCACCAAAAAGCCATTAAAAGGTGGCATTATTTTTAAAGTTGAAGGTGAAACACATGACATTCAGAGGGTAAAATTCAAATTCAAAACAAAAGCTAACTGTTTTCAAACTGTGTGTTTAATGTTGGACATGGTTTGACTGCGCTCTAGTGGGCTAAACCCAATATAGCAATCAGCAAGTAAGTAAGGGTAGGAATTGCTCACATTCATATACAGCACATGAATATACAATGATATTGTATATGAAGTGGACAGTTTAAACAGTAAAATTCATAATGCTGAAGAGCAGGTTACCTGATGTGATATGTAAGGCAGGTCCACTTAACTTACCTCAGGCTTGTAGCCTAGTTACAGGAAAACAGACTCGGTTTTTACAGCAGGTCTGGGTCCGCAGTGAAGGAAGAGACTAAATCACAAATGTAATGTCTTTACTTTGCTTTTTGCCCCCCATCTTTCTTTTTGACCTCCAATGTGGTGCCTGTGTAATCTTAGTGTCCTTTACTCTTGTTCGAGCATGAACTCCAACACTGCAACACAAAATTATGTCCTAGAAAAGAATAAATTGGCCACACAAGACAAATCATTACATAAGTATAAAGCACTGTTTGTGCTTAGCTGTTTCATTATTACAGATGGTCAAAGAGCTGATCCCATCAGTACTAAGCTTGCCTTGGCCCCTTGCTTTGCCCCTTACACTCTTATAGAGATTATCCACAATTCCTCACATGCCCATTCTACAAGTGGGAAACTTTTCCAAACAAAAACTCAAACATTTAGTTCTGAAATGTTTCTGCAATCCATGATAACCAATCCAGCTACAAAGAGTGAAGTAACTCAATATGTTTAAATGCATGTTTTGTATTGTTGCCATATGGTAACACAATTAAGATAGAACAAAAATGACTAGACTCATGAAAATTCTTGAAATTTACTTTACTGTCATGTATTAAGTTCATGTCACTGATTTATTTCTTCTCACTGTTTGCCAGAGGAAGTAAAACAGGTAAATGTCAGAGTGAAAAGGTCTTTGTAAATGAGATTCCTTTGAATGTCCTTCATGAGTTAAGCCAGGACATCAGGTGTATTATACTGATTTTCAGCAAAGCTTGGCCATTAGTGTTGCATAACATCAGCAGGATTACATACCACCTATAGAAACAAACGGTCTCCAACTGTCTTTCTGCCTTTCTCAGACTCTCTCACTGTTGAACTCATGAGGTACTGTGATTTTGACAGCCTTCTCAGTTCTCCCATCCTTTCCCTGACAACATTTTACCTGTTCAGCGAATGAAACAGGATCATTCGAGCAGGCCTAGAGCCAGTCCTCTTTGTATTCCAAGCAAGCCGTGGCTTCAGCAGCCTCCTGACATGATCCTTGACCCTCGCTAAGTGGCCTAACAGTTGAGTTAGCATAATAGGACTAAAGTCTCTAAACATCAGCCCACCAGAAGTAAGCCCATTACTGCCCATTGCGTATTGTGTTGGGTTTGGCTGCATTTTCCAGGGCTCAGGAGGGATCGCAGTCACTTACATGGCCAAAGTGCAACATGTTTTCAAGCCTGAACTGCTGACCAATGCTTTTTTGTGTATTTATACCTCAAACAGAATGTTTGCTTAGCAAGTGGAATTGCACACTGTAGCTTCATTACAGCACATAAAGGACAAAACTCCAGTAGTTGTTTAGAAAAATATTTTTTTTATTTTAATTTTCACATTCACTCAAAACAACACCACAGCAACACTGACATTTTCCTTGGACAGACAATAGATGAACAAGAGAGTTAGAGGAGGAAAAACAAATGCAATTCTTGGTTTTTCACTATCTTTGCTTCACTTTTTTCCTCCTCTCATTCTTTTGTTTTTTTTGCATCTGTGTATTCATTCCACACAACATGTACGCCTTCTCTTACATGCACTCGAGCCACTTAGACTGCAGCTAACTGGTTCACTCTCCTGCTCTCTTTGCTCTGTTGTACTCTCTTTCTCTTTAGCAGGCTCCAGACTGCAGGACAGGTTGGAACTGTCCAGCCATGCAGATGTCATCCTGTTTCTGACGCACAGTACGCTGGATGGCGGGAGGCAGGCCACGGGGGTTCCTGGAGAAGACAAGGGCATAGCCATCTTCGCAGCTGCCATCATCTTTCAGGGTGCGGCAGGCATAAGTGATGGCGTAGTTGTCGTAATCGGTATCGATCACCCAGTAGTTGTCACCTGGGTGGAAAGAAAGGGATAAGTTAGAGTGAAAAGGACTGAGGGGATACAAGGAGGATGCGAGATGGACACATGTGCATAGCTAACCTCCACTGGACAGGTAGCTGGCCAGTCCCTGGTAGTTCATGAACATCTTGCCGGGGGTTGTAGGGTCAGGGACAGAGTACTGGGCAGCCATGTCAGCACACACAACCCAGAAGCTGCAATGTGATGATACAAAAATACGTTAACATCTTTACCAAGTTATTATTGTGAGTCCATGTCATGAACGCTTAAATTGGCTGAGGTTCTAAATCTAAATCCCTTGTAAACTTGCATTTCTTCTTAATCCTTCATAATCCAGGGAAAACCTGGCTTGGAGCTAATGCTGTTCAGAATGTGCCTCTAGAAAATTATTCCTGTAACTATCTTAAATCTTGAGCAGAATCTGAGCACCTTTCTTAACCTCTGACTGTGGAAACTGAATATTTCAGCTCCCCAGATCTTAGAGAGTCAAGAAGGTCTTTGTGCCTAAACTGACCTATTACCCCAGCCTGAGGGGGTTCAAAGAGGGTGGAGACCAGCTGGTTTTGCTTTGGTTAGGGTGAATTTTATAATTTTTTATCTGCAGATAATGACTGATCTAAAGCAGAGGGAAAAAGTTAATCATCCCTGAGTTTAAAAAAAATAATAAGATCACTGATCTCTTACCCGAACAGAGTAACGCGTCCCTTGGAGGAGGCGGTCATTGAGCCGTCATCGTCGATGGTGTACTCGGCTGAGATGTTGTCCTGCAGGAACAGGCCCTCTGGATCTTTCTTCTGCAGCGCGTACCACTTCCCTGCATACTGCAATGAGAAGGAAAATAGAAAGAAAGACATTGTCTTAAATTTTCTCTCAACATACATGCTGTTTGAGTGTGTGTATGTATCTTTTGAATTAACTCACCCTCTTGGGGTCAAAGTCCTCTTTGACTGAGAAGCTGTCAACGACACAGGATGCAGACAGGCAGCGTTCCACGCAGGATACCAGGACCAGAAGCAGGGCCAGCTTAGAGGATCCCATTCTGTAACAAACAGATCAATATTCAAAGAATCATGACTAGTGGACCAGGGGGATAATTTCTTCCAGATAGCTGAATACAAATTGAAATATATGTTTAATACAAGATAAAGAAAACAGTAGCACTACAGTGTGTGACTGCCAATCACATCTCAAGTTATAGAGGAGAAGTACAGTCCAGTCTAAAAACTGCAGATAACACCATGATTATCAAGTCTTTCTACTTTCTAATGATTACTACTGACAAAAGAAATCCCCAAACTAGAGGGTGAATTATCCTAAAATGAGTAAAATGTCAGTTTCTTACCTGTTTTGTGCCAAGGTTGCAACAGTGATTAAAATTCTAGTACTGTATGTGGTTATCCACCAGATTGATTCTTGTGTCAGACGCTGCCTTTATATACACACTCCACAGACAAGCTTATGGCTGATTTTCATTGCTTGGAACTAAATAAGGTGCTTAAATCTAGAGGTAATCCTGTTGGGTTGAAATCCTTACCGTAATCTGGCCTCTGTGTTCAAACCTGCCCAAGACTTACTATAAAAACAATTAGACCTTTATGTAACTGACTGGAAGCAGAATGAAACATAAACATGCACATACACAGAATACAAGATAAGAAGTTGTTTATTTTATTGAAAAAGCCGAACTGTATCATTTAATCATTTGTGCTTTCTTTGAATTTGGAGTTTATCCCACAAGTGATGGTGCTGCAATCTTTATTTACTTATAGGAAAATGCCAAATGCAGATGCAGTGGGGCAGCAAGAGACAGTTATGAGCTTTGTTGTCTGATGTCTGCTTTATGAAGAAATGCATTAACATTCCCACATACTGAGTGCACCATCTAACAGGATCTATTCATGTCTTAAAAATCAGAGTCTGCATTACAAATATTATACAGATGAAGAGATTATTTAAAAAAAAAAATAGGGCTAGGTAGTTGCCACAATACAAATATTCACTACATGTGACATGAGTTTCATATAAAAAAACACAAAAGGGATTTTCAGTGTTTTAATACTTATAACTTTCTAATTTACAAGCTGTAGTGCAGCCATTTCTGCAGACAAAGCAAAAAAATAAATAATTATAAAGCCGATGTTGGTTATCCAAAAGCTGTTTTCAAGAGAGAATTTCTGATAAAAAGCCAATTGGCCACAATGGTACAAAGGGCACTAATCCATCTGTGAAACTAGACTTGAAAAATTTCCAAGCCTGTGGAGGATCAACAAGAAAACAAGCTTAGGCGCTGTGAATTTCAAATGGAAAATTAACCTACATTTTTTATTTTCCTGAGTAGGCATTTCTTGGTAAACATCTATTCAGTCAATAAAGACCTGATTACGCTTGAGCCGAGAGAGGCTGAATTACAGGGAAATGTAAATGACGCACAAGAAAGAGAATTTTCCACTCGCGTAACGTATGTGCATTAACTTAATGTTGAGCTGTAGCTGTAAAAAAAAATGTCAGCTTAGATTTCAAAGAAGCCACCTTGTTTAGAGTTATTAGTTCGCTACATTAACAAGGTTTCTCACATCCAAACCCTAACAAAACTATTTACAGTGCTTCACGCAAAGTGACTCACCAGATAAATACAGCAGAAATACTTGGTCAAATCAAAATTCAGAATAGTACTAATAATATTGAAAACGTAGTGCATTTCCCCACCTACACACACACACACACACACACATTTCAACTGTAAACCTATACTGCGTATTTGATAAATTCAGCACAGTTTAAGGACATAGGTTGTAAGGGAACCAAGAACATTATCTCATGCCACATGGCACAACACCTGTTATTTGAGAGACTATACTACCTTGTTATTTTGTCTTCCTTTGGTTCAGCAATCATTGTGTAATCCTATAAGAAACCGTCAGTAAACATGTCAACATTTTCCAAATAACAGGATGATCAGCTAATAATAACATCAACTCTGATAATACAGTTAGATAAGGGCTTATATTTGGCCACACTGTGTTAGAGAAGGCTTTCACTACGAAAAAAGATCAAACTGTCTTGCTATTTTAAATAAAATGTCCAAAGAGGAAGTGGGAATCAATGTAACTTTTCATGCATGAATGTGATTATGCATTTACACACAGACACACACATACTCTCTGCAGTGAACTAGTGAACTCTCATTTCCTGGATTAACCCTGGTCACATGAGATTACTGCTGGTATAATGTATCACGTAACGAAATACAAAGTCTTCTTTAGTAGTAGGTTTCTGCTACTATTATACATTTTTCTCAATTAAAGTCCTTTAATATTTTACTTTTATAATAACAATAACAATAATAATAATACATCAGATTTATATAGCGCTAGTTCTGGGAACTCAAAGACACACAGAACAGAATAATTAAACAACCACTGCAGTCTCACACCACACTTGTAAACAGCCACCTCAGTGAGGATACAGACAGACAAGCCAATCAAGACAATCTACTTTTTCCACTGTGGTGACTGTGGTGCTCAGTACTATAATCCTACTTGTATGGCCTGAAATGGCTCATCGACAGAAATAGATTTACTATACACCTTTTTATAGATAGATTTAATTAATACATTTACATTAATTAAAATGTAGAGGTTATGGGAGCATATAAAATGCCATTCCTCTATTTTTCAGCACTTTAAATAAGGTAAGTTTATTAATTTGTGCCAAGGTTATGAAACTGGCCACAACAAC
This sequence comes from Toxotes jaculatrix, assembly GCF_017976425.1. Taxonomy (NCBI): domain Eukaryota; kingdom Metazoa; phylum Chordata; class Actinopteri; family Toxotidae; genus Toxotes; species Toxotes jaculatrix. Next base: position 14,316,156 of record NC_054409.1, read on the forward strand.
TACTAGTAAGAATTAGTAGAATCGTATGAGGATTTGATGATTAAATTCCCACACAGACAAAGTCGCTCTGTAACTTGAGGCCATTTACTGTAAAGAAATTAGTGACTGATGATGAGTAATTCTATTGATCTTATAAACCCATTTATGTAAATTAACCTCTGATCTGAGGACAACTGCAAACCCAAACACGGCTTCATCAACCGGGCATCCTCCAAGCCTCAGGTCATGGCCACAAGCTGATTTTGAGTGGCTGATCACCTGGATAGACCAGGGGCAAGGCGTAGGAGGTGATTATGCCCTCTGCTAATCTTCATGACAACTGTGTTTATATCTAATTAAGTACCATCACATTCACAGACTGGGCAAACGTCCACTGCCTAAAAATCTCAAGCTTATACTTTACATGCTACTCACAAAACACGAAGTCATTTCCTGGTATTTGAGGTTGTGACTCGACATTTTGACTGTGTGAAAGGAAGAATTTCATGAATTTTATTGTATATTTTCACCAGGCTGAGTTTTTGTTAATGTCAAGCCACAAAGATGGAGCTTCCTTCTGTGTCAAGGTATTGAACATATTCATAACCATAACCTTCACTCTGATTGTTTCCACTGGCATCATTTCTATATTAAGTCAAATTGTTCTTTTAATGGTGCACATGTGTCAAAACAAGAAGAAATGTAATCCAACAGAAGTCAAAACACCCACATGAACCAGGGGTGTGAGAGGACGTTCGTGGCTCCAGGTGCTAAGATGTGGGTCTGCTGCCATCCTATGGTGAATATCAGCATTGCAACTAGTAAGGAGTAACTATAGTGGCAGTATACACTCACCGGCCACTTCATTTGGCACACCTGTTCATTTGCTCGGTAACGCAAACATCTAAGCAGCTAATCACATGGCAGAAACTCAGTGCATTTGGGCATGCAGACATGGACAAGGCGACCTGCTGAAATTCAAACCGAGCATCAGAATGGGGAAGAAGGATGGGTAGGGTCAAAATTAGGCGTAAACAACATGAAAGCATGGATCCATCCTGCCCCTGTATCAACGGTTAAGGCTGCTGGTGAATACTGTAATAGTGTCGGCTGTGTAATGTGCAGCCGACGAATCTGCAGCAAATGCGTCATGCTATCATGTCAATATGGACCACAATCTCTGAGGAATGTTTCCAGCACCTTGTTGAATCTATCTCTTCGGGAGAGCGTGGCAGCCGTCCCATCTCCCAGCCAAGGGGGGTGTTGCAGGTTTCAGCAGTGAGGATCACTTCCGCGTTAAAAAAAAAAAAAAAAAAAGCTGCAGTTCCTCGGCTGCCGCTGGGGGCTCGCTCCAGAAGTGAGCAATTCTCCATTGACCCCCATGTTAAAATAGCCAACTTTACAGCCTAAAAAAAACATTTACAGCTTGGTACATTTTTTGTTTTTGGTCTCAATTGATAGTTTCCACCTCCGTGAACACTGTGAGGGGGGGTTAATTTTTTTGTACCACAACCGTTGTAGTGTTATTTAGGCTTAAAATTCTTACATAAATTAGTGCGTTGTTACGTTGAGTGACAGCTCAACGTAACAACTGGCAGTTAGCTCTTTGCTAAAGCATCGGCTGGGCTAGGCGGCTACATCCAGAGGCCTCCGGCTACCTCCAGGGGTTGACAGGGGCTGCAGTGTCCGTGTTTGTTTGCCAATGTTCGGATAGGTTTTTGTGGCAGTATGGCTTGTTGAAGTGTAGACTGTACTAACCGACCTTCGAAGGAGTCTGTGTTGCAGTTTTTTAGGTAAGTAAATTTCTCACTATTTTACCTGGATGTTTGCACTAATTAGCATGTATTAGCGTGTTTTGCTGCTGGAATATCACTTAATTGCCGATTTATGGTCGCTGCTGATACAGATAGAGGACCGGAGCAGCTAATGTTAGGGACGCTGTCGCGGTGTGTTCCGTGCTCTCAGAGTCCGTTTATTGCGGGAATACTAGGCTACAATTTTATTTCGTCTCATTTTTCTGTTTAAAAAGTCCGACATTGCATGGACAGAGCAGCTCCGTCAGCAAGCGGCTGTTTTAACGTTTTAATATATTTTATTAATATGAAATTATAATGATTGTTTCACAGTTCTGGGTTTTACTGTGTATCCAAAGGAAGGCCATATAACTGCCGCACTGATTCCCATTCAGTTGAGACTGCGCGTGGATTAAGTATGAGACACCACAGGTACACATCAAATACACACTAATCAAACTGACCAACCTAAATCACTATGCCCACCCTCCCTCCTTCATTCATTCTGTGTCTCACACACACACACACACACTGGACCTGCCGTAATCTATTATAGTGGAAGCAGATTATCGATGTGACCTTTTGTTTAAGGTGTTTATGAAGCCTTATTATAGACAGGTCCTCCCTGCTCTGAATGAAAGGATTAATTTTCTTACAGAAGCACAGAACATCTCTCTTTTTCCACACTGTGCGTTTGTGTGTCTGTTGCTGACAGTGCCATCTCATTATTGTCAAATTAGTGTTTAGCTTCTGACTGGCTTCACTCTGTCAGCCTTGTCAGAAAATCAGTCGCAGTCAGTCCCTTGTGTCCTAAAACTAATGCTGCTAGTCATTGCTGTGGAAACTGAGAAAGGCAGTGCAGGTAGACTGCATTAAAGATTGCATGTGCAGAAAGAGGGAGACTTGGGGTGCTGAGATAATCAGGTAGTGTCCTAACTAAATAGGGCTTATGCCAGAGGAGGCCTTGTTTAATAAGGACTTAAAGAGCTTGCACAGCTAGGCCTACATGTGTGAGAGAGACTATATACGGCAGATGATACGTAAAAAATGACAAATATGGGAAATATACTGAAGATACAAGTTTTAAAAAATTAATGAATTTGTTTACTGTATGTGCTGTATCTTAGTGAAGTAGGGATTAATTAATCAGTCACAGGTGTGTGCTGAGAATTTGCACTTACAAATGCAGTTTATTTTCTTTGTCTTGAGGAGTTTAAAAACTCATGAGAAAGGTCTATGTACTACTGGTATGAATAAATCAATCTGAACTTGTCATCACAGTGAGTCTATAATAAAGAGGGGAGTGTGTTGCTTTAGATTCATATTAAATCACACAGCTTTAGTGTGACGTGTGTTTATAATATCTACATACTGTACATTACAGCATATACTTGACTTTCGGTGTGAAACAGTGTGTTGAAGTGAACATCTTTTTGGTTTTACTGTGTCAGACTTTGATCTGTGCTGTTACAAAGGCACTGAATGTAGTGTGGCTCACAGGGGGCTGGATCACTTCTATCACCTATCTGGTACTAGATGATCAGCTGACAAGTTTAGCATAGGCAGATCCCTGCTAACCTTCAGCACTATCTGCTGATGACACAAGGATTGTTTGGATTCAGCCCTCTGCCTTCTCCTCAGGGCTCTCCCTTTCTCAGTCTGCTCATCCCTCTAACAGGAGGGATTATTTGTTTTTGGGGCTTTTTTTTACATTGCATTTGAATGTGCCCACTTCTGTTTTCCTCCTTTCTGTGTGATACCGTTTTTTTTCTTTAGGGGATACACTGGATACACCAGAAGCTGTGTGCATTGCTTGGCTTATTTTGTCTTCTATTTCGACTCTGAGACGTTGGAGGTACGTAGCTCATTTAGAGCAGCGTTGGACCGGGTGGGAGCTCCATCACTGAGCTGAAGAGGGAGAAGACAGGAACATTTGGGAGAACAGGAGGAATAAGGAACCATGGGTGTGCAAAAGGAAGATGTGGAAAAGTTCCTCCAAGGGAATCCTGCATTTGCTAAACAGTACTTTGCCAAGAAGATGAGCCCAGCCTCCCTATCGAAGTTGTCAGGGATCCCAGAGAAACAGGTCGACTTCAGCCAGTTGCAGGAGCTCAGTCAGGTAAATTAATTTATTTCTCTAACTGAAGAAAAAAAGTAGAGACAGGCTGATGAACCTCACATAATTCTATAGATGTAGAGTACAACCTTTGCCAAACTGTATCTGTATTTATGATGTAGGTCTTGATCTTCTCTACTGAAACCGAAATCTAAGTGTATTTTTTTAATCTCCTTTTCAAGCTCGAGGAAAGCCGAATTATGTATGACCTGATCAAAGACATGCAGGAGAACATCAACATGGAAAAGGTGGTCTTCAAGATCCTGAAGAGAATTAGCGCTCTCATCCATGCTGACCGGTGTAGCTTGTTCATGTACCGGCAGCGGAACGGCATTGGAGAGCTCGCAACAAGGCTCTTCAATGTCAGTACGGAGGCGGAGCTGGACGACTGTGTGGTGCCGCCAGATTCTGAGATCGTCTATCCTCTGGACATGGGAATTGTTGGCCATGTGGCCCAGACTAAGAAGACTGTTAATGTGAAAAATGTCAGAGAGGTAAGAGGACAATGGGAGGGGAAACAAAATGCTCCAGTGAACACTAAACCTAAGCTTGGAATGATGAAGCCCTTTGTGGATGGAGGGCAGATGTTATGCAAACCTACAATTCTGTCACAGTGCCATTGATAATACTACCACCAGATGACACCACAGCCTTCAAGTTTCCTTCAAGTTTCAAATCAGACATTTAGTGACTTTAGCTAATAAATAAATGTTTATCCTCTTAATTTCATAGCTAGCAAGCCAGTATAGACACACACACACAAAGTCGTTAGTGCTCGGGAATCTTTTCTTTAACCTGAATCTTTTGTATCAGTTAGATTATGTTAAAGTGACGATCAAAACTCAGGATAACCAGCAAGTGGGTCATGGCTAAAAATAGCAACACTGATTGACAGTGTCGCTATTTAGCATTTGGACAAGGCAATAAGACAATAACAGATGACAGACACAGAGCAACCATCAAATGATATTTCATTGAGAGTGAATGGAAACATTTTTAACTTTAAACTGATTAATGACTGAAGTTGTGGAGATGTGTCATCCCCTTAATAGAAATTAACCTATTAACCTAATCTGTTTGTTTTCATAAATTATAATTTGCTTAAATTTCATGACCAGTGCCTGCTGGCTCAAGACAAGTGAAAGGAGCGTTAGCAACATGTATCTATACTTGACCAAGTAAGGTGTAAATCCCCTTGTCAGACATAATCCATTTATTTCCAGATCGTATCAGCCTCTGCTCTAGCTGTGGATTAGACGCCTCTGGCATTTAGTCAGCAGTCAGCAGGAATCTAAAACAGATCAAAACTAGTTTACTTTACACCACCTCGAAACAATGCGTCCATGGTTTCAGGTTTGATGTACAATATACTGCAGCAACTAATGTCCAGTCAGGGTACATAATATACTAGAAATAAATTACATTTTGGACCAAACGTATTTTTCAAAACAAACATTTCGAATACTGAAATTAGTATTTCTGTGCATACAGTAACACTATTTAAACCATTTGCAATGTAACATATACAAAATTTTGTGTGTGCACAAGTGTTTGAAACTGAAAGCATAATATTTTCTCTCTTTTAGAACCAGTACTTCAGCTCATTTGTCGATGAACTCACAGATTACGAGACCAGGAACATCCTGGCTTCGCCCATCCTCAACGGTAAAGACATGGTGGCAGTGATCATGGCTCTAAACAAGACCACAGGACCACATTTCACTGCTGAGGATGAAGACGTGAGTCCAAACCACACATGAACCCATGCACTGAGCGCACACAGTCACAGCACATACAAACTCAGAGCAGCACTTACAGAGGCCTGAAAATAAAATCACAGTTTCTTCAACATGAACTGTTGTTTCTGTTTTTGGCTCAACATTGGCAGACATTATTTATGTTTTTTATATATTTTTTTAGGACATTCATAATGTATCAAATTGATGATGACTATCACAGACAACTGAGATACTTTAAGGGTGTCACTACAGTTGGGAGGGAATTCCCTCTGAGCCGCTTGGTAGATTATTAATGTGTTTACGAGGTGGAGCAGAGGGTGTTTAATATACGTCAGGTCATTAATCCAACACGTATGGTGATGCCATCTATTAGGAATGAAATAAGCCTGAGTTGAAGACAGGCCAGTGGAATCACAGCAGGTTAATGACATAACTACAAGACAGACAGAATCAACAACAACAGCAGGAATCAAACTATGTCCAGTAGCAATCCTATAGCACAGACTTTAGAGTTTATTTTAATTTCAAATATGGCTGAAAGAATGGCCTTTTATGACAGATGTAAAAATAACGTGTTCTCATGCTGACGTTTACGAGACATGTAAAAAGTACAAAGTGAAGAAATGAGGAAGCTCCTTGGTTTGTTGCAGATAAGACTTACCTTCTCAAAGAAAGATTATAGCTTTTTTCATGTGCTTCAGTTTTGTCATTTTACTTAATTATTGTGTTTTTTAAGTCTGTGTTACACAGGCTAATATCACTTTTTGTCTGAACATGTGTTTAACTCAGTGCAGACTGATTTTATTCCTCTGCCTCTAAACACGTTTTTCTGCCACTAGCAAAATCATTAAAAGATCCAAACCGATTTTTGTATTTATTTATTTATTTTTTGTTTGTTTTTGGAAATACCACCTTGTCACTTATTGTTTTCATCCCTCTGCAGTTTATCAGATTATACTGTATCTGATATCATCACACGTCACTCAGGCTCATTTATTAAGTCGGAATTTTTGTCCGGCCACATCATGCCTTTATATTGCTTTCTTTTCTCTCGTTTCTCCGTGTAGCTTTTTTTAAAGTATCTGAAAATTGCCACCTTGAACTTGAAGATCTTCCATCTGAGTTACCTCCACAACTGTGAGACACGTAAAGGACAGGTAAAGGACTCTGACCTGATAGAAGTCACTCTTGGAGCTTGGCTCACATTTACACTTATTCAGTACAAATACAGAGACATTTTTTCAAACTGCTGCATTTACTACATTTGCACTGTGTGTTATGTTTTCTAGCTGCTGCTGTGGTCCGCCAACAAGGTGTTTGAAGAGCTGACAGACATTGAGAGACAGTTTCACAAAGCCTTGTACACAGTCCGAGCCTACCTCAACTGTGACCGCTACTCTGTTGGTTTGCTTGACATGACAAAAGAAAAGGTGTTTTGCTTGTATTTGTGCCCTTACCTGTAATATCCTACAATTTTTGTTAATGTATTTAATATCATGAAGTTACTCACTTTTTTTTTTGTGTCTATCACCCTCCAGGAGTTCTTTGACATCTGGCCAGTGTTGATGGGAGAGCAGGCACCTTACTCTGGCCCTGTAACTCCTGATGGCAGGGTACATTTTCTTTTATTTAATTTCTCAAACATTGTTATCAGCACTGTGTTGGTGGAAGATATCTACATACCTGCCGTTGCCTTTGGTTCTCTTTTAATCTCTGTGTTTTATTTCTTCTTCAGGAGGTTATTTTCTACAAAGTGATTGATTATATATTACATGGAAAAGAAGATATTAAAGTAATACCGTAAGTAAATACGTTCTCACTTTCAAGTTTGAATATTTATTCCAAACATGGTGATGGACTGATGTGTACACCATACCCACTAACATGTCTATTCACCTGTCTGACACACAGCAATCCACCTGCAGATCACTGGGCCTTGTGTAGCGGCCTGCCGACTTATGTTGCTGAGAGTGGTTTTGTGAGTTATTTTTTATGCATCACAAAAGCTTTTGCATCATTTAAAACCACATGAAAGTATTTGCACATTTTACCTCTTGAACAATCTGTTCTTTTCCTGCTCTTTAGATTTGTAACATTATGAACGCAGCTGCTGACGAGACATTCGCGTTTCAGGTAAAAGACCTAAGGCAGCCAAAGATCACTGAAGGGAAATTATATGACTTTCTAAAAAACAGTTCAGGGATCTTAGGGAGATTCAGAAAGTATAACATTTTTCACTTATTGTTTCGTTGTTGCAGACGGAGCCACTTGACAACAGTGGCTGGACCATAAAAAATGTTCTCTCGCTGCCAATCGTCAACAAAAAGGAAGAGATAGTGGGCGTGGCCACCTTCTACAACAGAAAAGATGGAAAGCCTTTTGATGATCAGGATGAGCAGCTCATGGAGGTAATATTAATCTCTCCTTAATCCCATACATTACAGTGAATTTTGTTGTATAATGAAATTTTTGGGGTTGTGTTTTTACAGTGTATGCACTAAAGACACTGTAGTTCTACTCTACTACTCTCCCTGTGATGCAGTCCATCTTGGTATAACTAAATTGAAGATCATTGTCTGTATTTGTCTGTGGACCTTCCTCTCCTGATAGGTACAGTTCATACAGAACATAATGTTCTGATCCTGATTTTCAGCTGTTAATTTCCCACTTTTCCCAGGCTTTGACCCAGTTCCTGGGCTGGTCGGCTTTGAACACAGACACTTACGACAAAATGAACAAGCTCGAGAATCGGAAGGACATTGCTCAGGACATGGTGCTCTACCATGTCAAATGTCGGGATGATGAGATTCAGAATATCCTGGTCAGTACCTGATACCTTTTAAACCTGAACGTTCTCAAAGATTCACATGGCGTGTTCACATGGCACATTCTGTCTTGTCTGCAGTTTTTCAAGATTGCATTTGATCGAGAGACATTATTTCAAATTTAAACTGAGCTTATTTTTGGCCTCATAGAAGTCATCTGAAATGGTGCAGCATCCAGCTGATAATCGTTTAATTTTCCACACTTTCTGTACAGTGTTACTGTTTCACTTTGTCGAGTCAAGCATCAGCCTCAACGGTTTTCTCGTTTCTCCCAGAACACAAGAGAGGTCTATGACTGTGAACCCAGGGACTGTGAAGAAGATGAGCTCTATAGTATCCTGGTAATACTGAAACATGACTGTAATTTTATGTCATTTAATTTGTGTCCCATTTAATTCTTACAAGAGATGGAAAATTTGAGTTATTCATGTATGCGGGAATGTGTCACTTCAGTTACAAGAAAATAAATGAGTTATTTCATCAGAACTGTCTGTGCCATGAATTGGCTTTGTACTGTTTTATCTCCATTCCCCCCTCAGAAAAAAGACCTGCCTCAAATGATTAAGAAGTTTGAGATCTACGAGTTCCGCTTTTCGGATTTTAACTGCACAGAGATGGAGCTGGTGAAGTGTGGCATCCAGATGTACTATGAGGTCGGGGTGGTCAAGAAGTTCCAGGTCCCTCAAGAGGTGATCTAGACACACAAATACACACACACACAGATTTTGTGCAACAGTTTTGTGATGTCTCCGCATCTACACTGTATAAGATTCATTGGTTCTCTTCTCCTCTCCTTTCAGGTGCTGGTTCGGTTCATGTACTCAGTCAGTAAAGGATACAGACGAATCACCTACCACAACTGGCGCCATGGCTTCAACGTGGGACAGACCATGTTTACTCTATTAACGGTATTATTTAGTGGATTCCTTTAACCTGCATTTACAGTAGAAGCTATTTAAATTTCTGACCATACATGTTCCACTTTAGTGCCTGAAAGCCTAAAAAGTGCAAGACGCCAATCTTTTAGTCTTTGCTGCACACTCTACCGTGTTAAGGATTTTGTGTATCTTCTTTACTGGACCACTTCACGTGTGTTTCTGTGCTCTCAGACAGGAATGCTGAAGCGATACTACACTGACTTGGAGGTAATGGCCATGATAACTGCAGGCTTCCTGCATGACATTGATCACAGAGGCACAAACAACTTGTACCAAGTCAAGTAAGTAAAAAATGTACTTCTTATTATAAACAAGATCTAAAATGATCACTGTATTTACTAAATGTATAAAGAGCTTTTTTTTTTTTATGACACGTCATAAAGGTTTTTTTATGTGCCTCAGTTTGGTTCCAGTGCCTCTACATTTGTTTTCATACGGCATAATATTCACCTAACACAGACTGCCTGTTTCTGTCTTGTCAAAGTTACATCATTTCTCTGAGATAACTTTAGCTACACATTGCTCCAAAATCCTGTCCTTATTAATGTTGTCACACTGTCAGAACTACAACTTTTCACTCCAAACTGATGGCGATTGATTGTTCTCATGTTTAATCCTATTGATTTCTGAGGATTTTTTTTCTGTGCCAACAGATCTGGTAACCCTCTGGCCAAACTACACGGCTCCTCCATCCTGGAACGGCACCATCTAGAGTTTGGAAAATTCCTCTTGGCAGATGAGGTGAGAAAGAAGAGGTGAACTAGAGAAGAAAATACTGACACATCCTCCTCATCACAGACTCCAGTCATTAACTATGACTGATGCCCACCTCTCTCCCTTCATCTCACCTGCAGTCACTGAATATCTACCAGAACCTTAACAGGCGACAGGTGGACCATGTCATTCATCTCATGGACATTGCCATCATCGCCACTGACCTGGCTCTTTATTTCAAGTCAGTCACTTGCTCACTCTACCTGCTTGTTCATTGCCTCATATTGCCTTCGTGTCTTTATAGTAAAAATACACAAGTGAAATAGTTCCTGTGTTTGTGTCTTGCTAGGAAGAGAACCATGTTCCAGAAGATCGTGGACCTTTCACACACATATGAGGATGAAAAGAAATGGGTCGACTTCATGTCTCTAGAGACAACCAGGAAAGAGATCGTCATGTGAGTGCAGCAAACACATGCAAACTTCTTTGTCCCTTGACATTTCTCTGATTCTCGAAATCTTTTCCATGTCAGGGCAATGATGATGACCGCGTGTGACCTGTCTGCTATCACCAAGCCTTGGGAGGTGCAGAGCAAGGTGAGAGGAACAAACATTTAATAAATGAGTGACTCACTGAGTGTTTCTGAAGTGCTTCTCTGAAGATGACTGCGTGTGTGTGTGTGTATTCTTCAGGTTGCCTTGTCTGTAGCAGCAGAGTTTTGGGAGCAGGGTGACCTGGAGAGGACAGTACTCGAACAGCAACCCATTGTGAGTTTACTAATTCTTGTAATAAATATGTGCAACTGTGTAGGCTGTCCATTGTCTGGACTGCAACAAACAGTTATTTTCCTTATCTATTAATCTGCCAATTATTTTCTCAATAAATTGTCTATGAAATGTCATAAAATAGTATAAATATCACATGGTGTGGCATTGTTGTCTATATTCATTGTTTATATTCATATGGCAGATTAAGCCCTTGCTTCATTTGTTGTATCTTTGCTTGTTGGGCTGTTGTTGACTGGCAGCTTCAGACTCTCCTGTGGCTTATTGCCTTGTTGGTACAGCAGCTGTTACCACTGACGTACTGAACTAGTATGCTAGTTTCAAGTGCTACAAACAGTTTTTTGTCCCTCCCACCAGCCCATGATGGACAGGACCAAGGCAGCTGAGCTTCCAAAGCTACAATGTGGTTTCATTGACTTTGTCTGCACGTTTGTCTACAAGGTAATGTTTCACTGTTTCACTTGGCTTATCTAAATTACACTTTTTTTCAGTTTAGTGGGTCTGAAAAAATAAGGGCCAGTAGATCATGTAGTTCCCACTGACAGTATTTCTACTGGAGCACCAATAATGTGAACCAACCCCCTTTTCCTAAATATACATTTAACCTTGTTTTTTTTCACATTTTTTGTCTCTGACCCTTTTCAGGAGTTCTCACGCTTCCACCCACAAATCCAGCCCATGCTGGATGGCATCATCAATAACAGGAAGGAGTGGAATGCCAAAAAAGAAGAGTATGAAGCTAAACTCAAAGCTATAGAGGAAGAGAAGGCTGCAAGAGAGGCGGCTGCAGCCAGTAAAGGTGCAGTGATCCTAACCACAATGGTGGAATTGCTGGAAAGTTGTTCTGATTCACATATATATATTGACATTTTTTGTCCAACATATTCTTTGTCCACCAGCTCCTGCAAACAACCCCAGTGGTGGAGGTTCTGGCTCCAAGACCTGCTCGGTGTGCTAGAAGTTCAAAAAGCTGTGCAGCTGATGGGAGTGCACATGTACAAAGCATGACAGACTGACTTCAGAATTACCTTCAGAATCAGTCAGTCAGTCAGTCTCGTCGCCAAGAAAAAACTAAGTCAGGAAGACGGACGCTCGAGTGAATGCAAAGCCCCTTAGTATCTCTTCAGAAAAACTTGTTCCAGTCAGAAAAGAAAAACCTGAACAAGAAGAGAATCCTCACCAAAAAAAGAGTAACATTTTATTTTGAAGAGACACTAAGCAGGTGAACCAAAAAAATGAATTCAGAACAGGGCAGAACATCACTGAGGAACAACAGAAACTATTTTTACTTCAAATTATATTTAAGGTAACAGTACCCCTCCCTGTCTTAATATTCTTTGGATTTAAATCTGAATCAAGACTCAATGTGATTTTTTGACATCCAGTTTTCACCCATCCTCCTACAGTACCAGTTTCCTGCTATTTTGATTTCTTTTTCTTTTTGATGAACTAATTCTTTGCTACAAAGTTCAAGTCACTGTAGACTGTATATCATGTTTGGAGGGCTGTTTTCAAACATACTGTATATTGTACAATAATGTAATATTTATTTTAGGGTTTCAGAATGTAAATTCAGATAATGGGTAGATAGAACTATTATGGAACTACTGTACATATATTGCAATATTCCAAAATGGTAATATCATGTTCACTCCTTCCAGTCACTTAACATTTACAAATGAGAGTTTGTTTACCTTGATCGCAGAGAGCCAAAGGTAGATGATGAGCTCAGGGCTGCTCCAGGGAAAGATGCATTTTTATGAAGAGTGTGGCTGCTATGTAGGATTATTAAGGCGATGGCATAGAAATTTAACTTTACTGTCTGCAAACAAGCCTGTAGCTGCTTACTCATGATGCCTTCTCACTGTACATACATCTGAGAGAGTAGAAGATTTTATGACTCTACAGTTACAAATGTCTTATAATTATGCATCAATTACGTAATTAGATACCAATTTTTGAGGCATAAAACAGCATAAGCAACTATCTTTCTCCAGCTGCTACAAAAAAGTTACCACTCATTAATCCCTGATGGGAAATTCATCCTCTGAAATGGACCTTTCCTAAACAGGAGCAGGGGTCAGCCATACTGCACCACCAGAGGGCAAACTCCAGTTCTGAAGCCAGTGTCTTCATAATATGCAACAATGATGAGAATGAGAGAAAATGCAAACTCCACACAAAAACAGATCAGGTCAGAGACCTGAATCTAGGACTGTTGTGAGGCATTGGTGCTAACCATTAGCCTATCATGTATCTGCATTAACAACCTCTGCAGACAATGAAGGCGCCGGGTGAACAGAGCTGTTTGAGACAGCGGAAGGGAGCAACTTAACCTCTTGTAAAAACTTGTACATATTCCTCCCTCCCTGTAAATATATTAAAAAAGTATTTTTTTATAGTTGAAATATAGATGCTTATTTTTTTAATTAGGGGTATAGTGATATTTGAAGGCATTGGCAAATGAGTCATCGAGTAATTTTGTTTTTCCCTTATTTATTGAATTATGGTTTTATAATGCTTGCCTCACTTTACTGATGTACAAGTAAGAGAAAAGAAAGCACGGGTGTTTCAGAGATGACCAATTTGTATTAGGCAATGCATGTACCTTAATATGCTGCGGACATACCCATAACATTTTTAAATAGTCTTTATTCACCTAATGGTCAGTATTTTAAAGCTTGCCATGTGCTCCAATGATGACCCAAATAAAGCAAATGTATTTTTATGAGCTATCTGAGTGAATGCTATAATACAATGGAGAGTTCAGGATGAAGATGACAACATTACACAACGCACAAGAGTATTGAAGGAACACTTCTGTCCACACTGCACTTTCTACTACTGGTCCCTGACCCCAATCCTGGGATTGCTGCTAAACTAGGCCAGGATTACAACCACGCTCTTTCCCCAGGCTCATCTCCTAATGAAGGACAGGTACATACACACACACACACACACACACACAAACTTGCACACCTGCTCAATCACTAAGTGTGTGCAGCAGTACATTCTTTGCACTGTAAGCAACTAACAAGCTAAACCTGAATAATAACTTGTACAAGTAACTGGGTTTGGAAAAAATAAAAAGGTTTTAATTAGATGACATTAGCTGGTTTGATGTTATTTAAGTAAGTATAAAGCTAAACCCCCACATAAACCACAAGAACACTTATTACATGAAAAATAACTTGTTTTTATTGAGTTTGAAACATGACACAGGTCCAGAGATTGTTCATTTGAGGATGGTGTCTGAATTTGCTGCAGATAGAAGAGAGAACATGAGGGGAAATATGTAAATATGACATTTTTTGGATATACTGCGCTGAAACGTGTGATGTGTCATTAACATAACCAACAATTGTTGTGTGACAAACGGGTGCAGAAACAAGAACAAAGTGTGTCTTTGTTACCTTCAGACAGTTGTTTGTAGATGCGCTCCTGCTCCTCTCTGGCCTTCTTCTCCGCCTCCTCAACCTTCCTCTCCTCCTCAGCAATGGGCTTTAGGTAGTCTGAACAAGAATGACCCCACAGTTAGTGATTATTTCAAAACAGACACTGAATATTTTTAATGCAGTATGCTAAATATCATAACAATTTTAACAATTAGAGTATAAAGAATTTGACAGAACAGCAGTGGTTGAATACATTGAGAAACCCATATTTATAGTTTTTGCAAATATAACCACCGGCATCAATGTGCAAATAAATTTAACAATATGGATAAATACCCAATAATAATATTATTAATTTATGGACCCCCCAAATATCTCACTTCTGCAGTAGACTTAGTATTTAATTTTAATTCTAGTCTTTACAGTATCAAATACTCAACCCCTGTAGGTTTTAAAGGTGGCTCCTTTCTTGCCGCATAGCTTTACATGGTAAAGTAACAGAGGACAGAACAAGAAGATGCAGGCAGGTCTCACTGCTGTCTGTTACAGGGAGCTCTGTCCCTTTGTTAAGTCGCCCTTGAAGTCTGGACATTGACAGAAACACTGGCAACTTACCAAACCTCTGTTTGCCATAGAAGACGCCGAGCAGCAGAGCAGACCACCTGGCCGTCTGAAATAAAGGTGATTCACATGTGTTAACTAGTAAAACGACTATGACTAACCAGTTACCTGCCTGAGCTGGGGTCATGTCAGTATGATGAGCTGAACAGTCGATCGTCAATTTTAGACACTACTAGCTAAGAGATTTTAACAATATTCAGGGAGTGATCACCGTTTAACAAACTAAACCCTGATGTTTGTACACAAACCACGCTCAGTTAGCAGCGACTGGGGCGAAGTTCAGCTTTACTATGACCTTTCTGCTAGAATGGTTTAAAACGGGTTAACCGTATCCTGAATTGAAATGAAGTACTAGTCTTATTGCAGCCAACTACATCTAGTAATGATAATCACGGATTACGCATAAGACAGATGTTGCAGATCCAGGTTTTCCAGCTGTTCTTGTGGATTGCGGTTTGCCAGTAAAGACTCTCAATGTCACTGCTAGCAAACGCTTGCTAGCATGCTAACACAACATGTAACACTGCGGGCTAGCTGGCCGATACCTGCACACCTTGAGCTGACAGCTGGAGTTTTAGTTTACGTTCTTTTCTCGACACTTACAAAACCATATCTTTAAAAAATGTCAGGTTAAATTATCAGTGTTATTACCTTGATGAGCGGCGACACTGCGACCGGAGGAACCATTGTGAAGCGAGGAAGTGACTTCCGGTCTGAGCGGAAATCGTGTTTCTTTTTTTTTTTTTTTTTTTTGACAAAACCAGTGAAGCTAAATTCTGCTTTTGGTCAAAGTTCATTTTCATTTAAAATTTTCCGCGTTTTTTCTTTTTTTCTTTCTTGTTTACTGCAAACAAAGGACCGAAGAAACGGAGAGAAACACTTCAAAGTAGACTGAGCAACTTTACGAGGTATTAAATCGTACACAGCTAGCAAATAAATGTACAATGTGTAAAATTATTAGATAAATAATTAGCTAGCTGGGGGTTTACAATAATGAGATGAGAAACACGGTTTCATTATAAACAATTTAAAACTGACCACATACTTGTTGGTCTCAAACAAGAGCTATATTCATTTAAGGTGCTTAAACTATTTTAGTTTTGCCACAGGGCTTGTTTTATATCAATAACAACTTAATATCCAGTGTACATTACTCAGATGAGGGGAAATACATTCATATTAAAGCCACGCACTGTTAGAAAGTGTGACTGTTTTGGAAACAGCACAAATTAAAAAATATATGTGTAGCCTGTAGCATATTTCAGGGCCTCTGTCCAATTCTGGGCCCTTGATCCATTTAATATCGTTTCTTCTTATTTGCACCCCTGAATTTGTTCATCATGTGATGCGCGTGTCACTAATTTAATCAATATTTCTGCTGCCAGTCTAGGGGATGTGACGTATGATGGCAGGCAGCACACCTGTGTCAATTTGGTGGAAACAAGTAAGTGTTAAATTAGTTGGGATGATATGCCAAACATTGTTATTCAGTGCAGTTTTTGGTCTTATCTCTTTAGCACTGCATAAAGCTGACATCAAACTTGAAACTTCTAACTTCTGAAATCCAAATCAAAGTGCTTTTGTTGTAGTTCCTAATGGCTGCCACTAGATGTTACTGAGTACAAATATTGCAGAGAGAAGGCCTCATTTCTTGATTGGAAAAAAACAGTTAAGATGATTCTTGTTTAGCTGTGCACACATTGTACACCTGCACACATATCACTCAAGTTTACAGGCATCTAACAACACTTTATTGTGCATGTTGTGTGGTAGACATGTTTAACTAATGTGTCTCTTTATGGAAAAAGGGCATTTCCTCCTCCTAACAGATAGGCCAAACAAATATATGTAGAGAAAAATCGAAAACAGACTCAACAGACCAAAAACAGCGTGTAGCTGATAACTTTATATACAGTGTGTCAAAATTGCTTTGGCACTAAAGCAGTTTAGGTTACATGTTTAAATCTGAGGAGAAACCAGAGTTAAGATCAGTAGCAAATCATGGATTACAATTCATGATAAAATAGCATGTAATGGTTATAACTTTCACTCAAACATGCCATCCTATACTATTGCAAAGCACAGCAGGAGCATGAAATTTAAGGCAGAGCTGCAGAGTTCGTAAAGGCAGTGCAAAAGAACGAAAAAAATAACAGATAAAAATATAAAAACAGAAATATACAAATACTGATGATCCAACAAATGTTTCCCTCTTTGCCGAGCTGTTGCAAGTAACATGACCGCATTAAATAGTTTTGTTTTGTTGCCTTTGTTTTTTGAAGAAACTAAATTTAAAAGAATTGCATTGTTCGATTGATGTCAAAGCCAGCCTTGTTCCAGATCTCTGAATTGCTGCCCACCTGTCCAATTTTTTTTTCAGCAGCTCAAATATTAATTAATAAATAAGGAAGTGAAAATGAAACTACATTTTAGTCTGATAATCAGGCTTACTCAAAGCAAGTATATCCACAGTAAACATAATAAATAGTATGAACAATATTGGTGTAAAACAATAAACCCAGTGCAGGATGTTTCTCAGTCGTTGTCATAAATGCAATCTGAAAAAAAGAAAAGAAGTGTTGATTTTAAAAAAATGTTTCACTGTGTGGAAACCTGCTCATGAAATAATAAAAGAGGAACTTAGTATACCATCTCCAACATCATCGTAGATATCACCATCGCTGTAAACAAAAACAAGATGATCAGTACAGACAGCATGTTAAGTCTCATTCTTAGACTGTGTGAGTGTTTGTGGTACTTACTCCGTAACAATGTAGCTGGTCGAAACGTAACCGACTGTTAGAGACAGACATAGATATTTTAGACATACGTGGTCCAGTTTTGTAGTGCAAAGAATGAGAAAGCACTAGTGAAAAAAGCACTAGTGGATGCTGCAGGTATGGATTTTAACGATACTCACACTTGCCCTCATCGTTCCGACAGATCAATTTGTTGTCCACGGCTTTAACAATGACATCAAGTGTCTCCCCTGCCCTGATTGGCAGCTCTTTCCCACTCCACTTCCTGTTAGTAAGTGTGTGGACAATGGTCACCTTGTACAGCGCCTGTATCTCGCCGTCGTACTGAAAGAGATTGAACACAGTATTATCACTGTTCTTAGGAGGTTTTTCATCAGACATGATCCTGACAACATTTAGAAGGACAGGACTGATAAGCCTGCTTCAAAGCATGTTAGAGAGACAGACTTTAAACTTTTTCCTGAAGTCCTTCTCTTCTTTCTCAAACTTTTTTTGCTTCTTTGGGTCCATCTCTTCATTCTTGCCTTTGCCTTTCAGGACTGGAGTGCTGGACAGAAACATAATAAGTAAAAAGAAAAACAAAACAACAAGTAAAAACTTCAGTAAAATATATTCATGGTTTAAACCATGAATCTAAGTGGACGGGCAGATTGAAGTAATTGTACCTGCTGTTGGGCAGATTTTGAGAGTCAACATCATCATATATCTCCTCATCAATCGGTGCTCCATCTATGGTAATATGTGGGAAAATGCCAGTGAGGTAAAGTCACTCAGTAATAGCAATTTTACAACATCTATCCAAAGTTAGCTAACGTTATTTAACATGAGCCATTTTGAGCTACTGTCAGTCAGTCTAGAAATGTTTTGTTTTCGATCGAGAGACCAAAACAAAAGCCAAGAAAGGACAAATATTGAGAAATAAATAAATTTTTTCATTAAATATCCATTCAGAAAATAGTAGTAATATCATGGTGAGTAATACCTGAATTTCCCTCTGCGGTAAACTGGCTAGGTGGAGGCACTCTGGCACAACAGAAGAAAAAGATATTAAAAAGTTACATAGTTTATATCATTACAATATCATCAATTAAGCATAGGTTAATTTTATTCAAAGCAGCCTAAGTTAATACTCATATTAATGAATTACAAGGCAATATTTTAATTAGTACTCTTGTTAAAACATATCTTTGGTGTTAGAAGATAATGCCTTGATTTTCTGATTAGGTCAACAGCCGTACATCAGTTAAAGACATGCAAATAACTCGAGAAGATTAGTAAAATCACAGATAATCAGTTGCACTGATTCTGATCACAGCAACAACACTGTTAGGTTTCAGCCTCTCAGGCTGCTCATGCAATAGTCGATTTGCAAATTAAAGTCCTTCAGTGTTATTCCGGCAGAGGTGAAACCTTTGATCTGATGCTGATCTGGGGAGAAAATTAATATTCAAAGGAAACTTCGTCCAAGAGGAAGTTTTCAACTGTTAAAAGGAGAGTGATGGCTGAAAGATTAGGGATTAATAACAGTGGACAGTAGATCTGTGATCAGTCTTACTACTGAGTGTATTTTACACTTTAGTGCTGGCAAGACGTCTGCTCCGGTCAAATATCCGCAGGAGGTTGCGGGACTTCGTAGGAGAGGACCTGGTGTCCAGGGGACTAGAGAATCAGCCAAGGATGAAAAGACCTGCATTTCTTGTTCTGTGTCGATTCTGAATCCCTCCTGTGTACCCTTTTCCATTTAGCATTAGTATTCAGCGTTTGTAAATATAAAAGAGTTTAAGCAGATTCTGCTGCTGTAACAGTTCCCACCTGACTTCCAGGTTTGGATCAACAACATCATCATATATTTCTCCTCCGTCTCCTGGTAGCGGAGGTAGGACAACTACAAGACAAAAACAAATACAGATTTTAACTGGTGACATGTTTTATCTCATTAAAACAACCTTGACATTAAATGAATGGAAAGCCTGTAACTGAACATAATGAAATGAATTATATTATCGTGAAGTTATAAGCATACCTCCGGGTCCTTTGATTACACTGCAGAGAGAGAAGAATTGATTATATAAACATTAAAAACTGGCTAGTTCAGTGAACTGTCTTCAGTTTAAGTTAGTTCAGTTCAAAGGAATAGTTCAACATCTTGGGAAATATGCTTATTTGCTTCCTTGCTGAGAGTTAGATGAGAAGAAGAAAGCAAATAAGCGTATTTCCCAACAATGTTGAACTTTTGCTTCATAAATCCTTTAAGAAGCTTTTTGAATGTGTTAGAATTCTTATTTCATGGCCGTGGCTGGGCTAGTGATTCATGGGTTCTACAGTAGTTAGTGCCATTCAGTGTACCAAACTGGCAAATGAGAGTTGTCAATAACAAAAGTGAAATTTTAACAACTAATGGTGATGTTTCCTTATAGAGTAACACAGTAGTTTTCTCTTTGGCAGTGTACAATGAGAAAATATACTTCCCATTTCACTTCTCTCCCATTCTTAGAAAAGTACAACTAACAGATGTGGAGAAAGAATATTTAGTCTCACGTTCCAGGCACCTGTTATCAGAAGGGGCGACATCAATGTCATCATAGACATCAGGTTCGTACGGCTGCTGAGCTTGACTCTTCAGAGTGTTAAAGTCGATTTCTACTGAAGTGGTCTTTACATAACCAACTGTTGGAAACAAAGAGCAAAGATTTTTGTCATAAGTGATGCAAGTGCAGGTTTGTAGCTCACATATAATATCTATCCATCTAATCTATCTGTCTATCTGTCTGTCTATCTATCTATCTAAAACAAGATGCCTGAAAGACAGATGGCGGCTAAATATGTGAACGTACTGGATCCATCCTGTGTCCGTCCTAACCACTTCCCCTCCGGATTGCCCTGTACACGGATGATGTCCAGGCAGTCTCCCTGCTTCAGACAAAGGTCGGTTTTACTGCCTCTGCAGTCCACACAAGCCTTCCCCTGGTGGATCACCTCCAGCGGGCCAACCAACTAATGTACACATACAAAAAAACATAGTGTAAATTATGACATGTATTTGTGATATTTATGATAAAATCTATGTTGTGTGGTTATGTCATAAATATCACATGTATTTGTGATATTTATGACATAACCACACAACATAGATTTTATCGCTGTTTCCAATCTTTATGTTAAGCTAAGCTAACCGCCTCCCAGCAGGTTTAGCTGAGAGTTCAAGTCTCGTTCCACTCACTTTGAATTTTTTTCTGGCATCTTGTTCCTTCTTCTCACGTTCCTTCTGCTCCTTCTTCTCAGCCTCCAGTCGTTTTTTCTCCTCCTTCTCGTCTTTCTCTCTCTTCTTTTCTTGTTTTTGTTCAGCCGCTTCCCTTTTGAAAGAGAGACAGAGCATTGAGGTTGATAATAAAAAGTTTTATTTATTTATTTATTTCATAATGTATAGCATTTTAGCCTACATTTCTTTGCTATGAATGTCCCTAGATGGTAGTATTTTTTAAAAATACAAATAAAAATGTAAAACCTAAACACAAATATGTAGAATTTAAAATGAGCCTGTGACCAGTTTTGATTGTCTGAGCAGACAGAACTGCTCAAGCAAGAAATTTTATCTCCCTCATTATTTTCAGAGATTGAGAGTGCATCAGAGTGAGACTAAATAACTTCTGGTGGTGTTGTAAAACAACCACCAGAGAGTAATGTCAGTAAAATTAGACACAGCTGAACGGGGACTGAAACCAATATTGAAGTGGTATATTTGTACACATTTACAAAATTAAAATCAGTGAAGAGAACATTGTGCCAGGATTCTTCAGCTTTGGACCTAAACAGACACACAGAATGTCCCCGACCAGCCTCAGTAAATAAAAACTCCCACCATCCATCCATACACAGACAAATAATTTTGATTACCTTAATATTTTTTTTTAATTTAAACTGAATTTAAAGATTTGGCAGAATCAGAGAAGTGCGTGATAAATATGTAAAGCTTTAATGTGGAACATTTGCTCACCATCGTTCATCAAGATCCTCATACATCTCTCCATCATCGTCCTCAGTTTCCTCCTGGACAGAGAAGACAGAAGTAAAAACAGTAATTAACACCTGGAATTAGTTTGTTGTGTGTCTGTACTTATCTATTCTTGTTTACTTGTAAATATATCACTATGCCTCTTCTGTATGTTTTCACCCTAAGCTGCTGCAGTGTCCGCATTCCACCGAGTTTATTAGTCATGTGTCTTTAAGTGCACACATCCTTGTCCTTATCTGTGTGTGTGTGTGTGTCTGCATCTGCACACAGTACCTCCATGCAAATCTGTACTTATGTAAATGAAAGTATTTCAGCGTGTCTCACCTTTGCCCTCTGGCTCGGGTGACCTGCAGAGAAGAAACAATAAATCAAGATGTTTAAGAACCGCATTATGTAAAACAAAATGTATGTGTTAAGTTTCATACAAAGGGAACTAAACTAGACTGTCTAGACAACTATGGGCAGGAACTAGACAGCTATCATATGCAAAGTCCCAAAATAACTGAACTGAACCTGTGGATGGTGGTAGAGGTGGAGGACAGCTGTTCACTTCATCAACATCATCATAGACCTCCTCTTGCTGGATCCTGAAAAGCACAGTCAAATATAAACAGTATATATCAATTTTAAGTGTGCTTGAGTGCACGCAGAGATGTGTGACTTACATGGATCCAGGGTGTCGCGGGGGGAGACTGGGGCCTGCAGACTGAGGGGGTGGAGTAGGGGTCACATGGTTGCTCTGGTTACTGGGGTGAGAAGACTGAGGAGGTGGGATGACGGGTTTCTTAAAGGTGCTGGGACCTGTAACATAGATGCATGGTGTTAAAATAGAGTGTCTTTACCAGGGCCCTGTCTCAAATGTGTACTGTATGTCAAGATAAATACATTGATGAATAACTTAATCAGTCCTCAGAGGGGTAATTATTTTGTTAAACAAACAAAACAAACAAAAAGTAAGTCAGACAGGTCACAACAATCAATGTTTTTTTTTTTGAGAATTGAGTAAACTTGGAGTGTCCATATAGCCAGACGGTTAGCACGCATACCACATGGGCTTGAATGCCCTGAGCAGCAAGTCCCTATTTTGCATTCTGACTGACTACACCATTTCTTGCTTGTCATTCCCCTACTAAAATTTTATTTGTTATGTCTTTTTTATGTCTTCATTTTTTAGGGACAGTGAAGACAGACAGGAAATGTGGTCCAGCTGGTCAAGAGTCCAAATGAGGACTCGCTTCTCAGGGGCATTGCCTTGTGGTAAATTCGCCAGTTTTTTTCTGGGTCACATTAAAAGAAAGGCTAGAATAGCACATAGCATGGAGAATAGCTTCTGTCAAAGTGCATTCACAGTTTGTGGAACCATTGCCCTCTGTCTAACAATATTTGCCCACATTTTATGAAGAATATCAGCCAACAGTTATGCTTCACCTCTGATGGGGAAATAAAATTCAGGTGTGTGTCTAAAAACGCAACCTCTCGCTCAAAAATATCCCTGTTTGTTGGAACTTGCTTCCCTATGTGTTGAAACAAACTCAGCTGTCAGACCAAAAAGAGAGGGGGGAGGAGAAAGGAGAAACTGGACAGGGAACTTGGCCAGGGGAAATAGAGGAACTAACAGTATTTCTGTGACTTTGGTGTGCTGTCTTATGGTTAGAGCATTTGTCAAGCTGCTTCTGTGCAACTTACTCAGATTGTGTACAGAGGGTACAAAATACAAAACCTGATATGATATAAACACATTGAAAACAGAAATAATCTTGTTTTAATGCTATAATGCAGAAGCAGAGGTCTGAAGTAAAGAAATAAAGACAGAAAAAATAATTGTTTTATGAACATATATGTAAAACTCAATCTGATTGGACAATGACAATCCAGTCACAAAGCAGTCCAGTCAAAGAGCAGGTTGTGTTGTTAATCTTCATCTCTGCCACAGAGATTCAAGATGGTGGTGGATTTAATTATATTTGATAATGTAGTAGAAAATAATGGGAAATATTTAATGTGATGTGTATGCATAGACAGTGAAAACTTGTTCCATTATTTGTGCACAGATGTTCAGCAAACTACATTTTTCACAGTGTCTTTGTGCGACCTCACCACAGATATAATAGAAAAGCTACAAATACAGTTTTTTTGGTGCACATTTACAAACTTGAATTTCTCATGCAAATTTATTTTACTGGTTTACAAAGGTTGATTTACAGCCTCATGAGCCCATATTTGACCAGCTTAGCCAAAGTAAACTCAACAACTGGAGGCTAAATGTTGCTACAGCCTCTCAAACCACACTGATGTGTTCAGAAAGTCCCTCTTCACACATTTTGTCTGTCCAAAGTAGTGCTGCTAGTGACAGAGAGGAAATGCACTTTAGACAGCCAAATAAGAGGAAGCTTTTCTATTTTTTTTTTCTTTTTTGTCACGGGATCTTCAAAGGGTTTACCACTGTGCATCATTTAATCCTTGGGGCAGGATGGTCCTGGCTTAGTTTACAGAGAGTGTTGGATAAAATGTTGTGCCTTGTTTATTGTGAGGAAATTATGCTGACAGCTTTTGTAGTATCTGATACACTGTATTTGTTGCACACTGATTGGGAGCAGGGAAACAGAGACATATACCAAATGGAAAACAAATGATGTAAAAGCAGCCAGATAAAGTTTAAATACTCCTGCCTGTGTATGTTCCTCTGGCTGCCTGCCGTTTCTCTCCTGAAACTCCTTCCCTGTCTCACCCTCTAGTTTTCAGCTGTTCGTAACAATTAGTCAAGTCGTTTGTTCAGCACGTTGTCTTCTTAATAGTTAAATAGGAAGGTTTATACTGGAAATGCAATAAAATGCATATTTATGTATATTTTATGTTTAAATCATCATGAATGATTTTCATTCTGCTTGTAGAAGCTATGCGGTTAAACTGGGTAGTTAGTTAGAAAAGCTATGTTTATTCAGAAAGTCTCATTAACGTCAAGAGAGAAATGAAAACACATTATATATCTGCATGATCACAGCAAGACAAGTTAGTAACCTGGATTGTTGCCATGATTTTTAGAAATACTGAGGTCATGAGTCCAATACAGTATAAAGACTTTGTGACCCGGCTTGTAAAGAAGCAACGGGCCCTCACAGCTCTTTACAGCTCGCAGAAGTATAAGTAAGAACTTCTGCCATGTCTAAATGAAGCATGCTTGCTTGACTGTAACGGTAGCCCTGAAAGTGTGATCACACATCTTTGAGATACTGCATGTTAAGAGGGTGCCAGTAACTACGCTTAAGTAGACAAGCAACTTGTATATTGTATTATCACAATGTATTTCCCCATACATCATGGTTGATTGATTTATATAAATACTGACATTATTTCGCTTACTGGATTACAACTTCTCATAATCAGTGCCTGTGTTCAGAATATGTTAGTGATGTCACTATGAAAACAAAAGCTTTTAAATCCAAGGCCAACTTACCGTCAGTGGAGGCCTCAGCAGGTCTTTTGAAGCTCTCCAGGTTGATTCTGGGGGGTCTGGGGGGTTTAGCAGGAGCAGGACCCAAAGCTAAACTGTTTGGTAGAGGGTTACGTTTGGGACCTGAAGTGCCATCACCATTAACGCTTCTGAGCTGAGGAAAGGCTTTGGGCGGCTTCTTCAAGCTGGGTTTTTTAGCAGCAGCTGGAGGTTTGGGAGCGATGGAGTTAGTAGCGGTGAGGGGCGTTTTGTTGGCTCCACCGCTATCTGACTGCTCATTTTTGTCCTTCTCCTTGTTGAACATATTCTGAGCAGTCCTAAAGTTGGAGGTAGGCTTAGCAGCGGAGTTTGTCAGAGGTGAGGGTTTGTTCGTGGTGTCCGTGTTAGCTCCTGCCTGTTCTTCATTTTGCTGCCATAGTTTTATAATGCTGCTGCTTGGTTTTTGTTGTAAAGGAGGTGCTTTGGGTATGGAGCCAGTAGTGGGTGGCACACCCCCACCACTGTCTTCTTTTATCCAGCTGGGTTTGGAGCTGACAGCTGGAGTTGCAAGTTTAGGAAAAGGAGGTTTGGAGTCGGACGTGGTGGAACTAAAGGAGGGCTTTTTGACAGGGGGTTTTTGTATGGGGCTTTTAGCTTCAGGAGGCTGTGAAAGAGGTGGCTTCTGGGATATCTGCTGCTTATTACCGAATAAAGGTTTGGTGTTGGTGTTGGTGTCATCCTGTGTGTTGGCAAACCTGCTAGCCAGGGCTTTAGTTTTGTTTGGCTCTTGTGCCTCTGTGTTACTTTTAATTGATACTGAATTTTTCAGGAAAGCTGGTTTCGGAGTAGCATTTATTGCACTGCCCGAGAGGCTTTCCAAGACAGGTTTCTTTGTCAGTGTGCTCGGGCCAGAGGAGAGGGTGGGTTGCAGGACTTGTTTGGTATGTCCAGGTGGTGTAGAGGAAGTCTCCTCAGTGCTGCACCCACTCGCTTGGAAGCGAGCCATGATGGCCTTTACATCAGCCTTGTTTTCCTGAAATGAATTGAAGAGGATCAGAAGTAGGGTTAATGATCAAAATACAAAACTTCAAAGAGGATCTGATTCAGACTGATTCAGAATTACACAGTAAAGAGGAAACTGGTGAAAATAAAATTAGGATGTGCTGTTTGTGCTAGAATATAAAATTACTTCAGCAAACAAACAAAGTGCTAAAACACAAACTGCTGGACAAAGCAAAAGGGGAATATAAGAAAACGAGATTCACACTTCACTAGACTGACATAAAGGTTAACGTAGAAACAGAAAGTTGCGAAACTTTAAAAACATCTTATTTCCCGCCAAGACAGTTCCTTCTCTTATTTCCAAACTTTTTATTCAATCAGTGAAATTCTTGCTTTCGATTTACTTATTTGTGTAACTTATCTGTTTGTTTCTCTCTTTTCCTGAGGCCACTCTCACACCACACGTATACACAAACCATTTCAAATACACAACAACTTCTCTCACGGCTGTGGCTCAAGAGGTACAGGTCATCCATTAATCACAGGTTTTGTGGTTCAGTCGTATTTAAATGTCTTTAAGAAAAAACACTGAACCCCAAATTAATACTAGTAGCCGTAACAGTGCGTTCAATGGCAGCCGTTGGTGGGCGTATTTGTGTGTGTCACCATCATGCTGTTATTAACTATTAACTATTAATTATGTACCTAGGGTAGTTTATGAACCTATTGTTGTCCTCTTTGGCTTTAACAGGAAAGTAACACTCAAGTTATAAGACTTTATAAACTAGGAGCCCATCATAATACTTTGGTAAACATAACAAAATGATTCTTTCATCACAAAAACTCTGGAAAAAGTTTTCAAATCAGTATTAGCAACTAAAAAAGTCCTGTCAGAATATTCCAGCTCATAGAGTTCCTCATTTTATCAATTAAAATGCCTTTAAACTGCATTTATTTGGGTAATGTAGACTGTACAGGTGAGAACTGGAAACCACATTCATGTATTACATAACCTCACATGTATCTGCTTAATATAGAAGTATTTTTCCAAAGGAGCATGCTCTTATAAGCAGACAGACAAAATAAAATGGCACTTAAAAGCAAATTTTATGTCAAATATACAGTACTATACAATAGGTAAACTCAGGAGTGAAAACATTTGCTACATAAGTCCTTGTTTATTCTTTATTTATTTACAAAACCTTACATTTTACTTTACTTACATTTTATACAGATTTCCTTTTGCAGGTAAACAAAAAACAGAGAGAGAGAGAGATATTTACAATATGCTTGTTTTTAGGTTGAATGACCCCTAATGACTAAAAGTAGCTTGTAGTGTATTGCAGTTTAATGATTTATTACACTGAAAAAATGGTTGTAGTGTTACTTTGTTTATGACACAAATGGATGTGGCCAGATGTTGAGGAAGACGCATCACTAGCCTCAAGATGCATCCTAAATGTACCCCAAAAGTGCAGGTTTGGTCCAGTGTCAGGCCTGCAGCTGTTTCACAAAGTGTCACAATGCAGTGACCATGTAGCAGCCACACCTATTTTAATGAGCCTGGTTTGACTGGAGTCAAAGACACCATACCAGGAAATGGAGATAAGAGCGTGAGGACACACAGTCACTGCTATTCCTACAGCAGAGCAGTAAAAGTGAGGGGAAACTGTTGCACAGAAATTATGAAGCTAAATGGGAAGTTGTACAATGCCAGTTTTAAAATAACGAAGCTGCTGTGTGTGACTGCAGTTAGACATTTTTCTGTGTGGTATTTGTGAGAGATGGTAAAACCAAGCCACAGTCATTTGTATAACCTGATATCTCACACAGTGTGCAGTCTGTGGTGTATTGAACTAGGTTAGAGGAGACGAGTTTAAAAAAAACAAACTGATTCACATATAAATCATGGTTCCTATCATGGTTCTTATCTTCCACCAAACCTGTGTATCCTGATACTTGTAGACTATTGTGTTTTTGGCTTACATATTGTATGTAATGTAGTTTCTGTCTGGATTACATTAACAGAGAATGTCTTTTACAAAAGCCTTATTATGCCACCGTGTTTCTTTCAAAATGTATTTGCAGTAATTTATATGAACGCCATTTTTAGGAGGGTTGTGTCTATATCTCTGAATCAGTGCAATCAGTTTCAAAATTTCAAAAATCAGTTCTTGCATATGGATAACACTTTGGTATAAAATCGCTATATGTGCTAAGCAGTTCTCAACCCCTTCTTAAACCAATTCTGTAGCATAAACTTCTCCGCTGTCCATCTCCTCTTCATCATCCAAAATATCACTAAAACGCTGCTTTTCTTTTAGCTTCATGTGCATTAGTGTAACCCACAAGCTATTGATGTAGCCATTTTATTTTAGCAAAATAAAATTATACTGGGAATGGACAGTGGACAAGTGGATAATGCTGGAGCACTGGTTTGAGAAGTTTTGATACGCTTATTTTTACTGTGGAGAATAGTCACTATTTGAATCCACTGTAAATGTCATATATTCACACAGCAGTCGAGCTAGCCACAGCTGCTATCTTCACTGGGAAGGAGGCTATCAACCTTTTACTTTCAACAACTGTCTTTTTGGCAACTCAGGTTGTGTATTTCGTGCTCAAAAGATAGATGGGGGTGGGTGGAGTGTGACTTCAGTTGCCAGTAACATCTTTCAGAGGTGGCATAACAAAGTGTGTTAACACTAAGCCTGAGATGAATATCTCATCAGAGGAAAAGAAACAGAAGAAAAAGTTCCCACATCGTGCTTCTGTTTTTTCAGCCACTGTAACTAAAAATTACCCAATATGTTCTGCACCAGACAGTTGCAATTTACTGCTTCTCTAAACACTTAAGCACTTGCAATTTTGTAAAACCCTACAGATGATGTCAAATCCTGGAAACGCCTTTCAGTTTAACACAGTACAACTCAACAACACCAGGAACTACAGATTCTGAAAATGGCTGTCAACACGAACCAACACCTCTCAAAATAGTCTAAAAAAACTAAACATTATAGCCTTCATGAAGGTAGTATTTAAGACAGGACTGTTGTATCATACTTCAGTAGGTATACCTAACAGACTGGCAACTGAGTGTGCGTATGCTCTAGGTCAGTAAAGGTTTAGATGGATTTACCCTGTATGCAGCCCACTGTTTAAGTGGGTTGCCTACAGGTCGCTACAGTTGTTTTTTTTGATGCATTAACAGCATATGGGAATTCTTGTTTTCATGCTGCGTTATGTTGACCACAGGACACAAGCAGGGTGGATGTTTGGATGTTTATCGTATTTGCCTTTGCAGATATAAATAAAAGTGCCATTATCTATGCAATCATTAACGCAAGTATGCTTCAAGTCTAATGACCGGCTGTGACAGGACAGTCGGTCTCAAAGCAAAAGGGAACCATGGGCTTTCCTTTCATTCTGATGTGCAGTGGTAGCCAAAGTTGCCTTGCTCAATCTAGCTGCCACAAACCCAAAAATACCTATCCTAATGGTGGCTTCCTCTGTTTCAACACAATATGTGTGAAGGAGTGTGTCAAAAAGTGTGTTGCAAAACTATCAAACTGTTTTTTGTAGTCCAGGTTTTGTGGCAATTAAAATATAACAGCTTTACCTCTCTAATCATGATGTCAAAATCATGTGAACAATTTTCAATAGCAGCTGTCTTTCACTGGATCTTACCGCGGCATTTCAGAGTAATTCTGATATTTAGAAGGTGATTATTTTTAAATAGTTTTAATTGATTATTAAGTTGTACTCACCATGTTGAGGACACAATCCAAGGGGACTCTGCTATGTCCAATTGGTTGGTGGATTAAGTGGTGGAGAGTGTTTGTTCAGTGTCTCTGTGTGAGTTTCTGTTGCTGTTGAAGAGAGAGATATCAAGAGGCAGTCAGTGACAAAGAGTTGAGTGTTGAGTGAGAGTGAGTCTGTGTGTTTGTATGTGGGTGGATGTATACACCAGCTCTGCTGGTGACATAAGCCTCTGTCCACAACTGACTACTTCCTCTCTTAGTAGCATGTGTTTTTGTGTGTGAGTGTGGGTCTCACAGCTTCTCTTATCTCTGTGTTTTCATCTCATGAATTTGCCTATACCTGGCAAACTCCCTTCAGTTTCACTCTGTGCTCAACAATTGATGTTCACTCAGTGGCAGGTCAACAGCAAAACCACGATGAGAATTGTTCCTTAGCAACTGTGTACAACTCTTCAAACATAAGGTGACAAGGCTAAAAGCTACAGCCATACACTATAGTGAAGGATGTGGTCGTGTTAACAGAGAGTTTACAGCGGCCCTGAGTGGCTATGAGTCACAGTGGTGCTTTGGTTAAGACTGCTAGCATACCAACATGTTAACAGTGACAGTGCTAACATGCTGATGTTTTAACAGGACTAATGTGTAAATTAAGCAAACATTCAACAGCAAATGACTTGAGCTTATAGTTTATTTTTTACGTCATCAAGGGCCGTGCACAAATGTGCAGTCATAAAGCCTTAAAGATATATTTGCACCCTGCAGAGTAGTCAGGTGAGTTGAACATATAGTGGTTTACTGTTGGCACGGTTGCCTGTGTGACCTAATGACACACAGTGAGCCAGCTCTTGTACATGTACTGCATGTATATAGTTGTTTGTATATATTTGACTGGGTTTTGGGTGGGTTTTTTGACTTTGTTGTCAGTTTATGGCCATATATGTCATGTGGCTCTTTTGTATAAACAGGAAAACAGCACCAGAGGAGGTATCAACAGATGCTTTCTTTTTAATTTGTCTGTGGATGTCTTGGCTGGCCCAGTATCATCTTTGCACGATAAAACAGTGTAAAAGGCAGCAGGAAAGATTTATTGGCAAATCAGTGCAAGCTGTCAAGGCTCAGTAGACTGGACTTCTCATTGCTATTAACATGATCATGGGTATTTTTACTTTATTTTCTACTTTCAGGATTTGTAGTTATAGTTTGTTTATGAAGGTTGTAATATTGTTTCCTTTCTGTAGTGTTAGCTTGTGACCAGGTTGTTGCGCAGTTTAAGGTTAGGTAAGATAATTGTTTGCATTTGCAATCACACTTCTTGTGTGGCCATTTGCTGTCTAATTACAAGTAATAAGGTTAACCCTCATATTCTAAATATGTAAGGTCAATCTAACTCAGTTTATTGTAAACAGTGCATGCTAATTCTCGAACTGCGTGTTAAAAAGTCAATTTTATGTCACTAATTTTAGGTTTGGATGGTTACTGACTTCTGTTTTACTCCACCTCCCCACTTCTCCTTCTTCTTTTTTTTTCTTTTGCTTCTTTTCTGTGTAGTTTTCTGAAAGTTAAGACCACCGACTTTACAGTAGAGCCACTTACTCTCAGGCATGAACTAAATCACAAGTAATTCTAAGGACAAATATTATTTTTCTCTTTTTCCTGAAATTTTAAACTTTTTACTTTTCCATATTTCACCTTTACATCCCTGTTCCTCCCCTGCCTCAGGTCACTCACTCTTTGCTACAATGATTTACTGCAGGTCATGTTTTCACATACTTACCGTCACATTCCACAGTAGAGTATTAACAGGGGACGATGCCAGAACTTCAGTCTGTTACTTCTCATTATTGTACTATTGAATTATTATTATTGCATTGTTATTTGTAGCATCAACACTTGTCAACTTGTCAGGATCATCTTATTGTTTTTCAATATTTATTTAATACAGGTAGCTGTTTGGGGAAAACTTTAAAAGTGATCTTTACACCAGTTGCAAATTACTTTCAAATTAATTTCAAACAGTTTCACATCTCCTCACCAGAGTATTTTCAGACCTGCTTTTAACTTTACTACACATAAAAATCTAGAAACTAGAAAAAGTAAATATGCAAGTTAAATAAAGTTTATTTTGGCCTTTGACTTCACAAAGCTTCTCAAAAGTATACTTCCTTCTCTCTTACTGTAAGTTGCTGCTGATCTTGCAGAATCTAACGACCACATTTATGCATGTGTGGTGTTTGTTGCTCGTTTACATGATACATTTCTTCTGTGCTGAGCTGCACATCTTCTCTTCTTCTTGATTTTAATAAACAGTGCCTTTTGATATTTCCTGTGCTGCCTGGTCAGGAATATTCAGCTGTCTTTTTTCTGGACCTTGGCCTAGTCGAGAATTGATCTATGGTTGGCACTGAAAAAGACTGAAATGCATGTGTCTGGATGAAATAAATCACTCGCTTCTCATTATGAACTTAGATTTGTATGTTTGCGTTCATAGTATTTGACATTTTTTCCATGTGTTATAATAATAGCAACTGTAGAAAAAGTTCAGTTGAACTAAAAGTCTGGTACCATTCTTTTTTACATTCAAGGTATATATATTTTTTAATCACCTGAAAAACTTTGAAGAAGAGTTAAATTACCTTGTTCAAAAAATGTTATAAAAGAATGTCCTGGGGCATGCAAAGAGTCCAACATCAATAATTCATTGTTTTACTGACCCTGAGGTGTCTACAGACTGCAGCTCTTTAAAAACAGATGTTTAGCTTAGAGTTAAAAAAAACAAAAAACAGTTTCACAGGAACTTTCCATTTTTGTGCAACATGGTGAATGTGTTTGAAAATGACTGGACAGATGTGTTGCCAAAAAGCCCAGTCTGCATGGCCCTGTCAGGACATTCTTCCTCTTCCACTGTTGCTACAATCAGCAAAATAATAACAGAACACCAGCTTTTTTTCTGCACAACAGCTGAATAGTGCATTAATGTTTTCATTAAGACTTTCTTGAATGAAACCATTCAACTATTTCTGCTC
The DNA here is from genome assembly GCF_017976425.1 of Toxotes jaculatrix. NCBI lineage: Eukaryota > Metazoa > Chordata > Actinopteri > Toxotidae > Toxotes > Toxotes jaculatrix. Next base: position 14,349,048 of record NC_054409.1, read on the forward strand.
CACATGTCAGATTTATTACTTTCAAACATAAAATATCCAGCTTATTACTTTGGTATCCAACAGATGCATCATCAAAATCATTTATTTAGAATTTATACATTGAATCCTTTAAGTCCTGAAGATGAGTTTTTGAGGTCATTGTTTATTAGTTTGCTGATGTTAAAATCCATGTGTTCATGTGTTTTTACGTCTCATGTGAAGAATGTTGTGTTCCTCACTCCACTGCCTCCTCTTCTTCCTTTTTTCTCATCCTTCTTCTGATTTGCGTTATAAGCACACCTACTCCACTCTGTCATCATCATAGCCACCATAGTGTCCCACCTCACTGCCTCCTCTTCCTCTGTCCTCAGGGCAGTGGATCCCCAGTCTCTTCTGCAGCTTCTCCTCCTGGAGGCGAAGTTCCATGGAGTCCACCAGGTCATAGATGTTATCCAAGGACCACATGGGTGACTGGTACCAAGCCTTGACATCGCTGTCCTTCCCCACGACCAACATGCTGAAGTAGTCTTTGCTGATCTTCAGCTGTTCTCTCAGATTATTGACCATGTCACGGGATAACGGCTCAACCTCACTCTGACTACGACCTGGAAGAAGGATGACAGGGTGAGAACTAAGCCGTTCACTTCACAAACTACAGCAACAATGGATGAAACAAAAAAAGGGCTGCTAGGAATTTTGAGAAACCACAAAAAACAGTTTCACAATTTTTGTGATAGATTTTTTTACGATTCAGACAAAACCGGAAATTGGAGTTCAACCTTAAAATAGAAAAAAATGTTTACATATTTTCACAAGTACACAAGGTATTAACAATAAATTCCAGGTTACTGGTTCCATCACTGTCCCATGTACCTGGGTTGCCCCACACCGCTGTGACTCACCATTTAGAGGAAATAACTCAACCGTTCCTGATGCTTTGTCTCCGGTTCCAGTCAGCTTTAACATGGCAAAGTGACGAATACCTGACAAAAGACCCAAGAATGTGTATTTTAGCAGTAAGGGTTTAAAAGGAACTTTAACCAGCTCTTGGATTCAAGTAAACAAAAGAAAAACCATTACCAGTGGAAATAATGAAATACATTCTTGTTTTGAATGTATAAATACATGTCTAGTTGTGGTTGAATATTTACAATAATTAGTTTTTCTTATTATAAATCCTTTCCCAGCCATGAAGGTCAGAGGGGAAACCTGACTCTTCTAAAGCCTTTGCATATTTTCCCAAAAAATACAGAGCAGACAGAAAGCATATTGTGTGGTGTGTTACCCAGCTGACACTCCTGTCCCCTGAGAGCCGAGAGCTGCTGTTGGAAAGAGTAGTCATCCTCAGAGGGAGCAGAGATGAGTAGCAGTCTTCTCTTAGACATGAACCTAAACATCCATAAAAATGGGGATTCAGGTTTGAATATTGTGGTGTAGGTCAGTCAAACTTGTGCCTTTCATTCAGTCGTGTCCCACTTGGTGGAAGACCAATAACATCTAAGTATTCGGATTTACGTGTAGACCCTTTAGAACATCTATTTTTTTGATGGCAAGGCTTTTCGAGACACATTTTAATGATGATAGCATAAATGAATCGTATTCATAAATCTTTATTTTAAGCTAACAAAGCAAATTTAGATTTAACATCAGCAAAAAAAGGATCCAGACTTTGTTGCCTCAAGGGTACTACATAATAATGAGCACTGAATTGCAGGACTTCACCTGAGCAGGGAATTCTCAGCTCCAGGCAGTTTGTCTTTGGAGCAGACTGGAGGACTCTTTCTCTCTTTTTCTTTTTCTGGGTGCCTTGAGGGAAAGTTGTCTATGTACTCAAACAGAGCAGAGTTTGATGGTGGAGCTTCAAAGACTCTCTGGGGAAAGATAAACGCTAGTTAGACAATTTAAAGAGAGTCATAGGGGTCATAAGAGGGGAAAAAACACACTGAACACCTGATCACCCTGCTGGATTGAAAGAGATGGGACAATGGAATATCAGATGTTTAAAATGGGGATCAGTAAATTATCTAATTTAATTATATGGTTTAAAAAAAATACAGTCTGTCGTTTTTCAATTGAATGATGCAGGATTCTTTACAATTTCAGAAATAATTTAAGGATGGTTCTAGTTTGGAGTTTAGTCATACACATGTGAAAGGACTGTTTGAACGGTCTTGGCAGAGGAGGTGACAATCCTGCATCCATAAAACCAAACAGCTTCCAGGTGCGAGCATGTGTAAAAGTGGTGCTGAAAAGGAGCATAAATACTCAGCTACATTCAAGTAAGAGGACAGAAAAGCAGTAAAGAAAAAGTTCTTACATTGGGCTTGATGTCGTAGTCTGTGACTGTCATGGAAAAGAGGTCAGAGGACGACAGGCCGAACTCAGCTCTCAGCAGGGAGATCAGGCCTGAATCTAAGAACTGCTCTGATAGGTCACTGAGAAGAGGCTCTGATTCTGAAACACACACATACATTCTGAGATATAAATGAGTGTGAGCACATGTACACCTGCAGTGGAGGGGGTGGACAAAACAACCGGAACACCTCACAGTTAAATTAAACCCAGACTACGATACACAAAAATAGCATAAAGTTGAATCAACACCTCTGACCAGTATTTGAATGTTATACACTTACTGCTTCTACTACATAAATGTAGCATTTATTCCAGGGCTGTTGTATTGATTGCATTATGTTGTGCAAGAATTTCATGTGTTAACGTCATTGTGGCCACCACCTGTACATACACAACAGGTCATATTAAAATCTAACTGCTGTGATAGCAAAGTATTTTTGTTTGTGAGACAACCAAACTAAATACATACTGACCACATGCCACAAGAGTTAGAAAATCACTGTTACTTCCTGGTACAATATGTAACCAAACTGGTCAACAAGAGTAGTTAGCCATGCCAAGAGGCTAAAGCTAGTGGCTCTAGGGATAGCAATGTCAGTCTGTCAGTCCACCTCTTTGGACCAGACCGAAATATCTCATCTTAATCTGAATTAAGATGAGCTTTTGCACATTCATGCTTCCCAGATAATGAATCCTAATGACTTTGGAGATCCCCTGACTTTGTGGATTTGAGCACAATGCCATGAAATTTGGTTCAAACATTGATGTCTCCCTCAGGATGAGTTGCAGTGGCTTTGGTGGTCCTTGACTTGTTCTCTTCCAACAAACAAATTATATTCCCATTGGCCACAGCCGTGGCTTGTGTTGACTGCAAATTAGCAAATGTTAGCATGCTCACACGCCAAACTAAGATGTGTTACCACTGAGCACAAAACACCACTCTGGTTTTACTCCCTAAGTGCTAGTCACACAGCCACTATCATGGCTGTTGACTCTTGTTTTCCTTTAAAACAGCTGCTATTCAGCTGCTGACTGAAGTCTTGGAAATCAGAAGTACCCACCGCATATAAACACAGCTCAACAACAAATTTTGGCAACCCAATCAACCCAGAACAATCTGCAGCATAATTTGGATTGAAGTAAAGAGGAACACCAGCATGATCGTTGTTGCAACAAAAGCAAGAGTGAAGAAATTCAGTTCCAGACCGTTGAACTATGGAACCATGGAAGCTATATTTGCCTTTGGTCACACCTTAGTAAAAAAGTACAGTATGTTCCACTGATAACATCTATATGAGATCTTCTGATTACTTGGATCACCCCTAATGAGTGCCTAACCAGATATAATATATGGAAATATTCAAACTTACAACATCACGCACACAGAGATGTACAAACACTTCCTACCGAGCTGGTGGTGTTGCAGCGTGAGCGTGGCGTCAGTGCCTGCCACAATGGTAGCCACGGTAATCTTCCTGATAGCGAGGTCACAGTGATGCCTCTCGTTCTCCTCTTTCTGTTGGATGTAAAGCGTTGCGTCTCTGCTGGGCGTTGAGATCAGCTAGTACCAAGACAACACAACAAAACAGGCACATTGCTCAGACTGGTTAGTGGGCAGGTGGTGATTAAGTACAGATATATCTTCAAAGTCCAATGTTTTGCATGCATTTGTAATGCAGACACCACTGTACATCAGGCTTAGTGATAAAAGACCGGAAGAAAAAGGCAGACAACAGGATGCAAAAACAGAAAATTCTCACCATCAACCTTCGTGTTCCCCTTAAACTGTCCAAAAACTCCTTCAAGGCTGTTTTCTCCTTCTCACCGGCCTCTCTGTTAGACTTTTTCCCTCTTCCTTTTCCTTTCTTTCCTTTTTTCCCTTTGCCCTTCTTCTTAGAGCTCTGTTTTTCCTGTGTGTCATCCTTTACATTATGTTCTTTTTTATCCTCACTGTTTTTCCCTCCCTGTCTTTTCTTTCCTTCTTCCATGTTGGAGTCAGGCCTGCAATGCAATACACAAAGTTTACTTTGATGTTCATCCAGAACTAAAAAAGCAACTCTGTCTGGTGTAAAGTGATGAGGAGGCATGAGCTACCAGGCGGGAAGACTAAATCTAAGGACAGTTTCCATGGAATTACTCAAAACATGTACACTCTTCCCTTTATCTTTGAAAAATTTACAGAAAGTTTGAAAAGACAATACCTGTCTTTCTTAACTTCTTCATTGCTCCTTGACACAGATAGAGGACTGTGTGCTTTCTCTTTTCCTTGTCTGTTTGAAGTGACCTGACCACCACTGCTCGAGTCCTCTCCCCTCGTGGACCCCACAGCAGGCACCTTACGGATTACAAACCTCGACCGTCCACTTAGGATGTCCTGGATCTTACTCCTTAAGGCAGCTTTTTTATCCAGAGGAGGTTTTCTTTTCAATGCCACCACGGAAGTCACATTTCCTCGCCTCTGAGAACTGGTCACAATCTTCTTCTTCTTCATCTTTTTTCTTTTCACCACAACCTTCTTTTTAGTGGTTTTACACCTGCAGTAAAAAAACAAATCAAACAGCGTTTTGTGTCAGAGGATTTGTGTAGATTTTTCCTAAATAACTTGATCTAAAATATCAGAGAAAACCCATTAAATCACATTTTACGTCAAGGTCATTTGGATAACATATTAACATCTTACACAGTAGGTGAAACATTTTCCAAAACATGGACATAAAAAGCACCATAACACATAAAAATTCTCCATTAGTACAGTACTAGACATAGTTATGTAATGGAACCTCAAGTTGGATCCTTTTCTGGTCATCTTCTCCAGCTTCCTCATGGGGAACTGGTCTATGAGCTCCAAAATTGCTTCAATGCGGACTGGATAAGGGAACCGCTCACTGACCAGTAGATTCTTCTTCAGAACCAGCATGGTGAACCCTTGCTCCTGAAACAATTGTTGGTGTTGAATAAATAGTGAAGAGCAGGTAAACCAAAAAGGTAAAAAAAAAAAAAAAAAAAAACACATTTTCAGGAACATATCTTTTCATAAAACTGTCTCAAAAGGCAGTAAATTATTTAAATCTTGTAAAACAATCAAACTGTCATGCCACACTGGTTACCTGGTTGGTAAGGTCCAGGTAGTGCAGCAGTTTGGTAACAGTGTCCGGGTCTAAGTTCTCTACTGTAGCTTCTCCTTGGAAAGTTGTTTTCTGGATCCGACCTTCCATCATGGCATTCTGGATGATGGTGATGATGAAGGTGTCTCTCTCAGCTAGGTGGCAGTTCAACCCTTTCTGAGAGAGAGAGAGAGAGAGGGAGAGACAAAAGAAGAAAGAAAAAACAGTTACAGAAAACATAAGATGAATAGTATTTTGCGTAAAATCTCAATTTATTATTTTCCCTAATTAAACAAAACAAATCTCCTTCTGAATCAATATGATATGTAGCTAAAGAGTAAATAATATGCACAGTACCTGCTCCATTTCTTCCAGCTGTTTCTCCATCATACGTAGATAGTTGTCATTGTGTGATGGGGCTGTTATCACCCACAGCCGCTTTTTACCTGGAGGGGAGAAAGGGGTGTTGTAGGGACTGTAAGTAGGTAGACACACAAATACATATATCAGCTGATCAGTTCATTTCTTTTACCTGCAAATTCAGCCAAGAAATCCAGCTCTTGGGCCAGGTTTGATGTCTCTCCAACTCCTCTGTTGTCTCCATGTTCTTTGTCTTCGTCCAGCCCCAGTCCCTGCTCGATTCCTGGAGGGAGGTCTGAGTAGTCTCCCCAGTCCCTTACATTGGGGTCCAGCTGTTCCTTGGGCTTGCTTCGACCGGTGCCCGGCCAGGCAGCAAGCAGACTCGGGTAGCCGAGGCTCCACAAAGCAACAAACAACAACAGATGCGAGTATGAGGTATAGAAATTACACATCCTTACCGGCACGGATGAGTGGTTTGTTTGTTGATCAGCTGGAACTGGTTAGCATCTCACAAATCCTCCTCGGGAATAAGTCATAGGCAGCAATGTTGCAAATGAAACAGACGGGACAGATTAACCAGGTGTTTAAAAGTGACTTAAGAGTTTAAAATGCTCACAAAACCCCCAGCTAAGAAATAGTTTCTGTTGTTTGAATCCAAACTGAAGGCTGAATCATTCCATATCCTTAAAAAGCAGGTGGACCAAATCTGGAATGAACCTCAAAGGTAAAAGGAGAGTGAAGACTGCAATGATGGTAAACCTCTCTCACCAAGGGAGAGAATGACTGTGAAGACTTTTCCCTGCTTGCACACAGACACACACTCCTGGTTCACATTATACCCCAGGCTTGTTAACAGGAAACTCCTGGAATTTTCTGTGACTTCAAAGCATTTTCTTGCTCAAAAATCTCTCTCTCTGTTTCTCTCTGTCTCTGTCTCTCTCTCACACACACACACATGCATTCTATGTGTGCATGTGTGTGGTCATGTTATGTCCTACAGCTGACTGTGTTGCTATCCATTATCAGTAGACAAACAATCGCTCACATATGTCCTGTGCATTCTCACATACAGAGTATCATATGCACATGGATGTCAATGAACCCACCTGTGCATTTACACAAACATTCCAATTCACCCTGATTCCTGTATAACATTAGTAGGGTAGAAGGGGCAGTGTGAGGGCAACAGCCCTGCTCTTTCTTTCATCGAGAGGGTAAACCCGTACCTGCTCCAGGGCTGACCCCGACCTCTGCCCTCCCTAGTGTCAGGGGAGTGAAGAGACATTATCCCTGCAAGGATCAGCAACATGTAGAATTACTTGCATTATTACACATGGTGAAGATTGATTATTTATTTTTTCTTAATCCTTTTGATTTTCCACATCTGTTATTGTCGATCAGAGTCTGGCAATGTACTGAGTAAAATGGATCACAGTATGCTGCAGGCTGCATAACATATGGAGGGATAAAAACAAAGAAAAAGGGTTTAAAAAATGTGGGAGATGAGGGGCGGAACAGTGGGAGCTTAAAAGTAGAGCAGTTCACTCTATTCAATCTAAAGCCATTTGTTCAACAGCAGCTAAAGTTTTAAAATGAAAGGAAATGGCACCAACCTTAAATAAGCCTGAAGAGGAAACAGACACTGCAGTCTGAAAAAGTTCTTACCAGTTCAAAGTTGTGAATATGAGTAAAATGTGCCCGCAGGTGGATAAACCCAGAGGACGTTCTGCCAGGAAAACACTCATCCCTCTCACAGCCAAGCCCCCAGCATATAAAACAAAAAAAGTATTTACATTGCATTTTGAATTCAGAGTTTAATTCACTAGAAAATGGAACAGATGTGAATTAGAGTTTAGAACTAAATGAATGACTCAAACATACTGAAATACAAAGTAACATGAAACAAAACATAAGGAAAATGGAGTCAAGAACAGCCCTCACTGAGAATTAGATTAGCAAGTGAGTTCAAATAAAATTCACATGGGAATGGGATTTGATTCATGATCCTAATGCAATTTCCCCATTGTGGGACTAATAAAGGTGTATCTTATTGTTTACTCCTTTTTGATGAAAACTGGTTTGATGGCTTTTGATGCACAAAAATCCTTGCTGTGTTCCAGCAATAAAATGCTGTTATTTACTGTCATAAAAATCTGCTGCCACAAAAATATCAAGGTTATATTCTGGTTGCAATTCTAGGTTTTTTCCCCACATTATTTGACAGTTGTAAAGGGTCCTCATTCCCAATCTCAGTTCTTGATTTTTCAGACAATAACATGGGGAACACATGTGGCCCAAAAGAGGCGGCAGTTTTTACAATGAAAAATGGATATACAAATAGTGATACCTTGTAAACACATGTATCTACAACATACAGCAAGGCACAGCAACAGGCAGAGTTACTTTAAACTGATTGAATAGAATGATTTTTAACAGACATTAAACATGGAAATGTTCCTCCACCTGCTTCGTGACCCCAAAATTATATACAAGATGTGTTTGTTAAATTATAGTTTTAATGTCACAGTAGAAAAGGAAGAAATAGAAAGAGAATATAGGAAAAAAGAAAATCAAAGAACTGCAAGCAAAGCCAATACAATTACAAGAGCTGTCTTTATGGTGAAATGTTACAATGAGAACCAGGCGTAGCAACAATGCATACCACTCTCTGAGCCAGATAAAGAGAACCAGATGATCAGTGTGTGTGTGAGAGAGAGGCAGGGTGCATTTTTGCTATATGCAATATATAAAATACTGCTTGCAATACTTTAAGTGAATGCATGTGCTGGTGCAGAGTAAGTACATAAGCTGAATGTAGGACAAAGGCAGACAAAGCAGTTATTGCTGCTGTTTCCTTGCATGAGTTTCATCAAAGGTTGTGTCCCAGCTTTTGTTTTTCGTTAACACAGTTAAAAGGAAACCAGCCACCAACCCAACCACCATCCATGTGTCTTTAACATAGAAACACAGATGTACTTTGTCCCTCATAAGCGCTCAATTTATAGCACATCAGCACCGGAGGAACAAGGTAACATGCGACTCATCTAGAAACATGCTTAAACACATCTGTTCATAAAACAGTGCTTTAGAATTACACACAAAACTACATCTATTGATTCAAAGACCCCTTCCAGCAACCTCACACCATTCAGATTACTACTCATGCATTTTTACTCCGGTGAAACTCTCAAAATACAGAAGAGAACATACCACAGCTTAAGTTCACAAAACACAACACACCAGAGTCATACTTTAATAAGGAAGTGATGCTTATTCAGGTATTAGTAAACACATCATAAGAAGCGTTCTAACCGGAAGGAAGGCATGAAATAGTTCACTTGAACACATAAGACTCCATATAGAGTAGTGCTCTTGTTAAGGAGTTTTGTACCTGTAACATGGTAAAGTATTGCTGAAAAGTGGATACATTTAATAATCATAGCACAATATTACATTATCTGATTACAAAAAAAATACATATTTATTTAAATCCAAAACCGTCCCTCTGAGGCCTTTTTTGTTTATGTTCCTTCCCTGCCTCCATGGGATTTCTCAGTCCAAGACATTGTGAGTGTGAATACTTGTTTGTCTGTAAGTTGCAGGCCTGTTAAAGCGACCTGCACCAGACTGTTTTGCCCACAGACACCCTTGCCCAGTGTGTCCTGGTGCATCCTCCAGCTACCTGTGACTCTGCAAAAGATGAAAACTGATGTAGGCAATAGATAGATGGCGGCTGCATGTTTCTAAATTTACTTGTGTTTAATAAGATAATGACATTGCAAAAAAAGAGGGCCCGGACAGACAGATAGGCAGATAGATAATAAGCTAAACTATATTTTAATCCCTCAATGCGTTGGTGCATAAAAGATAGTAAAAGGGCGACCCTCGGTGGAAGTATACAAAGCTGCATGCTGCTGTATGATTCGTTTCTATTCGGACGCCATTTCTGATACAGTATAGAACAAAAAAAAAAACTGTACACAGTTATCTGTGTGTTTATCAGTGTGCATGGGTGTGTGATACGGTTGTTCATCTATAAATCTACCAACGCATATGCTTTCAACTGGGATTTTTAACATCGTTTTGTGCCAAAATTAAACCTGAATAGACAAATCGGCTCATTATATAAAGTATGAAGATTAATGTTGTTGTCCTTTAATAAGATGTTGAGGTAACTTTCGCTGAACCGTGTATGTAGATAATATTTATGGCTTTTTTTTGTCTTTCATGCCCCGTCAGCGACATCACATCAAAAGTCATCGGATATCCTCTGATGCATCTCATATGATCCAATAATATTCTTATGCCGGCCGCCTCTGCAGACATCTTCCGGGTCGACAGATAGTTCGCCTGTGCTGCACAGAGCCAGGACTGTCTGCAAAGGTCAGTCGTGTTATCTGCTGTTAACCTTTCCACCCTCGCTTCTCACCATGCATTTGTTTCGGTTTGCATTTCTGTGCGTGTGTAGGGAGCTCTTTGAGTCACACGTCGACTTCACACACGTATACAGATGTGGATTAGCCGCCGGCTAGCGCGCTAGTTAGCTCATTTTAGCTATCACCCCCCTCCTCTCCTTTCCCACCTCCGCTAGATTTTGTAGTGAGTGGAGACAACAAAAAAAGAGAAGTGGTGCCCGCCTGGGGCCATGAACCATGTCGGTTAAAACTGATTTCAAACCAAGCACTGGTTTACAGTTAACAACATTAAATCCGTCAGTTTCTACGCCCCAGGTTCCCATGTTGCTGTACGGAAGCCATTGATTTAAACGAACGTTTGTTTTATTGGGGACTTGCAGGGTCTCCGCCAGAGGTTTATGAGAGCCGCTCAAATCCTGACCCGGGTTTAATCTGGCACGTTTAAGGACAAAGCAACATACGTTTGCAAATGTTCATGGTGTTTTATCTTCAGGGGTATTTTTTTTTCTATGAGCTAGCGTTAGCAAAATGTTAGCTGAATCTCATTCATAATTTTGGTGACGTGTTAGCTTTTTTTTTTTATAATAACAGGTCTGACATGAAAAAATAGTCCTGTACACAGCGCACACAGGCTGTAATATGAGTTAATCCTGTCTGGTCTAAGGGCAGCTTGTTTTTGTGGGAACAGTTTCTCAAAAGTCTTCTTTAAATATGTGTTGAAAGTCGATTAATGGTTTTGTCGATCGACAGTTTTCACTTAGTAATGGGTGGAAATTTGCTGGTTTTCTTAGTTTTATATAATAATAAAGATAATATGTTTGGGTTGGTAAATTTTGATGGCCATTTTCCCACAATATTTTGGCTATTTATGGTCAAGGCAATTAATTCTAACATAATTTTATTGTGCTTTTAATTGAAATTAAAGCAGAAAAGTAGAAATTATTATTTGATGAATGACTTAAATGATAAATCAGTCATTAAAAATGACTGACAATACACTTCCTGGCAGTAGACTCATTTAACTGACTCATAATTTTAATTCTAGTTTCAGTGCTAATAAATAAGGCTGTTTATTACTCTCTGTTTTAATTTGGTTTGGACTTTAAAACCCATTGTATGTGTTTGACCTCTTAACTAAAACGGTCTCCTACTGTGACAGAGTGGAGTTTATTGCCAGTCAATACTAGTTTAAACCCTGCTACACCAGCCAAGCTATCCCAGTCTATCCCAGTTCCATTATCTCCCTGTTAAGTAAACATGCAGCCCCTCATGCTGTTTTACTGCCTAGGTTGTTCAGCGGTTTGCAGTTTAAAGAAATGACTGTGTTTGTTGATGATTTTGTTAATATTAAGATGTTTAAATGACTCTCTTTTTTTCTTCTCATAATTATCCCTACAGAAAATGGGAGAAAATTTACATATACCTGTTTAATAGCAAAACCCTAGGGTGGCTTAATAATGTGGATGCAACAGCCACAATATGTGTTTAATTTAGGTACAAATACACGTAGGAATATTGTCCCAGTGAATGTGACCTGTTGCATAAACAAAGGTCATGCATATGTGCTTGTTCTACAAGTGAACAGGGTGGGACATATTTCTGTGGAACTTTTTCAAAATGAAGTGTGTGCAGTTAGCTGATAATGCTGGGAAAATAGTACTGACACTCTTATTTTCACTTTCACACTTTTCTTTTCACACTTTTTTTTCACACTTTTTCTTTCTGTTTCTTCTTAACCCATAACCCCCTCCTCCCCTTCTCTGTCTGTTGCTGCCCTTATCTCTCACCTGTCTCTCATGACTCTACCCCAGGAGGGGTGCTGCCTGTCCTGTTGAGCTCCTCCTGGTGTGTGAGTGTCGGGTGTGTGTGCACCATGGCGAGCCTCCTACGTGTTGTGGCGGCCAGCTGCTCAGCCCCTGTGTTCAGCGGGGTTTCCAGCTTGAAGCTGCAGAGCACCCGTACAGTCAAATCGTCATGCCTTCGCTTTTTCAGGACCCATCAAGCTCTTGGACGATGTGCCACTCCAGGTAAGATAATGTACATACACAGCAATTTGGAAGGGACACATGTAATAAGATTAATTTGCAGAAAGCATTTAATGTTACAGTCAGTGCAAAATCTTCAAAAGACTGAAATTTTCTGTTTAGAAAGGATCAACTTTCATTAAATCAACTCAAATGTTGTTGAAATGAGGTGTGGAATGAAGAATTTCCATAAGATCCATAACAGTATGTGTTTTGTATGTGCAACATAGACAGAAAACATAGAGGCTGTGACGGTGAGACGGACTGTCCCAGAGTCACAGCAACAGTTAAATCTTTTCCAGCCATCCCTGATCAAATAAAACTGTTCCAAACATAAATATTTTGGTAGTGTCTCAGGCCTTGGACATTTGATTTCTTGACAGCATGCCTGCACTGGTAGACAATCTATGATATGGTGAGATCAGCAGCCACAGACCATAGGTAGTAGATTTACTGCTAAATAAGAACAGCATGTCGGAACTGGTGCGGAAAATATTCATACACTCAGGACTCTTTGATAATGTGTGGATGGCCTTGTAAAATATGAAGTGGGCAGGATGACCCAGTTCTGTGTCAGCAAATTATTGTTAGCCTAGAGCATTTCTAACCTAGATATAGGAGTAATGCAAAAGCATGAACTGCATAATTACGTAGCAAATACAGAACAGTATGTGTGCATCTAGATGTGTTTTTTTAATATTTATAACAGAAGTACTATAAGTAAATAAGATCATAATTAGATGGTTTGATTTAAGGACACCACACTGATTTTCCTCCTGATGGAAATTTGAGCTACTTGTAACCCGTCTGTTGAAGTTTATAGATACATGTTTTACTACTGATTGCGACATGAGAGCATTGCCACCTGTAGCCTCTGTGTGATTTCTCATGTGCCTCTGTATCACATGCAGGGCTGTAGCATGGCAGGTGACACTTACAAATTACATAAACACTGACAGAGGTTATGTTTTCAGTGAAATGGCACTAATCACAACTAAAAAGGACAGAGACATTCACTATTCATACCATTGTCTTTGGCAACTGGTGAAGCAAATCTGTCACAGTCACATAATAATGCTGTACAGCAATCTTTCATTCATTCTTTTTCTGTGGAAGCTCAGTCCTCTTCAAGGTTTGAACACTGTTATTGTTATGAAGAAGTTAATCTACTGTTTAGGCAAAATAGAGATACATAAAACCAAACAGGGGACATCTTTTAACCCCTCACAGTAGCCTTTTTCTTTAAACTCGTCTTAGAAGTGTGTTCTAAACGTCAGTGTTGCTACCTTCATTTGCTCTGAACTCCAAGGTCACATTCAGGACAATGCAGCTCTGAGGCATTGTTCTCCATTTTCCATGCCCTTACTTTCTACCCACTAAGGTGTGTGTCTGTGTACGTGTGTGTACTGTGAAAACCAGTATCAGCTGGTTGCAGGTGCTTCATGTCTGTGTGTGCTGGAGTCTTAGTTGTGCCAATGCCCCTCTGTCTCTGTGTGGCTGAGTGTTAGAGGGGTGCTGGTGACCTGGTTCATGCTGACTAGAAGTTGACATTCCTGAAGTTCAGCGGGCAGGGTCTATTCTGGACACACAAGTATCAGCTTACAATCTCACAGACAACTAGAGGAGGGGCACACACCACACACACTTGCTTATGCTTTGACCTCTAGGGAGCCTATGGACGTCCAGTATAGATGATGTGGACAGAATGACACCGTGCTTTATGAACTGTGCGGCTGTGTCGACCTTGTTAGCCTTACCAACTTAGACGCACTTGTTTGTGGAACTAGTATTAAGAAATTAATACGCTAAGTATGCTCCTTGATTAGCAGATGCTGCAGATGTGTCACTTTTATCATTAGGAAAGAGACACAGCACCCTCACCAGGTGAGACAGATAAATACATCCAGGGGTTTGAAGGCTTATCAGACTCAAAAACACGGTTTAATACTGTTATGAACAGTTTTGCAACCCTGGAAAGTTAGAACAGATTCAGTCATGCCCCACTGTGTCAATGGAGTACAATACCTGCACTGAAATTGAACGTGGAGCCTGCATTTTTTCAAAGAGTGCTAATGGCATGGCTTTAAAATTACAGTGTGTATTTGTTTGAGTTTTTTCTCACTGAAATGTATTATGAGTATCCTTGAGATCTAACAGAAGTGCTAAAAGCATTTCCTTCCTCATTAAAAAAAAAAAAAAAAGAATTTTGTTTTTGGTGCGTTACCACCACCAACTGTTCTCAGTGGTCACGAACTCCACAGGTTACCTAAAGTATACAGAAAGTAAATATGTAGAGTCTAAACAAGATAATGTTATAGTGGTGGATGGGTGTATCTGCTAGTGTCTACCCCTTCTGAACATCATTTAAACTCTGTTTTAGTAGAGTAATATGATAGCCATGGGACAGTCTACCCAGCACTCTGACTCTAATCTCTTAGTCTTAAGATGATTGCTACCTGAGCACAAAATGTTTTGGTAGAGACAATAGTTTACAGACAGTGCCATGTGATGACTCTTGGTTCATAGACTTGGACACCTAGCAACCTTTTTTTTTACTTGTGTTGTGGAGTTTTTTGTAAAATAAAAGTTGCTAGAGGACAGGTCATCACAGCAGAGTGAGAGGAAAGACAGCCTTTCAGAGGCTCTAGTGTTTATATATAGACGAGGAGACAGTGGGGAAAGAGCTGCAGTGGAATTTTCCATAGGAGCCAACACAACATGTGACTTGCCTGTCGCTTGCACACTAGACACAAATAAGAGTACAAAAAAAAGACACTGAAGTATTATTATTGTAAGCGCATTTGTTCTGTTTTGTGTATTATTCATTTTTGCATTGGTTCCTTTTTAGTCTTGTTTCCTTTAACAACAAAGCCAGTATCTTTCCCATTTTAAACTCCTCTCTTGTTCTTGCACACATTGAAACAGCTGTGCATTGAACAGCAAAAATCTGGGACAAGAAAACAAGGCTGTTTCCATCCACAGTGAAAACGACATGTATCTGTGTCTTTCTTTCCCATTTTTGAATGTAAATGGTCCATGTGACTTTGAATAAAGACAAGTTTGACAGTGAATTACGGTATTTCCTTGTTGACCGTGATGTCCTTCAGATGCCGTATACTGGTTGTGGCCTAGATGAAAAGTCTGCTGACCCTGTCTACTGGAACCAGTGTGAAATGTTAATATGATATTTGGTTCAGACATTCAAAGCATCATCATCAGGCTAAAAAATCAGACTAATAAGAAAATGATAACACACTAAACTAAGCTGGTGAATAGCTTCAGAGAGAGTAACATAGCTGAAGAATATGATGTTGTTACAGAACACTGACATTAACCCTAAGTACTGCATAAACAATATTTATGGTAAACTCAGTTTTAACTTCACTCATGGTCATGTCTCCTTGAAGCTGCAATGGTATCTGCATGGATGAGCATGAGTATTTTTCCCTGTTATTGTGGTCTTTATAAAAAATCATGAGCTCCATGTGAATAATTTCATTAATATAACTTCTGCATTGTTTCTCTTTGCCTCTCCAGGTATTCCATACAAGCAACTCACAGTCGGTGTTCCCAAAGAAATTTTCCAGAGTGAACGCCGTGTGGCGCTGTCTCCCGCTGGCGTCCAGGCGCTCATCAAGCAGGGCTTCAATGTCGTCGTGGAGTCGGGGGCCGGAGAGCCTTCCAAGTTCGCTGATGAACAGTATACCCAGGCTGGAGCAACAATTAAAGATGTTAAAGATGTCTTGGCATCTGATGTGGTGGTTAAGGTAGGATTAAAGTTTATTTTTTAACAGTTCATCAAGGCCAGATAGAAAAAGGAGGAAGGTCTAAGAAGAGGTAATGAGGGATAAAGGAAGGAAAAGGGTGGCACATGGAACATGGCCACAGCTCTTTGCACTTAACGTGACTTTTGTGGTGTGGGGTGCAGTAGGAAAAGGGAGAATGACAGAGCATGGGAATGTGGGAAAGAACCAGTTTTCATAGGCTAAAACAACAAATAACTGTGAAGTATGATTTCACTTCAGACACGATGATTGAGGTAGAGAAATGGAGAGGGAAAGGAAGCAAAGAAAATGAAAAGCAGGCTGATACTTCCTGGGATCTTTCTTCTTATAAAACATTTCCAGGTGTATAAATGAATGAAAGAAAGAAGTGTAGATCTGAGGACTGAAAGGGGTTTCAGTAGTATGCAGTAAGCCAGAAGAAATGCGTGAGATGGCGGGAAAGCTTTTAGTCAAATATTTTGCTTCTCTTCTCACGTCGTCTGTCTCCACTTATGTTCTCTGACTGAGTTTTTCTCCTTCCAGGTCCGTGCTCCCACTTTCAACCCTGCGTTGGGCGTCCATGAGGTGGAGATGATGAGGGAAGCAGCCACTTTAATCAGCTTTATCTACCCAGCTCAGAACCCTGAGTTGATGGACATGCTGTCCCAGAAGAAGGCCACTGTCCTGGCAATGGACCAGGTTCCGCGAGTCACCATCGCCCAGGGTTATGATGCACTGAGCTCCATGGCAAACATTGCAGGGTGTGTGCATGGTGCTTTCAAGTACCATTTTTATGAGCAAGGTCAACTTGAATGCATGAAAACACAGATGTACTGTATGTGCAGTACATCAGCACAGTTATGTGTATACTCTGTTTACATATACTGTTAACACTGTGTTTTACAATAACCTTAAAATTTAAAAAGCAAGCAGTGTGGCAAAAGTTGGGTCAACTTGTAGCTTAAAACATTTGTATCATTAGGTAGAATGGTTGGCTGACTAGTTTCTAACAAGGAGGCAGTGTGTGTTCAGATATTAAACAGGATGTTTGAGAGTCTATTTTCTCCTTTCTCAATTAGACACATGATAGAACACTTCATACTTTATATATATCATTTCCTATGTCGTTGTACTCTGTAATTTTAGGTACAAGGCAGTGGTGCTGGCAGCTAACAGCTTTGGTCGCTTTTTCACTGGACAGATCACAGCAGCTGGGAAAGTACCACCTGCAAAGGTGTGTGTTTTTGCCAGCACTTGTCTTATTGGCGAAGAATTATTGCAATGGGAATTTGTCTATTCCAGTTTTAAATTTGAAAAGACCATGCAACTGTATTGCCATCCCAAAGTATTTCATATATGTGTTTTTGAATAGGTGCTGATCATTGGAGGTGGTGTGGCTGGATTGGCAGCTGCTGGCACTGCCAGGGCCATGGGAGCCATTGTCAGAGGATTTGACACCAGGTTTGTAAATGTAATATGAATTACAGATTAAAATAATACTGATTGAAGTATTAGCGGTGCAGAATTAGATGGAAATATTTGTCTTGTTCATCAGCTAATATGGTCAGCTTTGCTAAGTTGGAATTGACAACATGCATGTGTAGACATTGATCAGCTGGCAGTGTGAGTTGGTATTATAATAGCATAACAACAGTAATTAACCATAGTGAAGAACACATTGCGTCTCCCTTAAAAGGAATTCC
This sequence comes from Toxotes jaculatrix, assembly GCF_017976425.1. Classification (NCBI taxonomy): domain Eukaryota; kingdom Metazoa; phylum Chordata; class Actinopteri; family Toxotidae; genus Toxotes; species Toxotes jaculatrix. The sequence goes on from NC_054409.1 coordinate 14,366,752, forward strand.
ATATTTCGCCAGTTGCTCTACCTTTCAATTGTATGCAACTGAATTCGTGCTGCCATATAATACAGTTTTGTTTTATGAATGCAGTTTTAAGGACGAACACTGTTACTCCTGCATTGCCAGTCTAGAGAAAGGAATTTTTTTTTTAATATGCATTTGTTCTCGTGTTCTATCAGAGATATTTTCCTTCTGCCCGACTAAGAAATCACCTCTGACATTTCATCTCCTCCCTCTCCCAGAGCTGCAGCTTTGGAGCAGTTTAAATCTCTGGGCGCAGAGCCACTGGAGGTGGACATTAAGGAGTCAGGAGAGGGCCAGGGAGGCTACGCCAAGGAAATGTCAAAAGAGTTCATAGAGGCAGAGATGAAGCTGTTTGCCAAACAGTGTCAGGACGTGGACATCGTCATCAGCACGGCTCTTATCCCTGGTATGCACAGAAGCATAAACTGAAGGGCAGATCGACTGTCCTCAAACTCAAGGCCATGTAAACTTCTTTTCTGCCGGTCGTGAAATATCTGGAATATCACAGTACATGAGACATGTATTCTGGGCAGGTGGTCAGAGAATTTAGAAATAAAAAAGGACAAGTCACGGAATATTGAACATGAGAAATGACTTTAGCAGAATGTACCAGAACATATTTTACAACTGTTTCGCATTTGTTCCGTTACTTTGTGGTTTTCAGCACTTTTTGTACGTGGCCACGTGTCCACAGAAAAACTCAGCTGTTGTGAGTCATTTGTTGGGTCGTAACGTGGCCTGGAAGTCTGTGTGTATTCTTAGCTTTTTCTCTTTTCAACACATTTCTTCATAGCTTTTTTAGTCATTTGATTTGTTTACCTTAATGGAAAGTAAAGGTGACTAGCAAGAGATTCAGTTGGTTGTCCTCATAGCCATGATTCCTTGCTGTCTGTTTTAACATTGCAGGCAGGCGGGCACCCATTCTGATCACCAAACCAATGATAGAGAGCATGAGAGATGGGTCAGTGGTGGTGGACTTGGCTGCCGAGGCTGGAGGAAACATTGAGACCACAGTACCCGGAGACCTGGCGGTACACAAGGTCAGTGCACATACTGTCCACGCATGCTCCCATCCATACCGCATATAGTATAATACATTTGCTGCCACCAGTCTTCCCTTCCAGTTTAGTCTAATATCACTTTTTTTTTTTCTAAGGGGGTGACCCATATCGGCTACACAGACCTGCCCAGCCGTTTGCCAACACAGTCCAGCACTCTGTACTCCAACAACATCACGAAGCTGATGCGTGCGGTCAGCCCCGACAAGGACAACTTTTACCTGGATGTCAAGGATGTGTTCGACTATGGGACCATGGATCACGTTGTCAGAGGATCTATTGTAATGCAGGTACGAGGTCTCACGTGGCCAGCAGTCGAACAGACAGATATGTGCACAGCTGAGATTTCACACAAATGTCTCAGGTGATAAACAAGGAAAGAAAGTAAGGATACATACTGCCATGTAGAAGATCATTCAAAATGGCTTGTAGGTCTCTGCTATGGTCACTAGATGTCACCCTAAGAACACATCCTTCGTTTCTTACCCTGTTTTTATTCTTCAGCATCTCTACAGTCACCTATGGATCAGTTTCCCCTCAGTATACCTTTATAAGATTTAGATTTAAAATGAGATTTTCAGTCAGAGCCTGAAAAATGAATCAGCCTGTTGATATCATTGTCTGCCATCACCTTTCACAGATGTTCTAGTTATGGTTCATTTTTCCACTGTACAATGTAAAATTTTATGTTAATGGGAATTTTTTTTTTTAGATTTTTTTAAAAACTTTTTTTTAACTCTTGAATATGAATGTCAGGATCAACCTCTAGCATCGGTCTGACCCTATTGTTAGTTACAGAAGCAAAGCATAATTACTGAGTGTGTATGTGAGGCAGTGATGCTCCACCAACTACTGTTGATCTGGCTTTATTTCTTCAATATTTTTCAGCACCACTACTGTGTTTGAGTAAAAGGGGATTTATCCAAGTTTTAATTCTTTTTTTTTTTTTGGGAAATTATTTGCGATAATCAGTCTCAGTCAACCTGTGCTCGCTTTTCTTTTTTTTTTGAAAGTGAACACATAGATCAGGTATTATTTTGAGCCATATCTGATCACAGCAATGGTCTCACATCTTATAAATGATGCTAGAATCCAGACATTACTTACTGTACCCACTGATCATTAGTTTGCTTACTTTGATCTTGACAGCATAGTCTAATGTTTCACAGATTTACGAATGCAGCAGAGATCACTGCAGACAATCAGGTAATGAGATCAGGGAATAAAAGCAGACTTCAAATCACCTCTTAATAGATGTCATTTGATATTGTTGATATAACTAAAAAATGGTTGCCCTGACTGCCACCACTTTCAATGACCATTCCTCTCTTCTCTCTAAGGTAAAGGTAACTGCAATCTGAGCCGTAAATATGGCGTATAGGAAAGATTGACTGAACTTTACATCCTGCTCTTTTCTACCCTCTTTTTACCTTTCACATTGCACCATTCTCCATTTATTGTCACTTTCAGAATGGAAAGAACCTGTTCCCCGCTCCTCAGCCAAACAATGTGCCCACTGCAGCTCCTCCTAAACCCAAGTCTGTTCAGGAACTGGAGGCAGCGAAGGCTGCACAAACCTCCCCCTTCAGGGCTACACTCACCACTGCTAGCATGTACACTGGAGGTCAGTTGTTGCCATTGAAACCGAATGTACCATTAAATTTAGATTTTCTGGTTAAGCAGAGAAATCAGAGTGATGCTGAATCTGAGTAAAGTGCTCATTTACAAAGCGCATTCTGTTAATTGTTCTCGTTGGGTCTCATGGGAGGTTTAGGTCCAGCCATAAGGTGAAGGATAGGTTAATGATCAGCTTTTTAGGTCACTGCTGGAATGTGCACAGGAGGCGAGAAGTGACAGAGGCAGATTACACGCACAGACACCCTGTTAGTGTCAGGAAGTGTGCATTGTAAAAACAGTGTCACGCTGAGTTTTTGTTTGAAGTAGTGCTGTGGTGAGTGATTCCCATGGTGCCACACAGCGCTCTGTAAGTGCACCACATGCAGTTAATGTGGTTCACACGTTGTTTAGGTGCTGGAGTTGTTTCCTACTTAACACCACCACACAGCTACTGATGTTAGCTGCTCTTATTTTTTTTCCTGGGGGGGTGGGAACCTGGTTAGTGCTGGTTACATGCTTATTAGCTTGGCATGTAATTTAGCCCTTTTAATATTTTTGTATCGGCTGTCCTGGACGTAGACAACTTATTCTCTTACAACAGTTAGTTTGGCAAAGAAAATTTGTTACATGACACCAATGTCAAAAAACAGACAATTCTCTCTTTGACTGATAACTATGCATGTGAGTTGAAGTAACAGGACATAAGGTCAACATGGGTGGTCAGATACCTACCAGATCTTACAGTCAAGTCCAGCTGTGCTTAGAGTTGGGGAAATTACTACATCCAGTGCAAATTAATACTATTTAAACTACTACTGTTACCCCAAAGTGTTGAAAGGTGATAACAGGATAGGAAAGTTAAAAAAAGAAAAATAGTTTGCTTTCCAAAATCATGTTTGTTTTATCTTGCTTTCCTTTTTTGTAAAGTTGGTATTGGTTAGTGTCATGCATTCAGGCCTCTAAAAATGATTCACATTGAACAGTTGCTTGTTCTCGTGTTCTCAGGGAACAGAATATTTGTTGTTCTATTTAGTTGATTTTAGTAAAATATTTACTTAATTTCTGTTTCATATTTAAACCAAATTCATTCAGATAAAGATGTAATTTGTGTATAGGCATTATCTGAAGACAAACAAGTTTTGTGTTTTTTTTCCTTGGGGAGAAAAATCATTTGTACATGACACACGTTTAAGAACAAATCACTCCAATGAAGAGATTCATCTCAGTTATTTGTAGATTATTTAAATGAAATCAGTCCCTAGTTTTTACCATAACTTCCCTTTACTTTCTTTAACTTTATCTCTTTCTGTACCAGGTGTTGCCACCCTGTTGGGTCTGGGTCTGTCGGCTCCAAATGCCGCCTTCACTCAGATGGTCACCACCTTTGGCCTCGCTGGCATCGTGGGATATCACACAGTGTGGGGGGTCACTCCTGCTCTGCACTCTCCGCTCATGTCTGTCACCAACGCCATCTCAGGTTAGTTGCGTTTAGTCGAGCTGGATATCGGCACTGAGTCACAGAGGCGGCATCTGTTACTACTTTTTAACTTAAAATAACCCTTTTGTGCACATTTTAGATATTTTGCACATCATGCAGCCCCAAATGAACCACTTACAAGAAGTAACCCCTGCCTGTAGTCCATCTAATAACTTTAGAAATTGTGTGCACTGATCGCAGTCTCTCTCAATTCAGTTAATTAATAAATTAAACTTTATACGGGTTAGTGAATTACAGATGATTAACAACCTGATGAGACAATAAACGTGAGACTAATGCACGAGAAATATAAATAATGAAAATGCTACAATGAACCCAGTTTATCAAATAAAATAGAGTTCAGATACATAGAGCATAGTTTTCGTCATAGATATTCATGTATTAAATGTAAAAAGCAGGATTTAATTGAAGAGAATACAACTTACCACCAACACATATACACAGAGCAACAACAACATATAAAACAAATTAAACTATAATACACACTAGTTAACAATGCAAATAAAATATTTTAAAGCAAAGCACAAAACATTAAAACAGAATAAAGATCTTGTTCAGAGATCAAACGGGTCACACGTCAGTCCAGCAGGTCTCTTCAGCCTCACTGTTGCTTTTGCTGTTCGGTCCAAATAAAAACTTTAAAGATTGTGTCCTTATTGTCTGCTGCCGCTTAACACGGAGGGGTTAAGAGGTTACAGAGGTAAGTGCATGTGTGTGTTCTCGTGGCTTTGATCACTTGAAGACCCACACTGAGGGTAGGAAGTAACACACAGTCGGTGATCTTTGAGGGTCAGGGAAGTCCTTTGCTCGTTTACTCGTGCACACAGCCGGACATCAGAGCTCGGCTACCGTATCCCAGCAGTGTAACAACTAAGAGACAGTTTTCACTTTCTTTAAAACTTTATTAGTTGCACCTACGCCCTATTTTCTCATTCTCATCTTCACACCATTTTACATGTTCCTCTGGTTCTATATGTCCATTTTATACTTTCTTTTTCACAATAGAATTCACCATGTGCAGCTCTTGTCAAATTCAGTCATTGAATATGATTTATTTAATTTTATTTTGGACACGTTATGATGGAATCAATCTAAAAGCTATAACTCCACAAGATCATTGAATATCAGAATCTTAAGACCACAAATGAAAGAAATGAATTTATCAAGTGGCTTACTCCTCCTTACAGAGGAACTTAACATTTGGAGGTTCTCCTCTCTTCTCTTCTGCCCTCTGTTTGTCCTCATCTCTTCTTCTCACCCTTTCCTCCTGGTCCAGGTATTTTCCATTCATATCGATCATGGCCTTATTATCCCTCTTTTTTTTTTTTTTTTTTTTTTTTTTAATATCACTCAATGACTGACTGCGGTTATGGAAACAGTGAGACCAGCAGAGTTTTGTTGTTGTGCCAGGCATCGTAAAGACACACACACACACACACACACAATCAGTCAGACATTAGGGAACCTTATTGGAATTCAGGGTTGGAGTGAGGGACAGTTGCATTCTTCATGGGGAGATTATAGTGTTACAACCAGTAGTGACTGTGACTGGTGGGTCATCTTAAATTCTTCAGACACTGGTTTCATATCCAGCGGCTCATTGAAGTACATCTTTATATCTGGTGTCTGATATAAATGCTTTAATCTACTTGAGAGCACTGATTCACGCTAACACTTTGCCTGTAGCCTGGTGCCTGGTGTTTGTAACCGAGACACACCTACAGGTCATTGGCCCACCCAGTATGTATGTATATGCATGTGTGTGTGTGTGTGTGTGTGTGTATGTCCAATGACGCCTATTTGCTTTCTTTCTGGCTAATCTGTTAGTTGTGGTAGCCAGGCATGTCTTTAATCTCCACCTAAATTTTGTAACTGTACCTTTTTTTCTTCTTTTTTTTTAAACTAAAAATTCTTTGATACTAGCTTGGCTTTGCCACTTCACCTTCTCAATCATGAAGTCGTAGGAGTGTGATGGATGTGAATATAAAAATAATATAGTATATTGCCAGTATATATTAGTCATTTTTTAATGATTACTAAGCAATATTAGTTGTGTGGAGAGCAAAAATGAGCTAAAAGAACAATCCAGATAAATATATAGAGAGTGGTCAGGGGGTTTAGGATTGACTAATGATTTTAAATAAATATATTTCATTACCTAGAACACTGCATGTAGGTTGTCAGATGAAGTGAGAGGCAGAGAAAACGTGTGTATTTGAAGGCGTGAAGAAGTTTCAGGTCGGATATGAGCCGTGTAAGAATAGATACACACATACGAGGTTACCTTACGGGCGCTGGCTTGCATCGGTGCCAGCAGCGAAAACATGCTAATCATTGGCATATGGAAAAAGCTGATGATTAGTGGTGGCCTGACACTGTTTCAGGTATTCATGTGCCAGGAACCAAACTACAAATGCTTGGAAAGCTTTTTATTCCTGTGAATTCTGTTCTATCCTATGCTCATCACAGCATTGCGTGCTTCCTGCTGGAGTCGTCTCTTTCACAATAGTGGAAATTTAAAATTAGCTTGTGTTTATGTCGTGGAAGTTGTGAAATTATGTTTGGCAGCATTTGAAACTTGCTTTGTTTAGGAGCTGATATATACACGATTATAAAGCCGACTTTGTTTGAGAAAAAATGAGACTAGTGAGAAGATCTCAGACTTCACATTTTCCTCATGTTAAAATCCAATCTCAACACTATTGACTTTGAGCGCAAACCCGCTCGCACGCATACACACACTACCGGTTTTTCCAACTTAAATTGTACACAAACAAGTCCGTGTGAATGCAGGCTCCGGGGGTGCTGTCTATTGCATCTTACTGCCTGTAAGTCATTACAGGACTGATGTTATCAAGGTTTCCTGAGCCTCTTTTGGTAAACACACTCACACACACCCTCTCTTTCTTTTTTCTTCTCTTTTTATCTCTAAATGTCTTTTTTTTCCCCCAATCTGGGGAGCAAACAGAGTATTTTAAGTATAAGAAGACAGCTATAAAATTTGTCTATAGATGTGCTGATAATGATGAAAATAATAATGAAAATAATTCTCATCAGTGTTAAGATGAGCTTTTGCAATGACCCCCTGACTTTAATGTTCTGTTGAGATCCTGTGTTGTTTTTGTGAGATCTTCACCAAAGTTTTCAGTGTCCTGTATAATGTATTATGAAAGTGGAGGTTCATGAATGCTAAAATATCTGTGCTCCGCAGGTCTGACGGCTGTGGGTGGTCTGTCCCTGATGGGAGGCGCCTACACTCCAACAACCACTGCTGAGACACTGGCTGTGCTCGCCGCCTTCATCTCCTCGGTCAACATTGCCGGTGAGTCACCCGCACATAGACACCTCTCAGTGATCCCTGCCAGTTACAGCAACCTTTAGCCAGTAAAATATCAACTTAGGCTGAAGATTGAAGTGTTTTATATTGATTATACAATAACATGCCTTTGACCAAGTTTTGCAGCTGCCCTTTCTACCCACCTGCTCAGACGGGAGTCAGTGGCTCTGGCTCGGACCACACACATTCATTCCTGCTATTACCCTTAATAATTCCCATTATAATGACAAAGTGTTCCTGGAGTCATTATAATACTCATCACTCTCTAATAGTCCTGGGAAACACAGTGTGCCTCCGGGGCTGAGCCATCAATTAGTTTTAATTTCTCCTATTGGCGCACATCTTGACACCAGGGGAGACATTGATGCAAGCAAATGAATAGTTAACTTGCATAATGGTTCAGTTCAGCCCCAGCGTCTGTGTGTTTGTTAGGGCTACACCGAAACATATTTCAGATTTGTGTGAGAGACGCAGGACGCCACAAGGTTTTAAGTTCGAGGAAATGCTGTGAATCCTGCCACAAATCACGAGCCCTTTAGGCTCTGTGGCATTACCACTTTTTTTTTGTTTTAGATCTCTTAACAAAAGCACGCTAAAATACCACATAGAAATACCTAGTTTCTTACCCTAGTTGTTTAATTTCATTTTTGATGTTCTTCATGGGTTTGGTTCCACACGCACATTTCTAAGCGGTTTACCACATCACCCATAAACCCTTGGGAACCAAAAAAAAAAAAAAAAACATTCCATGGAAAGGGACGAAACACACTAGTGAAATTTAGCTCCAATAAAACAGACTCTGAAATGTTTCGGCTTGTGTGTCTGTTTTGAGGAGCAGGTCTCTGGCCATAGCTTCTTGTTCCCTTCATGTCTCCATAGTCGTAAGGAGAAAATCCATGGAAAACACCTGGGTCTGTTGAATATCTTGAGCTAACTATTGTTATGTTAACTCACTATGCTATGTAACAGTAAATTTAAAAATAATGTTGACATTATTTTTGACTGCAAAAATGGATGACTAGTTGGGATTTCAGATGGACTTTATTAGAGCTCATGATGGTGTTGCTGATTTGCTTTTATTCTTGCAAGCTTTCTAAATATAGTGCCAGCAGACTCGTTCTGGGGGAAAAATAACCAAACGAAATGAGTGTATACTGGCTTTGCGTGGTTTAAATACATGAACATTCCTCCATATTAATATATTGACACAGATTGGTCTGCAATAATGGTAGTCAGATTGTTATTACATGTTTTAACTGGGACAGTCTGAGGCTGAAAGGCTGAAATTACATGAACTGGAAAGAAACAGGTGCTAGCCTCTGATTCACCCTTGTATGTATGCGTGTGCACGTGGCTACAATCATGCCAGGGGGAGAAAAAGGGAGACATACACACGGTAAAGTGATCTCCTCCTATAAAGCAGTGAGACACTGTCTGGTCCCGGTTTGACACTTTTGATGTTTTCTTCATGAAATATTTACACTGACATAAAGTAGAGTCATTAAATTCCTAACATTGGTTATTGTGCTTGGCAACAGTTTTTAGTGAATGGCTTTAAAACACCTGTTGTCTTTAAATAGATATTTTTCCTGTTTTTCAGACACCTTTACATCCTCACTCCTCACTCTCCCTTTTTATTTTGGAAATGACTTATCTGTTCGTAAAGCACCTTTGTAAACCTGATTTTGTGCATTTTCAAGAACAGGTGTATTCACTCTCTCTCTCTCTCTCTCTCTCTCTCTCTCTCTCTCTCTCTCTCTCTCTCTCTCTCTCTCTCACCCAGGTGGTTTCCTGGTGACTCAGAAGATGTTGGACATGTTCAAGCGTCCCACCGATCCTCCAGAGTATAACTACCTCTATCTGCTTCCTGGTGGCATCTTCGTCGGAGGCTATGCAGCTGCTCTGCACTCTGGATACAACATTGAACAGGTGTGACAGGATGTTTATGCCATATCCACGTGTTTAGTTCAAGGGTGTATCTGTGGTTTCCCACAGAAACCATGTTCTCAGTTCCTCCGAACTGGTGCAAAGCAGCCCATGACCATGTAAAAGTTGGCTAATCATCCTCGAAATGTATTCTTTGTTTGCCCAGATGTTGTACAGGACCTTCCAAGTGAATCATTTGGCCTATTTTTCTCATCATGTGGTCCCTCAATCCTTGTCTATAACCCCTTTTTTCCATTTTCGGTCTCTCTCAACAGATGATGTACTTGGGCTCAGGTCTGTGCTGTGTCGGTGCCCTGGCTGGCCTTTCCAACCAGAGCACAGCCCGCCTGGGTAATGCTTTGGGTATGATGGGAGTCGCTGGGGGGCTCGCCGCCACTCTGGGTGCCCTCAAACCAAGTCCTGAGCTTCTGGCACAGATGAGTGCAGCCATGGCTGTAGGTGGCACTGCTGGTGAGTCTGTGTGTAATTACGCCACAAGAAGGAGAAGGTGGACACACAGGCAAACTCTAAGACTTGCAGAATTGTGTTAATGAAGATAGAAAGTCTCTCGAGTCTGTAAATTACTGGACATGCATTTTGCTGTATGTGTGTGTATTTGTGTTTATGTGTGCATGTATTCCAAGCTTGGCCAGATTAAGCAGCAGGTGTTCTGAGCACAGAGACTCCCTGTGATGTTTACATCAAACACAGCATGACTAACTCCCCATCAGACACAGGAGGTTTGTCGAAATGGTCGGCATCACGTATTACTCACTTTCTCTTGCTCACTCGCTCTCAACCGTTTAATCATTTCAATGCTAATTGTTCCAGTAACAAAGCTGAAACGTAGACTAAACTATCCAAACAGACAATAATGCCCTTTTCCAAATGCGGCACCGTTGCAGTGTAGACCCACTCACAAACTTGGAATTTCCCCAAACAGGCTTCAGCAGCAAACACCTGGTCCTTCACATGGACCCACTTCCCAGCATTCCTCTGAGTGTGTGCGCACATGCTTGTGTTTTGCATGTCATTTGTGTGCGTGTCTGTCTGGGGCCACTGAACTTTATTTATTTGTTATCTCCCTAGGCCTGGCCATTGCTAAGAAGATCCAGATCACCGACTTGCCCCAGCTGGTGGCTGCCTTCCACAGCTTGGTGGGGCTGGCTGCCGTGCTCACCTGTGTGGCCGAATACATGATCGAGTATCCCCACTTCGCCACAGACCCCGCAGCCAACCTCACCAAGATAGTTGCATACCTCGGCACCTACATCGGTGGAATCACTTTCAGCGGCTCTTTGGTGGCTTACGGCAAACTGCAAGGTGAGAAAAGCGCAGTCGCGTATGCTTAAAATTCCTCAGACTGTGAACATCCACACTTCTGGATGTACAGACAGAACGTGCGTTAATGCTGTTTTGGTATTATAAGCCATGTTTGTTCTCCTTTCTATGTTTGCTGGATAGACATGATGATACGTTTTTATTGATCTGAATAAACTTCAGATGCTGAAAACAGGATTTGTGGTATATTTGCCACTAAGATAGCTGCTGACAGATGATGTGTCGGCTTGGTCCAATTGTCGTTACCAGCACGGGAAGATCTGATGCTTCATACCTGCTGTTGCCTGCTGTGAATGGAAAAAGCAAATGAGTTCATCAGGTTCATGTGCTGGCACCAGTCCCAGCAGCCACACACTAATTTCCATGTTGGCTGCAAGTGTTTCATAATGACAAATTATGCACAAGCATGACTTTCAGTTAATGACAAGTCTCAAGTGGTGGCTGCTGAAGAGAGCTCTAATGATTAATGCTACTGCTTTAAAATTTTTCCTGTTTATGAGAAGCTCACAGCTGAATGATAAATAAATTTTAAGTGTTTATTTGCAGTGATTAGTGGTGTGTTTTTCCCTAACTCCTGTCATTTTCTCTTTCCCCTTGTCTTCCCATCATTTTCTTTCCTTGGCTTTCTCTCCGTGCAGGTCTGCTGAACAGTGCTCCCTTGATTCTCCCTGCTCGTCATGCTCTGAACGCCGGTCTCATGGCAGCTAGTGTTGGTGGGATGATTCCCTACATGCTGGATCCCAGCTACACTACAGGCATCACCTGTCTCGGATCTGTCTCTGCTCTCTCGGCTATCATGGTACGCCGTGTGTTTTCATGTTCTTGAGCTCTATTTTTGCACTCATTGAGGCCACTGAAGAGAAAAATCAGATGGGAATTTTCTTACATGCTGACAGACTGAACATGTTAGAATGTTGTTAAAAGACCTTAATACACATCAGGCAGGGGAAAAGGAATTAAAAAGTTAGAAAAAATTTAATGCTGGAGACACACCAGGATGGAATAAGTGATAGAAGGGATTTACTGAAAAAAAAAAAAAGGTAAGCAGCGTCTTGCACAGGAAACAGTAGCAGCCCAGAAATTCAGTCAGAGTTGGGCAAAGAGCTGTTAATAGTCTGGCTGCCATAGTGGCAAACAGGCTTGACTTTGTAAATGTGCCAATTTCCTGCTTGTAATCGACTCATTATATTAAGTCTTGCTTAACTTTTGAAAATGTGCCACGGAGTTTGACAGAGATGTCTGCAGTCCACAGGAAGATGTAGATATTTTCTCCTCAGTAGTAGTAAATATTAAGTCTGGGGCAAATCAGCCTCTTGCATGAGTTGCAAAATGTTTAGGAAGAAAACTTCTAACTGACATGGGCTGAAAAGCACTTTTAAAAAGCTTAAACATTTCAGAGATATTAGAAAAGAAGTAACAAAATTTCTTAACTTTTCATAAAGCAGTCAAATGGCAAATCATTCACCTCTCAGTTTTTACTGTGTGATCAGAAGAAAAAAACAAGGAAACTGATTATGTGGAATTTGTTTGAATCATACAGTCTTTATAGAAACTGTAGTTAGTTTTTTCTACTGATGTTGAGTTTTGAGTTTTACAACTTCTGAAAATAGATTTTAATCAAGTGAATCCAAGCAGAGCAGCCAGAGGCAGAGAGCACACACTAATGTAATTACAATAAAAAAGAAAAAAAAAATATGTTCACAGTAACGTGTTTCAATTTCAGTATTGCTAATTTATCTGCTGCATTTGCATATTTACGTGTCTTTTGGGAAAATCAGCAACTGGATTCAGTCCCAGAAAAAATGATCAGTGCTTCCCTAAAGGTTGGATGGAAATCATTTCAGTTACAGTTATTAATGAATTAGTTTCAAATAGCTTTGTCTGATCTCCAGTCAGACTTTAAAGTACAGTATGATGTATCATCTACTGTAGGCGTGAGCGTTCCTTCACTTGTACAAGTTTCCTAGAAATAAACCAACATAATGTCGACAAGAATAGTCTATGATGTGCACCTGTGTGAATCGAAAAAATTCAGCCCACACTCCTGGGACGTGCTGCCGCTGTAGTAACTAGAGTTGGCCCATGTTAAACAAAAACCGTTCAGATGATAGAGGGAGAGAGAACAAGTGGATTTGATTGTGAAAAATGTATCTCGAACTGGAAAAGTGTTTTCTCTCCTGTGGAAGAGAAATGGTTGGATTTTTATTTATTTATTTATTTAAGGCATCCTAGAGAGATTCAAACAGTACATCAATAAACTTTCTAGTTCCAGTTGTGATGGAAGGAGAATTTGTTCATACTTTATTATGTTTTTCTTTACAGATCACTTCTTTTCTTTATATCTGCTGTAATCTCTGTATTTAACAGTTAATATGATTACAGCAGTGGATAAAACTCCTCTCCTTGTTCTTTTCTTCTTCTTCTTCTTCTTCTTCTTCTTCTTCTTCTCTCCTTCAGGGTGTAACCTTGACAGCAGCTATTGGAGGTGCTGACATGCCAGTGGTAATCACCGTACTGAACAGTTACTCAGGCTGGGCCCTGTGTGCCGAGGGCTTCTTGCTCAATAACAACCTGCTGACCATCGTCGGAGCTCTCATCGGGTCGTCTGGAGCCATTCTGTCATACATTATGTGTGTGGTGAGTGGAGCACAGTGTCACGTTAAAGAGGAACATACACTGTGACGTTGGTGCTTTGAGTCTCAGCATCACTGTTTGAAATTTTAAAGCGAAGTTCTGTATTTGATAAATTACTGTAGTTGAGCAGACGTTGTTTCATGTGGTTGTTCCTCTCCTGTCCACCAGGAGGGACTCTAAGTTTACAGCACGATAGTATAGTCCCTGTATCTGAGTAAAATCTCAGGACTCGAATGTGTGTTTTCCAGAGGAAATTTCCCTTTCAGTTTTCCTCAGTTTGCCACAATTTTCTCTAAACAGTCAGCAAAGTGTAAGCAATGTTTAAGGTCATCATAAAATAGGAAACACAAAATATCTTCTCTCCCCTCTCAGGCCATGAATCGTTCGCTGGCTAATGTGATCCTGGGAGGCTATGGCACATCTTCCACCGGCACAGGAAAGCCCATGGAGATCACAGGCACACACACCGAGGTTAACGTGGATCAGACTGTCGACATGATTAAAGAGGCCCAGAGCATAATCATCACTCCAGGTAAGACACGCACAAATACAAGGTCACACACATAACCCCTGCACATATTTCAGAGGTCTTGTACATGAGTGGAAAAACATGGTACTTTGACTTTGCCAGTCAACTTTTTTTTTTTTCAGCATTAGCAAAGTGTGTGTTCTGTTTATTTAACCTTTTCTTGACCCATGTTACATCACCATCTTTCTAGGCTAATTGACAAGTCATGGTAGAGTGGCTACGTGCACACACACATACACACACATACTCAGGTTTCTGTGTGGTCGTCAGTCCATGGTAAATAGACATTCTACAGTGCAGAGTATATATGCAAGGTCAAGGGAAATTTCGATGGGATGAGGGTGTGTTGGGTCTTTGTTGACAGTTCAAATACTATGTTCAAATTTGGCTGCTAGTTCCTTTTTTTGGGGGGGGTTATTGTGTGGGGTCCAACCTTTGTTCCAGCTGCATGTTTTTTTGTTTTGTTTTTTTTATTTCACGTTTTCAATGTTTGACTAAATGTGCGCCTGAAACCTCCCACTACTACGACTGTTCTCAGAGCCACTATCCTAAAACCATCATTGTGTGGCCCAGTGACAGTTTAGTCCTTCTCACCAGACTGTTGTGAACCAGTCACTGTTCCAAAGAGTTGTTTTACTCACGTGGGCACATGTAAACACAGACTAAAGGCATCCAGCCTGCAAATTGGTGATTCCAGTCACAGCGCTGAGTGCCTATATACAAAAACTAACTCTTCAGAGGAAACTGCTGCAATTTACAAGAACTCCTAAATTTAAGTGGTCACAGGGTTGAGAAGAGCATACAAGTAGCAAAAAAAAAAGTAATCCATGGAGCAATGTAGGTTAAACTGTCTTTTGTTTCTAGCTTTTTTTTTTTTTTTTTTTTTTTTTTGAGAGGAAAACGTCTGACAGCTAGAACCAAAAACAGGCCAGAGAAATTTGGAGCTGGAAAGAGTAGGAGAAATGAAGGAGTGGAAATGAAAAATTATGTTTTTTTTTTTTTTTGGTGCCTTTTCGTAAAATGGTCCACAAACAAAACCGCACCAAGATGAGACGGATAATAAAATGCTAGACATTTCTTTTAAAGATTAACAAGAAGCATAAAGAATAAACCTGTGCTAATAAGAGGATTAAAATAACTAAAAACAAATTATATGAGTAATTTTCTAATTAGAGCAGTTTGAAGGACATTGGTTAGTGAGCCAGGCTTTGATGCTCAGTCAAGATGTCACAAAGGATCTAAACCTGGAGAAGAAAGTCTTTCTGCAGTTGCAGTGTTTGTGTGAAATTTCAGTGCAGGGTTCATCCATGGTAACAGACCACAATAAAATGACGTCAGGTTGGTGTATTAAAAGTTGCATCACATCACATCAGCCATCGGTGTAAGTAACACTTTGCTAATGATGTCAGTTTCAGTACACATACCATCCAAATACCTAATGCCTTTCTCTGCTGTAGTAGTCAGACTAGTATTGTTACACCGCGCTGGCTCTCAGTCAGTCCCCTTGTTTCCATTTTGACCACTCTTCCTAATTGAAGCCGTCACAGTCACTTTGCCTGATTGACATCTGTGGAAACGGTTAAGACTCTGCCTGATAAACATAAGTGTTTTCCTGGCTTCGTCTGGCCCATCTCTCCATGGTCTGGGTCCACTTGTTTTTCTTATAGGAGAGACTCCAGAGAGAATATTGGAAGCACAAGGAATGAGAGAATAGTGATGGAGAAGGGAAAAAAAAGTGAAAACCATTGAATTGTTGAGCTGTTCTGCAGACAGTAAAACCATGTTTCTTGTGGAGTTTTATTTTTTTCCACTATGCTGAATTTGAAACTTTGTCTTTTCGATTGGTGTGTTGTAACAATACGGTTCCGGAGTAGTTTCTGGACAAGGCTTTTAAACACCACTGGACATGTGTTTGCATCTGTGACTGTGTGATAAAAATCAAGTACCACGCACCAGCATTATTAAAAATGAAATAAATCCAAGACACAACAAAACACATAGAATTCAGTGCCACCTATCTATCACTCAAAGGTATGTAGCTTGATTATATATATAATATAATATATAAAAAAATGAATTATTGAAGACATCTATTCAGAAGACATGAAGGCAGCCCATTAAGAACAAGGCCTTGATGGGCTGCCATCATGTCAAGCATGAACAAAATAAAGTTACAGAAAAAGATCAAGACTCCTAGAGGTCCTTTAGAACCAGTTCACAGACCTGCTCTAGGAATTCTCACCTTTGTGTCTGACCTCACGCTGTAGCTTTGCTGAGTCCTGATCAGTGAAACACTGTGGCAACACTCCCAGACCAGACCTCAGCACAGAGCCAGCATCGAGGAAACAGACATTTATTGGTTATTTCTCAACTTCAAATCACTTCTAATGGAATTCTTTTGAAGCCGGTTCATGTGTTTAATATTTAAGTGGTATTCCTGTTCAGACACACACATATACTGCAGGACAAGGCTTCCAGAGGTACTGGCTGCACTGTTTTCCTCAGGAACACAAGACTAAGATCTATCATTACCTGCAACGGCTGACAACGTTGTTGTCTGGTTGAAGGTTGATTTGTGTGTGCTTCTTTTCAAGTTAGCGCTTTAACATTTGGTTAAAATGACTTGTAGTTACGCTCATTTCCTGTGCTTGCGTACTGCATGTTTACTGTTGAGTGTCTTTACCCAGTTTTTTCCTCATTTGAGTTTAGTCCTTTTCACACTGTGTGAAATGGGTCTGATAAAATCTGTATAGCCCGTAATCTGTGTCAGACTGTGCAATATCAGTTTTAGACAAGTCAGATTGTGGGATGAGTGCATAGTGAATCATAGCACTACAATATAAATTTAAAAAAAGTACAGAGTAAGACAGCTGAGGCATGCCATTGGCTCGCTGCATCCATCTGTGCTGCTGTTTTAAAAATGCAGCAAAACAGTAAACAAGCTTTGGTCACAGTGCAGACACTTTTATGCATCAAAAAGCCTCCTTTTTAAATGAAACTTGTTATGTATGTTATGTAATGAATGTTGCAGTAGGCAGTGTATTTGGCGATTTTTCGTGTCATAATCCCATTGGTTGGGTCGCATTAGCAGCTTTCAGAATTTTGCTGCAGGTTGTCTTTGGTCGCCAAAGCTCCAAACTGGCCGTCAGTGCATGTGTCTTAGTGCGATCTAGCACCACCATTTTGGATTGTGACCTTAGTTTTCCATATCTCTCTCAAGATTATCATCATGACTGCTGTCATGTTGATGTGGGGGTGCACAAATTACACAGCTGATCTCTCACTTCAGCTGAAGAGATCTTCGACCGGAGCAAATGAGAGCAATATTGACTAAAATGTATGAGAAGTCGCTGTGTGTGTCCGTTGCCTCCTCCTTCCCTGTCCCCAGTTTCCTGTTGCGCGCTCTATGGTGCATCAACTCCAAACACATCTTGTTTTTGGATACAGCAAAATCAAACATGTTTGAAAACTGTCATTGTGTCTTGGACAGTTCACGATGAGGTCAAGGCCGGACACACTTGTACCAGATAACCTGTTGCGACATCTGTGCTGATACAAGAGTTCTTCGGTCAGACGTTTGAGTTGAATGGGCAGATCATAGCAAAAGTTGTGTATTTTGCACTAGGCTGTTACATCAGCTCATTCTTACCTGTTGTTTGTTATACAATCTCTTTTAGGTTATGGACTCTGTGCTGCAAAGGCCCAGTACCCTATCGCTGAGTTGGTGAAGATGCTTAAAGATGCTGGCAAGAAAGTCAGGTAAAGGGGGCGACGAAAGTAACTCATTTACTTTCACTGGATGTGAATTTAATTAATAATTTTAAAAAAAAAACTACTGTAAATAAAAAATTATTATAAGAAATGGATGTCGTTTTAGCAGGGAGGGAAATAAAGAAAGCAGTTTCAACCAATACAAGATGTAAATTGGTACCATGAAGGACAGAAAAGAAGAGTTGAAGTTTTGGCCTGGATGACAAGAAGATGGGATCAGACAGATAGTGCAAAGAAAGCATGGGAAAAAGGAAATCCAAAGGAGAGGAGAGGAAAGGTACAGCGGAAGCTTGTGTAATTGTCCTGCCTCAGTTGTTTGATCCTGGCTGCTGCAGCTGCTGCTACTTAGAGCATTTGTACTTGATTAGAGGAAAGTGGGTGGTCAGTGAAAAATAGAAAAACCTCCTTCACACAGATTTCTTGCTTTCTCTGCTCTGTATTATAATCCCAGTGCATTTCCTCAGTTTATCTCTAGTTTTCTTACTCCTCATACATGCCTCTGTAATCCTTCTACACCTCTTCTCTTCCTTTGTGGTCTTGGTGTGCTTCCTGAGATCTTACTCCTCCTTCTTGGACATTACATTATATCAGCATGATATAATAGATGATATGAAGTTTGGAAGCACGTCACACTTTTCTGCGTCTCCCCGCTGTCCTCAAATGCTTGCGGACTGTATGGAATAACATGAAGTGCAGAAACTGACTTTTTCAATCAGCAGCTAGAGTCGCTAATAGATCCCAGAACCGACAGGCCATCTGGACTCTGTGTCCGCCTAAACTCGTCGAACAAATAGAAAATAAATCTCCAAATGGTGGTCGGTCACATGGCGGAGTGGCTCGAAGGATAAAGGGAGAAAGCCAGCCGCCAGAATTCAGTGGCTTTCCTACCCTGATTACATGACATGGTTAATTGAGTTTGAGAACTTATGTATACCCAGTCACACACATGCACACATACCAGCTAATATAATAGATGGTGAAAGAGGGTAGTGGGAAGTGTGTGTGTGTGTGTGTGTGTGACTATAATCACAAACGTCTCTCAACTCCGCTTGTCCAAAATCTCCATCTTACCTCCCCCTTCTCCGCCCAAATCCATTTATTATGATCTCTACCAAACCACCTCTGACATCCCCTCTCCCCCCTTTTCATGTCTTTCTCTCTGATTTAAGAAGGTCAAGTTAAAGTTAATGGTGGTTAACAACCAGATCTATAGAGGAGGGACTGTGTTCAAGTATTTGTTAAAAATGAGCCTTTTGTTCCCTCAGGTTTGGTATTCACCCGGTGGCTGGCCGTATGCCTGGTCAGCTCAACGTGCTGTTGGCTGAAGCTGGTGTCCCGTACGATATTGTTCTGGAAATGGAGGAGATCAATGAGGACTTCCCTGGTAAGATCGAGCTCTTCTCATCTGTACCTGCCATTAATCTATTAACCGAAAATTATTATGACCCGTTATGTTTGATTTTGCTGTGGCTTTTTAGAGAACTTGCAATGAAGGCAGTTTGCATTTTTAATTATGTTGTGGAATTTGAACAGAGCCAGGCTAAACCAGTCTAGCTTCAGATTCAGGTTTGAAATCTCGTAATAAAAATGACAGCAATGAGGCAGACAGAGACGTAGAATCAACTGCTTTTCTGTTTTTGCCAGTAACATGGAAACCACTACACACAGTAATTAATTTTTCCACAGATTTCTTTGTAAAAGCCAAATCTGTTGCATATGGTCACATTAATTTCCATCCTGTTGGATTTTCTGCCAGTCCCCCCCTTTTTGGCAAAAACCTATTTTTGAAAACTTTCTCCATAATATTGATCCCATCATGTCTAAATTTTTCATGCACCATCTCCGACTAAATGAGCCATAACTTATAAGCTGTATCTGCAATCCTCAAAAACAGGATACACATACTTCCCCTAAGTAAAAGTGCTCAAACGATTCCTGGCTCTATTATTTTAGGGCATGACACATGTTTGATGAAATGAGCTGTGACACAATTGGGTTTGAAGATAAACTGAGAAAACTGTTGTTGACTCCTAAACTTTACAGTTGCAGTGTAGCACAAAATTGGATGAGGCAGAAAGGATATTACCTAATTAAAAAAACGCAGGGAAGAGGTAAATGTTTCACTTTAGAAATAAAAAGAGTCAAACGCTGAAAAAAATTGAATCCAGATAAATGTGACATTGAAATGATGGAGATAAAGTTAGTCATGTTAAGTTGTTGTGTGCCCAATCAGAGACTGACCTGGTCCTGGTGATCGGTGCCAATGACACAGTGAACTCCGCTGCCCAGGAAGACCCCAACTCTATCATTGCTGGTATGCCTGTGCTGGAGGTCTGGAAGTCTAAGCAGGTGAGACATCTGGGACATGCATGTGTGATTATGATGTTGTCCTGAAGCCCCAAAAAAAGAGGGATGGAAGATTTTACAACAACTGGAATGTTTTTTATTGCCGCAACTGTCTGTTGCAGTCACACACTCATAGAGGGGCCTCCATCTGAAGACACACACAGACCTAAAGAAATGCATGCTCACATCCGCACACTCACACAGACAGACACAGATTCTTACAGTTCCAGGTGCAGTCCCATCCTGATCCCATTAGCGGTGCCTGTGTCGCTGTGGAATGACGACATTCAGAGCATCCCACTGGCACCGCTCCGAGATCTGGGATTTATACAGCGCTCCCGCTAGTTTCCACACACTTTCCTCTGGGGAAATCAAAGTGGACATTCTGCCTCACCACACACACTCACACAGACACATACAGAGACACACATCGGCGTGCACAGACTGTCGATTTGGGTTTACAAGAAGTCACGAAAATGCTTTTAAATAGTGCCCAATGATCCATGCATGAGTCATGTGAGGATACACTCTAACAAAAGCTACTTTTACCTACACTACTTTCAGACTTTTGCTCAAATCAAACTCAAGTAGAAGACGTCTATATTGAATTAATTGTCCAAAACAAACTACAAAGGCGTTTTACGTAATTGGATATTAAATTGATTGACGCTCAGTAATTTAAATGAAACCAGGTTTGTTAAATATGTGGATACAGCAGCTGTTAGTGAGATTTTAGCCAAGATGGAAATCAGGCCCACTCACAAAAGAAGCCTTTTTAAATTTCAAACATCCCAATTGTAGGGGACCAAAAAAAAAAAAAAAAAAGAATTAATCAGTTTGCTTTATTTCTACATCCAAGGTCAATAGACAGAGGTTGTTCAAGAAGGAGAGAATGGCAGGGATGAGGGAAAATTTCTGGTTGTACTTTAGAAAAGTTGGGGTAGTTTGCACAGAATCTGCATCTCCCCCAAATTTTTTTTTAAATCTTCTGCCTCAGTACTGTCATCTGTAATCGTGCAATTAGGAGCTAATGGGCGTATATGACCGTCCCTCCTCCCATCTAGGTGATCGTGATGAAACGTTCGCTGGGCGTGGGATACGCAGCTGTCGACAACCCCATCTTCTACAAGCCCAACACTGCTATGTTGCTAGGCGACGCCAAGAAGACTTGTGATGCCCTGCAAGCCAAGGTCCGCGAGTCCCAGAGTCAGTAAGGCGGCTCTGCTCCGAACAGAAACCTCCACAAAGAGCACACATGTGAGTGAGGAAGGCAGAAGACGATGAGGCAAAAAAAATTTCAGCATCAAAATCATCTTTTTCTGATTGTCACTCAATCAGTTGAGCAAAGATGATCATTAAACATTTTTGGCAAACCTTTCCTATGATCTGTAAATAAAAGAAACAGCAAAGTTTGTTTAAAAAAAAAAATTTAAACTAAATACGCATGTGCAGTAGGAGCCAAGCAATGCAAATACTGCAGATTTTTGATTCGTGCTCCCCCTGTGGTAACCTTTGACACTTCTTTTATTTCTTGATATTACAGGAAGGGTTCGTCAACAATGTGCATGTTCTCCGCGTAATCTTGGGAATACCTGACAGTGTCATCTTCTTGTTAGACACCTATATTAATATAAAACAACAATCAGAAATGTAGATGCATTAAGATGTTAGATATGTTAAAGTTCACTGTTAAGATATTTTAGGAAATAGCTGTTAAGAGCAGATTTTAGATGAAATGGAATGAATAAAGAACAAAAGCAGAGATAAAGGTGAACCACCAGAGAAAGAGGTATGAGAGACTTAAGCACTAACATTTTTCCCAGTCTGTAAAGAGTTTCCTCCACTTATTTCTCCAGAGTGTGTTTTTGTTATAGGAAGTTAAAACGTGTTTCCGTTGATAGATCTATTTGCTCAAATGCTTACGTCAGACACAGTGTCTTCTCCTCTCAATACCTTCTTTCTTTGTACAAGTAAAAGGAAAAAAAGCAGAATAGTGCAGCATTTTTGTAAAGTTCTTTCAGTTCAAGTTTTATACTGTATTGGGAGATTTTTCTATTCGGTCTGATAATTATCACAAACCTAGAAAATGTGATCACGTTTTAGAAGCCATAGCCACTTATAGAAATCTAGTCATGCTATTTGCTTTTTTTCCTTTTCACTTGAGTCACTTGTGTCTTGTGGCCTCAACCTTGTGCAACAATCACACGGATCCAAAAACAGTTAAACATCCATTCAAACCTCCTCTGTTGAGCTTTTAACGCAATAAACCAAATGGATCTGACCTTTAAGTTTTCAACCCCAGCTGTCTTGTAATGGTAGTAAAGACAAACAAACAAATACTCGTGTCGCTCGGGGAATGCTGAATGGATTTTATGATGTTTTTGAACCCAGTGTGTCCCATCATCCTGTGTGGTTCAGATATTTGCAGTACATGTGATGATAGCCGTTGGCCTTTGCGGTAAAGAAGGGTTTTTTGTTGTTTTTTTTTTTGGTAAGTGAATGTGGTTCATCCACTCCAATATGTGTGTCCTCATTATTGCTCTCGAGGGAAATGAAGGATCACTGTTTGTAAAGTAGGGCCAGATGTTAACCTGACAGTTGTGTGACGAGTCTGAAACAACGCTGCAGTTATTATGTTTTGTTGCCACATTTTAGAATACATGAACTGTTTGTTGGATTACTAAGGAGGATTGCTAAATTTAAATTGTCCCTTTTTTTCCCCTCTCTTTTATCAAAGCCCAACATTTGCCATAAACTTGTGCCAAACCTTCCCCTTTAACACTCAGTCTGGATAGAGAGAGCCTACGGCACAAATATAGATGGTTTGGTCGCTATATAACCACTTGAGTAGCTGAAGAAAGATCACTGACAAATTGACAGTAGCTCCCACTCGACACCTGTCCTTAGCTGAATCAACCAAACTTAGAACCACCAGAAACATAGTCCATCAAGTTTAATTTTTGGCTAAGGCTGGACTTCTGCCATTTATTTTTTCACTTTCTCTGAGTTTTTTTTTTTACCAACAACTGTATATGAAGATGGACGACATGACAGCTTGTCAAAAATGAAGCCAAAACATCTCAGTCTCCCTGCTGGTGCCTGGCTGCAGTATAGGAAATAAATGGACTTGTTGTCCATCTTTATGTACAGTCACTGGTCATGACACAATAGATGAAGTAGTAGGAATTTATACTGGTACATGGTTTGAGGAAAAATAGCCCATGAGGTGACATGTCAGCAGTCTTTGTCAAAAATTTATACATAAGTACTGTAAGAAGTTAGTTTTCCTGGGACCTGATATGTTGACCATGACAACTATCCTACCTCTCCATAAAATGACCAATAGCTTTGCATAGGACCTTCATCAGACCAATCACCTTTTACCGAAAATACCACAGGATGTCTAACGGACCAGTCATCTTCCATCCACACACCTTACATCCTAAACCTGACCAATTGCCTTCTGTTTCTGTGTTCACATTACATTTTTGAACCATCAGACCTCAGTTTGCTGCTGACAAGTTTACTGTATGTTGTGCTAGTGTAGAGCTGCAGATGTCATTAGTGCTCATGACGGGTTATTGTTTTTACATCACGTCAATTAACACAAACGACTGCAGTCTTTAGGGACTATTAGATTGAGAAGTCGGCTTAATATTTGTAGCTGGTCACCATTTTTGAGGTGTTGATCAAATTAGGAGAGATGGAAAATCTTGATAGTTTTACCAATCTGCCCCCCCTTGCCCTTATCTTTTTTTTTTTCTTCTTAAGGAGAGTATTTTTGTAAAGAGGCATCATATTTGTGCAGAGCAAACAATGGGTTTTTGAAGTTGTACAATGTTTCAATGCACCGTGTTAAGGAGATAAAATGATGAAATGTACTGTGAATGTTTTTTTCCCCTCTTTTGTTTATCATGGAACATTTTCATCCCTAATAAACCTGTATTTACACTAGATGTTGCCTGAAGCTGTCATTTCGTCCCTGACACACTCTTAAAGGTGCAACTGAATTCCCTAATAGTAAACAAGTTGATCCTGCACGGTTTTCCCTGAGGTCTACCACAGCTTTGATGGTAATGTTACCTGCCCAGTTTTGTACGGCGGGGTTGAAAACTCAAATATTTGCTGCAATTACCTGGATGAAGGATCATGAGGGGAAGGAGCTGTATCCACGCTGGCACACATACTTGTGCACAGTGCCGCTTTAAAGAGGGTAGACCACATAACGTAAACATATTGTGCTGGAGAATTTTAGGTTTAACAAAATCAGCACTGATGATGGGTGAGTTTCCAAAGATGAACTGGCAGCTGACAGGGCTTAAAAGATGCCAAAACTGCTATAAAAAAAATAATAATCATTTTAAACCATAAAAAAAACATTTATAAATAAATAAATAAATAAATAAATAAATAAATTATATATATATAATATAAAGGGAAAATAAATCAGTACAAATGTAGAAAACCATGTGACTGTTTCCAAATTGCTAAATGCAGCTGAACAAGGTCACATGCTGGAGGTCAAAGTCACTGACACAGCAGGAAGGCAGTTTCTTTTTTTGCCATCCTGCAACCAGTGTCATGCAACAAGCCTCTATTCTATACAAAAAAAAGAAGATATGAAATGAACACAATAGGTCTGCCTTGATGAGAGATAGTGAGGAGAAGATGCACACGCTGGTTAGGAAAGCCGCCTCTATAACCTCAAAGTATCCCTGTGCAACAGAATAGGATCGCATGAGTCAGTCATGAGGGTTGGGATAATGACTGAAATGTAAATATCAGTTTGTGCGACATTTTCACCTACAAGCGGCACTTGATTGCTATTCATCAGTGGAGAGTGAACTGGAGGTACTTAGAAGGGGAGTGGTGTCTGCAGAGAAAGAGTAGATGAGACCGTAGATAGATTTATGGAGATGGGGATTGCATGTGTGTGAGATGAGGGCGGCTTCATCCTGTAACAAGTAGCACTCAGACGGGCTGTTATCTGCTCTCAGGCTGGAGGAGATCTGAAGAGAACTGTCACTCCCACAGCTGAGGCGAGATGGAGCGATAGTGATAAAAGAACGGGTTGAGAAATTACTATCAAGAATTTTGTGTGTGTCTGTGTGTGTATGTATCATCTGTCTGAAATTGTGATCTTCTTGAGTGTGTCTAAAAGTCATTTCCTTATCTATCTTCATCTAATTTACCTCTTGCAAACATTTATTTCTGATAGTGAAATGTGCATCTGGAGGGTCTGAGGTCCTGATAAAGGCCAAGTGTGTCTATTTGGAGTGTGTGTGTGTGTGTGTGAGAGAGAGAGAGAGAGAGAGAGAGTGGGAGAGAGAGCACGAAGATCCATGATTTGATAAGTGCTGAGGTGACAGCCTCCTCAGCTCAAGCTGGTCTATTGTCACACTGCCAGTATTTATCCAGAGTGCTGAAGGATAGCCAGCATGTTCCAGCCACAATAAGCCTCCATCCTTCCTCCTTACAAGGATAGTCTGTCCTTCCTGAGAAAAAAAAAAACCCCACACAGTTTGTTTTGCCTGGCCTTGCATGCAATTTGATGTGGAGAGTATTTAATTATTTGTAACGAGTGTGTTTTGGTGAGTGAATCCTTTTGAATCTGTTTGATGATGAGACGTAATATGTGGATTGCATGTTTGATAAGGTCAGTGAGCGTGCATGCTCATGAGCGAGAAGAAAACATGCAGTTTTGGATGAACTATTCAGATTCTTTGACGTAAGTACAAGTAGGAACATCACAATATAAATGTCTAATTTTCCATAAGTACACAAGTGGTATCAGCTTAGAATTGAGGGGGTCGGGGCCCTGGGACAGTTGCTTGCTTTGTCCAGTTTTGCAACCTGGGCACTTTCAGAGTTTTACATCATTATATAATATTATGTGACTTTTTAATGCATCAACATGCATCATTCAATGTTGTGGAACTAAATTCTTTACGGTATAATGCATTACATTTTATAAACATCACATGTTTGGTAAAATCTTAACCCACAAAAATAAGCATTTACCTCCGGAATGTAGCTTAAGTATAAATACCATAAATGTAAAATCCTATGTCCCTGACTATTATACTTAAGTACACTGCTTCAAACTTCCACCAGTGAAAATACATATGGTAGCCTACATTTTAAATATTAGATCATTTGTAGCCTGTTATCAAACACACATCTA